>NC_141001.1:97209975-98409975 GCF_052327205.1 Somniosus microcephalus | reverse complement strand
GTGGTCCTGTCGGATTTCTACTATGCTTTTGAAATTGTTGTTCACCGGCTTCTCTGGGGTTATTAGGTTTCGCAGTAACCCATACGTTTTTGCACCCATGGAATTTAACAAAACCAGTGCTTTCTTAGCATCGGGCACTTCATTCGCCCTGCAGTACACCTCAATACGTTCCACATATGTCGCCCAATCTTCGACTTCATTGTCGAACGTAGAGATACTGCCACTCTTCGGCATCCCTGGGTGTGATTTAACTGTCAAAAATGGCGTCTCCCGTGCTTCCCCTTCTTATCTGCTGGCACAAAATGGTGTCTCCCGCGCTTTCCTTCCTTCCCGCGCTCGCCCTTCTTCGCCGCTGCGGCTTCTAAAAATGGCGTCTCCCGCGCTCTTCCTTCTCCGCGGCTCAATGGCGTCTCTCGCACTCTCCCTTCTTCTCCCCGCGGACACTGTTCAGCCCTTGAGCACTGGCTGTGCTCTGCGCGTTGTTTTTTTTGTGTGCCTTTCCCATTTCCGCCGCTCGGTCTTGAACCCGGCTGTTGCTTTACCCTCTCTCCGTTTTGTTTTTCCTCAACGCCGCTCGGTTTTCAACCCCCGGCTGCGCCCTGTGTGCTTCACCCTCTGTCTTACCCCGTCGATGCTGCTCGGCTTTCTCTCCGCCGTCGGTCGGCTCCAGCCGTCGCTGTCTGGGAAGGGTCTGCGCTGTACCTGTCGTCAGTCTATTGCTGATCGTCGTGGCTGGGGAACCAAGCCCGGCTCTCCACAGCCTCCCCTGCGATGTTCAGTCTCTGCCGGACGACTGGGCGGTTGCTCATGGTCGATGCCCGTGTTTCTGGCCTCGACTTTTTTCCACCGCCCTCCCGGAGCAAATCCTCGAAGGGAAATGCAGAGTTGCAGGTTGATTCGAATCGACACTCGTCGCCACTGTTAGATCCGTGATTCTGAGAGTATGATGTTTTTCAATAACCACACAGATGCTGTAACTTAACAATCAACAGGTATTTACTGGAATAGGGTAGTCTCAAGTCTGGGGTACAGAGGCATGCTCAAGGCTTATATACAGGTTGATGCGCTATCAATTACTACAAAAGACTGGAAGTTGAGAGAGTAACAAACAGGCTTTTATTACCAAAGAACAGAGCATGCCTCTCGTGGTTGCCTCGTATCCAAAAGGGCAGGGGTCTGCCGAGCAGTCACCTTTATACCCGGCCATGAGGGTGGAGCCAGGGGCGGAGTCAGCTGAGGCATGCACAGACAAGTACAACAATGTGCAAGAGTGAACAACAATACTAACAACAGTGGTTTACCACACAGGTGTGGTCACTGCTGGTACTACAGTATACAGGAGCTGTAAAAGTAGTTCTCTCTTAAAGGTACATACACTACACAGAAAGTGAAATAAAGAAAGGGAATGAAAGATGGGATTCAGAGAGAAGAGAGAGAGATAAAAGAGACAGACAGAAAAAGTAAAAGAAATTAATTAATTTTTATTTTAAATCTCCAACACTAATTAAATTCTGAAGGAATGCGACTCCACACTTGTAAAGTTTAATTTTAAGTGGCAGAGAGGTTGTTTGGTAGTAATAAAGACTTATCACAGCATTAAAAATTCACTTACACCTGAATGCAGCAGCCCTAATTTTTTCTGTCATGTTTAGTGAGTAACTAGTGGGTAAGTATCGCAACCTCATGCCCTTACATTGATTTCAGTGCCACTTCTGTCGGTGAGGTACCGATATAGCGCAGCCTGTGGAGGAGCAGGACAACTCAGATTGCAACTTCTGGATATCCGCATTTAACTGCGCATGTGTGAACTCCCGTTTGGACACAAGGATGAGAAAATTAAAATCGCGGCATTGCCGGACCGGGAGCCAATGTAGGCCAGCAAGTATAGGGGTGATGGGTGAGCAGGACTTGGTGCAAGTTAGGATACGGGCAGCAGAGTTTTGGATGACCTCAAGTTTACGGAGGGTGGTAGGTGGGAGGCTGGCCAGAAGAGCATTGGAATAGATACAGACATCTTCTGCTAGAATCAGATGCATCGTTAGTTCTGCACTTCATCCATTGGTAACACACAATTTTGTACAATTGGGCTGTAGTTCCTATCAGAGCAAGATTAGAGGATTTACATCCGGTTGTTGTGTGCTTGTATCTCAATTTATATCCATTTATCTCCTACCACTATGGTCAGAATCCTGGTCACCAAACCAGCGTTAGTATGCTAAGTGCTAAATGCATGTTCTTTTAGCGACTGAGTCATGCCTTGTTGCCCATACGCAATTATCAAAAGCACCTGGAAGTAAATCAAAGCAATGTGCACTTTACACTTTGGAATAACTGGGGGCAATGTTCTCTGCTGTCTTTGTTAGGTGGGCGATTGTAAATTTGGTTTGACAATTCAATCATTTAACTTCTCTATTGAGCCTTTAATAAACAGAGAGTGCAAGGCTCTGCCCGCTCTACATGTGTACTTTAGCTTCAGTGCAGTCCAACAAAATAACTGTTGTAATGTTCATTCATGGGTCGGGGTACTGTTATTTTTAATATTTTGCAGTAAGTATTTTAAAAGGTTTATTTTAAGCTGATTTTTAAAGCTGTTGGTGATGTCATTGACTATTTCAATTGCGTTTGATGGTGTTGTTTCAAATGCCGAGCTATTTGATTCCAGTAGTTCATGCAAGCGAACGGAAACCCTTGTGTTACATTTTTCACAGTCGGGTGATCATGCTCTGCAGAACTCCAGCTGCTGTTTCTCCCTGAGACTTGTTGCAGGTTGAATCACGAGAGACAGCCATTTTCACTTCTCTTCAAAAAAAAAATCACTAAACTTTGTAACAAAAATCAATCTCGTATTAATCAGTTCCTGAAATGTCCAACCTTGCCTCTAATACACATGGTCAAGCGCCAACCCGAGCTTCTGTTGATGGATGCAATTATCTCGATGGGCTGCCTGTAATGAATCTCAATCTATTTCCTGACTACCTGCAGGTTCCTCCAATAGTGCCAGAAAGAGCTGAGGAACAGCAGTTGAGCACTTGTGGGAAATGACTGATGACAATTAAAATGAAAATAGCCAGAAATAGACAAACAGTGAAATAGGTATTCACAATTATTAGAATATTTAGCTGTTAAGTCATGATTATGGTTTCTAAGGGTGCAATTACACCGCAAGTATTAGTTTGAGATTTGTACCTGCTTAGAATGATGTACAGACTGTTTTTTTGGCCTTTTCTGAGGAAGGATGTTCTTGCCATGGAGGGAGTGCAGCGAAGATTCACCAGACTGATACCTGGGATGGCAGGAATGACGTATGCGGAGAGATTGGATCGATTGGGCTTATACTCGCTGGAGTTTAGAAGAATGAGAGGGGATCTCATTGAAACTTATAAAATTCTAACAGGACTAGACAGACTAGATGCAGGAAAGATGTTCCCGATGGCAGGGGGGTCCAGAACCAGGGGTCACAGTCTAAAGATAAGGGGTAAGCCATTTAGGACAGAGATGAGGAGGAATTTCTTCACCCAGCGAGTGGTGAACCTGTGGAATTCTCTACCACAGAAGGCAGTTGAGGCCAATTCATTAAATATATTCAAGAAGGAGTTAGATATATTTCTTAAGGCTAAAGGGATCAAGGGGTATGGGGAGAAGGCAGGGACAGGATACTGAGTTTGGATGATCAGCCATGATCTCATTGAATGGCGGAGCAGGCTTGAGGGGCCGAATGGCCTACTCCTGTTTCTATGTTTCTTTTCTGCCTCATTCTGTATTCCAGAGAAGTAGAGGTCCACCCAGAGAAGTAGAGGTCCACACTCGCATGTTCACGAGAGTCAAAATGCTGGTTAAATGTTACTGTTAGTAAATGGGTGTCAGGACTGTTGGCTCTTTGTGAACATTAAAAAAAGGTTAAATATGAAATTGAATCAGTTCTCAAAAGCCGTCCAAGTTCACTTCATAGTGATTGTAGCTGTACTCCCCAGGGGGTCTCGCACTGCTTGCTAAAATGCAAAAATGCAGTCAGTTCAACAATTTGACACAAAGGTTGTACTGCAGGTTCTAAATAGGTGAAAAACAGTTTCCACCTCACGCTGACGGAAAGGGGTTGACTCTCTGCAGGGATTCGCCCAATAGCCCGGCAGAAGGACTGTGGAAGCACCAGAAAGAATGTGGTCTATGCCGTTTCTCTGGGGTTTCTGCGGATCTTCACCGACGTAATGACGGACAATCCGAGTAGGCCATAAATCATCCCTCCCAAAGCAATGGGGTGAACAATATTGAGCCAGTTGAGCAACATCAAACGAAAGGTTCAGGGCTCACAATTCAAAGGATATAGAATTGGCAATGATGTCATCATCATCCTTCCAATCACAACTTTGTGCATCGTGATTTGGAAATGGACCTGTGCAGTTATTAAAGATGACAGCAAGCTTCATGTACAAGAAGCATGTCTTGTGCAGTCAAGGTTGACTTAGTTTCATTCCTGGCTCTGACATTGGGGTCAGTAGTTTTACCTGAAGTCTAATTATACCTTACAGGTGAGTCACCTGCTCACATCACTGAGCTTCTGATCCCACATCCTCAACAGCATCACCCACCTCTACCCCCTGCCTCAAGCAATCTGCCACTAAATCCTTCATCCATAGAGTCATAGAGTTATGCAGCACAGAAAGAGGCCCTTCAGCCCATCGTGTCCGCGCCGGCCATCAAGCCCTGTCTATTCTAATCCCATTTTTCAGCACTTGGTCCGTAGCCTTGTATGCTATGGCGTTTCAAGTGCTCATCTAAATGCTTCTTGAATGTTGTGAGGGTTCCTGCCTCTACCACCCTTTCAGGCAGTGAGTTCCAGATTCCAACCACTGTCTGGGTGAAAAAGCTTTTCCTCAAATCCCCTCTAAACCTCCTGTCCCTTACCTTGAAACTATGCCCCCTGGCTATTGACCCCTTTACTAAGGGGAAAAGTTCCTTTCTATCTGCCCTATCTATGCCCCTCATAATTTTGTACACCTCAATCAGGTCCCCCCTCAGCCTTCTCTGCTTTAAGGAAAACAACCCCAGCCTGTCCATGTCTTTTTTTCATCCTTGTTTTCCAAGCCCTCCATCGCCTCGCCCCTCCCTATCTCTGTAAACTCCTCCAGCTCAACAACCTTCCGTGATCTCCACTCTTATCCAATTCTGACCTCTTGCACATCCCTGATTTTCACTGCTTCCACATTGGTGGACGTGCGATCAGCTGCCTAAGCCCTAAGCTCTGGAATTCCTTCCCTAAACCTTTCCATCGCGCTCTCCTCCGTTAAGACGCTACTTAAAACTTTTGGTCGCCTGGCCTAATATCTCCTTATGTGGCTCGGTGTTGAATTTTGTTTGGTAATCGCTCCTGTGAAGCGCCTTGGGTCGTTTAATACTTTAAAGGCGCTATATAAATACAAGTTGTTGTTGTCACCTCCAGATTCACCTATTCCAAAGCACTCCAGGCCGGCCTGCAAAACTCCTCCTTTTCTAAACTTCAGCTAATCCAAAACTCTGCTGCCTGTATCCTGCACCAAATCTATTTGCCAATCACTCCTGTGCTCTTAAAACAATGTTAGTGTCCAGTGATTTCTGTGAAATTTGTCCTTCTGCTATATCTCCCCCTTTACTCCGTTCATTTATTGCCAGTACGTTCCTTCTGATCAGCTTGTTACTTTTTGCTTAGTTGCACGATATGTTTTCAGTGTGCCAGTGCATCTAAGAAGATTTGCATCTGACATCCTTTGTCAGCCCAATGTCAGTCCGCACGTCACATTGTTGGTGTCTCCATCTCCACACCATACAGGCCTGGAAGGTTGCAGATTCGATCAGTGGCCTGTATTAAATCAGTGGATCTCAACTCGAGCGGCAGTGAGAGTGCTGCAGTTGGTTGCAGTGCCGGTGGGTTAAGGAAGAAAAAAACCAGCCATAGATCCCACTCTTCATAGCTACACTGGGAGTGCACTGGGCGAGGACAGGTTCAGGCTCAGCTGTGATGTCCTCCACAACAGCGTAGCCTGTGTCGGAGCAGTGAATGACTGAATTCAGGGCCAATATGTTTTGAATAGTTGGGGCCACTGCATATTCTGTCCATAGCTGTGGTATTTAAGGGATAACAAAAGAAGGGTTAATTTAAAGGAGAAAATCCTGGAAGAACTGTGTTAGTGCCATGAAGTACTGTTGCAAAGATATTTAGTGAAGAAGGAAAGATAGAAATGTATTCAATATTTTCTTTTGGTTCCCATTATAAAACCCTACCCCAGCCCAATACTATTTAATATTGCAGGTGATTCCTGCAGAAATGAATTAGGATTTGTATTACATAGAAACATAGAAGATAGGAGCAGGAGTAGGCCATTTGGCCCCTCGAGCCTGCTCCGCCATTCAATGCGATAATGGCTGATCATCCAAATTCATTACCCTGTCCCTGCCTTCTCCCCATATCCCTTGATCCCTTTAGCCTTAAGAAATATATCCAACTCCTTCTTGAATATATTTAATGAATTGGCCTCCACTGCCTTCTGTGGTAGAGAATTCCACAGGTTCACCACTCTCTGGGTGAGGAAATTCCTCCTCATCTCAGTCCTAAATGGCTTACCCCTTATCCTTAGACTATAACCCCTGGTTCTGGACTCCCTGACCATTGGGAACATCTTTCCTGCAACTAGTCTGTCTAGTCCTGTTAGAATTTTATAAGTTTCAATGAGATCCCCTCTCATTCTTCTAAACTCCAGCGAGTACAAGCCCAATCGAACCAATCTCTCCTCATAAGTCATTCCTGCCATCCCAGGTATCAGCCTGGTGAATCTTCGCTGAACTCCTTCCATGGCAAGAACATCCTTCCTCAGATAAGGCGACCAAAACTGCACACAACACTCAAGATGTGGTCTCACCAGGGCCCTGTACAACTGCAGCAAGACATCCTTGTTCCTGTACTCAAACTCTCTCGCTACGAAGGCCAACATACCATTTGCCTTCTTAACTGCCTGCTGCACCTGCATGCTTACCTTCAGCGACTGGTGCACAAGGACGCCCAGGTCTCGTTGCACTTCCCCTTCTCACAATCTATTGCCATTCAGATAATAATCTGCCGCCTTGTTTTTGACACCAAAGTGGATAACCTCGCATTTATCCACATTATATTGCATCTGCCCTGCTTCTGCCCAATCACCCAACCAGTCCGAATCATACTGAAGTTTCTCGGCATCCTCCTCACAGCACACACACCCACCCAGCTTTGTGTCGTCTGCAAACTTGGAGATATTACATCTAGTTCCCTCGTCCAGATCATTAATATATATTGCGAATAGCTGGGGTCCAAGGACCGATCCCTGCGGTACCCCACTAGTCACTGCCTGCCACTCGGAAAAAGAGCCGTTTATTCCAACTCTTTGCTTTCAGTCTGCCAACCAGTTCTCTTTCCAAGTCAATACCTTGCCCCCAATCCCATGTGCCTTAATTTTACACGCTAATCTCTTATGCGGGACCTTATCTAAAGCCTTTTGAAAGTCCAAATACACCACATCCACTGGTTCTCCCTTATCTATTTTACCAGTTACATCCTCAAAAAATTCCAGTAGATTAGTCAAGCACGATTTACCTTTTGTAAATCCATGTTGACTTTATCCGATCCGGTCACTGTTTTCCAAGTGCTCTGCTATTACATCTTTTATAATGGACTCTAGCATTTCCCCCACTACCGATGTCAGGCTTACCGGTCTGTAATTCCCCGTTTTCTCTCTACCACCTTTTGTGAACAGTGGGGTAACATTAGCTACCCACCAATCCATGGGTACTGTTCCAGAGTCTATCGAATTCTGGAAGATGGCCTGCAATGCATCATCTATTTCTAGGGCCACTTCCTTAAGTACCCTAGGATGTAGATTATCAGGCCCTGGTTAGAGCTCACTTTTGCTCAACCCATGGCGGGTGAAATTGGGTGTCTTTGCATCTCCCGTTAGCGCCCCCAGGGGGTGCTAATGGGGCACAAATGGCTTTGCAACCAGGCGCAGCGCTGACATCAACTCCCGCCATATTCGCCGGGAGTTTTGCAGCGGTGCTACGGCATTGCGCCCCGATCTCCTTCACCCGGACATCGTGACATCATCGCCGTGCGCATTGCCCCAGTAGCACCACCTGCAGCAGCGCCAGTCGAAAACTCTGACAGCTGCAGGAGGCTTGCATCGGGCGGCCGGCCGCTTCAGGGGCGATGATTAAAGGCGAGGTGGCCGAGGTAAGTGGGGAAAAAGAACTTACCTTTCCTGTTCTAGGTTTTTTTGCGGATTCCTGCCTGCGATCGATCAGTCCAGCACTCTGCTTACATGCCGGGATGATCATGCGGGATCCAGGTAGGTACTTTTTAAATTGTAGAGCCTGCAGCGATGGCCCTTCCCTTTAAGGGAGGGAAGGAGCCTTTGAACATGGCGACGCTGCACGGCCCAGTGTACAGCGCTGCTGAAGTCTCCACCCCACTCTCTGACGTTAGCGCCCTCAGAAGGAATTGGGGCGCCTGATTTAACACTCCACTTCTCTCTTGGGGCGCTAAAACTGAATTTCGCGGTCGCCGGCGCTAAAGTTAACACCCAGGCGATGTTAGCGCCCCAAAAGGTCGATGCTGAATTTTCCCCCACTGTATTTTGTCCCTCTAACCAGGAAGGAAGCCTAGTAAGACTGAAAGGCAGAATATTAATGGTTAAAATTAGAATTGAAGGACAAGTTAGGTTTAAGCAGGTAGGTACAACCTGGTTCAGGTGTTTTAGTTTGTTTAATGCAGCTCGGGTAAATGGAAAATAGCAGTGACTTCGAGAACATGAGACAAACCTCGGTGCTCAAAAAAAAGAGCAAAGTGATTAAACAGCCGCAGAATCGAACACAGAATACGTGTGCGGAAAGGTCCGAATTTATAGTGGAACGTGCTTTCGCCCCAATGAAGGGGAGTGAGAAAAGCTGGTGATTAGCATGGAGCGGAAAGAAAAGAGAATGGGGCGAGCTCACCATTTACATTAGAGAGAAAGGAATCTGCTCTGTTATTCCATTAACAAGTTGTACTGATTTCAAAGCTGATGCATTTGAAGGTGTAGTTTAGAAATAGAAAAGACAGGATATGTGTATCCCCATGGGCATCATCCAACTTTCATGGGCCTATTGTGGAAATTGTGCTGCTGTAACATTTTTTAAAATTTGCTTATGGGATGTGGGCGTCGCTGGCAAGGCCAGCATTTATTGCCCATCCCTAATCGCCCTTGAGAAGGTGGTGGTGAGCCGCCTTCTTGAACCGCTGCAGTCCGTGCGGTGAAGGTACTCCCACAGTGCTGTTAGGGAGGGAGTTCCAGGATTTTGACCCAGCGACGATGAAGGAACGGCGATATATTTCCAAGTCAGGATGGTGTGTGACTTGGAGGGGAACATGGAGGTGGTGGTGTTCCCATGCACCTGCTGCCCTTGTCCTTCTAGGTGGAAGAGGTCACGGGTTTGGGATGTGCTGCTGAAGAAGCCTTGGCGAGTTGCTGCAGTGCATCCTGTAGATGGTACACACTGCAGCCACGGCACGCCGGTGGTGGAGGGAGTGAATGTTTAAGGTGGTGGATGGGGTGCCAATCAAATGCACAATCAAACTTTGTGAGGTACAACTCAATTTTGGTGTCACAGTTGTATTCCTGGACTAATTTACCAAATATCAAATATTTTGTTCCATCTGTGCTTTTCACGGTGCATTTTGCTCCAATGGGTACACATGGTCTTCTACAGGGACACTGTTGAGGAACTAAGAAGAAAATATGCATTGCTTATAACAGTGGAGGAATTGTTTCCGGCTGTGCCCAGGCAAGAAAGGGTTTCACGGCCTCACCCCACGAGCTTTGCTTACAGCTTAAAATAGTAAATAGCCCCAATTGTGCAACCTGGGGATCTTTCATTTTGAGTGCACATCACGTCATACGGGCAAAATTGTTCCCAAACGGTGAATAGTAATGATGGAAATATTTAAATGCCCTCACTTTGTGCATAATGCCCACAATAATTTAGATACATGTTGGGGAGAGAGTTCTGTGCTCATTTTTACAACTGTAAATGCGTAGAATAGATGGAAATATCTGGTCCGCAGCAATAGCAGGGCAGAGTTTCAGCTTACCACCCGGGCATACAACTGGCATTGCAACATCAGCCGCCTGTTATAAAAACTGCCCAATTTTCATTTGCATTGATGTCATTCCTCTGTATTGTTGCATATGGGGAGTCAAGACGAAGTCCAGACTTTAGGTTATAAAACCATATGTATTGGCCCAGAATGTGCGGTCAGCGGCAAAGTGACGGCGATCACTGTGGCAAAAGCTTTATCTCTCTTGACCTTAATTTGATTGTAGCGCTGTCAAAAGGGGAGCGCCAGCGGACAGCAGCAGTGATGTCATCAAGCTGTATAAGCAGCTACTCACAATGAAGAGTTCTCACAGATGCAAACCAGTAAATAAAAAGTACTGATCATCATTCACTTTTTAATAATTTCTGAAATGTCACAAACAAACTTAAAAAAATATATTTTAAAATGTTTATAATAATGGAGCAGTTTGACATTCCAGAAATATAAAGTTAATTTTTCAGGGCCAGAGCTGTTGTTCAGCAGTCAATATGCCATTAAAACCCCAGTTACACCTCTTTCAACAAGGCTCAACTTTTTATATGGTGTTTAACAATGATATTAGAGCGTGAAAGGGGATGTTTTCGTCAGTTCAAGTGAGTTCACTGATTGCCGGCTCTGGGGATTTCCAGCGCGCAGCCTCTGGTGGAGCAGGGAATGACTGACTAACTTCAGGATTTCCGCGTTTATCTGCGCGGGCGCTAAATCCTGACGTTACGGTCAGTTTCAGAGGGGTAATGACGGCGAACACTGTTATTATTTATAGGTAAATAGCAAAACGTAAGGCAATTTGGGAAATAGACAAGTACAGTTGGTTGGAGCTTAGGAGTTTCGCTGCAGCTTCGGCTAGGGCTGGGAGATGCAAAACTGGGACACTACAGTAATCCCATCACTGGTGAGAGGGTATAATTACAGCATGACAAGTTTACAGAGGCAGGTTCCATTATAAATGTGGACATTGGAACTCATTCTCGAGAAAAGTGCACAGGAAATGCATGCAGGCACAAGATTTTTCTGAATGAATCTCTGAGGCCTTCCTCACCGTTCAGCAGAGGCAATCGTATAGAAAGAAAGACTTGAATTTATATAAATCTTTCACACCCTCAGGACGTCCCAAAATGCTTTACAGCCAATGAAGTACTTTTGAGGTGTAGTCACTGTTGTTTGTCGTAAGAGGCCAAAAATGCCAGGCAGACCTGAGTGATCAGGCCACCAGAGGTGCAAGGTCTGAATAGCTGGCATTACAGCATTACCTATTAAAACTAATCGAAGCAGGTGCGTGGTCACTGAGGTCCGACGGCCAAAGTAACAAGAGCGTTACTTAATTGTGAGACAGGAAATATGTATGACAAGGGGAAGTCGGAAGAAAATGATATATATATGTGTGTGTGTGTGTGTGTGCGTGTATATATCTAGCAGCATGGGAGACTCTAATTGAGAGTTGCCATGCTGGTAGGAACTTGCTCTCTCAATTAAACCATTAAACAGAAAGACAGGGCATGCAGTGTGTTGCCTATATATAATTGTTAGTACTTTTGATGCTATCCATTATAGCTGGCTCTATAACACTCAGTACATCCACTTATTGTAGAGGCAGACTTTTTGTTTCATTTTCGTAATACTCGTATATTAAGGTGTTGGCAGATGGCTGGTAAAATCCTCCCATCAATTTTCTTTTAATACATTGCGAACATTTGAGGTGAAAGTAAGAGCAGAGTTCAAGCACTGTAGTGCATTTTGCTCCAGCAGTGAATTACAATCTCAAATAAACAGGCGAGTGGAAACGTAATGGGATCATCTGGCAAAGGGCTGTACACAAACCTCCGGGGACAACATTAAAAGATGCTTTTAACACAGACACAAGAACCGGCAGGGCAACCTCCCCATTACATGGGCTCTGAACAGAGCAAACACGCTTCTGTGGCTTGCTGCCAGCCGCTTGGAATACATAATAACAATTTAGGGCTTTCCCTTTTAGTTCGGACGGGAACAGTTAGATATCACTGTAGCGTTCAAGTTCTGGGCAGTCTCTGCCCAAAAACATTAACCTGTCTCTAGTTCTTTTCAGTGCTGGGTGCCCCGTTGTGTACCTGCAGTTTTTTGTTTGTGCTTTCACATTTTTTCCTCGAGATTATGAAGATTATTTTTCTTAAAAAATGGTTTGAGACCATATAAATGTGGAGTTATGTGCGGTGATGGGATGAAGTGCCTTTTACTTTCACTCCTTCACATTATAAAACAGAAAGGCAGCTGGCATCCTTACACTTAGTATTTGCTGTCAAAATGAACCCACTTGAATAAACATTCTCCACACTCCTCCTGAGACTACGGGCGGGATTCTCCTCTTTGAGGCAGCATAGAGGTGGGACGGAACTTCTGCCGACCCCTCTGACCCTGTCCTGACCCCCGACTCATTTTTCTTGGGCCGGGGCTCAGTTGGCAAGCAGGGCGGGCTCCTCCCCGTGCGCAATTCCGCATGCTGATGCCAAGCAGGAGAATGTGGTGGCGATGCACTGGGACCGCTGTTGCAGCACCCGAAGAGGCAGGTCAGAGGCTGGGTATTCTGTGGTGAGCGTCTCACCTCCTGACTCCCCAAAGCATTTCCACCATCTACAAGGCACAAGTCAAGAGTGTGATGGAACACTCTCCACTTGCCTTGATGAGTGCAGCTCCAACAACACTCAAGAAGCTCGACACCATCCAAGACAAAGCAGCCCGCTTGATTGGCACCCCATCCACCACCTTAAACATTCACTCCCTCCACCACCGAAGTACCGTGGCTGCAGTGTGTACCATCTACAAGATGCACTGCAGCAACTCGCCAAGGCTTCTTCGGCAACACCTCCCAAATCCACGACATCAACCACCTAGAAGGACAAGGGCAGCAGGCACATGTGACCACCACCACCTCCAAGTTCCCCTCCAAGTTACACACCATCCTGACTTGGAAGTATATCGCCCCTTCCTCATCCTCATTTTCTAACTGCCACTTGGTGACACCATCAGAGTCAGTTTTCATGTGGATATTATTGACACTACCCTGTTACATCGGCCTAGCACGATGTAGCAGAGCCTGGTCTCCAATCGTCTTGGATCTCCTTGCCATTGGACCAAGACCTTGCTCTGTCAAGCCCGTGTGGTAGCTGGTGTGCAATGGCCACCCCACGTTAAAAGAATTCACGCACAGGCATCTTCCACCCTTTAAAATGAAGTTCGGGACCTGGAACGTCAGGACCCTCATGGACAACTCCAACAGCGACAGACCGGAACGCCATACTGCTATCGTTGCCCGGGAGCTCAGACGTTTCAACAGAGACATCGCCGGCCTAAGCGAGAGCCAGCGGGCAGGGGAAGGCCAGCTCAAGGAGCAAGGTGGTGGTTACACCTTCTTCTGGAAAGGCAAACCTGAAAAAGAACGCTGCCTCCATGGGGTCGGCTTCGCCATAAAAAATGAGCTCGTTTGAACGTCTCAGAGACTCCCCTTGTGGAATAAACAAACACCTCATGACTCTACGGCTCACCCTAGCCCGGAACCAGTGCACTACGGTCATCAGGGCATCCACCCCAACACTGGAAGCCACAGACGAGACCAAAGAGGAATTCTACTCCAGTCTCGAACAATCCCTGTCCTGAGTCCCAACGGGCGACAAGCTGATTCTCCTTGGCGACTTTAATGCCAGAGTTGCAAAGGACACAGAACTCTGGGGAGGTGTGATCGGCAGAGAGGGGGTAGGGAAAGCCAACTCCAACGGTACCCTCCTCCTGGCGAAATGCTTAGAACATGGCATTGTCATAATCAACACCTCGTTCCATCAGAGAGACAAGTACAAGGCATCTGCTGGACTACGTCATTGTCCGAGTGAGGGACTGCAAGGACATCCGCATCACCCGTGCCATGACAGGAGCTGACGACTGTTGGACAGACCACCGCCTAATCCGCTCTATCATCTCCATCAATGTAGCCCCAAAACAGCAGTGGCAACAGAAACAATGCCGCAAGAAAATCAACGCTGGAGCATTCAAAGACCCCGCTAAGAAAGCCCTATTCAGCCTGCGCCTCTCAACCAACCTGAAGACTCCCAGTGATTTTTTTAAATTTTTTATTTTTTATTCATTGATGGGATGTGGGCATCGCTGGCTGGCTAGGCCTGCATTTAGTGCCCATCTCTAATTGCCCTCGAGAAGATGGTGGTGAGCCGCCTTCTTGAACCGCTGCAGTCCATATGGTGTAGGTACACCCACAATGCTGTTAGGAAGGGAGTTCCAGGATTTTGGCTCAGCGACTGAAGGAACGGCGATACAGGTCCAAGTCAGGATGGTGTGTGGCTTGGAGGGGCACTTGTAGGTGGTGATGTTCCCATGCCTGGTCTGCACTCAAGGCCTCCATAATCAGCACCTGTGAAGAGATGCTCGGTCACTCGACCAGGAAACACCAAGACTGGTTCAACAAGAATGACCAGAAGATCCAGGAGCTAAGAAGCTGCAAGCGCAAGGCATTCCTAATCTGGAAACAGCAACAGAACTCGAGAGTAAGAAAGCAGCTCTACAGACGCCTGAAGGCCGAAGTCCAACAAAAAACTCGCGACCTAAAGAACAGATGGTGGGTGGAGAAAGCGCAATATCCGGCAGCTAGCCGACAACCAAGACGTGCGTGGATTCTTTAGCGCAGTCAAGACCATCTATGGCCCAAGCACCCAAGGTCCTATCCCACTGTGGGCCAAGAACGGAGAGGTACTCATCAAGGACAGAGAGGCAGTCAGTGCCCGCTGGAAGGAGCACTTCGAAGATCTCCTTAACCGAGACTCTGTCTTCAACATGAGTGTCCTCAACTCCATCCCGCAGCAAGCTACCTGCCACCACCAGCCCGGCATGAGGTTGAAAAGGCCATCTGATAACTGAAAAACAACAAGGCCTCAGGAGCAGACTGAATCCCCGCTGAGGTGCCAAAACATGGCGGAGAAGCACTATTGCCGCGAATACATGAACTCGTTTCTCTTATTTGGAAGGAGGAGAGCATGCAAAGGGATCTCAGAGGCATCGTAATCGTGACCGTCTTCAAGAAAGGTGACAGGTCCGATTGCGGTAATTACAGAGGAGTCTCCCTGCTGTCTGCCACAGGGAAAGTCATCGCAAGAATCCTCCTCAATCGCCTTCTCCCAGTGGCTGAAGAGCTCCTCCCAGAGTCGCAATGTGGATTCTGCCCACTAAGGGGCACAATGGACATGATCTTCACCCCGTGTCAACTACAAGAGAAATGCAGGGAACAGCACTAACCTCTGTACATGGCCTTCTTCGACCTCGCAAAGGCCTTCGACAACCATGAGAGATTATGGAGTGTCCTCCTCAAATTCAGCTGCCCTCAAAAGTTTGTCACCATCCTTTGCCTGCTTCATGACGACATGCAAGCCGTGATCCTGACCAACGGATCCACCACAGACCCAATTCATGTACGGACCGGGGTCAAGCAAGGCTGTGTCATCGCACCAATGCTCTTCTCGATCTTCCTTGCTGCAATGCTCCATCTCACCCTCAGTAAGCTCCTCGCTAGAGCGGAGCTAATCTACAGAACAAACCAGAAACTGTTCAACCTCCGTTGCCTCCAGTCCAGATCCAAGGTCGTCGCATCCTCTTTCATCGAATTACAGTATGCAGACGTGCTTGCGTCTGAGCACACTCTGAGGCCGAACTCCAAACCATCATCAACACCTTCACTGAAGCATACGAGAGCATGGGCCTTACACTAAACATCCGTAAGACAAAGGTCCTCCACCAACCTGCCCCCGCCACAGAGTACTGCTCCCCGATTATCAAAATCCATGACGAGGCCTTGGACGAAGTCCATGTGATGAAATATTCCATTCATCACTGCCTGTGACTGTGGTTGGTTTCAGGTTTCAGTTCCCTTACCTCAGTTCCGTCTCCTCACCATTGTGTTGTCTATTGTAATGTATTGTGTGTAGGGCTCCGCCCATACCTGGCCCCTATGTAAGCAAGCTCAGTCTGGCCTCATATCCAGTACTGCAGACCTCCAGATGGAAGATACCTCTCTCCACTGCGTGTTACCTTCTAAGTTAATAAAAGCCTTGTTTTGTTTCGCTAACATCGAGTCTCGGAATTATTGAGGCACATCAGTCCAACACCGCCTTCATTGTGCCAGTGCAGCCTTTGGTCGCCCGAAGAAGAAAGTGTTTGAAGACCAGGACCTCAAACCCAGCACCAAGCTCATGGCCTACAGAGCAGTAGTGATACCTGTCCTTCTGTATGCTTCAGAGACATGGACCATGTACAGCAGGCACCTCAAAGCACTGGAGAGGTACCACCAACGCAAGATCCTGCAAATCCATTGGCAGGATAGGCGCACCAACATCAGCGTTCTCGCTCAGGCCAACAACCCCAGCATCGAAGCTTTGACCACGCTCGATCAGCTCCGATGGACGGGCCACATCGTCCGCATGCCCGGTACGAGACTCCCAAAACAAGCGCTCTACTCGGACTCTGACACGGCAAGAGAGCCCCAGGTGGGCAGAGGAAACGCTTCAAGGACACCCTCAAAGCCTCCTTGAAAAAGTGTAACATCCCGACCGACACCTGGGAATCCCTGGCCCAAGACCGCACAAAGTGGAGGAGAAGCATCTGGGAAGGCGGCGAACACCTTGAGTCTCTTCGCCGGGAGCAAGCGGAAGCCAAGCGCAAACAGCAGAAGGTGCGCACGTCAACCCAAGCACCCCACCCACCCACCCCTTCAACCACCGTTTGCCCCACCTGTGACAGAGACTGTAGGTCCCGCATTTGACTCATCAGTCACCTGAGAACTCATTTTTAGTGTGGAAGCAAATCATCCTCAGTTCCGAGGGACTGTCTAAGAGATTGTTGACACCCAGCCCTATCTATTACCTCTCTCGATCCCTTGGGCTCCCGCTGTGCAGTCAAACTTCTTTTCCAACATCCAGTCTTAGATGAGCCTTAACCTCCTCTAATTCAGCTTTGGGATGATTGAAGCCATTGTTTTTTGGCTCCCATTACAAACTCTGTTCCTTTGTTATGATTCAAACCTCCTATATGGCCAGTCTCTCATGCTGAACCAGACTGTTCACAACGCTCGGTGTCTTATTTGACCCTGAGCTATGCTTCAGAGCCCATATCTTCTCCATCACAAAAACCTCTCCCTCCACAACATTGTCTGCTTCTGCCCCTACCTCAGAACCATGCCTTTTATTACCTCTAGACTTAACTACTCCACTGCTATCATTGATACCTCCCACCCTCCATAGAGTTCACCTTGTTGATCGTGGAAGTTTCATCAGCCCAGCGAATGCATTGATTTAAGGATAACTAAGGATGGGCAGTAAATTCAGCTGTGCCACCATCACTCGCGTCTGGAGAACAGACTGAACACAACTCTGCTGCACATATCCTGTCCCACTTGCCCATTTTCCTTGTTCTTGTTGACCTACATCGGCTCCCCGTCTCCCAGTGCAGTAAAGTTAAAATCCTCATCTTCGTCTTTAAAGTCCTCCGTAGCCTCAACCCATCCTATCTCTGCAAGTTCCGCCAGCCCTAGATTCCTTCACCCCCCCCCCCCGACTCTCTCTTCCTCTGGTCTCTTGTGCATTTCCCTCTCTCTCCCTTCGCCCCACCATGAGTAACAGGCGCTTCAGCTGCCCGAGTCCTGTTGTCTGTAATTCCCCCCTCAACCCTTCTGCCACGCCACTTCTTTAAAAACCTCCTGAAAACCCATCTGAAAACCCATCTCTTTGGTCATCGCTCCCAATCTCTCCTCTCCTGGCTCAGCATCCATACTTCATACGCCTATGTGCCTAGTTCCTTGGGACTTCCATTAAAGAGCTATATAAATGCAAGCTGTTGTTGATTATGGCCATTTCAAGTCTGGGAGCTAAATCATCTCTTGCCACTTCACTGGAGGAGGCCACGTTGTTGAGAATTTAAGAGGGAGGAATTGAGAGCGAAGCAATAAATAAAAAAAGATGAAAGCAAGGATTCAGGAAAATGAAAATCAACACCAAGCGCCAAAGAAAATGAAAACATTAAACCAAATAGTGAGAAGTACTTAGAACAGTCACAGAAGGAAAACAATCTTATAAAAAAGTAATTTAAAGAAATGCAACCACTAAAGGAGGGCAATAAATAGCAATATATTCTTGTTTCTGTTCCTTATTACTAACTTTCTGCTATATATTTTTATACATTTTTCTTACCTTGACATTTCTTGTTCCTGATGCTATTCAAAAGATTGTTAACTTTATTCATAAATGTTAATATTTCACATCCCTTATTGTGTAGCCTTTAGTCATGTATTATTAAAGTTGTGAATATTTAATAACATTTTCATAAAATTGCAAATGTTTTCATATTACAGTACTCTTTCTTTTTATAAATGATCTTTAAACCTGCTTTTGCCTCTCTTCTCATTCAAAGTCCAAGCCGGGGGGGGTGGGGGTGAGGGGGAAAAATTTTACGCCTGTAAAACAGGCAGCCAGCAGTTGAAAATAGGTTACAACCTCAGCCGCCCCTTTGACCCCAAAGGCCTGCCTGAAGCCATTTTCAGGTGGGCCTGTAAATGGGCATCGAGCCCACCCACCTGAAACAGGAGTAGGACGACTGAAATATGCAAATCAGGATCATTTGTACAAGTTAACAACAAAAAACGCTGGAAAAACTCAGCAGACCAGGCAACATCCGTGGAGAGAGAAACAGAGTTAACGTTTCAGGTCGAAACCCTTCTTCAGGACTGAGAAAAAAGCAGGAAATGAAACAGATTAAAAGGCCAGTTTGGGGGCTGGGAAATGGGGAGGGGATGAAAGAACAAAAGGGAAGGTCTGAGAGGTGAAGAGACATTAAGAGATATTCAAGACAAGACGAGATGGTAATAGGACAGGTAAAGAGACAAGATGGCTCTAGATGAAGTATGAAATGCGCTGGCAGAATGAGAGACAGCTGCCATGTGGGAGAGAGAAAAAGGAAAAGGCACAAACCAAAGGTGTGGATAAAAAATATATAAAAATATAATAGGGGCCGAGGTTGTGATCTGAAATTGTTGAACTCGATATTGAGTCCGGAAGGTTGTAAAGTGCCTAATCCGAAGATGAGGTGCTGTTCCTCGAGCTTACGCTGAGCTTCCGTGGAACAATGCAAGAGGCCACGGATGGTGAAGTCTGAGTGGGAATGGAGCGGTGAATTGAAATAACAGGCGACCGGAAGCTTGGGGTCACCCTTATGGACTGAACGGAGGTGTTCCACAAAGCGGTCCCCCAATCTGCGTTTGGTCTCCCCAGTGTAGAGGAGACCACATCGTGAGTAGTGAATACAGTATACTAGATTGCAAGAAGTTCTGAAGAAGGGTTTCGACCTGAAACGTTAACTCTGTTTCTCTCTCCACGGATGTTGCCTGGCCTGCTGAGTTTTTCCAGCGTTTTCTGTTGTTATTTTGGATTTCCAGCATCCGCAGTATTTTGCTATCATTTGTACGAGTGCTGCTCTTGGGCCCACAGATACCTCCAGCCCTTTCCTGGCCTGTTCGAGCCACTACCCCACCCACCCCCCGCTCCCCAACCCCTGACCAGACCTGCCAGCTGGCTGCTCGACTGACTCCATCCCCTGTTTTTCAGGTGGAGGTTGAATATCTCAGCCCACGTCTTTCCATTTTTTTTATTAATCTTATTTTCTGTTTGTTCCCCTCCATTTTATGTTTTTTTTTTAAATATCTTCTGCCAAGCACGCATGGCACATGTCACCATTCAAGTACCGTTCAAGTACAGCTTCAGTGCGTGTAAGACATAAAGGGCTAGAAATTAGGGGGGCTAAATTCGGTTGATTTGTGCCTCCCGTTAGTGCCCTCTTAGGGCGCTAATAGGGCGCAAATCAACTAGCAACTGGGTGCGGCGCCACTAACGCCTCCCGCAAAATTCAGCGGGAGGTTAGTGGCGGCGCTGCACCACCGGCGATGACGTCATCGCCGTGCGCAGCGTCCCACTCATGCCCCGGCTGTAATATTGGGTGACACCCCCCGACTTACCGCCGGACGCTATGTCCGCCGGGGTCAGGGGGGCCTACCTGTGGCCGGGGCGGCGCTAGTTAAAGGGGAGGTGGTGGGCGGCCATTTTTGTTGCCCCCAAAGGGGGCGCTATCCAGTTTTTACCCCCTGGTACCTTAACGCCTCCTGTTAGCACCCGGGCAGGGCGCTAAAGGCTTATCACCTGGGTGCAGCAATTCTAATGCTGCCCCCGAAATTCAGTTGGCATTTAGCGCCGGCGCTAACACTTAGCTCCTGGCCCTCTAGCGCCGTTCAGACCGTGACATCAATGAGTATGCAACACCCCGTTAGCACCCCGGATGGAAAAATGCAGTCGCTTCCTCTGACTTACCGCTTGGCGCTGATAACGACAGAAATTGCAGGCGTTGATACCTGGGATTGCTGCTCCCGGGGCGCTATTTAAAGGGATCACTTACCGGTTCATTGGGAGGTCAGATTGATTGCTCGCTTGTCAGATAGCGTTTTGGCTGCATTCACGCTTTCTCCATTTTTGCTTTGTTGCCGCTCAAACAGTTTCTTCTCTTGTATTGCTCTGAACATTTCTACGTCCCCTTTTCTCTCATTTATGGGGGCTGTACTGGCATTCCACCTTGCCCTCCGGCAGCGACATCGGAGGCAGCAGATGCAGAGACAGAGATTGCCAAAGGGGGCCAGAGGTAGGAGGAGGGCTGACACACCTCGCAACAGGAGGCCTTACCCTCCCAGGCTATTCCGGGAGCACTTCTCCTACATTCATCTGTCAGAGGAGCAGTGCCTTAGAAGGCTCCGCTTCAGCAAGGAGGTGGTCACAGAGCTCTGCCACCTCCTGCAGCGAGACCTCCAGCCTCAGCTCAGGGTCAGGACGCCTCTCTCAGTGGCAGTTAAAGTCACAGTCGCTCTCAATTTCTGCACCACCTGGGTGGCAGCAGTCGGGGATGGCTGGGTTACAGGCTGCGGCAAGTACAGTGGCGGAGTGGCAGTGGTGGGAGCAGGAATGCTGTCATCCTGAGAGAGGACAGCACCTTCCTGCTTGACCGACACACTGCCGCTCTCCCGGGGCAGAACCTCAGCATCCAGAGCAATCTGCTCGAGCACAGATTGCTGGCCTGCTGCGGCATTTTGAGATCCCTGGTGGACTGTGTGCGACCCAGCGCTTGCGTGGCATCAATTTGAGACTGCATGAGAGCAGTCTGAGATTGGATGCCAGCAACCACTGACTCCATTACAGCACTAAGCCATTACGTTGCTTCGGCCTGTGCTGCAATAGCTGCTGCCACCTCACCCACGACACGCAGCGTGAGGTCTGGCTCCCCATGGTCTCTCTGCAAGTCGACCATCCTTTGCAAACTGCATAGTTGGTGGGTGAATGTTTGGGGATGTGACGGTTTATACCGTCTGTGCACAGAGTGAGGTTGAGATGGTGGGATGTAAAGGTTTTTCAAGCTTGTACTCACCCTGACCACCTGAGTGAGGTTGTTGAATTTCTTCCGGCACTGGGTGAGAGTTCTGTGGACCATACTTCTGGCTGACATGTCCTGGGCGACCTCCCTCCACATCCTCCTAAAGTCCTGTGGCAATGGCCTCCTGCCAGTGTCCGAGAAGACCGCTGCCCATAGGCGTTCCACGGCCGCGACCAGAGCCTCCAAAGCATGGTTGCTGAACCGGCGCGCTCTGTCCCTGGGCCTCTGATCAGCCATGACCTCTTTGAGTGAAGGCTTGCAGCTCCTTGCAGGCCCAGTTCACAAGCAACGCTGATCAGAGTGAGGCTGTGCAGCATGATTAAACCTCCCCTTTAAGAACTGGAAGGTGCCAGTCTGACGACTTTCTGACTGACTTGATTAGCGCTCTGAAGGTAGCGCCCTGCTCTTCGACGTTAGCGCTCTAAGAAAATTGTGTAGTGCTTGATTTAACGCTCTACTTCCCTCTTGGGGCGCTAAAACTCAATTTCACAGTTGCTGGCACAAATGTTAGCGCCCAGGCAATGTTAGCGCCCCAAAATGGTCAATACCCAATTTTTCCCCCAAAGGTTCTGGATGTTACATCTCATAGCTTTGCACACAGTTGCAGAGGGCACAGTAATTTGCAGGATTTTTGATTTAAACAATGGCCTGTAGGTTTAGAAAGAATAAGAAAATGAGTTTGCTGTTGAACCATATACTTTGTGGGCAAGTCCCTTGCTGGAAGGATTCTGGAATAGTGTGCAATAATGTCATATTGATATTCTTGAGGTTATCTTTTATAGCCCTTTTTAGGCCTATTGGGAGACTCAATTACCGCCACCAGCTCTTTTTTTAGTCCTGGCAGCCAGAGCAGTGATGAGACACTGGAGGTCAACAGATCTTCTAACCGTCCAGGAATGAAATGTTTGGGCAGGTGTAGATGAGATTGATGTTATGCCAAGGGATCTTATTCTTCTAATGAGTGCACCTACTGTCTATTAGCCCAGTGCATAAAACACAGGAATTGATGATTCTGTTGGCACCGATGCACGAGTGGAAGTATGTGCAAGTCTATTACAGAGCTGTTCACCCTCCATCGATGTTTATGGTTCAAGAATGCTTTACCTCAAAAAAAAATTGCTTTTCCTTTTCCCCCGACTTCCTATTGTGACTTCCTATTGTTTTTCTGATTAAAAGATCACTGTCTCAAGCATGTCAGTGTTTAGTTGCTCACTAATGGAGAGACTTTTCAGGTTTTTTTATTTGTTAGTTTTACAGGTAGATATCTTGATAAAGCTTTCACACGTTTTTGAGTTTAGTCTGATAATTTGTTCATTTTATTTTATTAACGTGAATGGTATTTTTGATTTGTAAATTTGCTTGCTATCGCTGTGCTGACCATGTGATCGCCTTTTGAGGGGTGGCCGCAGTTGAAAAGAAATCTTACATTTAATTGCATGAGAGCATTTTACCGGAAGGTGTAAGAATAGTTATATGTTTTGCTTTTCAACGGTGTAAAATTTCTCCTGCATCATCACCACCTTCAAACCCATGGATGATCATCTGGTGATATTTTTATCTTGAGAGCTGCGCCGCTCAGACAGCCCAAATTCAGGAAAAGTGTTCTGAAACAGGCACCTCATTAGCATATGCAAGCAGCCTGATACCCATTTTAGGCTGATGCATCGGATGCCTGAATATTGGCCTGACCCAATTTCGGGTTGAACATTTTTCAGGTGTCCTTGGGGCGCAGGATGTTTAGCTGCAAAACTGATTCCCTTTGCGGCCATTTTACCCCTGTATGACGGGCGCAACGCGGGCCAATTACTGCCTCTTGTGTGCCCCTTGGAAGTCTAGGAGAAACAAGAGCATACCTGGTGAGCGGTGGCAGCATTCCCCTAAACTTGGCATCCCCCATGCTACAGTTTCTCTGGAGAATATCTGGAGTGCTGATAACTCATGTGGAGTGAATTGCTTGAAGTATGTATTCGTAAAAAACTAGTGCTGGAGAAATTAATGGGAACGAAAGCCGATAAATCCCCAGGGCCTGATAATCTGCATCCCAGAGTACTAAAAGAGGTAGCCATGGAAATAGTAGATGCATTGGTTGACATCTTCCAAAATTCTATAGATTATGGAACAGTTCCTGCAGATTGGAGGGTGGCAAATGTAACCCCACTATTTAGAAAAGGAGGGAGAGAGAAAACAGGGAACTACAGACCAGTTAGCCTAACATCAGTAGCAGGGAAAATGCTAGAGTCTTTTACAAAGGATGTGATAACAGGACACTTAGAAAATATCAACGGGATTAGACAAAGTCAACATGGATTTATGAAAGGGAAATCGTGTTTGACAAACCTACTGGAGTTTTTTGAGGATATAACTAGTAGACTAGATAAGGGAGAACCAGTGGGTGTGGTGTATTTGGATTTTCAGAAGGCCTTTGATTAAAGTCCCACATAAGAGGTTAGTGTGCAAAATTAAAGCACATGGGATTGGGGGTAATATACTGGCATGGATTGAAAATTGGTTAACAGACAGGAAACAGAGAGTAGGAATAAATGGGTCTTTTTCGAGGCGGCAGGCGGTGACTAGTGGGGTACCGCAGGGATCAGTGCTTGGGCCCCAGCTATTCACAATATATATCAATGATTTGGATGAGGGAACCAAATGTAATATTTCCAAATTTGCTGACGACACGAAACTAGGGGGGGTTGTGAGGAGGATGCAAAGAGGCTTCAAGGCGATTTAGACAAGTTGAGTGACTGGGCAAATACATGGCAGATGCAGTATAACGTGGATAAATGTGAAGTTATCCACTTCAGTAGGAAAAACAGAAAGGCAGAGTATTATTTAAATGGTGATAGATTGGGAAATGTTGATGTACAGAGGGACCTGGGTGTCCTTGTACACCAGTCACTGAAAGCAAACATGCAGGTGCAGCAAGCAGTTAGGAAGGCAAATGGTATGTTGGCCTTCATTTTTACAGTTATACAGGGCCTTGGTGAGACCACACCTGGAGTACTGTGTGCAGTTTTGGTCTCCTTACCTAAGAAAGGATAATACTTGCCATAGAGGGGGTGTAGCGAAGGTTCACCAGACTGATTCCTGGGATGGCAGGACTGTCGTATGAGGAGATATTGGGTCGACTAGGTCTTTATTCACTAGAGTTTAGAAGAATGAGAGGGGATCTCATTGAAACATATAAAATTCTGACAGGGCTAGACAGACTGGATGCAGGGAGGATGTTTCCCCTGGCTGGGGGGGGTCTAGAACGAGAGGTCACAGTCTCAGGATATGGGGTAGGACATTTAGGACTGAGATGAGGAAAAATGTCTTCACTCAGAGGGTGGTGAACCTGTGGAATTCTCTACCACAGACACTGTGGAGGCCAAGTCACTGAATATATTTAAGACGGAGATAGATAGATTTCTAGACACAAAAGGCATCAAGGGGTATGGGGAGAGAGCGGGAATATGGTATTCAGATAGAGAATCAGCCATGATCATATTGAATGGCGGAGCAGGTGTGAAGGGCCGAATGGCCTACTCCTGCTCCAAGTTTTCTATGTTTCTATGGTGGGCCGCCTCCTGTGCGGTACCTCTTCGGGTTGTTGTAGGCTGCCTTGGACAGCAAACAGAAGAGAGTGACACATATTACAGCTACTCATTCAGCCTCTCAAACAAAATCCCTGTGAGTACAACACCTCCCTCCTAGGTCTATCCATATACAAAAGGTAGTGAGTGGAATCAGAACTTGGAAGCATACGATATGAGGATATTGCACTGCAAAGGGGCCCTGCAAGCACAAGCGACATTGAAAGAGAGAGCTCATGCTGTATTCCTGAGAAGCCCAAACGGGAGAAATAAATCAGCGGGTCAATGCCTTTCATGGCGAAAGAGGCGGCACATGTTCAAAGGAGAACCTCCTTACCTGGGCACTTCTGTATATACCAGAAAACCTTTTCAGCATTTCATCCCTAGGTTTGTCAGACTTGGGAGATGGTGTTGACTTGCGTGAAAGCCATGAATCAGTGGCCTAGGACATGACACACACGTTAACTGGCATCTGGCTTTGTCAAGAGCTGCAGAAGGCAGCAAACTGCTGCCTGAAAGCTGGTGCTCACCCAGCTGATTAATATTCACTCACCTTCAATCAGCATAAACTTCATTGTATAATTTGGATTGTTTGGGTGTGCCACCAAAGTTAAAAAAAAAAACAGGAAATAGTGGATGGAGGTTATTGAGAAGAACAGTTGGATAAGTAACTTTGTGGAATCAGTTTGCAGTACAATATATTATGGCAACAGAGCATGATGTTTCTCTATTCTCTTCGAAATAACATTTTATCTTCATTTCATGAAACAAATATAAACTCAAGCATTGAAAGGATGAAACGGTGCAAAGTTAACATTGTCATTATGAAAGAGCATAAGTTTAATGATGTGAACAATTAAGTTGCTTATTCCCTTGTGAAAATGCCTTTGTCTTAAATTGCAGGGCATTAAACAATATTTATATATTTTCGTATGCGATTCCAGTCTTTGTAAAGCTGAAATCACGCTCAAAGCCCAAATGCATCTGGCATCTAAAGTGTTTCATTCCCCTGCATTGTTGCAATTCTACCTTGAACATTTTCAGAGACTCTGGCTGGAATTTTAATTTGGAGACGGGTAGCGGGGTGCTGCAGTGCGGTCGGGAAACCTGGGAGAATGGGTTTCCCTCTGGCCCTGCCGAATTTAACGGCAGGGCCTGATTAACATTTTGAATCTCTGTTTCTCACCCACAGCCAGCCAGAGGGTGGGCTTGTGGCACTAGGCCGCTGAAAGGAGGGAGGGAAGGATCGGGCTGGGGCGGGGGGGGGGGGGTAAGGCCAGAGGAGGGTTTGGAGGCTGGAGGGAGGGGGTCAGGGGTCAGAAGGCCAGAGGAGGGATTGGAGGCCGGAGGGAGGGGGTCAGGGGTCGGAAGGCCAGAGGAGGGATCAGAGGGAGGGGTTCAGGGGTCGGAAGGCCGGAGGGGGGATCGGAGATCGGAGGTCTCGTGGGGGGGGGGGGGCGGGTGGGTGGTAGGTCGGAAGCCTCGTTGGGCGGAGGCGGGGGAGGTTGGGGGGTGATTGGAAGGGTGGGGGCGGTGTCCATTCGTGGGGGGTTGGCGAGACAGGTACGCTGGATCCAGCAGGTAAGTGGAAAGGCACTTGCCTCCTGGATCCAGCAGTCTTCGTCTCCCTTTAGCAGGCAGGTTCCTGAGGCCTGGGAAACCCGCCCGCCCACAGTTAAATTTAAAATGGTGGATCACCATGAGGCGCGTAGCCTCATTATAATATTTAAAGTAACAACCCGCCTCCTGCGAGTGGGTTGGCTTATCTGCCCCGCCGATCCTCCGCCCCCCCCCCCCCCAACCATCGCCTGCCGATCCCCGATCCCCCTCCCGCGATCCCTCCCCTAGGCCGACCACTTGCAACTGAGGCCTACCCGCCCGCAGCCAGCCAGCCAGCCAGCCTCTCAAGCTGGCTGGCTGCGGGCGGGAAACCGAGGCCTCACGTTCAAATTAGGCCCTGCCAGTAAAGTCGGCAGGGCCTGCGGGAAACCGGCCTCCCGGATTTCCCGCCCACCTCAGACTCTGCCCCCGCCCCCGCCCCCAACCCCCTTCCCTGAAGAAAATTCCAGCAAATTAATTTACTTCAACAAGTACAGCAGGTATTGTAGCTTATATTCTTGATGGATATATGTTTGTTTTCCACTGTAGCTAAATGCCTCTGTGGAACCATGTAAACATTTCCAAAGGAGTCAGAGCCACATGCTACCTATTGATTTCATCTTATTGTTTAAAAAAAAAATCCATACGATTTTTCTCACAAACTTCTGGCCCCAGAACTGAACTCATAATGTTCTTGACTTAGAGAAGATGATAGGGAGGAAGACTAAACGGGAGATTGTGTATATTTATTGATTTGTGAGCTTAACTGAACACTAAGATTGAGTGATGGGAAGCCAGTTATTAGAAGCTCCCAATCGATCCTCTGAGGTCATTGCATTTTTTTGACCTCCAGTAATAAAGAGAAGCTGGCAGGGAAAACAAATGAGCAAAGAGGAAATCCATTTACAAGTGACCTCCAAGGGAGGTCACAAATGAGCCAACATGGATTGAAGGTGTGCTGTCAGGCTTTGCGCCTCATTCACCTTTGTGAACACTGGATATAGATAATCCTCATTCTTTCTCTGAAGAATTGATGACACTTGTCAGTAAGAGTCGTTGGGTATTGGTAGGGAAATAATACTGCTTGGAATTGAAGACTGCTGTGAAGAAAATGAAGTCTGTGTAGGTTTCTGTGGTGGGGAAAGTAAACTTGTAATGCCCCAGAATCCATGATGTGATTTTGTATCATGTTACCTGAATGCGTTTACAACTCGTAGAATAAAAATGGATTACATTACATCACTGTGCTGTTTCACCCGTAGGCCTAGTCCTGTATTTCCTTTTGCTGAATTTGACAAGTGAAGAGATAAAGAAAATGTACCTGGTTGAGTGAGGGTTGAAAGACGTAACAGGTCTTTAAAATTCAGATGAAGTAAAGAATCTGCTTGATTTCCACTACTGCAGCTTGAGCCTAAGACAATCGGGCTGATACTACAGTGGGCGAGGGGCAGGCGATCCACTCTGCCAGGTTACCACCCATGCAGTGAAGACAAAAATTTACCCCACTGTCTTAACAATAATACATAAAAAGTGATCCAATTTTAATTCAGGGTCCAGTTCCTCTAGGCCCTGAACCAGGCTCACAGACCCTCTCAGGATTCCACGCCTTAGTGCACGTTCCTAAAAGAAAGAAAGAATGAAGTTGCATTTATCTCGCGTCTTTCATGACCTCAGGACGTCCCAATGAAGTACTTTCAAAGTGTAGTCACTGTTGTAAGGTAGGGAACAAGCCAATAATAACTACTGCATGTAGCTACCAGCTTCACTGACCATGTTTATCCAGCCTTGTTGTGTTGAGCTAAGGTTCTCCTTTTACAGGGTTGTCCAGCTTTGGTGTACATACTTTCAAGACTGTCATTGGTGTTCCCATACCAACCACACATGAACTCTCATCTATATCTATTCACTGCTTATCTTAGGTGCCAATCCTTTTCGAACGGCAGCACAGTGGCATAGTGGTTAGCACTGTTGCCTCACAGCGCCAGAGACCCAGGTTCGAATCCGGCCTCGGGCGACTGTCTGTGTGGAGTTTGCACATTCTCCCCGTGTTTGCGTGGGTTTTCTCCGGGTGCTCCGGTTTCCTCCCACAGTCCAAAGATGTGCGGGTTAGGTTGATTGGCTATGATAAATTGACCCTTAGTGTTAGGGGGATTAAATACGTGGGGTTACAGGGATAGGGTGGAATATGTGTTGGTGTAGGGGTTACGGGGATCGGGTGGGATATGTGCCGGTGCAGGCTCGATGGGCCGAAATGGCCTCTATCTGCACTGTGGGGTTTCTGTGATTCTGTGTGAATGTGATTATGTCACTAATACTATCTCGCAGGCTAAAATACGGTCTCTGGATAGTTGCTTATTCTTAAACTAAAGATACAATTTTCAGCAGTTTCTCCTTGAAGGACCATACTGTAATATAATATGTTTTTTTTAAGCAAAAGCTCATTTCCATTCAAACCTTTTGTCTGGCTAAAATTTTAGCTCATTCACAGTTTAAACTGAACTTCCTATCTCTAATGACCCCTGATAGTTGTCCTTTCCTTTACTATTTAGCAGATACCTCTACCATGCAATGTTCTTCTGTATATTAATAATTCATATTAACCTTTGTTGCTTGTAAATACCCATCAGATAAAACATGAAGTTCTGTCAAAATATCACGATGCAAATCATAAAATCTATTTGGGAGAAACATTTAAGAATGCAATAATCGTTTCTATGGTAATTGTATTCTTTGGATAAAGTTAAACACAGCAGTGAAACTGTGTTATACCTCTAGAAGTTTTCTGAGATTAAACCATTATGATTTTACTGTTAGGAATACTTTGTCTACCCAAATAAAATAGTTTTGTAGAATCAATACCTCGCTTGCTTAGTTTTTAAGTTTATCACGAGATTCTCTGATTAAATATTAGAGAGCTAAATCTCCAATAAAATTAAGGCCTTTTTATATTTATGATCTGAACACAATATGCAGTGGTGAAAAATAGTTTTAAGAAAGACTTGCACTTATATAACGCCTTTCACGACCACCAGACATCCCAAAGATCTATACAGCCAATGAAATACTTTTGAATTGTAGCCACTGTTGTAATGTGGGAAACGCAGCAGCCAATTTGCACACAGCAAGTTCCCACAAACAGCAATGTGATAATGACCAGATCATCTGTTTTAGTAATGTTGATTGAGGGATAAATATTGGCCAGGACACCTGGGAGAACTCCCCTGCTCTTCTTCAAAATAATGCCTTGGGATCTTTTGCGTCCACCTGAGAGAGCAGACGGGACCTCGGTTTTATGTCTCATCTGAAAGACGGCACCTCCGACAGTGCAGCACTCCCTCAGCCTTGTCGTTGCCCTGCCCCCGCCACACAGTGCTGCCCCCCGATTATCAAAATCCACGACAATGCCTTGGACAATGTGGACCACTTCCCATACCTCGGGAGCCTACTGTCAACAAGGGCAGACGTCGACGACGAAGTCCAACACCGTCTTCAGTGTGCCAGTGCAGCCTTCGGTCGCCTGAGGAAGAGAGTGTTTGAAGACCAGGACCTCAAACCCGGCACTAAGCTCATGGTCTACAGGGCAGCACTGATATCTGCCCTGCTGTATGCCTCAGAGACATGGACCATGTACAGCAGGCACCTCAAAGCACTGGAGAGGTACCACCAACGCTGCCTCCGCAAGATCCTGCAAATCCATTGGCAGGATAGGCGCACCAACGTCAGTGTTCTTGCTCAGGCCAACATCCCCAGCATCGAAGCTCTGACCACGCTCAATCAGCTCCGATGGACGGGTCACATTGTCCGCATGCCCGATACAAGACTCCCAAAACAAGTGCTCTACTCGGAGCTCCGGCACGGCAAGAGAGCCCCAAGTGGGCAGAGGAAACGCTTCAAGGACACCCTCAAAGCCTCCTTGAAAAAGTGTAACATCCCCACCGACACCTGGGAATCCCTGGCCCAAGACCGCACAAAGTGGAGGAGAAGCATCCGGGAAGGCGCCGAACACCTCGAGTCTCTTCGCCGGGAGCAAGCGGAAGCCAAGCGCAGGCAGCGCAAGGAGCGCACATCAACCCAAGCACCCCACCCACCCGCCCCTTCAACCACCGCCTGCCCCACCTGTGACAGAGACTGTAGGTCCAGCATTGGACTCATCAGTCACCTGCGAGCTCATTTTTAATGTGGAAGCAAGTCATCCTCGGTTCCAAGGGACTGCCTAAGAAAGACTCCCTCAGCACTGCACTGGAGAGTCAGCCTAGCTTTTTGTGCTCAAGTCTCTGGCGTGGGACTTGGACCCACAATCCTTCTGATTCAAGAGCTGAGAGTGCTACCAACTGAGCCACAGCTGACATATAATCACTGAAAAACAGTTCTTGTGGTTTCAATGTATTCACAGTTTGTGTTAATTAAAGATAAACCAGCATTCTACACATCTTTTTATTGCTTGGGAGCACAATGTACAACAGTTGTTGAATAAACATTGTTCTCCTGTGTTATAGGCAATGATTTTCTGCATTTACTTCAATGGCAGCTTATTCAAACAAATTAATGCACAGCTAGAGTTTGATGCCTTATTCTGCACATCAATTCCAGATACCCTGGAAGCAGCCTTGGTGCTTTAATCACACGGCAATCCATCATGCCCCCTGGTGACTCGTAATTATGGATCCAGATTGTTGATTGATTGCCTTGGAACCGTGGCTCATGACTGCATAAACTTTTGAAAATGTATACTTGAAAGTGAGGCCTCATGTGATACTCTACTGCTTTCCAAGACCAGAGTGAGAGCTTATGGGGGCATAGGATAAGTCCAGTAGCTAAAAGCGATTCTCAGACATGGGTTACTATCTGTTTCCCAGGCATGTTACCAAAATGGTCTCTCGATCTCAAGGCAAAGATTATCAAAGATATGGAAAGTGATCTAAGATAATGAGGCAAAATAATCTGGAGTAAGAAATTTAAAGAAACCCAAAAATGTAACGGCCCCATATCAGACCAATACTTTTGTCCTGCAACTAATCCGCATTCTTTAGGCCCGTTGTCGGCCCTGAAATGGACAGTGTGCAAGGGGCACGCACCCCAACCGGGAGGTCCGAGCTGGCCCAAAATTAGGTGTTGTGCTTCATTACCATTAGCGGGGTGAGCTGCTGTTGCCTGTTGCGCCTTCACAGACAGCTCGCCCATTTAAAAAAGGTGAACTTTGGGCCACTTGTCTCACCGGCAGCAGCCCAAAGGTAAGTCCCACGGGCGGGGGTGAAGGGATATTTACTAGTCCTAGCCCCTTTGGGGCTATCCCGGATCGGGCATATTTCTCAGACTAAAGGTTGAGCTAGCTGTGATAAAAATGATAACTTCCGGGAAGTTATGTCATCACTTCCTGTGAACTATGAACTATGAACTGTGTACATACCTCACTTCCTGTCATATGTCACTTCCTGTTGGACTGGTATAAATACTGGTCTGTTCAGTATTGTAAGAGGCTTCTACCAGAGGCATGGTAAAGACCTCTCTTGTGTATATAGTGTGTTTATAAGTTACTTAAAGCTTACTTTAAAGTTACTTGATGGTAAGTCTCCTTTTTCTTACATCAATTTAAGTAACTTAAATTTACACTGACAAATACTAGACCTTCAGACAAACTCGGAAGTTAAGGATCCAGAGAACCACCCATCATGGAGAAAATCCTTAGACCTATTCGTCTGGACTTGGACCCGAATACACCAGCAGCTGGCAGGGTATGGAAGCATTGGTATCGTACTTTTGAGAATTTTCTGGATGAATGTAAAGCGGATGCTCCTGCTAAATTGAAGATACTTGTCAATTATGTGACCCCAAAAGTGTTCGAATATGTTGATGACTGGGATAATTACGAAGAGGTGATTCGGGCACTTAAGAAACTGTATGCGAAGACCCCAAATGAGGTCTATGCTAGACATCTACTGGCCACAGCCCGACAAGGGCCAGGGGAATCAATTGACGAATTCCTGCAAGAACTTCGCAGGCTCAGCGTAGATTGTAACTTTCAGGCAGCCTCAGCTGAGCTGTACCGCCAAGAAATGATTCGTGATGCTTTCATCTGCGGGATTGCCTCTCCATTTATACGCCAGCGTCTACTAGAAAGTAAAACACTTGAGCTACAAAAGGCTTTTGACCTAGCTTGTTCACTGGATTTGGCAAAGAGAAATGCAGACCTCTATCAGCTGCCCAGATCTCGATCTGCTGCTGTAGCTGCAACCAGACAATTCAAGTGGTCTCAGGTGAAGCCTATCATGGGGGAATCTAATTCTGATAATTCTGATGAAGAAGAGGAGGATGACCCCACTTTAGCAGCCTCTTGGCAATCTAGGAAGGAATGCTTCTTTTGTGAAGATGCTTTTCACCCTAGGAAAACCTGCCCTGCTCGCAATGCAATCTGCAGTTATTGCGGGAAAAAAGGACACTTTGCTAAAGTTTGCCTATCAAGGGCCTCTACGAGGGCCAATCCAGCTAAGGCCTACCGAACTGCCCCAATTAGGGCCTATCAAGATGCTCCAGCTAGGACCTATCAAGCTTCCTCTCGAGCTCTCTCCCGAAGAAGCACACCGAGAGTTTTAGCCACTCTCTGTGCAACGACACCAATTACAGCTGCTTGCCCACAGAACCTGTCTCATGCAGCCACAAAAATTTCAATTAAAGGGCATACCTTAGATGCCTTAATTGACTCAGGAAGTACTGATAGTTTCATTAAGGAACAGATTGTTGCGAAATTGAAACTACATGTCTTCCCATCAGACCAGGCAATTGCGATGGCCCAGTCATCACTTAATACCAGAATCTCCGGCTTTTGTGTTGTTGATATGACACTTCATGGTCGTATGTATCCCTCCACCCGACTTTCGGTGCTCAAGGACTTATGTAGTGATCTCCTCTTAGGGCTGGACTTCCAAAAACAGCATAAGAAACTCACCATTGAGTTTGGTGGATCCAAACCCGGACTTACTATTTCTAATATACCGTCTAAATTACCATTTTGTGCATTATCAGCAGCTTCACTTGATGAACCCTCATTATTTGCCAGTATTCCGCCTCAATGCCAACCGATAATAATGAAATCGCGGCGCTTTAATCAGGAAGACCAATCTTTTATTGCGGCTGAAATCTCTCGACTTCTAGCAGAGGATATCATCGAACCATGTTCGTCGCCCTGGCGGGCTCAAGTCGTCATTGTCAAGAACCCTCTAAAACCTCACAAACAGCGACTATGCATCGATTATTCGCAAACCATCAATCAATATACCGACTTGGACGCCTACCCATTGCCACGCATTGATGATATGGTTAATAAACTGGCCGAATACAAAGTGTTCTCAACTTACGATTTAAAAAGTGCCTATCATCAGTTACCCTTGAAGGTCTCAGATAAGCAGTACACAGCCTTTGAGGCCAATGGACGGCTGTACCAATTTCGTCGCCTCCCATTCGGGGTTACTAATGGAGTGGCTGTCTTTCAACGGGCAATGGATGGCCTGGTTAAGCAGGAAAACCTAAGGGACACTCTTCCCTATCTTGATAACATTACCATTGCAGGTCACGATCAACAGGAACACGACTCCAACCTCCAAAAATTTCGGGATGCCCTCCATCGCCGTAATTTGACCCTGAATGAATCCAAATCTGTTGAGTCGCAACCGACCATCAACATCCTTGGCTACTGCGTAGGCAATGGTATCATTAAGCCAGACCCAGAAAGACTTCGCCCGCTCCAAGAGCTCCCGTCACCTAAGAATCCGGCTTCTTTACGTCGGGCTCTCGGTCTGTTTGCATACTATGCTAAATGGATTCCTCATTTTTCGGACAAAATCCAACCCTTGCTGCATGCTAGATCATTTCCACTGGGAACAGCGGCTGTTGCAGCCTTTAACCTTCTCAAAAAACAGTTGGAGAAAGCGGCTCTTCACTCCATTGATGAGAATCTCCCTTTCGTGGTTGAATGTGATGCCTCGGAGGTGGCGATCTCGGCTACTCTGAATCAGGAAGGTCGTCCTGTAGCATTTATGTCCAGGACCTTACAAGGTGCCGAGCTACATTATCCTCCGGTTGAGAAAGAAGCCACAGCCATCATAGAGGCAGTACGGAAGTGGAACCATTTTCTAGCTCGCCAGCACTTTACATTGATCACGGACCAACGATCAGTCGCCTTCATGCTCGATAATCGAAAACGAACCAAAATTAAGAATAATAAAATACAACTTTGGAGGATGGAACTGGCCTCTTTTGGTTATACCATTCTCTATCGGCCTGGCAAGGAGAATGTGGCCCCGGACACCCTCACACGGGCATTCTGCTCCACTATGTCATCCTCCACTCTCATGGACGTCCACAATGGTTTGTGTCATCCTGGCGTTACGCGCATGCTACATTTCGTACGATCACGGAATCTCCCTTTTTCCACTGGAGATGTAAAGAAAATATGCTCAGAATGCCGGCTTTGTGCGGAATTAAAACCTCAGTTCTTCCGCCCCTCAGATGGTATACTCATACATGCAACCCAACCGATGCAACGACTTAGCATCGATTTTAAGGGCCCAGTGCCCTCTTCAACTCGGAACACATATTTGCTCACCATGATCGACGAATATTCACGTTTTCCGTTTGCCTTCCCCTGCTCCAATATGCTGGCGTCCACAGTAATCTGCTGCCTTGAGCAGGTATTTTCTCTCTGTGGCATGCCGGCTTATATTCACTCAGATCGGGGTCCATCCTTTATGTCAAGGGAACTCAAGGACTACCTCTCAGAACGGGGAATTGCTACAAGCAAAACAACACCATACCATCCCATCGGAAATGGGCAGGTAGAGAGGTATAACGGTATCATCTGGAATTCCGTACGTCTCGCTTTAAGATCTCGGGGCCTACCAGACCAGCAATGGGAAACAGTGCTTCCGGATGCATTGCACTCTATACGGTCCCTGCTTTCTACAGCCACAAATACTACACCTCATGAGCGGTTCTTTGGATTCCAGCGTCGCTCATCTCATGGGACATCACTCCCGTCATGGCTAACTACTCCTGGACCTGTATTACTCCGAAGATACGTTCGGACGTCTAAAAATGACCCTCTTGTAGATGAGGTCGAACTAACCGATGCCAACCCCACCTATGCAAACATACGATATTCCGACGGCCGAGAATCTACCGTATCATTACGGGATCTGGCTCCCTGCCCACCAGGCCCTAGTGGGACATAGGGTGATGGCATTTCACCAGGAAACTCTTGGGACCTATCGGGTACCCCTCTCCAGGATCCTGATCGGACACCAACTAGCTTGGTGCCGGTAGAACCCCGTGCTCAAGGTTGCGACCCTCCCCGTACCGCGCATGAAAGTACTGATCCGCCACAGACCAGCTCTGCACCTCCCTCTGAACAGAGGCAGTCCGACTTTGAACCTATTGGGGCTCGTACTCGAAGCCATGATCTCCCCGACCCTTCACAGGGCAATCCAGGCCACACAGACTCTGACCAATGGCCAACCGCATGTAAGCGGACCAGCGACCCTCTACGACGGGAATCCAAACGGGTGCGACTCTTCCTTGTTCGGCGGCTGCGGACCAAAAGGTAGACCACAGCCTCCTAATCCTGCAGGAGGGAAGAATGTGATAAAAATGATAACTTCCGGGAAGTTATGTCATCACTTCCTGTGAACTATGAACTATGAACTGTGTACATACCTCACTTCCTGTCATATGTCACTTCCTGTTTGACTGGTATAAATACTGGTCTGTTCAGTATTGTAAGAGGCTTCTACCAGAGGCATGGTAAAGACCTCTCTTGTGTATATAGTGTGTTTATAAGTTACTTAAAGCTTACTTTAAAGTTACTTGATGGTAAGTCTCCTTTTTCTTACATCACTAGCCAAATCCTAAAGATGCTTAACTGGGTCTAAAGGTCCGGGCTATCTCTCCCTAAAGGAAAGGAACAACCCAAGAATGTTACCGTCCTCCAGATAGCGCTTTTAATAAGTTTAGCTAGACTGTAACGTCGCGGATATTATGAGGGTCTGGAGAACTCCTTCAGAATTCTGTAACTCTTCACCAAAGAGTGTACAGAGATTGAGTTTGTGAGTTATTGATACAGAAGACTTATGTGAGACAATTCTAAAAATATATAGAGATTTATTAAAAGAACCAACATGCAATTTACAGTTGGTGAATCAGTCAATTGCAATGTTAACAGTTCTAAAAAGAGAAAAATACTATCTTATTATTGACAGAGAATCTTACTTTTAAATCTTAACTTTGCTACAGTATTACAGTTCTTAAAGTTTTCTGTACAGGATAGTCATCAATATCAAATACCTTTGATCCCCGAGGTACAAAGAGTTGGAGACCACAGAGCCGCCTCTGTGGTCGAGAATCACTTTGCCCGATTAAAGTGAATCTGATATCCCATTTGAGACTTCAGTATTTCTACCCTTTTCAGTTGCATTTCCTTTAAGGTTTTCTGCTGATGCAAGTTAATTATCCCTATTCATCTTTCTGCCAACCTCTGCAATTCTTACTGCTACATCAGCTTGTAATATTCCAGAATCTTGTCTCATCTCCAGGTGTTCTGGGTTGACCATATAAAACGACGCGAAGGGCAGGTGTTCCTTATTTTATGTCATCTTTACGAGGGCAGATGTTCCGTATCATATGTGCCACCTTTACGAAGTTTAAATTAAAACATCTTAATCCAGTATGGACCATTGTTTTGTTCCCAAAAGGTCAGCTTGTCAGAGCCATGCACCTTCTGTTTCAATAAGGTTATTTATTCAGGGTCAACAACTGTCTTATCTCAATAGCCAGAATTCTTTCACAGCTATTTCATAGTTAGGTTTCTAAATTTCCAAACCCAGTTTGTCCTGTTTCAATAAGACCAGAATTCTTTCATAAGGTAGTGTATTTTTCTGAATAGGTTATCTGGCTTATTCCTTCACAGGGGGAGGTGGGGTGGAGGCGTGATCAGGAGTGCTGTGGAGTCAAGGGAAGCTCCTCCTTTAAGTTTATTATTATTTAAAACTTTATTTAAATTTTTTCATTAAAAAATTTAACGGCCACTAAAGAATCCCGAATGAAGCATACCTGGCTCCTGCTCTGTGATGCCCAAATTCCCAGAAGGGGCCTAAAATGGGCATTAGGCTCGTCATTTACCTGTTTTAGTTGGATATCTTTGGCTGTGCGATATTGGTTCCCGAAACTGGCCATTGTTGCTCCCGTTTTACTCCGGTCAATGTCCAATTTCCACCCAATTGTTCTTTATTACCATCACCTCTTCAATTATGCAACCACCTTAAGAGAGAAAAAAATCTTATAAATAACAGATGGTTAGAGTTGAAGTTGACACATTTGTGGTTAGTTGTTCATTTTGGACTTTGGCAGCTTTATTAATGTTGACACAAAAAGTAACTTGGGACTAGATATCCATGAAGAATTCATCAGTAACCATCTGCTATTCTATCAGCGCATCAGACAGAATTCTTTACATCGCGCAGTATTAGCAGCAGCCCACAAAGATTTGCTGAATGTGAAACCTCCACATTCAGTGTCCTTGTAAGTACTCGCATATCACCAACAAAATTACAATGGGCCCTCAGTGTTGAAATGCTACAGCCTTCAAAGAGTACAATACCAGATTCTCCTCACACACTCTTAACACTCATTTACTTTGAGCTGTCAGAGGTCCTAGCTGTCGGGGGGAACTAGCTGCCTGGCTACAGTCTTTCTCAGAATTTCATAGATGTCCTAGCTTTGCTTTGCTTCCATCTCTGCGGTGGCTACTTCAAAACTGTAAATCATTAGGTCATCAAAAGGATTCTTATATATCCATAAAACCTATTGAGGTTGAAGGCATTGTAGGCAGTGTAGATGAAGGCATAACATTACAAAGGGATATTGATAGATTAAGTGAATGGGCAAAACTGTGGCAAATGGATTTCAATGAAAGCAAATGTGAGGTCATCCACCTTGGACCTAAAAAGGATAGAACAGGGTACTTTCTAAATGGTGAAAAGCTAAAAACAGTGGCGGTCCAAAGAAACTTGGGCATCCGGGTGCATAGATCATTAAAATGTCATGAACAGCTACAGAAAATAATCAAAAAGGCTAATGGAATGCTGGCCTTTATATTGAGAGGACTAGAGTACAAGGGGGTAGAAGTTATGCTGCAACTATACAAAACCTTGGTTAGACCACACCTGGAGCACTGTGAGGAGTTCTGGGCACCACACCTTAGGAAGGATATATTGGCCTTGGAGGGAGTGCAGCGTAGGTTTACCAGAATGATACCTGGATTCCAAGGGTTCAGTTACGAGGAGAGTTTACATAAATTAGTGTTGTATTCCCTAGAATTTAGAAAGTTATGGGGTGATTTGATTGAAGTTTTCAAGATATTAAGGAGAACAGATAGGGTAGATAGAGAAAAACAATTCCTGCTGGTTGGGGATTCGAGGACTAGGGGGCACAGTCTAAAAATTAGAGCCAGACCTTTCAGGAGTAAAATTAGGAAACACTTCTACACACAAAGGGTGGTAGAAGTTTGGAACACACTTCCGCAAATGGCAATTGATGCTAGATCAATTAATTTTAAATCTGAAATTGATAGCTTTTTGTTAACCAAAGGTATTAAAGTATATGGGCCAAAGGCAGGTATATGGAGTTAGGTCACAGATCAGCCATGATCTCATTGGATGGCAGAACAGGCTCGCGGGGCTGAATGGCCTACTCCTGTTCCTATGTTCCTACGTTCCTAAGATAATTGTGGATGAGGAAGGCCATTCAGCCCCTCTTACTCCATCCACCCAGAAAGACCCTTAAGTAGTTGTAGTTGTGGTTGTTGGAGGTCAATCATCTCAGCCCTAGGACATCACTGCAGGAGTTCCACAGGGCAGTGTCCTAGGCTTAGCCATATTCAGCTGCTTCATCAATGACCTTCCCTCCATCATAAGGTCAAAAATGGGGATGTTCGCTGATGATTGTACAGTGTTCAGTTCCATTCACTACTCCTCAGATAATAAAACAGTCCATGTATCAAGACTTGGATGACATTCAGGCTTGGGCTGATAAGTGGCAAGTAACATTCGCGCCACACAAGTACCAGGCAATGACTATCTCCAACAAGCGAGAATCTAACCACCACCCCTTGACATTCAATGACATTACCATCGCCGAATCCCCCACCATCAACATCCTGGAGGTCACCATTGACCAGAAACTTAACTGGACCAGCCACATAAATACTGTGGCTACAAGAGCAAGTCAGAGGCTGGGTATTCTGTGGCGAGTGACTCACCTCCTGACTCCCCAAAGCCTTTTCGCCATCTACAAGGCACAAGTAAGGAGTGTGATGGAATATTCTCCACGTGCCTGGATGAGTGCAGCTCCAACAACACTCAAGAAGCTCGACACCATCTAGGACAAAGCAGCCCGCTTGATTGGCACCCCATCCACCACCTGAAACGTTTATTCCCTCCTGCACCAACGTACCGTGGCTGCAGTGTGTACCATCTACAAGATGCACTGCAGCAATTCGCCAAGGCTTCTTCAACAGCAGCTCCCAAACCCACGACCTCTACCATCTAGAAGGACAAGGGCAGCAGACGCATGGGAACACCATCACCTCCAAGTTCCCCTCCAAGTCACACACTTGGAAATATATCGCCGTTCCTTCATCGTCGCTGGGTCAAAATCCTGGAACTCTCGCCCTAACAGCACTGTAGGCGTACCTTCACCACAAAGACTGCAGTGGTTCAAGAAGGCGGCTCACCACCACCTTCTCAAGGGCAATTAGGGATGGGCAATAAATGCGGGCCTTGCCAGCGACGCCCACATCCCAGGAACAAATTTAAAAAGGTCCCTCCATTGCAGCTTCCAATTTTGTCTTGCATGATTCCAGGGTTTTTGCCTCCACTACTCTATCCTGAAGTTTATTGTTCATTCTCTTTATAAAGAACTTCCTGATATCAGTCCTAAATGTGCCTTTCACTGCTGATTATGAGCTTCCCACCTCATATACGCTCCATTATAAACATCGCCTACTTCCACCTCTGTAACATCGCCATCTCCGCCCCGCCTCAGCCCATCTGCTGCTGAAACGCTCATCCACTCCTTTTGTCACCTCCAGACTCGACTATTCCACTGCTGTCCTGGGTGGCCTCCCATTCTCCACCCTCTGTAAACTTCAGCTTATCCAAACCTCTGTTGCCCGGAGCCTATGCCGCACCAAGTCCCGCGCACCCTTCACCCCTGTCCTTCCAGGCCTATATTGGTTCCCGGTCCCCACAGTGCTTCAAATTAAAAATTCTCATCCTGATGTTTAAGTCCCTGTGAGTAAGATAGTAAACAGTATGGAAAAGGTAAATACGAACACTGCTTTAAACTCAGTTGTGAGATGGAACCTGTGCACCCAGGTTCAAACGAAAGGTTCTGACGAAAGGCCACTGACCTGAAGCGTTGTGGAGGGGTGGAATTTTAACCCCTAAAAATCAGTGGGATTGGGTCGGGTGGGATGTAAAAATGTTAAACATCTGAATCCCGACTCCAAAACTCCTCCAACCCGCCCACTTCCGATTTTAACGGAGGCAGGGTGTGGGCGGGCAAATTTAAATATTATACTGAGGCTGCGTTTCTCAGAGTTAACCACTCTTTTTAATATTTAACCCTGGCCGCCCAGGTTGCCTGGGCCTTGGGATACCCAGCAGATAATGGGAGGCGCGGACTGCTGGATCCAGGAGGTAAATGCCTTTCCACTTACCTGCTTCCCTCACCCCCCCGTGTTTGGCCACCCACCGACCCTTCCGATCTCCCCCCTGGCCTCTGATCTCCCCTCTGCTCCGGACCCCGATCTTCCGCCGACCCTGGCCTCGAATCTCCCCACCCACCCTGGCCTTTCCGATCCATCCCTCCCCTCTCAACCTGGCTGACTGTTCCCAGGAAGCTGAGACAAAAAATGGCAACCAAAAATTGCCCCCTCCCCACCCCACCCCTGCTCTTTCCCCTTCCCCACCACCGAGATAAGATCAGGGCCACAAACTCTGTTTCTCTCTCCCTACAGATGCTGCCTAACCTGCTGAGTATTTCTAGCATTTTCTGTTTATATTTTAAATCCCTTCATGGACTTACCCTTTACCTCTGTAACATCCTCCAGCTCCACAACCCTCCCTGTCAAGTAGACATAAAAGATCCCATGGCACTATTTCGAAGAAGAGATGGGGAGTTCTCCCGGTGTCCTGGCTAATATTTATCCCTCAATCAACATAACAAAAACAGATTATCAGGTCATAATCACTGTTTGTGCGATCTTGCTGTGCTCAAATTGACTGCTGCGTTTCCTACATTACAACAGTGACTCCACTTCCAAAAGTACTTCATTGGCTATAAAGCGCTTTGGGACGTCTTGAGGTTGTGAAAGGCGCTATATAAATGCAAGTCGTTCTTTCTTTCATAAAATGATTAAAATGTAATGGGTTGCAATCATAGCCTGTCAATGGCACTGCTCTCTTAACCAGCCAAAGAGAAACATCATTTCCAGCATTTTCTGTTTTTATTTCAGATTTCCAGCATCCGCAGTATTTTGCTTTTGTTAAAGAGCAACATCAGCTGAACAGAAACAAATCAGGGATAAAATATATTTGCCTGAGAGTCTATGGCAGTGATTACTTGATCAGAGAGGGACCACCTCCACAGTAAACATTGTCCCACACCCAGTTCTTTTAAGTGGAGCTAGCACTGCATCCCTTTCACTGGATTTGAAGTTTCTTCACGCTTGAAGGAGATGGTTTGAGGGTTGCGAATTCAGTTTTGGGAATGTATTTAATTCCCTTCACATGTTGGCTACAGCACATCTTCCTTTTAAGAGTCCCATTTGATGCAGACAAACCCTGCTGACCTTTTTTGCAATTGGGAAATTAATACCTTAACCAGTAGCTTTATTTGGGAGATGAATGACGCTAATATTCACCAAACCGCCAATCTATCCATTTTCCAGACCAAGTAGATCAAGTTATAAGTTAGCAAATTTCAGCTGATGCCCCACATAAATGACTTGACGAAAAGGCATTGCAAAACTAAGGCACAAGATAGATTGGAAACCATTTGCACTGAAGCAATCATTTTTTTTATATTGCATTGCCCAATTCTTCAATTTCAGTAGGTCTATGTGGCTATTCCTTCCCCTCAATGCTAAGCTAGAAAAGTATTATTTTTTTAAAGGTCTCATTAAATTTCATTTCAGTTTGTATAAGCCAATATAAATGTCTCCTGAAATCTAATTATCTCCATCCTTTGCCTTTTGGTGAGTACTATCATCCTTCCTGAAATGACTGCCTGAAACCCTATTTTGTAAATTAAATGTGCCTTAAAGCTTCCACACCTTTCTGCCCTAATAATCAGCATTCCATCTTGCCCTTTTCAAAATAAATCACAGTCTTTCAATGAGAAAAGAATTTAATTTAAATTCACTCTTATCTTATTGTGATGAACAGAGATGTTACTTGGTTTTTTTTCATGGTCTGCATTCTGCTGCTTGATCTCTGATTCTACATCTTTTTTCCCTCGAGCTCTTTAATGTGTAGTTATCATAGAAGAGCCTCAGATGCAGATACCTCTGTCTGTTTATCTCCTGATAAATCCCTTACATTTATCATTGTGGCAAAGCAAGCAGTTGAAACTTAAATGAAAGAAAGACTTGCATTTATATATCTCCTTTGACAACCTCAGGACGTCCCGAAATGGCTTTATAGCCAATTGTACCATTTATTTTTGAAGTGTAGTCACTGTTGTAATTGTTGCATATCAGGGTCCCACAAACAGGAATGTGATAATGACCAGATAATCTGTTTTAGTGATGTTGGTTAAGGGATAAATATTGGCAAGGACACCCCTGCTCTTCTTTGAAATAGTGCTCTGGGATCTGTTCCGTCCATCTGAGAGGGAATACGGGACTGCGTTTTAACGTCTCATCCGAAAGACGGCACCTCCGACAGTGCAGCACTCCCTCAGTACTGTACTTGGATATTGTGCTCAAGTCTCTGGAGTGGGACTTGAGCCCACAAACTTCTGACTCAGAGGCGAGCATGCTACCAACTGAGCCAAAGCTGACACCTCAATTAAATTAGTTAAATAAGAGCAGTTGAAATCAGCAATGGTGTGATCAGTGGTTGAGCGCGTAATCTAAGCTGATACTTCAGTGCAGTACTGAGGGAGTGCTGTATTGTCGGAGATGCCATTCTTTGGTTGAAATGTTATGTTAAGTCCTCATCTGCCTATTCTGGTGGTTCAGATGTGTGTTAAATATCCCAAGGCACTACGGCAAGAATAGCAGTGACTCCACCAGTATCCTGGCCAATAATCCTGATTCAACAATATAGTCTCCTCCTCTTAATTTGTATTCGCTTAATTCAAATGATTTGATAATTTTGTCTTTTGTCAGCACCAAATTCCCGTTTTAACATGTTATTTACGTAACTTAATTGAAATTATTGGATAATTCAAATATTTTTAGTGTAATACAATGACTTTGAAGTTTCTGTCTCAACAAAACAGATCATTCATCTCATTGCTGTTTTTGGGACATTGCTGTGTTTGCCCACAAGGCAACTGTGATTGCACGTGAACGTAATTCATTGTATATGAAGTCGTTTTGGGACAGTTATGATACATCTGATAATACTTTGGGATAGCTTTGATATTAGTTTTGGTTGCGGACCCCACTTTGCACTGGAGACTAAAGGGTTAATGTGTTTTCCCGGCTTTTCCTGCGGAGATTCACCCCCTTTAAAGAGAAATGGCAGAATAGGAGGCCAAAAAAGACCCTTCAGGCTCAAAGGTCATTTCAGCCCAACAACAGCCTTTGCCAAGGCTGAAGGGGCAGAGGGGTAAGAAGTGAGGGTCTGAAATGAAGCGAATGGAAGCCCAGTGTGAAAACACGGAATGTAGCTTGCAAGCAAGTGACAAAGAAATCTCGCACCGAAGTACCCTCTTGATGGCTAGTGAAGAGGAAGTGGTGCTACATCCGGTGGTTGCGAGGAGGTGGCCATGTTTGCCCTTCCAGGGGACCACCACCTAGGCTAGCCTGAAAGGAAATGGAGGCTTATTTGAGGCTGCAGCAGACTGTTACTAACACTGGTTGTTCCAGCCCTATTGGGCATGTCTTTGTATCAGAGACTTGCACCTATCTCTGCTGCCCAAGAACCTGTGCAAGGCAGTTTACCCACAGTATTTGTCAAGCAGGTGCACCAGGGCTTGCAGCTATGCTTGTTGGCAACATGGCGGGTACAACCAATCAGGCATTTTATGGCTATTGATCACCCTGGAATGTCTTCTTTCATAAGTATTATGTAAAGAATGCTATACCGTGATTGGGGTACTTTTGAAGATCTGTCCAGCATTGATGTTAGACATGCCTTGACTTATCATATTCTAGTCATTGGGTCTGTTGTCACACACCAGAATTGGAGTCTCTGTCAGTGCTGATTCTCTGACAGAGCAAGGGATGTGTATCTCTACCTGTAGATGCAAGTGTCAAGGTAACAGATGATGGGCACAGAGCAACTGGAGCATAGCCGAGCATTTCAGTGAACTCCTCCACTGGTCAACCTCTTCCTCTAAAAAGCTCAGGCATTGGGGGGGAGATTCCCATTGAAAACCCCATTCTGGCATTAATGGAGCGGCAGCTAAACAAAAAACAGCAACAGGATAATTGTAAATTTTTTTCCTGCAAACCCATGTGGCAGCAGCAAACAAAAAGGATAATCCAGAGAAGCACTGCAGAAAGAGTCTGAAAATTGACAACTGAATCGTCATATTAGGCCCTTTAAGCTTCTTTAATACCCTACACACCGATTGAAGATCAGTCAGAGCACACAGAATTTTTAAAATTTTTTAATTCGTTCTCAGGCTATGGGCATCGCTGGCAAGGCCTGGCATTTATTGCCCATCTCGAGTTACCCTTGAGAAGGCAGTGGTGTGCCTGGTCACATCAAAATGATTTCACCCAACCGTCATATAAATAGTACCAGGCAGATCTCCAGTCCCCATTTTTCTCAATGGTGGAAATGCTTGCGTTGCACAGAGGAGCCAGAAATACAGCATCAAAGGTCTCCACTCAATTTTCCAAGTTCTGCCTGTTTCTCAGGAGAACCTGATTGGAAAATATATTGTGCTGTGTCTGCCTAAAACCTACTGCACGGTACAGCCGCAGAGCACCTTTAGAATCGATCGTTTAATATTTATGCTACCACAAGGACATGTTTTATTTAAATGCAATAGCCACCTGTAATGGTTTTGAGAATCAAGCATCATTGAGCACCTGTCCTACTTGGCAACATCGGCCTCTGTCCCTTCTCCTGTAAAAGATTGATCTCCTGCAACAGAAACTAGATTGTATTTAATTCAAGACAAATCAGATGAGAATTTTTTTCCTCATTCTACAGGATTATTGACCTCTCTGACATTCAGAAGTTCACGGAAATTGTCAATTTATTCAGTAACAAGTGCTTTCTATTTTCATGTGTATATTCTTACGAAGGTGAGAAGTATGATGGTGCTGGGAAATGAAAAGGCTTTACATTTCTCATCCCAAAATAACCGTGTCGGAACAGACTTAGTTCAGTGATGGGTTCCCTTCCTTTCCTAACAATGCACATTAACTCCATCCTGAAAATTATCTTCGACTACAGAAGGTATGAGGAAACCCTGCATGACGTCACCTCAAGCATTGCCACTCGCCGTGGCCGTAACTCTTCCTCTGCCCGAAATGGCCAACGCGTCTTTCCCTCAGGTGGGATTGGCCTCCTCCGGTCGCTGCCAATTGCCTTGTGTTTTGCATGACCTTCTCCTGCAAGAAAGAAGGGAGTGCGTTAGTGACAATCTTGTGAGGCGTTTTGAAAATGTGCCTGTCGTGGTCGAATAGTTCATATGTTGTGTGCAAGATGTGAGGTGTGGGAAAGTGAGGGTTCCAGTAGTGGTGAGAGTAGGACATGCAGAGTGTGTGAGTAGGAGTCATAGGGCTGGATTTTCATTCAGAAGTCGGGAAGGAGGCGGGACTACAACTTTCGGGTTTTAGTCCGGCCAATCCACGGGATTTTCACTTGACTGACCTTGTTGAGCCCGCCCAACGGGCTCAGCAGGCCAATTAAGGGCCACCCGGCAACAGGTGATGTCACAGACTGAAATTTCATCTGTCAAGACGTGCTGACAGATGAAATATCAGCGTTTCACAGCTGTTTGAAGCTGTCAAACATTGATAGTCTGACTTCTGGCCTGAGTCCTTCTACGCAGACTCAGTTAGAACTCTCGCCGGCACTGAAAGTTGCAGGCTGTCACTTTTGACAGCTTGCGGCCATTCTGCTTTCAGTGCCGGCTGAATGATGGACTCCCGAAGCCTACAGGAAGAAAGGCTGTAAAGGTAAGTACATGTAATTTAAACTTCTTTACACACTTTAGACACACCAAACACACTTACCTTTGCACTCATGCACCCATCACTCACCTGAACACTGACATCTTGACCCCTCCAAGTCCTTCAACCCGACGGCCCACCTGCTCTAACCTGGCGTGGTTTGGAGCCGTTGGGAATCCCACATGACACCCTTCAAAATAGGGATTAGGCTAAAAACTGCCTGTTAACAGGCAATTAATTGGCACTAATCCCTTCCCGCCTCGGGTCGGCGGGTCCCAGTGCGGGGCGGGTACCCACCTCCTTTGAAACTTACGTGGAGGCGGGTTTTGGGCGGGATGGTGTTGGGACCACCGAATTCGGGATTTTAGCCCCCCGCACTCCTAAAAGCCCGCCTCACGGCACACTGAAAATCTAGGCCATAGAGTCATAATGGCACAGAAGGAGACTATTCAGCCCATCGAGTCCGTGCCGGCACTCTAGAGCAATCCAGTCAGTCCCATTCCCCCGCTCTATCCCCGTAGCCCTGCAAGTTTATTTCCCTCAAGAGAAGGAGGTGGAGTGAAGTGTAGTGGAATGATTGTAGGAGAGTGAAGGGAAGCTGGAGTGGGGAGTGTTGTGAGTCGTGTGGCTGCAGGTGTGAGGAGGCAGTAATTGATCTAAGAGGTAGGATTCTTACTTTGACAACACTGGTGACGTCACTGAACTTTTTCCAGCATTGCAGCCATGACCTGGGAGCTCGGCTCCCGGCATTGACCTCCTCAGTGACCTCTTCCCCCTGGTGGCAGAGGTGATGCCTTGAGGGCGTTCTGCCCCTGGAGGTGGGGGAACAGGATCTTCCTGCTCCTGTCCACTGCCTGAACCAGGGCCTCCAAAGCGGCATCGGTTCAACATGTCTTACAGCCAATTCTGTATTCAGAAGCATCTCCTACTGTCTGCAGCCACAGTGCACCTCCCCTTTAAAGAAGTGCATAAGAAATAGGAGCAGGAATAGACCACTTGGCCCCTTGAACCTGCTCCACCATTCACTAAGATCATGGCTGATCTAGGGCTCAAAGCCATTCCCAGCCTGCTCCCCATAACCCTTCACTCCCTTATCTTGCAAAAATTTGTCTATCTCCACCTTAAATGTATTTAATGACCCAGCCTCCACAGCTCTCTGGGGCAGAGAATTCCACAAATTTACGACCCTCTGAGACAAGAAGTTCCTCCTCATCTCAGTTCTAAAAGGGCGACCCTTTATTCTGAGACTGTGCCCCCGAGTTCTAGAACATCCTCTTTGCATCTACCTTGTCGAGCCCCCTCAGTATCTTATATGTTTCAATAAGATCACCTCTCATTCTTCTAAATTCCAATGAGTATAGGCCCAGCCTGCTCAACCTTTCCTCATAAGTCAAACCCCTCATCTCTGGAATTAACCTAGTGAATTGCCTCTGACCTGCCTCCAATGCAAGTATACCCTTCCTTAAATAAGGAGACCAAAACTGTACGCAGTACTCAAGGTGTGGTCTCACCAATACCCTGTACAGTTGTAGCAGGACTTCCCTGCTTTTATACTCCAACCCCCTTGATATAAAGGCCAACATTCCATTTGCCTTTTTGATTACTTGCTGTACCTGCATGCTAACTTTTTGTGTTTCATGCACAAGGACCCCCAGGTCCCTCTGAACTGTCGCATTTTGTAATCTCTCTCCATTTAAATAATAGTTTGCTTTTTCAGGCTGGCTTTCAGTGGTATTAGAGACACATGATTTCCAACCCGTCCCCGTACAGGTATGCAGCCGTTAACCAGCACCTGACCCGTGACAATTGAGCCCCCGCACAAATTTCACGTGATCCCTGTGCCCATGTACACATGGTGTGTGCTCCCTGTCCCCTGCGTGCCCATTTTCAGGCACGATCACATTTCTAGGCCTTTACTTTTAGAGGAAGTTTTGTACCGTATTAAATGCAGGTTTTTGTAAAAAAAATATAAAGCTGATAAATTTAACCAGTGATTCTTGTAGAGCCGTATGTGTTCTCTGCAGGCGCTAATTAAGGATGGTTTTATGATGTTAATGTATTGATATTTAAAATTAGCAGCACTTTCGCACAGCTGCTTTTCATATAAAGTCGCCAATATGACTGGCGTTACAAAGTATTATGTTAGCTGGTTGTTTCTTTATTAGTGGAGTGACATAAGCTTCACTAAGCTTTCTGGTTAGCTGTTTCAATATTAATAGTCAAAGGTTTTTTTTCTTCATCCATGGAAAGGCTTTAATTTGGCCTTTCTTTTCGATTCAGACTAAGCCCATTGCTACCCTGTAGCATGCAAGTCAAAACTGAGCCAATATTTGAGCTGGACCAGCTCCAGTGGTGAAAAAGTGCCCTGACTCCAAGCTTTTCAGCTTGCTGTTTTTTGGTAAACAAAGAGATCTGTCTTTTCACACTTTGCAAGATGGCTACAGAAGAGTAACCAGAGGGTAGGAGTTAAGGCAAGTTTCTCAGACTGCCAGAAAGCGTGAATTGGTGTTCCGCAGGGATCCGTGCTGGGACCACTGTTGTTCACCATATACACAAGTGATTTGGATTCCTGAATTAGCCGCAGGACCTTATTTGAATTTTTTGTCTCCGTTTCCTGCCTGGCAGCCAGCCAGATTGAGAGGCTGTCTGTCTGTCAGGCGGGAAGGCCGGCGGCACCAGGCCACAGCTGGGGAGCGGAGAGAAGGAGGAAGAGATCATGGGCGGCTTTAGATCACGGGTCAGGGCGGCTTCAGATCACGGGTCAGGGGGGCTTCAGATCATGGGTCGGGGCGGCTTCAGATCATGTGTCAGGGGGGCTTCAGATCATGGGTCATGGGGGCTTCAGATCACGGGTCGGGGGGCTTCAGATCACGGGTCAGGGGGGCTTCAGATCGTGGGTCAGGGGGGCTTCAGATCACGGGTCGGGGGGCTTCTGATCGCGGGTCAGGGGGGCTTCAGATCGTGGGTCGGGGGGGCTTCAGATCGTGGGTCAGGGGGGCTTCAGATTGTACGTCGGGGGGGCTTCAGATCGTGGGTCGGGGGGCTTCAGATCGTGGGTCGGGAAGGCTTCAGATCGTGGGTCGGGGGGCTTCAGATCGCGGGTCGGGGGCTTCAGATCGTGGGTCGGGGGGGCTTCAGATCGCGGGTCGGGGGGCTTCAGATCGTGTGTCAGGGGGGCATCAGATCACGGGTCAGGAGGCTTTAGATCGCAGGTAGGGGGGCTTCAGATCACGGGTCAGGAGGCTTCAGATCACGGGTCAGGGGGGCTTCAGATCGCGGGTCAGGAGGCTTTAGATCGCAGGTAGGGGGGCTTCAGATCACGGGTCAGGGGGCTTTAGATCGCGGGTAGGGGGGCTTCAGATCACGGGTCAGGGGGGCTTCAGATCACGGGTCAGAGGGGCTTCAGATCACGGGTCAGGGGGGCTTCAGATCATGGGTCAGAGGGGCTTCAGATCATGGGTCAGGGGGACTTCAGATCGCGGGTTGAGGAAAGACACTTTTCTGCTGGATCTGTAGTTCTCACCACCCTTCAGCTGCCGGGTTTCCCACTGCCATTAAATTTGTGGAACACATACGTATTTAAATAACTGGCTCGCTTCTCGAAATCACTTATTCCTTGAAAGGTAATCTAAATGGGTTACAGGTGTAAATAGATTTGGAAATACAAATACATAAATAACTAGAAGTAACAAGTTGAAACCATACTGAGTGCAAACAAACGCTGGGGTTCATTTCCAGTTCAATAGAATTCAAAAGCAGGGAGGTAATGTTACATTTATACAGAACCTTGCCTGGACCACACTTGGAGCACTGTGTGCAGTTTTGGTCGCAATACTACAAAAAGGATATTGAAGCACTGGAGACTTTAACTAATTAAATAAATAAAACAAGGTTAGTCTAAGGTATGGCAGGGCAGATTGTGTGTCTGGACTGCAGCATGTGGGAGTTTGTGGATGGCGAGCCTGTCCCGAGCAAATACGTCTACAGGAGATGTCTCCACCTCGAATCTCTCCGGGTCAGAGTCATTGAGCTGGAGTGCGAGTTGGAGACACTCCGACACATAACGGAGGGGGAGGAATTTCTGGATAATTTTATCCAGAATACAGTCACACCCCAGAGGAAAGCACAGGTTCAGGAATGGGAGGGTGTGACTGTTAGGGAGCCGGGTAGCGGGGATTTACGAGAGGTTGAGAAAGAGGTCCCGCCCTGAAAGTGTTAGGGGGCGATTTTGCCAGCCCTGGGGAGGCGGATATGGAGGCGGGACTGCCAGGAAAATGGTAGAATTTGGGGGCGGGTGCCCAACCCGCCTCCATACCATCTTCCTAGGAGACGGGTAGCCGCCCCACGCCGGATCCCGTCTCCTTGGAGGCAGGAAGGGATTAAAGCCAATTAACTGCCTGTTAACAGGCAGAAAATAGGATTATCCCCTTTTTGCCCTCACAAGTGCAGGCTTCCCGAAGGCTCCGAAATCCGTCAGGTCAGCGAGGCGAATACTGGGTCTGCGGGGGTCGGGGGGTGAAAAAGTGTGGTGTGAAGGTAAGTGATGGGTGCAAGAGTGGACAGGTGAGTATCTGAGGTAAGTGGAAAGTGTTAGTAAAAGTGTACTTACCTTTGTTTCTTCCTGCAGGCTTCAGTCAGTGTGCATGCGGAGACTCTCGGAGCTCCGTGTTGCAGACGACAGATGATCTGCTAAAGATACAACCATCTAATTTCTGTAAAAGAAAGAAGTTTGATGGGGTCTTGAATTCAAGACCTTGTAGGAATTGCCAAATTCCTATCTAAGAACTGAGGTCGACTCAGGCGATCAAAGAAACAAGTTTTAATGCAGAACTAACGAGTTTAAACAGTTTGTCGAGATCGATACAGGAGAACCACGAAAACAGGTCTTTGCTGGTTGGAGGCTCCACGAGGACTGCCAGGGCGGTCCCATGGATGGCGTCATGATGTCATCACGTTTTTCCCGCGCTTGGGTGGTCACGTGATTAACGGCATGATGTCATCGCGTTTACCCGCGCTTTGCCGCAGTCTTAAAGGGACCGTGCCCCGTGCATGCAAACAGTATGTACAAACACAGAAATCACTAACAGACTGCTCCAGGCTTAGGTTGGAGTCAAACCTCGTTAAAGGGAATTATGTACAGTTGCTCAAAGTCCCTCAGTGGCTCTGCCACATACGCCCCCCCAGAATTCTCTTTAGCGGAAAAAGTCAAACGGTGAGGGGGTCTGACAAGCCTGTCAGAACGACTCCTGTACTCCCGAAGCGGAGGCTGCTGGACGGCTGGCGGTCGAGCGGGCGATTGCACTTGATCCGGTGTGACGACGATGGGTGGCCGAGGTCCAAGTGTGCCGGCTTTAAACGGTCGACTGAAATGTGGTCCGGTTTACCACCGACATCGACCTTGAAGGTTTTGTCTCCTGCCTCTAACACCCGGAAAGGACCAGTATACGGGGCCTTGAGCGGATCCCGATGTGCATCGTGGCGGATGGAAACGTATTCAGCCTTTGTAAGCTCTGTGGGCTCGTACGATCGCTGAAGCCCGTGGCGCGACATGGGGACCGGCGCGAAACATCTGGCCACCTCCTGGTGACTGTTAAGCTGGCCTGACGTGGACCATGGCTCCGTCGGCGTTGGCAGGAAATCCCCTGGGACTCGCAGCGGCTGACCATAAACCAACTCTGCAGAGGAAGAGTGAAGGTCTTCTTTGGGAGCCATGCGAAGGCCCAACAGAACCCACGGTAGCTTGTCTACCCATCCAAAGTCCTGGAGACTGGCCCTCAGTGCGGCTTTCAGCAATCTGTGAAAACGTTCACAGAGGCCATTCGCTTGAGGGTGGTAGGCTGTAGTGCTGTGCAAGTTGACGCCGAGTCCCTGAGCCACTGCGTTCCAGAGTTCGGAGGAAAACTGCGGTCCTCGATCCGAAGAAATGTCAGCGGGCACTCCAAAACGGGCGACCCAGGAAGAAATGAACGCCCTGGCCACGTCCACCAAAGTAGTGGATGACAGGGGCACCGCTTCTGGCCATCTGGTGGTGAGGTCTACCATGGTCAGAATGTGAGAAAAACCATGGGAAGGTGGAAGTGGTCCTACCAGGTCCACATTGACGTGGTCAAAACGCCGCTCTGGAACCGTGAAGGTGGCCAATGGGGCCTTGATGTGGCGCTGTACCTTGGCCTTTTGGCAGACGACGCAGGTGTTGGCCCAGTCACGGACATCCTTATGCATGCCGTGCCAAACGAATTTAGCCGACATGAGCTTCTGCGAGGCCTTCATCCCTGGGTGCGACAACCCATGTATGGCGTCGAAAACCTTGCGGCGCCAGGCGACCGGCACGACAGGACGAGGGTCCCGTACGGAGATGTCGCACAGCAGCATGGTACCTGCTGAATGGAACTCGACATCGGCTAACTGGAGACTAGTGATGTTGGCTCAGTAAGCCTGAACTTCTGGGTCCGAGACTTGGTCCGCCGCCATGAGGGCGTAGTCGATGCCCAGATGGACTGCATTGACAGTCGCGCGGGAGAGGCAGTCTGCCACCAGGTTGTCCTTAGCGGCCATGTGCTGGATATCCGTAGTAAATTCGGATATGTAAGTCAGCTGACGCTGCTGTCGGGATGACCACGGTTCGGCGGTCTTGGCCATGGCAAAGGTGAGTGGCTTGTGGTCCACAAAAGCGGTGAAAGGACGTCCTTCCAGCAGGAACCGAAAATGGCGGATGGCCAGAAAAAGGGCTAGCAACTCCCGGTCAAAAGTGCTGTAGGATCTTTTGTTCTGTCTAAGTTGTCGGCTGAAGAATGCCAACGGCTGCCACGTCCCGTTCACCCATTGCTCCTGTACGGCGCCGATTGCGTAGTCTGACGCGTCGGTGGTGAGGGCGATGGTGGCTCCTGGTAATGGGTGTGCCAGCATGGTCGCGCTGGCTAAGGCGCTTTTGGTGTCAGCGAATGCTCGGTTCATGTCAACCGACCAGTCTACTGGGTCCTTGCCAGTCCTGCCCTTGAGGGCCTCGTACAGGGGCTGCATGAGCAGTGCCGCCTTAGGCACGAAACGGTGATAAAAGTTTACTATGCTTAGGAATTCCTGCAGGGCCTTTATGTTCTGCGGGCGTGGAAAGGATGTCACCACCTCCACCTTCGCTTGCAAAGGAACCGCCCGCTCTGCGGTGATGCGATGCCCCAGGAAATCGATTTATTGCAGGCCAAACTGGCACTTAGCCGGGTTGATAATCAGGCCGGGTTGGCTGAGGCGTCGAAACAGGGTGCGAAGGTGACAGAGATGTTCCTCTTTGGTGGAGCTGGCAATCAGAATGTCATCCAGATAGATGAAGATGAAGTTGAGGTCCCGCAGCACGGAATCCATCAGGCGCTGGAAAGCCTGGGCGGCGTTCTTTTAAGCCAAACGGCATGCGCAGAAATTCGAAGAGGCCGAATGGGGTGATGACCACAGTCTTCTGGACATCCTGTGGGTGCACTGGGACCTGGTGGTAGCCCCGGATGAGGTCGACTTTGGAGAAGAAGTTGCTTCCTTCCAAATGGGCAGAGAAATCTTGGATGTGGAGGATTGGGTACCGATCCGGAGTGGTGGCGTCGTTCAGGCGTCGATAGTCGCCGCAAGGTCGCCATCCGCCGCCAGGCTTTGGAATGATATGAAGGGGTGAAGACCAGGGACTATTCGACCGGGGAATAATCCCTAAACATTCCATGGTGGCGAACTCCGCTTTTGCAACCGCCAGCTTGCCAGGATCCAGGCGCCGAGCTCGCGCGTAAACCGGGGGACCGTTGGTGGTGATGTGGTGTTCCACACCGTGTTTCGTGGCTGTGGAGGAGAACGTGGGTCTCGTCAGGCCCGGAAATTCTGCGAGCAGACGGGCAAACTCGTCGGGAGTCGGGAAAGCACAGGCGACCGTGCGTGACGTAGTGTTACTGCGGTAACAGGGGATGGAATTGAATGTTGCCGCGTTGATCAACCGCCAGTTTTTCACGTCGACCAGGAGGCTGTTGGCGCACAGGAAATCCGCGCCGAGAATGGGTTGAGAAACCTTGGCCGTAACAAACTCCCAGTGAAAACATTGCCCCCCGAAGCAAACCTCCACACGCCGTCTGCCGAACGTCCGAATTGCTCCGCCATTTGCCGCTTGAAGGGCAAGGCCGTGCTTCCCTGCCTGAATATCAAGGGGGGAAGCTGGCAATATGCTGTACTGCGCTCCGGTGTCACACAGAAAACGATGGCCAGAGAGCGTGTCGGTAATGAAAAGCAGCTTGCCCGCGTTGCTGATCGCCATGGCGGCCGCGGGGCGCCCATTAGACCCGTTCCTCATTATTCGCAGTTGTTTTTTTGGGGGGAAAGCTGCAGGGAGGACGGCACCGTCTTGCCTTCGCGCCGAACAGCGCGTGGTGGAAACACAGCCCTGTTGACTGACGAGCTGTGGTGGCGTCTGTGGGGGAGGGGCGCCTCGTGGCGGCTTCCATGGGGGATGGGCGCCTCGTGGCGGTGCAGTACCGCTGCATGACCGCGAATATTTTGTCCGCCTCTGCCGCGAGTGCCGCGCAGTCTTCTACCTCGGATCTGGCCAGGGCAGCTTGCACCTGCTCAGGCAGCTGGCTGAGGAATAGTTCCCAGAAAAGGAAGCATTCCGGTTCGGAGTCCAGGAGTGTGAGCGTTTGGCTCATCAATTCCGAAGGCTTGGAGTCCCCCAGCTCGGGCATGGCGAGCAATCGACGTGCGCGCTCTGATTTAGTGAGCCCGAATACTTGCAGCAACCGTGCCTTGATGGTATCATACTTGCCCTCCGTCGGAGGGTTCCCAAGGAGGCTGATGATCCGCGAGGCGGTGGAGCTTTCGAGTGCCGAGACCACGTAGAGGTATTTAGGTTGATCTGCAACGATGCCTCTCAAAGCGAACTGGGCTTCGACCTGGATGAACCACGAGGTCGCCTGCTGCTCCCAGAACTGTGGTAGCTTCAACGAAATGGCGTTGGCCTCCATGTAGTGTTCTTTTCGCGAAAAACGTTGCAAAAGACGGGGTCACCAATGTAGGAATTGCCAAATTCCTATCTAAGAACTGAGGTCAACTCAAGCGATCAAACAAACAAGTTTTAATGCAGAACTAACGAGTTTAAACAGTTTGTCGAGATCGATACAGGAGAACCACGAAAACAGGTCTTTGCTGGTCGGAGGCTCCACAAGGACTGCCAGGGCGGTCCCGTGGATGGCGTCATGATGTCATTACGTTTTCCCGTGCTTGGGTGGTCACGTGATTAGCGGCATGATGTCATCGCGTTTACCCACGCTTTGCCGCAGTCTTAAAGGGACCGCGCCCCGTGCATGCAAACCCTATGTACAAACACAGAAATCACTAACAGACTAGTACAGGCTTATGTTGGAGTCAAACCTCGTTAAAGGGAATTATGTACAGTTGCTTAAAGTCCCTTAGTGGCTCTGCCACAACCTCATCAAACTACAGAGAATGTCACTGTTTGACAGCTTCACAGAGCTGTCAAACGATGACAATTCATCTGTCAAAAATTATTGACAGATGAAACATCATACGCTGACGTTCTCTGTCACCGGCTTTCCCTTAATTGGCCTGCTAAGCCCGCTGTGCGGGCTTAACAAGGTCAATCAAGGGAAAATAGCGTGGGTTGGCCAGAAGTTGATGGAGGTGGGACTGAAACCCGACAAGTGGGAGTCCCGCCTCCAAAAGCTCCCCTTTGAGAAAATTACCCCCTTAGAGTAGAATCTGCTATTAGTGATCATGGTTTGTAAAGAAATCTCTCTTCTCACTTTCTTAATAATTTTAAACTGGTGATTCCTTGAAATTAATTCCCAAACCTGAGGAAATAATCTGTCCCTTTTCACTTCATTATTGTAAAAACCTCTGCTTAATCTCCACATAGCCTTTTTCGATGCAATGGAATTTGCCCTGGTATCTCAAGTCTCTCCACATAACGATACTTTTCCACTCCTGACATCATCCTCATGAATCTACGCTGTGCCTTTATTGTGGCCGTAATGCCCTGGGTGATTGCAAAACTCCATACGTGAATTTAACTGTGGCTCAGCTAATGTTTTGTACAGATTTAACATGACTTCTTTATTCTTGTATTCTATGCTGCTATTTATAAAACCTAAAATGCTGTTGGTCTTTTTTAAGGCTTTATTTGTCTGCACACTCACACTTTCTGGGAATTATGCATTTTAAGTCCTTAGTCTCGCTGTTCATCCATACCCTTTCCACTGAGTGTATACTCCCATTCCTTGTTTCCCCTCCCAAAATGAATTACCTTACACTTATCCACATTAAATTCTACCGTCCACCTGTCGGCCCATCCTGCTAGCCTGTCTGTGTCTTCCCAAACTCTTTTGCAGTCCTTCTCAGTTTTTGCCAAATACCCTGCTTTTTATGTCATCAGGAAATTTTAAGATTGTGCTCTCTATGCCCAAATCATCTATAAATACCCAAGAACAAAACTAGACCTAACATTGACCCCTAAAGATACACCATCTCCAACCCTTCTCCAGTATGAGCAATAGTCATTTATCTTGTCATTATTTTTCAACTGTCAACCAATTTTCTAACCATGCTGCTACATTTCCACTTAAATCCTACCCCTCAATGTTTCTAACAATCTTCTTGTGAGACACTTTACTGAACACCGTCTTTAAAATCCAAATGTACTACATCTACTGAACTCCCTGTATCTATCCAATCTGTCACTTGTTCAAAAAACTCTATTAAATTTGTTGAACATGACTTGCCTTCAACACGTTAATGCTGGCTGTCCTTGAATAACCCAGATTTCTAAATGTTCACTTTTTTCCCCTAAATTATGGATTCTAAAAGCACAACTGACATTAGGCTAACTGATCTATAGTTACCCGGTTTGTCCTTCTCTCCCTTTTTTGAATAACGATGTTACCTTGGTTACTTTCTAGTCCCACAGTACAATCTCTGCCATCTCCTCCCTGACTTCATTCAGCAGTCGAAGAAACACTAGGGGACCTTGCGATTTATCCATCCTGAGTTCTGCTAATTCCTTTTCTGCATTCATCTGCAACAGCTCATCCACATCCTTCTCCAGTACACCTACATTCTCACTTCCATCCTCATTTGTAAAAACTGATGCAAAATATTTACTTAATATACCTTCATCCTTCACAATTGGACCCCCTGCTTCATCCTTGGGCAGTTTTACCCGCTCTTTAAATAAACTTTTTATACATTTATAAAATCCCTTGCTACCTTTTATATGCTAATACTCCTTTATGGCCCTTCCAGTATTCTGATTCACTTTCCCACTACACTTCCTGTACTCCTCAAGATTTTCTCTAATATTGTTAGCTCTAAATCTGTTGTGCACCTCTCTTTTAAGTTTTAGATTAGTTTGGTGCTCTATATTTATCTGTAAACTCTATTCTTTGGTGCACCCCATTTTTCCTGACGGGAGTATATTTATTTTGTACTCTATCCATCTCATGTTTGATCATTTCCTATTGCTGATCCATGGACCTGTTGCTTAATCTGGGTCAGATCTCTTCTTATCTCGATGAACTTTGCCCTTTCCTTTTAAATCTTCATTATCGTTTACTGTTCTTACATTGAACCTAACTATGCTGTGGTCACTATTTCCCAATTGTTCTCCCACTCCCGCATCAGTTATTTTCTACAATTCAGTTCCTGTAATAAAATCAAGAAATACTTCTTTCAGTGTTGGACGAGAAACACACTGACCTAGGAAGCAGTAACGAATGAATTCGAAAAAGCATTTCCCACTTTGACCACATGTCAGCTGTGGCTCAGTTGGTAGCACACTTGCCTCTGAGTCAGAAGGTTGTGGGTTCATGTCCCACTCCAGGGACTTGAGCACGTAAAGCTAGGCTGACATTCTAGCGCAGTGCTGAGGTGCCGTCTTTCGGATGAGATGTTAAACTGAGGCCCTGTTTGCACTCTCAGGTGGATGTAAAAGATCCCGTGGCACTATTTCGAAGAAGAGTAGGGAAGTTATCCCCGGTGTCCTGGCCAATATTTATCCCTCAACCAACATAACAGAAACAGATTATCTGGTCACTAGCACATTTGTGCGCAAAATGGCTGCCAAGTTTTCCACATTACAACAGTGACTCCACTTGAAAAATATTTCATTGGCTGTAAAGCGCTTTGAGATGTCCGGTGGTTGTGAAAAGCGCTATATAAATGCAAGTCTCTTTTTCTTTTCATGTGTCAGCTTTATTCCAGTCTATCTTGGGATACTTAAAATCACCCATCTACCTCATCTCCACTGTTTGGTGACCTACACTGCACACCAAGCATTATACCATTTCCCTTCCTACTAACTCAATTCCTTTTGCATTCTGCCTTACATTACAGCGCAATGATGGAGATCCTTTACTAAAACTGACAACCCGCCACCTTTTTTCCCCTCCCCATAATCGCCTGAAAATTTTATAACCAGGATTATTAAGTCCCAGTCCTGTGCAGACCTAAATCCTATCTCTGTTAAAGTTCTGTTATACCATACCCCTTCATAGCTGTTAATAATTCTAATGCTCAGATTTTGTTTTGAATGATTTGTGCATTCACTTGCATACAAAATTAATCCTGACTCTAATTTGCTTTGACACTGACTATTTTAAGCTTTTAGTGCTATTTTTTTTAGAAATTTTTAATGAATTATGCCATGGCTCAGTGGGTAGCACTCTCACCTCTGAGTCAGACGTTTGTGGGTTTAAGTCCCACTTCAGAGATTTGAGCACAAAAAATCCAGGCTGACACTCCAGTGCAATACTGAGGGAGTGCGGCACTGCTGGAGGTGGCGTCTTTCGAATGAGACGTTAAACCTGCGCTCTAAGGTGGATGTAAAAGATCACGTGGCACTATTTCGAAGAAGAGCAGGGGAGTTATCCCTGGTGTCCTGGCCAATATTTATCCCTCAATCAACATAACAAAAACAGATTACCTGGTCATTATCACATTGCTGTTTGTGGGAGCTTGCTGTGCGCAAATTGGCTGCTACGTTTCCTACATTACAACATTGACTACACTTCAAAAGTACTTCATTTGCTGTAAAGCGCTTTGGGATGTCTTGAGGTTGCGAAAGCCGCTATATAAATACAAGACTTTCTTTCTTTAATAAAAGCATCCTGTAAATCTTTCAGGAACGAAATGGTATCCCTAGTGCAGTAGAGCAGAGATTACAAGGGAACCTCGCTTCTGCTGTTGTGCTTAGTTAGTCACAGAGATGCAGCTAAAAAGGTAAATTTTTCACACCAAGTGCCCTGATAGCGACCCTCCCCTCTGTGCTGCTACTCTAGTGCTCCCCATTAGTACATTATGGGTTCAGTACTGCTGCAGAGAGTGTGTGCAGTGATAATACATATTGGCCCAGATTTTGCTGTAGCAGGGCATCTAATGGTGTCTGCTGTTAGTTAGTTCATGCACGTTTAGGTTTTAACATTTTTTGCATGGCTAGTTGGTGAAAGTGCGAGCTGATAAGGGCGCAGCGAGGGAAACAGGGCACCTGCGACCTGAGTGAACAGGGAAAGCAACTGTATATCTCCTTAACCAAACAGATTGAAGGATTGAGAAATAAATCTGTGAAGGAGGGTGAATTAGAGTGGATGAATTCAATATCAAATCAGGTACAGAAAGAGAAACAATGAGAGGGAAAGACCACTGGATAAAGGGAGAGAGGAAAAAGAGAAAGAAAGAAAAAGTAAAACAAATTAAATTTGACATTTAAAAAATCTCCAACAACGATTAATATCTGAAGGAATGAGTCTCTAGACTTGTAATAGTTAATTTTCAGTGCCAGAGAGGTTGATTGGCAGTAATTAACAGTTATAACGTCATTATAATAGTACTTACCGGTGTAATGGCAAGACTTAACTTTCTGTGGCAAGTTTAGTTCATATCGACTGCGCAAATACAGCAACTTTATGACATTCAACAACAACAGCTTGTATTTATATAGCGCCTTTAACATAGTAAAATGTCCCAAGGTGCTTTACAGGACTATTATAAGACAAAAAACCAATGCATGTCAATGGTGAGGCAGACAGCGAGGTGCAGTTTTCGCAAAGCTAACAGCGAAGCGGTGCAACTTGGACAGCAACTTTTGGATATTGGCATTTAATCGTGCCTCTGCTCCTTGCCTGAAGTTGCTGTACCAATTATGCATAAATAATGTTGAGCGCCGTTAGCCTCACTGTTATTTTGACAGCAAAAACCATTAACTCTCAATTAACTGAATGGAAGTGGTGCCCTTCACTCAAAATAGCTAACTAGTTTTCCACTAAATAGTTTTGCTACTTGAAAAGTGAGGTACTCTATTCCTGTATATTGTTAGCCTGCAGCTCTTTGATTATCTTTAATTAACTGTAGATGGCAACGTACAGCATACTGACAAAGGGCCCATCAGATTAGTCAGCCCTCTGTATAAGTTTCTTTTAAAGCCCGATATTAGCCCAGAGCAGGAATCGGGCAGGCGAGGTCCAAGGTGAGCACCAAAGCCCCTTGAGTACCAGGCAGGCGAGGTCCAAGGTGAGCACCAAAGCCCCTTGAGTACCAGGCAGGCAAGGTCCAAGGTGAGCACCAAAGCCCCTTGAGTACCAGGCAGGCAAGGTCCAAGGTGAGCACCAAAGCCCCTGACCTCGGCAGCGCGAGGCCTGGGCGATTTTATCTCGAGGGCATCGTCTTCATGCCCCCAGTGAGCTGATCGCCCGAAAGCCGGCAGGCAGGGGTAGAGTGTCGGGCGGCAGGTTTGTGGTGTACTGTCGACTTGTGCGAAGAACAACTTGAAGTTGCAAATAGTTGAATGTCTCTGCTAGAAACATTTGCCTCCCTAGAACCAGCCGGGACCAAAGGAACGGTCCCTGTCAGTCATGTAAGTCATGGGGAACGGTTGGCGGGGGTTGGGGGGAGGGGTGTGGCGCCTAGGGGGTGCTTCAAGAGGGTCTAGTGATCGGGACGGTGCCGGGGGAGGGGGGTGGGTGGGGCTGGGAGCCTCGGACAGGGTAGGCTTAAACCTATCTTGAGGGATCAAGAGGAGCACTCCTGTTCCTTCAGGCCCCGCAAAGAACATTTTTCAAAAACGTAACTCTTAGGGCCTCTTCTGGCTCCTGCTCCTGCTGCCTTCACCTTCTGAGAAAGTCTCACTGGCTTCCCCACTCAGGCCACCGGTTAAAGTAGCAGTCTGGCCCCAATGACTCAATCGGAGCTCAATGTGTATATTTAAAGAAGGAACCAACCAGTTTCTGGGGGGGCCGCCTGCTCAGAAAAGCAGGTTAAAATTCCAGACTGCGGGAACGGAGCGAGACGTGGGCTGGTAAGTATCCCGGCCACTTTTAACCGGGTTAAAATTGCCCCTTTCGGTAGAATTTTTGATCATCTTGGTAGGAGAATTTTGCCACGTAGGAAAACATAGACATTTCTCCTCAGATGATATTCCACTGTATATCCATCACAATCTGATGACTATAGAGAATGTCTAGTCACTAGTTTGTTGCCAACCTGTTAAATGTACAGCTTTCCCCAACGCCCCCCATAAAACCTGCAAGAATCACAACTTCATTGCGTTGTAGTCAGAGACGAGGCTAAGGTGTGGAATGTTTATGAACCTTAAGAAAAACAGTGAACTTTATTCACAGCAGACTAAGTTAGCGCAGTGTAATCCATCATGTGATTCAGAGCAAAGAAGTGAGTTGTGATTTGAACTTTTACCATGCTTAAAGGCAATGAGGAAGAAAATCAAGGAGCTTTAACCTTAGCTGGACTCTTGCTAATCTTAGTTAAAGTGATTGCCACAGGTAACACTGTTCATACTAGACAAGTGCTGTTCCTGACTGGTTAACATAGAATCATAAAATGATACAGCACAGAAGGCAACTATTTGGCCCATCATGCCTGTGCCAGGTCTTTGAAAGAGAGCTATCCAATTAGTCCCAGTCCCCTGCCCTTTCCCCATAGCCCTGCAACAATTTCCCTTCAAGTATTTACCCAATTCCCTTTTGAAAGTTATTATTGAATCTGCTTCCACCACCCTTTCAGGCAGTGCATTCCGGATCATAACAACTCGCTGCGTAAAAAATCCAAAAATTCTCCTCAGGAAGTAGGTACCACCTGAATGTAAACACAGAAAATGCTGGATGCTCACGATGTGGTCTCCTCTACATTGGGGAGACCAAACGCAGATTGGGTGACTGCTTTGCGGAACACCTCCATTCAGTCTGTAAGGGGGACCCCGAGCTTCTCCATTCCCACTCGGACCTCACCGTCCTCGGCCTCTTGCATTGTTCCACGGAAGCTCAGCGTAAACTCGAGGACCAGCACCACATCTTTCAATTAGGCACTTTACAGCCCTCTGGACTCAACATAGAATTCAACAATTTCAGATCATAACATATATATATATTTTTTACCCACACTTTTGTTCTGTTCTTCTCTCCCACAGGGCAGCTGTGTTCCATTCTGCCAGCGCAATTTACACTTCATCTAGAGCCATCCTTTGTTTCTTAACCTGTCCCATTAGCATCTCCTTTTGCATTGAATATCTCTCAATGTCTCAATCTCTCCTGCCTCCTATCCTATCACAGGCCTTCCCTTTTGTCCTTTCATCCCCTCCCCCATTTCCCAGCCACTACACTTGCTTAAAAATCTGTTCCATTTCCAGCTTTTTTCCAGTTCTGACGAAAGGTCGTCAACCTGAAACGTTAACTCTGTTTCTCTCTTAACAGATGCTGCCTGACCTGCTGAGTATTTCCAGCATTTTCTGTTTTTATTTCAGATTTCCAGCATCTGCAGTATTTTCTTTTTGTACTACCTGAATGTAATAGTTAGCTACATTATTATTAATAACAGTCACTGGCCATAGTAGCCTCGGCAACTAAAGTATCCTATGTATTCATGCATATACAACTTTAGGCAGTCAAGGGTAGAAATTCCCAAGGTGCAAAGATAGCACCAGAAGTGCGACAGGGAGGGGCCTCTGTCTGCCACTCTGTCTCTGCCGTGACCACATTCCAAATCCCAAATCAGGGTCTTCACCCTACCAGCTCTGGGCGTCCACTCCAGCATCAGCGCTACAGGGGCGATAAACCAGCAGACATAGCAGGATGTCGGAGGGCTGCTTGCTTCTTCGTGGAAGAGGGTCAAAGGTCGGTCAGACCGAAGAATGAAAATCTTCAGTACAGTTCCCTCAATGGTGGGGTCCCAATTAGCACTCCTCCAGTTTGCCGTTCAAATCTGGTTTTCGTGGAGCTGACATGGGGCCCAGCCCAGCATAGACATCTGGGCTTCAATATTAACCCTTACAGGGTGGGGTGGGGGGGTGCTTTTGCGGTTAACGACTTAAATATGGGGAATGCATCCCCAACACGCTGCGCGCACGCCTGCCGCCTTTTTTATGGCGACGTGGGTCAAGACATCAGAGTGTCCCGCCGTGGAAAGGTGGGACACGACATTAAGAATTTTAAATGGGGCTCTCATGGTGCAGTTGGGAACCTGATAAAAAATGCATTGCTGCTGCATGGGTTTTCCAGGGGTTGGGAAACCCGGCAATGAAAGGTAGGCGGGAGCTACCGGCTCCACTAAGTAAGTGCCTTTTCAGCTCTCCTTGTGGGCCAAAAGGAACAGGAAGGCTCCCCTCAGCCCCTCAAGGAAGCCTTCGGTCTCCCGCCTGCCACAATCGCTGATTTCCCCCTCCTCCAGCTCCAATGGCCTCTCTCTCCCCCCCAAAGCCCCGATTGCTGGGGACCGTCCCCAAGGGACCCAAGCTGTCGGCTCCTGTCGCTGGTTTTCCCGCCGCTGTCAGATTGGCTCTCTCCCCACCTCAGGGTTAATATCGGGGCCTGCTTTCTGCCAGCATCCTTACCACTGACCACTACAGGGACGCATCTGGCAAGATTTCCGGGAGAGCCCGGGAGCCTACCCCAGTCCTGGAGGGAGTCGGCGAGAAAGCTCCCACCTTCTCCTCCCTTGGAAGGCAGCATTCCAGCAATTAAGGGACAGAGTTCTGCTGGAAATGGATTCCGACCTAAATTCCAGCCCCTCGGTTGTCATAATCCCTAAATTCTGTCCCGTGAGAGAGCGGAATTCCTGGGCTTTGGCATTTTGCATTTGATTATTAGGAGATTCCTTTCAAATTGCTCAGGTGATAAGATTGTCACTTAATGCTTGTGGTGCATCTGACTGCTATTTATCTATATTGTTTAAAAGAAAGCACTTTAAAGGTCATATTGGACCAGATATTCCAATCCCTACAGGTATGTACACGCTGTGTACCCACCCATAGGGACATCGGAAATGCCGATTTCAAGCATGCACAGCGTATGCGCTGAAAACCGGCATTTCTGATCTGTCAAGAATACTTTTGACAGATTGGACGCCTGCCCTGGAGAAGGGCCTCTGCGGGCGATCGTTCTGCTTTCTGGAGACCCTCCGCCCGCAGAAAACGCTTAGAAATCTTACTCCTGGTAAAAGCAGACGTAAGGCCTGCTTTTACCAGGATAAGAGTTTTTTTTTAAAATTCACTCATTTATCATTTAAAAATAGGTAAGTTTATTTTTAACCCCGTAAAAAAACTTTAATTATTTTTTTCAAAAAAATAAATTTTTGTTTAAGATATTTAATTTATTGTAATTTCAACTAATTTAAAAATGTGATTTAAAAAAAAATTATTTAATGTTTTACAGTGTTTTTGGGGTGATCACCATTCATATACTTTTGACAGGTCTATCTGTCAAGTGTATGAATGGAGATTCGCTTCTTTGATTGGCTCCCCATGGCCCACGTGATCCCAGGGACGCTTGCGAACCGCCTGCGCCCCTGGGATACATGGGCCCTGCGCACTTGGAGTTGGAGAGGCCCAGCGTCGGAACTAGATGCACCTCAGGAGCCCTCAGATAAGTGCGTAGATTTTTTTCCAGATCAGAGGCCTCCGCACGCGGGAAGCCTCCGATCGGAAAATACGGCCCATTAGCTTTTTTTGGTCACCCTCTTGGCGAGTGCTAACTCCACCCAGTTTTTGAGGAAGGAACATAGATCAAAGTAACCATTCTGGTATTTCATTTGAAAGATGAGAAATTTCCAGAACACAGCTTTGGGTTTCCAGGTAACATAAAATTTGACATTTATCTAAAGGGTTGATTTGTGATTTAATTCGTAGCAAGGGACGTGAGGAAGGAGAGTTGAATGACAGAAAACAAAAGCTTTACGGTTATAGCTCAGGTGATCTTGCATAGATCATGAAATCAGAAATGAACGGTACGAGTCCTAATGTCACATGGAGTCCTTTTATGGACCATTAATACTTGAAAACACATTTTGACAAATAGCCATTTAAAGAGGTATAGTCATTGTAACATCAATCATAGCTTAATGGGCCTATTTTGTCCTTTGTATCCCCAACACATGCCCTTTTACCCAAAGCAAATGCAGTGAAGAAATTTGTGAAGATACATAATTCTGTTTCCACATTAAGTATACTGGTTACAGCCATCATTTCATGCTGAGCGGGTCATCGAAATCATAAGGTGCATCAGTTATGTGTGATGTGAAATTAAAGAGCTGCCCCTCATATATGTTCTATATTCTTTTGTGCGACAGATATTGATGAGTGCGCCGAAGGCATCATACAGTGCCACAAACACGCCCGCTGTGTCAACCTACCGGGGTGGTATCACTGTGAGTGCAGGGCCGGTTACCATGACAACGGCAACTATTCATTCACCGGAGAGACCTGCATTGGTAAGCAATTAAACAAAATTGCTGTCATTCCAAGACATTTGTTCTATTTATATCGATAAATTACCTCTCACTGAAATTTGTGTTTTCTCTAAATTGCTGTTGGAATTGAGAAAAAAAATGACTTCAAGAATTTTTTTTTTCTGCGGGAGAAAATAATGCAATGCCAAAGGAGTTTAGTTGTAACTCATTTTAATTGAGCTTGCAAGTCATTCCACGCACAGTCTGATTGTCAAGGGATTTTAATTCTTTCTCTTTCCATAAGAATATGATGGCATAGAACTAGCTTTTGTTTCACCAGGTGGGAGTATGTGGACAGGAAGGCTTGGGGAAATAGGCCCAACTCCCATTCATCTCCAATACACTGGTGGGCCACCATATTAATAATATTAATGTACAGGGTTTGCATGCACCTGGTTGAGCATGTCTGGTCAGTTGTGGCACAAATCTCGGTGTTGCAAAATCTTCTCCAGGAAATCAGCATTCCCGGAGCCCATAATAATTGTCATGAAAAAATTGCCTGTTTTGAAAGAAATTTCAGGTCTTGTTCGACCAGTGCCCTGAGCGGGGAGTTGACCTACAGCTATTGACAACTTTATTGCACACACAACCTGGCTCTTATTTACACACAATTGACTCATATGTCTCCTTTTGAGGCTGAAGAGTCCAAGTTTCTTCAGTCGCTCCTCATAACTCAGACCTCTTAAGACAAGGTAGCTCAGTGACCAGAAGTGGACACATTACTCGAGTTGTGTTTTGAGCAGAGCACTACATAGATTGATCATGACTTCCTTTCTTTCTCTACTGGTTGCAAAGGTCCTTCATCAAAGGGGCTTAGACAGTCTTGGCCTACTTCCTAGTGAATGAAGATGCACAGCACAAAAGAACTCTGAATTCAGCATAAATTGCTCATAAGCTGTCAGTCTCATTTATAGAGGTTATGTTCTGTGTTGGAAATGGAAAAATCTGCATTGGCACAGAATGAGTAGTGTACTGAGGCTGGAGTTAAGGCAAATGGTTTGGGCAGATTAGCGCTAACTTTACTATTGAACTGGGCTATGCTAAAACTGATCAGGGAATACTTGATGTTGACACTATGGGGGCGATTTATTATCGCACCACCACTACCTGAAAATCGCCCTTATGTGCCTGTTAATATTATTGAGGAGGATCATGGAATATGACAATATGGTGTCCATTGATTCAGAGCCTTCCATAACCCACGGGCACGTGCAAAGCCTTGGCCTCGAAATTGGGGAATGCTGGAAACCTGCCAGTAACATTGGCGGCCAAGGATAACGGCCGCCAGCCGAGAGAGCACAGGCAGTATCGGCATTTTGGTACTGCCTGCTCATTATCATCGGCGTGGTGGTGATTTTCTGGTGCAGCTCTTTGCGGCGCTAATGTCAGAAGGAGGCCAAAGGTCGCCTCTGCGTCCTGTTCGCAAGGAGCGACCTTCACAGTTGCCGTACATGCGCCAGAAATATTAGCTGCCACCCGGTGTTTGTCGACATTTTGTTTGTCGGGGGCAGAAGCATGGCAGATGCAATATAACGTGGATAAATGCGAGGTTATTCACTTTGGTGTCGAAAACAGACAGGCAGATTATTATTTGAATGGCAATAGATTGGGAGAAGGGGAAGTGCAACAAGACCTGGGTGTCCTTGTGCACCATTCGCTGAAGGTAAGCATGCAGGTGCAGCAGGCGGTTAAGAAGGCAAATGGTATGTTGGCCTTCGTAGCGAGAGAGTTTGAGTACAGGAACAAGGATGTCTTGCTGCAGTTGTACAGGGCCTTGCTGAGACCACATCTTGAGTATTGTGTTCAGTTTTGGTCGCCTTATCTGAGGAAGGATGTTCTTGCCATGGAAGGAGTTCAGCGAAGATTCACCAGGCTGATACCTGGGATGGCAGAAATGACGTATGAGGAGAGATTGGGTCGATTGGGCTTATACTCGCTGGAGTTTAGAAGAACGAGAGGGGATCTCATTGAAACTTATAAAATTCTGACAAGACTGGACAGACTGGATGCAGGAAGGATGTTCCCGATGGCCGGGGAGTCCAGAACCAGGGGTCACAGTCTAAGGATAAGCCATTTAGGACAGAAATGAGGAGGAATTTCTTCACCCAGAGAGTGGTGAACCTGTGGAATTCTCTACCACAGAAGGCAGTAGAGGCCAATTCATTAAATATATTCAAGAAGGAGTTGGATATATTTCTTAAGGCTAAAGGGATCAAGGGATATGGAGAGAAAGCAGGGACAGGGTACTGAATTTGGATGATCAGCCATGATCCCATTGAATGGCGGAGCAGGCTCGAGGGGCCGAATGGCCTACTCCTGCTCCTACCTTCTATGTTTCTACGTCTATGTTTCTATGTTTATGACATGAATGCAAATAAAAGGGATCTTATCAGAGATCATCTTCAATCGTGGCAAGGGAGTTCACCCATTGACTTACTGGCCCACAAACACTGTAGGCCTCCCAGAAAGCTGCCAGAAAATTCAACCCCGCTGCCTGCCCCCCCACCCCCGCCACTGATGGGCAAAAAAAATGAAAGTTTAAAAGAAGAAGCATGGCAAAGGAAGCGTTTGAAGTTCCGGCGTCCATCCTCAGAAGCCCTGCTGCTGAAAGACCTTTTAGCTGCAGCAAATACTGGAGTGATTTAGCCTGGGCGGCAATGAAAGCAGAGAACTCCAAAATGGCTGAGCTGGCATCATCTAGGCGTTGCCCACCGATTGACGTCACGCTCCACCTTGTTAAAATATTCTCGCCGATAGCAGGCAACAGCAGCGCTGCCGACCTGCTGAAAATGGTGGTCGTCGCGGTGCCTGCCACCAGCTGGCGGAAGAGCGCCGGCCATCGCTTCTTTCGCCATTTCATGGCGCTAACGGGTGGCACAAACCACCTGAATTTCTAGTCCATTGACTCTTCAGATTGGGAAATGTTGATGTACAAAGGGACCTGGGTGTCCTTGTGCACCAGTCACTGAAAGCCAACATGCAGGTGCAGCAAGCAGTTAGGAAGGCAAATGGTATGTTGGCCTACATTGCAAGAGGATTTGAGTACAGGAGCAAGGATGTCTTTCTACAGTTGTACAGGGCCTTGGTGAGACCACACCTGGAGTACTGTGTGCAGTTTTGGTCGCCTTACCTGAGAAAGGATATACTTGCCATAGAGGGAGTACAGCGAAGGTTCACCAGACTGATTCCTGGGATGGCAGGACTGTCGTATGAGGAGAGATTGGGTCGACTAGTCCTGTATTCATTAGAGTTTAGAAGAATGAGAGGGGATCTCATTGAAATGTATAAAATTCTGACAGGCTAGACAGACTGGATGCAGGAGGATGTTTCCCCTGGCTGGGGGGGTCTAGAACAAGGGGTCACAGTCTCAGGATACGGGGTAGGACATTTAGGACTGAGATGAGGAGAAATTTCTTCACTCAGCGGGTGGTGAACCTGTGGAATTCTCTACCCCAGATGGCTGTGGAGGCCAAGTCACTGAATATATTTAAGAAGGAGATAGATAGATTTCTAGACACAAAAGGCATCAAGGGGTATGGGGAGAGAGCGGGAACAACAACTTGTATTTATTTGGCGCCTTTAATGTAGTAAACCATCCCAAGGCACTTCACAGGAGTGCTATAAGACAACAAATTTGACACCGAGCCACATAAAGAGAAATTAGGGCAGATAACCAAAAGCTTGGTCAAAAAGGTAGATTTTAAGGAGTGGCTTAAAGGAGGAAAGAGAGGTGGAGAGGTTTAGTGAGGGAATTCCAGAGCTTAGGGCCTAGGCAGTTGAAGGCATGGCCACCAATGGTTGAGCAATTCAAATCAGGGATGTTCAAGGGGGGAGAATTAGAGGAGCGCAGGTTCCTCGGGCGGGGGGGGTGGGGCGGGGTTGTGTGGCTGGAGGAGATTTCAGAGATAGGGAGTGGCAAGACCATGGAGAGATTTGAAAACAAGGATGAGAATATTAAGATCAAGGCATTGCTTAACTGAGAGCCAATATAGGTCAGTGAGCAGAGGAGTGATGGGTGAACGGGATTTGGTGCGAGTTAGGACACGGGCAGCAGAGTTTTGGATGACCTCAAGATTACGTAGGGTAGAACGTGGGAGGCCAGCCAGGAGTGCGTTGGACTAGTCAAGTCTAGACGTAGCAAAGGCATGGATGAGGGTTTCAGCAGCAGATGAGCTGAGACAAGGGCAGAGATGGGTGATGTTACGGAGGTGGAAATAGGCGGTCTTAGTGATGGTGCGGATATGTGGCTGGAAGCTCATTTCAGGGTTGACTATGACACCAAGGTTGCGACCAGTCTGGTTCAGATTCAGACAGATTTACCACAGGTCATGTCTCAATTTACTCATATCCCAAAATGTTATTTTCTGAAAGAAATCTATCTAATTTGCCTAGCCAGGGTCTTTGTGTTGTCGAAGTGTTTGAGGCGAGGTGGGGTGCAACCTTGCCATTTGTGGCGGTTGTAGGAAAGTTAACGGTTATTTCTTCAACAGAGGATATTTCAAACTGGAGTGAGCTAACCCTTGAGAAGTGCACCAGGACTGTTGATACTTGGGATCTGTGCAAAGATCTTATTGTCGGTTTTCATTTTATTTCCACCAATTTTGTCCATTCCTCAAGGTGTCGAATCATTTGCTCACAGCTGCTGGACATTCTCCGCTACCTCATCATAGAGGCTACCATGCATGCCTGAGCGTGTGTGTGATGACAGTGAGTGTTGGAAGGTTGTTTGGCTGTGCGGAAGGCGGGCATCACAGCCCAGGCAGATCCTCTCCTCACCTGACATCTAGACGTGTCCTTCCAGCAGGGGTCACTCGATGCGGCTCAGGAATAAAACCCTTGACTGACTTTCCCCTCTCTAAGCCAGAGCTCAGAGCTAGCGTCCCTATTGCTGATCTGGCTGAGAGCAGCAGACTTAGCACAGACTGGGGTTCAATCCTATAAATACGGCTCAGTTACTTAGAGGATTACTCTGTGAATCCTTGAGGAAGCTACATCTTAGTTCTTTTTAAAAAATATTCGGTTTTAAACCTTTTGCGGTTTCTTTCAGTACCGATAGCTTTGAGACTGAGTGATGAGAGCAGCTCCCTGCTGTTGAGTGACATCTCCATGGCTGTGTCTGGCTAGAGTTTCTATAACGGAATTCCAATCTTAATAGAGCTGCCACTACATTGCAATCTTTCACCTACGGGAGTGGCGTTGTTGTGTAACAAACATAGGAAAAGGAACAGAATGACCTGTGAAGTGCTTAGGTGCAGAACAGAAGATAGTTCAATGACAGAAATTATATACATGAGACAAAAGGAAGCACAATAAAGGGAAATTAAAGAAATACAAGGCACAAAGGGGTAGATCCTGACTTGGTGCGATAGTGTAAAACGGGCGATAGTGAGTGGACATCTCTCCCCATTGAAACATAGAAACATAGAAGATAGGAGCAGGAGTAGGCCATTCGACCCCTCGAGCCTGCTCCGCCATTTAATGCGATCATGGCTGATCATCCAAATTCAGTACCCTGTCCCTGCTTTCTCCCCATATCCCTTGATCCCTTTAGCCTTAAAAATATATCCAACTCCTTCTTGAATATATTTAATGAATTGGCCTCTACTGCCTTCTGTGGTAGAGAATTCCACAGGTTCACCACTCTCTGGGTGAAGAAATTCCTCCTCATTTCTGTCCTAAATGGCTTACTCCTTATCCTTAGACTGTGACCCCTGGTTCTGGACTCCCCGGCCATCGGGAACATCCTTCCTGCATCTAGTCTGTCTAGTCCTGTTAGAATTTTATAAGTTTCAATGAAATCCCCTCTCATTCTTCTAAACTCCAGCGAGTACAAGCCCAATCGACCCAATCTCTCCTCATTCGTCATTCCTGCCATCCCAGGTATCAGCCTGGTGAATCTTCGCTGCAATCCCTCCATGGCAAGAACATCCTTCCTCAGATAAGGCGACCAAAACTGCACACAATACTCAAGATGTGGTCTCACCAAGGCCCTGTACAACTGCAGCAAGACATCCTTGTTCCTGTACTCAAACTCTCTCGCTACGAAGGCCAACATACCATTTGCCTTCTTAACCGCCTGCTGCACCTGCATGCTTACCTTCAGCAACTGGTGCACAAGGACGCCCAGGACTCGTTGCACTTCCCCTTCTCCCAATCTATTGCAATTCAGATAATAATCTGCCTTCTTGTTTTTGACACCAAAGTGGATAACCTCGCATTTATCCACGTTATATTGCATCTGCCATGCTTCTGCCCAATCACCCAACCTGTCCAAATCATACTGGAGTTTCTCGGCATCCTCCTCCCAGCACACACGCCCACCCAGCTTTGTGTCGTCTGCAAACTTGGAGATATTACATCTAGTTCCTTCTTCCAGATCATTAATATATATTGTGAATAGCTGGGGTCCAAGGACCGATCCCTGCGGTACCCCACTAGTCACTGCCTGCCACTCGGAAAAAGAGCCGTTTATTCCAACTCTTTGCTTTCTGTCTGCCAACCAGTTCTCTATCCAAGTCAATACCTTGCCCCCAATCCCATGTGCCTTTACACGCTAATCCCTTATGCGGGACCTTATTGAAAGCCTTTTGAAAGTCCAAATATACCACATCCACTGGTTCTCCCTTATCTATTTTACCAGATACATCCTCAAAAAATTCCAGTAGATTAGTCAAGCACGATTTACCTTTTGTAAAGCCATGTTGACTTTGTCCGATCCGGTCACTGTTTTCCAAGTGCTCTGTTATTACATCTTTTATAATGGACTCTAGCATTTTCCCCACTACTGATGTCAGACTTACCGGTCTGTAATTCCCCGTTTTGTCTCCACCACCTTTTTTGAAAAGTGCGGTAACATTAGCTACTCGCCAATCCATGGGAACTGTTCCAGAGTCTATCGAATTTTGGAAGATGACCAGCAATACATCTGCTATTTCTAGGGCCACTTCCTTAAGTACCCTAGGATGTAGATTATCAGGCCCTGGGGATTTATCGGCCTTCAATCCCATCAATTTCTCTAACACCATTTCCCTACAAATACTGATTTCTATCAGTTCCTCCCTTTCATTAGACCCTATGTTCTCCGACATCTCTGGGAGGTTATTTGTGTCCTCCTTTGTGAAGACAGAACCAAAGTATGTATTTAATTGGTCAGCAATTTCTTTGTTCCCCATTATAAATTCCCCTGATTCTGACTGCAAGGGACCTACGCTTGACTTCACCAATCTTTTTCTCTTCACATATCTATAAAAGCTTTTACAGTCAGTTTTTATGTTCCCTGAAAGCTTACTCTCATACTCTATTTTCCCCCTCTTAATTAATCCCTTTGTCCTCCTTTGTTGAATCCTAAACTGCTCCCAATCCTCAGGTTTACTGCTTTTTCTGGCCAATTTATAAGACCTCTCCTTGGATCTTATGCTATCTCTAATTTCCCTTGTTAGCCACGGTTGAGTCACCTTTTTTGTTTTATTTTTATGCCAAACTGGGATGAACAAATTGTGTAGTTCATCCATGCGATCTTTGAATGTTTGCCATTGCCTATCCACCGTCAACCCTTTGAGTGACATTCCCCAATCAATCCTACCCAACTCGCGCCTCATACCATTGTAGTTTCCTTTATTTAAATTCAGGACCCTAGTCTCTGAGTCAACTACTTCACTCTCCATCTTAATGAAGAATTCTATCATATTACGCTCGCTTCGACCCAATGGGCCTCGCACAACAAGATTGCTAATTAATCCTTTCTCATTACATAATACCCAGTCTAAGATGGCCTGATCTCTAGTTGGTTCCTCGACATATTGGTCCAGGAAACCATCCCGTATACACTCCAGGAATTCCTTCTCCACAGTATTGTTACTAATTTGGTTAGCCCAATCTATATGTAGATTAAAGTCACCCATGATAACTGCTGTGCCTTTATTGCACGCTTCTCTAATTTCCCTTTTAATGCCATCCCCGACTTCCGCATTACTGTTTGGAGGTCTATATACCACTCCCACTAACGTTTTCTGCCACTTGGTATTTCTCAGTTCTACCCATATAGATTCCACATCATCAGAGCTAATATCCTTCCTTACAATTGTCTTAATCCCCTCTTTATCCAGCAATGCTACCTCACCTCCTTTTCCTTTTTGCCTATCTTTCCTGAATATTGAATACCCCTGGATGTTGAGTTCCCCACCTCGGTCACCCTGGAGCCATGTTTCCGTAATCCCAATCATATCATATTAGTTTACCTCTATTTGCGTAGCTAATTCATCCACCTTATTACGAATGCTCCTCGCATTAGACACAAAGCCTTCAGGCTTGTTTTTTTAACGCTCTTAGATCTTTTAGAATTATTATTTACTGTGGCCATGTTTGATTTAAACCCTTGGTTTCTCTGTCTGCCACTTTTGTTTTTCTCCTTCCTGTCTTTTGCTTTTATCCTTGTTTCCCTTTCCTCTGTCTCCCCGCTCAGGTTCCCAACCCCGTGCCATTTTAGTTTAAACCCTCCCCCAGAGCATTAGCAAACACTCCCCCTAGGACATCGGTCCCGGCCCTGCCCAGGTGCAAACCGTCCATTTTGTACTGGCCTCACCTCCCCCAGAACCGCTTCCAATGTCCCAGGAATTTGAATCCCTCCCCCGGCACCATTCCTCTAGCCACGTATTCATCTGAAATATCCTTCTGTTTCTACTCTGACTAGCATGTGGCACTGGTAGCAATCCTGAGATTACTACCTTTGAGGTCCTATTTTTTAATTTACCTCCTAACTCCCTATATTCAGCTTTTAGGACCTCATCCCGGCTTTTACCTATATCATTGGTACCTATATGCACCACGACAACTGGCTGTTCACCCTCCCCTTCCAAAATGTTCTGCAGCCGCTCTGAGACATCCTTGACCCTTGCACCAGGGAGGCAACACACCATCCTGAAGTCTCGTTTGCGGCCGCAGAAACGCCTATCTATTCCCCTTACAATAGAATCCCCTATCACTATAGCTCTCCCACTCTTTTTCCTCCTGTCCTGTGCAGCAGAACCACCCCTGGTGCCAGGAAGTTGGCTGCTGCTGCCTTCCCCTGGTAAGCTTTCCCCCCCATCTGTATCCAAAGCGGTATACCTGTTTGAGAGAGGGATGGCCACAGGGGACCCCTGCACTACCTGCCTGCGCCTACTACTCTGCCTGTTGGTCACCCATTCCATTTCTGCCTGTCCAACCTTTGCCTGCGGTGTGACCAACTGCTTAAACGTGATATCCACAATGTCCTCAGCATCGCAAATGGTCCAGTATGTATCCAATTGCAGCTCCAGTGCCGCAATGCGGTCTGCCAGTAGCTGCAGCTGGATACACTTCCTGCACATGTTTGTCTGTGTCCCTGAGTTCCCACAATGCGCAGGAGGAGCATACCACGGCGCCGAGCTGTACTGCCATGACTTACCCTTTAATTAATTCAAATTAAATTAAATCAAATCAATCCCACCAATTACACTACAGTTAAATGATATATTTAAGGGCCCTGGTTTACAAACAGTCCCCGCTACACCACAGTGTGCTTAGAAAGTATAAACCACAGAGTTTAAGTTTAAAAAAGAGAGAAATACTCACGAACCAGTCACTTACCTGCCTTCTGGTGACGTCACACTTCGATTACTTTTTACTTCTCTCCCTCTCTCTGAATGGAAATAAAAATCGGGAGAGACGTAAAACAGGCTGCCAACCCACTATCCCCCACTTTACTCGATCGCACAAAGTCAAGATCAACCCCAGACTGTGAGAACAGCAGAAGGGGGATAAGTGTGTAGAATGCAAACCATGAAAAACTGGTCTGGTGGAGGGAAAAAGCAGGCCGACTCCAAGGGTGCAGACCACCCCGCCAGTATGGTGTTTCTGATGAGGTGGTTCCAACCCGCACCGCTCCCCACATCCCCAACAATGCCGGCACATCCTACATTGCCAGCAGCTACTTCCAGAGAGAAAATTGGTGCTATAATTAAGGTCTGAAGTTGTTAAAGTCAATTCTTCTTTGTTGGGAATAGATTATAAAGTGATATACTGCAAATAGAAAGCAGTGGCTGAAAAAGTAAAAGTCCAATAAATACAGGTGTCTGCCTTTTGTTTCTTTTTTACTGCCCATTTGTTTAATTTAAATGGTTCAATCTATATGAGAAGGATTGAATGCTTCTGAGCTCCAAGTGCCAGATAACAATGAGCACGCTGTGAGGAATTAACTTGTGCCTGAAGGCACAAGACAGTGAGTGTGATTTTTCTTTTATCTTTTTAATCCATCATTAAATCACATGTGACACTACTTGCACAGAAAGCATTAACTTCTCAGAATTTGTGGCTTATTTTTGACATTCCCCTGAAAGGTTCGGGTGAAATCGAACAGTTTTAATGAGTTTTACCGATCCATGCTGTGTGAAGCCTTTTACTAGGTTCAAATAAATAAGACTGATTAAATCAAGCTTGAAATATTTTTAATTTTTTTGGTGATTTTTTGGGTTGGAAATAAAAAGAAAAGAAAGATGTGCATTTCTGCAGTGCGCTTCACAACCTCAGGGCATCCCAAAGTGCTTTACAGCCAATTAAGTACTTTTGAAGTGTGGTCACTGCTGTGATGTAGGAAACGTGGCAGCCAATTTGCGCACAGCAAGCTCCCACAAACAACAATGTGACAATGACCTGTTTCTCTGATGTTGGTTGAGGGATAAATATTGTCCAGGACACCAGGGAGCACTGCCCTGCTTTTCTTGGAAATAGCGCCATGGGATCTTTTACATCCACCTGATAGGGCAGACGGGGTATCAGTTTAACATCTCATCCGAAAGACGGTACTGGAATTTCAGCCTAGATTTTTGTGCTCAAGTCTCTAGGGTGGGACTTGAACCCGCAACCTTCTGACTCAGAGGCGAGAGATTTAAAAAAAATTATTATTGGATTTATTCAACAATAAACACATTTACAACATTGTGATCATTCCCTTGTACCGTATGATCATTCTGATGCGCCTCAATAACTTCAAGACTCGAAGTTAGCAGAATAAAACAAGGCTTTTATTAGCAAAGAAAAGATGCCGGTGTCTGCACCTAGCTTCACCTAGCGTGCTGCTGTTCTACTGCAAGACAAGCCTGGACTTGTCTTAAGTAGGGCCAGGTATGGGTGGAGCCGACACACAAAGGGGGCGGTGCCCTATACACAATACAAGGTACAAACACCGGAGCAGGCAATACAATATATACAGTTAACTACAGAGTCTGATGAATGGCATATTTCATCACATTCACCCCTTCTACAGATTTAGTCTGTCCGGGGGTGTGATAGTCCTCTGTGACCGACGTAACGGTTGCGGTGCCGCGGGTGCCGGCTGGGTGTCCCGGGTGGTCTCCTGGGTCTCTGCCGGGGGCGCCACCGGGGTTGTTGAAGGAGTAGGTGGTGGGGGGGTAGGTGGTGGGGGTACCGTTGGCTGGTGTTCTTCCGGGGGTGATGAAAGAATAGTGGGTGGAGTGGGTGTGTAATAGTTGTTGTGGTTGTTGTTGTTGTTGTTGTAGTCATTGTCGTTGTTGCTGTTGTTACCGGCTGGGGCGAGGTCTTTTATGGACACAGTGTCCTCCCGTCCGTCGGCGTGCCGGACATACGCATATTGTGGGTTGGCGTGGAGCAGGTGCACTGGCTCCACGAGAGGGTCCGTCTTGTGACCCCTCACATGCTTTCGCAGAAGTACCGGACCTGGGGTGGAGAGCCATGACGGTATGGATACGCCTGAGGTGGATTTCCGGGGAAACACAAACATTAGCTCATGAGGCGTGGCATTAGTGTTGGTACACAATAGTGACCGTATTGAGTGGAGCACATCTGGGAGGACTTCCTGCCAGCGGGAGATAGGGAGGCCCTTGGTCCTTAGAGTTAGGGTGACTGCCCTCCATACTGTCCCATTCTCTCGCTCCACCTGACCGTTACCCCGGGGGTTGTAGCTGGTGGTACGGCTCGTGGCAATCCCCTTGGACAGCATGTACTGGCGTAGCTCTTCACTCATGAAGGCCGCCCCCTATCCATGTGGATATAGCTTGGTATACCGAACAGGCAGAACAGGCTGTTGAGGCATTTAATGACCGTGGCGCTGGTCATGTCTGGGCAGGGGAAGGCGAATGGGAAACGGGAGTATTCGTCCACAATGTTCAGGAAGTAAACATTGCGGTCGACGGATGGGAGGGGGCCCTTGAAATCTAAGCTAAGCCGCTCAAAGGGCCGTGTAGCTTTGATTAGGTGGGCTCTATCAGGGCGGTAGAACCGAGGCTTGCACTCAGCGCAAGTGCGGCAGTTCCTGGTCAGGGACCGAACTTCCTCAATCGAGTAGGGTAAGTTGCGGGACTTTATGAAGTGGAACAGCCGTGTGACCCCTGGGTGGCAGAAATCGTTGTGGAGGGTCTGTAGCCGATCCCCGGTGGCGTTGGCACACATCCCTCGTGAGAGGGCGTCGGGGGATTCGTTAAGGGCCCCCGGCCGGTATATGATGTCGTACTCGAAGGTGGAGAGCTCGATCCGCCACCTAAGAATCTTATCATTTTTAATCTTCCCCCTCTGTTTATTATTGAACATAAACGCTACCGACCGCTGGTCGGTAAGTAGGGTGAAGCGTTTGCCGGCTAGGTAGTGCCGCCAGTGGCGCACTGCCTCCCCGATGGCTTGGGCCTCCTTTTCCACGGAGGAGTGTCTGATCTCGGGCCCCTGGAGGGTCCTCGAGAAGAAAGCTACGGGCCGCCCTGCCTGGTTGAGGGTGGCCGCCAAGGCAAAGTCAGATGCATCACTTTCCACTTGAAAGGGAGTGTTCTCGTCCACTGCCTGTAGCGTGGCCCGCTCAATATCCTGCTTAATGCTTTTGAAGGCAGCATGGGCCTCAGCAGAGAGCGGGAAAGAGGATGCTTTCAAGAGGGGACGGGCTTTATCGGAGTAGTTAGGGACCCATTGGGCATAATACGAGAATAACCCCAGGCACCTTTTCAGGGCTTTGGGAGTGTTGGGCAGGGGCAGCTCCCATAGGGGGCGCAATCGGTCGGGGTCTGGTCCGATTTCCCCATTCTCCACCACGCTGCCTAGTATGCAGAGGCGCGTGGTGTTGAAGACGCACTTGTCCTCGTTGTAGGTGAGGTTGAGTTTTTGTGCGGTTTTCAGGAACCTCGTGAGGTTTGAGTCGTGGTCCTGTTGGTTGTGGCCGCAGATGGTGATGTTGTCGAGATAGGGGAAGGTTGCCTGCAAGTGGTGGTCATCGACCATGCGGTCCATCTCCCTCTGAAAGACCGAGACCCCATTCGTCACCCCAAAGGGGACTCTGAGGAACTGGTAGAGGCGTCCGTTTGCCTCGAAGGCGGTGTACGGGTGGTCCTCTGGTCTGATAGGGAGCTGGTGGTACGCTGACTTGAGGTCGATGGTGGAGAACACCCGGTATTGGGTGATTTGGTTCACCATCTCGGATATGCGGGGTAGCGGGTAGGCGTCTAGTTGGGTATAGATGTTGACTGTTTGACTATAGTCAATCACCATCCGCTTCTTCTCGCTACCCCTCACTACCACCACTTGGGCGAACCACGGGCTGTTGCTGCATTCAATAATGCGCTCCTTCAGGAGCCTGTCTACCTCGGTCGTGATAAACCGCCTGTCCTCCCAGCTGTACCTCCTGCTTTTGGTCGCTATTGGCCGGCAGTTAGGGGTAAGGTTCGCGAATAGCGAAGGCGGCTTTACCTTCAGGGTAGCCAGACCGCACACTGTGAGGGGCGGCTGGGTCCCACCGAAATTGAGCGTGATGCTTTGGTGGTGGCACTGAAAATCCAGGCCCAAGATCACGCTCACACATAAATCCTTCATAATTAACAGTTTAAAATTATTATATACAGTGTCTTTAACGGACAATTGTACCGCGCAGTAACCCGCAATAGTCGATATCTGGGTTTTGTCGGCCATAGAGATCCTGCCCTGAGTAGGGACTATAGTTAGAGAGAGTCGTTGTACCAGACCAGGGTGAATGAAGCTCTCTGTGCTCCCGCTGTCAATTAAACATTTAACCTTGCACCCGTTTACCTCAATGTCCACCATCGATTTGGATAGTGGGTGCGGTCTGGACTGGTCCACTGTGATCGACGCCACTGTAGGGCCCTGATCGGGACAAGATGGTGGGCCACACGAGGCCGGGTAAGATGGCGTCCACGTTGTCTGCTCACGAGATGGCGGACCCCACGAGGTCAGACAAGATGGCGTCCAAGATGGCCGCTCCCACGGCGCGCACGCGGCGGTGGCAGTTTTGCCTGCAGGGTTCCCTCTGCACACCTTCCCAAAGTGCCCTTCTTACCGCACTTAAAGCAGGTGGTGCCTTTCGCCGGGCACAGGTTCCTGGTGTGCTTCGGCTGCCCGCAGAAGTAGCATTTGGGGCTCCGATGCGTCGCGGCGGTCGTAGGGCTTCTGGGGGGAGAGCAGGGCCCCGACAGTGTTGGGCTACCGGGCGGGGAAGCAGAGGCGGCGTGGGCCACGCGGCCTGCCGAGTAGGAGTCAGAGTTCTTCTGAGCCACATCCAACGATCGCGCTGTGTCCACAGCCTGTGTCAGATCTAGGCCCGTTTTCTCTAGCAGTCTCTGCCGGATGTAATTAGAGCTAAGGCCTGCGATAAAGACATCCCGAATCAGCTCGTCTGTGTATACTGTGGCTTTCACGTCTTTGCATTTGCAGTCTTTGCCAAGCACTTTTAGGGTGACTAGAAAGTCCTCTAGCGACTCTCCGGGTCGTTGTGTGCAGGTAGCAAGCAGGTGCCTGGCGTACACCTCGTTGGTAGGCCGCTGATAGTGGGCCTTTAGAATGTTGCAGGCATCCAGGTAGGTGGCGGCGTCTTGTATGAGTGGAAAAACCCGGTGGCTTACCCGATTCTGTAGGATCCCGAGTTTCACATCTCCGGTGGCTTTAGAGGCTGTGACGGCTTCGGAGTTGGCCATAAAGAATTCCAAGCACTGGAACCAGTGTCCAAACTGTGCCGATGCATCCGAAGCATGCGGGTCCAAATCCAAGCGTTCCGGTTTCAAAAGTTGATCCATCGTTAAAATTTTGCTAATAAAATTGATGCGCCTCAATAACTTCAAGACTCGAAGTTAGCAGAATAAAACAAGGCTTTTATTAGCAAAGAAAAGATGCCGGTGTCTGCACCTAGCTTCACCTAGCGTGCTGCTGTTCTACTGCAAGACAAGCCTGGACTTGTCTTAAGTAGGGCCAGGTATGGGTGGAGCCGACACACAAAGGGGGCGGTGCCCTATACACAATACAAGGTACAAACACCGGAGCAGGCAATACAATATATACAGTTAACTACAGAGTCTGATGAATGGCATATTTCATCACACATTCCTTTACCAGTTTTTAGCTACAAACATCAGATGAGAGGCACCTGCTGCATTGTCATACACCTACACCCAGCCGCCTAAAGTCAAGGAAGAGCTTCATGAACAGTGTTGTTCCATTACAATCAACCTCATCTGAAGCCCGCATCGCCTTGTGGAAAGACCGGCTCGCCAGTCTTGAACAACCCCCAGCGATGGAAATTTTACCTGATGAAAGCCTTCCCCCAGGAGCTAATTGCAACTGGGCAATCTGGAAGTGCCTTAACAGACTTAGGACCGGTGTAGGTTGCTAAGCAAATGGGGATATTCAACCAGCCCGACAACTTGTGAATGTGGAACTGAGGCACAGACTATGCAACATCTCCTGCAACGCCCATCGTTAGAGGAACCCTGCACTGTTGCAGATCTTGCCGAATCCAACAACAAGGCGCAAAAATGTGTCCAGTTCTGGCTGGGCTATGTATAGACTGTCCATGGACACGATAAGAAGAAGAAGAAGCTACAGAAGTTAAACTCACCATTAAAGACATTAACAGCATTGTTGTTATTCTGTTATATGGTACAGCCTTCCCTTTACCATTTATTAGTTTCAGAAATTAAAGTTCAATTTGCCGCCCGCCACAGCTGACACTATACGGAAAAATAGGTTGCCCAGTGGTAATAAAACAGATTCTGCAAGAAGAAAGCACTCACCGCTCTCAATCGAGACATTGTGGCCACTGCATTGAAAGGACAATCTTTGCTTTCCAACCGTATGTTGTTGTGAGGGAAGCACCTTACAGGGATTTACTTTTACATTTTGTTTTAGTTTTTTTAAGCTGCCCCTGTATTTATGTCTCCCAACTGTCAACAGATCTTTCAAAGCTAACCGCAGAGGTCAGTTATGGGTGCATTTCCTTTGATGTTTCAGGTTATCTTTTCTCAGATCGCATCCCAGCGCTCAGTTTGTTCGAAGAATATTTTTTTAAATGTACATTTCTGACATTTTTGGTGTACATTTGGAAGCTGGTCATCCATTCTTCAAATGGATCATAAGAATATAAGTACATAAAAAATAGGAACTGGAGTAGGCCATTTGGCCCTTCGAGCCTGCTCCACCATTCAACAAGATTATAGCTGATCCTCTACCTCAACTTCACCTTCTCACACTATCCCCATATCCCTTAATTCCATTAGTTCCCAAAAATGTATTGATCTCTGTCTTGAATATACTCAATGACTAAGCATCCACATCTCCCTGAGGTAGAGAATTCCAAAGATTTACAATCCTTTGAGTGAAGATATTTCTCCTCATCTCAGTCCTAAATGGCCGACCCCTTATTCTGTGACTATGACCCCGTGTTCTAGATTTCCCAGCCAGGGGAAACAGTTTCCCAGCCCCTTAAGAATTTTATATGTTTCAATTAGATCACCTCTCATTCTTCTAAACTCTAAGGAATATAGGCCTAGTCTACTCAACCTCTCCTCATAGGGCAATCCCCTCATCCTAGGAACCAGTCTAGTAAACCTTCATTGCAGTCCCTCTAAGGCAAGTATGTCTTTTCTTAGGTAAGGAGACCAGAACTGTACAGTGTGGCCACACCAATGCCCTGTATAATTGTACTAATACTTCTTTACTCTTGTACTCTGATCCCTTTGTAACGAAAGCTAACATACCATTTGCTTTCCTAATTGTTTGCTGTACCTGCATGTTAACTTTCTGTGATTCATGTACAAGGACACCCAGGTCCCTCTAAATGCAAACATTTCCCAATCTCTCACCATTCAAAAAATATTCTGCTTTTCATTTTTCCTACCAAAGTGGATAACTTCACACTTCCCCAAATTGTATTCCATTTGCCATGTTCTTGCCCACTCAGTCAACTGTCTTTATACCTGTCTGCAGCCTCTTTACGTCCTCCTCACAGCTTATTTTCTCACCTAACTTTGTATCATCAGCAAACTTGGATATGTTACACTCAGTCCCTTCATCTAAGTCATTAATATAGATTGTGAATAGCTGAGGCCTGAGCACTGATCCTTGCGGTACCCCACTCGTTACAGCCTGCCAACCTGAAAAAGTTCTGTTTTTTCCTACTCTCTGTTTTCTGTCCATTAGCCTCTAGCCAAGCTGTTCCAGTACAGCTACAATACTGGCATCTAACCAACAATGTGAAAAACTGCCCAGGTATGTCCTGTCCACAAAAAGCAGGACAAATCCAATCCGGCCAATTACCGTCTCCTCAGTCTACTCTCAATCATCAGCAAAGGGATGGAAGGTGTCATCGACAGTGCTATCAAGCGGCACATACTCACCAATAACCTGCTCATGGATGCCCAGTTTGGGTTCCGCCAAGACCACTCTGCTCCCGACCTCATTACCTCAAGGAGCTGAATTCCAGAGGTGAGGTGAGATTGACTGCCCTTAACATCAAGGCAGTATTTGACCAAGTGTGGCATCAAGGAGCCCTAGTAAAACTGAAGTCAATAGGAATCAGGGGGAAAACACTCCACTGGCTGGAGTCATACCTAGCATAAAGGAAGATGGTTGTGGTGGTTGAAGGTCAAACATCTCAGCCCCAGGACATCACGGCAGGAGTTCCTCAGGGCTTAGAATCATAAAAAGTTACAGCACGGAAGGAGGCCATTTCGGCAATGACTATCTCCAACAAGCGAGAGTCTAACTACTTCCCCTTGACATTCAGTGACATTACCATCGCCAAATCCCCCACCATCAACATCCTGGGGGTCACCATTGACCAGAAACTTAACTGGACCAGCCACATAAATGCTGTGGCAACAAGAGCAGGTCAGAGGCTGGGTATTCTGCGGTGAGTGTCTCACCTCCTGACTCCCCAAAACCTTTCCACCATCTACAAGGCACAAGTAAGGAGTGTGATGGAACACTCTCCACTTGCCTGGATGAGTGCAGCTCCAACAACACTCAAGAAGCTCAACACCATCCAGAACAAAGCAGCCCGTTTGATTAGTACCCCATCCACCACCTTAAACATTTATTCCCTCCACCACCGGCACACCGTGGCTGCGGTGTGCACCATCTACAAGATGCACTGCAGCAAATCGCCAAGGTTTCTTCGACAGCACCTCCCAAACCCGCAACCTCTTCCATCTAGAAGGACAAGGGCAGCAAGCGCATGGGAACACCATCACCTCCAAGTTCCTCTCCAAGTCACACACCATCCTGACTTGGAAGTATATCACCGATCCTTCATCGTCGCTGGGTCAAAATCCTGGAACTCCCTACCTAACAGCACTGTGGGAGTACCTTCACCACATAGATGCAATATAAAATCAGTCTGCAACTCTTTTTCTTCTTTTTTCCATTTTCAGCATTGCTAAATAACATGAGATGCAATGAAAGTAGATTTCATGTGTCCCCTCTTGGAGACAGTTGGATCTTGTCCTCAGCAAGGCAGACCTCAGACCACATATCCGCTTCATCACCAAGACCGCCTACTTCCACCTCCGTTATATCACCCGACTCCACCTCTGCCTCAGCTCATCCGCTGCTGAAACCCTCATCCATGACTTTGTTATCTCTAGACTTGACTATTCCAATGCTCTCCTGGCCGGCCTTCCATCTTCCACCCTGCTTGAGCTCATCCGAAACTCTGCTGCCCGTATCCTTACTCACACCAAGTCCCGTTCACCCATCACCTCGTGCTTGATAACCTGCACTGGCTACCGGTCCGGCAACGCCTCAATTTTAAAATTCTCATCCTAGTTTTCCAAATCCTCCGTGGCCTCGCCCCTCCCTATCTCTCTAACCTCCTCCAGTCCTACAACCATCCGAAATCTCTGCACTCCTCCAATTCTTGCCTCTTGCGTATCCCCTATTTTAATCGCTCCATCATTGGTGGTCATGCTTTCAGCTGCCTAGGCCCTAAGTTCTGGAATTCCCTCCCGGTCTCTCTACCTCTCTCATCCTTAAAACCTACATCTTTGACCAAGCTTTTGGACATCTATCCTAATATCTATTCTTATGTGTTTCGGTATCAAATTTTGTTTAATAACGCTCCTGTGAAATGCAGTGGGACGTTTTACTACATTAAAGGTGCTATATAAATGCAAGTTGTTGTTGCTGTTAAGGGTACCGTACAGCTTTTCTGGCATGAATACTATTGAGGATCATTAGAACATTTTAACCTGGCATTGGTCGTCACTTTTGCAAAACATACCAAGAGATCACAGGTGGTCACTTAACCAGCAGCAGAACCTATTCGGAACTTCTAGGCTAGGGCTGTCTGACATGAATCAGTCATTCATGAAAGAAAGACTTATGAAATAATACTGAGCGGCCTACAGGTGGCGCTGTCCAGGGAGAGTATAAATACTCGGGCACGGGCCCAGCTTGCGCAGGACATTCTTAACAGGAACTAGTGAAGGACACAACTAGACCTCCATGTTGTAAAACAGTTGATTAAAGCTTTGTTTAACGCTTAGACCAAGTGCCTAGTAGTTTTCTTACATCACTGTTGATCTAGTTGCACTATTGTTTCATTATCCTATATTAAAAGTGTTTACTTGCAATTAAACCGCAGAGTTTCAGAACAAACACTTCAGCAACAAATAAACGTGCGTCGGGCGCGTAAAAGGGATATTTTTCTGGTCACAGGGAGCTTTTCAAGGCCACAGATTTGGAACCAAGAAGTGATGTGTCGGCACACACTGTCCCCTGGGTGAACAGCAGTGTGACCTTTGATAAAATGTGTCATTTGTGTTACTTGACGATGGCAGGACATGATTGAGGACTTTGTTGAACTGCGTATTCCGAATGGGGAGGGTGAGATTCGTAGAAATGGATTGGCAATGTGGTTTGCTCAGCTGATGAGCAAAGGAAAATAATCAAGTGGTGTGTGAGAAGTGGGACAATATTTTTGTATTGTTGAAATGTTGTGTTGTACATCAGTCACTCCCAAGTGTGTGAAATATTAGTGTCTTTGTGATAAGCAACAATGAGTAGGATAGGATGTGCATTGTAACTATGATATCTCTAAGCACCAATATATAGTACAGGAAACTTTGTGATATCTGGCACCGACGGGACCGGCGTGTTGCCGATCTATCAAAACTGCCGGACATACAAAGTTATTGTTGAAGCATACGGAGGTTTTCATCTCCGTATCTGACAACAAACACTGTTGCTTAGCAACAGCTTCTAAAGAGTCGGCTGCAGCTGCAAGTGTCTCTAGCTGAAGCTGTTGCTATAGCTACAGACCTTGCAGTGCCTGACTGGGAAAAAAAAGAACGAGATCTAAAAAAACTTACAGAAAACGGCTCCTGATTTTTGCCGTTAGATCGAGTATTCCGGACATACAACCTCCGGATAAACCAAAGTTTCCTGTATTTGGAACTGACCTGTCAAAGTCGATTATTAATGGTACAGTTTTTCTCTGGTGGTGTTATCTCAGTGGTTTATGTTGCTAATGCTCTCTTGAATTCCATTATTTTTCCATGTAAAAAAATGTTAAAAGAATTCTGGTGTATGTTCTGCACAATTAATGTCATAAAGTGCAATAAATACTGCTCCAGTAGGGGTGATAATATTCGGACCCCTTTTTATTTTCATTTGTGTTTTAGCACACATGATGGGTGACAGCCTTTTACTGGGAATGTAACTCAGAGTAATGTCTGGCTGACAAACTCACAGCCTTGGACTTTCCTTAATAAAACTGTCCATTTGTGGGGAAGTCGGGAAGTAAAATGGGGGCAGAGAAACCTCTGCTGAAACTCTGCCCTAGAAATGGTTGTCACGATTTGCCATTTCGAAGCATTTAAATGCAGCAGGTGTCATGGGCAAGTGCCCCCTGGGATTTTCCTGCATTTCCATCCATTTACCACACTGTGTAAATCACAGCTACTGTAAAGGCAGTGTGGTACTTTGTGAAACATGCTGAGAATTTAAAGGGACCTCTGCTTTGTGAAATAGTGGATTTCCGTTTGAAATTTGCATTGTTTATGCGACTTGGAGACAGGTTTGATGAGGACATAGAGGAAGAAGAGATAGAAGCTGGAGGAGTGCCACTCCAAATCACACACCATCCTGACTTGGAAGTATATCGTCGCTGGGTCAAAATCCTGGAACTCCCTCCCTAACAGCACTGTGGGAGTACCTTCACCGGGCACAGATTGCAGCGGTTCAAGAAGATGGTTCACCACCATCTTCTCAAGGGCAATTAGGGATAGGCAATAAATGCTGGCCTTGCCAGCGACGCTCACATCCCATGAACGAATAAAAAAAAAATCACGCACGCAGATAACACCCGACCCTCAGGAGTTCCCTCCCGTGCTAGTTTTGGAGGGGCTGAATGGATGTTGACGCAGCTGGAATTTTCTGTACCTGGGCGGCTCGGCTGCAGGCGGTCGCTGTGGCAGGTCGCGACCCCATTCTTCATACCATGCCGCCCCTGAGATTGACTTTCTGTTAACGGGGCCTATTAAGGCTGCCCTACGCGTTTCCCGGTCCTATTAACTGGTGCGGGTCTGATGACATCATCGATGGTGCGTTTTCAGCCGGGATATTTAAAGGAGCCATGGCCACATTGCATTTGAAGGTTCATCGAGGAGTGTGCAGGCAGCACACTGCAAAATTGGACTGCTACAAAGAGTGTCAAGCATGACTGCACTGACAGAGGGCTGCAGGGCTGCACCCAGGTTCTCTGATGACTCCCTCTGACGTAAGAAAACTACTAGGCACTTGGTCTAAGCATTAAACAAAGCTTTAATCAACTGTTTTACAACATGGAGGTCTAGTTGTGTCCTTCACTAGTTCCTGTTAAGAATGTCCAGCCCAAGCTGGGCCCGTGCCCGAGTATTTATAGTCTCCCTGGACAGCGCCACCCGCAGGCCGCTCAGTTGATTCATGTCACCCTCCATATGCTTGTGGGGGAGTGAGAGCACGCAGGGAGGTCCTCTTCCCTTTAATGAGCAGAAGAGACCTCCCCAGGAGACAAAATGAGCCTAGCTCCAAATAGCTGAGGAGGTGAACAGCAGGGATGCGGTCAGGAGGACCTGGGTGCCGTTCCTGGAAACGTTTCAATTATTATCTCAATAGATCAGGAAAGCTGAGTATAAAGCCACACTCAACTTCATCCTGCTGTGCCTTTCATCACATCCCCATCATTCTGCCTTCCCAATCCTGCTCCTGAACATCATTACTCACACCAACATATCTTGCACATCCACCCATCCCTCCCTCTCTATCTACATTATCACATCCCCATCTGACGAGCCAGCCCTCACACTCACCCTCATCCTAATGCAATCATACCAACTAACAGTACACAAGGAGCCCACTTGGTCTTGGCACCCCACTCCTTCACAGTCAACCTCTAAAGATGTAACCCATCCATTCCTTACACTCATTCCATCACTCTCACTCAACCTTCTCCTTGCAGGAAAAGAGAGCCCACAATAGGAGCGAGAAGAAGAGAACCAGAGGTGGCACTCCATCATTGACCACCCTAACGTCAGCAGAGGAGGCTGCCTCGGAAGTCTCTGGAGTCGCCAAGCAGCTGGAGGTGGGAGACGGAGAGAAGGGGACATCTCAGCAACCTGGTGACAGAATTACATCTCATACAGCTGCATGGCATAGAGCAGTCATTCATATGGGGACTGATGTTAGCAGCCAGTGAATGTTCATCATGTGCGTAATGGTACCCATTCTTCATATGACATATCTAACTCATCTCTTTACTCTCCCACAGGTTCATCACGAGCCCCCTCCCCCACTGTCCAGGAGGAAGAGGAAGACGGCTCCTCAGAGCAGTCTCCAGCCTCTGAGGGCACACAGTCACCAGACATAAGCTCTCCCAGCACCAGCGCAGATACTTACACCTCGGTGGGTCCCACGCGAGATAGAGTAGTGTTGCCACTTGATGTCTCACAAGTCACAAGTGAGCAAGAGCAGACAGTGGACACAGGGATAACAGTGGAGACTCTTCACCGGAGGGCGCAGGGCGCTCACAGCTCTGCTCAGCCGCATGCAGACACACACACAGAACACACACAGAAACCCCACAGTGCAGATAGAGGCCATTTCGGCCTATCGAGCCTGCACCGACACATATCCCACCCGATCCCCGTAACCCCTACACCAACACATATCCCACCCTATCCCCGTAACTCCACGTATTTAATCCCCCTAACACTAAGGGTCAATTTTTTTTTATCATAGCCAATCAACCTAACCCGCACATCTTTGGACTGTGGGAGGAAACCGGAGCACCCGGAGGAAACCCACGCAAACACAGGGAGAATGTGCAAACTCCACACAGACAGTCACCCGAGGCCGGATTCGAACCCGGGTCCCTGGCGCTGTGAGGCAACAGTGCTAACCACTACACCAACGTTGAGCTTTGGGGGCCATCCAGAAAGAGGGCGACCCTGGAGTTGCAGGAATAAGTGCAGGGGGCTCTGACAGGTTTTGCGACAGCGATGTCTGCAAATGTTCAGAGAATGGAAGAGATCATCTCCAACATGAGCACCACCATGTCGCAGGCGATGGCGACTGTAGGCTCTTCCATGGATAGGATGGCCACCTGCATTGAGCAGGTAATGCACCACCTACAGGAGCACATGCTATCTATGGAGAATAGATGGCAGAGGCTCATAGACCTCTCTAGGAGGGATGTCATTGTAGACGTGGTTCCTCATGGCCCCACTGCTGTGCAGCAAGCTGCTCTCCAGCTCCTTGCTAGCAGGGAAGTGAGGAGGCTGCCTCTACCTCTGCTGAAGCCATAGGCGTAGCACCTTAGAGACGCACACGTAAGAGAAAGATGATACACAAGTAGATTCACAAGGATAGCCCCTTGGGTGTTTTATTAAATGTTTCTGAAAAGTTTCCGTTACTGTGACGTCACCGATAAAAATCTTTATTATCACCACTGGACAAATGAACAAATTTGTGTGCACCTTTGGAAGTGGCTTAGGGAGTTGGAGTGAATCGTGAGACATCACATTACCTCCAGCAATGTGGTCAGTGTGAAAGGAATGGCTTGGTCATTGTAGGGATGCTTTATGGTGTTGCTGTGGGGGCCAGGGGGAAGCTGGTGCAGCATGTGGCAGACATATGGGTGTAATGCGTAAAGTTAAGTAAACCTGGTCATGATGAGCCCATCCCTGGCCTCCTGGGCAGCAATGTGTTCACGTGCTGCTGGGATCTGGACCGCAGATTCCTCCTGCTCCTCCTCCTCCTCTGAAGAGGCTGTGCACTCAGTGCCTTGCTCTTCATGCAGCGCTAATCCTCGCTGCTGCGCTATATGGTGCTGGGCACAGCAGACCACGACGAGTCTGGAGCGTACTGAAGGGCTGCTCTAGATCTGTCAAGGCATCTGAAGTGCATTTTAAGTGTGGCTGTTGTCTGCACTATGACACATCTGGTGGAAATGTGGCTTTCATTATATCTCTCCTTGGCATCAGTACTTGGCCTACTCAAGGGTGTCATGAGCCATGTCTTCAGTGGCTAGCCCTTGACTCCAAGCAGCCAGCTGGAAAGTCTGTTTGGAGAAGCGAAGAGCGGAGGGAAGGTGGACTGGCGCAGGACAAAAGAGTCATGGCAGCTGCCAGGGAATTTTGTGCACACATGCATGATGATCTTCCTATGGTTGCAGACGAGCTGCACATTGAGGGAGTGAAAGCCCTTGCAGTTGACAAAGCCTCCTGGGTGATGATGGGGTGCCCTGATGGCCACATGTGTGCAGTCGATGGCGCCCTGCACCTGTGGGAAGCCAGCCAGAGTGGCAAAGCCGAGCACCCGCTCGGTAACACTGGCTTCATCAGTGGCTAAGTTGATATAATTGGCTGACTTGTCAAACAGGGCAACAGTGACCTGTGTGATGCATCTGTGGGCGGCCGACTGCAAGATGCCGCAAATGTCTGCTACAGATCCGTGGAAAGAGCCTGAGGTGAAGAAGTTGAGACCACTGGTGACTTTGACAGCCATTGGTAAGGCATGTTCACTCGCCCCTCTGGGCTGCAGGTCTTGCTCCAGCAATCTGCAAATGTCTGCGATGACTTGGCGCAATAGCCTGAGCCTCCTTTGGCACTGCTGCTCAGTCATGTTGAGGAAGCTTATCCTCTGCCTGTATACCCTGTGTTGGAGGTATCGCCTCCAGCACAGTTCAGCCCTACGCTGATGCCTTTTGTCCTGTGCAGCACCAGCTGATTGCGGAGAAGGTTGGTATTGTTCTTGGTGCTGCTGGTGTGCCTGATGCTGCTGGTGTTGGGGCTCATCGTGGTCCTATTCTGAGGACCAAGGTGAGACACTATCAACGGCACCCATGCTGATGGAATAGATAGCAGGTCAAGTAGAGATGACAGAAGCGATCTGTCAATGGTGTGAAAGGTTCTACCAATGAGGTGACACTGGATGCCGACTTTGCTGGTAACACTTGCAACCTCTGGAAAGCTAAATCTGTGCTGACAATGCAGTCAGCAACAGCATCTGCCTTAGGAAAGTGATCAGCTGTGAGGTGGGAGTTTTTATTGTACTTTTCATGCTGTGCACTAATGAGGGGGATCAATGGCCACTCAACTTCCGCCTCAGGTTCACAGACGTGGTTCCCGAGCTGCGCGGTTCCCGTGCTTATCCAGGGAAATTTGAAAGGTAGGGTTAAAAAGGTGCTTAATGGTCTGACAAGTACCTAATAATTATTTTAATTAGCTCACCCGCCTCTGCTGTTCGGGTCGCTGCTGCGCTGGCAAACCCGCCCGAGGGAAAGGTGCGCGGGGGCGGGATGACGGCGGGCTCCCGACCCGCTGCAAGATATTTCAAATTTCCCACCCGACCCACCTCCAATCGTGCCCACACGGACCCCAGAAAATGTTGGCCATTTTCACTGATTTTAGAGGCAGAGACTCCTTGTAGCCCACTAGTACCAAGCATGGACTCACTTGGGCTAATGGTGTGCATGAGAGCAGGATAAAGAGTTCCAATTAAGTCCTGAGTGATATACCTATCAATTCAGTTCATGAAAAGCGACGAGTTAAGTTAGTAACTATAGGTTTTTATTGGCTAAATAACAGAGCCCACCCTCGTGGGTGATCGGATCCAACAAGGAGGAATACCAGCCAGTCGACCACCTTTATACCTGGGCAAGCAGGCGGAGCCATGGGGCGGAGTCAGCTGTGGTCAGCCCAGGTATAACAGCGTGACAAGAGGTGACCTTGTGTAGTGATACACTATGGTTATCACTGTTTACACTGTTGTAACGATAGTGAACGATAAAAGTGGTTTACCACATTCACCCCTTGTTTAAATTTGAGTCCGGCGGGGTGAAGTGTACTACCAGTTCGGGTATGTCAGTCTGTCCGGAGGCCTCGTAAGCCTTTCTGATCGGCGCAGCAGCGGCGGCGGTGGTGCAGTATCCGATGTTAATGCTGGTGTCTGCGTGGTCGGCGAAGGCTCGTGGGGTTCCGGCATGCCGTCTACCTGGGCTGGATTTGGGGGGGTGGTGGGGGGTAACGGTGGTGTCTCAGGGATGCCCGAGGGTGCGAGGTCTCGTAAGGAGACTGTGTCCTCCCGCCCGTCTGGGTATGCCACATAGGCGTACTGGGGGTTGGCGTGCAGGAGGTCCACCCTCTCGACCAGGGGGTCCGTTTTATGGGCCCTCACATGCTTTCGCAGCAAGACGGGCCCCGGAGAAGTCAGCCATGTTGGTAGCGAAGTTCCCGTAGTCGACTTCCTGGGGAAAACAAACATTCGTTCATGGGGGGTGGCGTTAATGGCAGTGCAAAGCAGTGACCGGATGGAATGCAGCGCTGCCGGGAGGACTTCCTGCCAGCGAGAGGTTGGGAGGCCCTTAGACTTTAAGGCTAAGAGAACGGCCTTCCAGACAGTCGCGTTCTCTCTTTCCACCTGGCCGTTCCCGCGGGGGTTGTTGCTGGTGGTCCTGCTTGCAGCAATACCTCTCGCTAGTAGGAACTGGTGAAGTTCCTCGCTCATGAAGGATGAGCCCCGGTCGCTATGTATATAGTTCGGGAACCCGAACAAGGCGAAGAGGTCGTTCAGGCATTTGATGACCGTGGTACTGGTCATGTCTGGGCAGGGGAAGGCAAAGGGGAAACGGGAGTACTCATCAATGATGTTGAGGAAGTACACATTACGGTCAGAGGATGGGAGGGGCCCCTTAAAATCGATGCTCAAGCGCTCGAAGGGGCGGGTGGCCTTGATCAGGCTTGCTCTGTCCGGCCTAAAGAAATGCGGTTTGCATTCGGCACAGGTTTGGCAGTTCCTGGTCATGGTCCTGACCTCCTCGATGGAGTAGGGCAGGTTGCGGGCCTTAATGAAGTGGTAAAGTCTGGTGACCCCGGGGTGGCAGAGGTCGTTGTGGAGGGTCTGCAGTCTATCAATTTGCGCGTTGGCGCATGCACTTCGTGATAGAGCATCTGGGGGTTCGTTCAGTTTACCAGGCCGGTACAAGATATCATAATCATAGGTGGAGAGCTCGATTCTCCACCTCAAGATCTTGTCGTTCTTGATTTTGCCCCTCAGCTTGTTATTAAACATAAAAGCGACCGAACGCTGGTCGGTGAGGAGGGTAAATCGTTTGCCTGCCAGGTAATGCCTCCAGCGTCGTACTGCCTCCACGATCGCCTGGGCCTCCTTCTCGACCGAAGAGTGTCGGATCTCAGGGCCCTGGAGGGTCCTTGAGAAGAAGGCCACAGGTCTCCCCTCCTGGTTAAGGGTTGCAGCTAGGGCGAAGTCGGATGCATCGCTCTCCACTTGGAAAGGGATAGACTCATCCACCGCGTGCATTGTGGCCTTAGCAATGTCTCCCTTTATGAGGGAGAAGGCTGCGCATGCTTCTGCCGTCAGGGGGAAGGAGGTGGACTTCATGAGGGGTCTGGCTTTGTCCGCATAATTGGGCACCCATTGGGCATAGTAGGCGAAGAGCCCCAGGGTTCTCTTCAGCGCCTTTGGACAGTGGGGGAGGGGAAGCTCCATGAGGGGGCGCATTCTTTCGGGGTCGGGGCCGATGACTCCGTTCTCTACTACGCAGCCGAGGATGGCAAGACGCGAGGTGTTAAACACACATTTCTCCTTATTGTAGGTGAGGTTCAGCCGTTGGGCCGTACGGAGGAATCTCTCCAGATTAACATCATGGTCCTGCCGGTCGCGGCCGCAGATGGTGACGTTATCTAGATAAGGGAACGTGGCATGCAGCCCGTTCTGGTCAACCATCCGGTCCATCTCCCTTTGGAAGACCGAAACCCCGTTGGTGACGCCGAAGGGAACCCTAAGGAAGTGGTAGAGGCGGCCATTCGCCTCGAAGGCGGTATACTGGCGGTCCTCAGGGCGGATAGGGAGTTGGTGGTAGGCCGACTTAAGGTCGATGGTAGAGAATACCCGGTACTGTGCAATCTGATTGACCATATCAGATATGCGGGGAAGGGGGTATGCGTCCAGCTGGGTGTACCGGTTTATGGTTTGGCTGTAGTCGATGACCAGGCGGTTTTTATCGCCGGTCTTAACGACTACGACCTGGGCACGCCAGGGGCTGTTGCTCCTCTCGATGATGCCCTCCTTCAGTAGACGCTGCACCTCAGAGCTAATAAAAGCTCTGTCCCCGGCGCTGTACCGCCTGCTCTTGGTAGCGACGGGTTTACAGTCGCGGGTGAGGTTGGCGAACAGGGAGGGGGGCGGGACCTTGAGGGTGGATAGGCCGCAGGTGGTACGCGGTGGGCGGTTTAAAAGCTGCTGGTTGTCGACTGTGAGTGGGGGGAGGGGTCCACCGTATGCCAAAGTGACACTTTGAAGGTGGGATTGGAAGTCCAGCCCTAGTAGGACGGCGGCGCAGAGCTGGGGCAGGACGAGAAGTTTAAAATTTTTATACTCCGTGCCCCTAACCGACAGGGTCACAACACAGTAGCCGCTGATGTCTGTAGAATGGGACCTCGACGCCATCGAGATCCGGTTGCGCGTTGGCCGGACAGTGAGGGAGTAGTGGCTCACCGTGTCTGGATGGATGAAACTCTCCGTGCTTCCGCTGTCGAACAGGCAGGTCGTGGCGTGGCCGTTTACTTTGATGTCCATCATGGACTTGGACAGGTGATGCGGGCGAGCTTGGTCAAGTGTGACGGAGGCTAGTGTATGGCTGAGCGAGCTGCTGTAGTCTGCGGGTGAGGCGGTGGTCGGGTCTGGAGACAAGGTGGCGGTCGAGTGTGGTGAACAAAATGGCGGTGCCCATGACGTTGAATAAAATGGCGGAGAAGATGGCCGCCCCCACAACTCACATGAGGCACTGCCGGCGTCGGTGGCCTTGATCAAAGATGGCCGCCCCCACGACTCACCCGAGGGGATACTGGCATCTGTGGCCTTGATGAAAGATGGCCGCCCCCACAACTCGCATGAGGCACTGCTGGCGTCTGTGGCTTTCCCCCTGCAGGCCTTCGCGAAGTGGCCTTTCTTGTGGCAGCCGGAGCAGGTCGCGTTTCTTGCAGGGCAGCGCGCCCTCGGGTGCTTCGCCTGGCCACAGAAGAAGCAGCCGGCAGCCCGATCGCGGGGCTCCGATGTCGCAGCCGGTACCGGGGGTGGCGGTCCCGATCGGTTCCGGGACGCCGACGCTGAGGTAGGTCCCAGAGACGGCGGTGCGAGGGGTATTGCGGCCGGGGTCGGGCCCGAGTCCCAGGGTCGCGCAGCACAGTACCTGGAGTACGCCTCGAGGTCCCGATGGGCCACTTCCAGAGAGCGAGCGAGGGCTGCAGTTGTATTCAGGTCGAGGTCCTTTGATTCGAGCAGTCTTTGCCGTGAGTAGTCGGACCGAAGGCCTTTCACGAAGGCATCGCGGATATTCCCTTCAGTATTTTCTGCAGCCGTTACAGCTTTAAAGTCACAGTCCCTGCCGAGTGTTTGTAGCGCCCGTAAAAATTCATCTACAGACTCTCCTGGCTGTTGCGAGCGGGATCTTAGGAGATGTCTGGCATACATAGAATTTACAGGGCTCCGGTACTGCTCTTTCAGCAGGTTGAGGGTGTCCTCGTATGTAGCAAGGTCCCGGATGAATGCAAATACTTTAGGGCTCACCTGGGCGGTCAGAACTCTTAGTTTGGATCCCGGAGGCACGCCGGATTCTCCCAGGTAGGATTCGAAACAGCTCAGCCAGTGTTCGAAGTCGAGGGCTGAGTTCACTGCCTGTGGGTTTAGATCCAGGTACGGCGGTCGGAGGACTCGCAGCCAGGCCGGCTGCTGTGGCTGTTTTAGATGGCCGTTTGGCTGAGGCTGTACGTCTTACTGGTCGTTTGGCTGCTCCGTTGAAGACATTTCAAAATTTAGCCAATAAAATTGACATACCTATCAATTCAGTTCATGAAAAGCGACGAGTTAAGTTAGTAACTATAGGTTTTTATTGGATAAATAACAGAGCCCACCCTCGTGGGTGATCGGATCCAACAAGGAGGAATACCAGCCAGTCGACCACCTTTATACCTGGGCAAGCAGGCGGAGCCATGGGGTGGAGTCAGCTGTGGTCAGCCCAGGTATAACAGCGTGACAAGAGGTGACCTTGTGTAGTGATACAACAGTGTAAACAGTGATAACCATAGTGTAACGATATAAACGGTGATAACCATAGTGTAACGATAGTGAACGATAAAAGTGGTTTACCACACTGAGCTTGGGTGCTCTTCAGGTCATCTTTGAAAGCAGTCATTGCTGCCACTCCAGAAGTGTCCTTAGAGCCTCTTCCTGATGTCTTGATGCTGCACTGACCTCCTGGACTGTCATAATCACCAGGGTGTTCCTCACGTCATCACACAACCTCCTGCATTGTACTACAGATGAGGGTCGTGGACACCTTCAACTTTTACACCATCTGGAGCACATGAGAAGAAACTGTCTCCACTGTTTGCAAGCTTCCAAATCAGACACCATCTTAAGATGGGCCCCTGAGATCTTGGTCCTTGAGCTTCCCAGCCAAAGACAGCTGTTTCTGTCTAAGGATGTTCATTTCCTTATTGTTCCAGCCCAGCTCTCCCATGACTACAGCTTGGGAGGTTGAAAGCTGCTGAGTTTGGAATTATTTTTGTGTGCTGCTCCGGGACCACACCACCCCCCGCGCCCCACCCCCCCACTTCCACGATCGCGACCCATCAAACTTACCTAACTATCAGCCGGGGCAGCCCAATATTGGTCGGTCTCAACCCAGCAAACTGCATCCATATGTCCATTTGGCATTCCATAGCTCACCAGGCAAAAGTCAACATCAACCCTTATGTGCAGGTAAAGAGTAATGTGCTCCTCAGCTGATGAGTAAGTAAGGATCACATAGTTCCTTACCTCCTAACACTATGCTTCAGTTTATGCATGGCTGCTAAACAAGAGGTCAAAGGAGAGAGAACAAGTGGCTGAGAAGTGCGAGGGAAGAAATTAAGACAGTGAATAAGAGCTGAGGCTGCAGAGACTTGATCAGATTCAAGCCAGAGCCTTAATTTCTGGTTACCAATAATTCTAAAATATTTAGTGCCCTCAAAGATTGTGAGGTTCTCTGCACATTCCAGTGACAGGCTGTCACTAGAAAGGTGCGAGAAGTGAAATGACTCACTTCTAAGTGACATTTCATTTCGTCGGCCAATCATTGAACTATCTTAACTCCCTTGGTTGGTGTCAGTGACTGTGAATGATGGTTCTCAGATGCAATGCAGCCTGCTTGAATGAAAGAGATGGGCTATCTTCTCTGAAAGTCTGACTATCTCCATCTCATCAACTTAGCAACATTCAGTGAACAAACCCCAGTATCATGACTGTTTTTACAGATAGAGTTGAACAGTTATATATAGCGTGATCACTGGACTATCTCATGTGTCTGACCATCTCCATCTCATCAACTTAGCAGCATTCAGTGAACAAACCCCAGTATCATGACTGGCTTTACGGATAGAGTTGAACAGTTATATAACGTGATCACTGGACTATCTTGTGTAGTCTTTGTGGCAGTGTTATTCCTCTTATTTCTTGGAATAAAGCGTGAATGTAAATTGGATGCAGTATGTCAGTGGGGGATGGAAGCTTCATAAATCTCGAATTATATGTAAAACAACATTACCCATGTAAGGCAACCTGCTCAGTTCAGGACATTAAAAATGAGTCTCCAACAGACAGAAGAAAATGTTATCTTGAGTAATTATCAGCATCTGGTTTTCAAGCAAACTGCACGGGTAGAATTACACATAAACATAAATTGCTTTCAGTGCAACCAGTAAACCAATTACTTGGAACATTTCAGACTTCAGGCAGTCGGAGTTTATCCTTCAAATGCGGCATGAAATCCTATTACCTCAGAACAGTCAACATGCAAAAGATTGCTTTTGGCTCCTAATCCTGGCAGAGATCAATAATAAATTGCACAATTGCGGGATCCTACTGATTTCCAATACCATTCATCCAAGTTGGTTTCTGGCGATTCTGTAACTACCAAAGAGATCGCATAACCAAATCAAGCCATCATAACGGAACGTTTGGGATACAAGAGTTAGCAGCACAAATTGATTTTGAGATACCCCCTGCGCAGTAGGCGCACACTAAAATTACATGTGCAGTCAACATTGGGTCAGCATGAGGCCTGAACCAATTTGAGGCCCAGCCCTCATTAGTTGGCAAGCTGCAGACAGCAAACGCGTGGCCCCCCCCCCTGCTGCAGCTCAGCAGTTCTGAGTGGGCAGGAAATCAGCATCCTCCCATGCTTAGCTGGCTGGCATGTTGTGCCTGGTTAGGCGTGGGGGGGCGGGGGGGGTGGCGGTGAGATCTGCGATGTGGGCCTCAAATGGGCAGCCTTTTTTGGAGGGGCCCAGGAAGAGCATGGCTGGGCCCACCAAAGCAAAATGTAATGTTTCCAGGGCAACGTTTTGTGAGCAGTCACCAGTGGTCTCATTAAGGACGTTTGGTTAGGCTGCTCAACGGCCAGTCCAACAGGGTGGAGCCTGTACGGCACACAGTTCTGCCCCTCCCCCCCCCCCCCCGTAGGACCCCTTATTCGCATATTTAAGATGCCTTACATCTGCTTCAGGCGGGCTGGGTGCCCGCCCATTTACAGGCCCACCTGAAAATTGCATCAGGCAGGCCTTGGGCGTCAGTGGGCTGGCTGCCCATTTTTAAAGTGAGAAGCGGGCAGCTAACTGTTGAAAATCTACCCCACCGACTTCATATAGTATGCAGTGCACTTCTGTCTGGGTTGCTATGTTTGCTTCAGGTGACTGTGAATTAAGTTACTAGAGGAGTTTTTCTGACCTGTACCCATAGTACATCACAGAGATTACATGAATTATAGACCATTCTGTGCATTTGATATTCTGCATTAATCTGGGCCTTTCTGAAAGAAGTGCGATGCTCCTATTTTCCAGGTAACATTGTGGTATTGATGGACTCACCTCAGGATTTAGTTCCTCTACTCATTATTACTTTTGGCTTCAAAAGGCAGAATTAAACTAGACTCCAAAATGCTGGAAAGCGTGCCAAGAAAGTGTTTTCAAAAGTCCTGGGCAGGGGAGATGTGCTCCCCATGAGAGGTGTTCTCATTGAAACACACAGAATTCTGAAGGGGATTGACAGGGTAGATGCTGTGAGGTTGTTTCCCCTGGCTGGAGTGTCTGGAACTAGGGGGCATAGTCTCAGGATAAGGGTTCATTTAAGACCGAGAGCAGGAGGAATTTCTTCACTCAGAGGGTTGTGAATCTTTGGAATTCTCTGCCACAGAATGCTGAGTCTTTGAGTATATTCAAGGCTGGGATCAATAGATTTTTGGACTCTAGAGGAATCAAGGGATATGGAGCTCGGGCGGGAAAGTGGAGTTGAGGTCGCTGATCAGCCATGATCTTATTGAATGGCGGAGCGGGCTCGAGGGGCCGTATGGCCTACCCCTGCTCCTATTTCTTATGTTCTTCTGTTCCAATCCTTATCAAATAGATTTCATGCCTTCAATGCTCACGGCTTCCTTCTGAATTAATCTAAATTTATCACTGCAAGATCTGCACTGTGGTACGCAGGTGTTACTTTTCGCTACAGCATAAATGATGGAATATTGGGTTTGGGTGACAGTTAAGTTATAATAAGCTGATATCCCACTGCACTCTTTCTGTAACTGCTTGCTTCACCATTTGTAGGGCTAATGGATTTTGCAAGTACTCGGAGTTGGCAAGTATCTGCTCAGCTGGGTGAAAACAAACAAGGGTTGCTGAAAGCAGTTCACAAAGTACAGATGTGGGAAGCCATGCTGCTCATTGAGCTCATCTTTCCGTCCACACACCCACCCACCCTCAAATAACTGGTGAACATTTTTGAGTGACTTGTTTGTTTGGTTTTTTTGTACTTGAGGCTTCCTGATTGTAGATTTCTCCTTCCTGTCCATTTTTTAGTTGGTCATTGATTGATTAGTTTAATCGGTAAGTATCTCGTGATTCATCGGTTTTATATCAAGAGGAAATTTAAGATAATGATTTTGGCCCGAGGTCTCTCGTGTTTAAGATGTGACACCCTACGATGTGTGCTAAATGGAAAAAAAGATCTTTATACAGTGGCTTTCCACATCCGCAGGATGCCCTAAAGCACCCTGCAGCCAATTAATTCATTTTGCAATGTGCTTGGCGTTGTAATGTAGGCAAATGCAAGATGGTTTGGCTTTATAGTTCCTTTTTTCAATAAACTCTTGATACTGAAATGCTGTTCACAGTTTAAAATTAATTCATATTTGCTTTCATATTTCATAACATGTTTTTATTCTTGGAATTAAGAAATAATGGAATTGGCTTCTCCTTTTAAATTTGGCAAAGAAATGCGATTTAGTTTATTAATCTTGCTAGCTTATGTTTATGTTGTGCTCCTCTTCCTCCCTCCTCTACCGGTTTGGTCTTGGGGGAGAAATTGGTTCTGACGTCGTGCCCATTTCCGGGCGGAAAACAGGAGCCGAAAGGACCAATTTCGGGGCACAACGCCCAGTGCCCGATCTACGCCTGCGTTCCGCACATTGCCTTATTGATAAATGTGGCTTTGCAGGCATCCCGCATGATGTGCCATCAATAACTCAAAGACAAGAAGTTAAAGGATTCAACTGAAGGCTTTTAATCGCTAAGAACATTGCACGTCATTCCACATCGGATTCGTCTGGCAGAATGACTCATACAGCTCTTGAGACCTTTATATGACAAAAGACAGGGGCGGAGCCAATACACACAATAGGGGAAAAGGGGGCGGTACACACAATACAATGCAGGTAAAACACAGGGGCTGATGAAGACATATATTTCATCACACCGCACGGCCGGCTAAAACAGGCATCAGGCCCCCTTTACAAATGTAAATGAAGGGCTGAATGTCCGTTTTAGGCCCCCCCCCTCGCGGTATCGATTGAACGGAGCGGATTCTTGCACGGTTGCTGCAGCCTAAGCTGCGACAGCCACCATAGAAACATAGAAGATCGGAGCAGGAGTAGGCCATTCGGCCCCTCGAGCCTGCACCGCCATTCAATGCGATCATGGCTGATCATCCAAATTCAGTACCCTGTGTGGTAAACCACTTTTATCGTTCACTATCGTTACACTATGGTTATCACTGTTATATCGTTACACTATGGTTATCACTGTTTACACTGTTGTATCACTACACGAGGTCGCCTCTTGTCACGCTGTTATACCTGGGCTGACCACTGCTGACTCCGCCCATGGCTCCACCTACTTGCCCAGGTATAAAGGTGGTCGACTGGCTGGTATTCCTCCTTGTTGGATCCGATCACCCACGAGGGTGGGCTCTGTTATTTAGCCAATAAAAACCTATAGTTACTGTCTTAACTCGTCGCTTTTCATTGGATGAATTGATAGGTATATCAATTTTATTGGCTAAATTTTGAAATGTCTTTAACGGAGCAGCCAAACGACCAGCCAAACGGCCAGCTACAACAGCCACAGCAGCCGGCCTGGCTGCGAGCCCTCCGACCGCCGTACCTGGATCTAATCCCACAGGCAGCAAACTCAGCCCTCGACTTCAAACACTGGCTGAGCTGTTTCGAATCCTACCTGGGAGAATCCGGCGTGCCTCAGAGATCCAAACTAAGAGTTCTGACCGCCCAAGTGAGCCCTAAAGTATTTGCACTCATCCAGGACCTTACTACATACGAGGCCGCCCTCAACCTGCTGAAAGAGCAGTACCGGAGCCCGGTAAATTCTATGTATGCCAGACATCTCCTAAGATCCCGCCCGCAACAGCCAGGAGAGTCTGTAGATGAATTTTTACGGGCGCTACAAACACTCGGCAGGGACTGCGACTTTAAAGCGGTAACGGCTGCAGAAAACACTGAAGAGAATATCCGCGATGCCTTCGTGAAAGGCCTTTGGTCCGACTACTCACGGCAAAGACTGCTCGAATCAAAGGAGCTCGACCTGAACACAGCTGCAGCCCTCGCTCGCTCTCTGGAAGTGGCCCATCGGGACCTCGAGGCGTATTCCAGGTACTGTGCTGCGCGACTCGGGCCCGACCCCGACCGCAATACCCCTCGCACCGCCGCCTCTGGGACCTACCTCAGCGTCGGCGTCCCGGACCCGATCGGGACCGCCACCCCTGGTACCGGCTGCGACATCGGAGCCCCGCGATCGGGCCGCCGGCTGCTTTTTCTGTGGCCAGGCGAAACACCCGAGGGCGCGCTGCCCTGCAAGAAACGCGACCTGCTCCGACTGCTGCAAGAAACGTGACCTGCTCCGACTGCCACAAGAAAGGCCACTTCGCGAAGGCCTGCAGGGGGAAAGCCACAGACGCCAGCAGTGCCTCATGCGAGTTGTGGGGGCGGCCATCTTTCATCAAGGCCACAGATGCCAGTATCCCCTCGTGTGAGTCGTGGGGGTGGCCATCTTTGATCAAGGCCACCGACACCGGCAGTGCCTCATGTGAGTTGCGGGGGCGGCCATCTTCTCCGCCATTTTATGCAACGTCGTGGGCACCGCCATTTTGTTCACCACACTCGACCGCCACCTTGTCTCCAGACCCGACCGCAGCCTCACCCGCAGACTACAGCAGCTCGCTCAGCCATACACTAGCCTCCGTCACACTGGACCAAGCTCGCCCGCATCACCTGTCCAAGTCCATGATGGACATCAAAGTAAACGGCCACGCCACGACCTGCCTGTTCGACAGCGGAAGCACGGAGAGTTTCATCCATCCAGACACGGTGAGCCACTACTCCCTCACTGTCCAGCCAACGCGCAACCGGATCTCGATGGCGTCGAGGTCCCATTCAACAGATATCAGCGGATACTGTGTTGTGACCCTGTCGGTTAGGGGCACGGAGTATAAAAATTTTAAACTTCTCGTCCTGCCCCAACTCTGCGCTGCCGTCCTACTAGGGCTGGATTTCCAATCCCACCTTCAAAGTGTCACTTTGGCATACGGTGGACCCCTCCCCCCACTCACAGTCGACAACCAACAGCCTTTAAACCGCCCACCGCGTACCACCTGCGGCCTATCCACCCTCAGGGTTCCGCCCCCCTCCCTGTTCGCCAACCTCACCCGCAACTGTAAACCCGTCGCTACCAAGAGCAGGCGGTACAGCGCCGGGGACAGAGCTTTTATTAGCTCTGAGGTGCAGCGTCTCCTGAAAGAAGGCATCATCGAGAGGAGCAACAGCCCCTGGCGTGCCCAGGTCGTAGTTGTTAAGACCGGCGATAAAAACCGCCTAGTCATCGACTACAGCCAAACCATAAACCGGTACACCCAGCTGGACGCATACCCCCTTCCCCGCATATCTGATATGGTCAATCAGATTGCACAGTACCGAATATTCTCTACCATCGACCTTAAGTCGGCCTACCACCAACTCCCTATCCGCCCTGAGGACCGCCAGTATACCGCCTTCGAGGCGAATGGCCGCCTCTACCACTTCCTTAGGGTTCCCTTCGGCGTCACCAGCGGGGTTTCGGTCTTCCAAAGGGAGGTGGACCGGATGGTTGACCAGAACGGGCTGCAAGCCACGTTCCCCTATCTAGATAACGTCACCATCTGCGGCCGTGACCGGCAGGACCATGATGTTAATCTGGAGAGATTCCTCCGTACGGCCCAACGGCTGAACCTCACCTACAATAAGGAGAAATGTGTGTTTAACACCTCGCGCCTTGCCATCCTCGGCTGCGTAGTAGAGAACGGAGTCATCGGCCCCGACCCCGAAAGAATGCGCCCCCTCATGGAGCTTCCCCTCCCCCACTGTCCAAAGGCGCTGAAGAGGACCCTGGGGCTCTTCGCCTACTATGCCCAATGGGTGCCGAATTATGCAGACAAAGCCAGACTCCTCATGAAGTCCGCCTCCTTCCCCCTGACGGCAGAAGCGTGCGCAGCCTTCTCCCTCATTAAGGGAGACATTGCTAAGGCCACAATGCACGCGGTGGATGAGTCTATCCCTTTCCAAGTGGAGAGCGATGCATCCGACTTCGCCCTAGCCGCAGCCCTTAACCAGGAGGGGAGACCGGTGGCCTTCTTCTCAAGGACCCTCCAGGGCCCTGAGATCCGACACTCCTCGGTCGAGAAGGAGGCCCAGGCGATCGTGGAGGCAGTACGACGCTGGAGGCATTACCTGGCAGGCAAACGATTTACCCTCCTCACCGACCAGCGTTCGGTCGCTTTTATGTTTAATAACAAGCTGAGGGGCAAAATCAAGAACGACAAGATCTTGAGGTGGAGAATCGAGCTCTCCACCTATGATTATGAGATCTTGTACCGGCCTGGTAAACTGAACGAACCCCCAGATGCTCTATCACGAAGTACATGCGCCAACGCGCAAATTGATAAGACTGCAGACCCTCCACAACGACCTCTGCCACCCCGGAGTCACCAGACTTTACCACTTCATTAAGGCCCGCAACCTGCCCTACTCCATCGAGGAGGTCAGGACCATGACCAGGAACTGCCAAACCTGTGCCGAATGCAAACCGCATTTCTTTAGGCCGGACAGAGCAAGCCTGATCAAGGCCACCCGCCCCTTCGAGCGCTTGAGCATCGATTTTAAGGGGCCCCTCCCATCCTCTGACCGTAATGTGTACTTCCTCAACATCATTGACGAGTACTCCCGTTTCCCCTTTGCATTCCCCTGCCCAGACATGACCAGTACCACGGTCATCAAATGCCTGAACGACCTCTTCGCCGTGTTCGGGTTCCCGAACTATATACATAGCGACCGGGGCTCCTCCTTCATGAGCGAGGAACTTCGCCAGTTCCTACTAGCGAGAGGTATTGCTGCAAGCAGGACCACCAGCTACAACCCCCGAGGGAACGGCCAGGTGGAAAGAGAGAACGCGACTGTCTGGAAGGCCGTTCTCTTAGCCTTAAAGTCCAAGGGCCTCCCAACCTCTCGCTGGCAGGAAGTCCTCCCGGCAGCGCTGCATTCCATCCGGTCACTGCTTTGCACTGCCATTAACGCCACCCCCCATGAACGAATGTTTGTTTTCCCCAGGAAGTCGACTACGGGAACCACGCTACCAACTTGGCTGACCTCTCCGGGGCCCGTCTTGCTGCGAAAGCACACGAGGGCCCATAAAATGGACCCCCTGGTCGAGAGGGTGGACCTCCTGCACGCCAACCCCCAGTACGCCTATGTGGCATACCCAGACGGGCGGGAGGACACAGTCTCCTTACGAGACCTCGCACCCTCGGGCATCCCTGAGACACCACCGTTACCCCCCACCACCCCCCCAAATCCAGCCCAGGTAGACGGCATGCCGGAACCCCACGAGCCTTCGCCGACCATGCAGACACCAGCATTAACATCGGATACTGCATCACCGCCGCCGCTGCTGCGACGATCGGAAAGGCTTACGAGGCCTCCGGACAGACTGACATACCCGAACTGGTAGTACACTTCACCCCGCCGGACTCAAATCTAAACAAGGGGTGAATGTGGTAAACCACTTTTAGCGTTCACTATCGTTACACTATGGTTATCACTGTTATATCGTTACACTATGGTTATCACTGTTTACACTGTTGTATCACTACACGAAGTCGCCTCTTGTCACGCTGTTATACCTGGGCTGACCACTGCTGACTCCGCCCATGGCTCCACCTACTTGCCCAGGTATAAAGGTGGTCGACTGGCTGCTTTTCCTCCTTGTTGGATCCGATCACCCACGAGGGTGGGCTCTGTTATTTAGCCAATAAAAACCTATAGTTACTGTCTTAACTCGTCGCTTTTCATTGGATGAATTGATAGGTATATCACCCTGCCCCTGCTTTCTCCCCATATCCCTTTTTCCCCTTAGCCTTAAGAAATATATCTAACTCCTTCTTGAAAATATTTAATGAATTGGCCTCTACTGCCTTCTTGTGGTAGAGAATTCCACAGGTTCACCACTCTCTGGGTGAAGAAATTCCTCCTCATCTCAGTCCTAAATGACTTACCCCTTATCCTTAGACTGTGACCCCTGGTTCTGAACTCCCCCGCCATCGGGAACATCCTTCCTGCATCTAGTCTGTCTAGTCCTGTTAGAATTTTATAAGTTTCAATGAGATCCCCTCTCATTCTTCTAAACTCTAGCGAATATAAGCCTAATCGACCCAATCTCTCCTCATACGTCATGGCGTGGATAGGGAACTGGCTGTCAGATAGAAAACAGAGAGTTGGAATAAACGGCTCATTTTCTGAATGGCAGGCAGTAACAAGTGGGGTACCACAGGGATCTGTCCTGGGCCCCCAGCTGTTCACAATTTACATTAATGACCTGGATCAGGGAGTCGGATGCAGCATTTCCAAATTTGCAGACGACACTAAACTAGGAGGTGGGGTGGGCTCAGAGGAAGAGACCAGGAAGCTCCAGAGCGATTTGGACAGACTGGGCGATTGGGCGGATAAATGGCAGATGCACTATAATGTGGACAAGTGCGAAGTTATCCACCTTGGGTGCAGGAACGGGAGGGCAAATTATTATTTAAATGGCAATAGATTGGGAGAGGGGGAAGTACAGAGAGACCTGGGTGTTCTTGTACACCAGTCACTGAAGGCGAGCATGCAGGTGCAACAGGCGGTCAAGAAGGCAAACGGTATGCTGGCCTTCATAGCAAAAGGGTTAGAATACAGGAACAGGGATACCTTGCTGCAGCTGTACAGGGCACTGGTGAGACCACACCTCGAGTACTGTGTACAGTTTTGGTCGCCTCATCTGAGGAAGGATGTTCTTGCCATGGAGGGGGTGCAGCGGCGATTCACCAGGCTGATACCAGGAATGGCGGGAATGACCTATGAGGAGAGACTATGTAGTTTAGGGATGTACACACTGGAGTTTAGAAGATTGAGAGGGGACCTCATAGAAGTATATAAAATTCTGACAGGTCTAGACAGACTGGATGCAGAAGGAATGTTTCCCTTGGCGGGTGAGAACAGAACTAGAGGACATAATTTAAGGATAAGGGCTAAACCATTTAGGACAGAGATGAGGGGGAATTTCTTCACTCAGAGAGTGGTGAACCTGTGGAACTCATTGCCACAGAGGGCAGTGTACGCCAGCTCATTAAATATATTTAAGAGGGAATTAGATATATTTCTACGGGCAAAAGGGGTTAAGGGTTACGGAGAGAAGGCGGGGACGGGATACTGAATTAAAGGATCAGCCATGATCTCATTAAATGGCGGAGCAGGCACGAAGGGCCGAATGGCCTACTCCTGCTCCTATCTTCTATGTATCTATGTATCTATTCCTGCCATCCCAGGTATCAGCCACCCGGGAGGTAAGTTTAGAAATAAATAACATTTAAAGCAAAAAAAAAGTTTGTGTGAAGCCAGGAGGAGCAGAAGTGCTCCCCGTGCATCCACAGTTCTCGCTATTGCCACCCCCCCCCCATATCCATCCCTCCCCGCCGCCGCTGTTGCCGCTCCAGCCCCTCCTCCCGGTCTTAACTCACCAGCATCCGCCCGATATTCTTTTGTGAAATGCGCGAGCTGCCTTCGGAGGTGCCGGCAGCTCCTGCAAAAAACAATGAGGCCCGAGGACCAATTTTGGGCCGATTTCACGCCTCCTGGCTGGCTGTCAGCGCGCTCTCTGGTTATGGATCCAGAAACAGGCCAGAGCCAGTTTCCACCCCAGTACGTGCTATATCCTCGACCTTTACCGGGCATTTCATTTATTTACTGCCACCTATGGGGAGAAAAAAAACAGCCTTCACGAGCAAGAAAGTAAATGATGGTAATAAATTCTCCGTATGGTAAAGGACAGCAGAAAGTGTTAACCCGGGGGGTGGGGAATGGAGGGAAGAGAATAAATCAGAAGAAATACATGGAAAAGAGAGTGAACAAAATTGCAATTGAAAAGAAAAAGGCACAAAACATTAAACAGGGAAAGAGAATAAGAAGGATTCCTAGTAACTAACCAACACTGTTTCCAGAACAATCATGCAAGCGAGATTTGTGTACCTATAATGTTGTCCTACATGACCAGTGGCTGCAAAGCGCTTTGTGATGTCCTGCGGTCCTGAAAGGCGCTATATAAATGCAAATCTTTCTTTTTTATTTCCTATAATAGCTGGGAAAACCTTCCAATCCCGTTTCCCCTCTTGCCGTGGGCCCTTTTAATTTGCAAGTCAGGGTCCAATGACATGTGTAAGACCCCGGTTGCCATTTGGGAGACAACCGGGTGGAGCGCGTGCTGCCCACACTCCTCCCGGTTTTACCCGGTGGTGCAGCTGAAGAGGATTGCTTGATGACAAGTTTTAAAATCATCTTTGTGGGGCCAGGAGGTGCAGGAGTGTTCCTCCGTACTCCACAAGACTATTTTGGGCTGCTGTCTCCCTGGGTCTGCCCGTCCCTCCCGGGCCTACCTTGGAACGCCTGATATTGCGTCAGTCTGCAGCCAGCCAGCTGCAGTGGGGTGCCCGCTACCTACCAGCAGCAGGGAAGTGAGGCATGGCCTTCAAAAATGGACCAGGCCTCCCGCTCGGCACTATTGGCCAGCCGCCTGTTAGGTAAAATCTACCCCATTATACCCCATGGTCTCTGTATTATAAAGGGGCTATTTGAGGATGCAGTGGTCGGGGCCTACTTTTGGAAGTGCGGGCATTCCGATACTTTTGTTCGTAAATGAGCAGCAACTCCACAGTTTTTCACCAGTTGTAAGAATGTCTTTTTTTGTGGCTCATCACAATGTAATTTCCTGTCACTGGTAAGTTGAGCCATCCAGTGGAAAGTGAAATTATATTATGTATATTTATGCTTTTAATAACTGTTAATGAGCCACTTAACCTTTGTTAATGAGTATGGCTTATAGCACGTAGTTGGTAGCGTCTTTAAGCCCAAGGTTACAGAATCGATGCAATATTTCATGGAAAGAGAATTTCATACATTGGCATAACAATTTCTAAAATGAAGGTAATCTCAGATCCCTTATTGCCAGTGAAGCTGTTGAATGTAATAGCCAACAGAGTGACCTTGAAAGAGTGACGTATGCAATAAAAGTAGCTCATAACAAAGGTTCGAAGCGGAAGGCCAAGCCCGTCAATATATCATCCCAGTGATAAAAGAGACTGTCATCAAATGAAGAACACCACTAATTTTGACAGTAACTGTACGAGGGAGCTGTAGACCACATGAACTGACTCCTCTGATTCTGGCACGTTATATTTTATTGTCATTCACTGTATCAAACATCCAGGGACGTTCTCCTAACTTAGCTCATCAGGAACACCACATGTACGGCGAGAAAAACTTGATATTGATGTACCGTATCTAGAATAACGCAGCCCATATGTCATGTTCATTGTGTTGCTGTCTATGCATTTTTCAACGTTTTTCAAGTGAATCGAGTACAACATTTTAAAATCAGATGTTCCTGAGAAGTTCCGTATTCAAAAATCACTGTACAGCTCAACATGTGACTGGATCTTGAGTCAGGCAATTTGGAGGAACAGAAGACGGAAGACATGCAGCCTGTCAGAATGCCCATGGCACCAGCTCACAAAAGACTGATGTTGTAAAAGGATGCGCCTTAAATCTGTGAAGCCATATTTCAGTAACAGTTCTCCCAAGCAGCACCCATCCTGGATCACTCTCCACGTTATAATAAGAACATATGATGGCGGGGGAGTCTAGAACCAGGGGTCACAGTCTAAGGCCAAGGGGTAAGCCATTTAGGACTGAGATGAGGAGGAATTTCTTCACCCAGAGAGTGGTGAACCTGTGGAATTCTCTACCACAGAAGACAGTTGAGGCCAATTCATTAAATATATTCAAGAAGGAGTTAGATATATTTCTTAAGGCTAAGGGGATCAAGGGATATGGGGAGAAAGCAGGGATAGGGTACTGAATTTGGATGATCAGCCATGATCGCATTGAACGGCGGAGCAGGCTCGAGGGGCCGAATGGCCGACTCCTGCTCCTATCTTCTATGTTTCTATAAGAAATAGGAGCAGGAGTCGGCCATTTGGTCCTTCGAGCCTGCTCCGCCGTTCAATAAGATCATGGCTGATCTTCTACCTCAACTCTACTATACCCATATCCCTTAGTTCCCAAAAATTTATCGACCTTTGTCTTGAATATACTCAATGACTGAGCATCCACAGCCCTCTGGGGTAGAGAATTCCAAAGATTCACAACCCTTTGAGTGAAGAAATTTCACATCATCTCAGTCCTAAATAGCCAACCCCTTATTCTGATGCTGTGACCCCGTGTTCTAGACTCCCCAGCCTGGGGAAACAATTTCTCAGCATTAACCCTGTCAAACCCCTTAAGAATTTTATATGTTTCAATTAGATCACCTCTCATTCTTCTAAACTCGAGGGAATATAGGCCTAGTCTACTCAATCTCTCCTCATAGGACAATCCCCTCATCCCAGGAACTAGTCTAGTGAACCTTCGCTGCATTCCCTCGAAGGCAAGTATGTTGTTTCTTGGGTAAGGAGACCAGAACTGTACACAGTACTCCAAGTGTGGCCTCACCAATGCCCTGTATAATTGTACTAAGACTTCTTTACTCTTGTACTCTAATCCCTTTGTAATGAAAGCTAACATACCATTTGCTTTCCTAATTGTTTGCTGTACCTGCATGTTAACTTTCTGTGATTCATGTACAAGGACACCCAGATCCCTCTAAATGCAAACATATCCCAGTCTCTCACCATTCAAAAATATTCTGCTTTTTGTTTTTCCTACCAAAGTGGATAACTTCAGATTTCCTCACATTGTATTCCATTTGCCATGTTCTTGCCCACTCAGTCAACCTGTCTATGTCTCTCTGCAGCCTCTTTGCGTCCTCCTCACAGCTTACTTTCCCACCTAACTTTGTATCATCAGCAAACCTGGATATGTTACATTCAGTCCCTTCTTCTAAGTCATTAATATAGATTGTAACTAGCTGAAGCCCAAGCACTGATCCATGCTTTACCCCACTAGTTACAGCCTGCCAACCTGAAAAAAATCCTGTTTATTCCTACTCTGTTTTCTGTCTGTTAACCAATCCACAATCCATGCTAATATATTACTCCCAATTCCATGATTCCTAATTTTGTATAATAACCTCTTGTGTGGCACCTTATCAATTGCTTTTTGAAAATCCAAATACACTACATCTACTGGTTCCCCTTTATCCATCCTACTAGTTACATCTTCAAAAAACTCTAACAGTTTTGCAAACACAATTTCCCTTTCATAAAACCACGTTGACTCTGCCTAATCATATTACGGTTTTCTAAGTGTCCTGTTACCACGTTCCTAATGGTAGATTCTGGGGGCAGGATTTTCTCTGCAGAGGCGGGATGGTGGCAGGAGAGCTGGTTGGTGGGTTCCGGTCCCGCTCCCGTCTGCAACTGCTCTCTGAAAATGATTTTCCATAGATTGGCCTTGTTGAGCCCTCCCTGCGGGGTTCCTGGCCAATTAATAGGATCTGTGTGCATCTTTGGAAGTGGCTTAGTGAGTTGCTGTGAATGGTGAGACATAATGGTACCCCCTGCAATGGTGATGAGTGTGAAAGGGATGGCTTGGGCATTGTAGGGATGCTTTATGGTGTTGGTGTAGGGTGGTGCCAACCTGGCGTTTCATGTGGCAGCCAGGGTGTACAGCGGCAAGTGAAGTAAATCGGGCCATGGTGAGGCCATCCCTGGCCTCCCGGGCAGCAATGTGGTCAGGTCCTGTGCAGCATCCATTGATTGCAGAGAAGGTAGGTGATGTTGGTATGCCTGGTGATGTTGGTGTTGGGGCTGATCATGGATGGATTCAGAGGACCAAGCTGAGATTTTTTCAAGGGCACTGATGTTGCTGGAATGGATGGCAGAAACGATCTGTCAATGGTGAGAGAGCTTGCTCCAAGGAGGTGACAGTGCATATAGAGTTAACACCACACACTTACAGCCTCCAAACAGATCAAATGTGTCATCCAAATCCTGAAATCAGACACCTCTGACATTTGAACGTGATCAGATGTGAGAGTTCAACTTTTATACTGCAGTTGCAGCTGTGAAGTATCCAGCTCGTTGGTCCTCCTGGCACACAAACTTGGCGTGATCTCCGAACATCCTGAAACCCAAATAAAATGTTGGAAAATAGGAAAAAGCTGTCAAAATAGCAGTTAACAAGCACTTAACAAGGAGTTAAGTGCCTTAAATCCCTTACCCGCTGCTTGGTGTCGGGTCTGTTGTGAAATCGCAGACCCGACACTCTTGAAACTCACACAGAGGCGGGATCGCGGCAGGTTGACATCGCGGCAGGTTGACAACCCGGCGTCAATCATTTTGAACTTAACAGCTGACCCGCCTCCAAACCTGCCCTCTGAGTGCCGGCAAAATCACGGCCTAGCATTTTGCCTACAACTGCTGTCAGGCTAACTGGCCTATAGTTCCCCGTTTTTCTCTTCCTCCTTTCTTAAATAGCGGGGTTATGTTTGCTACCTTCCAATCCTTGGAGACTCTTCTAGAATCTAGGGAATTCTGAAAGATTAATACCAGTGCATCCACTATCTCTGCAGCTACCTCTTTTAAAACCCTAGGATGCAAGTCCTCAGGTCCAGGGGATTTGTCGCCACTTAGTCCCATTAATTTCTCCAGTACTATGTCTTTACTTATACTGATTTCTTTAAGTTCCTCATTATTTCTGGAATGTTTTTTGTGTCTTCTACCGTGAAGACAGATACAAAGGGCTGGATTTTCTCAATGGAGACGAGTTGGAGGCGGGACTGCTGCTTGTTGGGTCTATGTTCCGCCTCCATCATCTTCTGGCCAACCAACGGGATTTTCCCCTGATTGACCTTGTTAAGCCCACCCTGCAGGCTCAGCAGGCCAATTAGGGGGAGGTCGCTGACAGAGCACGTCAATGTCTGACGTGCCATCTGTCAAGACTTCTTGAAAGAAGAAATGTCAATGTTTGACAGCTCTATGAAGCTGTCAAACACTGACATTCTCTGTAGTTTGATGAGACCTTGTGTTCAGGACTCATCAAACCTTTCAACTTTGCAGATTTCAGATGGCTGTTGGTTCGGAGGATCCAACAGCCAGTCTGTGAAATCGACAAGGAAGATGTCGGGAATCCTATTCCAGGGTGGATGAAGGCTGTAGGCAGAAACCAAGGTAAGTGAACATTTTTTATCACTTAACACTCACCTTACGTACTTACCACTCCACACTTGCACCCATCACTCACCTCTACATCTTACTTTCAGGTCCCTCCAACCCCCGCAAACCTCCTTCACGTCTCCTCCAACCCTGCGGGGTTCTCCAAGGTCGGGAAGCCTTCACCTGAGAAGGTAAAATGGCACTAATCCTTTTTGCTGCCTGTTAACTACCTGTTAATAGGCAGTTAAAAGGATTTAATCCCTTTCCCGCCTCCAGGAGACGGGACCCGAAGCAGCACATCTTCCCGCCTCCTGGCAAAAGGGCACGGAGGTGGGACGGGGGCGGGTTTGCCATCCTCCCCCACTTTCTGCTACTTTACCAGCAGTCCTGCCTCCTTGGGGCTTGGAAAATCCAGCTCAAAGTATTTGTTTAATGCCTCTGCCATTTCCTTATTGCCCATTATAATTTCTCCTGTCTCTGCCTCTAATGGGCCCACATTTACTTTCACTAAGCTCTTCCTATTTACATACCTATAGAAACGTTTACAATCTGTTTTTATTACATAGGATTACATTACACAGGATATACGGCACAGAAACAGGCCATTTGGCCCAACCAGTCCATGCCGGCGTTTATGCTCCACACGAGCCTCCTCTCTTTCCTCAACTAACTCTATCAGCATAACCCTCTATTCCCTTCTCCCTCATGTGCTTGTCTAGCCTCCCCTTAAATGCTTCTATACTATTCGCTTCAACCACTCCCTGTGGTAGCGAGTTCCACATTCTCACCACTCTTTGGGTAAAGAAGTTTCTTCAGAAATCCCTATTGGATTTCTTGGTGACTATCTTATATTGATGGCTTCTAGTTATGCTCTTCCCCACAAGTGGAAACATTCTCTCTGTATCCACTCTATCAAAACCTTTCCTAATTTGAAAGACCTCTATTAGGTCACCCCTCAGCCTTTTTTCAAGAGAAAAGAGACCAGCCTGTTCATCCTTTCCTGATATGTATACCCTCACATTTCTGGTATCATCCTTGTAAATCTTCTTTACACCCTCTCCAGTGCCTCTCTATCCTTTTTATAATATGGCGACCAGAACTGTACGCAGCACTCCCAAGTGTGGTCTAACCAAGGTTCGATACAGATTTAGCATAACTTCCCTACTTTTCAATGTCTCTTGCTAATTTACTCTCATATTCTTTTTTTCTCTTTCCATATCAATTTCTTGGTCCTCCTTTGCTGAATTCTAAAATCCTCCCAATCCTCAGGCTTACTACTTTTTTTTGGCAACGTTCTAAGCCTCTTCCTTTGATCTGAAAAGCATAAGGCAGAGCATTGCTCAGAGACTGGGAGCACAATTTATTACAATTTATATATTAATGTGCAGCCTGCCTTTCTTTAGCTGCATGATGCAAAACATATTCCTATATTAGCAGACAACTGAGCTGTGCACGGTTAGCTGATTGAGTTTGACTTGCCCAATGATTACACTGGTCTGCATCTAGCCACTCTCCTTTGTATAAATTGGAAATGTGAGCACTTATATCTCTTTTGAGTCCTCTGAGGACAGCTGCTCTGGTTTGTCACCATCATAGTGAGAGAGTTGAAATCTTGGGGGAAGAAATGGCCAACTCAAGGAGAACAGAATTCTTCTGGCAACCCAAGGGTTGATACATGCTTGTAAGAGACGACTTGCTTGGAAATACTTATCTATTGCCTGGTAATTCATAAAAACCTGCGTAAAATGTAATTTGCATTTATTGCCATGTATCTCAACCATCTCAAAACACTTTGCACATAATTACTTTATACTGTTGCTAGTTTCCAAAAATACAGGAGCAATTTTTCACACAGCATGATCAAACAAACATGTCAGGCCAGATTGTGCTGGAAAAATTAAGAGTGTCTGAATAACGCACTCCATTATTAATGTGCAAATCCACCAGCAACTTGTGGTAAGGAAGAGATATCCGGTGAATTGCAATAGCTTCACGAAAATGGCATCTTGCACTTAACCACTCCATGATTTTCATGAAGTTGCTGCATTTGCACATTAATTGCTCATTAAACTCGCCACAGAAAGTTAAGACTAGTAATTAATAGTGTAAGTACTCTTTTAACGATGTGATAATTATTAATGACTGCCAATCAACCACTCTTGTCCAGAAAGTGAACAATTATAAATGTGGAGTCTCATTCCTTCAGGTTGTGAATTGAGATTTTAAAAATGTCAAATTTTAAATATTAAATTTTTTTCTTACATTTCATTTTTATATTTTTTCCTATCTTATTCCAATCTTTCTTTCCCTCTCTTTATTTCCCTTTCTGTACCTGATTTGACATTGAATTCACCCACTCTAATTCACTCTCCTTCTCATTCCTTGCACTGTTTATTTCTCAATCCTTTAATCTCATTGCTTAAGGAAATGCACTGTCCTGTTGTTCACCAAGGTCCCAGATGCCCTGTTGCCCTCGCTGCGCCATTATCAGCTCGCACTTTCAGCAACTTTGTGGGCAAAAATGTTTAAATCCTAAATGTGCAATTGTAAGTCTAACTAATAGGGCACGCCACGAGATGCCCTTCTCCAACAAAACCAAGCCCGTCATATATTACTCTGGTAGAATTGGTTAATGGAGAACTATTGTTCAGTACAGTAAAAGAAAGAACAAACTTGCCTATAGTGCCTTTCCCAACCTCTGGACATCCCAAAGCGCTTTAAGTCAATGAACTACTTTTGTAATGTAGGAAACACAGCAGCCAATTTACACACAGCAAGGTCCCACAAACAGCAATGAAATAATTACCAAATAATCTGTTTTTTAGTGAAGCAGGAAAACTTACTCTTTGAAGAGTTCCAGGGTAACCTTTAACATCTTTGTGAACCTTAGGAACACGTAGACAATGCCTCGGTTTAACATCTCATTCAACGGACGGCACCTTCAAAAAATGCAGCCGTCCTTCAGTACTGCAGTAGAGTGTCAACCAAGTTTAGGTACTCAAACCCTGAAGTAGGGTTTGAATCAGGTGAGAGTTCTACCAATTGAGCTGAATCCTGAAAGGGGATCTTGCCCAGGTCAATTGAATGGACATGTTGGCACATAAACAAAGTTTAGTGGTGGGGAAAACATGGGTTAGATATAGACCAATAAAGGGCCTGTGGTAAAGGTCAAACTTGCATGTATGAATAAGATGAGGAGGTCAAAAAGGTCTAAGAAGGAGGCATATACCAAAATGAAAGCTGGTAAACAGAATATAATCTGTACAAATATCTAAAGCTGAGAAGAGAAGCAGAAAAGATTAGGAAGGCTAAGGGAATATGACTGATGGTCACCAGAAGAGAATGCAGTCAATGCAGAATATTTAGATTTTTGCAAAGAGTTTAATAGTGTGCCACATAAGAGACTTGGGAGTAGCTTTTCATCGACACCACCATTGGAAATAGTTCCGAACCGAGCTTGATTACAGCTCTGCGACCTCCTTAACTCATTCAAATCAGCTGAGCGGAGAGCAGAGAGGATTGTCGGGCAGGGAGTGTCACACACTGGTACGAGAACCTGCATGATTTTCTTTCTATTTCTATCAATGGAAGGGAAATCCAGCAGCTTCTGTTAGGAACTTGCGATCCTCCACATCAGATTTTCCTCTCTGTGCTCCACCCAGCTGATGCTTATCGTCCAGTCGGTAAGGACGAGAATCTACCCCCTCTTGTGAAGTTTAAAGTCTATGGTATTAAAGGTAAAGTGGTGGCATGGAATGAAGGATGGAAAGGAAAGGATGGGAGTAACTGGATGTTTCTCAGATGAGCAAAGTGGATCAAGTGGCATGTCCCAGGGACCTGTGTTGGGACATCTTCTCTCATCTGTGTACATAAATGTTTCAGGCATGGTTGTAGAGGGAATATTGTCAGAGTATCAGGAAAAATGCAAGAGACAGGTTAGGCGAGAAGTCAAATATGTTGCAAAAGCAGTTTGATGATTATGAAATAGTACATTTTAAAAAAAGAACAGATTATGGAAATGTATCCTAACTGGTAAAATTCTCAATGAATTGGATGGACCAAAAGATCGAAGCTGCAGATACACAGAACTTTAAGAGCATGATCCTGGATGGGAAAAGCCATCAAAGGACAAACGAGCTTCTGGATTTTATATATAGAAGCATTGAATGCACAAGCAAGGAAACAATGATGAGTCTGTACAAGATACCGGTTAGGCCAGTTGAAGTACTCGATGCAACTTTGGGCACCAAGCTATAGCAATAATATTGAAGCATGGAAAAAGTGCAGTGTAGTTTGATTTAAAATGATAGCAGTAATAAGAGGAAATAGTTCTGACGAGAGTCTTGAGAAACTCGCGTTGTATGCATGGGAGCATAAGGGGGGATCTAGTAGAAATGTTGAAATTATAAAAGGTTTTGAGAGGGCAAATAGTAAAAGATTATTATAATATTTGTTTGCCTGCCAGATTCTGCAGTCAGTGGCAAACAAATGGCGCCAGCCGTTCTTTACACTTACACTTGTAGAGATTCGTGTATCTCTGGTAAACAGGATTGAGTGCAAACCAATATGGTGTCTAATTGGAGTTTGGGACGGAATATAACACGCTAGTTATACAGCAAAAACATATGACCGTGACAAGCAGCTGGTCCAGACCCGATTGGACAGATGGCTGGCGTGCACGAACAACTCTTATTTGTTTTCCTTCTTGTCTCACATGTCTCTCTCTCTCTCTTTCTCTGAACTACCCAAGACTGTTAGACTAGGGTCTGCATGGGTCCACTCTCTGAAGAGTGTTAGACCACTGTTTCCCTGCTTGGGAGACCTTCGCTCCACGGTCTGAGCTAAGAGTTCTTTAGCTCTTTTTATTCTCTTTTTAGGGGTGGGTCTGAGGTAGGATATGGACAGGACCATTTAACCTGTAGTGGTTCCCCTTAAAACAAGGTGCTCAATGGCATATCGAGTTCTTTGTCTAAACCTACAGATGAAGACCCTCCCTCAAGGGGTCTTCACAACCGTTACATATGCTTTCTGTACTTGACCAATCATGGCCTTACAGCATGTTGAGGACTGTCTTCCCTTATCTCATCCGGCCCTTTCCTTCCAAAGCAATAGGGGGAAAAATTCAGTTGTTTGCGCCTCCCGTTAGCATCTTAAGAGGGCGCTAATGGGGTGCAAAGCAACTAGCACCCGGGCGCAGCAATGTCTGCGCCGCTCGCGAAATTAACTGGACATTTTGTGACGGCGCTAAACATTACCGCCACGATCTCCTGCACCGGCAGATTGTGACATCAGTCGAGTGCGCAGTGCCCCGGACCGGAAATTGAGTGGCGCCCCCTGCCTTACCGCCTGCCGCTAGCAACGAAAGGTTGAGGGGAGCGTTATGCTGTCAGAAAGGGACTAGGGGAGTGCTATTTAAAGGCGACCGCTTCCTGCCTATTTTTGTCGGTGACATTTTTGTACCATGCATTCTGAGAGAGAGAGAGACTTCTGGAAAGATTCAACACTGTGTGAAGGAATTTTGAGTACTGAGCAGCACTTTGCAGGTTTATTTTGATTTGCCCTTCCTTGCTTCGCCAGCGCTCTGAGGTAGCGCCTCGCTCCTCAGCCTTTGCGCCTTAAGACAGGTGTGAAGCGCCTGATTTAGCGCTCCAATCACATCCAGAGGTGATAAAAGCCAAGTTTGCTGTTGGAGGCAATAATTAGCGCCAGGCGCTAAACTTTGCGCACGGCCGATAATGGCGCCCCAAATGGGGCGATACTGAATTTTTCCCCCATAGTCTCTTATCTCATCCTATCTTGTATCAGACACAGCTTTGGGCCATTAAATAAGAGACCCAAGCCAGAGCTGTCTTACTCAACTAGCCACTATCCAAACTATCTCCTCTTAATCTAACAGACTATTCCATCCTGAGATGATACCTTAGCTCCCATAAATTCCTTATATTCTATGTCCTTTATACTAATTAATTTTAATTATCTTCACAAGCAGTTCTGTTAAACAAACTCCAAATTCTACCTTAGCATTATAATATGGTTATTAGTAATAATGGAAGAAACATAGGTTGGGCCTTCATTGGCCAAGTTAAAGACACAACAACAGAGTCAAAATCCTAAACTTACAAACAACAGACAGTTGGCCTGTTGTTAGCTGACAAAGCCATACTATGGGCCCCTGTGTGGGATGTTATGCCTCATCTAATCTAATCTAACTGAAGACATTTTGTCTCAAAGTCTAATACAAGCCTCCAGGAAAATGAAACTTACACAGTTCCAGTAAAACACAACTTATACATTAACCCCTTACCTGTATCGAGCACTAATACAATCATTTAAATATAGTATTATTCGCGTTACAGTTTCATTCGCATAACCATATACATTTTTAGGCACCTTTAATTTCTAACACACTTGCTCATAGACTTTCTATGGGCTTTTTGCACTGGCACTTAGGGCTGGATTTTGCCAATAGGGAGCTTTTGGAGGCGGAACTCCCACTTGTCAGGTTTCAGTCCTGCCTCCATCAACTTCTGGCCAACCTATGCTATTTTCCCTTGATTGACCTTGTTAAGCCCACCCAGAGGGTTTAGCAGGCCAATTAAGGGAAAGCCGGTATCAGAGAACATCAACGTATGACGTTTCATCTGTCAAAAACTACCTGTTAACAGGCAGATAAGTGGCATTAATCCCCTTCCCGCCTCCAAGGAGATGGGACCTGTCACAGGTCAGCTACCCGCCTCCTGGCAAGATGGCACGGAGGTGGGTTGGGGGTGCATTGGGCACCCGCCCCCAGATTCTGCCATTTTCCTGGCAGACTCACCTCCATGCCTGCCTCCCCAGGGCTGGCAAGATCGCACCCAGACTGTCAGCCAACCATCCAAGAAGCACAGTGCCCTCTACAGGGCATCTGAGACCTGTGTGAACAAGGCAAGCAATTGTGTGTCTCCTTAACCAATCAAATTGAAGAATTGTTGATGAGCAGTGCTGTAGTCTAAACCAGGAAATGTCAGTTAGAATATTTAATTCAATGTAAAACCAGGTACAGAAAGCAAAATAAAGAGAGGAAAGAAAGTTTGGATTAATAGAGAGAAAAGAGACAGAAAGAAAATGTAAAAACATTATTTTACATATTTTTATTTTTTTTAATCTCCAACAATAAGTAAAATCTGAAGGAATGAGAATCCACACTTGTAAAAGTTTATTTTCAATGCCAGGGAGGTTGTTTGGCAGTAATTAAAAGTTACCACACCCTTAAAAGGGTACTTACACTGGAATGGACAAGCCCTAACTTTTTCTGGCGAGTTAGTGCATCTATGTCAGATAAATACAGCAACTTCACGCCATTCAGTGTATTTGAATGGTGAGTCTCTTGGCAAGATACCATTATAGCACAGCTTCTGGAGGAGCAGGGCATCTCGGAGAGCAACGTTCAGATTTACGCATTTAACTGCGCATGCGCTGGAAGTTGCTGTCTGATTTGCATATTAGTAACGGTAAGCGCTGTTAGTAACAGTAAGTGCTGTTAGCCTCACTGTTATTTTTACTGCAAAATCCAGCCTTGTGCTTTGCTCTGAGAAAAGGCACAACAAGCAATGTTGGTTCTGGTATAGATGACCAGTTGGTATTAAGTAGAGTTATCCTCACTGTACAGCAGTACAATATGAACCAACTTGGATTCAGCAAATTAAAAAAATTTCCGCGTGGACAAAGGCTGTGGGAGACAGAATTGTGTCACATAAATTGTGCGTAGATATATTCAGTCGCTAAATTGAGATCTGTAGTGGAAAAGTCTTGTGTAAGTAAACATTGCTCTTGAGTTCATTGGTATAATTATCTTTGTGCTTAGATTCCATGCATTTTTATTTTAGAATCTGTGTGTGTGCGTGTGAGTGTGTGTGTGAGTCTGTGTGTGAGTGTGTTGTGAGGAAACGAGTTTGATTGTGAAACAGTTTCTGCTGCACACAGATGAAACCAGACCAATTTTCCCACAACTGGTGCAGAAAAACGGTCTGGGGCCTATTTAATTCAGCAGGCCGCAGGAGAACTTAAAGAAGAGCTGTGTAAGCCATATCTTCACTGTGCTGTCAATGGGTTGACTTTCTTTTCAGCGAATCCTCAGCATTTCATGTATTGACTATCAATCTACATAGACTTGGAAAGAAATAGTCAAATCAATACGAGTGAATGTTGTAATAAATACAGTACAAGAGAAGAGAGCAAGGGTGACATGCTACTTACATGAGTGAAACTTTGAAACTCATGAATGATATTGTAACTAAGTGACTTGTAAAGGGCTGTTTCACAAATATCAATACACAGCATAATACTTTTTCTATAGCAAAATACTGCAGATGCTGGAAACCTGAAAATCCGCAGTATTTTGCTATTGTATTAGTGTTTGGTTCACTGCCACTTCTCTTCTGGGAATGCCCACTTTGAAGAAGTTCTGCTCTTCTCTGCGACGGGATTTCTGTTTGTCTCTTCAACCTTGTTACATCTCTAGCCTTTTCCAGCTCTGAAGAAGGGTCCCAGACCTGAAACGTTAACTCTGTTTCTCTCTCCACGGATGCTGCCTGGCCTGCTGAGTATTTCCAGCATTTTCGGTTGTTATTTCATAATAACTTTTTCTGTTGGGTACGCTGTCTATACAAATGAAAAATCTTTCAACAGTGGGAAGGTTATATAGGAAATAACTTACATTTTTTTTAACTGACTGAGGCAGTACATTTGATGCCGATGGCTGATGATAAACTATGAGATGTGGCACTCGGTTGCGGATTTAGAGACCCAGGAATCAGATCAACTTGACAGATTTTATTAAACAACACACATGAGTAACAAGCAAGCCCTATGTCTATGCATTCACCCATAGGAGACTTATCGGGGGCTAGGAGCATCACCAACCCCGGCTGTTCCTAACGTTGAATTCACCTAAGGGTTTTGTTGTGTATGTACCTTTAAGAGAAGAACTGATTCTATACTGCAGTACCGGCAGTGACCACCCCTGTATATAAAGCCATAGCAGGCTTCTGTATTTCAGTCTTGAGTTCCCCTCTGTTCAGTAAATACCTGTTTTATTGTTCTCCTGCAGTCCGAGTATTATTGATACCCAGACACTACAGGTTTCATTATATATTTATACTTTTCTTGAAACACACCTACTTGTACTGTTTCTTTGTCTGCATACTGGCTCAGCAAATGTCACATAACTGGTTTTGGCATGGACTAGGGTCCCCAATTCTTACCTATACTAGTTCCCAAGGCTGATGAATCCGGCCTCCCTTACCTCATTATACTGAACTCATCTCAGTATTATTCTATATAATGTTGTATTTACTTAACTTGCCCTTGCACTATCTCTTCACATTGTTCAACTTATGATTATCTAAACCTAATTCCAAGATTATCTAACATTCATTCTAATGCTATCTAACACTTATTCAAAAGAAAATGCTGGAAATACTCAGCAGGTCAGGCAGCATCTGTGGAGAGAGAAACTCAGTTAATGGGTGGAATTTTAACCTGAAGAACTGGGTGGGTTTGGAGCGTGGGGATAGATAAATTGTGAAAAATCGGAATCGCGACCTGAACCCACCTCCAACCCGCCCACTTTCGGTTTTAACGGGGGTGGGACGGGAGCGGGCAGCCAACCTGCTGCCAGGAGGCGGGACGTCAAGTTGAACATTTCACTGCCTCTTTAACCTACATTTTGTTCTTAACTGTAGTTGGTTGGGTTTTATACACCTTGTAAAACCTGGCAGTTACAGCAAAGCGAGGACTGCTGCATCCAGGAGGTAAGTGCCTTTACACGTGCCTCCTTGATCTAGGGTCCCTCCTAGCCCACCTCCCATGATCGGAGACCACCCCCCACCAGGCCACCGATCATTTTCCCAGACCACCCTGCGACGATCCTGAGGCTGGCCACGATCCTTCGGTGGTCGGCTTTGGTCTTCTCTTCCCTCCACCCCCCGCCCCCCCGCAATTCCGTGAAGGCTCCAATCTTCCTCCTTCCTCCACCCCGATCCTCCGGAGGCCGGCACCAGCCCCCACCCGATCTCTCCCTCCCTCCCTCTGTGGGGCCTAGTGCCGCAGTCTACCTGCCCGCAGCCAGCCTCTCCATCTAGCTGGCTGCAGGTGGGAAACCGAGGTTCAGATGTATATCTAGCCCTGAAGTTAAAGTCGGCAGGGCCTGCGGGGAACCCGGTCTCCCGAGTTTCCCGCCCGGCCCCCAACCCGCCTTCCCCATGAAAATCCAGCCCAATATTTCAGGTTGATGACCTTGCTTCAGAACTTTCTGACGAAAGGTCATCGACCTGAAACGTGAACTCATGTTTCTCTCTCCACAGATGCTGCCTGACCTGCTGAGTATTTCCAGCATTACTGCATATGTTTTTCCAGCATTCACAGTATTTTGCTTTTGTAACACTTATTCAAATTAGTTACATTTAATAAGCAGCTAGTTCCACTTTCCACCAGCTGTCCCTGTTCTGTTTTATCCTTTTCTACCTATCAGTCAAGTTGAACTGATCCTTGGTGCTTCCCTGCACATACACACTATATTATATGCTAACTACCTCATCTCTGCTCTATATATAAGCCAAGCTATTTAGCCTGTCATGGTACGCCATCCTACACCCTGATTCAGTCATTCAGTAGCACTACCTGTAGATGTCTATGCACAGTGTAAGAACGCAGTGATCAATACCCTGACTAGTGGTACCTGACAAGGGCACTAGATGAATCGTTTACCCCTTCTCCTTACCTCCTCATCAAGGAATCGTCTGGGGTTTACCAGCCAGCCTTTGCCTAGGAGTTAACAATACCTAAATTTGGCTTCCATCAGCACCCGCGCAAGCTACTAAGTGAATGAAGCTTTTCTTGCCAATTATCAAAGAAGTCAGACAACAAAGTCATGAAGTAACAAATGTTTATTCGCCTTAGAATCATAGTTAGCAGCACTCAAACATTGAGTTTGAAAATAATTAGTCGATGGGATTAATTGACAAAATAGATAACAACTGTTACAAAAACAGTTCAGTTACGTCACAGTAATTCCGCATTAACTGTTTGCGATTTAGAATTTACAATTTAGATCAGTGTCTGAGATTGATATGGATTGGCGAGATTACTGTAGAATTGACTCCATAGGCAGCGAGCAGGTTAACAGCATGAGATAGCTAGACTACTGAACCGCTTAAAGCCTATATGCTCCTCGTTAGCAATGTTTCCAGAAATTATATGATCTTGTCTTTATGAACTGGCATGGATGAACTGGTTGCCTTGCCTTCCTCTAAGTAGATGAGACGCCAAAGTGATGATCCTCTGTCTGTATGCTACCTTTTTCATTGGTTCTTTATTGAATGGTATTCAGGCAAAAAGAGTCCCTCTAGAAAGAAAGAGTCAGCGGTGAGTCAGCAGAAGCAGCGATGGAGGCCACGATGACCCGCTGTAGCACGGCGGCCAGCAGCTTCTTGTCGGGAGGCTCTGAGGTCGAACCAGTAGGAGGGAATGCGGCCAGCGTACTGAGGTCGGGAAAAGCAGGCCCTGGAAGGTCGGACACTGCGGGAGGCTCGGAGGTCAGACCGGGTGGAAGGAGAGCCAGGGAGAAGCAGGCGTGGACGTCGGTACCACGGCGGTTGAAGATTGTCAGGCAGGAGTGCGGGAAAGGCAGCGCGAGGCGAGAGCGGACCCTATTGTGATGGCGCCGATGGAGATGGCTGCCGTCCTTGCGGGCTCCGTGTGTACCAGGCAGCTAAGTGTCCTTTGCTGCTTGGTGCGCTCGGCTTGTTAAGAAAAAAGCATTTCACTGACTGGATTTCACTTGTTGTATTTGGTTATGTGACGAATAAAAATTGAAATAGAAATTGAAATAGAGGTGCTATCCGTTCCTCCTAGCTCTCTGCTCTTAGGTAAATTCACCTTCCCTGCTAGAAGCTGTATCTGGACTAGCTTTCTTAAAACTCCCTTCTTCAGGGAAACTTATACATCTAACTGATACAGTTATATCTGTCTGTATCTGGCTGGTATAGCCGTACAATCTTAACTTCTGTCATTTTTTTCCTCTCTGTCAGAGTTGCAATTATCAATTTTTCAGACACCCTTCTACATATATTAGACAAACAACCCCAACACTTCTGCTACAAGGACTACACTAAAAGAACAAGAACTAAACTGAGGACTGAAGACTGAGAACTTAAGGCTTCAATGTCAAAAGCACCATTTTATATATCCTTTATTATTTCTAAAGAAACCTCCTCAATTCTACTGACCAATCTTAATGATACACATTAGAAGAGTTCAGCCCTTTTGGTGTCAAATCACCTCACACAGCCATGCTGGTATCCAAAATGAGCTTCAAATCAATAAAGCACTGACATCTAGTCATGTCATGTGTCTCATTTACTCCCTAGCTTCTCAGGTCGCACGGAGATCCAGATGTCCCCCTTAACAAACCATCTCTGGGCCTGTGCTCTTAAAGGCTTATCTTCTGTCTCGGGAAAGGAATGTTTTGTTTGTATAAGCCTTCATGGTTTAATTAGTATTAGCCTTTCCTTTCCTAACATTTCGTTTGACTACTAATTCCATTTTAAGCTCACATTTAAGGCAAATCTTCGGGCAGTTTGCTTTCAGCAGGTCAGGCCTCTTCACCATGCTGGCGCACAAGAACACTATTGGGACTGGAAGACTGCGTACAGTTTGAAACCTTGTACTTTCAAACTCTGCATCCTGCTCTAGGGAAACAGCATTTGGCTATTTTGCCTGAAATATGAGTCGTCCTTAAAAATACTGCTCATTGAATAGATACAGAAAGAAAAATACTTTTTACTTGGTATCTCTGCTTTGTTCCCATCAGAGACAAATTGATGAGAGGGAACTAAGCTTTAAGGAATAGTGGCTGTCATTGCCAATGAGGTTTTGTACCGACTACATCAACAGAATGTAATGGATATTTAAACCCAGATGAATTGAAATGAAAGACTAAAGTCTCATCATGATGTTGTAATTTGGAACAAGTTTTCTGGAGTGGCCCATGCTTTCTGGAATTGCAAACATTTTCTTTTGGAATGACTATCTCATTATGTATTGCTGTTGAAGTGCTGTCAAATGCAGACACACAATCAAAAGAAGAACACAAGAGAGCAAGAGCTTGCATTTCAAGCAGCTCTTCAGGGCAAAAGTACATTGTTTACTCATGACACATTTAAAGCTATAGCATTGTTTTTTGTTAGTCTACACCGGCTAAATCTCAAAATTCCATTAAAATCTAATCTAAACAACCTTAAAGGTGACAGCTCCAAAATAACCAAGACCTGCTCACATCTTGAACAAAAGAGGCTTTACTGAAGGGTAATAATAGCACCCCTATGTGCAACACAAACATAATTTCAGAACTACAAACTCCTGTCTTCAGCGAAGTGACAGCAAGGTTGTACTGATATTATTTTCACCAGTGTAGTAGATTTTCACCGTACAGTCACATGAAACAAAAGTTTACTCTTTTCACTCTGAGAGGCGACTCCGATGTATGATGCTGTGCAGGGTCCTCACATAATGGCAATGGCTGTTGTAAATGGCTCTCGGACAGTAAAATATCTATTGTAGCAGTTCAGAATATGCCACTCATAACCCGTAGCTATTGGCCATCACTCTAGAAAAGCAGAAATGAAACTCACGGAGCTTCTCACCTATGACACAAAGCTGGGTGGGCGTGTGTGCTGTGAGGAGCATGCCGAGAAACTCCAATATGATTTGGACAGGTTGGGTGATTGGGCAGATGCATGGCAGATGCAGTATAATGTGGATAACTGCGAGGTTATCCACTTTGGTGGCAAAAACAGGAAGGCAGATTATTATCTGAATGGCAATAGATTGGGAGAAGGGGAAGTGCAACGAGACCTGGGTGTCCTTGTGCACCAGTCGCTGAAGGTAAGCATGCAGGTGCAGCAGGCGGTTGAGAAGGCAAATGGTATGTTGGCCTTTGTAGCGAGAGGGTTCGAGTACAGGAACAAGGATGTCTTGCTACAGTTGTACAGGGCCTTGGTGAGACCACATCTTGAGTATTGTGTGCAGTTTTGGTCGCCTTATCTGAGGAAGGATGTTCTTGCCATGGAGGGAGTGCAGCAAAGATTCACCAGACTGAAACCTGGGATGGCAGGAATGACGTATGAGGAGAGATTGGGTCGATTGGGCTTATATTCACTGGAGTTTAGAAGAATGAGAGGGGATCTCATTGAAACTTATAAAATTCTAACAGGACTAGACAGACTAGATGCAGGAAGGCTGTTCCCGATGGCGGGGGAGTCCAGAACCAGGGGTCACAGTCTAAGGATAAGGGGTAAACCATTTAGGACAGAGATGAGGAGGAATTTCTTCACCCAGAGAGTGGTGAACCTGTGGAATTCTCTACCACAGAAGGCAGTTGAGGCCAATTCATTAAATATATTCAAGAAGGAGTTAGATATATTTCTTAAGGCTAAAGGGATCAAGGGATATGGGGAGAAGGCAGGGACAGGGTACTGAGTTTGGATGATCAGCCATGATCTCATTGAATGGCGGAGCAGGCTCGAGGGGCCGAATGACCTACTCCTGCTCCTATCTTCTATGTTTCACTAAGTTTGCTGCATTCAATAGTCTGGGCTCATTAGACCTGCCTGCTGCCTTGCTGACTGCCCTCAGTGAAGTTTATTTTTCAGTCATTGTGTCAAAAAGCAAAGTGCCAGACTCGCAAATTATTGATGAATATGTGGCAGGCAGCTAGAATCAGATTTCCTTTTACATTTTATGACGTAGGTGCAAAACTTCATTTAGGATACTCCACAGAGCCTACTGTGTGGGGAATTTCAGGCAACATTAATTTAATTACTGATGGAGCTCCCGCAGCATTGCTCAAAGCAGTGCGAGAGATATGCTGGGGGTGCATTTCCGTGCGGGTCCTCCCGCTCTTGTGCCCTGACTTTGGTGAAAGAGCCGGGTAAATGGTGTAACACAGTTGTCCCGGATTTTCCACAGCTTTTCTACCGAAGTTACAGCGAATGTACAAGAGAACCCTTGCAGAAATTCACCTGCACCGTTCACAACAAGTGGAGCATTCCACCAACTAACACACAACGTATTATACAATACTGTGGAACAAAACAACAACTTGCATTTATATAGCGCTTTTAACGTAGAAAAAGTTCCCAAGGCGCTTCACAGGGGCGTTATCAGGCACCAAGTCACATAAGGAGATATTAGGACAGGTGACCTAAAGCTTGGTGGAAGAGGTAGGTTTTAATGCTGTGATGTTGCTTAAGGAGCACCCAGGGCCTGCTTTGGAGTGGGGAAATGGAGTCAGAGGACTTAGGGGTCAGCCCTCTCTAGACTGGGACCATAACGAAAGGATTTGTGCTGGCAGTCTGAGCTGACTGCAAAGCAAGGGGACTTGGGGTGGCACCTGGGCTGACAGCAGAGCAGGAAAACTTGAGGGCAGGCCTCGTCTGTGGCAGAAACCGAACCAGAGCTCCAGGGGCAGGCCCCAGAATACATATTTAACAGTTTAGTAACAACCCGGATGTGGTGAGCTTCAGGTCTGGCACTGCTGTAGGGACTGAATTCACCGGTGTGGACAGGCCTGAAAAATAGTATCAGTTACACAAAAACATGCTCCATGAGAGAAGACAATCTCGAGCCTCTGGCCCCTGACTGAGTGTGGAGTGGGTAGGCCTCCACGGGCAAAAATGGAAAAAATCTATTGTGTTTTTTTAAAATATTTTTTTTGTAAATTATTATAGAATCTTAGAAGGCAAAGCACAGAAGATGCCTTGTGCTAGTGCCAGCTCTTCTACTGTCCAATCTTTCCAATTCCCTGCTCTTTTCCCTAATCCTTTTCAAATACTTAACAGTTTCCTAGTGCATAAAGTTATGATGTCTGTCAGTGGTCAGTTGGGGTAAACACTGCATATTCGAAATAACCTCTGTGAATGAATTCTGATAAGTTCCTCCTATTCTACTGACCCTCTGTGTGGAAATAATTTCTTCTGGCATCTTTGTGTGTTCTGGTGATAATACTCAATCTGTATCCTCTTGTTACCAATTTCACCAATCATTGGAATCAAATTTCATTATTTACCCTCTCAAAACCGTTCATAATTCTTAGCTGCTCTATTAGATCCTCTGTTCCTGTGAAAATGACCTAATTTTTGAGCTTCTCTGCATAACTATTGTGACTTATTCCTGGTAACATTCTCGTGAATCTTCCGTACCCTTTCCCTCACTGTATAACCTTCCTGTAATGTGTAAGAAAGCTGGGTTTCGATATCCTGACAACTATTTGGCGAGGAACCAGACAACTCTTTACTAAGGAACAGTCTGGGGTTTTATCTCCCTAGCGTAGGTCTAGGTATGAATGATGATTAACTCTGCTCCCGGACTGTCATACACATCACCCAGTTTGGAACAAAATTAATTACATTTTTTTTTTATTCGTTCATGGGATGTGGGCGTCACTGGCAAGGCCAGAATTTATTGCCCATCCCTAATTGCCCTTGAGAAGGTGGTGGTGAGCTGCCTACTTGAACCGCTGCAGTCCGTGTGGTGAAGGTACTCCCACAGTGCTGTTAGGGAGGGAGTTCCAGGATTTTGATCCACCGACGATGAAGGAACGGTGATTATTTCCAAGTCAGGATGGTGTGTGACTTGGAGGTGGTGGTGTTCCCATTGCATCTGCTGCCCTTGTCCTTCTAGGTGGTAGAGGTCGCGGGTTTTGAGAGGTGCTGTCGAAGAAGCCTTGGCGAGTAGCTGCAATGCAGCATGTAGATGGTACACACTGCAGCCACAGTGCGCCGGTGGTGGAGGGAGTGAACGTTTAAGGTGGTGGATGGTATGCCAATCATGCTTTGTCCTGAATGGTGTCGAGCTTCTTGAGTGTTGTTGGAGCTGCACTCATCCAGGCAAGTGGAGAGTATTCCATCACACTCCTTACTTGTGCCATGTAGATGGTGGAAAGGCTTTGGGAAGTCAGGAGGTGAGTCACTCGCCACAGAATACCCAGCCTCTGACCTGCTCTTGTAGCCATAGTATTTATGTGGCTGGTCCAGTTAAGTTTCTGGTCAATGGTGACCCCCAGGATGTTGATCGTGGGGGATTCGGCGATGGTAATGCCATTGATATTCAAAAGGCGGTGGTTAGACTCTCGCTTGTTGGAGATGGTCATTGTCTGGCACTTGCGTGACATTAATATTACTTGCCACTTATCAACCCAAGGCTGAATGTTGTCTAGGTCTTGTTGCCTGCGGGCACGGACTGCTCCGTTATCTGAGGAGTTGCGAATGGAACTGAACACTGTGCAATCATCAGTGAACATCCCCATTTCTGACCTTATGATGGAGCGAAGGTCATTGATGAAGCAGCTGAAGATGGTTGGGCCTAGGACATTGCCCTGAGGAACTCCTGCAGCGATGTCCTGGGGCTGAGATGATTGGCCTCCGACAAGCACAACCATCTTACTTTGTGTTAAGTATGATTCCAGCCAGTGTAGAGTTTTCCCCCTGTTTTCCATTGACTTCAATTTAACTAGGGCTCCTTGATGCTACACTCGGCCAAATGCAAGGGCAGTCACTCTCACTTCACCTCTGGAATTCAGCTCTTTTGTCCATGTGTGGACCAAGTCTGTAATGAGGTCTGGAACCGAGTAGTCCTGGTGGAAGCTAAACTGAACATCGGTGAGCAGGTTATTGGTGAGTAAGTGCCACTTGATAGCACTGACGACAACACCTTCCATTACTTTGCTGATGATTGAGAGTAGACCGATGGGGCGATGATTGGATTTATCCTGCTTTTTGTGGACAGAACATACCTGGGCAATTTTCCACTTTGTTGGGAAGATGCCAGTGTTGTAGTTATACTGGAACAGCTTAGCTAGAGGCGTGGCTAGATCTGGAGCACAGGTTTTTAGCACAATAGCCTGGATGTTGTCAGGACCCAACGCCTTTGCTGTATCCAGTGCGCTCAGCCATTTATTGATATCACGTGGAGTGAATCGAATTGGCTGAAGACTAGCTTCTGTGATGGTGGGGACCTCAGGAGGAGGCCAAGATGGATCATCCACTCAGCACTTCTGGCTGAAGATGGTAGCACACACTTCAGCCTTGTCCTTTGCACACGCATGCTGGGTTCCGCCATCATTGAGGATGGGGATGTTCATGGACCCTCCCCTCCTGTTAGTTGTTTAATTGTCCACCACCATCCACAACTGGATATGGCAGGACTGCAGAGCTTTGATCTGATCTGTTGGGTGTAGGATTGCTTAGCTCTGTCTATAGCATGTTGCTTCCGCTGTTTAGCATGCATGTAGTCCTGTGTTATTGCTTCACCAGGTTGGCACCTCATTTTTAGGTAAGACTAGTGCTGCTCCTGGCATGCTCTTCGACACTCCACATTGAACCAGGGTTGGTCCCCTGGCTTGATGGTAATGGTAGAGTGAGGGATATGCCGGGCCATTAAGTTACGGATTGTGGTGGAATACAATTCTGCTGCAATTTAACAACCCTCGGTTAGGTTACCCCTCAAGCTGCTGAATGAGTGTTTCTTGCCAAATCATCAAGGAAGAAGCCAGAGCACAAGTAATGCATTAAACACTATTTATTGGTTATAGTTCACAACTTAAAGTTAAAGTTGGGTATATGAACACAAAATAGACTTGCATAAATATATTCAGAGTTACCTAGCAGTTGAGCAGCAAATCATTAATGGACAGGGTTACTGAACAAGACGAGTAGCAAAGGATTCACAGGCAACTCAGTGTATCACTATAAATCAGCAGTAACGGAACACTAACTATAGCAGTGACCAGAGTCTGAGGTTACAAATTGATGAGATTACTTTTAAGAGTAATTCTTTAGATAGCTGACAAGTTAACAGGCTTGAATATCCAGTCTTATCAAATAGCTCAAGTCTACGTGTGACGAACGATGTTCAGAGCTTACATGGCCCCATCCTCACGAGCAGCTCAATCTGTTTTCTTCCTTGGGACACAGGCATTAGTTTCTGGAGTGTTCAGTAAATTAACCCTCTTTTCGTCAGCGGGTTTTTCCATTTCATGAGGATCTTCGGTTCCGATTGATCGCACCTGACGCATGAGTGACGATATCTGTGCTGGCTTCACTCTCACCTTTTTCTGATCTTGAGCACTTATAAAGTTAAGTGACACTTCTTTCTATGTGCAACTGGCTGGTACAGCCTTGCAAGCTAACTTGGTGTTTTACTCCTTGGCCTAATACGCTGTACCTGCAACGGCATCTTCCTGTGTCTACTGGGCAAGGGTTCTTACAGCACAAAGAGAACCTAAGTAAGATTAACAGAGAGATTGCTAGTTGTACACAAAGAGGGAGACAGCTTGCTCTTTCTAGGAAAAGGTTACTCCAGACTGTCTATTACTGCTACTACTACTGATTACTAACTGTCGAACCCTGAGGAGGTTTTATATCTTAACCTTAAAGGAATTTCCCCCCACAAACCTCAAAGGTACCCTTTCGGCAATTTACGAGACACTGTTCCTACAGACATGCTCTAACACATCCTTCTTACGAGGACTTTCCGGTAGCACAATTACATCTTGCATATGTGTCACCTTACCATTACAATACATGGAGAACACATTACATAGAATTACACAGAATACATAGCACAGAAACAGGCATTCGGCCCAACTAGCCTGTACTGAAATAAAAACAGAAAAATGCTGGAGACACTCAGCAGGTCAAGCAGCATCTGTGAAGAGAGAAACAGAGTAAACGTTTCAGGTCGATGACCTTTCGTCAGAACTGGAAGAAAGCAGGAAATTAACCTGTGCTGATGTCTATACTCCACACAAGTCTCCTCCCATTCTATCTACCTCATCTCAGCCTGTCAGCATATCTTTCTATTCCTTTTTCCCTCATGTACTCATCTAGTTTCCTTTTGAAAGCATCTAAGCTATTTGCCTCAACCATTTCCTGTGGTAGTGAGCCCCACATGCCAACCACTCTCTGAGTAAAGAAATTTCTCCTTATTTCCCTCTTGGATTGATTAGTAACTATCTTGTATTCATGGCCCCTAGTTTTATATTCTCCCACAAGTAGAAACATTCTCTCCACACCCACCCTGTCCAAACTATTCCTAATTTTAAAGACCTTTATCAGGTCACTTCGAAGTCTTTTCTTTTCTGAAGCAAAAAACCCGACATGTTCCATCTTTCCCGATAGCAATCGGGCCAACATTTGCGATCGGAGGCTTTCCGCGGCCTCCGACCTGCAAAATGTGTCCGAAAGTACCTGGTGGCCTGGGTGGAATGGCGGCTTGCGAGCCTGGGCCTCTCCAGGTCCACGTGGGCACAGCCCCACATATCTCCGGGGCGCAAGCGGTTCGTAGGTGTTCCTGAGATCACGTGAGCTGGCCCAACCAATGGAAGAAGGGAATCCCCATTTATACTTTTGACAGTTCTGTACGTAAAAAACTGTCAAAATTATGAATGGGGATCACCTAACAAATACATCAACACAGTAAATACATTTTTTAAAAACATTACGGCCTAGAAATTGGCCTGAGGCGCCCAAGCGGCGCAAAGTTCGCCTGGGCACTGGAATTTGCTCCGCGATCGCCGCAAATTCAGTTGAAGTGCCCCTAGAGGGAGACGGGGCACGGCTTGAGGCGCTCCGCATCCCTCTTAGGGCGCTGAAAGTGAATTTCGCAGCGCTACGTGCCGCAGCGCCACACGCTGCGGCACGGCACGCTGCGGTACTGCAGGCCTTCCTCCCACTGTTAAGGGGGAGGGGCCTGCAACAGCGCGAGCCCCGATCGCGAGTGCCGGCAAAAGAGCCCGGCACCAAGGACAAGTGCCGGGCCCTCGGGAAACAGCCGGCAATGCCGCGGGGCGGGGGGGACCAGGAGGCCGGGGACGGAGGTGCTGGCAGGCGGCCGCCAAAAAAACGGCCGCCCTGCACCTCCACCTTAACTTGCGCCTCTGCCGGCGCAGCAAGGCCCCGTGAACCGGGTGCGGGTAGCGAACGGCGCAATTGTGGCGTTCGCTACCAAATATCGCGAACGGGGCGCGAATGGGGCGCTGTGCACACCAATGACGTCATCGGTGGCGGCGCAGCGCAAATGTCTAACGCCACCATTAGCGCCCCTGCTGAATATCGCAGGAGGCGCAGCCAGTGGCGCTACAGCCACTGACTGCCTCTTTAGGCGCTAACAGGTGGCACTACTCACCCAATTTTTCCCCCTACATATTTAAAATGAATTAAAATGCCATTTAATTAAATATTTTAAACAAAAATTTTATTTATGGTAAAAAATATGTAAATTTTTTTACGGGCTAAAATAAACTTACCTTTTTGAAGAGTATTTTTAATTTATAAATGAGTTATCAAATTTCATGTTTCTATTTTTTAAAACTCTTAAGCTAGTCAAAGCAGGCCTTACACCTGCTTTTACCAGGCATAAGAATTTGACAGGCATTCAGCGGGCGGAAGTTGTGCAAATAGCGCGACTCTCCACCCGCAGAGGCACTTTTCTTCGGCATGCGGATGATCTGTCAAGAGAATGTTTGACAGATCTCAAGTGCCGGGTTTCCGCACATGCGCTTTGCATGCCTGAAACCGGCACTTGCGCGGCCCCTTACGGGCGTGTACACACCTCGTATGCACCCGCGGGGGGCGCAAAATATGGTCCATAATCTCTCAGTTCTGGTACCATCCATGTCAATCATTTTTTGCAGTTTCTCCAGTGCTTCTGTGTCCTTTTTATAGTATGGAGACCAGAACTGTGTACAGTACAGTACTCTAATTGCCACCTGACCCAGGGTCCTTTACAAGTTTAACATAACTTCACTACTGTTAAATTCTATACCCCTAGAAATAAATCCCAGTGCTTTGTTAGCATTTTTAATTGCTTTGCTAACCTACAATGCTGCTTTTAATAATAATAAAAACTGAAAATGCTAGAAATACTCAGCAGGTCAGGCAGCATCTATGGAGAGAGAAACAGGAGTTAATGTTTCAGGCTGATGACCAAATGTCTCTGTTCCTCTCTCCACAGTTGCTGCTTGACCTGCTGAGTATTTCTAGCATTTTCTGTTTTTATTTCAGATTTCCAGCATTCGCAGTACAGGAAACTCTTTTTTTATCCGGCACCGACGGGACCGGCGTGGTGCCGGTTGATCAAAAAGTCCGCATTACAGAGAGGTATACTTACTAAGGTACGAGAGCCCCGTACACGGCCACAGATCCAGGCATCCCTGTTGCATGGCAACAGGTGCAGGAACCCCGGTTACACGGCCACTAATATGAAGTAAAACTTATCTGAACCACCTACTGAATTTTGCCGGTTAAGAGAGAGTTCCGGTTATTTTGGTGCCGGTAAAAAGAGTTTCCTGTATTTTGATTTTGTATGCTGCTTTTAATGATCTGTTCACTGTATCCCTAGATCGCTTTGCTCGTCTACCCCATTCAGTTTCTTATATTTTAACATGTTGGTGATGTTTCTATTTTTCCTACCGAAGTGCATCACCTCACATTTATCTATGTTAAAATTCATTTGCCACTTAACTGCCCAGTCTGCAAGTTTCCTAATGTCCTCTTGTATTACGTTGCATTCTTTCTCAGTGTTCGCTGTACCCCGAGTTTGGTATCATCTGAAAATTTTGACATTGAGTTACTTGTTTCTAAGTCCAAATCATTAATGTAAACTGTGAGTAACAGTGGTCCCAGCACTGATCCTTGTGGAGCACCACTTTCTATTTTGCTCCACCCTTTACCCCTACTCTCTGCTTTCTATGTTTTAGCCACTCTTCTGTCCATTCAGCTATTTCTTCCTTGACTCCATATGCCCTAACCTTTGTCATGAGCCTACCGTCTGGTAACTTATCGAAAGTCTTTTGAAAATAATTAAATTATAAAATAATGAATACACTCATCTATGAATAGGTTATAGAATCGACCTTGCTATACTGGCTAAATGCAGAATAGTTGAGCGTCTTTCGACTGGTAATTAAAAGAACATCAATGAAATCACACAAAATTTGTGTGTCGACTAGTAATTGAGCTAATAACTTCAAAAGCGGGACAAACTAAAATCCTTTTCAAACTGGTTTTCCTCCAGCTCCCCCCACCCCCGAGATACCTGCGCTCCTCTAATTCTGGCCTCTTGAGAATCCCTGATTTTAATCGCTCCACCATTGGCGGTCGTGCCTTCAGCTGCCAAGGCCCTTAACTCTGGAATTCCCTCCCTAAACCGCTGCGCCCCGCTAACTCTCTCCTGCTTTAAGATGCTCCTTAAAACCTACCTCTTTGACCAAGCTTTTGGTCATCTGTCCATATTTCTTCTTATGTGGCTCGGTGTCAAATTTTGTTTTATAACGCACCTGTGAAGCGCCTTGGGACATTTTACTACGTTAAAGTGCTATATAAATGCAAGTTGTTGTTGCTGGTGGTGGTTATTAACTTTGTCCCTGGCCAGCTATCTGGGCCGAAGCTAGAGCTTGTTCTTTTTGGAGTCTTCATTTTAATTAAAGATATCCGGATCAATTCCAAGAATGTAATGTGCATCAATTGGTTTCTCTTCAATATCTTTTTCCAAGACATCCCTTATTTTTAAATCTTGGAAATAATTTAGCTCAGCTTCCACAACGCCCCCCCCCCCCCCCGCACCGCACCCCCCCCCTGCCCCCCCCCCACCCCACACCCCCAACTGTCTGAGCCAGGCACTTGCAGTCTGAATTTACCATTATGTTTGTGGAAGAGGGTCTCTCATCATTTTCGTTATCATATCCATTATCGGTGCCAGGATGGGGACGGGGCATTGATCGTATTTGGGTCTATTCAATGGAAATAGACTGGTCATCTTCCAAAATTCTATAGACTCTGGAACCATTCCCATGGATTGGATGGTAGCTAATGTTAACCCACTATTCAAAAAAGGTGGTAAAGAGAAAACAGGGAATTATAGACTGATAAGCCTGACATCGGCAGTGGGGAAAATGCAAGAGTCCATTGTAAAAGGTGTATTGGCAGAGCACTTGGAAAACAGTGACAGGATCAGACAAAGTCAACATGGATTTACAAAAGGTAAATCGTGCTTGACTAATCTACTGACATTTTTTGAGGATGTAACTGGTAAAATAGATAAGGGAGAACCAGTGGATGTGGTGTATTTGGACATTCAGAAGGCTTTCAATAAGGTCCCGCAGAAGAGATTAGCATGTAAAGTTAAGGCACATGGGATTGGGGGCAAGGTACTGACTTGGATAGAGAGCTGGTTGGCAGACAGGAAGCAAAGAGTTGGAATAAATGGGTCTTTTTCCGAGTGGCAGGCAGTGACTAGTGGGGTACCGCAGGGATCGGTCCTAGGACCCCAGCTATTCACAATATATATTAATGATCTAGATGAGGGAACTAGATGTAATATCTCCAAGTTTGCAGACGACACAAAGCTGGGTGGGTCTGTGTGCTGTTAGGAGGATGCCGAGAAACTCCAGTATGATTTGGATAGGTTGGGTGATTGGGCAGATGCATGGTAGATGCAGTATAATGTGGATAAATGCGAGGTTATCCACTTTGGTGTCAAAAACAGGAAGGCAGATTATTATCTGAACAGCAATAGATTGGGAGAAGGGGAAGTGCAACGAGACCTGGGTGTCCTTGTGCACCAGTTGCTGAAAGTAAGCGTGCAGGTGCTGCAGGTGGCTAAGAAGGCAAATGGTATGTTGGCCTTCGTAGCGAGAGGGTTCGAGTACAGGAACAAGGATGTCTTGCTGCAGTTGTACAGGGCCTTGGTGTTGTGTATGTCCCTTTAAGGGAATAACTGGTCTCAGACTGCAGTACCGGCAGTGACCACCCCTGTATAAAAGGCCCTAGCAGGCTTCTGTAGTTTCAGTTTCCAGGTTGTCTCCATTCAGTAAAGACTTGTTATAATCAACTCCTGCAGTCCGTGTCTCAATTATACACGGACATAATACTGGCGACGAGCAAGAAACAAACTTACCTGCAACTCGGCAGCACCTCAGACGACGCTATTGAAGGTCGAAGCCAGAAGAAAGAAAAAAAAAAATAATAATCCAAATCATCGAGTTGAAAAGTGCAGGAGAGACTGTCGAGAGCCTGGCTTGATTCTCCAGTCTGTGGTTTCCCAGCTAATCGGGCTGGTGGCAGGTAGTGCACTGATCCTTCCTGGGCTGCGGCGGGCTAGAGCTCGATCGGGTGGCTCTGCAACGGGGCCGGGCAGCGAGTCGGGAAGCAAAGGGAGAGAGAGAGGGTGGGGCACACAGGGCGCGGCCGGTGCTTTGAATCCGGGCAGCGTTCGGACCTAAGAAGAGGGAGGGAAGTGTCCCAGAGGGTTCGCTCCACGACGGGAACGGTTCTTCAATTAACGGAGCAAATATTGAAGCGCGATAGAAAAATAAAAATACCGCGGAGAGCAGTGTTAGCAGCTGCGGCAGCGGCGGGAAAGCGCGGGAGGCGCCATCTTAACTCGGCGGGGAAGAAGGAAAAGCGCGGGAGGCGCCATTTTGATCCATTGGGAACGAAGGCAATGTGCGGGAGGTGCCATCTTAGATTTCCAAGATGCCGAAGACTGGCGATATCACTGCCTTCGATAATGCAATAGAAGACTGGACCACGTATGTGGAAAGAGTCGAGGTATATTGCGAGGCAAACGAAATAGCCGATGAGAAAAAGGCATCGGTATTGCTAAATTTAATGGGCGCAAGAACGTACGGCCTATTGCGGGACATGATTACTCCAGCCAAACCGAAGGCGAAGAGTTTTAACGAAATTGTTGCTATCCTACAGGAACACCTAAATCCTACACCGCTGCTGATAGCAGAAAGATTTTAATTCCACAGGAGAAATCAGCATAAAAATGAGAGCAATGCTGATTACCTTACGGAACTACGCAAGCTATCAAAGCACTGCCAGTTCGGAACAGGACTGGCAGATACCTTACGGGACAAATTTGTCTGTGCACTCCTGAGTGAAGGAACCCAGAAGAGGTTACTCTCAGAGAAAGAGCTGACGCTAGATAAGGCTTTCAGCATGGCAGTATCGTACGAAGCAGCAGCAAGGGGAGCTGCGGAAATACAACAAAAGCCACAGGAATACGGCACCCACGAAATGACACGGGGATTTGCAAAATGTTATCGCTGCGGCAGAACAAACCATGACCAGAAGGACTGCTGGTCCAAGGACAAAATATGCAGGCAATGCGGAAAGATGGGACACATTGCACGAGTTTGCAGGTCCGGGAAGAAGACCAATGACAACAAAAAGGCTACTAAGGAACCGTACAGGAAAGTACAAAAGATGACGGACAGTAGTTCCGAAGACCAGATGAGCGATAGTGAATCCGGGAACAAGAGACTAAGCTGTCTCAAACTTCACAATGTAATCGCAAAAGAGGATCACCGAACCATTTGGGTCACCCTCACGATAGCAGGGTCCCAAGTCAAAATGGAATTGGATACAGGATCAGCTCTAACCGTCATGAATCAACGAGACTACAAGCGGCTATTCTCACACATACCCTTGAGAGAGACATCCATTGTCTTGAGGACGTATACGGGGCAAAAAGTATACCCCAGAGGAAAAATAAGGGTGCCTGTCGAATACAACGGCAAGAAAATACGGAAATTGTATCTCTACATTCTGCAAGATGGTGGACCACCGTTATTGGGACGTGAATGGATCAGAAAGCTAAGTTTAGACTGGCACTCCATTCAGGCACTGACGGTGGCTGGTAAAAAGGATGACGACGTCACTCCTGGATGATTGTCAACAATCTTAGCTGACGCCAAAGAGGTATTTCAACAAGAACTGGGCACTCTTAAAGGCGTAACCACCTCGATAAAAATAGAGGAGAATGCAATTCCCAAGTTTTTCAAAGCAAGACCGGTACCATATGCAATTCGCCCAGCCGTCGAGGCAGAGCTGGAGAATCTGGAGAATGCAGGCATGTTATCTAAGGTAGACTGGAGCGAGTGGGCGACACCCATCGTTCCTGTCATGAAGAAAACATTAAACAATAAGTCTGAGGAGCCAAGGAAGGTTCGCATCTGTGGGGGCGTCAAGGTGACGGTGAACCCAGTCCATCACACAGTACAATATCCTCTTCCAAAGATAGAAGGTATCTTCGCCTCGCTATCTGGCGGAAAGCGTTTTACAAAAATTGACCTAGCACAAGCATATTTGCAGATGGAGGTTGAAGAATCCTCTAGGAAGTATCTCACGATAAACACTCACAAAGGTCTTTACCACTATAATCGACTGGTATTCGGAGTAGCATCAGCTCCGGCGATATGGCAAAGAGCGATGGAACAAGTCCTGCAAGGGATTCCGGGGACTCAGTGTTACTTGGACGACATCCTAGTGACAGGTGAAGATGACAGTGAACACCTTGCTAACATAGAGCAGGTGCTCACTAGACTACGTGAACATGGGCTACGAGCCAATCGCCCCAAGTGCGGGTTTTTAAAGAAACAGATATCGTATTGTGGCCACGTGATTGATGAAGAGGGGTTGCATAAGTCCCCTGACAAAATTGAAGCAGTAGTTAAGGCTCCAGCGCCTGAAAATGTGTCGCAACTGAGGTCATTCCTCGGATTGGTGAATTACTACCATAAGTTTTTGCCGAATTTGTCCACAATTCTGCATCCACTGAACGCCCTACTACGAACGGGAGTAGCATGGAAATGGAGCGATGAATGTAAGCGGGCCTTTCAGAAGAGTAAGGACCTAATCACTTCAAGAGAAGTATTGGCTCACTACAACCCATCACTACCGATAAGACTGGCGTGTGATGCGTCTCCCTACGGCATTGGGGCGGTACTGTCACATAAATTCCTTGATGGTTCAGAGAGGCCGATAGCTTTTGCGTCACGCTCGTTAACTTCAGCCGGGCGTAACTACGCCCAGATTGACAGAGAGGCCCTCAGTCTGGTGTGGGGGGTGAAGAAGTTCAATCACTACCTGCACGGTCAGAAATTTACTCTACTAACTGATCATCAACCTCTCGTCTCCATTTTCAACCCTCAGAAGGGCGTACCGATAATGACGGCACAACGGCTACAGAGGTGGTCCCTTTCCCTAGGGGCACACCAATATGACATCGAGTACAAAGGAACGAAACAGCATGGGAATGCTGATGGATTATCGCGCCTACCGTTGCCGGTGGTGGAAGAAGAACTGGCAGTGGATCCAGTGGAGTTATTCCACTCGACTATAGTCGAATGTCTCCCTGTGACGAATGCAAACATAGAAAAGGAAACACGAAATGACCCGACACTCTCCTGGGTCTATGATTTAACGGTGAAGGGATGGCCAGCACATGGCGAACCACTGCTGCCAGCATTCTCGCCAAGAAGAGAACAGCTGTCCGTGCGCAGAGGAACCTTGATGTGTGGATCCAGAGTAGTAATTCCACCCAAATTGAAGGATAGAGTGCTCAATGAGCTTCATGAGGGTCATCTGGAGGGGTAAAAATGAAGAACTTAGCCAGAGCGTTTGTGTGGTGGCCGGGAATCGATAGAGAAATCGAAGAGATGACCAAGAGCTGTACAGGATGCCAGAAGGTCCAAAACGCCCCACCACAAGCCCCTCTACATCCATGGGCGTGGCCCTCATCTCCATGGCAAAGGGTGCACATTGATTTTACTGGTCCCTTTATGGACTCGATGTTTTTAATTGCGGTGGATGCACATTCAAAGTGGCCAGAGGTAATAAAAATGTCCTCAACCACCACAGAAAAAACTATCACAGTCTTACGAACCATATTCGCCAGGAATGAGCTGCCTGAACAGATTTGCTCTGACAATGGACCACAGTTTGTGTCTGAAGAGTTCCGGAGGTTCTTAAAGAACAATGGTGTTAAGCATTACACATCCGCCCCATATCATCCAGCCACTAATGGATTGGCCGAGAGGTTTGTTCAAACATTCAAGAAGGCTATCAAGGCAATGTGTAATGAAGATATACTCCGACAACACAAGGTGGATAACTTCTTGTTTGCCTACCGGAATGCGACACATGCGGTTACCAACCAAACTCCAGCCATGATGTTCTTCAATCGAAGACTACGATGCCGCTTGGATTTGGTTAAGCCAAACGTCAGAAGAGATGTGGAGAACAGGCAGTTTCAGAATATGAATGAAAGGCTGACTAGGAGTTTTAAGATCGGTCAACCAGTTTTGGCCCGGGACTACCGCACAGAGAAATGGCAGCCAGGAACGATCTGTACACGGCAAGGACCTCTAATGTATACCGTGGACGTTGGAGAGAGCATTATAAGACGCCATGCTGACCAGATTCTAGAGTCACTGGAAAACGTCAACTCCACACCACGATCTGATACACCTGGCGATGAAACCGAAGTACCAATTGCATCTACCGCAGAATCGGTGATATTGGAAGCAGACGAACCAAACAACAACATTGATCCCGACTCAACCTTGCCAGAAGAACCTGATATCCCAAAGAGGCGTTATCCAGACAGAATCAGGAAGCCTCCTCAAAGACTGAACTTATAATTGCTTAACTTCAACCAATGTATCTAGCAACCGTAATTGTAATTGTAATTAGTTATTATTTAGTTGTTAAATGAATGTTATGTACTGTTTATCTAAAAGAGGAGGAATTGTTGTGTATGTACCTTTAAGGGAATAACTGGTCTCAGACTGCAGTACCGGCAGTGACCACCCCTGTATAAAAGGCCCTAGCATGCTTCTGTAGTTTCAGTTTCCAGGTTGTCTCCATTCAGTAAAGACTTGTTATAATCAACTCCTGCAGTCCGTGTCTCAATTATACACGGACATAATACTTGGTGAGACCACATCTTGAGTATTGTGTGCAGTTTTGGTAACCTTATCTGAGGAAGGATGTTCTTGCCATGGAAGGAGTGCAACGAAGATTCACCAGACTGATACCTGGGATGGCAGGAATGACATATGAGGAGAGATTGGGTCAATTGGACTTATACTCGCTGGAGTTTAGAACTATGAGAGGGGATCTCATTGAAACTTATAAAATTCTAACAGGACTAGACAGACTAGATGCAGGAAGGATGTTCCCAATGGCTGGGGAGTCCAGAACCAGGGGTCACAGTCTAAGGATAAGGGGTAAGCCATTTAGGACAGAGATGAGGAGGAATTTCTTCACCCAGAGAGTGGTGAACTTGTAGAATTCTCTACCACAGAAGGCAGTTGAGGCCAATTCATTAAATATATTCAAGAAGGAGTTAGATATATTTCTTAAGGCTAAAGGGATCAAGGGATATAGAGAGAAGGCAGGGACAGGGTACTGAATTTGGATGATCAGCCATGATCTCATTGAATGGCGGAGCAGGCTCGAAGGGCTGGATGGCCTACTCCTGCTCCTATCTTCTATGTTTCTATGTAAATAATGTACATCAGCCAGGGAATCCACATGTTCTGTCGCTGTGACTCCTTTTATGCTTAGATTTTGAGAATCCTTCAGCAGCATCTCCTGTCCAAGTTGGATTCTCTTTATCTAGTCAGGCACTAGCATGTGCATTGGAAGCACTGGAGGTCGTTGCCGTGGTCTTTTGGGAGCCAATACCTCCTCTGGTTTTGTTGCAACATATCTATCCTTTGGTTTATTTTCTGGATTATCCTTTAGTCCATCTTCCCCATTTCCTCTCTCAATTTCTTTATGCCCTTCAGTAGACCTGAACCATCCTTATCTGAATGTTGTGACTGTCGGCTCTGATACTGTCTCCGTTTTCGCCGGGGATTATTATTTTGGAACCTACCTTCGGAATGATTATCCCATGGTGGACTATCATTCCAATCTGTCTGGGACTCTTGATTACTTGAGCTCCTACTTTTGTAGTTTTGATCTCTCTCATAGCTTTGCCTAGCAAAATGTTTGTCGTGCGTGTGACCTTCTCCGTCTTGTGACAAGAGAGGTTAAGGGCAGGAATTTAACTCAGGAGTCGGGTTGGAGGCGGGACTACAACTTTCGGGGTTATAGTCCCGCCTCCATCGAGATGCGGCCAATCGATGCGATTTTAACTTGATTGACTTTGTTGAGCCCGCCCAGCAGGCTCAGCAGGCCAATTAAGGGCCACCGGCAACAGGTGACATCACAGACTGAAATTTCATCTGTCAAGAGGTTTTGACAGATGAAATATCAGCATTTCACAGCTGTTTGAAGCTGTCAAACACTGACAGTCTTACTTCTAACCTGAGTCCTTCTCCACAGACTCAGTTAGAAATCTCTCCTGCACAGAAAGCTGAAGGCTGTCACTTTTGACAGTTCGCAGCCATTCTGCTTTCTGTGCCGGTGAGATGAGGGGCTCCCGGAACCTAAAGGAAGGAAGGCTGAAAAGGTAAGAAAAGGTATGTAAAACTTATTTAATCACTTTAGACACACCAAACACACTTATCTTTGCACTCATGCAGACATCACTCACCTGAACACCAACATCTCGACCCCTCCAAGTCCTTCAACCTGACGGCCTGACTCCGCTTACTTGGCGTGGTTTGGAGCCGTCGGGAATTCCACACTTCAACATCAAAAATAGGGATTAGGCTAAAAGCTGCCTGTTAACAGGCAGTTAATTGGCACTAATCCCTTCCCACCTCGGGTAGGCGGGTCTCAGTGCGGGGTGGATACCTGCCTTCTTTGAAACTGGCATGAAGGCGGATTTGGGTGCGGGAAGGGGTCGGGACCCATGATTTCGGGATTTTAACCCCCTGCACGCCTCCAACCCCGACTCCACGGCACAGTGAAAATCCTGCCCTAAGTGCCGTAACTGGTTCCTTCTTTTGATTAGCATTGTCGTCTATCGGATCGAATGTGATTATACCTCCATGGGTAAGTTGGGTTTCTCTGATCTGGAGGCACCTTTATGGCAAACACTGGCTGCTGACAAAACCCGGGCCTTCTTCATGATTGTATGACTGGAGGCACCCTCCTCCATCGGGAAAAGGAGATATCCTGTAGCTCAGGTACTAGGCTACTACAGAATAGCACAGCGCACTCTACATAATCCGCTGGTTGGACTACTTCCCGTCCTGCAAAATAATGGGCCCGGATTTTGCAGTCGAAATAACGGTGAGGCTAACAGCGCTCACTATTATTTATGTGGAAATCGGACAGCAATCCCAGCGACTGCACACACGCAGTTAAACGCGGAAATCAAGAAGTTGCCTTGCCAGCGAAGTCCACATCCCGAGAATGAATAATAAAAAAAGTAGACATCTCGGGGGGGTGGGTCAAACCTTTTCACGAGTGCAGCATGTTTGAGGATGAGGTCCTGTCATCTTTCAAAAAAGAGCGACGCTACATACACCGCTCTGGAGCGCGGGTCTTTTCCCAAGATCTGCCATAATGGATGTTGGCATATGGCCATCAGGGCATGTGAATGGGACCTTTGTTGGTGGAGGAACCAATAGGATTAGTCGCCCCTTGTAGCCACTATGGCTCCTCACCTGCGTTGGTTGAACTAACCTTAATGGCGTACTCATCAGAGGTGACATTAAGTGGTGTCGCCTGTGGTGCGAACCACAATAGAGGGAACTTTCTTTTACTGGGAAAGTTTATCTTCATGGTGGCATCTCCAGGGCCATTTTATTGAATTGGGCCTGTTCCCCTGAGGTCTTTAACTGCTGGGTATCTAGTTCTTTCGCAGTCATCAATTGCTCCCGACGCTGCAGGTCCTCTCCCCTGTACTGGAGTTCTAACTCTATTTGACGTAACTGGAGTTCTTGGACCTTTATGCGATATTTAGGATTGTGTGGACTTGGGGGTCGACTTGGATTCCTCACCATCCTCACTTCTGAGAGATAAGGGTCCTCTTGGTAGCTAGGAGGGTGACTACTTCTATGTTGAAATGGTGGTGAAAGTGACCTCTCATCTATCTGGATGAATTCACTCTCACTTTCTCTATCTTGGTGCTCCACGGATTGGAGATCTGACTCCCCACCACCCTCCTGGAAAGAAGTCTTTTTCTCAGGAGGAAAAGGCTGGTGAGTAAATTCTAACTTGTCTTTTCCGTGACGGTAATTGGTTCCTAACTGCAACCTCCTTAACTCATGCATATCAGCTTAGGTCCTCTCGCTATTCCTTTCTGTAAAACCCATCCCTCATTAAGTTGGTCATATTCACAGACCCAAACCTCATGCTGTTGCCAAGCTGTTTTGTGCATTTGCCTTTGTTCTGGCACTTGCTGGTCTCTTTTTAACTCAGCTTGTGTTCTATATATCTCTGAGTTTTTCCTCTTAATTATTTGAGTGCCTCATCGTGTTCCCTTATTAGTGTTAAGCTTGCTTCCTTGCATCAGTCTAACTCAACCTGACTTTTTGGTCATTATCTGTTAATTACTTTTACATTCTGTTTCCTGCTCAATTATCTTTTGTCTGGCTTCTTGAAAGGCGGCTTCTCGGTATAAAACGTTTACTTCCTCTTTGTTTAACCATTGTGTAAACTATGGTTCTTTCTGGGTGAACTTTTGTGCATGGTGTAGCTCTTTCTGAATTGGCTGTTGTTTAAGCTCTGCCTCTCCTTTAATAAAGACAGTTTCTCGAACTTGGATCCACTCTTTTCTTGTCTCCACTTCTCTAACGGGACTGTATTCCCCCCCACCCCCGCTTTAAGTGAGGCTGTAAAATACCTGGGGAAGCCGCTTCCCCCAGTCCCACAAGGAAGGCATACATTCCACCACTCTTCTTTTTCCCAAAGTGTACCACTTCACATTTCTCGGCATTGAACTAAATCTGCCACCGATTTGCCCACCGTGCTAATTATTTAAGTTTTGGGGATGTTGTGTTCAAGACTCTATGATTAGTATTACATCCTCAGGTAACTAACGAGGCAAAATGGCAGCTGATATGATGGCAGTTTCAAAAAAAGAAATTTGAGTTTGTACTTTTTATTTGAAATTCATAGCATTTTAAAGTGTTTTTAATTAATTCTCGGGATGTGGGCATCGCTGGCAACTGAGCGGTTTGCTCGGCCACTCCAGAGGACAGTTAAGAATGGAGCACTTTGGTGTGGGACTTGAGTCAGGTATAAGTCAGACTGGGTAAGGATGACAGCTGTCTTTCCCTAAAGGTAAGGAACCAGTTGGGTTTGTATCACAATCTGTCAGCTTCATGGGCAGTTTTTACTGAAAACCAGCTTTTTATTTCCAAATTTCAGATTCTCAAACTGCCATGGTGGGATTCGAACTCATGCCTCTGGATTACTAGAGAACATGGCTGTTGGCTTTGCTGCTCGATTTTTATGATCATTTCTGCTGTTGTCCAACCTGATTTGGAGTGGGATAGTGAAGGCAAATCCAGCTCTTGTTATTTTGCTTTGTGATTTACTTGCATCCAATTTGCATATGTGTAGATTGTAGTGTATTTAATACAGTCTAATGTGCCTAGGAAAGAAATGTTTGTGGCGTTAAGTCAATAATTATCTGTAGCATATTTTAGTCTGGCCCACAGCAGAAGGAACAGGCAACACTGGCTACTTGCTGAACATTATCTTCTTTTTAAATTTAACTCTTTGTATTCAGGCCCTGATCCCTAAATTATCTGAGATCCAGTCCTTGAAAGGACAGAAAGGATGTGTAAGGATCCCACTATGGTCTAAACACCAGTCAAAGCTTCTGTCAAGGCAAAGGTCTTGGTGACTTCCAGTTTCATATTTAATTTGTATGGTTCAACACTGCCAGAAATCCAGCCTGTGCACTCAGTACTTCAAATATTTAAAAATGAAATATTGAGCTTGAACCTTAATGCAGTCATTCCAGTTATGGTGTTGCTGCTGATCCAATATTTATACTGTTATGTAAAACATTGTATACCGCCAACTAGTGGTCAGAGATGGAATAAAAACTGAAAATGCAGGAAACACTCAGCAGGTCAGGTAGCACCTGTGAAGAGAGAAACAGGGTTTTTGGGGAGGAAAGGGTGGAAAACAGGCGCTGAGTGGGTGCTGTGCTAATAAGACATGCCTGTTTAACAGGCTGGTTTTAGCTCACAATTTGGGGGCTAATTGCTGATTACCATGATTTAATAGTGCCTGCCAGTTTAGCACTCAAGTGCTGATTAGGAGCAGTTTTCGTAGAGCTTCCACTGAAGGTGTGGAGTGTGCTGGCTGACACACAATGGGATGTTTCAGGATGGCTCAGGGACCGAGGGAGAGGGTGCACAGGTTCTCGGATGGGGCACTGGAGGTCCTGGCGGAGGAGGTCCTGAGGAGAAGGAATGTCCTGTACCCCGCAGGGGGGTGGCGGGGATGGAGCCCACCTCACCCTCCTGTCCCTCTCTCCTGCGGCAGCTGGTGCTGCTGTGCTTGGCCTCTTCTCCTCCTCCCATTCCTCCTCCAGACCAGGGGGGACCGCTAGCAAGATCCCCATCACCAAGCACTCCCTTTTTCCTGGTGACTCCTAGAAGGTCTCCAATAAAATAGAGTACCACAGCACTTACTCTCTTTAGGTGAAGTCCTCAGAGAATTTCCAGGAATTATGTTAATAAATTGTTGGTGAAGTCTTGACAAAGTGTCCCATGAAGTCTCCCGATGTGTCTCAAAAGTAATCTTCAAATGCAGTGTAGTCAGTCGATCTCCAGCAGCAAGTGGACAGGGAAATCTGAGCGTGGCTTTATGTAGCGCGAGAAATCCTCAGCAATGACCTGTTTACTCCTGTTCAGCTGGTTGCTGCTAGGCGGAAGTCATTAATTGCACTGCTAGCCAGCAGAATGGTGCAGCCTCTTTACTGAGCGCTAGCAGGCAATTTAATTGTTAATCAGAGCCTTAATGATCCTTGGAGTGGCCATTCCTTGCGCGCGCTTCAACTCCTTTACAAAGATGTCGTCTTGCGCAAAAGGGGGCTAAACCGGCGTTGCAGCTCAAGACTCCATCATGGCCACCTCATCGCCTTAAGTGTCCAGGGATAATCGCCCCCAGAGAGTTCACGGCCTTGATATTAATCCCCCACGATGGGCAGGAGAGGGTTGGGGGGGGCTTTAAAAATGAAAAAACAGGGAATACGCCCCTTGTAGTTTTTACAGGGGCAGGTTTCAAGGCGTCCGAGTGTCCCGCCGTGGAGAGGCGGGACACTTCATTAACATATTTAAATCGAGCTCCCACCGTGCAATTCAGAGCTCGATTTAAATTTAACAGTTGCCGCACGGGTTTCCCAGGGGTTGAGAAACCCGGCAGTGAAAGGGAGGCGGGAGCTGCTGACTCAAGAAGTTAAGTGGCTTGTGGGCCAGGAGGAGTAGGAGTGCTGCCCCTGGCCCCTCATGGAAGCCCTTGGCCTCCCCTCTGCCAATTGCGGCCTCTCTCTGTTCTGCCATGATCTCCCCCCTCCCACAATGGTCTCTCTTCCCACAAGCCCCGATCGATGACCTCTCTATGACGCGATTGTGGCCAACTTCACCCCAAACCCCCAACACCGACCTTCAGCCCAACCCGCGCCTCCCTTCCCCCGCTCCCCCCCCCCCCCCGATTGCTGGGAACTTTCCCCAAAGGTCCCCGCCTGTGGCCTCCTGCCACTGGTTTTCCTATCCAGCAGCCGGCCAACCTCTCAATTTGGCCATCTGCCAGGTAAGAAATGGAGGAAGATAATGATAATGAGGTCCTGCCGTTAAGTTCGGCAGGAGCTTCCCATCCCCGGCCTTGCCGGGTGTATTCTCCACGCTCCCCCCACCCTCTCCGCCTCTATAGGGGCCAACATTTCAGGACGATGACCTTTCATCAGAACCTGGAAATGTTAACCCTTGTTTCTCTCTCCACTGATGCTGCCTGACCTGTTGAGTGTTTCCAACATCTTTTTGTTTATATTTCAGATTTCCCACATCCACAGTATTCTGCTTATGTGCTAGTGGCGAGAGGTGGGATTGAAATATACAAATGATGTGCTCAGAGCACCACTGATCCCCTGCCCCCGCCCCCTGAACCATGCAATCTCCTGGGAGAGGGATTTTCAAGTTGCGCTCAAAATGGGCACGAAGTCTGCAGAGCAGCCATTGCGCCCGCCCGTACGTGCTGGCAGGAGGCCCGAGCCGTTATGAGGCCCAGGCCTCATTAGCATGCCGCTGGCAAGCTGCGGGGGGTCTAGTAGGTGCCCTGCTGCAGCTCATTGGTTCTGGATGGGCAGGGAATCGGTCAGCTTCCATGCTAAGCTGGCCGGCAGCAGTCCCAAGAGGGGACCTCGAACAGGCTGGCAGCATCGCGCTTTCTCAGGCGAGAAACGGGTGGCCTGTAGTTGAAAATCACCTTCAGCTGCCAAGGCCCAAAGCTCTGGAATTCCCTCCCTAAACCTCTCCGCCTCTCTACCTCTCTTTCCTCCATTAAGACACTCCTTAAAGCCTACCTCTTTGACCAAGCTTTTGGTCGCCTGCTTGAATATCTCCTTATGAGGCTCAGTATCAAATTTTGTTTGATAATCGCTCCTGTGAAGCACTTGGAATGTTTTACTATATCAAAGGTGCTATATAAATGCAAGCTTTTGTGATTCCCCAAAATTCATCACAATTGCATTAAATGATTCCACTCCAAGAGTTCAAATGTCATTGCCCCTTCCAAGTACCAGCTTGGTGGGTGTGGTATCCAAGATGAAGTAATTTCATATCATGGACCTTGGTTTGTCCATGTCTGGACTTTAGAAGACTTAACAAAGTCTAATTTTCAACGACACAACTTCTCATCAAAGCACTCGCATTCGAACGAGTCACCTGTTCAAATTTCAATAAAGCAAACAGTCAAGGTGTACGTCTATCCCTGCTTGATGACTGTCACATGCCTGGAGACGGTACAGCACCACGAGCACAATTTGCGATGATCCGTGGAACAAATGCACCATTTCCCACTCCAGACAACTGGCCAAACCAAACATCATCAGAGGAGGACAGGGGAATAGGAATAAGAGAGCTGGCACACATGTGATGGGCCAAAAGGCCTCCTTCGATAATGCAGGACTCCAAGATGGGATTAATGTATGAACAAAAACAGAAAATGCTGGAGATACTCAGCAGGTCAGGCAGCATCTGTGAAGAGAGAAACAGAGTTAACGTTTCAGGTCGATGACCTTTCATCAGAACGAAAGGTCATCGACCTGAAACATTAACTCTGTTTCTCTCTTCACAGATGCTGCCTGACCTGCTGAGTACCTCCAGCATTTTCTGTTTTTATTTCAGATTTCCAGCATCTGCAGTATTTTCTTTTTGTATTAATATATGAACACTTTGCTCAGAGAAGAAAGCAAGCATGTCATTTTATATCAAATTTGAGGCATGCTGCTAACATTCCCCTGAAAAGAAGTTGTTCAAATAGGATATGAACCTTTACAGACGGTGCTTCCTATGTTTTTTTTAAACTGCCATGTTAAGGTCTTTTTTACTGTCTTGCTCATTATACAATTGCACACTTTCAACTGGTAGGGCAGAACAGTTTGGACTGCAGAATTCTCCCTGGTTGCTGTCAACCTAGTTTCACACTGGGAGCAAATGATGAGAAAAGTTCCTCTAAACTGCTTCCAATTCCTGATGCAGAATTTTGCATAGCCAGTTTAGCAAAACTAGTCCGCATCTGATAGCTGATTGTAGAGAACAGTCAATGTTGGGATTTAAATGTGTACTGCCAGAATGGTTGTCTAAAACTCGACTGCCAGAAGTTCTGCTTGTATTTTTGACCCTAATTCCATGAAGAGATACTGCATTAAACTGACAATTAATCCATCGTGCTCCGTTGATGAAAGCCTTTTTGCTGAAACAGCGCCATATTCTCCGCAGATGCAACAAAGAAGCCCATGCAGTCTCACGCACCGAGCCAAGACAGTGTTCAGGCGATTAACTAACAATGGAACTAAATGAGGGAAATTTTTCATTTATACGTTTGTTGTTTCCCACGTGACATCCCGACAGGCAATTGTACACACTGTGTATGGAGATGTGTAGGTCAATAAGGAAGAATAAGCCAGCAATTTCACTCTAATCTGATCAGTATTTATTTCTGCACAATATATTTCATAAGCACCAGCTGAGCACCTATCATAACTTCAACCTTGTGCCCTCATTTTCTCACCAAGTTGAATTGCAGTGATTTTGCTGCACAATTATCTGCTCATACAAGCAACTCTACCCGTCTTCACTCTAACACCAGCTCATTTGCACTTGATTAAGAAGGGCCAGTGAGTGTCCTAATTACTGAACGTCATCTCCTGTCTTGTTTCAGTGCTGTTTTATTCAAGGCTGTGTCAGTACTGAGAGTCTTTTGGGCTCTGCAAACCAATTAAAATGGATGGCTGAAATGATAACTTGATTATTCAGATACACTGGACGGTCCTAAATGTACCACAACTTCCTGTTTTCATGTTTTTCAGTCCATAATAAGAACATAAGAAGTAGGAGCAGGAGTAAGCCATACGGCCCCTCGGGCCTGCTCCGCCATTCAATAGGATCATGGCTGGTCCGAACCTAGACTCACGTCCACTTCCCCGCCCGCTCCCCGTAACCCCTAATTCCCTTATCAGCTAGGAAACTGTCTATCTCCGTTTTAAATTTATTTAATGTCGCAGCTTCCACAGCTCTCTGAGGTAGCAAATTCCATAGATTTACTACCCTCTGAGTGAAGAAGTTCCTTGCACAATAAGGTGAGACACATTCATTCATTCAGATCATATTTTAAGAACTAACATTCAGAATGTGTTAGTTATTTGGAGCTTGAAGAATTAAATCAAATCTGTAAAGTTGTGTCCCATACCTGTTCTAGCTGACGCTTGACAAGACACTGATTAATTGATTTAATTTGCAATTGATTACAATTTGTCCTTGACTTATTGATTGTAATGTGTTAATTAACAAAGCCAGAGGACAAACTAATGGTGTGAGCTTGTCCTTGCCACACGTCGGGACTTGTTCTCATTCACACAACACGGTCTGGGGAAAAGTGAAAGTTGCCTAATCGCAGCATTATGAGAGATCTGCTGTCAAAGTCAGTTGTAAAACATTTCCTTGTGCAAGACCAGAGCATAAGCCAATGTGAAATCTCATGTCTGATTCTTCACAGATATCGATGAATGTGCCACAGGAGTACACAGTTGCTGGAATGACTCGGTCTGCGTGAATCTCGAAGGAGGATTTGACTGCCGATGTCCTTTTGGTGAGCATTGCACTGGCGACTGTCCCCATGATGAAGGGTTAAAGCGCAACGGACAGGTCTGGACCTTGAGAGCTGATCGGTGTTCTGTCTGCTCTTGTCAGGTGAGTGTGTACAATCTTGTGGTAGGGGGGTCACTTGAGACACGTTTCACTGCAACTCGAGAGAAACCCCCAAACTCATAGTCATCTTGGATAGTACCATAATTTGGTGGGCCATTTTGCAAGATGACTAAGTTGCTTTCCATGTCAGTTCTGCCTATTGTAAGAAAAACACTTCAGAATATATTTTTAATTTTATCTTTAAATTGGCGGACTTGTGATGTAAGGCTCTCAGTTTACAGGCAGCGCTGAGGCAGATAAAAACATGGAGCCTAAAATTACAGTCCAGACCAAGGTGGAAACCCAGGGGATCTTGATCAGGGAGTAGAAAATGAAGCAGGATCAGATTCTGCTGGGAATCCGCCCCATTTCTTATTTCCTGACATTTTCTGATAGGGGACCGTGGGCAGACTTCCCTTTTGTCTGGGGGAATTCCCAACAATGTTCCCTCTAAATTTTTTTGGGGTCACGTGGCCCCTTTAACCGGCTGCATGGCCCATTCAAAATTCCGTGCACGCACGGGTTTTTCCATTTATAAGCCGGTGAGCCGGCTGCGCGGGACCTCCGAAAAGGGAACATTGGTTCCCAGCTATTCCGGTAATTTTTCATGGGAACTCTCGCCAGCTGAGAATTGTCATGAGTCTCACTGAGACCTTAGTCAGAGGTAAGCGATCCTCTCTGGGATTGACTGCCTTAAACAAATACTCTGCGCGGTTCCATTGGGATCTATTTATCTAGAAGACTCGCTTTGTCATTGGGCCCATCCACCTCAGTCCCACTCTTCTCCATCAGAGCAGCTTGGCGCTGCCCCGACATTCAGGCTAGCAGGTCGGGCCGGGTGCTGCTGAGCTTACTGGTGCAATGCACCCTCCCCATTTATTCAAATAACCACATTCCCATAATTGGGATGGGGGTCTGGGCCTTTTTGTTTGAGCAGAGTTAGGGTCCACTACAGGGTGCCACTGGTGGCGAGGCCCAACAGGAATTGCATTTTAGAACCTCAGCTTTAAAGATGGCAACACTGCACAGCTATCTTGAATAGCAATCCTCTTGAATGGCGAGTCTTTGCATTTGGTTTTCTCTTCATGCACTGGGATTGCAGAGCCTTGCAAACTTGCGTGAGTTCTGGCCACAAGGAGCGGCAAGAACATGTATATCAAGATTAATACGAGGCATTTCTAAACATGGTGGTGTAGTAAATACCACAAAGGTTTCTCTAGATTTCTAACCATTTTGAGATGAATGAGATGGCTCGCTTTATTTCTCTTCCATGTTCTAGTGACCTGCATTTTGCAAACTCGGTTTCTCAAGCAGGCACAATTTTCTGCCACTCTTAATTTCCTGAGGGTAATGAAAATTTTACAAGTAATGAGCACGTTCAGCATACCCGAGGTTTAAAAAGAAATATTTGATGAATATAGAGATAATGCAGCAGGAAACAATGAGAAATATACAAAGAATAGCAGGGAAGCAAAAAGGACATTAGGAAGACAATGAAAGAAGATTAGCAGTCAACAACAAGGGAAATAGCAATGCCTTTTATTAATATAAAAGAATTAAAAAGATAATCAAAAACACAGCTTAAGAAGATACTGCCAAAAGAAATCAAACTTCTTCCAGATTCCAACTCTCGTTTGCCCCAATTCAGAGCAAGCAGTGAGCTTGGGCGAGCGTCAGGTTCACCCGGCTTGCCGATATGAGGCCCAGATGTACTCTCAGAAGTTGTTTAAATACAACAGCCCTGAATGACCCCCGCCACGACACCAGGACAACTCCCCTGCTCTTCTTCGAAGCGGCATGGGATGCTTTGATGTCCCTCTGAAAGGGCAGACGGGGCCTCGGTTTAATATCTCATCTGAAAGACGGCACCTTCAACAGTGCCAGTACTCACGACCTCTGACTCAGTGGCGAGAGTACTACCGCTGAGCCAAGGCTGACACTGATACAATAGTCCGTTTCTAACATTGCAAATTGTTGTATTTTAAAGAGGCACTGTCCTCTTGCAACTGGTCTTGCCAGCCAAGTTACCAAATCACTGAGCAGAGGCAGGTGCAGCGATATAAGGACATCATCACATCAACAATCACACATGCCACAACAATATGAAAAGGAAGCCAATAATATATAAAGAGTGCACCAGGAACAACATGTGGTTTAGCGAGCAACCTGCTAACATTATAACAGAATTGTCAGTGTAGACTGTTGTTGACCTTGTACATTTTGGTTTAGCTCAAAGTCCTTAGAGTCTCATTCTTGTATTGATCTCCAGAAAACTTTAGCAACACTAGGAAGTAGTGTATGATTGAAATCTTTCAGTCTAGACTTCAGTGAATTTTTCATTCAACCTTGTGATGTGCCATGGTCTAAGCATCAATGTCTTGGCTCTGGTATAGATCTACTATTAATATGAGCCTGTTACTAATTTATTAAAAAGCAATATCAATTGGAGTTTGTTTTTATAGTTGCCTAAAATCTAATGACAAATCTTCAGAGTGATAGTTGTTTTTTCTCCCCTACTAATAGGATGGGAAGATTTTCTGCAGAAGGACAGTTTGTGACTGCCGCAATCCGAATGTGGACCTCTTCTGCTGTTCAGAATGTGACACCAGGGTGACCAGCCAGTGTTTACATCAGAATGGGCACTTGGTCTATCGCAGTGGAGACATCTGGACTTACAGCTGCCAGCAATGCCGATGTCTGGTACGTGTCTGAATTTTCTGAGGGAAATCCCATATGCTCATGAAGAAAGAAAGAGTTGCATTTATATAGCACCTTTCCTGACATCAGGGCATCTCAAAGTGCTTTACAGCTAGTAGCGAAGTACTTTTGAAATGTAGTCACTGTGTTGTAATGTACAAAACATACCGGCCAATGTGTGCACAGCAAGCTCCTGCAAACAGCAATGTGATAATGACCAGATAATCTGTTTTAGTTGGTTGAGGGATAAATATTGGCCAGGGCACCGAGGAGAACTCTCCTGCTCTTCTTCGAAACAGGACCGGGGGATCTTTTACGTCCACCTGAGAGGGACTGGGGGGCCTCGGATTCATGTCTCATCCGAAAGACGGCACCTCTGATAGTGCAGCACCCCCTCAGTACAGCGCTGCGGTGTTAGCCTAGATTTAGTGCTTACCTTGCCATGTCTGATGTGATAGATCAGCCACAAAAAAAAATCTGTTTAAAAAAAAAAAAAAATGAATGCACACAAAAGTATATAAAGGAAGATGCCCCATCTGATATTGTAATTGCCACTCATGCGCCTACCAATCCACAACTCGGCATGGGGTCATGTTGGGAAGGCATGACCACGTCTTTTCTGTGAAAAATTGGCCAAAGAAGCCCAAACTGTGGCAGGCACCACGAGTGGAAAAATGAGCCCCCGGTTTGCTTCTGAGCTTTGTAAACTCAAAAGATCCCTGATCGCAGCTGAGTTAGCTGACCTCAGCCAGGGAACCAATGATCTGAGTTTTAAGATATATTTCTATAAGACTATGTGCATACACTTGGGGCTAGAATTTCCCAGGGCTGTGGAGGCGGGAATGGAGGCGTGTGGGGTGTTAAAATCACAAGATTGGGGGACACAAACCCATCCCGCCTCCATGCCCGTTTCCCAGGACCTGTGCTGGGAGCCGCCTCCCCGAGGCGGGAAGGGGATTAGTGCCAATTAATTTTAGCCTAATCCCTATTTTTATCCCTGAAGTGTGGGCTGCCCGACGGCTCCAAACCACGCCAAGTTAGCGAGGCGGACCGTCGGGCTGAAGGACTTGGAGGGTTCGAGATGTCCGGTGTTCAGGTGAGTGATGGGTGCATGTGTTTGGTGTGTGTAAAGTGTTTAAATAAGTTTTACTTACCTTTACTTACTAATGCAGGCTTCCTTCCTTCAGGTCTCGGGAGTCCCTCATCTCACCGGCACAGAAAGCAGAATGGCCGCCAGCTGTCAAAAGCTGCAGCCTCTGCTTTCTGTTCTGGAGAGATCTCTAAATCAGCCTGCGAGGAAGGAATTAACTTAGAGTACAGATTGTCTGTGTTTGACAGCTTCAAAGAGCTGTCAAATGCTGATATTTCATCTGTCAAAAGGTCTTGACAGATGAAATGTCAATCTGTGATGTCACCTGTTGCCGGGTGGCCCTTAATTGGCCTGCTGAGCCCACTGGGCGGGCTCAACAAGGTCAATCAAGTGAAAATCGAGTGGGTTGGCTAGAACTCGATGGAGGCGGGACTACAACCCCGAAAGTGGGAGTCCCGCCTCCTACTCGCCTCCATTGATAAAATCCAGCCCTTGGTGTAGGTCAAAACGCTGTATTGGAAAAACCCGTAACATTGTGACTAAGAATTTCAGTAAATATTTTTAATGACTTAGTAGGCTGACCGGGTGATGTGCCGCTTTGATGTGGTTTATTAGACACCACTCAAGCTGTGAGAAGATAATTTATTTGGTTCGGTGGGGTGGGGCATACAGACTATGTTAGCAGACTAATATAAGGAAGCAACAGATTTCAAAATTGCCGTAAAAGTCAAGAATAAAACAACTGTTAATAAAAATCTCGAATTCAAAAATAACTGAAATGGTCCAGAATGTAAAAGGCTTATTTTGCAAGACAATGAATTTAGTCATCTCAAACTGGAGAGAAAAAATCAGTTGGCTCTAACCTTCACAATGGTACGTGGAATGGCTTCTATCATGGAATGTACTTTATTTCCTATATACTGGTGAAAAATTGATCCTCTCAGGCTGCAGCTTTTGACAGCTGGCGGCCATTCTGCTTTCTGTGCCGGTGAGATGAGGGACTCCCGAGACCTGAAGGAAAGAAGCGAAAGACTGAAAATCAGAGAAATTACCTGAATAGAAAGCTCTGCATCCTATATTAAGTAGATAGAAATGACATGATGTTCTGCTGTGTGTAGGTTAGGGAGGCCATTATCTTGTTGAAACTAAGATCTTCAGCAGGGAAGTAGATGTTTTTAGATCTTGATGAAACAGGATTTAACTCCTCAAAGTCTTGAGAGGATTTCTGTCCCTAACATAAAATATGTGGAAGACCATAAATACTAACTGTGATGGCTGTTAGTTCAACATGATTTTCTAAGTGCTTACCAAATAAGTCAGTTGCTAAGTAGTTCCCTTAATCAAGCTGGATTTATCGCCACAGCCTTGTGATCATTAAAAGCCACATACTTTACTGGTGAAAAATTGATCTGCTAAATTGTACTCTGGGGGTCAAGTTACTGCACACTTATTGATGAATCGGGTATGAAACTGTTGGCGGTGAAGTGCCACTTGCAGTAGTTATCCTGACTCATTAATGTCCTTATAAGCTTTCTATATCTACATTCAGAGAAGTCTCGGCTGAATGAGCCGTTCATTTGGGTCACTGATGTTATGCGGCATAGGAAATATTGACAGAAGACAGTGTTACGGAGGAGAAGGACTCTTGTTGACAGCAAAGTAGTTAGTCCTCAGTGTACAGATTCTTTCACCAAACACCAGTTTTTCTAATGGTTTTGTGTTCTCTGCGATGCCATTGCAAATGTCTGCCATTTAGTGGATGTGAATGACTTGCCATCCATGACTATTAAAGCCCTAAAATCAAGTGTGTGCTACAATCAACTTCTTACCGTTGGCTATTCCCAGAGGACATTGCATCTAGCATTGCACCGTTTACAGTGTTCAGTTACACTGATAAAGTGGTGGGTACACTTTCACTAAGAAGAGGAAGATAGAAACACTTCTCAAATCAGTAGAGGCCGGGGAACAATGTCAGAACTGTCTGCAGTCCAAACCATGAAATCATACACGTAAAAAAATGCAACAACATGCTTGGCGACCATGGCTTACAATGTCAAGATATGGATGTTTTGTATCTTTATACAAGCCACAGATCATAAATGAGCAAAGCTAGAATTATAAAATAGGGAAGAGAATCAATCGAAGATTTGGCATTCTGAAGCTGAGGCTCTTCTTCAAAAAGTACCAGCTTGGTTCAGTTGGTAGCTCTCTTCCCTCCTGAAGCGTATGAGAGCTTGGGCCTTACACTAAATATCCATAAGACAAAGGTCCTCTACCAACCTGCCCCTGCCACACAGTACTGCTCCCCGATTATCAAAATCCATGATGAGGCCTTGGACAACGTGGACCACTTTCCATACCTTGAGAGCCTACTGTCAACAAGGGCTGACGTCGATGATGAAGTCCAACACTGCTTTCAGTGTGCCAGTGCAGCCTTCGGTCGCCTTAGAAAGAGGGTGTTTGAAGACCAGGACCTGAAACCCAGCACCAAGCTCATGGTCTACAGAGCAGCAGTGACACCCGCCCTGCTGTATGCCTCAGAGACATGGACCATGTGCAGCAAGCTCCTCAAAGCACTGGAGAGGTACCACCAATGCTGCCTCCGCAAGATCCTGCAAATCCATTGGCAGGATAGGCACACCAACGTCAGTGTTCTCGCTCAGGCCAACATCCCCAGCATCGAAGCTTTCACCACGCTCGATCAGCTCCAATGGACGGGCCACATCGTCCGCATGCCCGATACGAGACTCCCAAAACAAGCACTCTACTCATAGCTCCGACACAGCAAGAGAGCCCCAGGTGGGCAGAGGAAACACTTCAAGGACACCCTCAAAGCCTCCTTGAAAAAGTGCAACATCCCCATCGACACCTGGGAATCCCTGGCCCAAGACCGCACAAAGTGAAGGAGAAGCATCCGGGAAGGCGCCGAACACCTCGAGTCTCTTCGCCGGGAGCAAGCGGAAGCCAAGCGCAAACAGCGGAAGGAGCGCACGTCAACCCAAGCACCCCACGCACCCGCCCCTTCAACCACCATCTGCCCCACCTGTGACAGAGACTGAAGGTCCTGCATTGGACTCATCAGTCACCTGAGAACTCATTTTTAGTGTGGAAGCAAGTCATCCTCGGTTCCGAGGGACTGCCTAAGAAGAAGAAGAAGGAGCCTTCTGCATATATGTGAATATGTGCTAGTTTCCCACAATGTACTTTATGTTCCACAACCTCACATACACAGAAGAGATCCTGAGTGTGCTGGCCATAGAAGAACTTAAGCAGCCACGAAGAGAAAAGGACTTAGCATTTCCTTAGCACCTTATCAAATCTCAGAAATTTCCCTAATAAATGAAGATACAATGAATTACACTGAGGTGCAGTCACAATTGTGCGAGTCATTTAGCATAGAACAAAGTCCCGGAAACCTCAATAGAGATAGATGACAAGTTCATCTATTTTTAGTGCTGTTGGTTCATGAAAGGATGTTTGCACGTACACCAGGAGAACTACCTACTCTTTAAATGGTGCAAAAGATCTTTAATGTCCCCCTGAACCACCTGAAGAGGAAAAGGACACTTGTTTTAATGTCTTGTCAGAAAGATGGCATCTCTAACAATGCAGCATTCTCTCATTATTACACTCATTGAATCATAGAATGATGCAGCACAGAAGGAGGCCATTCGGCCCATCGACCCTGTGCCAGCTCTTTGAAAGAGCTACCCAATTAGCCGCGCTCCCATCCCCTGTCCCCACAGCCCTGCAAATTTTTCCCCTTCGCGTATTTATCCAGTTCCCTTCTGAAAGTTACCATTGAATCTGCGTCCACCACCCTTTCAGGCAGTGGATTCTAGATTATAACAACTCGCTGCAGGGTAATTTTTTTTCCTCATGTTGCCTCTGGTTCTTTTGCCAATTACCTTAAGTCTGTGTCCTCTGGTTACCGATCCTTCAGCCACTGGAGACAGTTTCTCTTTATTTACTCTATCAAAACCCTTCATGATTTTGAAAGTCTCTATTAAATCTCCCCTTAACCTTTTCTGCTCTAATGATTACAACCCCAGGTTCTCTAATCTCTCCACAAAACTGAAGTCCCGCATTCCTGGTACTACTCTAGTAAATCTCCTTCGCACCCTCTCCAAGGCCTTGAGATCTGTCCTAAAGTGTGGTGCCCAGAATTGGCCACAATACTCCAGCTGGGGTCTAACCAGTGTTCTGTGAAGGTTAAGCATAACTTTTTTGCTTTTGTACTCTATGCCTTCTACTTATAAAGCCAAAGATACTGTATGCCTTTTGAAACAGCCTTCTCAACTTGTCCGACCACCTTCAAAGATTTGTGTACATACACCCTCAGGTCTTTGTTCCGGCATGCCCTTTAAATTGTACCATTTAATTTATATTGCCTCTCCTTATTCTTCCTACCAGAATGAATCACTTCACAATTCTCTGGGTAAAATTTCATCTGCCAAGTGTCTGCCCATTTCCCCAGTCTGTCTATGTCCTCCTGAAGTCTGTTACTATCCTCCTCACTGTTTACTACAGTTCTGAATTTCGTGTCATCTGCAAACTTTGAAATCCTGCCCTGTATACCCAAGTCCAGGTCATTAACGTATACAGGTAGACTACCCTTTATCCGGACTTCCGAAAACCGAAACCCTCTAAAAAAACGAAGGTTTTTTCGTTCAGCGTAAGTCGTGCGTACGACTTACGCTGAACGAAAAAACCTTCGGTTTTTAGAGGGTTCCGGTTGCGGAAATTCGGATAAAGGGTAAGTCGTGCGCACGACCCCCCGCCGACCCCCCCGCCAGCCCCGACAACCGCCGACCCCGCCAGCCCCGACAACCGCCGACCCCGCCAACCGCCGACCCCGACAACCGCCGACCCCGCCAGCCCCGACAACCGCCGACCCCCCCGCGGACCCCGCCGGCCCCGACAACCGCCGACCCCACCAGCCCCGACAACCGCCGACCCCCCCCGCGGACCCCGCCAGCCCCGACAACCGCCGACCCCCCCCCCGCGTACCCTGCCGGCCCCGACCCCCGCCGACCCCGACTGACTTATGCTGAGCGTAAGTCGTGCGCACGACCCCCCCGCGGTCCCCCGCCGACCCACCTTCCGAAATCCGAAATTCTCCTTTATCTGAAACTCGGCTGGTCCCGAGGTTTTCGGATAAAGGATAGTCTACCTGTATATTAAAAAGCACATTTATCCTAATACCGACCCCTGTGGGACACCACTGTATACTTCCCACCAGTATGAAAAACAACCGTTCACCACTATTCTCTGCTATCTGTCCCTTAGCCAATTTCATATCCACATTGCCACTGCCCCTTTAATCCCAGGGGCTTCAATTTTGCTAACGAGTTTATTAGATGGTACTTTGAAAGTCCGTATACACAGCATCAACCGCACGAACCCTTTCCGTTACTTCATCAAAGAACTCAATCAAGTTAGTCAAACATGATTTGCCTTTAACAAATCCGTGCTGGCTTTCATTTATTAACACATATTTTTCTAAATGCCGATTAATTTTGTCCTGTATTATTGTCTCTAAAAGTTTCCCCAACACAGACGTTAGGCTGACTGGCATGTTGTTGCTGGGTTTATCCCTCTCCCCTTTGTTGAGCAGGGGTGTAGCATTTGTAATCCTCCAGTCCTCTGGCACCACTCCCATATCTAGGGAGAGTTGGAAGATTGTGGCCAGAGCCTCTGCAATTTCCACTCTTACTTCCCTCAGCAACCTAGGATGCATCCCATCCAGACAGGATAACTTTGCTACTTTGAACGCTGCCAACCTTTTAAGTACCTCATTTTGATCTATTTTTAACCAATCAAATTTCTCTGCTACCTCATCCTTTACTGTGACATTGACAGTATCCTCTTCTCTAGTGAAGACAGATGCAAAGTACTCATTAAAACCTCAGCCAAGCCCTCTGCCTCCACAAGAAGATCTCCTTTTTGATCCCTAATCAGCCCCACCCTTCCTTTGACTACCCTTTCACTATTTATATGATTATAAAAGACTTTTGGGTTCCCTTTTATGTTACCTGCTAATTTATTCTCATATATTCTCTTTACTTCTCTTATTTCCTTTTTCAGTTTTCTGTACGTTTTGTATTCAGCTTAGGTCTCTACTGTATTATGAACCAAACATTTATCATAAGCCTCCATTTTCTGTTTCATTTTAATCTCTCTACATTTAGTCATCCAGGGAGCTCTAGCTTTGGATGCCTTTCCTTTCCCCCTCATAGGAATGTGTCTAGTCTATAGCCGAACTATCTCCTCTTTGAAGACCTCCCACTGCTCATTTACTGTTTATCCTGCCAATTTTGATTCCAGTCCACCTGGGCCAGATCCCTTTTCAACTCACTGAAATTAGCCCTCCTTTAGTTGAGTATTTTCAGATTTGATTTTTTCTTGTCCTTTTCCAGAACTGCTGTAAACCTAGATATTGTGATCACTGTTCCCCAAATGCTCCCCCACTGAAACAAACTGAAACATAGACAAGTTGAGTGAGTGGGCAAATACATGGCAGATGCAGTATAATGTGGATATATGTGAAGTTATCCACTTCAGTAGGAAAAACAGAAAGGCAGAGTATTATTTAAATGGTGATAGATTGGGAAATGTTGATGTACAAAGGGACCTGGGTGTCCTTGTACACCAGTCACTGAAAGCAAACATGCAGGTGCAGCAAGCAGTTAGGAAGGCAAATGGTATGTTGGCCTTCATTGCAAGAGGATTTGAGTACAGGAGCAAGGATGTCTTAGTACAGTTATACAGGGCCTTGGTGAGACCACACCTGGAGTACTGTGTGCAGTTTTGGTCTCCTTACCTAAGAAAGGATATACTTGCCATAGAGGGAGTGCAGCGAAGGTTCACCAGACTGATTCCTGGGATGGCAGGACTGTCGTATGAGGAGAGATTGGGTCGACTAGGCCTGTATTCACTAGAGTTTAGAAGAATGAGAGGGGATCTCATTGAAACGTATAAAATTCTGACAGGGCTAGATAGATTGGATGCAGGGAGGATGTTTCCTCTGGCTGGGGTGTCTAGAATGAGGGGTCACAGTCTCAGGATATGGGGTAGGACATTTAGGACTGAGATGAGGAGAAATTTCTTCACTCAGAGGGTGGTGAACCTGTGGAATTCTCTACCACAGAAGGCTGTGGAGGCCAAGTCACTGAATATATTTAAGAAGGAGATAGATAGATTTCTAGACACAAAAGGCGTCAAGGGGTATGGGGAGAGAGCGGGAATATGGTATTGAGACAGAGGATCAGCCATGATTATATTGAATGGCGGAACAGGCTCCAAGGGCCAAATGGCCTACTCCTGCTCCTATATTTCTATGTTTATATGTTTCTATACTCCACTTGACCCACTTCATTCCCCAGAACTAGATCCAGCACTGCTTCCTTCCTCATTGTACTGGAAACATACTGATCAAGAAAGTTTTCTTAAGCACATTTCAGGAATTCCTCGCTCTTTTTGCCCTTAACACTGTTATTTACCCAGTTTATATTAGGATAATTGAAGTCCCCTATTATCATTATGCTAAACCTCTTGCATCTTTCTTCAGTTTGCCTACAAATTTGCTGCTCTATTTCCTTCCCACTATTTGGTGGCCTGTAGAATATACCCAGCACTGTATTAGCTCCTCTATTGTTCTTTAATGCTAACCAAATAGATTCTGTCTTTGATCCCCTCAACTACTTCATTCCTTGCCAGTGCTGCAACAATATCTCTGATCAATACTGCCACCCCACCTCACCACTCATTTTTTTCCTTCCCTATCTTTCCTGAATACCTCGCTACGAAGGCCAACATACCATTTGCCTTCTTAACCGTCTGCTGCACCTGCATACTTACTTTCAGCGACTGGTGCACAAGGACGCCCAGGTCTTATTGCACTTCCCCTTCTCCCAATCTATTGCCATTCAGATAATAATATGCCGTCCTGTTTTTGACACCAAAGTGGATAACCTCGCATTTATCCACATTATATTGTATCTGCCATGCTTCTGCCCAATCACCCAACCTGTCCAAATCATACTGGAGTTTCTCGACATCCTCCTCACAGCACACACGCCCACCCAGCTTTGTGTCGTCTGCAAACTTGGAGATATTACATCTAGTTCCCTCGTCCAGATCATTAATATATATTGTGAATAGCTGGGGCCCAAGGACCGATCCCTGTGGTACCCCACTAGTCACTGCCTGCCACTCGGAAAAAGAACCGTTTATTCCAACTCTTTGCTTTCTGTCTGCCAACCAGTTCTCTATCCAAGTCAATACCTTGCCCCCAATCCCATGTGCCTTAATTTTACACACTAATCTCTTACGCGGGACCTTATCGAAAGCCTTTTGAAAGTCCAAATACACCACATCCACTGGTTCTCCCTTATCTATTTTACCAGTTACATCCTCAAAAAATTCCAGTAGATTAGTCTAGCACGATTTACCTTTTGTAAAGCCATGTTGACTTTGTTTATGCTCCTTACGAGCCGTCTCTCACCCTTCTTCATCTAACCCCATCAATACAGCATTCTATTCCTTTCTCCCTCATGTGCATAGATGCATTTAAGATGCTACTTTTAGTGATTTGTGTATCTCTACCCCCAGAATCCCTCTGTTCCGCTATCCCATTTAGACACTTATTTTCCAAGGACACTTATTTGGCTGTCATAGGTACTCGATTGCCTTGGCCTGAGCACATGGAGTTTGATAGTGCTATTATCGTTGTATTGTGTCTGACATTGGATATAGGTATTCGATTGCTTTTGCCTGTAGAGTGTGTTTGGATCAGCCATTAAAAGCAACATGAACTGAGCTCTGCTTACGGCCTCTGGATTATCTTTGCAAACGCAACAGTAGGAAGTATTCTTTCTACCAAAATGTACTACACCTATCTATATTGAAGCTCATTTGCCAACTACACGACCATTCTGCAAGTTCACAGAAATCACAGAAACCCCACAGTGCAGATAGAGGCCATTTCGGCCCATCGAGCCTGCACCGACACATATCCCACCCGATCCCCGTAACCCCTACACCAACACATATCCCACCCTATCCCCGTAACCCCACATATTTAATCCCCCTAACACTAAGGGTCAATTTATCATAGCCAATCAACCTAACCTGCACATCTTTGGACTGTGGGAGGAAACCGGAGCACCCGGAGGAAACCCACGCAAACACGGGGAGAATGTGCAAACTCCACACAGACAGTCACCCGAGGCCGGATTCGAACCCAGGTCTCTGGCGCTGTGAGGCAACAGTGCTAACCACTATGCCACCGTGCAAAGTGGAGGCAAAGTGGAGGGAGAATGTTCAGATGTCAGGGTGTGAAGGAGCTGCTACTGATGGAGAAGAGAGACAAATGAAAATCACAATGAAGGGAGGAACAGAACTTCTTCAAAACTGCCTTTCCTGGGAAAGGAGTGGCACTAAATCAATTACAGAGGAAAAAATAGGAAGTATTCGGACTGAATGGCAGGTCAGTCGGCCTATGATTGAGGAAGATAGGTTAATGTTTCAGGGTTTACCTTTCATGAGAACTGCAATTTCAGATGTCAGTATCCTAATTCTCGAAACCAAAAGCAACCATGTTTGAAGACTTTGCTGACAGATTTTAAGGCTTCATGCATTGTGTAGAATCAAGAATCCATCCTTTCCAAATAATGTGATGGAAAATTAACCGCTCGTATCATGAGATTCTGTGCATATGGGTGAGTATAATTAATCTTGGCAATAACCTTACCTTTTTCAAAGTCACATGCCTTCCTACTCATGCAAGTTGTCTTTTGCATTTTTCCTGGCAAATGTGTAATAGGCAATAATTATTTGTTTGTTTGATTCACATTTTGTACATAAAATTAGCAGAGTTCATTGTAGGATTCTTAGACTATTTCAGCTCAAGGGGTTAAAATTACACACCTTGGGCTGAATACGGGACAGCAATAAACCTGTAAATGGAGTGCAGGAACTTACCGCTCCGTTGCTATTGTTGCCATTTTGCTGGGGTCTTCCGAGTAGGAAGCCTGAGCGGTCGCCTGTTTGGGGCATCCAGCTGATTGAAACATTTAACTCCAGGTCCTATTTACATCAATAGGACCCCAGTGTCACTTTTGGACTAAACTGGGCAGAGCGTGCGATGAGGAGCCGAAAGGTAAAGTTGGACTTTATATTTGTGAGGCCAGAAGGAACCTGGGCTACTACCGCTTGGACTGCTCCCAATCCCACCCCCAACCCCCGGCCCTCCCCGCAGAGATCGTAGCCTCCTCCTTCCTATTTACCTCCTTGTGGCCCGGCCGGCCAGGTCCCCTGATATTGCAGTGGCCTTGTGCCTGAGGGCTGGGCCGGGGCGCTCAATCTCCAACCACAGCCTGCTGGTCCAATTCTAAAGAGGCCCAACCCTCAAAATAGACCAGTTCTACCAGCAGCTGCTCAAAGACCATTTGCGGGGGGGGGAGGTGGGGGGGCGTCAGGGAATCAATCGCCCCCTAATGTGTTAGGTTGTTTCACTGCAGAGTTAACTAGTACTAGACTAATCAAAGCACAGCACACTGCCAAAAGCATGAAAGAGGCATTACCTCATTGCTAAGAAAAATGATACGGTGGACTGTGCTGTTGTGTAAGCAATTTCATTCACCTCCTACCCAGATGTCACAGATTTGTATACCCAAGGCTTATGTATCTGGCTGCCACCAAAGGGATGAATTTATTCAGCTTTCAGCTGGCTGTTGTGCCTGGGTGGGGAAGAAGAAAATAGTTAGAAGTAGCCAGCACAGATTTTAAAAGGGAGGACCGTGCTTTAAGGTTTCCGCAGTGGCTCCGTGAGTAGCACTCTCGCCTTTGAATCGAAAGGTTGTGGGTTCAAGTCCCACTCCTAAACTTGAGCACCTTATCTAGACTGATGCTCCAGTACAGTGCTGATGGAGTGTTGCACTGTCGGAGGGGACGTCTTTCAGATGAGATGTTAAACTGAGGCCCCGTCTGCCCTCTCAGGTATATGTAAAAGATCCCATGGCACTATTTCGAAATAGAGCAGGGGAGTTATCCCCGGTGTCCTGGCCAACATTTATTCCTCAACCAACATCACTGAAACAGATTATCTGGTCATTTTCTCATTGCTGCGTTTCCTACATTGCAACGGTGACGACACTTCAAAAGTACCTCATTGGCGGTAAAGCACTTTGGGATGTCCTGAGGTCATGAAAGGTGCTGTATAAATGCAAGTTATTTCTTTCCTTCTTCACAGGATAGAATTCTTTGAGAAGGTAACAGACATGGTAGATGGGGGAGATTCAGTGGATGTAGTGTATATGTCGTGTACATGAAATTTAGGAAAGGCTTTGACAAGATGTCACATGGGAGATACTAGAGAAAGTTAAGGGGTATGGAATTAGGAGGAGAATAGCAAACTGGATTAAAAATTGGTTAGAAGGGAGAAAGCAGAGAGTAGGAGTTAGGGCAGTTTTTCCAGAGTAGTTGGAAGTGGGTTGTGGTTTCTCTAATGGGTCACTTCTGTTCACTGTGTATATCAATAATTTGGATATACGCCTAGAGAGAGCGGTGTTGAAATTTGCAGATGATACCAAAATTGGAGATATAGGGGGGAATTTTTCTGGGGGTCAGTGGGAGCGATTGGTGGCGGGTCAGGTGGGAAAATGTTTTTTTTTGACAGTGGGTCGGGACCCCGCTGCCACGCGCCTTTCCCAAATGTCGGGCTGTCAGCGCTGAGCAGACCCGACGCGCAGTGGCGGGGGAGGCAATTCAAGTCATTATGACCTTGTTAACAGCCCATTAAGAAGTATTTTGAGCTCACCTTTACATTTTACGAGGCCGCCCACGGGGTCCACGCTGCTCAGGGATCACGTCAGGTAAGGAGGGCAGGACTGAATGGCCATCAAATCATCTCATTACTTCACAGCTGCAAACGTGCTATAAAAGCTCCCATCTCACAGCTGTTCACTTTCCAAGCTCAGAAGCTGTTGTTTACTGCATTTGGAAGACAGATTGAGCTTTATGCAGGTTGCAAGTGTTTGGAGTAAACTCTCTATCTGGTGTCACCTCATTGGAACAACCTCTCTCAGCATTAACAGATCGCTTCTGTCATCTGCCATCTATTACATCAGCATCGGTGCCCTTGAAACTATCTCACCTTGGTCCTCAGAATCCCACCACGATCAGCCCTAAAACCAGCAGCACCAGACACACCAGCCACACCGACAACAACACCAAACTTCTTCGCAATCAATTGATGGTGCACAGGACAGAGGGCATCAGCACCCAACCACGTTGCTGCCCGGGATGGCCTCACCATGGCCACATTTACTTCACTTGATGTGTACACCCTGGCTGCCACATGATGCATCAGGTTGGCACCACCCCACACCAACACCATAAAGCATCCCGACAATGCCCAAGCCATTCCTTTCACACTCATCACCATTGCGGGGGGTACCATTATGTCTCACCATTCACTGCAACTCACTAAGCCACTTCCAAAGGTGCACACAGATCTGTCCAAGAACACACAGTGTTGAAAATAAAGATTTCAATGTTTGACAGCACATTAACAGAAACTTCACATGAACATTGGCTAAAACACACAAGTGCCGACCCTTGTGTGGTGTTAGTTGGTATGATTGGACTAGGAAGAGGGTGAGTGTGAGGGGTGACTAGTGAGATGGGGAAGTGATAATGTAGATAGAGAGGGATGGGTGGAGGTGCAAGGTAAGTTGGTGGGAGTAAGGATGTGCGGGAGTAGGGTAGGGAAGGCAGAGTGATGGGGATGCGATGAGTGGCACAACAGGATGAGGTTGAGTGTGGCTTTGTACTAACGTTTCCTGATCTGCTGAGATCATTGAAAGGTTTGCACCACTGCAGCCTGGTCCTCCTGACCACATCCCTGCTTGTACCCTCCTGTGCAATGTGCAACCGGGCTGCGTTGGCGTCCTGAGGAGGTCTCTTCCACCCATTGGAAGGGAAGAGGACCTCCCTGCGTGCTGTGACTCCCTCCATAAGCATATGGAGGGAGTATTGGGAGAGCCTGGGTGCTTCCGTGCACCTCTGTGCAGTCATTGTCAGTGTTTGCAGCACATCAATGCTGTAGAACACTGACAGCACAACTGTCAAAATCAATTTGCGCATGGTCCCTTTAAGGAAACTGGCTGATGATGCGTCATCAAATGACGTCATCAGACCTGCTTCCTTCAGTTGGCCGGCAAACACGCTGGACGGGCTTAACGAGCCTAATCAGGGGAAAATCATTCCGCATAGCGGGCTGGAGCCAGCAGCAGGGTCAGGACCCGCCACTGACGTCGCCCGCCGAGGGAGGGGAAATCGCGGCCATAGTTAATTCTTTAGAAGATTAAACAAAACTGCAAAGTGATGCTGATAAGATGGGGAATGGCCTAAAAAGTGACAGATGGAAAACACTATCAGTAATTGCACGGTGAGGCATTTCGGTAAAAAAATAACAGTAATTATACTCTGAATGGAAGTAGGCTTGGTCTGTGGAAAAGAGGGACAGAACATTAAAGGCTGTAAATGGGTAATAGAATTATAGGTTTTGGGGGAGAAATTCCCCTCCTTTGCGCCTTCCGTCGGGGGCGCTAACGGGGAGCAGAGACCTTTTCGCCCGGCCGCGGCGCTGACCGCGCCTCCCGCCAAATGCCGCGGGAGGTTAGCGGCGCCACTACCAGATTGCGCCCCGATCTCATGCGCCCGGAGATCATGATGTCATCTCCGGGCGCATCGCCCCAGTAGTGCCCCGGCAGAAAAATTCCCCTTCGCCCCCTGCAGCAGTGCCGGGCGATGGCAGCGATCGCTGCAGGGGACGCGAGCAGGGCGGCTAGCCACTAGCAGGGCGGAAGTGAAAGGTGAGGTGGCCGGCCGCCCTGAAAAAAATGTTGGCATTTTTGAAAAAAATGGTTTTTTTTGCTCCGGATGCGGGGTCCGTGCCGTGATCGGTCAGCCTGGTGCACTCTGCTCGAGTGCCAGGCTGATCGCGTGGCACCCCTGCTCCCTGGTGTTGCAGCTAAGTTTATAAAAATAAACTGCAGAGTTTACATCGTGGGGCCCTTCCCTTTAATTCAGGGAAGAGCCCCAGAAATGCGTCAGCGCCACGCTGCCCTGAATTAAAATAGACAATTCAAAGCAAAACCCCTTTCCATAAATTTCTCTGGCTGACATCTGTCAGCCCTCCGACCTGCCTACTGCTCCATGTTGTTAGGCTCCTGCCCAGAACCAGTGTTTTCAGTGAAGGGAGGGCGCACGTTATCTGAGAAACTATGTGTGTGCTCAAGCACTGCTGAGCCGTGCACCCCAGGTCGCAAACTTCTCCCCCTCTTACGCTCCAAGAAGGAAGTGGAACGCTTGATTTAACCCGCCACTTCCCTCTTGGAGCAAAAAGTGGGAATTTTAGAAAGGCTGGAAGAGGTTAGTGCCTGGCGCTAACTTTTCCAGCTTTTCTGATTTAGCGCCCCGAACGGGTCTCGAGGGGAATTTCTCGCCCTTTATCTCAGAAAATAAAAGCCAAGAGGTAATGATGAGCCTGTATAATACGAAGACATCAGTTAGAGTGCTGTGTGCAGTATTCGTCTCCACACTGTAGGAAGGATATTGAAGCTATAGAGAGGGTACAACACGAAGGGCTGGATTTTCATTCAGGAGTCGGGTTGGAGGCGGGACTACAACTTCCGGGGTTGTAGTCCCGCCTCCATCGAGATGCGGCCAATCCACGCGATTTTAACTTGATTGACCTTGTTGAGCCCGCCCAGCGGGCTCAGCAGGCCAATTAAGGGCCACCCGGCAACAGGTGACATCACAGACTGAAATTTCATCTGTCAAGACGTTTTGACAGATGAAATATCAGCGTTTCACAGCTGTTTGAAGCTGTCAAACACTGACAGTCTTACTTATAACATGAGTCCTTCTCCACAGACTCAGTTAGAAATCTCTCCTGCACAGAAAGCTGAAGGCTGTCACTTTTGACAGTTCGCAGCCATTCTGCTTTCTGTGCCGGTGAGATGAGGGACTCCCCGAACCTAAAGGAAGGAAGGCTGTAAAGGTAAGAAAATGTATGTAAAACTTATTTAATCACTTTAGACACACCAAACACACTGACCTTTGCACTCATGCACACATCACTCACCTGAACAACGACATCTCGACCGCTCCAAGCCCTTCAACCCGACGGCCTGACTCCTCCAACTTGGCGTGGTTTGGAGCCGTCGGGAATCCCACACTTCAACATTAATAATAGGGATTAGGCTAAAAACTGCCTGTTAACTACCTGTTAACAGGCAGTTAATTGGCACTAATCCCTTCCCGTCTCGGGGAGATGGGTCCCAGTGCGGGGCGGGTACCCGCCTCCTTTGAAACTGGCATGGAGGTGGGATGGGGTCGGGACCCCTGATTTCGGAAATTTAATCCCCTGCACGCCTCCAATCCCGACTCCACGGCACAATGAAAATCGAGCCCATATTGTCTAGCGTGCTGCCTAGTATAAGAAAAGGCTTGAGAAGTTGGGTCTTTTTTCATTAGAACAAGGCAGATTATGGGGCGATATAATACAAGTGTTTCAAATGATGAAAGGATGGGACAGGATAGACATAACTAGACTGTTTTCAGTAGTTGAGGGTTCAAGAATGAGAGGCCATAGATACAAGATTAAATGAAAGAGATTTAGAATTGAGGGTGGGAGATACTTCTTCACACAGAGCTGTGAGGCTGTCGAATTTATTTCCAGGATTAGTGGCTGAGGCAGGAATTATGTCAACATTCGAGATTAGCTTGGATGGGTGGTTGAAGGGATATGATACAGGGTGGGTAAACACTGACATGGACAGGTTGGGGCGAGTGTTGTAACTTCTATATGGGGCGAGTGTTGTATTTCTATGGGTTTAAAAATGACCTTGCTACCTTACTCTTCGATAAGTACATTGCAAAGAATTGTTTACTTTGTGTCCCTGATATTGGATCAGGATGATTTGTACTGCAGAGGTGATATTTGTAATGCTCTAATCTCTGTCAAAATGTTCCGCGCTGGTATTTCTTTTTTTATTAATCTGAGTGATAGACACAAACAGAAACAAGGACATTGTACCGCAGAGTCCTTTTGGACCTGCCTGAAAAGGTCTAGATAGGAATACACAGAGAAAACATGTTTTCGTTGTAAAGAACTGTATCATTTAACCTTGAATGCATATCTCAGGGGATGTGTGATTTGCAGGTTCTCATTCGCCTTCCAACCTGAGAGGGCATCTCATTGAAACGTATAAAATTCTGACCAGGCTAGACAGACTGGGTGCAGGGCGGATGTTTCCCCTGGCTGGGGAGGGGGGGGGGTGGATGGAGGTCCAGAACGAGGGGTTACAGTCTCAGGATACAGGATAGGACATTTAGGACTGAGATGAGGAGAAATGTCTTCACTCAGAGGCTGGTGAACCTGTGGAATTCTCTACCACAGAAGGCTGTGGAGGCCAAGTCACTGAATATATTTAAGAAGGAGATAGATAGATTTCTAGACACAAAAGACATCAAGGGGTATGGGGAGAGAGCGGGAATATGGTATTGAGATAGAGGATCAGCCATGATCATATTGAATGGCGGAGCAGGCTCGAATGGCCTACTCCTGCTCCTATTTTTCTATGCTTCTAACCTAGTATAACAATGGACGTTTCACTGAGATTTTAGAGCAATTCTGACCATGTACATTTTGTGTGCAGCAGGGAGAAGTAGATTGCTGGCCTTTAACCTGTCCAACTCTCAGCTGTGAGTATACGACCATTCCGGAGGAAGAGTGTTGCCCACACTGTGTGAGCGATCCCTGCTTAGCCGACAACGTGGTCTATGATATCCGACAGACGTGTATAGACAACCACGGAGTAACACGGCTGAGCGGCTCCATATGGACCATGGCGGGATCCCCCTGCACGACTTGCAAGTGCAAGGTATTGTACTGTGTGAGCATTTCAAGCTGTCTTGTCACATCTCACCAACGATCCCACTGTATTGCTACTCTGTACGGTTTATCATCTCATCACTGATGTAGAAATACCTTGTCAAAGTGAGTTTGTGGGGAAAATTGGGCAAAATCATAAAATGTGAGGGAATGGATCCCATATTCTTTTAACTGCTGTTTATAATCTATTTATTAAATAATTTTGTGAATGAAATTCAGACAACCAATAACCTTATGATATCTAGAATCTGCAGTTGCTTGGCCAAAGGATCTTAAACGATAAGAGATTCATATTTTAGGTTTTTTTTTTAATTCGCATTTTTTATGGCAAAGAAGATATGAAAATGACAGGAATTTGTTTTTTTGGCTTCTTATTCAAAAGCTCTCCCCTTTAGTACAGTATATATTTAGCAGACAATCTTCGGAAATGTTATTTGCTGTTAAAATGGTGTGCACAGATGGAGTTTATGTTGTAGCTGATTAGGGCTGTATTTTTCCTAAATTAATGTGCTGATGATCTTGGTCATTAGATAATAAACTTGAAAGGTAATTAATGCAGTTCTCAATTAAAATGAGCACAAAACGACACATTATTTTCAGGCTGATGCTGCCATGCAGTCATTAAGCGCACTTTTCTGTTTGTTCTGATTTAATTGTGTCTCCTTTTCCCACTGCATGTCCTATTTTGTCAGTGAGAACTTTGGCCTACCCATCGGACCTTCCGGAGTCCATAATTACATAAAGCCTAGCACAGCACCAATCAGTTCCTATTTGGTTTTCATTATATATCAATCAGTATATCATTAAAATCAACAATCTGTCTACTTAGACTGTAGCTATGAGCAGAGCCTCCGTAATGATTACAAAGTCCATGTTGGGGCTTGCAATTACTGGTACTCTAAAATATTGGATCATCATAAATCCATTATAAATCAGATACACGTGGTGTGAGAATGTATAATTTCCACAAAAACAATCATTTACATCCCTGAAAGAAGTAGCATGTTCTCCCAACTGCATTGCAATAAGGAGTCGAATTTGCAGTTAAATTACTGTTCTCTTTCTGTGAATCTTTGTGCTCAATCAGGTACAGAATGTTAGCACTTAGAAATGGAAAACTGCCCCATTCCAGGCACTCTGTATCAAGCACTTCAGGCTCAGTTAGAGTACAGGACCGCCGCAGAGTCTCTCTCCTGCGGCCTAACAAATATGCCTGAGCTTTAGCTTTAGAAAAAACACTCCCCTATGGGACTAAAAACAGAAAATGCTGGAGATACTCAGCAGGTTAGGCATCATCTGTGAAGAGAGAAACAGAGTTCATGTTTCAGGTCGATGACCTTTTGTCAGAACTGGAAAAAAGCAGGAAATGGAACAGATTTTTAAGCCAGTGTAGGGGCTGGGAAATGGGGGAGGGGATGAAAGAACAAAAGGGAAGGTCTGTGATAGGATAGAAGGCAGGAGAGATTAAGAGACATTAAGAGATATTCAAAGCAAAAGGAGATGGTAATGGGACTAACTGGATTGAAAGTGCTGTTACAGCCAGCAGAGGAGGCAGTCTGGGCGGGAATCAAACCCAGTGTCCAGAGGTGAAAGGACAGTATGTTAATCCTCTGCATCATTGTCCATATATGTGGAGGGGGCTATTGGGTTGATGTGGCTCAGTATAGAAACCTTATCAATTTCCCCACATATTGACCATTGCATGCATGCAGTGTTATCCTTGATTTCCCCACAGTATTTGTATGGGTAGATTGGATGGATTGTTTGAACTTGCCATGTGGCTGCATGCATAGACAATGTGATCAGTCACCATCTTGTGGGCAGGAAGTGGCTGCTGGCCTGCAGAAATTCGGGCAGCACCCAGGTAAAGTGTGGGGACGGAGGTTCCTGCTCCTCCTGGTCCCACGAAAGGAAAGGAAAAAAAAAACGTACAGGTACTTCGAAAGGCCTCTTCTGCCTCTGATTCTCGTCTCCCTTGGGGCGGAAAGCTGTGGTGGCTTCGCCGCTTTAGCCTGCAGTTAAAATCGGGGTCAAGGCCCGATGATCTCATCATCAGTCCCCGCATATTTAAAGAAGGGCCCCACCGGCTTCAAGGGGGGTCTTTGCTGCCTGCTCACATGAGCAGCTTAAAATTGAAGACGATGGGGTCCTGGAGGGACATCGGTGGGTAAGATTTTAACTGCCTACTGTAGTGTATGTACCTTGAAGAAGGAACTATATTCTGCAGCCACTGTATACTGCAGTACCAGTAGTGACCACCCCTGTATATAAGCCTGTGTAGTAACTTTGTATAGTAGTTCCAGTTTTGTCTCCATTCAGTAAACACCTGTTATAACCAACTTCTGCAGTCCGTGTCTCAATTACACACGGACATTACATTGGCGACAAACAGATCCGAACTTACCTACAGTTCTGCACCACCTCACGGGGATCCATCCCTGAAGCGAATTTATTAGAGGTCGAAACCAGAAGGAAGAAATCCAAAAAGAAAAAAAAAACAAACAGAAGAAACGGGCGTCGACCGTGGGCAACCGCCCTCTGATTCATCGAATTCGAAGATTTGCAGGAGAGGCTGTCGAGAGCTGGGCTTGGTTATCCAGTCTATGGTGTTCCAGCTAATCGGGCTGGTGGCAAGTAGTACACTGATGCTTCCTGGGCTGCGGCGGGCTAGAGCTCGATCGGGTGGCTTTTCAACGGGGCCGAGCAGCGTTGTCGGGAAGAGGAGAGAGAGGGGGTGGAGCACACAGGGCGCGGCCGGTGCTACGAAGCCGGGCAGCGTACAGACCCCAGAAGAGGGAGGGAAGTGTCCCATAGGGTCTGCTCTGACGACAGGAACAGTAATTAAAATAAAAGAAAAAGAAATTAGAAGCGCAGAAAGCCGCGAGGAGCTGCAGTTTGCCACGGGGACCGCGGACAGCGGCGTTGGCAGCAGCGCGGGGGGGAAGCGCGCGAAGACCATAGGGCGTCGCCATCAAGGCATAAAAACGCCAGCAACAGCGCTGGCAGCAGCGGAAAAGACAGAAAGCGCGGGAGGCGCCATCTTAATCCAGCGGGAAAGAAGGCAAAGCGTGGGAGGCGCCATTTTGTTCAATCGGGGAAGAAGGCAAAGCGCGGGAGGCGCCATCTTAGATCTCCAAGATGCCGAAGACTGGCAATATCACTGCCTTCAATAATGCAATAGAAGACTGGACCACGTATGTGGAAAGAGTCGAAGTATATTGCAAGGCAAATGAAGTAGCCGATGAGAAAAAGGCATCGGTACTACTAAACTTAATGGGCACAAGAACGTACAGCCTATTGCGGAACCTGATCTCTCCAGTCAAACCGATGGAGAAGAGTTTTAACGAAATTGTTCATATCCTACAGGAACACCTAAATCCTACACCGCTGCTGATAGCAGAAAGATTTTAATTCCACAAGAGAAATCAGCATAAAGATGAGAGCAATGCTGATTACCTTACGGAACTACGCAAGCTATCAAAGCACTGCCAGTTCGGAGCAGGACTGGCAGATACCCTACGGGACAAATTTGTCTGTGGACTCCTGAGTGAAGGAACCCAGAAGAGGTTACTCTCAGAGAAAGAGCTGACGCTAGATAAGGCTTTCAGCGTGGCAGTATCGTACGAGGCAGCAGCAAGGGGAGCTGCGGAAATACAGCAAAAGCCACAGGAATACGGCACCCATGAAATGACACAGGGATTTGCAAAATGTTATCGCTGCGGCAGAACAACCCATGACCAGAAGGACTGCTGGTCTAAGGACAAAACATGCAGGCAATGCAGAAAGATGGGACACATTGCACGAGTTTGCAGGTCCGGGAAGAAGACTAACGACAACAAAAAGACTACTAAGGAAAAGTACAGGAAAGTACAAAAGATGACGGACAGTAGTTCCGAAGACCAGAAGAGCGATAGTGAATCCGGGAACAAGAGACTAAGCTGTCTCAAACTACACAACGTAATCACAAAAGAGGATCACCGAACCATTTGGGTCACCCTCACGATAGCAGGGTCCCAAGTCAAAATGGAATTGGATACAGGAGCAGCTCTGACCGTCATGAATCGACGAGACTACGAGCGGCTATTCTCACACATACCCTTGAAAGACACATCCATTGTCTTGAAGACATATACGGGGCAGAAAGTATACCCCAGAGGGAAAATAAGGGTGCCTGTCGAATACAACGGCAAGGAAATACAGAAATTGTATCTGTACATACTGCAAGATGGTGGACCACCGTTATTGGGACGTGAATGGATCAGAAAGATAAGTTTAGACTGGCACTGCATTCAGGCACTGACTGTGGCTGGTAAAAAGGATGACGACATCACACCTGGACGATTGTCAAAAATCTTGGCTAACGCTAAAGAGGTATTTCAACAAGAACTGGGAACTCTTAAAGGTGTAACCGCCTCGATAAAAATAGAAGAGAATGCAATTCCCAAGTTTTTCAAAGCAAGACCGGTACCATATGCAATTCGCCCAGCCGTCGAGGCAGAGCTGGAGAATCTGGAGAATGCAGGCGTTTTAACTAAGGTAGACTGGAGCGAGTGGGCGACACCCATCATTCCTGTCATGAAGAAAACGTTAAACAATAAGTCTGAGGAGCCAAGGAAGGTTCGCATCTGTGGGGACTTCAAGGTGACTGTGAACCCAGTCCTTCACACAGTACAGTATCCTCTTCCGAGGATAGAAGATATTTTTGCCTCACTATCTGGAGGGAAACGTTTTACAAAAATTGACCTAGCGCAAGCATATTTGCAGATGGAGGTTGAAGAATCCTCTAGGAAATATCTCACGATAAACACTCACAAAGGTCTTTACCAGTATAATCGACTGGTATTCGGAGTTGCATCAGCTCCGGCTATGTGGCAAAGAGCGATGGAACAAGTCCTGCAAGGGATTCCAGGGACTCAGTGTTACTTGGACGACATCCTAGTGACAGGTGAAAATGACAGTGAACACCTTGCCAACCTAGAGCAGGTGCTCACTAGGCTAAGAGAACATGAGCTATGAGCCAATCGCCCCAAGTGCAAGTTTTTTAAGAAACAAATATCGTATTGTGGCCACGTGATTGATGAAGAGGGGTTACATAAGTCCCCTGACAAAATTGAAGCGGTAGTTAAGGCTCCAGCGCCTGAAAATGTGTCGCAACTGAGGTCATTCCTCAGATTGGTGAATTACTACCATAAGTTTTTGCCGAATTTGTCCACAATTCTGCACCCACTGAACGCCCTGCTACAAACTGGAGTAGCATGGAAATGGAGCGATGAATGTAAGCGGGCCTTTCAGATGAGTAAAGGCCTGATCACTTCAAGAGAAGTATTGGATCACTACAACCCATCACTACCGATAAGACTGGTGTGTGATGCGTCTCCCTACGGCGTTGGAGCGGTACTGTCACATAAATCCCTTGATGGTTCAGAGAGGCCGATAGCTTTTGCGTCATGCTCGTTAACTGCAGCTGAGCGTAACTACGCCCAGATTGACAGAGAGGCCCTCAGCCTGGTGTGGGGGGTGAAGAAGTTCAATCACTATCTGCACGGATAGAAATTTACTCTACTAACTGATCATCAACCTCTTGTCTCCATTTTCAACCCTCAGAAGGGCGTCCCGATAATGACAGCACAACGGCTACAGAGGTGGTCCCTTTTCCTAGGGGCACACCAATATGACATCGAGTACAAAGGAACTAAACAGCATGGGAATGCTGATGGATTGTCGCGCCTACCGTTGCCGACGGTGGAAGAAGCACCTGCAGTGGATCCTGTGGAGATATTCCACTCGACCATTGTCGAATGTCTCCCTGTGACGAATGCAAACATAGAAAAGGAAACACGAAATGACCCGACACTCTCCAGGGTCTATGATTTAACGGTGAAGGGATGGCCAGCACATGGCGAACCACTGTTGCCAGCATTCTCGCCGAGAAGAGAACAGCTGTCAGTGTGCCGAGGAACCTTGATGTGTGGATCCAGAGTAGTAATTCCACCCAAATTGAAGGATAGAGTGCTCAATGAGCTTCATGAGGGTCATCTGGGAGGGGTAAAAATGAAGAACTTAGCCAGAGCGTTTGTGTGGTGGCCGGGAATCGATAGAGAAATCGAAGAGATGACCAAGAGCTGTACAGGATGCCAGAAGGTCCAAAACGCCCCACCACAAGCCCCTCTACATCCATGGGAGTGGCCCTTGTCTCCATGGCAAAGGGTACACATTGATTTTGCTGGTCCATTTATGGACTCGATGTTTTTAATTGCGGTGGATGCACATTCAAAGTGGCCAGAGGTAATAAAAATGTCCTCAACCACCACAGAAAAAACTATCACAGTCTTACGAACCATATTCGCCAGAAATGGGCTGCCTGAACAGATTTGCTCCGACAATGGACCACAGTTTGTGTCTGAAGAGTTCCGGAGGTTCTTAAAGAACAATGGTGTTAAGCATTACACATCCGCCCCATATCATCCAGCCACCAATGGATCGGCTGAGAGGTTCGTTCAAACATTCAAGAAGGCTATCAAGGCAATGTGTAATGAAGACATACCCCTACAACACAAGGTGGATAACTTCTTGTTTGCCTACCGGAATGCGACACATGCGGTTACCAACCAAACTCCAGCCATGATGTTCTTCAATCGAAGACTAAGATGCCGCTTGGATTTGGTTAAGCCAAACATCAGAAGAGATGTGGAGAACAGGCAGTTTCAGAATATGAATGAAAGGCCAACCAGGAGTTTCAAGATAGGTCAACCAGTTTTGGCCCGGGACTACTGCACAGAGAAATGGCAGCCAGGAACGATGTGCACATGGCAAGGACCTCTAATGTATACCGTGGACGTTGGAGAGAGCATTGTAAGACGCCATGCTGACCAGATTCTAGAGTCACTGGAAATCGTCAAATCTACACCACGATCCTATACACCTGGTGATGAAACCGAAGTACCAATTGCATCTACCTCAGAATCGGTGATATTGGAAGCAGACGAACCAAACAACGACGTTGATCCCGAATCAACTTTGCCAGAAGAACCTGATACCCCAAAGAGGCGTTATCCGGACAGAATCAGGAAGCCTCCTCAAAGACTGAATTTATAATTGATTAACTTCAGCTAATGTATATAGCAACTGTAATTGTAAATATGTTATTTAAGTATTAATCGAATGTTATGTACTGTTTAGCTAAAAGGGGAGGAATTGTAGTGTATGTACCTTGAAGAAGGAACTATATTCTGCAGCCCCTGTATACTGCAGTACCAGTAGTGACCACTCCTGTGTATAAGCCTGTGTAGTAACATTGTATAGTAGTTCCAGTTTTGTCTCCATTCAGTAAACACCTGTTATAACCAACTTCTGCAGTCCGTGTCTCAATTACACACGGACATTACACCTACTTGCCTGATTTCCGCCCGTTGGGTAGAGTTAAAACTGGCCCTTCAATTTAGGGTATATGTTTCGATGTGCTGCTCCTGGTGCTTACCAGCAGTGCATGTTGCAAAAACTGCACACTTCCAGTCCGCAGCGTTGCCTCGATTGAAATAAATAAAATGCATCATTTTACGACTTATGCTCCCGGTGAGCACCGGGAGCGGCATGGTAGAATTTTTAATCTCATATTATAAATTTATGATGAATTACAGCACTTTATGTGCTGTGGGTCCACAGCCACAGGGACTAGGTTGAAACTGATCAAACTCATTCCATGTAGGACAGCTTTAACCAACAGAGAGAGGAAGCTTTCTTCCTGTCAGTCTTGAGCTGCCTTCAAACCAAGGTCCCAGAAGTGAAAGGGGAAGCGCACACATCCACTAAAATCACTCAATCCTCAATTCTGGATTTCTGAACACAAATGGATAAAAGGAGCGCAGGTTTATATTCTTAAATATGCTTCAGTGACTCTAAATCACATATATAGTGATTAGATTCGATTAAGACATTCTCGTATATAATTACTAATGAAATATTCATACTCATTTTGAAGTGCCACTTTTAATCTATTATAAGGTTTTCATTGTTTTAACTGGTTTTCCTCTTTCTCTGAGTTGATTGTCACCAGATTTTACTGAATTTAGGGAGAGCACATTGTTTATTCTGTAAGAGTATATACCTCACATATTGACATGGGTATCATGCATTTGAAATCATGATTCTAGTTTGAAACGTGACTCATTTTTAACTGAATTTCTTGTAACCAACAAATTTCAACGTGTGATCTTTGCAATATTCAAAAATGTATGCACTGGGCTTGTAAATGTGAAAAACTGGTACAAATTTGAAGATCAGAATTAATTACTAACAACCCTGATGTAATCAGCTCCAATTCATTTTCTGAATTTTACAACTGTTTCTGTGATGATTTTGACCTGCAGTGATTTATAGCTAATGACTATGAAAAAGTAGGCAACCAATTCACAGAATCACAGAAACCCCACAGTGCAGATAGAGGCCATTTCGGCCCATCGAGCCTAGTTCCTGCTCCTTTTGCATACGCTATTTACATCTGTGTCACCATTAGAACATATTTCCAGCCACAGCTGGTGGCAGATCCCAAGTCTTGTTACAGTTTCTGGAGCAACTGCAGGCATATTTCTTTAAAGAAAATGTGTTTTGGTAGACACATCCATAACTTCCATATACATCATGGTAAAATACATCCATCCCAACTTGGAAGACATGCAAAATATACCTGTCCTACATTAGAAATGTCATTACATAGTATTAACAGCACAGAAACAAGCCATTCGGCCCAACAGGTCTATGCTGGTGTTTATGCTCCACACGAGCCTCCTCCCATCCCTTTTTATCTCACCCCATCAACATAACCTTCTATTCCTTTCTCCCTCATGCACTTATCTAGCTTCCCCTTAAATGCATCTGTGCTATTCGCCTCAACTACTCCTTGTTGCATTGAATTCTACATTCCAACCACTCTACGAGTAAAGATGTTCCTCCTGAATTCCTTATTGGATTTATTAGTGACTATCTAATATTTATGACCTCTTTGTTCTGGAATCGCCCACAAGCGGAAACATCTTCTCCACATCTAACCTGTTGAACCCCTTCATAATTTCAAAGACTTCTATCCGCTCACCTTTCAGCCTTCCCTTTTTCCAGAGAAGAGAGCCTCAGCCTGTTGAGTCTTTCCTGTTAGTTACGACCTCTCCGTTCTGGATTCACCCTTGTAAATCTTTTATGCACCTTCTCTGGTGCCGCTATGTCCATTGTATAATGGTTTAATTGGTACAAAACATGGTAAAATTAGCCATGTAATGTGCAATGCGTGCAATCTAACGGTGATATATGTGATTAAAAAATTAACTTTGTAACTTCTAGTACCTAGTGATATAGGTTCTGTACTTTTTCTGCGGATTTAATTTTTAACCGAGAACTTCATTAGATTTAATAAATGCCTTTGCCTTTTTCTAATTTTTAATTTAGATATTTAAATGGAAAGGTCAGAATTATCCAGAAATGTAATATTGCCGCCATGCTCCGTAAAATATTGATATTGGTGATATTTGTCTTATTCTGCGGCAACCTTTTCTCAACTAATAATGAAGTCTAGCCATAGGTGCATAACATTGAGTCACAGACAATAGGTCCATGTTAATTAGCACTTACTATCCTCCAAAGTAAATTCATCAGACCAGTTATTGCATAAATAAATATGAATATTTATTATTCATCCAATATATCTGTTGAATTAAGATGGGGGAAAGATCCTACTGTGACGGAATAGTTGAAAGATATTACAATAACGGCCTTTTTAAAAAATAATGTTAGCAATACTAAGCAGGCTTTAGCAAGAACTGAATCTGTCAGCACTAAATTAAGAAAGCTTATCTCCTGCCCTCTAACTTATCTTGTCAGCCAGCTACTTTACGCTGAGCTCAAGTGTGGATCTGAATTTCGAACGACAAAACACAATTTAATGTCTGGAATTAATTGCTATGGGTTGTTAATCTGCGGGGGTAAAAAAATCTGTGTGCACATTTGAGAGACCTGGCTTTTGCTTACCAGCACCTAGGTTCCCTGGCGTTACTTAAGGTGGTGTGTGCCTTCCATATTGGGCACAAAGGGAACACTGGAGGTGAAATTGGTCTTGGGCGGTAGCGCAAAAACAGGCAATAGCGAGTCAGCAGCCCATTTTATACCCCAACCGGTTTTCTGTTTCTTTATGAAAAAGTAAGTCGGACAGCGTGTAAGTTAGGCTGGCAATTCGCTATCACCCAAGACCAATTTCAACTTCAATGTGTGGATTTCTCAGTAGGTTTGGAGACTCTTAAACATAGTGATGGGTTTCTGTGCATACCAAATCCAAATACACAGCTCACAAAAAAACGACTGATCTCATTACATGCTGTGTACATCTTCTCAGTTTGTTTCATTATGTAATTCCTTGCAGAGTACATTATTGATGTTTATAATCTGCACATTTTATTCCGTAAAACATTTTGAATACATTTCTCTACTGCACGAGGAAATGGAGGGCGTTGTTTTTGTGCGGGGGGGGCGGCGGCGGTGGGGCGGTGGTGGGGTGGGTGGATGGGTAAAGATTATTTTTTCAACTACAATGTGGAAGATTTTGAGGAACATGAACCTTCCTTTTCTCTTCTGGTCTAGAATGGGAATATTTGCTGCTCGGTCGATGTGGAATGCCTCTACAACAACTGAAGCTCTTTCTATGGACTGGTCTACTTCCTGTACGGACAGTGCAGGTAATCGCTAAAACACACTGCAAAAAGGCCCTCACATTGTCGAACCAAAAGCTACCAAATGGAGCAAGATTTCCACGAGTTTGTGTGCCGTTGAACTACCCTGCACTTTTGTGACTGTCCAGTTCAAAATGTTTCACTTTCAACTGAAGGTTGGGAGCTTCCATTACCATGCTGTTAGAAAACAACACTTCTATATTTTTTACAGCATTTTGGTAGCTGTAAGTGGGAAAACTGGATTGTTTTATCTGACCTTACAGTTAAATATCTGTCCGAATTTGTTGTCCTGTTTTTATGTAAATCAATTATCTGTAATATTGTGTATTAACCCTTTGAGTACTGAACGTCCCTTGCCGCTTTTAAAATTCACACATTTCTCTGTCAAACAACTCAACATATTCACCTTCCATTCAACTCCGCTGCTGAACATCATGAAGAAAAACGTTACGCAAAGATACGAAACTACAGAACATGTATTTTAATTGCATTTTTTTTTGAAGTGTCACAATTTTACATTTTAAATTTTGGTTGCAAAAATACAATGGCAGATGCTCGCTAGGTTTTTTGAATTCTGCTGTTCTTTACAGATAGAATAGCCTTCAGCTTCAGTACCAAAATGAAAGATGCACATTCTCCTCTTAATGCAACTGAAAGGTAGAATGAAGCTAAAATGGTGGTGCAGTCTCTTTCTCTGGCGATTTTGTGATCAAGGCGAATACACGTCTAAAGAGGCAGAAGTTGCTTTTGTTGTATTCAGCGAAAACACTGAATCAGAATTAAACAGCTGATTACAGACTTGTGCATAAGCTGTTAGATTTTTCAGAAGTAATGTTGGTTTGTTGAAATTGTACGTGCTGTACCTTTTTCTGTCGATGCATTCATATTTCTAATTTTGGATATTCGCAAGATCTAACAGCTGCAGGTTCTCAAGCTGTCACAGATGCACGGTAGAATATTACTGCTTGATTTAGTTTATATGTTTAATTAATAGATTTGTTGGTCCAGTTGAAAAATAGTAAAAAAATCCTAAAGGCAATGAATATCTAACATACGGCAGGAATTTCCACGGGGGTCTCTAGTGGGGTATGGGAAGAAACCACCCCCCCCCTCGAGAAATGGCATAAACAGCTAAAAACAGGTATTTCCGCCGACGCTGCAGTGGGAGAACCTCGCGGAAATTCAGGGCCACAGTATTCTTTCATTGCAGCAGTCTGCATCTGAATCCGAAGCAGAAATTACTTATTTGCTGGGCATTAAGGAATAAATAATTTCAGTTCAGGAGTCTTAATCCAATTTCCAACAATTATGAAGCAACAACAGTAAATAAAAATAATACTAATATTAACACTAATTGCCTTCTGAGTTACAACTGCTATAATTAAAATAAAAGAACCAACTGCTTTAAAATTATTTGACAAACGTACAGGTTCAGTGGCAGTGCGCTGACCTCAGAGTCAGAAGGTCATGGGTTCTAAACCACACTCTAGAGACTTGAGCACATAATCCAGGCTGACACTTTAGTGCAGTACAGAGGGAGTGCTGCACGGTTGGAGGTGCCGTCTTTCGGATGAGACGTTAAACCGAGGACCCATCTGCCCTCTCAGAAGGACATAAAAGATTGCATGGCGCTATTCGACGAAGAGCAGGGGAGTTCTCCCCAGTGCTAGCCCAATATTTAACCCTCAATCAGCAACGTAAACAGATGACCTGGACCTTGCTGTGTGAAGATTGGCTGCCACCTCTCCCCATATTATAACAATGACTGTACTCCAAAAGTGCCTCATTGGCTGTTAAGTGTTTCAGGAAGTCCTGAGGTCAGGAAAGGCGCTCTATAAATACAAGTTCTTTCTTTCTGCTTCGGTTTTCTAATAAATTAAGCCAATACTGAAAGAAGCTGCACACAATGCGGTCTCCTCTACATTGGGGAGACCAAACGCAGATTGGGTGACCGCTTTGCGGAACACCTCCGTTCAGTCCGTAAGGGTGACCCCGAGATTCCGGTCACCTGTCATTTTAATTCACCGCCCCATTCCCACTCGGACCTCACCGTCCTTGGCCTCTTGCATTGTTCCATGGAAGCTCAACGTAAACTCGAGGAACAGCACCTCATCTTCCGAATAGGCACTTTATAGCCTTCCGGACTCAATATCGAGTTCAACAATTTCAGATCATAACCTCAGCCCCTATTACATTTTCACATTTTTTTTATCCACACCTTTGTTTTGGTTCCCCCCCCCCCCCCCCCACCTTTCCTTTTTTTTTCTGTCTCCCACATGGCAGCTGTCTCCCATTCTGCCAGCGCATTTCACACCTAATCTAGAGCTGTCTTTTGTCTCCACTAGTCCTATCACCATCTCGTCTCGTTTTGAGCACCTCTTAATGTCCCTTCTCTTTTGTTCTCTCCCAGCCCGGCCTCTCAATCTATTTAATTCCCTGTGCCTCTTTAGTCTTGATTAAGGGTTTTGACCCGAAACGTTGTCTCTAATTTCTCTCCACGGATGTTGCCTGGCCTGCTGAGTTTTTCCAGCATTTTCTGTTGTTATTTCTGAAAGAAACTTATGTAGAATTGGGTGAAACAGACATAATCACGTGACTCTCCAAATACTTTTTCATTGCTAGTTATACCACTACTGCTGTGTTGATACAAAGTGGTTTCAGATGCAAAACCAGCTTTAGGAAGGATGTAAGGCCTTAGCGAGGATGCAGAGGAGATTTACTAGAATGGTACCAGGGATGAAAGACTTAGGTCACGTGGAGAGACTGGAGAAACTGGGGCTGATCTGCTTAGAGCAAAAAAGGTTAAGGGGAGATTTGATGGAGGTGTTCAAAATCTTGAAGGGTTTTGATAGAGTAAATAAGAAGAAACTGTTTCCAGTGGTAGAAGGGTCAGTAACCAGAGGACACAGATTTAAGGTGATTGGCAAAAGAACCAGAGATGAGATGAGGTAAAACTTTTATGCATTGAGTTATGATATGGAATGCACTACCTAAAAGGGAGGTGGAAGCAGATTCAACAGTAATATTCAAAAGAGAATTGGATAAATACTTGGAAAATAAAATTTGCTGTGCTATAGGGCAGGAGGAGGAGATCACTCTTTCAAAGAGCTGGCACAGGCACGATGGGCTAAATGGCCTCCTTCTGTGCTGTATCATTCTATGGTTCAACTTGGGAGACCATATGCCTCCCCACTCATATTAAAGCAAGTGATGTGAGATCAGTTCCAGAAGATAGCCTTGCTCCTCATGGTCTTTGCACTGGCTGCGACCTGGTGGGAAGCGAAGGTTTTTTTAAACATTCCCAGGCAATTTGTTGAGCCCTGGGAACTTTGTAAACTAAATTTTTGATGTTAATAGTGAGCTACTGACTCCCATCAGCTCTCTCGCCATTGAAATTTAACTGGCATTTAGATGCTGTAGAGCTGATTGCGATGCAAGAGGTGACAGTATAACTTGGGTCTGCTGACTGCCCATTACCACCTAGATATTACTGACCCCTACATGTTACTTAACATAAATACATATTGTTCCAACTAGTGATATCTACACTCTGCTTTAAAATTTCTTCATCAGAAATGAACTATTTTTCTCTTTTTTTTACTGCCACTTCGGTTCTTGTGAGCCTTTGTTTTAATTTTATTATTGGTCTCCCCCCACCCCCACCCCCCAGCATCATCACCGGTGGCGATGAGTTTCCCAAAGGGAATTCTCTGATCTGCCGAGCAGTAGAACAACCAGAGGGATGCTGCGCAAGACATGCTTTGTATCCACCTATTAGGTCTCCATGTCTGCAGATGATTAGTGCATGCAGTGGCTCCAACATTCAGAGTAGGTCACGACAAAAGGTCCGATGGCACAGATACATAGGAAGGCCTGACCAAGCATGGTTCTTCATATGGCTCTTTTAGAAGCGCACCACTCACAGCCTGTTACACATTACATGCCGCTGCATAAAAGACAACGTGTCAAAGTGATTATCAGCCAGCAAAGATTGGCCGCACCTGACAAGACTCCATCAAACATATTTCTCAGCATTGTCACGCCTACCTGCCAAAGACTGCTGGCCTAGACGCTGTGAAAATAGTTCCCTGCAGAGAAGCCAGCAGCAGAGCTATGCCAAAAGCTAAAAAGATATCTGTTGCTAACATGCACCACAGAGCTGGCACAGTACAGGTTAGCTGTGTAGCCTCAAGTATGACTCCAGTCCAACCAGGCTGCTGTAATAATGGCATATGTTCATTGGCTGTAAAGCACTTTGGGACGTACTGAGGCTGTGGAAGGCGCTACATAAATATAAGTCTTTTTTCTTTCTTTCATTGGCACTCCATCCACCACCTTAAACATTCACTCCCTCCACCACCGGCGTGCCGTGGCTGCAGTGTGTACCATCTACAAGATACACTGCAGCAACTTGCCAAGGCTTCTTCGGCAGCACCTCACAACCTCTTCCACCTAGAAGGACAAGGGCAGCAGGTGCATGGGAACACCACCACCTCCAAGTTCCCCTCCAAGTCACACACCCTCCCGACTTAGAGGTATATTGCTGTTCCTTCATCGTCGCTGGGTCAAAATCCTGGAACTCCCTCCCTAACAGCACTGTGGTAGTACCTTCACCACATGGACTGCAGCAGTTCAAGAAGGTGGCTCACCACCACCTTCTCAAGGGCAATTAGGGATGGGCAATAAATGCTGGCCTTGCCAGCGACGCCCACATCCCATAAACAAATAACAAAAAATCTTTGATTCTGTCATTCTTTCAATTTTTTTTTTCTTTCTTTCTTTCCTTCTTTCTTTCTTTATCTTGCTGTGGAGTTGCACAGAAAGCAACCCTCCTTGAAACCACCTCATACAGCACCACCTCCAGTTCAGCAGCCATTAAACAGGAGGTCGGGCTGCTAGATCACGTGACTGCAGACTCATGCCTGCATCTTGGATTTCCTTTCACTTTATTTTTACCTAGCACTTCATAATCTTATGAACTTTGGAATTGCTGGACGAATAAAGACCACGGTCCATCTAGTTTGCCTTCTACCATCCTGGTAGTCGCCTGCTACAATGCAACCTTTTGCCTTTTTAGCCATGGCAAAGGCTACTAATGGGTTCAGTGGCTTTTTGAACATTACAAGCTTTCAGAATTTTTGGTGCCATATCACGGCACCTCCCTTTAATTGTTTCCATCACTTTAAAAATGTCACTTACATATAATTTTCCATTCCCAGCACCGTTGTGCTTGCTACACCCGCCGAAATTTGCACTTGGATCTGTGAATAATTATGCAAATAAGCTGACCATGAAATTTGAGCGCTATTGGCATGTTACCATTCTGCACATGCTTAGCACTGGTTCTTAACCATTTAGAACTGATGTAAACCAGCAGATGAGGATTGTCTCTGTATGGCCTGACAATACGTTGGCCCAGAAATGTCCTCAGAGCTGCCCCTGCTCCATCGGCGTAATGTTGCCAGAAATGCGGCGGAAACCCAGCTCGGTGTTTCCGCTGACGTTACAGCAGCCAAGCAGGAGCAGCACCTCTGGGAAAATTCTGGGCCATTATATTACTAGTGGAAGCTAACGGGATACAAAATGGCTGCTCGATTGTACGGAAAATGCAACCTGTGTTTTACGATCCCATGTTCAGGCCTGGCAGTGCATAGGCCCAGTAACACCTTTCACCACATGAAGTATTGCTACTGATGTTGGTGTCTCCAGCTATAAAACAAATATATTGGCCCTGAAATTGCGGTCGGAGGCGTAGCTCCGAAGTACGCCTCCGACCCACGAAACATTTCTGCACCTACCTGCTGTCGTCCAGGCTGCGGAGAGATCCCTTCTCGGGCCTCCAGGCGTGAGGCAGCGGAAAGGCCCCACCACTCCCGGGGGCGCAGGCGGTCCGGAAGCGTCCCTGGGATCACGTGGACCCGGTCCTCCAATCACAAACGAGGACTCCATTGCAGTTATTTAGGAGCAGAATCCCCAAATGACATGCAATGGAATCCCCAAATAATTAAACAATTTAGACAATTCTAATAAATATAAATGCTCTGAATTTCAATTTTATTCATATCTCCTTTCATTACACTAAATACAATTTAAAAACATTTGAAAAATAATTTTAAACATTTTAATCTGGGCCAATATTTGCATAAACTAATTTTAAGTGTTTGTGCATCATTTTTTAATTTTAAATGTTTAAGATTTATAATAACCCTTACACTGATGAAAGCTGACCCTGTGCCTGCTTTTACCAGCCATCAGAGTTTTGTGGGCAATTGCTGGGCAGCTATTGGGCATATGGCCCAACTCTGCGTCAGCGATACTGATTTTACTTTCTACTCGTATGATCTGTCAAGGCGAACCTTGACGGATCGCAAGTTCCGGGTTTTCGTGCAAACGCATGCGGAAACCCAGAAGGTCTGGGACCATTCAGAAGGATTACGACGGCGTACGCTGAGTGTATGCCATGGAAGACACTGTATTTTCAGGGTCATAATTGCACCTCCATAAATGTGCTACATTTTTTAAATGCTGTGATCTACTCTTTCAGGGCCTGAACTAGATGTGGTGGGAAGGTAATAAGAACTCTCTGAACTCCAGCGCATTTATTGGCCAACAACAGATTTGATTTGACTTGCTTTACATTTTCTTTTAACGGAACAGGTTTTTTTTCTCCAAATGTTATGATTTAATGACGACACAGTTCATTAGGAGGCCAGCATATAAACATTGAAGAATTTCCCCTGGTGCTCTGTTAATGCCTGCAGCTTTGGCATTTATCCGGTGTGTGCTTAGTTGTTTTCTGCAGACTTACTTGGATAATTAACACAAACTGATCAACAAAGAACTACAGCAGAGCTCTGTACAGTATATTTTTGACATAACCCGGGTCAACTACCTGCACTTCAAATTTAAATGAAATGAAATGCTGCAGAAAATTGCTTTGGGCTGATCATTGCGAAGACGGAACAAGCAATGGTATCGTGGGATAGCCCACTGCCATCTCTGTTCAAGTCCCACTCCAGAGACTTGAGCACAAAAATCTAGGCTGACACCCCAGTGCAGTGCTGAGGGAGTGCTGCACTCGGTGCCGTCTTTCAGATGAGACGTTAAACTGAGGCCCCATCTGCTCCCTCAGGTGCACGTTAAGATCCCATGGCACTATTTCGAAGAAGAGCAGGGGAGTTATCCCCAGTGTCCAGGCCAATATTTATCACCCAATCAACATCACTAAAACAGATTATCAGGTCATTATCATATTGTTGTTTGTGGGAGCTTGCTGTGCACAAATTGGCTGCCGCATTTCCTACATTACAGCAGTGACTGCACTTCAAAAGAAAAGTACTTAATTGGCTGTAAAGCGTGTTGGGACGTCCGGTGGTCGTGAAAGACGCTCTATAAATGTAAGTCTTTCTTTGTTTCTCTGGGGCCTAAATCTAACTCAGACTCATGGGATGGAAGTTCCTCACTGCTGGCTATAAGGGTCTTAAATGAGTTTTGGTAGTTTTCTGACAGCCCTTAGTGCACTTAGGTCCACATTACAAAATTGTCAGTAATTCAGCACTGATTGGTGATCTCACTCTAAGACAGGGCATTTAGGAAAGAGAAAGCATGTAGATGCTAACATCTGCTCTTTGCAAAAGTGCCATTTCAGTCAATGTGATTATACACAGCTATGCCCATGACAATGAAAGGAAGATGTGATTTTGAAGCTTGAAATGAAAGCTTTATGACAACTTTTGACATTCGTAATACAGCTTCAAAGAAAATATGTGACGACAACATGAAAGCAATAGCTCAGCATAAAATGGACCACACTCTGTTAAATTAGAGGCCCTGATTGATTGGCTGTATTGCCTAAAACATGTGAAGCATTTTAATTTTAGTTTTACTGCCATATTTTTTATCTCACTTTTATTAACGGCAATTGAATGGAATTCTTTGCAAAATATTTTTGTTTCAATTGTTCTCGAGATGGAAACCACACATTTATTGCCCATCCCTCGATGCCCTGGGAACTTGAACTGCTGCAGTTCTTGTGCTAATGCGTTCCCACAATGGTGTTAGACGCGGTTTGGCCCCGCAATTGTGAAAGAATAATAAATATGAATGCTAGGTTTCTTTGCTTTGGCTCAAACTTGTTTCTGTCTATAAAAGAACAGGCTTTGGGCCTGAGATGTTACCCGCACAGTTGAGGAAAGTTGAGAAGTCCTTAACCAAATTGATCATGATATTCAATCAGCAATCAGCTTGTGCTCGTGTCTTCTGGTAAATTTCCAATTTTCATGTGTCTTTTTATTTTCAACATGTGCTCAACAACTGGCTTAACAAGCCTGAGTGCAGTGATCCTTGAGGCCTCACCCCACATTAACGAGAGAATAACACAACAGCCTGAAATGCAGCAACATGTTCCAGCAACTGCGAAAATTAAGCTCAAGGGTGTTTGTAAATCTCATCTGAACCCTCAGATGTGTTACATCCAGACGATACACTGCAGCGTGTGTTCTTTATAATAAATACAGTTGTGGTTCACGGGGGTCATCTTTTAACTGCTTTTGATTGTCTTTTTTGCCAGCAGTGAGTGCTGAGTGGCAACCTCAGCTGATTTGAACTGGTGATATTGCACCACATGACTTGAAAGACAGTGTATGTGTCTTGTTTCTCTATATGTTGCATGCCTTTGTGTCGGCAACGGTAGCATAGTGGTCATGTCACAGGTTAGTAATCCAGTAGGCCTGGGCTAATGGTCTGGAGATGTGAGTTCAAAATCCCACCATGGGATTAAATCTGGAATTAAAAAGCTGATATCACTAATGGTGACCATGTAACTACTAGGTTGTCGTAAAAACCCATCTGGTTCACTAACACCCTTTAGGGAAGGAAATCTGCCTTCCTTACCTGGTTTGCCCTATATTTGAGTCCAGACTCTGAACTGCCTAGCAAGCGACTCACTTATACCAATTAAAGGGCAGTTAGGGATGGGCAATAAATGCTGGCCTTGCCCACATTGTGTGAATGAATATTTTAATAACATCCAAAGAGATTATTAATGATCAGTTATTTTCCCATCAATCAGCCAGGTAGGAATTCTGACCTTGGGGTTCATCTAACCCGTTTTGCTGGTTTCTTGTGTTCAAGATCCCGTTTGAACTCGTACAAGATCCATAGGAAATGCACAGTGACAAACATATTCCAAGAGTGCGGAAGACCTTAAGAACATAAGTAATAGAAGCAGGAGTAGGCCATTCGGCCCCTCGAGCCTGCTCCGCCATTCAATAAGATCACGGCTGATCTTCGACCTCAACTCCACTTTCCTGCACTATCCCCATATCCCTTGATTCCCTTAATCTCCAAAAATCAATCGATCTCTGTCTTAAATATACTCAACAACTGAGCATCCACAACCCTCTGGGGTAGGGAATTCCAAAGATTGAGTGAAGAAATTTCTCCTCATCTCAATCCTAAATGGTCGACCGCTTATTCTGAGACTGTGACCCCCTGGTTCTAGACTCCCCAGCCAGGGGAAATATCCTCCCTGCATCTACCCTGTCAAGCCCTGTAAGAGTTTTGTATGTTTCAATGAGATCACCTCTCATCTAAACTCTAGAGAATATAGGCCTAGTCTACTCAATCTTATAACTGAATGGAAGAATTCACAAAGGTGCTGAAATTTCTGAGTTTGCTGATTTAGAAAAAGATGTCAGTAAATATGGTGGAATGTAAGCAGCAAGTACTAATGGATATTTGTTGCAGCATTCTGCAACTGCTCAGTCAGATTGAGAAGTGAGGTATTTTATTCTAGCCCAGACCAGATGTTAGCTCACACATTTTCAAGTGTCACCACAAAAGTGAAGTAAATGGCGCAAAGCAGTACTTTGCTAAAGAACTGGAAAGGGCTGTGTGTAGCCTTGGGTAGGTTAATTATAGTGGAAGGGAGTGTGACTGGGAGTGCAGAGGATGGAGGAGATGCATGATTCACTGTGGGTATTACCCCAGACAACAGGTGTATTGTAATAAAATCAGCTGCCTTCTTAGATTCGCCTGCCATTATCCCACTTAGGCCATGAAGACCTGCAGAGATTGTCAACCATCCACAATGTACTAACAGTGGAGTACATATCACCTTTCCCTTTGGTGTATTGTAAACTCACCCTGTTCTGGTTGTACTACTAGGTATGTCCCCTAGTTGAAGGTTTAGCAGTAGCGGGTGGCTGTATAGCCAACTATATATCCAACTGCAGGGGATATAGAAAGTTTACTCCCTCTGGTTTCCTTTGCTAGAGTAGCTGTAGACTACTTTTAGAGGCAGTGCCGCTGTCACTTGTGCACGGATATCTGATGCCACAGAGCTACTACTGACATAGGTGCCAACCATCTGCTCCAAAGATGCCAAGCTGGAAGGGATTTGCTCAGTATGCCCACTGTTGTGTCTGGATGTAGAATGGTGGACATCAATGAGGTGGTGACCCTCCCTGCCTTTAACTGTTCTTCAAGCGAGTTGACGCTAACTTGAACGTTGGACTCCAAAGCCCCAGTAATAACAGTGAGAGCATTCACGAGGGATGCTCCTACAGTGCCAGTGGCCTGCGTATCTGAGAGCTCCAACGGAGATACCATTGTCTTTGCCATGTGCTCAACACTAGGCCGCAGTGCAGCTGAACACTGCTCTGCAGCATTATTCTAGAGAGAAAGCTGGCAATGCGTGTCCGGGTTTAGGACTCCCCCACAATCCCCAGACCACCTTTCACTGTTGTGCTCATAGACAAATGCCTCACCCCTTCCCCATACAGTTCTGCTGCTGTACCAGCTCCGGTTCAAAGAAGAGCCACTAAAATCAACACCCCCAAATAACTCAGTAAGAGCATTCTGAACGTTGGATCGTGGTCCTGCACCCGATTCTCACTCATCACCCAGCACCATTCCCACCCCGACCATTACTCAGTGCATCACCCTGTGATTCCTCCTGAACATCTCGGCTGGTGATGGTTGGTTCTTTGGTGATTGTACTGTTTGGATTCAGCTGGAGGTGACCATTGACCTCCTTTATTCTATAAAGGGATGAAATACTACACTGCAAGCACATTTATATGGGTAGTGCGTTGTCATTAGTTGCTCTGTTGTGTACTTGGGCAGAATCATTTTGTATGGAGAGATTGATGTAATGTTACATCCAAATCTTAGAATATCTGAATCATGTGGTGCATATACTCCAATCTCCACAGAAACCCCCTGTACGTTCGAACCTCTTCTCAAAAATTTGCAGTTTGAAAGTTCAAACGGCAATATCAGTCTGTAGTCTGGCCATCGATCACCTGTACTCTCCTGTACCCTCCTTTTTATCTGTATGTTTTGCTTTTAAACATGAGATCATTGTAGACTGATAGATAATGATTTGGCCAATAAAAACTACTTCCCGCAGAACACTTCTTCTCCCTTCATACCATGTACCATACAATTTGCATAACCCTGTCCATTTCACATTCACTTCCTTTTTTTTTTACACAACAATAACTACTTGCATTTATATAGCGCCTTTAACGTAGTAAAACATCCCAAAGCGCTTTGCAGGAGCATTAGCAAGCAAAATTTGAAAGCGAGCCACATAAGGGGATAATAGGACAAGCGACCAAAAGCTTGGTCATTTGAGGTAGGTTTTAAGGAGCGTCTTAAAGGAGGGTGGAGAGGTTGAGGCAGGGAATTCCAGAGCTTAGAGCTTAGGCAGCTGGATACATACAGAATACACTTTTTTAGTATTTATTTTTTACAACTACCACTTCACATCATGCGCATTCACGTTCTGTGCTGTTTCTTTTTAGTTATACTCAAGCCTAACTCAGTCCTGCTCAGGTCCGTCACAGAATTCACCATCACCGTCATGTTTTCCCACATTTGCTGCCTCCTCTGCATATTATGGCTCACCAGAAATGTGCCAGTGATGATCCATAATAGAGTTCACCAAGACTTGCTGGGTCTATTTGGTAAAATGTAATTTTCTTTTCTGATGCTGGCTTTCAGCTACTGTTCCACTACAATTGCTCACTTCACAGCTGAATTGATGATCTGTCTGACTTCAATCATAGCTTGTTAGATCTTGAGAAGTGATAAAGGATTGTTATTGCAGGCAAGTCATGATTTCCTTTTTTGTTGTTGCAAGTATTAATTTGTGTTCAGGAAGTGTGTGTTTCAAAAAACCCTACCCCTATGATTTCACTATCAATTAATTTATCTCGCTAATCCACTCTGTTTTCTTAAACTAGGAAATTTGGCTCCAAAATGAGGTGTTAAATATCTTCCTCGTGACTTTGGAATGAAAAATGGTCATTCAGCATTTCCCGCTGTCTCTTTTTATACCAAAAGTAAAATTGAAAACAGTTGAGTTGTTTTATTGCACAATGTGGTTCCAATTAATATGACATTGTAAAGAAAAGTTATTTTTGCTGCAGTCTAAATTATGGGATATAGAGGAAAAATCGCCTTATTGAGAGGAAAGAAAAAGCATCCAATTTAACTTGCTCCATGGTCTGTAGTCTCTTGACGGATAATTTTGTGAACAATAAAACAGAAATAGGTATTTGTTACGTTAATTGTGACTAGAATCTAATTAATTTAGTGATTGAGGATTATTCTTAAAACATAACTCCATAATTCAGCTCAGGTTTCAGTGCATGACATTTATTTTACTTGGAAAAGCATTTGTGATGACTTGTGGAATTGTTTGCAATTATAGCTAAAATTAACCCTTTTGAGTAATCTACTGGATTCCCTTTGCACTGCTCAATGAATGAACAGCTGATAAAGTACGGTTTTGTGCTACATATTATGAGGTGGAATGACTTGCATTAAAGCATATTGGCTCATTGACAATAATTGCTCTGAGCAAGCTCAAATTATTTTGTATTCATTTTTATTTGCGACTGTAATTCTCCAAAATTCAATTTGCTGTTAAATAACATTCCTTTCTTTCACACCACACCAGGAATGTTGGGACCAAATCCTTGTATTTCAAAACTTCAGACAAGATTTATATTATATAATCTTTCAAGGATATTATTTAACATAATTTTGATGTTTTTTGTGTTTATGATGGAAAAGAGCTGGTTTGTTGTGACCAGCAGGAGTGTTGTCTCCTCTCATGGAGCCCGGCCTGCTGTTGTGTTTGTACGTTACTCGTGATCAAACATTTGTGTTATGTTTGAAACGTTAGAACGTTTTAATTTTTCCTTTTGCTATCAGTTTCAATGTCATGTGCAATATGTTTTCTTGATGGCTCTTGAGGTCGTGGTTGAGGCACTGTGTGTTTTGATTTCATTTCCAGCAAGTGGTATTGTACACTTTCTATTGCAAAGCTGTCCATCGTGTGATGTAATTCTCGGAATGTTCCATTTGTCATGAATGTAAATTGTATTTCACACCAGAAGTATTGCATCCTAACGAGACGAATAATGAGAATTAATTTGAAAATGTTTTAATATGTCTCTTGCTGTCATCAACTTAACCCCTCATGTGTGGGTAGTTTCAAGTAAGTTATGAATAAAAGTTTAATAGCTCCCAGCATGACAATACAAGTGACTTAATTCAGCTGTTCAGCACTGCCTATGTTTTAATTTGTTATTTGTGTAATTCATTAAAGCATTAGCTGTAAACTCACAAATTTATTTTAAGGTTTTTAGTCTGAATCATTTAATGTACATAAAAGGTTAAGTGGTGTTGGTAGAATTGTGCTGTGATGAAGAGCTTCTATCTGTACATTGAGGGAATGTTTCCATTTAAAAATATTTAAAGGTTATTTACTTTGATACCTGCCTTTGACAGGATATTGAAGAATGGTGCATTTTAATCTGCTTTGTTGCATAATCTAACAATAAATGTGGATTTTTGTATCGCGGCAACTGTTTTTTTTGTAAATCGACATAGACTGGCCATTCTGCCAATGAACTACTGTTGACCATTCTTCTTATAAGTAGTAAACTACAGCTGGTAAATCTCTTCTTCTCACCGGCAGAGCAGGTTACTAAAATAAACCTCTAGGTTGCCTGAGATGGGAAAACTAAAGACAATGGCCCAGATATTCCGATCCCTATGGGTATGTACGAGCTGTGTACGCACCTGTAGGGGCATCGGAAATGCCGGTTTCAGGCATGCACAGATCGGACGCCTGCCCTAGAGAAGGGCCTCCGTGGGCAGAGAGTTCCGCTTTCTGGAGACCCTCCGCCCGCAGAAAACCCTTAGAAATCTTATGCCTGCTTTTACCAGGATAAGAGTAGAAATTTTGTTTTTTTTTAGTTCACTCATTTATCATTTTAAAATAAGGTAAGTTTATTTTTAGCCCTGTAAAAAACTTTAATTATTTTTTTCAAAAAATTACATTTTTGTTTAAAATATTTAATTTATTGTAATTTCAACTAATTTTAAAAAGGTGATTTAAAAAAAATTTATTTAAAGTTTTAGGCCTAGAAATTGGGTTGAGGCGCCAAACTGGCGCCAAGTTCGCCTGGGCGCTGATTTTTGCGCTGCGTTGGGAGTAATACCGATCGCCAGAAATTCAGTTTCAGAAACCCTCGAGGGAGACGGGGCGAGGCTCGAGGCGCTCCGCGTCCCCCTTAGGGCGCTGGAACTGAATATCGCAGCGCAACGTGCCGCAGCGCCACACGCTGCGGCACGGCATGCTGCGGTACTGCAGGTCTTCCTCCCATTGTTAAGGGGGAGGGGCCTGCAATCGCGCGATCCCCAATCGCGAGTGCCGGCAAAAGAGCCCGGCGCCGAGGAGAAGTGCCGGGCTCTCGGGAAACAGCCGGCAATGCCGCGGGGGGGGGGGTGGTCAGGAGGCCGGGGACGGAGGTGCTGGCAGGCGGCCGCCCCGCACCTCCACCTTAACTTGCGTCGCTGCCGGCACAGCAAGGCCCCGTGAACCGGGCGCAGGTAGCGAACGGCGCTACAGCGGCGTTCGCTACCAAATATCGCGAACGGGGCGCTAATGGGGCGCTGCGCACACCGATGATGTCATCGGTAGCGGCGCAGCGCAACAGGCTAACGCCACCATTAGCGCCCCTGCTGAATATCGCGGGAGGCGCAGCCAGTGGCGCTACAGCCACTGACTGCCTCTTTAGGCGCTAACAGGTGGCGCTACTCACCCAATTTCTCCCCCTTAGTGTTTTTGTGGTGATCTCCATTCATATATTTGACAGGTCTATCTGTCAAGTGTATGAAGGGAGATTCCCTTCTCCTATTGGCTCCCCATGCCCCACGTGATCCCAGGGACGCTTGCAAACTGCCTGCGCCTCTGGGATACGTGGGCCCTGCGCACTTGGAGTTGGAGAGGCCCAGGATTGAAGTGTAGGCGCCTCAGGAGCCCTCGGGTAAGTTCGTAGATTTTTCAAGATCGGAGGCTTCCGCACGCAGGAGGCCACTGATTGGAAAATACGGCCCAATAAGTAAAGGAAAATAATCAAGAGAGGAAAAAAAACCTATAATGAATTTCTGAATGTGTTTCTGAACACCTGTGTATATTGATACATGCCTTAAAACTGTTTGGGTACTGTTGGGGGGATGGCTTATCAGAGGAAGGCAGCAGCAGCCAACTTCCTGGCACCAGGGGTGGCTCTGCTGCACAGAATGGGAGGAAAATGAGGGGTAGAGCTATAGTAATAGGGGATTCTATTGTAAGGGGAATAGATAGGCATTTCTGCGGCTGCAAACGAGACTCCAGGATGGTGTGTTGCCTCCCTGGTGCAAGGGTTAAGGATGTCTCCGAGCGGCTGCAGAACATCTTGGAAGGGGAGGGTGAACAGCCAGTTATCGTGCATATAGGCACCAACGATATAGGTAAAAAGCGGGATGAGGTCCTAAAAGCGGAATATAGTGAGTTAGGAGATAAATTAAAAAACAGGACCTCAAAGGTAGTAATCTCAGGATTGCTACCAGTGCCACGTGCTAGTCAGAGTAGAAATAGAAGGATACTTCAGATGAATACGTGGTTAGAGGAATGGTGCCGGGGGAGGGATTCAAGTTCCTGGGACATTGGAACCGGTTCTGGGGGAGGTGGGACCAGTTCAAACCGGACGGTTTGCACCTGGGCAGGGCTGGAACCGATGTCCTAGGGGGAGTGTTTGCTAGTGCTGTGGGGGAGGGTTTAAACTAAAATGGCAGGGGGTTGGGAACCTGAGCAGGGAGACAGAGGAAAGGGAAACAAGGATAAAAGCAAAAGATAGGAAGGAGAAAAACAAAAGTGGCAGTCAGAGAAATCAACGGTTTAAATCAAACGTGGCCACAGTAAATAATAATTCTAATAGGTCTAAGAGCGTTAAAGTAACAAGCCTGAAGGCTTTGTGTCTTAATGCGAGGAGCATTTGTAATAAGGTGGATGAATTGGTTGCGCAAATAAAGGTAAACGAATACGATTTGGTTGGGATTACGGAAACGTGGCTCAAGGATGGCCAAGACTGGGAACTCAACATCCAGGGGTATTCGATATTCAGGAAAGATAGGCAAAAAGGAAAGGGAGGTGGGGTAGCATTACTGGTTAAAGAAGGGATTAACACAATTGTAATGAAGGATATTAGCTCTGATGATGTGGAATCTGTATGGGTAGAATTGAGAAATACTAAGGGGAAAAAAACGTTAGTGGGAGTGGTATATAGACCTCCAAACAGTAAGGCGGAGGTTGGGGATGGCACTAAAAGGGAAATTAAAGAAGCGTGCAATAAGGGCACAGCAGTCATCATGGGTGACTTTAATCTACATATAGATTGGGCCAACCAAATTAGTAACAATACTGTGGAGGAGGAATTCCTGGAGTGTTTACGGGATGGTTTCCTGGACCAATATGTCGAGGAACCAACCAGAGATCAGGCCATCTTAGACTGGGTATTATATAATGAGAAAGGATTAATTACCAATCTTGTTGTATGAGGCCCCTTCGGTCGGAGCGATCATAATATGATAGAATTCTTCATTAAGATGGAGAATGAAGTAGTTGACTCAGAGACTAGGGTCCTCAATTTAAATAAAGGAAACTACGATGGTCTGAGGAGCTAGTTGGGTAGGATTGATTGGGGAATGGCACTCAAAGGGTTGACGGTGGATAGGCAATGGCAAACATTCAAAGACTGAATGGATGAGCTACAGAATTTGTTCATCCCAGTTTGGCATAAAAATAAAACAAAAAAGGTGACTCAACCGTGGCTAACAAGGGAAATTAGGGATAGCATAAGATCCAAGGAGAGGACATATAAATTGGCTAGAAAAAGCAATAACCCTGAGGATTGGGAGCAGTTTAGGATTCAACAAAGGAGGACAAAGGGATTAATTAAGAAAGGGAAAATAGAATATGAGAGTAAGCTTTCAGGGAACATAAAAACTGACTGTAAAAGCTTTTATAGATATGTGAAGAGAAAAAGATTGGTGAAGTCAAGCGTAGGTCCCTTGCAGTCAGAATCAGGGGAATTTATAATGGGGAACAAAGAAATGGCTGACCAACTAAATACATATTTTGGTTCTGTCTTCACAAAGGAGGACACAAATAACCTCCCAGAGATGCCGGGGAACATAGGGTCTGATGAAAGGGTGGAACTGAAAGAAATCAGTATTTGTCGGGAAATGGTGTTAGGAAAATTGATGGGACTGAAGGCCGATAAATCCCCAGGGCCTGATAATCTACATCCTAGGGTACTTAAGGAAGTGGCCCTGGAAATAGTAGATGCATTGCTGGTCATCTTCCAGAACTCGATAGACTCTGGAACAGTACCCATGGATTGGAGGGTAGCTAATGTTACCCCACTTTTCAAAAAAGGTGGTAGAGAAAAAGCGGGGAATTATAGACCGGTAAGCCTGACATCGGTAGTGGGGAAAATGCTAGAGTCCATTATAAAAGATGTAATAGCAGAGCACTTGGAAAGCAGTGACAGAATCGGACAAAGTCAACATGGATTTACAAAAGGTAAATCATGCTTGACTAATCTACTGGAATTTTCTGAGGATGTAACTGGTAAAATAGATAAGGGAGAATCAGTGGATGTGGTGTATTTGGACTTTCAGAAGGCTTTCGATAAGGTCCCACATAAGAGATTAACGTGCAAAATTAAGGCACACGGGATTGGGGGCAAGGTATTGACTTGGATAGAGAACTGGCTGGTGGACAGAAAGCAAAGAGTTGGAATAAATGGGTCGCTTTCCGAGTGGCAGGCAGTGACTAATGAGGTACCGCAAGGATCGGTCCTAGGACCCCAGCTGTTCACAATATATATTAATGATCTGGACGAGGGAATTGGATGTAATATCTCCAAATTTGCAGATGACACAAAGCTGGGTGGGAGGGTATGCTGTGAGGAGGATGTCGTGAAACTCCAGTACGATTTGGACAGGTTGGGTGATTGGGCAGAAACATGGCAAATGCACTATAATGTGGATAAATGTAAGGTTATCCACTTTGGTGGCAAAAACAGGAAGGCAGATTATTATTTGAATGGCAATAGATTGGGAGAAGGGGAAGTGCAAGGAGACCTGGGTGTTCTTGTGCACCAGTTGCTGAAGGTAAGCATGCAGGTGCAGCAGGTGGTTAAGAAGGCAAATGGTATGTTGGCCTTCGTAGCAAGAGGGTTCGAGTACAGGAACAAGGATGTCTTGCTACAGTTGTACAGGGCCTTGGTGAGACCGCACCTTGAGTATTGTGTGCAGTTTTGGTCGCATTACCTGAGGAAGGACGTTCTTGCCATGGAGGGAGTGCAGCGAAGATTCACCAGGCTGATACCTGGGATGGCAGGAATGACGTATGAGGAGAGATTGTGTCGATTGGGCTTATACTTGCTGGAGTTTAGAAGATTGAGAGGGGATCTCATCGAAACCTATAAAATTCTGTCAGGCCTGGACAGACTAGATGCAGGAAGGATGTTTCTGATGGCCGGGGAGTCCAGAACCAGGGGTCATAGTCTAAGGATAAGGGGTAAGCCATTTAGGACTGAAATGAGGAGGAAGAGATGGATATATTTCTTAAGGCTAAAGGGATCAAGGGATATGGGGGGAAGGCAGGGACAGGGTACTGAATTTGGATGATCAGCCATGATCTCATTGAATGGCAGAGAAGGCCCGAATGGCCTACTCCTGCTCCTATCTTCTATGTTTAGCCTGTTAATGATTAGGGATAAAGTATAAATCTGAAACGGTGTTATAGTTGCAACAGAAGGAATTGCTCAGACCCTATCTATACTATTGTTTGCAGTTTTCATAAGAACATAACAAACAGGAATCGGCCATTTGCCCCTTCAAGCCTGCTCCGCCATTCAATAAGATTGTGGCTGATTTTCTACTTCATCTCCACTTTCCTGAACTATCCCCATAACCCTTGATTCCCTTAATATTCAAAAATCTATCGATCTCTGTCTTGAATATACTCAACGACTGAGCCTCCTATATATCCTAATATAAAAGAAATGATTGACCTCAACAGTCTTTCTTATAGCTCAGCTAACTTCTGTGGAGACTGTCAGTCCACTGCTTGATGATGAGAACCTGTTGAAATAAGTCAATACAACCAGAGAATGCAGGAAATACACACCAGGTCAGTCAGCACCTGTGTAAAGAGAAGAGTGGTTATGACATTTTGGGTGTTTATCTTTCATCAGACTGAAGATTTAAAAGATAAAGGCTGGGAAAAGTGAGGGGTCGAGCAACCTACTGATCTACCCATCACAGAAAAGGAATGGATGCTTTAAGTAACTTGCAAACTGCTTAATAGACGAGTTAAGTGATATAAAAGATCATGAGTGAGATAGACATGTAGAAATAACTAAAGAATCTGCAAATAGTAGGGAGGGTAAAAAAACACAGGCGAGCTTGATGTGCAACAAAAGGATGAGAAATCAAGAAACAATGAAGGCGGGGGAAAAGCTTGAGATGCAGCAAATACGAAAACTGAAACAGAAAATGTAACCAGAACAAGTCCGCTAATCACGAGAAGAAAAAAAGAAAGACTTGCATTTATATAGCACCTTTCACGACTATCGGACGTCTCAAAGCGCTTTACAGTCAATGAAGTAGTTTTGAAGTGGAGTCGCTGTTGTAATGTAGGAAACGCAGCAGCCAATTTGCGCACAGCAAGGTCCCACAAACAGCAATATGATAATGACCAGATAATCTGTTTTTTGTTATGTTGGTTGGTTGGAGGGATAAATATTGGCCCCCAGGACACAACTCCCCTGCTCGTCTTCAAAATAGTGCCAACAGTGCAGCATACCCGAGTGTCAGCCTAGCTTTATGTGCTCAAGTTCCTGGAGTAGGACTTGAACCCACAACCTTCTGACTCAGAGGCGAGAGTGCTACCCACTTTTTTTTTAATATTATACTTTTATTGAACATTAAGAACATTTACAACATCGTGATCATTACATTGTATGATACAAATCAATTCCACTGCTCTGCACAGCCATTCCGCCACCACCTTTTTAACATCAAAACCTGAAGTTTAATTTGTCACCTGCAACATATATTAATCGATTGTACTTTAAAAATTGGTTGTAAAATACTGTCCCTAAATTCCTTTCTGAATAAAACATCCACAGAGCCTTATAATGATCTTTTAGTTTATATTTAAAATACTCTTTTAGATTGATTCTCCTCCCCTTAAAAAACAGAGCACTCCTTCTTTGCACAATCACGAATCTAGCCAAACTGAACATTAAATTAATTGCCGCTCCGCTAGACTCGGGCAGAATCTCCTGCAATCCCCATCTCAAAATTGAGTCCCATGGAATTCCCATTCTCGCTCTTCGGTCCCCACCCAGCAAAAAAGCTTCACACAACTGTCGAACATAGTACTTAAAGTCATTTAACTGCGGACATAACACCAATAAATGGGACAGAGTCTCATCCTGTGTCCCACACATTGGGCAAGTTGCCGCCTCCACTCGTCCAATCTTGCACAAAACCGTCATGGTAAAAATCCGGTTATGAGCCAATTTGAAGTCCAGTTCAATCCATTCTGGGCATTTAAAATTCGCCCACACTCCCTTCCAAATCCTGTTGAAGTCCAGCTGTGGGTATATACTCTGCCAAAACTCCTGACCAGCAGGTGTCTTGAATCTCCATTCTCTGAATACCTCATAGAAATCTCGAGTATTACAGTTGTCAAATTGGACCAACTCTCCCCCTTTCTCCAGTACAAAGCTTGGAAAAGCAGGACGCATTTGACTTCCTTTGGAGATTTCTGCATTTATTTCTTCCATCCAATCCTGTGGCATTGCCCTCACAATCTTCTCATACATGATTCCTATTGCTTTTCCTTCTACCTCCTGATCCTCCTCCCACACCATGTCCCTCACTATCGCTTCCGGCAACCAACCTAGAATCACCTCGTATAATACATCTTTCACAGATATAATCCCAGCTTTTATAAAAGCTTGATTAAATAAAACCTCTCCTTTGATGTTGACACACCTATTCAAAAATAAGGGCTGTTCTAAAAATTCCTCAGCCCCCTTGGGCATAAACTGCAAACTTTTTAAAAATTGAGCCCAAGTCTCTACAACCCCCTTATAAAACCTAGGGAGAAGTTTAATCGATTTCAAAAACATATTATTGTATTCCATATACAATATCCCCTGCCCTCCTATCCCACTTCGTTTTAAAAAATGCTCAAAACAACTCTTCCAAAAACTTGTATTTGACTTCTGAAGAAATCTCTTCACCCATTTGATTCTAAAGGATTTTTTCTTCAAATCAATATCTGGGAAATTGAGTCCTCCCTGATTTCTCTGTCCAATGATGGTATTGTAAACCACCAAGGCTGGTTTCCCTTCCCATAAAAACCTCACACAAGCCTCTCCGGATGAACTTTTCTGCCCACTCAGCAATATCCTCCACCGTCAATAAGTACCATAGTTTAGATAGCAGGAGAGCAGACACCACTGCCGCTCTTCCTTGCACTTTCAACCACCTTCTTTCCCACCTTCCCAAAATCTTATTAATTTTCATAACCTTCGGTTCCCAATTTAATCGATCCACTTCTTCCCTATCTTTCTTGCACCCCATATGCATCCCCAGAACTTCCAAAACCTCCACCACCTTAAAGGGACATACCCCCAACCCTTCCTCCCTACCCCTCCCTGCAACCAAGCATTGGGACTTACTATAATTCACTCTGGCACCTGAAGCTCTACAATATTCCTCCACTACCTCCATAGCTTTCCTCACTGACTCCCCATTTCTCAATGTTAAGGTTGTGTCATCTGCATATTGGTGTATCACTGACACCAGCCCAGAACTGGGGACCACAATCCCAACTACACCTTGTTTCTTTCGCATCATGTAACCTAATGGTTCTGCTACCAATGTGTACTTAGATAAAAAACCATTACATTTAACACAGCTAAATATGTTTGAATAAAAAATCCTTATCCACTGAATAAAATTTTCCTTGAAACCAAATGCTTCCAAAACCTTCAATAAAAGCTCATGAGAGACCCTATCAAAGGCTTTCTCTTGATCTATCTTTAATACATAAGCCTCCCTCCCACTCTCTTCCATGAGCTCTATCGCATCTCGGATTGAGACCACAGAGTCTGCGATGTCCCGGCCGATGACTCCATAGGACTGAGAGGGCCAAACTATCTCAGGTAACACCTCCTTCAAACGATTTGCCATAACCCTCGCCAAGATCTTATAATCCACATTTAATAGTGTGATGGGCCTCCAATTCTTCAGATCCCGTCTATCCCCTTTATTTTTATATAAGCTAAGCTTATGATACCTCTCCTCATAGATGGGGCCAGGCTTCCCTCAATATTAATTTCCTTAAAAACTTCGAAGAGCAATGGACTTAAAATCTCAAAAAATTCCTTATAAAATTCTGCACTTAGTCCATCGGACCCTGGGCTTTTCCCCCCCTTCATTCCATTTATTGCTATTTTTATTTCCGCTAATCCTACTTCTTTATCATACATGCTTCTCTCATCCTCCTTTAAACCCTTTTCAATAAAAGCAGTAACCTTCTCCATCTCCAAATTGGAAATGTCTTCTTTTGTATATAGCTCTTGATAAAAGCTGCTAGCCGCCTCCAAAATCTCCTCACTTTCATGAATGATCTTCTCCCCAACCTTCAACTCTTCAATTAATGATAATCTCTGTCGCAGCTTCTCTTGCACCAGAAAATATCTAGTGCATCTTTCGCCCTCCAATGCATCTCTAGCCTTTGCACGGAGAATGGCCCCCTTGCATTTTTCAGCTTGCAATAATTCCCACTCTTCCTTTAGCACCCAGAACTTAGTCTTAGCTCCCTTATCCCCTCCGTCAACTGCTTTACAGACATCCATAAACCTTTTGTTTATATTCTCTTTTCGATGCCGGTTAGCTGCCGCCCTCTTTTTCCCATAACGTACCGAAAAAACTTTTACCTCATATTTGAAATTGCCCCACCAAACTCTTCTTTCCAAGAACAAAAGTTCCTTCCGAGCATTCTTTATTATATTTATAATCCCTTCTTTATAAGCACTTTCTTTCAGGTATTGATTGTTTAAAATCCACACCCCTGAACCGATCTTAACTCTGCTGTTCCTAATTCTAAGAACCAAAGCCGAGTGATCACTAAAAAATACTTTTTTACAATAAATCTTCATCACCTCCGAACTTAACGCTTCCCGCATTAACACAAAATCTATTCGGCTCTGTTTTAAAACATCACCCACCCAACCTGCTCTGGAGAACTCCCTTTTTATGGGGTTCCGGTCTATTCTGCCCTTGCAGCGCGTTCCTATGCAGAGCTAGACAGATAGCTAACAACTTGATATCTTCCCATAAAAATCACAAGGCTTGACTTTTCTTGTAAACTTTACTGAAAGATTCTTATTGTGAAACTGAAATACAATACAGAAATGGAAGCACACATTAGTATACAAGCACATAACTGATATGCATACACAAATTTAGGTACGCCTGAGCAACACAGTACATTTGGCATGTAACTTACCAAAACACGTGGAAACACAGTTTACTGTGAATATACATTTAGAAAACTGAAAGGCATTCTCTTTAAATTAGCCCTGTACATAGTGCATCAAAATACAGCTACAAGTTAACCAGCTAGACAGAGAGCGAGCACTTCACGTCTAGCTGTGTAAGTTTGCTTACAGAGAAAAGTTACAAACTAAACATTTTCTGCAAAATATAGTGTACACTAATCATCTATAACATTCTCAAGTACTTACAGACAAATAGTGTCCAAGGCTGGAGCGTGACAAGAATATAACTTCCCAGACCATGTGTGGCTGCAGGTCTGTGATATACAGTAGTTTACTTTACTGCACTTTACTGTGCTTTACTGTACTTTACTGCACTTGCTAGGTACCAAATATCCACTAGGTGGTGGCACACAATGGAAATCGACCCAAATTACTCAAACCCCTGAATTAACTGGAAAACTAACATAAATTCCTAAAGGAAGGCAGCACACTCCCCGCTTGGTACAATTGTACCACTACAGATACAAAATAAAACCTAAAGAAAACGTCCTTTGGCTGCAAACATACTCAGAATCCTTTCTCTAGTTTTCTTCAGAAAGGAGGACTATGATCTCTGAGACTGGCCTCAGAAACACTTTGACAGTCCCCTCCTTGACAATCTTCACCTCCACCTTGCGGACCCTCTTGTCCCTGCTCGGCAGAGTTTTGACAACCAGTCCTACTGGCCATTCATTTCTGTGTGTTTGGCTGTCTTTCAGCAAGACAACATCTCCCACTTTGACATTTGGCTTGTCTTCTGTCCATTTTCTACGGCTCTGTAGGGTGGACAAATACTCTCCTCTCCATCTCTTCCAAAAGGTGTCAGCGAGACACAGGACTTGCTTCCACTGCTTCCCGTGCAGCTCAGCCATGTCAAAGTTTCCAGAGGGGGCTGAAATAGCACTCATCTTTTGAGTCAGGAGCATCGCTGGGGTGAGGACTGCAGGCATGTCTGGATCGGTGGAAACCGGCACCAGGGGTCTTGCATTCATAATCGCCATGACTTCAGCCATGAGAGTGCTCAAGACGTCGTGTGTGAGATGAGTAGGTCCTGTCTGAAGCAGCATAGCATCCAGAATACGCCTGGCAACACCGATGAGCCTCTCCCATGAACCACCCATGTGGGATGAATGCGGGGGGTTAAACACCCACGTGCATCCTTTCTTTTGGAGGTAGCTTCTTACTGCTGCATCATCCATGTGGATGTCCAACTCCTTACAGGCACCCACGAAGTTAGTCCCTCTGTCGGAGCAGAGAAGTTTGGCTGGACCACGGATTGAGAAAAACCTCCTCAGGGCACTGATGGTTAGGAAAGCTTTGTCATACATGGGTAGTGTTGGTTTGTCATCATCCTTGGACCTTTCAAACACTGAGCATCCTAGGCTGTCTATGCTCACAGTGAGGCCTGCCTCTTCCTCACAGGCAGAGGAGGTTGACCTATGATGCTGCGTCATGCCATCGTAGTCTTCCTTTACCTGGATCCTGTTTGGGCATGGGCTGAGAAAGGATGTACGACCATTGTGCAACATGTTTGCTTTATATACGTTGACATCCGCTGGTTTGTGGACTGTTCCCAGGCAAACTCCACCCACGAGGACCCATCCCAGGTCAAGCCGCTGCGCATAAGGAGCATTGTGGGGCCCGTTGATTTGCTCACACACCTTGTGCACCCTTAAGATGTCTCTTCCCAAGAGCAGGAGGATTGGAGCGTCCGGGTCCACAGCTGGAATCTTGTTGGCAATTGGCTGTAGGTGGGGCTGATGGCGTGCGACCTCTGGGGAAGGAATTTCCGTCCTATCATCTGGCATCATGTCACACTCAATTAAGGTGGGGAGGGGAAGCTGTAGTTTCCCATCCATGGACTCGATCATGAAGTTGCCAACTCTCCTACCCGTAGTCTCTGTTGTCCCTGAACAGGTTTTTAGCATGTACGGAGCTGCGCTGGCCTTGACTTCAAAGAGATTGAAGAATTCTGTCTTCGCTAGAGATTTGTTACTTTGCTCATCAAGCACTGCGTACATCTTGATTGCCTTCTCCTTTCTCCCTGCAGGATATGCTTTAACCAAGCAGATTTTGGAGCATGAGCGTGGGCTGCTTGCATTTCCACAAACCTCTGTACACTTGGAAGTGACTGAAGAAGATGCGCTTTCGCTTTGCTCCCCGCTATCCTCTTTCTCAACCGCAGCACTCTCGGTGGTCGAAGGAGGAGGACCTGGATGCAGGGCTGCGAAGTGTTTTTCACTGTTGCACTCGAAGCACTTGATTGTCGCCTTGCAGTCTTTTGCCATGTGCATAGTCGACCCACAACGCCTGAAGCAGATGCGATTCACTTTCAGGTATGATTTGCGCTCATCAATAGGCTTGTCTCTAAAGCTTCGACACTTTTTGAGTGGGTGGGGCTTCTTGTGTATTGGACACTGACGATCTGGGTCATCCACTTTATTCCCAGCAGAACTGGATTGGTTGACTGAGGGTTCGGCTGGAACATCTGTTTTGTGCACACTCACAGAGGCTTTGTTGCTGTACTTTGTGGATTTCTCTGTTCTCGAAGGAGCGTAACTGCTGGAGGTGGAGAAACTGAAACTTGGATCATTCCTCACCTTTGCCTGTTGTTGGACGAACCTGGAGAGGAGAGAGAAGGGGGGAAATGCCACTCCGTAGTCCTCCTTGTACTTGAATCCCTTAGCTATCCATTTCTCTTGAAGGTTGTAGAGGAGCTTTTCCACTATTGGGTTTACCCCACGAACTGTATCCAAATACGAGAGGCCTGTCAGGTAACCTTCTCCCTTAGCACACTCCAGTTCGAGGAGAATGTCACCCAGTTCTCGAAGCTCGACATTATCTTTGTTGGTTAGCTTCGGAAAGTCCTCAATCTTCTTAAGCAGTGCGTGTTCAATGACTTCTGGTGTCCCATAACAGTCTTCGAGACGTTGCCAAACCAGGTTGAGGCCTGCTGTGGGATTGCGGACGTGCGCTGAGCGAATTCTCCTCACCTGTTCTGACGACTCAGCTCCGAGCCACTTTGTCATCAAATCTAGTTCTTCTCTGGCTGACAGATTCAAGTCCTTGGTGGTACTCAGGAAGGACGCTTTCCATGACCAATAATTTTCAGGACGGTCATCAAATTCTAGAAGACCTGAACTTAACAATTCTCGGCGGTTGAGGTACCTAGCGAGGTCTTGTGCACCTTGTGGCTCGGGTGAGGACTGCTTGGCTGGATTGGCCGAGTGCTGTGGAGGTCTCTGCAGGTAAGTCTTACTTGTTTCTTCTCTTTTAAGCTCAGTGTCTCCGAAAACAGGCTGTTTGTTACTGTGGTGAGTAGCTGGTTCTGCATCGAGATACCTGGATGTTTCCTTGAAGAACAATTTGGAGTGTTGTTGGACATACTCACTTGTACGTTGCACTGGACTGAGGGGCTGTTGTAGAACATATGCTTCATGGCTGTGCTCCCCGCCTTCATTCTCCTCACCACCTTCATAAGCTTCAGCTTCAGCAGCAGCGGCAGCTCTCTGGCTTTGGAGAATGTGGAGACTGGCGTCGAGGTCAGCTCTCTGCTTCATCACACTAGCTTCTTTTTCAGCGAAGGACAATTGAGCCTGGGCAGCTTTTGCCTTGGCATGTGCTTTGGCGGCTGCAGAAGCTGTCGATGACGACGGTCTGCTGGACCGCCGAGATGATCTAGAGGATGCTTTAGAGGACTGTGACTTGGCATCATTTGCTCGGAGAGGCTCATGCTTCTCGGTTGGCTGGTCGACGTCCTCTATGGTATATTGTCTTCCTGAGCGTAGACTCATGGTAGCTGAGTGGTATCTTCTTGTGCTTGAGCCCACTGTCCTGTTGTCTTTTCACTATTCTGCCCTTGCAGCGCGTTCCTATGCAGAGCTAGACAGGTAGCTAACAACTTGATATCTTCCCATAAAAATCACAAGGCTTGACTTTTCTTGTAAACTTTACTGAAAGATTCTTATTGTGAAACTGAAATACAATACAGAAATGGAAGCACACATTAGTATACAAGCACATAACCGATATGCATACACAAATTTAGGTACGCCTGAGCAACACAGTACATTTGGCATGTAACTTACCAAAACATGTGGAAACACAGCTTACTGTGAATATACATTTAGCAAACTGAAAGGCATTCTCTTTAAATTAGCCCTGTACATAGTGCATCAAAATACAGCTACAAGTTAACCAGCTAGACAGAGAGCGAGCACTTCACAGCTAGCTGTGTAAGTTTGCTTACAGAGAAAAGTTACAAACTAAATATTTTCTGCAAAATATAGTGTACACTAATCATCTATAACATTCTCAAGTACTTACAGACAAATAGTGTCCAAGGCTGGAGCGTGACAAGGATATAACTTCCCAGACCATGTGTGGCTGCAGGTCTGTGATATACAGTAGTTTACTTTACTGCACTTTACTGCACTTTACTGCGCTTTACTGCACTTGCTAGGTACCAAATATCCACTAGGTGGCAGCACACAATGGAAATCGACCGAAATTACTCAAACCCCTGAATTAACTGGAAAACTAACATAAATTCCTGAAGGAAGGCAGCACACGGTCCCTCCATAAGTCTCTCAAATTTAAATTTACCATCATTTTTACAATCATCCCTCTGGAGTTATCATCTTTGAAGGTCATCTGGGCTGAAATGTCCATCCAAGATAAAAGTACATTAAAATCCCCCACTATACAAGGATTTTCCACCTGTGCCACTTCAGTGAATAACCCCCGAAAAAAACTCGCGACGCTTGCAATGGTCGTTCGGTGCATAGATATTAAAGAGATCACAATTAAATCCCTCCAATTTTACCCTTAGCCGTAAAAATCTCCCCTCAGTGTCCTTGTCCACCAAGGCAATGTTCTCTTCTATGGACGGACTCACCAAAACAGCCACCCCTCTACGGTTATTGTTTGCACAACTTGCAAACACCTCTCCCTTCCAAACCTTCTGAACTCTTTCTAGAATATCCTCATCCCAAAAGGTTTCTTGCAGACACAACAAGTCCGTGCCTTTAAAACCCTGCAACAACTGCTGCAATTTCTTCTCACCCCTCAGTCCGTTCACATTAATCGAGACCAATGTAATCATGGCTCCAAAGAAGGGAAGTATGCCCAATAATCTCCCCATCATTTAATCTCTGGCACTTCCCTCCGCTCATGCTCCTTCTCAACTTTTCGGGCAGCTGTTGCTTTTTCCTGCAGCCTCCGGCTCTTTTTCACCTCCTGTTTGACCCCACCCTGCTGTTTCAGCCTCTTCCTTGCCTTAAGTTTGGACCCAGGAGCTGCCCTTTCTCCCTCCTTCTGCCCCTCACTAACCTTTCCCTTTCCACATGATGCCACCCCATTCCCAACTTCCATGTCTCTGTCCCCCTCTAATTCCTCACACTCAAGCTCTTCTGCAACCCTCTGTGCCTGCTCCCCGTCAGATACATAATCCTGCTCCCCGTCAGATACTTCATCTCCCATAGAGAGTCTTCATGCTATCGCAGTTTCTCCCACTGTGCCGCCCCCTTCGACCACGTCACCACCTCTGACCGTTGCACCTTGTTCCCTCACTCCATGGGACAATGGCACACCTAAATTGTTCCCTTCTGACGGCTCTATCTCGCCGATCCCAACCTGCTGTCCCTTTAAGGCTCCTGCCTCTTGCACCCTCTCCCCGCCCTGCCCCCTCCCGCTCACCAAAATATACGACTCCCCGCCTCTCCCCGGAGCACTCACTTCCACCACACACCCCGATCCTGCCTCCTCTCCCCCCGCAGACACCAGACTCCCCAGGGGGAGCCGAACTGCACTAAGGCTCGAGTCTGCACTCGACCCTCGCTGCCCGCTGCTGTCTTTGTTCCCCTCCACAGCCCTCGCCGTGTTTTCCGCCATCTCCATCTCGATCTCTGCTCCGCCATCCTCAGCCTCTTCCTGTGCTCCTTTTTCCTTCATTTTACCGGCTGTGTCCTCCGACTGCACCGCACCTCTGGCCGTTCCACACTCCTCTCCCGCTCCTTCTCCCATCTCCTCATCACTCATTTCGCTCCCTTCTGCCACACACGCACAGCGGGTGGGGCCTTTACGACACACCCCACAGCTCTCCGCCTTGCAGCTCCACGCGATATGTCCCGACTCACCGCAATTGTAACAATACAAATCAGGACAGTTTCTTACGAGAAGGTCATGTCCCAGACAATAGTAACACACCTTTACTTGGTTATCGTGCAGCACACGAAAGTACTGCACTCCTTCCAGTGTCTCGAACTTCATACTGTACGGCAAAGACCTTACCCCCTCTGGGAATTGCACCTTTACATACCGGGTTCCGTCTGCTATCCGTGTTCCCAGATAATACCTCCTTTATTTTGGAACAGATTTTAATGTCCCACGACTCCAACTTTTTGCTCAGCACTTCGTCCTCGATGTACACAGGCAAGTTCAGAAATGAAACCACCACCTCCTCTGAATATAGCAGAGTCACCTCCAAGAATTTCTCCCCAACTTTCAGACTGAGCAGCAGTTTTTCCACCTCCTCACGGCCACTGACCGTCACCTCAAATCCCACATTTGGTTTTGGTCTGCAGTCAAAACAGCTTCCCTCACCACAGTCCTCATGATTATATCCCAGGCTCGAATCTTCTTATCTTCACATTGCACCACCACCGTATTTTCTTTACCAAACCTCCTGAGGTCCCGGCCCAAATCTTTGGGCCTTTTTTTCCCCCTTCCCACCACAGTTTCTTCCCTAATAAAATTCCTCTCGGGAATATTGTCCTCTGAGGGGCCCGGCACTCCGGACCCCTCAGCAGCCATCTGGCTGTTTTTTGTGGGCCAAAAAGGCCCTAAAACCTGAAAACAACACCCCAAAACCCTCCACCAACTTTTTACAAAACTCCCTCCAACACCCAGCTGCAATTAGGCAACCAGTCACACCTGGCTCACTCCTAGCCCCTCCCACCTAGAGAGTGCTGCCCACTGAGCCACAGCTGACACTGTAAAAACATAAGAACAGGTCCACACCCTGGTCTCAAACCCCCGTTAACACGCGGCTTTGATGAGAATCTGTGATGAAAATGTCAAATTCCCCCTCCTCCCCAGATACTGACAGACCCTCCCCACATTGCAAGCACCCACAGCTGTGAAGGAAATGGAAGGTGTGGCTTAGGCTTATCAAGAAGAGGAGGTATTGTTCTTGCAGCTTGCATTGTGCTTTATTGGAACAGGGTAGGAGACCAGAGGTGAGATTCAAAATCAGGACATCCAATAATCTAGATAATTGGTCTAAAATTCTGGGGGTTGGATTTCTCTCATTGATTGTGTCCTTGGACGATCCGCCTGTCGAGAGCTTGCCAAAGCATTTGTAACAATGTTCTCGTCTGTGCACATCAGTACTTGTATTGGAAAATCTAACATTAAATTAAACCTTACTCTTTCCTTTTTTGTTGTGGTTAATGACTTATTGACCCTGAATTTTCTCAGGGCCTTTTGGGAGGTTCACAGCACCAGTGGGACAGGACTCCCAGATGCTGGTGAAGTGCATTGTGACGCTGCTGCAATTTGCATGGTCAGCTCATTTGCATAGTGGCTGGTGAACCAGGTGCACTCCTCCCATCTAAAATGGGAGGAGGTTGAGGAGTTAGAAGCCTGCAGTGACGTAAGGTGGTACCAGCTTCCTTAAGGGCCAGCAGCAAAGTGTTTTTCCTCCAGCTTTTTGTCAGCGTGTTGAACTGCAATGAATTCTTACCAAGAAGCACAATCATTTCAAGGCAGCTTCGTCATCTAGTGTGCCAGCAGCCGCAAGCCCATTCTTTGACACCAAAAAGGCCAGCACAGAGCGCACGATTCTTCGAAAGTGGACCTTGAGGGCTTTGTAGAGAAAATAAGGAAGTACAGTAGTGGGTGAGTGGGACACAGAGTTCAACAGGCCAGCTGCAGGAGAATAGAGGCTTGTAATTCCTGCAGCACTTTAATGAACCAAGATGCCAAGGAAGTCCAGAACTATTGTTATCTCTATCTCATCACTCTGTTTAGGTGCTGCATATCCATTATTAGCTCTGTTCTTCTTCTTACATAGATCAATCACAACCAAAGGGCCCAGATGAGGAGGAGGATTTTGATGTCAATGGAGTGCCTGGTCCCTCTAACTCCGGCTAAGGCCGATTTGTTTCGCTACCTGAGGCACTTGCCCTCTCTTTTCCATTCACTAGCTCAGAGCCTTTCACTCATGCAGATCAAGATAGAAAGGATGAGGAATTCAGTAAGGGCTTGGCATGTTCTGCTATCCTGAGAGAAAGGAGCAACATGTTGGATGAATCCAGTGGTGCCACTGGTACTGGGCACATGCTCAGGGTGACCACTGATCAGCGGGAAGGCAGGAGGCAAAGCCAGGCTCCTCAATTAGTCACCCAAGAGATACAGCCCATGGGGCCTTTCCCCAGGATTCAGCTGTCATGAGATGAGGGCCACCTCAGTCTCGAGAGGATCTTGTTCTAAATCAGCAGCTGACTACCTCTCAGAACATTTACCCTCTGTTTACACCTAGAAGAAGCATCAGATTGGTCGAAGGAAAGCAGAAACCATCGATTTTCGTTATCAAACATGCATCTTTCTGAATCTTAAGAGTTACTTTTTCTCGCTGCCGTTAATATTTTCTGAATTGGAAACCTGTGTTTTCCTGAATCAGTTAGTCAAAACCGGATGTGGAAGTGTCAATGGCTGAGTATTTAGACCATGGGAGTATTGTAGAAATTATATTCCAAATTTAAAAGAACATGCAACAGTTTCATTTGTTAGTTTGAAAATGTATTCCCATTTCTACAATATTAAGGGTTATGGAACCAAGGCAGTTAGATGGAGTTAACATAGAGATCAGCCATGGTCTAATTGAATGGTGGAACAGGCTCGCGGGGCTGAATAGCCTACTCCTGTTCCGATGTTGTTAATACAACGTTCCCGTATTAACACAAACTGCACAAATTTGCATTCCATCAAAGTTTCCTTTCCACTGCATAACTCCATGCATGGATTTAGAGATTCAATATAATTTCTAGTCTGACATGACCTTAGGCCCTTGTAATTATGCACACTACAGAATTGATGTAGTAAGACAGAAGCAGGCTATCATATCAAATCTGGTTAATGCAATCACATAATAAAAGACGTCGTTTCTACAAAGATTTCTTTTGCCAACCAGAGAGTTTTAACTGCAACACTACGTGAGGGAAAATAAGCTTCATGAACTTAAATGTTTTTAATGATGAAGATGATTCTGTTGAACTCCTGTCTAATTTTTGTTTCATATTGCTGATATTTAGTTTACAAAATTAAAGACAAAATAATCAATTCTTGTAATTAAGGCAGATGAGGCATATTTATATGAAGGAAAATCAGTTTTCGAGCAGTAGCAATTAAATTAATATATGCAACTTTCTTGAGGGGATCCCAAACTTGAAATTAAGTCAGTTACAATATTTTAATGGAATATAGCGCTGCAAAACTGTCTTCCTCAAAACCCCCACTGGGTTACCTAGGTTTTAATGGTGGTTGATGTGCAACACTCATTTTCTGCCAAAGTGCAATTGTTAAAGATTTGATAACAACACATTTTGGGGGAAAAATTCGGTTGCATTGCACCTCCTGATAGCGCCCTAAGAGGACGCTAACGTGGCGCAAAGCAACTAGCGCCCGGGCGCGGTGCCACCAAAACCTCCCACGAAATTCAGTGGGAGGGTAACGGCGGCGGTAACTGTTAGCGCCCCACGGTGCTGCGCCGCTGGCGATGACGTCATTGCCATGCGCAGCGCCCCGCTCGCGCCCCGGCCACAATCTTCGGTACCGCCCCCTGACTTACCGCCGGACGCTATGTCCGACGGGGTTAGGGGGCCTACCTGCGGCCAGGGTGGCGCTAATTAAAGGTGAGGTGCTGGGCGGCCGTTTTTGTTGCTGGCCGCCTGCCAGCACCTACCCTTGTTGCCGTCCCCAGCCTCCTGACCAACCCCCCTGAGGAGTGCCGGCTGCGCTCCGTGAGCCCGGCACTTCTCTTGAGTGCCTGGCTCTTTTGCCAGCACTCCGATCCCTGGTGGACCAGCTGGGCTCCGGGATGCTGCGCAAGGCCCCTCCCCTTTAAAAAGGGGCGGAAGGCCTGCAGTACTGCGGCGCAACGTACCGCAGCACCATAATGCCGCGATATTCTCTAGCAGCGCCCCAAGAGACAGGTGGGGCGCTTCCAGTAGCGCCCTGCTTCCCTCTTGGGGCGCTACCGATCAATTTCGGCCACGGGGCGCTAATTTTTTTGAAGTTAGCACCCCAAAAGAGGTGCGACTCAATTTTTCTCCCTTTATGTCTATGCATTTCATCCTTATAGCAACTTTCAAAATAAAGGTCAGAGCCAATTGTGCTCACTCCCATTAAATGCTGAGGACAACAGAATTTCTGAATATATCCAATTCCCTTTTGAAAGTTACTATTGAATCTGCTTCCTCCACCCTTTCAGGCAGTGCATTCCAGATCACAACTCGCTACGTAAAAAAAATTCTCCTCATCTCCCCTCTGGTTCTTTTGCTAATTACCTTAAATCTGTGTCCTCTGGTTACCGACCCTCCTGCCAGTGGAAACAGTTTCTCCCTATTTACTCTATCAAACTCCCTCATAATTTTTGACACCTCTACTAAATCTCCCCTTAAACTTCTCTGCTTTAAGGAGAACAATCCCAGCTTCTCCAGTCTCTCCACATTACTGAAGTCCCTCATCCCAGGGACCATTCTAGTAAATCTCCTCTTCACCATCTCCAAGGCCTTAACATGCTTCCTAAAGTGTGGTACCTAGAATTGGACACAATACTCCAACCGAAGACTAATCAGAGATCTATAAAGTGTTTAGCATAGCTTCTTTGCTTTGGTACTCTATGCCTCCAATTATAAAGCCAAGGATCCCGTCTCGGGTGCATCGCAGGTTTTGCACCCCGCCCGATTTGACTTCACTGGAGAGTAATATTAGGTGGGGTGCAAAACCAGGAGTGCACCAGATCCCATAGGGTTCCCATTGGCACATTAGGTTAAAATTGCCCCCATTATTTTAGTTTTACAAATTGAGCAGGACCAGAAGACATGCATTTAAACTGGGCAAAATTAGGAACAGGCTAGATGTTAGATGGTTTTTCTCTTCCCACGGAGTAGTGAGCCTCTGGAATGAGTTGCCAGCTTGTGCAGTGTGTGCCACACATCTTCAAGAAGGAGCTGGACCTGTTCTTGGCTGGGGCAGAGATCACATCATATAGAAGGTAATTGGATTAACAGTTATTGTACCTATGGTCAATGTGATCTCCTGGACTGGATTTGATCACCTTGAGGAGGTCAGAGAGAAATTTTCAAGAGGTTTTTTTTTTACCTTTATTGGCCCTGGGTTTTTTTTCTCTGTTTTACTGCCTCTCACAGGAGATTGCATGGCTGCAGGGGTGGGGGTAGAAAGTGGCCAGTCATGATGCTCCAAGCATCATGAGTGTGGGGCAGGCTTCATGGTCTTTTCCTGCCCGTCATTTTTATATGTTTGTATGTAACTGAAATAAGGATTAAAGGCACCAAGACGTCGTAAATGGCTAGCCTATGTTATTTGTTTATGTCATTCGGTTCTGATTAATTGTTAATTTATGGTAAACACAATACAAGCTTGTGACAAGGGTGGGATATTCTGAAAAAAATGGCTTGCCAATAATTGTGTGAGCTTTGTTAAAGTTTTATCTTGACATTTTCTACGGGCTTACAAACAAAGGCCACGGCTGTTGAATACACTGGAGCATTTGATGAAACCATTGAACGTTGGCTAATTCATATTGAACACTTCAATCATTTTTAATAAAAAAGAAAACCTGCAAATATGAAACAAAAATGGAGACGACTAGACATGCACAGCAGGTCAGTCAGTATCTGGAAAGAGAGAAGATAGGTTAACGTTTGAAATGTAACCCCTTATCAGATCATTTTGTCATGCAAATAATCATCCAGAGGAAAGGCAGGTAGCTAGTTTACTGACTCGTAAGACGCAAAAGCCTATGATCTATTGAGAAGGCAGCGGTGGGCCTTCTCCTTTAACTGTTAGTTTTTGATGGAACTGTGTGGCTCACTAGGCCACTTCAGAGGACATGTATTACTAGATTCCATTGTTGCCTGGCCATAAGTATTATATTGAATACAAAAAAACTGTTCTCCCTGGGAATGATTCAACAATACTTTGAGATTGCCCCTGCAACTTACACATAAGGTCAACACTGATACAGCTGTCTCGTTTTCTCTCAGTCAAATGGAACAGCTGCTGGTAAAGAAATCAGGGAGGGGCCATACTGTCACAGGTTCTGGAATATGTTTTGGAGGGTGGACTAGAAAATAATGCGACTCAAATTGTATCTTGAAACCATTTTGTGCCCAAAGGAATAAATTAACAGTGCACCGAGGATATATGATAAGCTGGATCAATATCAGAATTCTTGTACAGTCTCCAAACTGGGTCCTGCTACATGATGGACACCGAAGATTTAAAGGAATGAATTTGATGGCCTGGAATTGACCTGCGACTCAAGCAGAAAGCTAAAATCTATACTTCCCGTCGGAATATGACAGCCCTGCGCCATTTCATCTGTGGACATGGCAATGAATCCATGTAGATTTTACGGGATCCTTTGAAGTCACACATGTCCCAAAAAGTGGTTAATGCACTCTAGGTGACCAGAAATACATGTAATAGAATTTTCTACTATGGATAAGACCATTCAAAATGAAAGAGGACTCATTAGCCATTATGGAACAACAGAACTATTTTAAAATGAAAATTGGCCTCGATTTATTTCTGGTGCATTTGATATATTCTTAAAAGCCAATGGTGCTGAACTTGCTCAATCTGCACACTATCATCCAGCAACAAACGGACTGACCAAACAGTTTATTGCAAATCATGAAGTCTGCACTGATGTTAGCAGAAGGAAGTATCACTGCCCAGCAAAAGTTGGAGAACATTTTACTTCTCCGCTGGAAAATTCCACATGGAACAATGAACGAATCTTCTGTGCAGAAGCTTCACTCACGGGAAGATCTGCCAAAATCAAACACAATGGCCCAGAAATTGCTGGAGCTCGCCGTGAGTGGCGTGAATTGGATTTTTTTCCTCACCCTTCAGATCCTATTATTTTTGTGCTGAAAATTGCTGGAAATGCGAATTGATAATGGTGTGACGATGTCAACAGGACATCTAGAACCTCATGAAGATCGGGTCCAATGGTCTATCTAACAGACCAACCACATGGCACTATAAATAAATGAAACAGACGCCATCAGCTCAGCTAAGGTGCAGCACTGAGAAGTGAGCGACCTATAACTTTTGAAATGACCTAAAACTAACTTTAAAAAGTTACTCAAATTTAATTTTAAAAAAACCAATCTCACATGTAGTGGAGCAACAGAAGGCTCAAGCGTTCCATCAACAAACTGAGGCTAAAGAACACAGTCAAGCTGTGCTCACTCATGAATATCAACAGTGGAGAAGTGACCTGTTCTGTATGCGATCGATGAAGGCTCTGTTGATGACATCCAATTTCTGGGTTGAATTGTAAGTGATGGAAGGAATGTAGCGTCATCTGCAAGAAGTGAACCAACCTCATCTAATAATAATAATAATTCAACTTTATTGTCATTGTACAATGCACAACGAAATGTGATCTTGCAAGCTCCCATGAGTCCAGTACAAATAACATTAACATTAAACGTAAATAGCACCGTCCTGGGAGAAGAAAAGCCGCTGCGTCTGTGCGCGCCGCCATTCCATTTCCACCATTCCTCCTGTCTGACAATCTTCAGCCCAACGCCCGGGCCTGCTCACCAGCCGCCCCTCCCGGGGCTCCTTCTGTGACCTTCTTACCAACCGCCCCTCCTCAGGGTTCCTTCTGTGACCTTCTGCACCTGGTCTTCCCTGATGGTTCACCCCTCCAGGTACTAACCAGGCCTGGCTCTGCTTAGCTTCCAAGCCTTGCCAGTGACCCTGTCCCTAGTCCCTCATTGCCATTACACCTCCTTTTGGTGGCAACACCATTAGGTGTGGATGCAAAAGCAGAAACCAGGGTGCATGAACATATGGGGCCGGATATTCCGACCCCTACGGGTGTGTACGCACCTGCAGGGACACCGGAAATGCCGGTTTCAGGAATGCTCGACAGATCGGACGCCTGTCCTGGAGAAGGGCCTCTGCGGGTGGATAGTTCCGCTTTCTGGAGACCCTCCGCCCGCAGAAAACCCTTAGAAATCTTACGCCTGGTAAAATCAAGCGTAAGGCCTGATTTGAAAAAAGTAATAAAAACATTTTTTAAATTTCACTTTAAAAAAAGGTAAGTTTATTTTTAGCCCCATTAAAAAACTTTAATTATTTTTTTCAAAAAATCAAATTTTTGTTTAAAATATTTAATTTATTGTAATTTCAACTAATATTAAAATGTGATTTAAAAAAAAATTATTTAATGTTTTAAAGTGTTTTTGGGGTGATCTCCATTCATATATTTGACAGGTCTATCTGTCAAGTGTATGAAGGGAGATTCCCTTCTTTGATTGGCTCCCCATGGCCCACATGATCCCAGGGACGCTTGCGAACCGCATACGCCTCTGGGATACATGGGCCCTGCGCATTTCGAGTTGGAGAGGCTCAGGATCGGTGGTATCCGGACCTCGGGAGCCCTCAGGTAAGTGCGTAGATTTTTCCCAGATCGGAGGCCTCCGCACGTGGGAAGCCTCCGATCGGAAAATACGGCTCATTGTGTCCAATTCCAGTGCACTAAGAGATTATCATCTATTGCTACTGTTGAAAGTCAGTACCCTGCTCAGATTTGGAATCCATGTAAACAAAGTTGATTATGTGACTATTGCTTGTTACATGATGAACGAGACAAAAGTAGAGACAGAACATTCCCTTGGCTAGCTCAAAGTTTGCATGGTTCACTACCCCATTGCGGATACATTTGTTTAGATGATGGCCACAGAGGTAAGCAGCATATTTGTGTTATATAGTTGGTCATCTGTATTTATTTGAGGCATTGGTTATTGCAAGATAAATATCTGAATTAACTAAGGTTGGAACACATTAAAAAGCAGTAATGATGAGTAAAGCAGGGTGAGTCAATGTTATTTGCTTAAACTATTCTTCACTTATCTGATGTTTAATTTTTGATAAATGCAATAATTCCCACCTCCTCAATTTTTACTAATGTTTTCTTCTCTTCCCCCGCTCCCCACCAACCACCTCTTCTCTCCTGGAAGCATAACTTATGCCGGTGTATAACTCGAGGGAAGCTGCAGCCCTCAAAAGTCTCTCATCCAAGTGGCTATTCTTACATGTGAGATTGTACAGTGATTGCAAAAAACAATGTTCCTGAATTCGCGGTTGGAGGCTTCCCGCAACCAGATGCTTCCGAACCGCAATACAACAACGAACCCACCTGATGGTCCTGGGTCCACGAAGACTCGTGCTCCTTGTCCTCTACGCATACACGTAAAGGCCCACGTATCTCAGAAGCGCATGCAGTTCGCAAGCGCCCCTGGGATCACGTGGGCTGGCCCAACCAATCAGAAAGGGGATTCCGATTAAGTTCAAGGGGATAATAGGAATCACCCAAAAAATACATGTGCACAGCACTGAAATTTAAAAAAATTACAGGGGTAGGTTTTGGTACCTTAGCGCCTCCCATTAGCGCCAGCAGAAGGTGCTAATGGGGCGCTGTTGCAGTAGCACCAGGGTGAGTCGAAACCAACGCCGCATGCCTAATCCTGCCCCACCCCACCCACAGTACCACCGCCAACAGTTATCACCTGGAGCCTCAGCGCCAGGTGGATTGTGACATCAGTGAGTGTGCAACGCTCATTGAGCACCCGATCTGTGAAATTGATTGTCGCCACCTACCTTAGCGCCTTGAGGAAACAGCAATAGGGAGAGCTGGCGTAAAGCAACAGGAAGCTGGCTCCAGGGACATTATTTAAAGGGATCATCAGTAATGAGTTGCAGCTATAGGTTAGTGGAGTTTCAGTGCTTTTTTGTCAGTTTCACATAGTGCAGCAGTCTCAGTCCGTTATTTCAGCATTATTTAGTATCAGGACTGTTGTGGCAACTAAAAAATAGCTATATTCTTTAAAAAAAACTGCTGCACTTGTTTACATTAATGGGCGCTGTACTGGCAGTCGACGTCGCCCTCCAGGATCTACGGCAGAGGGAGTGAAGGCAGCGAGAAAGATTGGAACATGTGGCCAGAGGGAGGAGGTGGGCCATTAGGGCTCTCAACAGGAGGTCTTACCCTCCAAGGGTATTCTGAGAGCACTTCTCCTACCTCCAATTAAGCAAGGAGCAGTGTATTAGAAGGCTCCACTTCACCAAGGAGGTGGTCACAGAACTCTGCTATCTCCTGCAACCAGACCTCCAGCCTCAGGTCAGGGCGACCACGCTCTCTCATTGGCAGTCAAGGTCACCGTCGCCCTCAATTTCTTTGCCAGCAGATCCTTCCAGTCTGCAACAGGAGTCACAGCTAATATCTTGCAGTTTGCTGTCCATTGTTGCATCCGGGAGGTCACAGAGGCTCTCTACAGTAGGAGAAGGGACTACATTTCCTTCCCCATCACCAGAGAGAAGCAGGATGAGCATGCATGTGACTTTGCCAGGATAGCGGGTTTCCCCATGGTGCAGGGCGCCATTGACTGCACCCATGTGGCTTTACAGGCACCGCATAACAATCCTGAGATCTTCAGTAACTACAAAGGCTACCACTCACTTAATGTGCAGTTGGTGTGCGACCACAGACAGCGAATCCTCAATGTCAATGCCCGCTATCTTGGCAGCAGCCACGATGCCTTCATCTGGCACCAGACCAGTGTGCCAGCACTCTTCCAGCCACCACATCAAGCTTGCGGCTGGCTGCTCGGAGACAAGGGCTATCCGCTCTCCACATGGCTCATGATTCCCTCCGCAACCCCAACACTCCTGCCCAGCACTCATATAATGAGAGCCATGCTGCCACCAGGAACATCATCAAACAGACCATCGGCCTGCTCAAGCAGCGGTTCCGCTGCCTTGACCGCTCTGGAAGGGCCCTCCAGTACTCGGCTGAGTGGGTGTCCCATTTCAGGGTGGTCTGCTGCATGCTCCACAACTTGACCATCATGAGGGCCCAGCCCTTGCCATCAGGGATTGCAGGATCACCTCAGGAGGAGGGAGAGGAGGAAGAGGAAGATGAGGAGGATGGGGAGGAGGAGGAGGTACAGGAGTGAGGGAGGAGGCAGCCACTCAATCGGCCTTCCAGAAGGGTGGTCTGTGACCGCCTCATCAGACTGCGGTTCGAATGAATTAAACCCCAGATCCCCGCTGCTCACCACATCCTCATCATTCCATCCCTGTCGCAGGCCATATCACAGTGCACAGCTGAAGTGAGACACACAACAAAAGAATCCAAACTGAATTAATAAATCTATCAAAAATCAGTGAACACATATTTACAACAAAAATATTAACTATTCACCCTTGTGCAATCCCTTAGTGCCTCTCGTTACCGTGCCTTTGCCTACTCTGGTGCTCCTATGAAGTGTTGGCCCAGTAGCTGCAGCAGGGCTGGTGGAAGGCTGCTGAGTGTCCGTGCGGGAGACTTCAGATGGCCTTGCAGGACACCCTCGACCAGCTCTGGGCCTGGAAGGCCCGGCTATAGACTGCACCGCCTCAGTATGGGCGGCAGCACACTGGGCTGGCTGGATGACAGGCAGCGACAAGTGCAATGACGGAGTGGCAGTGGTGGGAGCTGGAATGCTGTCATCCTGAGAGAGGACAGCAGGTTCCTGCTCCACTGACCCACTGCCACTCCCCCGGGGCAGCACCTCAGCATCCCTAGCAATTTGTTGGAGCACAGATTGACGGTGGTAGACCCAGCCACAATGGCAGCAGTTAGAGCTTGCATGGCATCAAGCTGAGACTGCAGGAGATATTCTGAGATTGGATGCCACCAAGTATAGACTGCATTACAGCACTAAGACATTGCGTCGCTTTCGCCTGTGCTGCAATGGAAGCTCCATGTTGTGCGCAGAACCTTGTGCAATGTTGGAGGTGGACTCCTTCACTCTCCTTATCATTGCTGAGATGCTCTCGGGCACCCTTACCATTGCACCTATCATCTTCATGTGCCTCCCCATCAAGGTCCTCATCTGAATCCTGTGCAGCAGAACTCGCACATGGACTCGCCCTCCGGGGAGCTGGCCCCTGAGCTGCCTGTTCCCCTGGCCTTCCTGCAGCCCGCTCGTCCACAGTGCCTCACCCTGTGCAGATCCCACTACTATACTAGCCTCTAAAGAATGCGTAGTGCCAGTATCTGAGCTGCTGCCTGCGGGTGCGACATGCAGCGATGCAGTGTGTTCTTCCTCCTCCTCTTCTCCCGCCTCGCTCTCAACGGTGCCCTCGGACAGGCTGCTCAGCTGCTTGCTAATTATCTGAAAGCATAAAGGCACAAGGGTCGGGTTAAGGTGAGGGGTGGGGGGCAGGAAGGGAGAAATGCATGCATACAGCATAATTAGCTAGAAAGTGCGAAACACTTGTAGGGTGAGGGAGAAGTGGGATGTGAGAAGAAAGAGTAGGGATGAACATAACATTATTGTCCCCAAGGGGGTCAATAGCACCGGTGGCCACGGCGCCCACCACCTGGCACCCAGTAATTTGCAGCACTCTATTCTCCAGTGCAGACAGTGGTTGGCTGCACTCTTGCTCCCTCATGTTGTGAGCCATCTTGGCCTGCAAGAGAAAGGAAAGTGTGTGAGTGAGTGTGGAGCAATGTGTTTGGGTGATGTGCCTGCCATAGTTGAATAGCTGTCATTGTGTGCAAGGTGTGAGATATGGGTGTGAGTGTTGGTGGGTGAGTGCTGGGGGTGTGGTGCTTTGGGCAGTGTGTGAAGACTGTGGTTCAGACGGTGGTATGCAGCATTTGCTGAAGCATTCACTCACCCTGACCACCCAAGTGAGGTCATTGAATTTCTTCCTGCACTGTGTGTGCGTCCTGGGGACCACAGTGCTGCCCAAGACGTGCGACGCTACATGGCGTGGAAGACTTGCGGTAAGGACCTCCTGCCACTTGCCAGGTAGAGCACTGCCCTCCGTCTCTTCACAGCGAACACCAACGCCTCCAATGTTTGATCGCTGAATCTGCAGGCTCTCTCACTGGGGCGTGGATCCACCATGAGTACAGCTGCTTCAGTTCTTCGGCTGCTTCTACTTCACCTGCTGCTGCTTTCTGAGGCAGCTGCACAGCCAGCAATGCTGAGAATGAGGTTCTGCAGCATCAATGAACCTCCCCTTTAAGAACTGGAAAAAGCCTGTGGCAATAATGACTTACGATTAGACTGCACCTGATATTGGTCCACCCTTTGAGTGTAACACCAATGAGCTTGGGCTTGAAGCCCTGAATTAACGCTCCAACCATTTCTTTGAACAGTGAGCACCAATTTTGCGTGTAGTCTAAAGTATTAGCGCCTGCCACTAATTCTCCAATTTTTCTGATTATACCACCCATTCCTGGGCTGTAATGAATTTTTAGCCTTACATGTTTAAAATGAATTAAAATACAATTTAATTAAACATTTAAAGCAAAAATGTAATTATTTTAAAAATAAATTTTAACATTTTTCAAGGGTCCAAAAGTAACCTAAACTTAGTTAGAATCATGTTAAAATTATTTAAACAATTTTATATTAATATTTATTTAAACTCTTACGCTGGTAAAATAATGCCTTATGCCTGCTTTTACCAGGCATAAGAGTTTCATGGAGATTCGCTGGGCAGAAGTTGGACAAATAGTCCAATTCTCCGCCAGTGAATGTCCATTTCCCAAGGATGCGGATATGGCCGCGAACGCGGTCAGAGGCCCCAGAAAACCCGGGTCAACATTTTTATCATTTGATGCAACACAGCTGAATCTGTCCCCAACGTGACATCTACGTGCGTACACTTCCGACAGGGTTTTGGTTGGTAACGAGGCCTGGGTATTAACAGGGGCGGGTTAGCAGAGTTTTGGATGGAAAACCCGGAAGTCCAGATTTCCCCGCGTGCTCCACAGCGTGCGCCTTGTGGCCCTGACATGTTCCCAGCCTGATTGACAGGCTTGGCTTCCAGTTGGCAGGGAGCACTCTGGAGCAGACTGCAGGATCAGCTAGGTCTGACCTATGACCCTGGGGGAGGGGGCCGAGGCGGGTCCTATCCCCAATCCCAGAGGTGGGGGAGGGGAGGGGTCTGTGCCCCAATCCCAGGGGCCTTTGTATGGGGGGAGGGATCTGCTGGGAGGGCCGGGGAAATGCTCCTCTGCTCCTCCTGGCCCACTAGCAGTGCTGAGAAGGCATTGTCTGCCCCTTGTCCCGCCTCCGTAAAACCTGGTAATGGGCGGGTTGGAGGTTGGCTGGCGTTGGGGTTCAGAATTTAAAATTTTTTATCCCCCACCTGCTCCCAACCCATCTCTTTTTGTGTGCTAACATTCCCACACAAAGGCTGGAATTTTCTCTACCTGGCCGGGTTGGGTGTGGGCTGTTGCCATGGTGGGTCGCGACCCTGTTCTTCATTTCATCCCGCGCCTGAGATCAACTTTCCCTTAATGGCACCTATTAAGGCAGCCCTGCGCGTTACCCGGCCCTATTAAATGGTGCGAGCCTGATAACGTCACCGATGACGCATTTTCAGCCGGGATATATAAAGGAGCCACATTGCATTTGAAGGTTCATCTAGGTTTGTGCAGGCAGCACACTGCACCATTGGAGTGTTGCAAAGAGTGAAAAACATGACTGCACAGAGGCAGAGGTCTGCACCCGGGTTCTCTGATGACTCCCTCCATATGCTTGTGGAGGGAGTGAGAGCTCGCAGGGAGGTGCCCTTCCCTTCCGATGGGCAGAAGAGACCTCCCCAGCAGACCAAAGGAGCCTGGCTCCAAATAGCAGAGGAGGTCAACAGCGGGAATGTTGTCAAGAGGACCTGGGTGCAGTGCCGGAAACGTTTCAATGATCTCATTAGATCAGGAAAGGTGAGTGCAAAGCCATACTCAACTTCATCCTGCTGTGCCTCTCATCACATCCCCTTCACTCTGCCTTCCCAATCCTACTCCTGAACATCCTTACTCACACCAACATACCTTGCACCTCCATCCATCCCTCTCTCTCCATCTACATTATCACATCCCCATTTGATTAACCACCCCTTACACTCACCCTCATCCTAATGCATGCATACCAGCTAACAATACACGAGGAGGCAATTTGGTATTGACACCCACTCCATCATTGTCACCCTCTAAAGATGTAACCCGTCCATTCCTTACACTCATTCCATCACTCTCACTCAACCTTCCCTTCTTTCCCTCCTTGCAGAAGAGAGCCCACAATAAGAGGGAGAGGGAGAGAACCAGAGGTGGCCCTCCATCATGTGCTTAATGGTATCTGTACCCATTCTTGATATGGCATATCTAACGCACCTCTTTGCCACAGGTCCACCAAGAACTCCCCTTCACTGACCAGGAGGAAGAGGAAGATGGCTCTTCAGAGGAGCCTCCAGCCTCTGAGGGTGCACCATCACCAGACATAAGCGCACCAGCACAGATACGCACACCTCGGTGGGTCCCACATGAGATAGAGTCGTGTTGTCACCTGGTATCTCACAACTCACAAGTGAGCAAGAACAGATGGTGGGGACAAGGTCAGCAGTGGAGACTCCTCGCCAGAGGGCGCAGGATGCTCCCAGCTCTGCTCAGCTGCATGCAGACGCTGAGCCTCGGGGGCCATCCAGAAAGAGGGCGAACCTGGAGGTGCAGAAAGAAGTGCAGGAGGCTTTGACAGGTTTTGCGACCGCGTTGTCTGCAAATGTGCAGAGAATGGAGGAGTCCATCTCCAACATGAGCACCACCATGTCGCAGGCGATGGCAACTGTATGCTCTTCCAAGGATTGGATGGCTACCTGCATGGAGCAGCTAATGCGCCACTCACAGGGGCGCATGCTGTCTATGGAGAATAGATGGCAGACGCTCATAGACGTCCTCGCTAGGAGGGATGTCAACGTAGAGGTGGTTCCTCATGGCCCCACTGCTGTGCAGCATAGTGCCCTCCAGCTCCTTGCTAGCAGGGAAGTGTGGGTGGCCCATGAGAGGGATGATGGTGAGAGGGGACATGGAAGTGGGACCTCCTCTCAAAGCGCTTACACTTCTCCCCCGTTGCCCCCCCCTCACCCCAAGTCAGAGCCCTAGATGGGTCCTCGGATCGCGATGGCCAAGTCCACCCCTGCACAGTCGCAGGAGGAGCAGACTTTGGCGGGGTCCTCACAGGCTCCAAAACCCAGAGGACGTCTGCCAAAAGTGCCTATGCAGTCTCAGCAGGGAAGTGAGCAGGCCACAGGGGTAGCACCTCGTAGAAGCACGCATAAGAGAAAGATGAAACACAAGTAGAAGCACAAGGGTAACCACTTGGATGTTTTAATAAATGTTTGTGTAAAGTTTCTGTTACTGTGATGTCACAGATAAAAATATTTATTTTTGGCACTTTCTTGTTATCGACAAATTTGTGTGCACCTTTGGAAGTGCCTTAGTGAGTTGGCATGAATAGTGAGACATAACGTTACCTCCAGCAATATTGGTCAGTGTGAAAGGATTGGCTTGGTCATTGTAGAGATGCTTTATGGTGTGGCTGTGAGGTGGTGCCAACCTGGCGCAGCATATGGCAACCATATGGGTGTAATGCCTGAAGTTAAGTAAATCTGGCCATGATGAGGCCATCCCTGGCCTCCCGGGCAGCAATGTGCTCAGGTGCTGGTGGGACCTGGACCGCAGGTTCCTCCTGCTCCTCCTCCTCCTTCTCGTCTTCCATTTGATGCTCCTTCTGCTCCTCCTCTGAAGAGGCTGTGCATTCAGTGCCTTGCTCCTCATGCAGCGCTAATCCTCGCTGCTGCGCTATGTTATGCAGGGTGCAGCAGACCACGGCAATTCTGGAGACCCTGGCTAGTGCGTAATGAAGGGCTCCTCCAGATCTGTCAAGGCATCTGAAGTGCGTTTCCAGCATGCCTTTTGTCTGTTCTATGATACATCTGGTGGAAATGTGGCTTTCATTATATCTCTCCTCGGCCTCAGTAGTTGGTATCCTCATGGGTGTCATGAGCCACATCTCCAAGCAGCCAGCCAGAAAGTTTGTTTGGAGGAGTGAACCCCAACACCAGCAGCACCAGGCACACCAGCAGCACCAACAACAACACCACCAACCTTCTCCTCAACCACCTGAAGCTGCACAGGACAGAAGGCATCAGCAGAGGGCTGCACCGCGGCGGAGGCGATACCCCAACACAGGGTGTACAGGCAGAGGGAGGGTGAACTGGCGTAGGATGAAAGAGTCATGGCAGCTGCCGGGGAATTTGGCGCACACATGCATGATGATCTTACTATGGTTGCAGACGAGCTGCACATTGAGGGAGTGGAAGCCCTTGCAGTTGAAAAAGACTCCTGGGTGACGATGGGGTGACTTGATGGCCACATGTGTGTAGTCGATGATGCCCTGTGCCCGTGGGAAGCCAGGCAGAGCGGCAAAGGCCAGCACCTGCTCTGTAACACTGGCTTCATCAGTGGCAAAATTGATATAATTGGTTGACTTATCAAAGAGGGCATCAGTGACCTGTGCGATGCATCTGTGGGCGGCCAACAGCGAGATGCTGCAAATGTCTGCTGCAGATCCACGGAAGAAGCTACTGGTAAGGCGTGGCCACCTGCTCCTCTGGGCTGCAGGTCTTGTTCCAGCAATCTGTAAATGTCTGCGACGACCTGGTGCAATAGCCTGAGCCTCCTTTGGCACTGCTACTCAGTCACATTGAGGAAGCTCATCCTCTGCCTGTAAACCCTGTGTTGGGGTATCGCCTCCGGCGCGGTGCAGCCCTGCGCTGATGCCCTCTGTCCTGTGCAGCTTCAGGTGGTTGAGGGGAAGGTTGGTGGTGTTGTTGTTGGTGCTGCTGGTGTGCCTGGTGCTGCTGGTGTTGGGGTTCATCGTGGTCCTATTCTGAGGACCAAGGTGAGACAGTATAAATGTCACCCATGCTGATATAATAGATGGCAGGTCAAGTAGAGATGACCAAAGCAATCTGTTAATGGTGTGACAGGTTCCACCAATGAATGACACTGGATGCCGACTTTGCTGGAAACACTTGCAACCTCCAGAAAGATAAATCTGTGCTGACAAGGAACTCAGCAACAGTATCTGCCTTAGGAAAGTGACCAGGTGTCAGGTGGGAGTTTTTATTGTGCTTTTCATGCTGTTCATTAATGAGCTGGATCAATGGCCACTGAACTTCTGCCTCAGATTCACAGACATGGTTCCCGAGTTCCGTGTTTCCCGTGGTCATCCAGGGAAATTGGAAAAGTAGGGTTAAAAAGCAGTTTTAGGGTCTGACAAGTACCTAATAATCTTCTAAATTACCTCGGCTGCCTCTGCCGTTTGGGCCGCTGCCGCGCTGGCAAACGCGCTTGAGGGAAAGGCGCGTGGGAGCGGGATGACAGCGAGTTCCCGACCCGCGCCAAGATATTTCAAATTTCCCTCCTGACCCGCCTCCAATCGCATCCGCACGGACCCCAGAAAATTCCAGCCAACGAGTATGGGAACCCTGGATTTGTCATTGTACCCCACTACCGCCCAGCCAAGAGACATTGAAAACAACTGTAACATCTGTAATTGTTCCAGATGTGATTGTCTAACTCAGCACAGACCGGGAATTGAACCAGGAACCGTCCATGTCTGCACGGTTTAGTACCCCACCATGATGATGACATTAGTGCACCAGTTGGGTTTTTAATAACAAAACAATAACTTTCACATTCATCTTTTTCCTGGTGCTATCCCACAACTTATCAGAGATTTTTTGCATTCAATTTCACAACTTGCCATGGTGGGAATTTGAACTCAAAACCTCTGGATTGCGACTCCAGCACCATAACCACTTAGACTGCCATACTCATTGTGGCTATTAAATCCTGTTTCTATTTTTAGCGCCAAAATTGCACAGCCATCCAGCTAGCGCAGTGATTTTCCCCAACACTCACCAGCAGGATCACTGCCCCCATAAGAACTGATTGAATGAATCATATATAGTTGCTGTACAAATTAAAAGTAATTACATTTCAGACTTTGCACATCTTCCTAAGGAATGAAATGAAATACTCTTAGTTCACGGGATCATTTGAGTCTGTCAATTAAAGTCTCTCCTCAAACCTGGCTGCCGAGATGTATATGTAAAAAAAAAGGGACAGTAGGTCAGAATGGATAAAGGAAAGCTGACTTCAAGACAAAAATAAATTGGACTTTTTTTTTGTAAAGACCAAGGGCTTTAGAAAGTAGTGACACCAGGCAAGAAGCACCTTGTTGTCAGCTCAATCACCTGCTGCCTGAGGCATGGATACCAAGATGAAAGTTAAAAAATGCGTTTAGGCTTTTTTCTTATGCCCAGCAAGTGCCGCTAAATATTTTATGTTGATCAGCAATCATCCAACTAATTGACTGACTTACTCTTTGAATGCTTCAACAAAATCATCTGCTTCCTCCACACTCAATGGCAATAGGAAGCTTTCTTTGTGGCTTTTTGACACTGAATGCCATTTTAAAATTGTACTGTAGAATGTAAAAAGGTTTTTTTTTGCAGTTACGATACTTTTTGAAGCATATCCATTTCTTTTCTGAAAGGATGGTGCAAACAGATTCAATAGTAGCTTTCAAATGGGAATTGGAATCCAGGGCCCCTACCTAACCCCCCCTGCCCCCCGCCCCGTGATATCGGAGACCCCACAACGAGGCCTACGATCGCATTCCCAGGTCTCCCTCCCCCCAACCCCTCCCCAGGCCTCCTGCCTCAACGATGATGATGAGGCCGGCCATGATCCTCCGATCCTCTGCCGCCCCCCCTCCCCGATCCCTGGCTGACACCTCCCCCCGGGATCCCCCCTCCCCGCAATCCCTGACCACCCCCCCCATAGCCTGCTGATCTCCGATCACCTGCCGATCCTGCAACACCTCCACCAATCCTCTCTTCCCCCTCCCAATTGCCAACTCCCCTACTGCCGATTCCCAACCGCCCCCCCATCCCGCTAATTGCCGACGCCCCTCCCAATTTCCAGCAACCATTCCCCCTGCCCCCTCCCGCGATCCCTCCCCCGGACCGACCCCTCACAACTGAGGCCTATCCATCCGCAGCCAGCCAGCCTCTCAAGCTGGCTGGCTGCGGGCGAGAAACCGAAGCCTCACATTCAAGTTAGGCTTTGCCGGTGAAGTTGGTTCCCCGCCCACCTCGGTTGAGCCTCCAACCCCACCCCACCCGCCCCCAAACCCGCCTCCCTGAAGAAAATTCCAGCTTTGGAAAATTCACCATCTTGGTCAGGTTGCCAAGTCAGAAGGTACAAAGAGAGCACAAGACATGAAATCTAAAATTCCGTGTGGGGAGTAAGGAAAATCTGAAGGGGCTGTCAATCTGCATTACTCGGTGTATTTCTTGTCAATTGATTATAAACCAGCGTAGGCAGAGAACTGCCAGCAACTCTTGAGATAGGAAATTGTTTGGAGAGGACTAAGTAGAGATAGATTAAATTCAAAATTGGAGGGGATGGTTTAACCCCCAGAGCTCTGCTGATGACTTATTTTGATGGAACACAATGGAACTGCATGGGTTGACAATGAGATATATTATAGGTAGGAATGTCACCTTCAAAAAGAATGATGGGCAGAGAAATGCAAATGTAAGTTAAACCACATTAAAACCTCTAGGAATATTCGAATAGACTTTGTCATTCAGAAATAAAAATAGAATTCAGAAGAATGTAGGGATAGAGGGAGACAAAAATGATCAGAAGTAAAGTGTTCAAAATTTATTAAAATTGTTTTTTCTTTGCAAGGTAAGGTTAATATTCAACGGCCCGGAAGTTGCTGCCAGCGGTACCCTGCTCCTCCACAGGGCGCGCTGTTGCAGTCTTCGCAGGTGCAATCAGCGCAGAATCAGTGATTTGATGTGAACTTCAACTTTTTACGCACTATTCTCGCTGTAAAAACCATTAAAAAAGTTAAGCCTTGTTGAACAAGGAGTAACTGAGTTTTTAACGACATACTAGGTCATAACTCCTGCTGAATAACCTCTCTGGCCGTGAAAAACTAATTTTAGAAGTGTGAAGTGCCATTCCCTCCATTACATGATAAAAATTCCATAGATTTTTTAAATAATAAGAATTAATTTTTCTTTTCTTAAAGTTGCTTATGATATTTCTGCTTCTAACTTAATCCCATGTATATATATATATTTTTTTATTCGCTTATCGGATCTGGGCGTCACTGGCAAGGCCAGCATTAATTGCCCATCCCTAATTGCCCTTGAGAAGGTGGTGGTGAGCCGCCTTCTTGAACCGCTGCAGTCCTTGTGGTGAAGGTACTCCCACAGTGCTGTTAGGTAGGGAGTTCCAGGATTTTGACCCAGCGATGATGAAGGATCGGCGATATATTTCCAAGTCAGGATGGTGTGTGACTTGGAAGGGAACTTGGAGGTGGTGGTGTTCCCATGCGCCTGCTGCCCTTGTCCTTCTAGGTGGAAGAGGTCGCGGGTTTGGGAGGTGCTGCCGAAGAAGCCTTGGCGAGTTGCTGCAGTGCATCTTGTAGATGGTACACACTGCAGCCACGGTACACCGGTGGCGGAGGGAGTGAATGTTTAAGGTGGTGGATGGGATGTCAATCAAGCGGGCTGCTTTGTCCTGGATGGTGTCGAGCTTCTTGAGTGTTGTTGGAGCTACACTCATCCAGGCAAGTGGAGAGTATTCCATCACACTCCTGACTTATGCCTTGTAGATGGTGGAAAGTTTTGTGGAGTCAGGAGGTGAGACACTCACCGCAGAATACCTAGCCTCTGTCCTGCTCTTGTTGCCGCAGTATTTATGTGGCTGGTCAGGTTAAGTTTCTGGTTAATGGTGACCCCCGGATGTTGATGGTGGGTGATTCGGCGATGGTAATGCCGTTGAATGTCAAGGTGGTTAGACTCTTGTTTGTTGGAGATAGTCATTGCCTGGCACTTCTGTGGCGCGAATATTACCTGCCACTTATCAGCCCAAGCCTGAACGTCGTCCAGGCCTTGTTGCATGCGGGCATGGACTGCTTCATTATCTGAGGGGTTGTGAATGGCGCTGGACTCTGTGCAGTCATCAGCGAACATCCCCATTTCTGACCTTATGTTGGTGGGAAGGCCATTAATGAAGCAGCTGAAGATGGTTGGGCTTAGGACACTGCCCTGAAGAACTCCTGCAGTGATGTCCTGGGGTTGTGATAATTGACTTTTAATCACCACAACCATCTTCCTTTGTGCTAGGTATGACTCCAGCCAGTGGAGCGTTTTCCCCCTGATTCCCATTGACTTCAGTTTTACTAGGGCTCCTTGATGCCACACTCGGTTAAATGCTGCCTTGATGTGAAGGTCAGTCACTCTCACCTCACCTCTGGAATTCAGCTCCTTTGTCCATGTTTGGACCAAGGCTGTAATGAGGTCGGGAGCACAGTGGACTTGGCGGAACACAAACTGGGCATCAGTGAGCAGGTTATTGGTGAGTAAGTGCCGCTTGATAGCACGGTCGATGAAACCTTCCATCACTTTGTTGATGATTGAGAGTAGACTGATGGAGCAGTAATTGGTTGGGTTGGATTTGTCCTGCTTTTTGTGGACAGGACATACCTGGGCAGTTTTCCACATTGTTGGATAGATGCCAGTGTTGTAGCTGTACTGGAACAGCTTGGCTAGAGTGTAGCTTTCAAAAGCTCTTTATAATAATTTGTCCGTGACCACACAAACTACGCTATGCACAGGTATATTGTGTATCAGTAAAACAGCTTTATTAATCATTAAACATCCAGTACAAAGAAGTAATACTGAACAACAAGATAGTCACAGTCTGTTCGTTTGAACCCCGGTGTTTCTTTTGAGTGACTGGGGCGCCACTCTCCTGATGTAAGTTGCTGTGTTCTGTTGACTGATGCTCGCTTCCTTGGGATCTTGCTGTGTTCCATTGACCGATGCTCCTATCAATCTCTGGTTACACGGTGCGTGCTTTCGATGTTCAAAACCTGTATCTTTATACCCTTTTTCCTCTTGTTTTGCTTACATGGCAGTAATTAACCCTCTGACACCTGGTAAAATGTCTTGCTTCCCTCGTTAGCCATCTTATGACATTGTTGATGCACTAGGTTCTTCTCTATGCATAACAAAGTACCCTTATGTCAGATGTTCACTTTTCACAGAACACTTCCTAGAATGTTGACAAAACAGTCTGCCCATCCTATAGCTGTACCAATGAAGGATGTCTCCAACTCTTATCTCTCTCTCTAGTTTTTATCTCTTTAAGCATAATATTGCTGAATTCCTCATCTCCATAAACTTAGCACTACATTTCGTTACTTCAGTAATTTTAAACAGAGGTTTTTAGTCAGTTTGGCATAATCCCATCCTGCTTTGCTCTCAGCCATTCGCCATTTTATACAGGCTTTTAGGCTTTTAAAATACAATTTCACATATTATAGTTATACAAAAATGGTTATAGAATCTTAATAATGTTTATTAAATCCTACCGGTACACCCTATCCTACATATCCCTACCTTGAGGGCGAGGCATTTGCCGACCCCTTAAAACTAAAATCTTACATATGGATTATTTTTCTTCCATTTATGTAACTCTAACATGTTCTGGGCTGTGATCACATTTAAACGCGATTGGGTTTCGTGCATTAGGTGTTTCAGGTAGCAGGTGTAAACTAGTAAGCATATCAGTACAAGTTGGGTTATGACCAGTACATGGGAAATTATTCTAATCCAAGGAGGGATTTCCATATTTATTCCTACATCCCACCAGTATGTCTGAACCTCGATATCTGGGCTCTCCTCGGCTATGGCTTTATTCCCCTGCACCAGGGTATAATAAAGGCGTTGGGAGGTGCTCACTTGATTTATTAGTACAGTTAATGCTTCAGGTAGCTCAGGGATATCATATCCGAATTTAGTGACGTAATCTTCTAGGTTTATTTTTAAATCATCTTCCACTTGTAGTACCTGTTGGCCATGTGAGGCTATTGCGAAGAGGATTCTTCCTCCTATTACCGTAGTCTTTGTAGGGGTAATACAGTAGGTCCCTGGGGTGATTGAACATTCAAGTGTTCCGTGACTATAAGAGTTTTCTAAGGTGGTACAACAGTACTTTCCGTCTCGTACATAGGCTCTCCTAGTCCTTACATCTGAGGGGCCTGTCACTTCCATAGTACAGTTTAACCTTTCCTTATTCCAACCATATCCACAGGTGTCTTTTGAGTGGTTGTATAAACTGTATGGGCAAACAAGGGCATCCTCATTTGTACTGCATCCTTGTAGGTTTGGTTCAATCCAGGTTAGTTTTTCTAACTGTACTAACCATTGTGGTGCCATGAGAAATCGACTAATAGTATTTCCTTTTACTACTCCTATATTCTCTATTCTAAATAGGGGGTTGGGCCTGGTTCGATTCATTAGACTAGGAATTTGCAGTATTAATCCCATCAACCTTTGACTCCCTACCTCGCAGCATTCGTGTTTGACAGGGTGAATTCTAACTAAACTCCTGATCTTGCATAATTCCTCATCATCGTAATAACTGGATAGCCCTGACAGATGTTTGTTAGTGACCCAAATGGGGAGACATCCCTCATTGATGGTCTGAAGGTTTTCTCTAGTTTGTTCAATCAGCTAATTCCCGTACATAACGCATACGTCATTATGGGCTGCTTGATCAGAGGCATTTCTGTCTTCTCTAATCAGATCATTAATTCTTTTGGCATGATCCTCTATTTCATGTATGATATCCTGTAGGTGTGTGGTCATTACCTGATCTTCCCTTAACTCCTCACTTACTATGTTGTTTTCTTTACTAAGTATCTCCTTCAACTTTTCCCTTACCGTTTGTCGTTGATTCTGTAAATCTGCGGAGTCCATTGAGTTGATTACTGAGGTTACTGTGTTGAAACCCATGAGCCCATCATTTATTAATCCTCTTTTCTGTCTATTCTTTTCCTGGTTTTCCTCTTGAGTGGTACTAAGCTCATGGCGGAAGGCCCCTTCTGTTTTCTCCATGCTTGTCGACAAAGCCGCCTTTTCCCAGTATTGGCTAAAAACTTGCTGCAACATTCTTTGAGTCAATTAGATAAGGGAGAACCAGTGGATGTGGTGTATTTGGACTTTCAGAAGGCTTTCAATAAGGTCCCGCATAAGAGATTAGCGTGCAAAATTAAGGCACATGGGATTGGGGGCAAGGTATTGACTTGGATAGAGAACTGGTTGGCGGATAGAAAGCAAAGAGTTGGAATAAATGGGCCGTTTTCCGAGTGGCAGGCAGTGACTAGTGGGGTATCGCAGGGATCGGTCCTAGGACCCTAGCTGTTCACAATATATATTAATGATCTGGACGAGGGAATTGGATGTAATATCTCCAAATTTGCAGACGACACAAAGCTGGGTGGGCATGTATGCTGTGAGGAGGATGTCGTGAAACTCCAGTACGATTTGGACAGGTTGGGTGATTGGGCAGAAACATGGCAAATGCACTATAATGTGGATAAATGCAAGGTTATCCACTTTGGTGGCAAAAACAGGAAGGCAGATTATTATTTGAATGGCAATAGATTGGAAGAAGGGGAAGTGCAAAGAGACCTGGGTGTTCTTGTGCACCAGTCGCTGAAGGTAAGCCTGCAGGTGCAGCAGGTCGTTAAGAAGGCAAATGGTATGTTAGCCTTCATAGCGAGAGGATTCGAGTACAGGAGCAAGGATGTCTTGCTGCAGTTGTACAGGGCCTTGGTGAGACCGCACCTTGAGTATTGTGTGCAGTTTTGGTCGCCTTATCTGAGGAAGGACGTTCTTGCCATGGAAGGAGTGCAGCGAAGATTCACCAGGCTGATACCTGGGATGGCAGGAATGATGTATGAGGAGAGATTGTGTCGATTGGGCTTATACTCACTGGAGTTTAGAAGATTGAAAGGGGATCTCATCGAAACCTATAAAATTCTGTCAGGCCTGGACAGACTAGATGCAGGAAGGATGCTTCCGATGGCAGGGGAGTCCAGAACCAGGGGTCATAGTCTAAGGATAAGGGGTAAGCCATTTAGGACTGAAATGAGGAGGAATTTCTTCACCCAGAGAGTGGTGAACCTGTGGAATTCTCTGCCACAGAGGGCGGTGGAGGCCAGTTCATTAAATATATTCAAGAAGGAGTTGGATATATTTCTTAAGGCTAAAGGGATCAAGGGGTATGGGGAGAAGGCAGGGACAGGGTACTGAATTTGGATGATCAGCCATGATCTCATTGAATGGCGGAGGAGGCTCGAGGGGCCGAATGGCCTACTCCTGCTCCTATCTATGTTTCTATGTAATTGTGCTGTTTTGTCAGGGCACCACTTTGGTAGTATTAGTTCTGTTAAATTGAGGATAACAGGGGCCACTTCCGGTATTACTTGATGATATTGTAGGAATAGGTGTATTCCTAACCAAATCACTGAGGTCGACTCAGGAGAAATAATCCAATAAGTCTTTAATGAAGGATTTGACGAAATACAACAAACAACGTAGCTCGATGCAGGAGAGCCGTGGAACAGGTCTTTCCCCAGTGGGGACGCCACGAGGACTGACTAGGCAGTCCGGAGGTTAGCGCGATGACGTCATCGCGTTTGTGTCGTGATGTCATCGCGTTGCTCACGTTTCCCGTGTTTGGGGCGTCACGTGACATGCGTCGTGACGTCACCACGTTTGTCCGCGTCATCGCGTTTACCCGGCACCCGGCACTGCAGCTGGCTGTTGCGGCCGAAGTCGCGGGAGCGGGAGGCCAAACCGGGCTGGCGGCCGTCGCGGGAGCGGCAGGCCGAGCTGGTCCGGCGGCCGTCGCGGGAGCGGAAGGCCGAGCTGGGCCGGCTGCCGTTTTGGGAGCGGAAGGCCGAGCTGGGCCGGCGGCCGTCGCATTTACCCGCGTCCTTAAAAGGGCAATGGCCCGAACAGGTAAGCTATATATATACGTAAGTTAAAGGGAATTATGTATCATAAGTAAGGGACACCCGGTGGCACCGCTTCAATATACTGCTTTATAGGTGGGTATAATTACAAGACCGTTCCCAGGTCCCGGTTCTAAGTGGGGACATTGTTTCTCGAGTTCTTCCTGGGGTTCTGAATGGCTTCTTTTCTTATAAAGGTGTGAGTTCAACGCTATAGACATATCCATCTTCCCTCATACACCCAGTTATTGAATCTTTGAATTCTACCATGGTACTTTCTTTCCCGGGATCCTGGTAACTACCAAATCCGGGATGCTTATAATTTCCCCAACGTTTAAAGGTCACCATAAAGGGTTTGTTTTCTGCTGAGGTGATCTCTACATTATCTTCAGGAATCTCATATCCTGCTGAATTAGTAATCTTTACATTATATTCGGGGATAGGAGGCCATTCATCATCCTGATTTTTAAGGCCCGTGATAATATTTGACCCAATACAAGAATACTGACCGGTGTGTTTCTTCCACCACCGAGGCCAGCACAATTGTACATATTCCTTACTTTGAGACCACTGGGCCCTGGTTTGATTCTTGTACCTGTTCCCAGATTCCATTATTTTCCTTCAGGAATTTCCATACATTTGGGCCTTTGTTGTCCCTTATCCCACATCTGATACACACACCATATCCTTCTTTTATTTCCCAACTATACACCTTCCCTTGTAATGTACCACAACCCGTTACGTATGGTGTTGTTATATTATCTTTCGTACTATTTCTGATCCAAACCGGAATATCCTCCTCATATGTCTCAGATGTACCATTACGGTCCTTTGATTGTTTATGTCCACCAACGATTTGAGGTTCCGTTCCATAGATGGAGAGTGGGGCGCATTCGCCTTCTTCGTCCAGTGTACAGATGTTAATAGTAATGTCAAAAGTTTTTGTTACCTCCGTAAAGTTCACTGCACATACAATCATCAATATCAATATACAGAGCTACATCTTTGACCAGAATGTAACATCTTAATTCTTAACAGTGTTCATCTGATTGATATGGAACCTTTTCAGTTTAAGTTCTCCCTTCGGACCATATGGCACAGTGGCATAGTGGTTAGCACTGTTGCCTCACAGCGCCAGGGACCCGGGTTCAAATCCAGCCTCGGGTGACTGTCTGTGTGGAGTTTGCGCATTCTCCCCGTGTTTGCGTGGGTTTCCTCCGGGTGCTCCGGTTTCCTCCCACAGTCCAAAGATGTGCAGGTTAGGTTGATTTGGCTATGATAAATTGACCCTTAGTGTTAGGGGATTAAATACGTGGGGTTACGGGGATAGGGTGGGATATGTGTCGGTGCAGGCTCGATGGGCCGAAATGGCCTCTATCTGCACTGTAGATTCTGTGATTCAGTAGGTACACAGCTGGATTTAGTTTATCTACGATGGTATGAGGGCCTGTCCATTTTACCTCGAATGAGTGTTTCCTTGGAGAGAAATTTTGTAACATTACTTGGTCTCCAACATCATACTCAAATGGCTTGACCCTCTTATCATAATATCGCTTGATTCGTTCATGCAATTTGCCTGTGTTAATGGCCACTAGTCTGTTCACTTCATCCATATGATCTATCAGGGTGTGTAACCATTTTTGGCGACATGGTTGCAATTTTACTGGTGTGTTATTCCCCAGTGTTACGTGTCCTGGTATTCGCATCTGCCTCCCAGTCATAGCCTCATATGGACTTACCCTCGTAGTTCCGTGTGGGGTAGAACGTATTGCCTTAGCTCTATTGGGCATGTTTGTAAGTTAACTGGTCCAAATTGCTGGACACATGCCTGTAATTCTGCATAGTTCAGGGGCTGGGATTGTTCATAAGTACCTGCCCACAACATTCCCGGAGGGCCTGCCGCTGATGGTACTGCTTGTCCTGGTAGAGCCTGGTTATCTACCGCAGCTGGTGTTGGTGGTGCATTAGGAATCACTTGGGTGCGGGTCAGAACATTAACTGGGGCTTTAACCGGTGCAGGCTCGTTCACTGAGGTTTTTATATTGTTATTAGCATATCTGGGGGCCTCACAGCCAAGTCAATGGTGGCATACGAGACGGGGGCCTGTTGGGAAGGGGATACCAAGGGAGAGCATAGCTCTCTGCATACCCTCTCGTATTGTTGATCGTAACTCCCGGGGGAGTCTATTCCCGTGACTGCCGCTATTACAGCCCGTTGTTTCCCCAACTGTTTTACTAATTGTTGTATAGCATTCTGGCATTGTTGGTGGTCTAACTCCCTGTGGGGGCGCTGAAGAGCCTCTCTCGGGACCCCCTCGTGAATCATTTAATTGACTGATCAGGCAGTCATTATCATTTGTTAAGAAGGCTATTTGGCTTCTAGCCTCCTCAAGATTCTGCATTGCAGCGCCAGCGTGAATGGTGTTAATACTCTTTTGCGGCAGTATTGCTGCCGAAGTACCGACTTGTCCCTGGACAAATGCAAGGTTATCCACTTTGGTGGCAAAAACAGGAAGACAGATTATTAGTTGGCTAACTATTGTGCGTAAGTGTAATTTATTGATGGGGTGAAATTGTGCTATGCAACATTAGCATATGATAATCTGGGGGAGAAATTCATTATAGCCCAGGAATAGGCGGTAACTTTTGAAAAGTTTGAGAATTAGCGCCAGGCGCTAATGCTTCGGACTGCATGCAAAATTAAGTCTCATTGCACAAAGGAAGGATTGGAGCGCTAAATCAAGCGCTAATGGCCTAGCTCTGTGGTGTTAAACTCAAAGCGCTAACCAATATCAGGTGCAGTCTAATCACAAGTCGTCATTGCCACAGGCTCTTTTCAGTTCTTAAAGGGGAGGTTCATTGATGCTTCAGAACCTCATTCTCCTCATTGGTGGCTGTGCAGTCATCTCAGCCAGCAGCAGCAGCTCAAGGAGAAGGAGCCGGATGACTCAAGCATCATAATTTGTAGGGAATCAGTATTGTTAGGGAAATTGATGGGATTGAAGGCCAATAAATCCCCAGGGCCTGATAATCTACATCCTAGGGTACTTAAGGAAGTGGCCCTAGAAATAGTAGATGCATTGCTGGTCATCTTGCAATATTCTATAGACTCTGGAACAGTTCCCATGGATTGGAGGGTAGCTAATGTTACCCCACTATTCAAAAAAGGTGGTAAAGAGAAAACGGGGAATTATAGACCGGTAAGCCTGACATCGGTAGTGGGGAAAATGCTAGAGTCCATTATAAAAGATGTAATAGCAGAGCACTTGGAAAACAGTGACAGGATCGGACAAAGTCAACATGGATTTACAAAAAGGTAAACCGTGCTTGACCAAGCTACTGGAATTTTTTGAGGATGTAACTGGTAGAATAGATAAGGGAGAACCAGTGGATGTGGTGTATTTGGATTTTCAGAAGGCTTTCGATAAGGTCCCGCATAAGAGATTAGCGTGTAAAGTTAAGGCACATGGGATTGGGGGTAAGGTACTGACATGGATAGAGAACTGGTTGGCAGACAGGAAGCAAAGAGTTGGAATAAATGGGTCTTTTTCCGAGTGGCAGACAGTGACTAGTGGGGTACAGCAGGGATCAGTCCTAGGACCCCATGTATTCACAATATATATAAATGATCTAGACGAGGGAACTAGATGTAATATCTCCAAGTTTGCAGATGATACAAAGCTGGGTGAGCGTGTGAGCTGTGAGGAGGATGCAGAGAAACTCCAGTATGATTTGGACAGGTTGGGTGATTGGGCAGATGCATGGCAGATTCAGTATAATGTGGATAAATGCAAGGTTATCCACTTTGGTGGCAAAAACAGGAAGGCAGATTATTATCTGAACGGCAATAGATTGGGAAAAGGGGAAGTGCAACGAGACCTGGGTATCCTTGTGCACCAGTCGCTGAAGGTAAGCATGCAGGTGCAGCAGGCGGTTAAGAAGGCAAATAGTATGTTGGCCCTCGTAGCGAGAGGGTTTGAGTATAGGAGCAAGGATGTCTTGCTGCAGTTGTACAGGGCCTTGGTGAGACCACACCTTGAGTTTTGAGTGCAGTTTTGGTCGCCTTATCTGAGGAAGGATGTTCTTGCCATTGAGGGAGTGCAGCGAAGATTCACCAGGCTGATACCTGGGATGGCAGGAATGACGTATGAGGAGAGATTGGGTCGATTAGGCTTATATTCGCTAGAGTTTAGAAGAATGAGAGGGGATCTCTTTGAAACTTATAAAATTCTAACAGGACTAGACAGACGAGATGCAGGAAGGATTTTCCTGATGGTGGGGGAGTCCAGAACCAGGGGTCACAGCCTAAGGATAAAGAGTAAGCCATTTAGGACTGAGATGAGGAGAAATTTCTTCACCCAGAGAGTGGTGAATCTGTGGAATTCTCTACCACAGAAGGCATTTGAGGCCAACTTATTAAATATATTCAAGAAGGAGTTAGATATATTTCTTCAGGCTAAAGGGATCAAGGGATATGGGGAGAAAGCAGGGACAGGGTACTGAATTTGGATGATCAGCCATGATCTCATTAAATGGCGGAACAGGCTTGAGGGGCCGAATGGCCTACTCCTGCTCCTATCTTCTATGTTTCTGTGTTTCTATGTTTCTATTCTTGTTTTTTAACTCTATGGCTGAAATAAAGAATAGATTTGCCTTCCAAAGTTAGGCTTTATTAACTTTAAAATCGGCAGCATATCTTTCTACATCCAGTCCCAACTAAAGCTAGAAAAGGACTGAATTTAAGGTAGCCACAACATATCATGTGATCATCAACTACCAATGAGATTACAACACATATCCCAAGGCAGTTAACAAACAACGAATCACAATACTTTTACTAATCAAGGAATAATCACCACATTCACCCCTCCTTTAAAATATACTCCAACCGAATAACTTTTACAATTTACAATTAATTATTTACAACTAAACTATGCATGAGAATAAAACTATTTACATCACACAATACTAAATGAACAACAAATAATAACATTACGCATAAGTATTAAGTATCTCTCAACTAAAACAATATACTATAATATTTCAACAATTTAAAACATTACGATCAATTTAAAAGTCCATTTTCAATCGGTCGACCGGATATCTTGTCCGTGTCGACCTTCTTAACCTTGGTGAAATTCCTTGCCCTCCCACGCCAGAAGGCACAGAAGTATCTTCAACAGGAAGGCTATCCATATCCCGATTCTCAACGGTTTCCGGATTAGAAATCCCATCAGAAGATGAACTGGGATGGTTATAAACATCTATCAAAGGCTGACTAATAGAAGTATGATTATCTGCAATCGGATTGGAAATATTCGTAGTATCTGTAACAGCATCCACATTATCCGAATCATGACCATTATTATTATCCTCAGAAGAGGGCTGGCCCCCACAAGGAGCCAAGTCTTTAATTGAAACAGTACTTTCTTTCCCATCTTGGAATCGAATATGAGCATATTGGGAATTTGCCTCCAACAGCTCCACCTCCTCCACCAAGGGGTCATATTTTGACAATCTAACATGGCGTCGAAGCAACACAGGTCCCTGCATAGTAAGCCATGAAGGTACCGAATATCCTGTAGTAGATCTCCGTGGATAGTTAAAGAGCCTTTCATGGGGGGTCACATTAGTAGCCGTTGAAAGCAATGATCTAATGGAATGCAGGGCATCAGGCAGTACCATTTCCCACTGTGTATTCTTAAGGTTCCGGGATGTCAACGCCAACATAACTGCCTTCCAGATCACCCCATTGTATCGTTCGCACTGTCCATTACCCTGGGGATTATACGGGGTAGTTCGACTAGTAGAAATTCCCTGACTCTGAAGGTATTCCTTCAACTGGGAAGACATAAAAGAACTTCCCTGATCCAAATGGATATACGCAGGCATCCCAAAGATGACAAAAAGTTGAGTCAAACATTTAATAACTGCAGCAGCTGATACATCTGCACAAGGAAAAGCAAAAGGGAACCTTGAAAACTCATCCACAACAGTAAATATATATCGGTTTTGAGTAGTTGAAGGAAGAGGTCCCTTAAAATCAACACTCAAACGTTCAAAAGGAGAAGTAGCCTTTATAAGATGAGCTCGTTGAGGCTTAAAGAAATTCGGTTTACACCGAGCACAGATAGAACATGATGAAGTCATCCGCTTGACATCTTCAACTGAAAAAGGCAAGTTCTTACTGCGTACAAAGTGTATCATCCTCGTAACCCCAGGATAACATAAGGCATTGTGAAGATTAATAAGCGTATCTCCGTGAATCACCGAACAATAAGCCCTCGACAGTGCATCAGCAGCAACATTATCCTTCCCCGGATGATAAACTATGTCAAAATGGTAACATGCCAACTCAATCCTCCATCTCATTATTTTATCATTTTTAATCTTTCCAAAATGTTTAACATCAAACATAAAGGACACAGTTTTTTGGTCAGTTACCAACGTGAAATGTCGCCCCGATAAATAATGTCTCCATTTACGCAATGCTTCTACTATTGCGTATGCCTCTTTCTCTATTGAGGAATGTCTTTTTTCACTATTATTCAAAGTACGTGAGAAAAAGGCCACAGGTCTTCCATTTTGGTTCAAAGTAGCCCCAATTGCAAAATCCGAAGCATCCGTCTCAATCACAAAGGGAACCTGCTCATCAATGGAATGCACAACTGCTCCTAAAATATCCTTTTTAAAATTCTCAAAACATGTCCTGGCCTCCCATGATAGAGGATATGTCGTAACCTGAATAAGAGGCCGGATCTTCGTGAAAAATTTGCAATCCAATTAGAATAATAAGAAAACAGTCCAACAACTCGTTGCAAAGCCTTAGAATTAGTAGGACAAGGTAAATCGATCAATGGTCGCAGACGTTCTGGATCTGGTTTAATCTTATTTCCCGAAATAATATACCCCAATAGATTTACCTCAGTCGTCGAAAAGACACATTTCTCTTTGTTAAAAGTTAAACCAACTTTTTCCGCAGCTTGAAGGAATCTTTTAAAATTAGAATCATGCTCCACCCTTGATTTGCCACACACTGTGATGTCTTTTGAGTATGAAAAGGTATCAGAGAGGGAGTTATCACTTATAAAAGCATCCATTGCCCGTTGAAAACAAGCAACACCATTAGTAACACCAAATGGTATTCGGCAAAACTGATACAGCTTTCCACCAGCCTCAAAGGCCGTATATGGTTGATCCTTCTTAACAATAGGAATCTGATGATAAGCACTCTTTAAATCAATAGTGCTAAAAACTTTATACTGAGATACTTTATTGATAAGCTCATCAATCTTAGGCAAAGGGTACGCATCTAATTGAGTATACCTATTAATAGTTTGGGAATAGTCTATCACCATTCGTTTCTTGTGTCTCTCATTAGTCGTGACAACTACCTGTGCTCGCCAAGACGAACAACTAGGTTCAATGATTCCTTCCAATAAGAGACGTTGAACTTCAGAATTAATAAATTCTCTATCCTGACTACTGTATCTTCTTGACTTGGTAGCAATTGGCTTACAATCCGACATCAAATTGGAAAACAGTGATAATGGAGGAATAGATAAAGAGGTTAATCCACAAATAGATAAAGGTGGCTTAGTCCCTCCAAATGAAAGACTAAGAGACTCGTGTAACTGAAGCACATCATGTCCAATCAAAATATCCGCAGAGATTAGGCAAAACAGATAGGCGTATATCAGTATACGTATTACCCAGAAGAACTATTTTCACAAAGCAACAACCAGCTATTTGTGAAGTAAGGGTCGTCTGAGCCATACACACCTGATACGTAACAGGCGAAATTTTCAAATGCTTCTCCTTCGCAAACTGAAGACTTATAAAACTCTCAGTACTGCCCGTATCTATAAGGGCCTTCACTTCCAACCCATTAACTTGAGCCGTAACTATAGCTTTGTTTAGGCCATGAGCAAATGCAGCAGAAATTGATGCAATAAACGCCCTACCTAAAGGCTGAATAGTCACAGAAAAGGTAGTGGAGGAAGACCCTCCCACACCAGGAGAAGGGAAGGTAATTGAACCTGATGATTTGCACACATGTGCATAATGACCTCTCTTGCCGCATTTACTACACACAGCCTCCCGAGCAGGACACTTCAGACGAGGGTGCCGGATATTCCCACAAAAATAACACTTCTGAATCCTAGAGGCAACGGCCGCCGAAGTAGAAACTGTTTCAAAATCTAGTAAACCACTCCCATTAAGTCCACATAATTCCTTTTCATCCGAAACTGCCAAAACCATAGTCGCAGGCCGACTAAAAAGAGCATAAGAATCCGAACTTCTCTGAGCCATATCCAATGTAGAAGCTTGCTCAAAAGCACTTTTAAGATCCAGAGTCTTATTTTCTAACAACCGCTGACGAATTGATCTAGACAGTAATCCATTAATAAAAGCATCCCGTACCGATTCGTCCTTATATTCTTCAGCCGTCACAGCCTTATAATTACAGTCAACACTAAGGCACCGAAGTGCTTGTAAATAAGTATCCAAAGATTCTCCCACCTGCTGCCTACGGGCAGATAGAAGATGACGTGCAAATACCTCATTCTTTGGTTTAACAAAAATCTTTTCCAATGTAGAAGTAGCCTCTTCATAAGTTTTACAGTGCAAAATATATTTATATACATCCGGGTCAATGTAGTTCACAGAATCACAGAATCACAGAAACCTCACAGTACAGATAGAGGCCATTTCGGCCCATCAAGCCTGCACCGACACATATCCCACCCGATCCCCGTAACCCCTACACATATCCCACCCTATCCCCATAACCCCACGTATTTAATCCCCCTAACACTAAGGGTCAATTTTTATCATAGCCAATCAACCTAACCCCGCACATCTTTGGACTGTGGGAGGAAACCGGAGCACCCGGAGAAAACCCACGCAAACACGGGGAGAATGTGCAAACTCCACACAGACAGTCACCCGAGGCCGGATTCGAACCCGGGTCCCTGGCGCTGTGAGGCAACAGTGCTAACCACTATGCCACCGTGCTGCCCGTAGTTGATTAGCATATTCAGTTTATTTAGAGCCTCTTGATCCAACACGCCCAAAAAGTTTTTAAATGTACAAGACCAATGTTTCCATTTATCATCCACTCCAGCAGAATTGGGGTCAGCCTTGAATCATTCTGGTTGAAGATATCGCTCCATTCTAACATAAAGTTAATAAATTGAAATAAAGAATAGATTTGCCTTCCAAAGGTAGGCTTTATTAACTTTAAAATCGGCAGCATATCTTTCTACATCCAGTCCCAACTAAAGCTAGAAAAGGACTGAATTTAAGGTAGCCACAACACATCATGTGATCATCAACTACCAATGAGATTACAACACATATCCCAAGGCAGTTAACAAATAACGAATCACAATACTTTTACTAATCAAGGAATAATCACCACAATGGCCTAGAAATTCGGTGGGCTGCGCCACTAGTTAGCACCTAAAGAGGGCACTCAGTGGCTTTAGCGCCACTGGCCATGCCTCCCGCGAAATTTAGCGGGGCACTAATGGCGGCGTTGACCTGTAGCGCTGCGCCACCACCGATGATGTCATCGGTGTGCGCAGCGCCCCACTACCGCCCCGAACGCAATATTGGGTCGCGCCCCCCCCCCGTAACGCCGGTTGCAAATCGCGACCGGTTCACAGGACTTACCTGTGGCGGTAGTGGCGCAAATTAAGGTGGAGGTGCGGGGCGGCCATTTTTTTCAGTGGCCGCCTGCCAGCACCTCCTCGCGCCACCCTCCCTGGCCTCCTTATCCCCCCCCCCCGGGCAGTGCTGGCTGTGTCCCGAGAGCCCGGCACTTGTCCTCGGTGCCAGGCTCTTTTGCCGGCACTCGCGGTGATTGCGCTGGTGCAGGCCCATCCCCCTTAAGAAGGGGAGGAAGGCCTGCAGTACCGCAGCGCGTCGTGCCGCAGCATGTGGCGCTGCAGCACCTAGCGCTGCGATATTCAGTTTGAGCGCCCCAAGCGGGACGCGGGGAGCCTCGAGCAGCGCCCCGAGTCCCTCTTGGGGCGCTCCAACTGAATATCGGGAGGGCGCAAGCAGCTCTGCCTGGAGCGCAAATTCCGGCGCCCAGGCGAGCTTGGCGCCCCAAACGCGGCGCCATCGAATTTTTAGCCCTATGGCTTCTTTCTCCCGTTTTGACTTTTCCCTCTGTAACGTTAGATTCTCCTCTACAAGCCGTGAGTTTTCACCCGTTAACGTTAGATTCTCTTGTATCACCCGTAGTTTTTCTTTTTCTAATTTATCCTGATCATCTTCCATTTCCAGGAATGTTTCTTTATCTTGTTCTACACAATATACTGCGGCATAGGTCATTAGCTGCGCTGCCCTATCCGGCTTCCATCTCTTCTCCTTAACTTGCTTTTCAATGAACGCAACAACGTCCTCAAAAGATACTCTCACATCCTTTGTTAGACATTCTACTATACTGCGGCATAGGTCATTAGCTGCGCTTGACTTTTCACCGTATCCTACAAGAGTTGCGGCTAGTTCTGGAGCAAAAGTTCCAGCACAATAGCCGGGATGTTGTCGGGGCCTATAGCCTTTGCTATATCCAGTGCGCTCAGCCGTTTCTTGATATCACATGGAGTTAATCGAATTGGCTGAAGACTGGCTTCTGTGATGGTGGTGACCTCGGGAGTAGGCCGATATGGATCATCCACTCGGCTCTTCTGACTGAAGATGGTTGCAAACGCTTCAGCCTTGTCTTTTGCACTCACGTGCTGGGCTCCATCATCATTAAGGATGGGGATATTCATGAAGCCTCCTCCTACCCGTTAGTTGTTTAATGGTCCATCACCATTCACGACTGGATGTGACAGGACTGCAGAGCTTTGATCTGATCCGTTGATAGTGGGATCGCTTAGCCTCGTCTACAGCATGCTGCTTCTGCTTTTTAGCATGCATGTTGTCCTGTGTTGCAGCTTCCCCAGGTTGGCACCTCATTTTTAGGTATGCCTGGTGCTACTCCTGGCATGCTCTTCTACACTCCTTATTGAACCAGGTTTGGTCCCCTGGCTTGATGGTAATGGTAGATTGAGGGATATGCCGAGCCATGAGTTTACAGATTGTGGTGGTATACAATTCTGCTGCTGCTGATGGCCTACAGCACCTCCTGGATGCCCAGCTTTGAGCTGCTAGATCTGTTCTGAATCTATCCCATTTAACATGGTGGTAGTGCCATACAACACGATGGAGGGTGTCCTCAGTGTCAAGATGGGACTTTGCCTCCACAATGGCTGTGCGGTGGTCACTGCTACCAATCCTGTCATGGACAGATGCATCTGCGACAGGTACGTTAGTGAGGACGAGGTCAAGTATGTTTTTCCCCTCGTGTTGGTTCTCTCACCACCTGTCGCAGGCCCAGACTGGCAGTTATGTCCTTCAGGACTCGGCCAGCTCGGTCAGTAGTGGTGCTACCGAGCCACTTTTGTTGATGGACATTGAAGTCCCCCACCCAGACTGCATTCTGCGCTCTTGCTACTCTCAGTGCTTCTTCCAAGTGGTGTGCAACATGGAAGAGCACTGATTCATCAGCTGAGGGAGGGCGGTAGGTGGTAATCAGCAGGAGATTTCCTTGCCCATGCTTGACCTGAAGCCATAAGACTTCATGGGGTCCGGAGTCAATGTTGAGGACTCCCAGGGCCATTCCTTCCTGACTGTGTACCACTGTGCCGCCACCCCTGGTGGGTTTGTCCTGCCGGTGGGACAGGACATACCCAGGGATGGTGAGATGGAGGAGTTTGGGACATTGGCTGAAAGGTATGATTCTGTGAGTATGACTATGTCAGGCTGTTGGAACAGCTCTCCCAATTTTGGCACAAGTCCCCCGATATTGGTGAGGAGGACTTTGCAGGGTTGACTAGGCTGGGTGTGCCATTGTCGTGTCCGTAGCCGGTGCCGAGAATGATGCCGGGTGGTCCGCCCGGTTTCATTTTTATTATTTTGTTTCGTAGCGGTTTGTTACAATTGAGTGACTTGCTCGGCCATTTCAGAGGGCAGTTAAGCGTCAACCACATTGCTGTGGGTTTGGAGTCACATATAGGCCAGACCAGGTAAGGACGGCAGATTTCTTTCCCTAAAGTACATTACTGAACCAGATGGGTTTTTACAACAATCCGATAGTTTCATGGTTACCTTTTTTTCCAGATTTATTTAATTAACTGAATTTAAATTCCCCAGCTGCCATGGTGGGATTTGAACTCACGTCTCTGGATCATTAATCCAGGCCTACTGTATTACTAGCCCAGTGACATTACCACTATGCTACCATTCTCTTGAATCACATCTCTCACGAAGATGGACAATTTATAAGCCTGTAATGCTAACTATGATAAAGAAATAAGGGAAAGTAAGTGGAGGGCCATTTCATCCTCGGACCACATACGCTTTTCCTTGTCAAGAACTCAACACAATTTATTTAATCTCCAGAGGGAAAGTTCTTGAAACATTTCTCACATCTGCAATGTACTAAAGCAAAACCCCAGAATCTCTGCCCTTCCAACCCGTAACGTTTGACCCTGCCTGGTTGCTTTCCACAGATGATATTTTGATATTTTCATCCTTCCATTAGCACAGGAACAACCATATTCCATGGAGTATTTAATAATTTCTCTCTCTGCTTATCTCAATAACCTTCAGTGACTTTCTGAACCTATCCAGCTCTGATAATTGACACAGTATTAACTGCTGTTCCTGCAGAATTGTCAGTATTATCTAGAAATGGCATGTTCACAGCAAGCCTGTACTACTATAACAACAACTTGCATGCATATAGGAGGGGGAGAAATTGGGCCCTGTAGCGCCTGTTTTTTTTAGGCGCTACACAGCCTCCTTAATGGTGGAAAATGGCATCCGAGATGCATGTGCACACTTCCGACAGGAAGTGCGCTGGACGCCATCTTGGTAAAGGCGTTTGCGTGCGCGCACCGAACAACTGCCAGCAGCATCCAGAGCAGGCAGATTATGACATCAACCAGTGTGCAATGCTAATTTGGCACCAGCGCTGCCATTTTCAAATGCCATGCTCCAGCCTATGCCCTGGCTTAATCTCACACAGCTGAGCACTGTAGGGGTTCGCAAAATCCCTCAGCCCCGAAGATACTGGAGATATAAATCCACATCGTGGACAGAGACTGTGCGTGACTTTAAATTGTCTCTGGGTTGGACAATGTTTTAAAACGTGCCCAGAACCGCAAAAGGCTGCGTTGAGTTGGGAAGCACGTGGACAACACCGGAATCGAGGAACTTCGTGGAAAAATTCACACACTTTAAGACAGCACATTTTATTAAAAAAATATACTCTTGAGTTTTGAACTGTGTAAATTGCAAAGGGATAAAAATGGCCATCAGAAAGCATAGCCAAGGACAAAGGCATGTATGTCTGTGAAAAGGGGAGGATCAAGCAATGGCAGTCAGAGTCTGTCAATCAAAAAGGGAGTTTCCCTTCCCTTCAGAGGTAACCTACAAGCTGTTTGTTTACAGAAACTGCTGCAGAATGTTGACACAAAGAATTATCCACTTAGGCTGCGGTTTCAGTGACCGCAGGACAAAGGACTTCTGTTTACCTAGTAATCAAACTCCATTCAAAACCCATCACACACCATGAGACACACCTAAACTATGGAAGAGACTTTTTAAACTAAGAAAAGGAACAGTTTAAGAATTAATGGGTTTGAATCACCCATTACCCAGACAATAGGGCAGTTGGATCCCTTTTGTTTTAGCCAGATGAACTTGGATTTGGGCGGGAACATTTTGGCCCCAGAATGAAGACAGATTCAAACCACCCCAAGCTTTATTCGAAACCCATTCCAGACAATGGGAGCAGTTTGGCCACTGGGAAATAGCCCATTTGAATCAGCCAATCATGGCCTTTCTCTTGTGTATTCGAACTTTTCGGCGCAAATTTGCACATAGACCTTTTCAGCGCCAAAACAGCAGGAGCTCCCAGGATATAAAGATAGCTTCTCAGAAGCATCTCTCTCTCTTATTCCTTGGACTGCAGGTGAGCTCCTCTCTCTCTTACTCTTTGGACCACAGGTGAGCAGGTTTCTGACTCCTCAACAAGGCAACCTAGTGAGAAGTAAAGGGGTGGTAATTTAAGGGAAATGTTCTAAGATTGTAAGGTTAACATTGTAGCCATTTATCCCTCATTTTTGCTGTCTGCCTTCCCCTGTTAAGCAATTTTAACTGTTGTATTGATCGTGTGGTGTAGTTTATTTAGTTAATAAAGTTTGACTTTCTTACATCCAGATCATTTGTCCGTTTTTAATATCATTAATTATAAGTTCCTCCAGTCAGAACTAGAAGGGTGGGTTTAGACATTCGAAACCGCTGATTGGTTTTGGTCTCAGTCTGTGAAACAGAAAGGCTGCTTGACCAGGTAAATTACCGTAAACCAGGTAAAAGATGCCCCCCTACAGCACGACATTAAATGACGTGAAGGACCCCCCCCCCCCCCGCCACTGGCGCTATTTAAAGAGATCATGAAGTACTTACAGGTTCGTTATTGGAGTATTTCTTCAGACAGCTGGTGCAATTGTACCCATTTTTGGAGCATTCCTATACTTGCCCGAAGTTTCAATAATCTACAGGGCACCGTCTGGCTGGTGCCGAAGTACTTTTTTCTTCCTTTTAAAGCTTGTGCTAAAACAAATTGCTTCCAGACATGGATGGCCAGGTAAACCTTTCTCTTGGAAGTGAGCATGATTGTGAGATTGAAGAGTGGTCACGCAGAGCAGGACAAGCTGCTAGAAGAGGGAGGAGGTGGAAGTGCAACTGGAGGTGGAGGATCAGGAAGAGGAAGGGAGGCTCCAACTTAGACAGCCCCTTTCAGCCCGGGCTCTATGTAATGAAATAATTAATGAGCGATGGCAGTAACCTCAACCACACATCCCCATTCACCAACAATCCCACATTCCTTAACTGTCCTCTTTGCACTGTGTAGGGGGGCATCCTTTACCTGGTTTACGGTAATCTACCTGGTCAGGCAGCCTTGCCACTGCACTGTGACCAATTCCAATCAGCGGTTTCGAATCGCTAAACCCTCCTTCCAGTTCTGACTGGAGGAACTTATAATTAATGATATATTAAAAATGGACAAATGGTCTGGATGCAAGAAAGTTAAATTTTATTAAAACTAAAGAAACTACACCATATGATCAAAGTAATCATGGTAAAATTGCTTAACATGGGAAGGCAGGCGGCAAAACGAGGGATAAATGGCTACAATGTTAATCTTACAATCTTAGCAACATTTCCCTTAAATTACCACCCCTTTACTTCTCACCAGATTGTCTTGCTAGTGGGTCAGAAGCCTTGCTCACCTGCAGTCCAAAGAGTAAAAGAGAAGAGAGAGATGCTTCTGGGAAGCTACCTTTTATACCCCTTTTTTTGGGGCCCGCCCAGATCTGATGTTTCTGGGCTAAAACAAAAGAGATCCAAACTGTCCACTTGTCTGGGATGGGGTTTGGATAAAGTTGCAGTTTAAATGTGTCCATGGTCTGTGATGGCTTTCGAATAAAGCTGCAGTGGTTTGAATGTGTTACATAGAAACATAGAAACATAGAAGATAGGAGCAGGAGTAGGCCATTCGGCCCCTCGAGCCTACTCCGCCATTCGATGAGATCATGGCTGATCATCCAAACTCATTACCCCGTACCTGCCTTCTCCCCATATCTCTTGATACCTTTAGCCTTAAGAAATATACCTAACTCCTTCTTGAATATATTTAAAGACTTGGCCTCAACCGCCTTCTGTGGTAGAGAATTCCACAGGTTCACCACTCTCTGGGTGAAGAAATTCTTCCTCATCTCTGTCCTAAATGGCTTACCCCTTATCCTTAGACTATGACCCCGGTTCTGGACTCTCCGACCATCGGGAACATTCTACCTGCATCTAGTTTGTCCAGACCTGTCAGAATTTTATAAGTTTCGACGCGATCCCCTGTCATTCTTCTAAACTCCAGCGAGTATAATCCCAATTGACCCAATCTCTCCTCATACGTCATTCCTGCCATCCCAGGGATCAGCCGTGTGAATCTTCGCTGAACTCCTTCCATGGCAAGAACATCCTTCCTCAGATAAGGCGACCAAAAATGCACACAATACTCAAGGTGTGGTCTCACCAAGGCCCTGTACAACTGCAGCAAGACATCCTTGCTCCTGTACTCAAACCCTTTCGCTACGAAGGCCAACATACCATTTGCCTTCTTAACCGCCTGCTGCACCTGCATGCTTACCTTCAGTGACTGGTGCACAAGGACACCCAGGTCACATTGCACTTCCCCTTCTCCCAATCTATTGCCATTCAGATAATAGTCTGCCTTTCTGTTTTTGACACCAAAGTGGATAACCTCGCATTTATCCACGTTATATTGCATCTGCCATGCTTCTGCCCATTCACCCAACCTGTCCAAATCATCCTGGAGTTTCTCGGTATCCTCCTCGCAGCACACACACCCACTCAGCTTTGTGTCGTCTGCAAACTTGGAGATATTACATCTAGTTCCCTTATCTAGATCATTAATGTATATTGTGAATAGCTGGGGTCCAAGGACCGACCCCTGCGGTACCCCACTAGTCACTGCCTGCCACTCGGAAAAAGACCCGTTAATTCCTACTCTCTGCTTTCTGTCCACCAACCAGTTCTCTATCCAAGTCAATACCTTGCCCCCAGTCCCATGTGCCTTAACTTTACACGCTAATCTCTTATGCGGGACCTTATCGAAAGCCTTTTGAAAGTCCAAATACACCACATCTACTGGTTCTCCCTTATCTATTTTCCCAGTTACATCCTCAAAAAATTCCAGTAGATTAGTCAAGCACGATTTACCTTCTGTAAATCCATGTTGACTTTGTCCAATCCTGTCACTGTTTTCCAAGTGCTCAGCTATTACATCCTTTATAATGGACTCTAGCATGTTCCCCACTACCGATGTCAGGCTTACCAGTCTGTAATTCCCCGCTTTCTCTCTCCCACCCTTTTTGAATAGTGGGGTAACATTAGCTACCCTCCAATCCATGGGTACAGTTCCAGATTCCAGCGAATTTTGGAAGATGATCAGCAATGCATCTACTATTTCTAGGGCCACCTCCTTAAGTACCCTAGGATGTAGATTATCAGGCCCTGGGAATTTATCGGCCTTCAATCCCGTCAATTTCCCTAACACCATTTCCCTACAAATAATGATTTCTTACTGTTCCTCCCTCTCATCAGACCCTACGTTCTCCAACATCTCCGGGAGGTTATTTGCGTCCTCCTTTGTGAAGTCAGAACCAAAATATGCATTTAATTGGTCTGCCATTTCTTTGTTCCCCATTATAACTTCCCCTGCTTCTGACTGCAAGGGACCTACACTTGATTTCACTAATCCTTTTCTCTTCACATATCTATAAAAGCTCTTACAGTCAGTTTTTATGTTCCCTGCAAGCTTACTTTCATATTCTATTTCCCCCTTCTTAATTAATCCCTTTGTCCTCCTTTGTTGAATCCTAAACTGCTCACAATCCTCAGGTTTACCGCTTTTTCTGGCCAATTTATACACCCTCTCCTTGGATCTTATGCTATCCCTAATTTCCCTTGTTAGCCACGGTTGAGTCACCCTTTTTGTTTTATTCTTATCCCAAACTGGGATGAACAACTTCTGTAGTTCATCCATGCGGTCTTTGAATGTTTGCCATTGCCTATCCACCGTCAACCCTTTGAGTGACATTCCCCAATCAATCCTACCCAATTCGCGCCTCATACCATCGTAGTTTCCTTTATTTAAATTCAGGACCCTAGTCTCCGAGTCAACTGCTTCACTCTCCATCCTAATGAAGAATTCTATCATATTACTATCGCTCTGACCCAAGGGGCCTCGTACAACAAGATTGCTAATTAATCCTCTCTCATTACATAATACCCAGTCTAAGATGGCCTGATCTCTGGTTGGTTCCTCGACATATTGTTCCAGAAAACCATCCCGTAAACATTCTAGGAATTCCTCTTCCACAGTATTTTTACTAATTTGGTTAGCCCAAGCTATATGTAAATTAAAGTCACCTATGATGACTGCTGTGCCCTTACTGCATGCTTCTCTAATTTCCCTTTTAATGCCATCCCCAACCTCTGTATTACTGTTTGGAGGTCTATATACCACTCCCACTAATGTTTTCTGCCCCTTGATATTTCTCAGTTATACCCATACAGATTCCGCATCATCAGAGTTAATATCCTTCCTTTCAATTGTGTTAATCCCCTCCTTAACCAGCAATGCTACCCCACCTCCCTTTCCTTTTTGCCTATCCTTCCTAAATATTGAATACCCCTGGATGTTGAGTTCCCAGCCTTGGCCACCCTGGAGCCATGTTTCTGTAATCCCAATCAAATCATATTTGTTTACCTCTATTTGCGCAGCGAATTCATCCACCTTGTTCCGAATGCTCCTTGCATTAAGACACAAAGCCTTCAGGCTTGTTTTTTTGAACGCTCTCAGACCTATATGAATTATTATTTACTGTGACCATGTTTGATTTAAACCATTGAGTTCTTTGCCTTCTAATTTTGTTTTTCTCCTTCCTGTCTTTTGCTTTTTTCCTTGTTTCCCTTTCCTCTGTCTCCCTGCTCAGGTTCCCAACCCCCTGCCACTTTAGTTTAAACCCTCCCCAACAGCACTAGCAAACACTCCCCCTAGGACATTGGTTCCGGTCCTGCCCAGGTGCAAACCGTCCCGTTTGTACTGGTACCACCTCTCCCAGAACCGGTTCCAATGTCCAAGGAATTTGAAACCCTCCCCCTTGCACCATTCCTCTAGCCACGTATTCATTTGAAATATCCTCCTATTTCTACTCTGACTAGCATGTGGCACTGGTAGCAATCCTGAGATTACTACCTTTGAGGTCCTATTTTTTAATTTACCTCCTAACTCCCTATATTCTGCTTTTAGGACCTCATCCCATTTTTTTACCTATATCGTTGGTGCCTATGTGCACCACGACAACTGGCTGTTCGCCCTCCCCCTCCAAAATGTTCTGCAGCCGCTCCGAGACGTCCTTGACCCTTGCACCAGGGAGGCAACACACCATCCTGGAGTCTTGATTGCGGCTGCAAAAACGCCTATCTATTCCCCTTACAATTGAGTCCCCTATCACTATAGCTCTCCCACTCTTTTTCCTCCCAGCCTGTGCAGCAGAGCCACCCATGGTGCCAGGAAGTTGGCTGCTGCTGCCTTCCCCTGATGAGTCATCCCCCCCAACAGTATTCAAAGTGGTATATCTGTTTGAGAAGGGGATGGCCACAGGGGATTCCTGCACTACCTGCCTGCGCCTCTTACTCTGCCTGCTGGTCACCCATTCCCTTCCTGCCTGTACACCCTTTAACTGTGGTGTGACCAACTCGCTAAATGTGATATTCACGATGTCCTCAGCATCGCGAATGCTCCAAAATGAATCCCTCCGCAGCTCCAGTGCCGCAATGCGATCTGTCAGTAGCTGCAGCTGGACACACTTCCCGCACTCATTCATTTAAACGGTTCCTCCTCAGTTTGGATGTGTCCACTTGATATACAAACAAATGCTAATAGCATTCAATTGTTGTGTAAACAAAGCATTGTCCTGTGGTCATCTGGAACCGCAATTGATTGACAGTCTTGAGTGCTTAGCAAACAAAGTCCCTTTGTTCATGCTGGCAGTTTCAAGCACTTGATCTTAGAGTCAATTTCAGTGAATGGATGTGTGTAAACAACCCAGTGTGCTTGCTGTCTGATGATTGGCTGATTCAAACGGGCTACTCCCCAGTGTAAACAAACAGCTTGTAGGTTACCGGACTCGCCCAATACCACAGGGTGACTGACAGCTCGGGCTCCATTCAAACCCACTACAGGGCAGCGCTGAGCTTTTTCTTATGCTAACAGCCTGTCTGTTTCATATGCTAACAGCCTGTCTGTCCTTTTAAATTCTGTTTTCATGAGGTCTGTTCAGCCATTTTTAACAGTCCAAAATTCAAGAGCACATCTTTTAATAAAATGTACAATCTTAAAGTGTGTGATTTTCACAAAGTTCTTTGATTCCAGTGTCCAAGTGCTGCCCAGCTTATGAGCTTTTTAACACAGCCTTTTGCGGTTCTGGGTATGTTTTAAAACATTGTCCAACCCAGAGACAATTTAAATCACACAGGTCTTCATCCACGATGTGGATTAATATTTCCCGATCTTTGGGGGCTGAGGGGATTTTGCGACCCCTACAACTGACCATTACATTGCCCTCTTTCCGACAACACAAAAATAAAAACCACCAGAAAATGCACATTCCAATCCAATTTTATAAATTCAATCATGACATAATGCATACAAAAATAAACTAATCACCCTTGTCCATTCCCTTAGTTCCTGTCTTCCATGTGCCTTTACCTCTGCTGGTGCTCCTACGAGGTGCTCCCCCAATGGCTGCAGCTTGGGTGGTGGATGACCTCCAATTGAGGAGACTGCAGATGGCCTTGGAGGGTGACTTTGAGCAGCTCTGAGCATAGAAGTCCCGGCTTCAGCCTGCATCATTTTAGCCTAGGCTGCAGCAGTCTGGGCTGGCTGGCTGACAGGCGACAGCAAGGCAAGGGGACTGGCGGAGTGGCAAGGGGACTGGCGGATTGGCAGGGGTGGGAGCAGGAATGCACTCATCCTGAGAGAGGACAGCAGGTTCATGCTCCATGGAGCCACTGCCACTCTCCCAGCATGGAACCTCAGCAATTCTACTGATCTGTTGGAGAACAGATTGATGGAGTGTTGTGACGCCTTGGAAACCCCTTTGAACAGTGCTTTCCAGAGCCATGATGGCTGCAGTCTGAGCTTCCACTGCAGCACTCACACCTTTGATGGTAGCTGTTTGTGCTGCAATGGAAGCTGCTAGTGTGTGTGAGCTGTGAGTTGTGGGTGCGAGTCTTGCAGCACTGCTAAGTGTGCGAGGGTGAGGTAAAGCAAATTAATTGAAGGGTTGAATCCTGATTGATAGATATTGTTGGTAGATGGGTGATGGGAGTGCTGTGAATAGAGTCATAGAGTCATAGGGGGAAAAATTGGGTGAGTAGCGCCACCTGTTAGCGCCTAAAGCGGCAGTCAGTGGCTGTAGCGCCACTGGCTGTGCCTCCCGCGATATTCAGCAGGGGCGCTAATGGTGGCATTAGACATTTGCGCTGCACCACCACCGATGACATCATCAGTGTGCGCAGCATCCCATTCGCGCCCCGTTCGCGATATGTGGTAGCGAACGCCGCAGTTGTGCCGTTCGCTACCCATGCCCGGTTCACGGGGCCTTACTGTGCCGGCAGAGGAGCAAGTTAAGGTGGAGGTGCGGGGCGGCCGCTTTTTCGGCGGCCGCCTGCCAGCACCTCCGTCCCCGGCCTCCTGGTCCCCCCCCACCCCACGGCATTGCCGGCTGTTTCCTGAGAGCCCGGCACTTCTCCTTGGTGCTGGGCTCTTTTGCCGGCACTCGCGATCGGGGCTCGCGCTGTTGCAGGCCCCTCCCCCTTAACAGTGGGAGGAAGGCCTGCAGTACCGCAGCGTGCCGTGCCGCAGTGTGTGGCGCTGCGGCACGTAGCACTGCGAAATTCACTTTCAGCGCCCAAAGAGGGACGCGGAGTGCCTTGAGCCGCGCCCCGTCTCCCTCTAGGGGCACTTCAACTGAATTTGCGGCAATCGCTAATGCGGCGATCGCGGCGCAAATTGCAGCGCCCAGGCGAACTTTGTGCCGCTTGGGCGCCTCAGGCCAATTTCTAGGCCATAGAGTCATACAGCACAGAAAGAAACCCTTCGGCCCATCGCGTCCGTGCCGGCCATCAAGCCCTGTCTAATCTCATCCCATTTTCCAGCATTTGTTCCATAACCTTGTATGCTATGGTGTTTCAAGTGCTCATCCAAATGCTTCTTGAATGTTGTGAGGGTTCCTGCCTCTACCACCCTTTCAGGCAGTGAGTTCCAGATTCCAACCACCCTCTGGGTGAAAAAGTTCTTCCTCAAATCCCCTCCTGCCCCTTACCTTGAATCTATGCCCCCTTGTTATTGACCCCTCTACTAAGGGAAAAAGTTCCTTACTATCTACCCTATCTATGCCCCTCATAATTTTGTACACCTCAATCAGGTCCCCCCTCAGCCTTCTCTGCTCCAAGGAAAACAACCCCAGCCTGTCCAGTCTTTCTTCATAGCTGAAGCGCTCCAGCCCAGGTAACATCCTGGTGAATCTCCTCTGCACCCTCTCCAAAGCAATCACATCCTTCCTATAGTGTGGCGACCAGAACTGCACACAGTATTCCAGCTGTGGCCTAACCAGCGTTTTGTACAGCTCCATCATAACCTCCCTGCTCTTATATTCTATGCCTCGGCTAATGAAGGCAAGTATCCCATATGCCTTTTTAACCACCTTATCCACCTGTTCTGCTGCCTTCAGGGATCTATGTACATGCACACCAAGGTCCCTCTGATCCTTTGTCTTTGCTAGGGTCTTACCATTTATTGTGTATTCCCTTGCCTTGGTTAGTCCCTCCAAAATGCATCACCTCACACTTTTCAGGGTTAAATTCCATTTGCCACTGTTCCGCCCATCTGACCAACCCATCTATATCGTCCTGCAGACTGAGGCTACCTTCCTCACTATTTACCACCCCACCAATTTTCGTGTCATCTGCGAACTTACTGATCATACCTTTCACATTCACATCCAAATCATTAATGTAGACCACAAACAGCAAGGGACCCAGCACCGATCCCTGCGGTACCCTACTGGACACAGGCTTCCAGTCACAAAAACAACCTTCGACCATCACCCTCTGCCTTCTGCCACTAAGCCAGTTTTGGATCCAATGTGCCAAGGCACCCTGGGTCCCATGGGCTCTTACCTTCTTGACCAGTCTCCTATGCGGGACTTTATCGAAAGCCTTACTGAAATCCATGTATACCACATCCACTGCACTACCCTCATCCACACACCTAGTCACCCCCTCGAAAAATTCAATCAAATTGGTCAGACATGATCTTCCCTTGACAAAGCCATGCTGACTATCCCTGATTAATCCTTGCCTCTCCAAGTGGAGGCTAATTCTGTCCCTCAGAATTTTTTCCAATAATTTCCCTACCACTGATGTTAGGCTCACTGGCTTGTAATTCCCTGGTTTATCCCTACTACCCTTCTTGAATAACGGTACTACGTTAGCTGTTCTCCAGTCCTCTGGCACATCCCCTGTGGCCAGAGAGGTTCTGAAAATTTGTGTCAGAGCCCCTGCAATCTCCTCCTTTGCCTCACACAGCAGCCTGGGATACATCTCGTCCGGGCCTGGGGATTTATCCACTTTTAAGCCTACTAAAACCGCTAGTACCTCCTCCCTCTTGATGCTAATATGTTCAAGTATATCACAGTCCCCCTGCCCGATTTCTATGTCTACATCGTCCTTCTCCATAGTGAACACAGATGCAAAAAATTCATTTAAAACCCCACCTACATCTTCTGGCTCCACACACAGATTGCCACTTTGGTCCCTAATGGGCCCTACTCTTTCCCTAGTTATCCTCTTGCCCTTAATATACTTATAAAACACCTTAGGATTTTCCTTTATTTTGCTCGCCAGTGTTATTTCATGGCCCCTCCTCGCTCTCCTAATTTCTTATTTAGATATCCCCCTGCACTTTTTATACTCCTCTCGGGCTTCCTCTGTCTTTAGTCCTTTGTATCTGCCAAAAGCCCCCTTTTTTTCCTAATCCATTCTCGTATCCCTTGACATCCAAGTTTCCCTGGGCTTGTTGGTCCCACCTTTGACCTTTACGGGAATATGTTGCCATTGTACTCTCTTAATTTCCTTTCTGAAAGCCTCCCATTGCTCCGATGTGGATTTTCCTACAAGTAGCTGATCCCAGTCCACTTTGGCCAGATCCTGCCTTATCATATTAAAATCAGCCTTCCCCCAATTTAGAACCTTTATTTCCGGTCCATCTCTGTCCTTTTTCATGACTACCTTAAATCTCACTGAATTATGGTCACTGTCACCAAAGTGCTCACCTACTAACACTTCTACCACTTGCCCGGCCACATTCCTTAGAATTAGGTCAAGTACCGCCCCCCCTCTTGTAGGACTTTCTACATGCTGGCTCAAAAGCTCTCCTGGATGCACCTTAAGAATTCTGCACCCTCTAAGCCTTTCACACTCTGACTATCCCAGTTAATATTGGGGAAGTTGAAATCCCCCACTATTATTACCCTATTATTTGCACATTTCTCTGAGATTTGCCTGCATATCTGTTCCTCTATCTCCCCCTGACTGTTTGGGGGCCTATAGTACACTCCCAGCAAAGTGCTTGCCCCCTTTTTGTTTTTAAGTTCTACCCATATGGCCTCATTAGAGTAACCTGTTAATATATCATCCCTCCTTACAGCAGTAATTGACTCCTTAATTAATATTGCGACATCCCCTCCTCTTTTACCGCCCCCCCTCTGTCTCGCCTGAAGATTCTATACCCCGGAATATTGAGCTGCCAGTCTTGCCCCTCCCTCAACCATGTCTCTGTGATAGCAACAATATCATACTCCCATGTGTTCATCAACACCTTCAGTTCATCCACCTTATTCTCAAGACTCCTTGCCCTACTCCCTTGTACCATTACATATTTGCTCTGCCTTCCAAGCTGACTTGTTTTTTCCTCTCTATTATAGCTCCACTCTGTATCCCATCCCCCTGCCAAGTTAGTTTAAACCCCCCCCCAACAGAGCTAGCAAACCTCCCCACAAGGATATTTGTCCCGCTCTGGTTCAGGTGCAACCCGTTCGACTTGTACAAGTCCCACCTTCCCCAAAAGCAGACCCAGTGATCCAGGAAACTAAAGCCCTCCCTCCTGCACCAACTCTTTAACCACGCATTCATCTGCTCTATCCTCCTATTCCTATACTCACTAGCACGTGGCACCGGGAGTAATCTAGAGATTACAACCTTTGAGGTCCTGCTCTTTAATCTGCTACCTAGCTCCCTAAATTCTTGCTGCAGGAACTCATCCCTCTTCCTACCCATGTTGTTGGTCCCAATGTGAACCACGACCTCTGATTGTTCACCCTCCCCCTTCAGAATGCCCTGCAGCCGTTCAGTAACATCCTTGACCCTGGCACCAGGGAGGCAACAAACCATCCTGGAGTCACGTCTATGGCCACAGAAACGCCTATCTGTTCCCCTTACGATAGAATCCCCTACCACTATTGCTCTCCCACTCTTTTTCCTCCCTTCCTGAGCAGCAGAAGCACCCCCAGTGCCAGGAAGTTGGCTGCTGCTGCCTTTCCCTGGTAAGTCATCCCCCTGAGCAGTATCCAAATCGGTATACCTGTTTGAGAGGGGGATGGCCACAAGGGTCCCCTGCACTACCTGCCTGCTTCTACTGCTCCGCCTGATGGTCACCCATTTCCCTTCTGCCTGTGCAGCCCTTACCTGCAGTGTGACCAACTCACTAAACGTGTTATCCACGACCCTCGCAGCATCACGAATGCTCCAAAACTCATCCATCCGCAGCTCCCGCGCCTCAATGCGGTCTGCTAGAAGCTGCAGCTGGATACATTTCTGGCACACATGGTCGTCAGGGACACCGGCAGTGTCCCTGAATTCCCACATAGCGCAGGTGGAGCATAACACGGGGCTGGGCTGTCCTGACATGACTTACCCTTTAATTAATTTAAATTAATTCAATACCACCAATTAAAGATATACTCTAGGGCGCTTGTATGGCAGAAGTCCCCGCTACACCACAGAGACCCTAGAAAATTTAAATCGCAGAATTGAAGTTACCTTACAGCTAAATGATATATTTAACGGCCCTGGTTTATAAACAGTCCCCGCTACACCACAGAGACTTCAGAAACTATAAACCACAGAGTTAATGTTTAAAAAGAGAGAAATACTCACCAACCAATCACTTACCTGCTTTCTGGTGACGTCACACTTCGATTTCTTTTTACTTCTCTCCTTCCCTCTGAGTTCTGAGATTGGAGACTGGTACGCCTTACCTGGTCTCTGGAGCCTTTTATACTCACCGCTCACCGCTCAGCCCGCGATTCCCGCCGACTCTCGCTCCGCACTGAGACCTTACCTGGTCTCTGGAGCCTTTTATACTCACTTATGGAGACATAAGAGCTAGAGTCAGTGGACTGAATGGCATGGGGATGATTACATTTTGCAGTTGATAGTCGCCACGCTAACCCGCAAGTGCCAAATTTTCTAAAGCTAAAAGCTCAATGCGCCAAACGTAAAAGATACTAGAAGCAGAAAAATCTGGAGAAGCAATGTTAAAAGTAAACAGTATCTGCTGATGCACAGAGTGGTCATACAGAGTGGGCATAAACAGAGTGCATCATAAACAGAGTGTAAAAATTGGGAATTTGGTGAGAGTGGGAATTTTGTGCACAGAGGGAAGGAGATGCTGCTTATTGCCTTCAATACTTGTAGTAGTTCACATTACAGGTAAATATTTAATTTAATCTAGCTGCAACTTAAACCAGATAAAGTAATCAGAAAAATAACAAAAAAATAAGCTTAGTTGATTAAATACATAAACATTCATTCATTAAATAAATAAAGTTAGATAAAGATGGCAGTGCAGTATGCCACAACTGCAGCATGTGGGAGTTTGTGGAGAGCATCGCAATCACAGACAATCACATCTGCCGTAAGTGTCTGCATCTCAAGGAACTTCAGCTCAGAGTTGTTGAGCTGGGAAAGAAAGACTTGCATTTATATAGCGCCTTTCATGATCTCATGAAGTGCTTTACAGCCAATGAAGTACTTTTGAAGTGTAGTCACTGTTGTAATGTAGGAAAGACAGCAGCCCATTTGCACACAGCAAGCTCCCACAAACAGCAATGTGATCATGACCAGATTATCTTAGTGATGTTGATTGAGGGATGAATATTGGCCAAGACACTGGGGATAACTCCTTTGCTCTTCTTTGAAATAGTGCCATAGGATTTTTACATCCACCTGAGAGAGCAGACGGGGCCTCGGTTTAACATCTCAGCCGAAAGACAGCACCTACTGACAATGCAGCACTCCCTCAGTACTGCACTGCAGTGTTAGGCTAGATTTTTGTTCTCCAGTCTTGGGAGTGGGACTGTGAACCCACAACCTTCTGACTCAGAGGCGAGAATGCTCCAACTGATCCACGGCTGATGCTCAAGTCTAAGATGCAGACATTGCATGGCATCAGGGAGAGAGAGAGTTACCTGGACTGTCTGATCCAGGAGGCAGTCACACCCCTTAGGTTAGGTTGTGGAACGGGTCTGGTTAGTGGTCAAGGACAGAAAGGTGTGACTGCGAGTCAGGCAGGTAAGGGGACCCCAGGTGCAGCTGCCTCAGCCTTTGCCCTTATCCAACAGATACGAGGTAGATGTAGCCTGTGTGGATGAGGGAAAAGTCTGCAGGGTGGATGAGCGAACTGACCATGTCACCGTGGTAAAGGAGGCCATTCAAGTGGGGGAGGGAAAAACAATGTTGTAGTGGTGGGGGACAGTTTAGTCAGGGGTATAGATTCTGTTCTCTGTAGCTGCGACCGGGAATTCCGAAGGCTGTGCTGCCTGCCAGGTGCTAGGGTTAAGGATATATCCTCGCGGCTGGAGAAGAACTTCGAGAGGGAGGGGGACGATCCAGTTGTCTTGGTCCACGTAGGAACCAATGACAGAGGTAGAACTAGGAATGAGGTTCAGGAGCTGGGTCGAAATTAAAACACAGAACCTAAGGGAACCAACGGATATAGGGATAGTGCAGGAAGGTGGAGTTGAGGTTGAAGATCAGCCATGACTTTATTGAATGGAGGAGCAGTCTTGAAGGGCAGAATGGCCTACTCCTGCTCCTGTTTCTTGTGTTCTTATGTTCTTAAGGGCAGTGGGAAGACTGCCCGATGTTTAAATTATCCAATCAGACAGAAACACTCAGAGCATTTTGTTAGGGATAAGGCAAGCAATGCGTAATTTATGATTATTTAAAACTGTGTCTCGGTATTCTTGAATGAACATTTCATTGGAGCATGTATAAATATTACAAACTATTATAGGAAACGAGAAGGACAGAGCAGGAAGTCCGTATGGAGCATTATAAAATTGGATGTTCATTGCCTCACTTTTTTAATAGTTTCATTTCATGATGCCGAGATTTGTTTTGGCTCAAGGACAAGAGGGTGAAATACATACATTAATTTTTCGTTGCCCTGGGAAATCGGGTTTAGATACAGAAATGAATTCTGACAGTTTTGTTGCCTTCATTAGTAACTGTGAATGTTGCATTTTCTGTGACAGCATCTGTTTAGTGTGAGAGGAAGTATGGAAAATAGACACGGCATATTGTTATTAGAATCATAGTATTTATAATTCAGAAAGAAGCCATTGTTGGCACTACTGTATTGGAGTTACCTGCTCCGATCCCATTTTCCTCCGTTTTCCCTCATTCTTCCTTTTGGACAACTCATCCAATTCCATTTTAAATGTTGTTATAATCTCTGCCTCAATAGCCATTTGTGATAAAGCATTTCATATTCTAATAACCCACTGTACAAAAAATGGCATTCTTCCAGTAATATTCGTCAGTCTAAGTCCCAATCCATGGAAGTGTTCTTTCCTGTTAATACAAGTGAACCATTTTAGTATTTGAGAAAGGGGAAGAGAAAATGGGCCACAACTGTTATAGTTAAGGGCTAGATGTTACTCTTTCTGTTTTCTCAAATTGCTTAGATGCCTGTTTCTCATTGTAATTGATGACCCACTCAGGGAATCGTGGAAGCTCTCAGGTGGACGTAAAAGATCCCATGGCACTATTTCGAAGAAGAGCAGGGGAGTTATTCCCGGTGTCCTCTATCAACATAACAGAAACAGATTATCTGGTCATTATGACATTGCTGTTTGTGGGAGCTTGCTGTGTGCAAATTGGCTGCCCCGTTTCCCACTTTACAACAGTGACAACACTTCGAAAAGTACTTCATTGGCTGTAAATCACTTTGAGACGTCTGGTGGTCGTGAAAGGCGCTATATAAATGCAAGTCTTTTCTTTTTTTTTGTTTTCTCAAATTGGTGAGTTGTCTGTTTCTCACTGTAATTGTCGACCCACTCAGGAAATCGTGGAAGCAGTGGTTGTTAAACGCGCACTTCCTGAGAACAAAATGTTGTTCCTGCTATCAATAAACAGCAGTCAATCATGACAAACCTGCAACTATGAGCCTTGACACTACTCAAGCACCGAGCAATCCTTGTGACTGTATACTTATCAGAAAGTTTGTTAACCAGCTGTGAAATTCAGAATTGTGTGGGAAATAGCTTAACAACAACTCTTTAAAAAAAACTTTAATATTACAAGGAACATGTAAGTTTACGTTGTGGCGGAGCCACTGAATGACTCTGGGCAACTGTACATAATTCCCTTTAACGATGTTCTAACACCAGCCTAAGCTGGTACCATTGTGTTAGACATTACTTCGTTTTGTATATAGTGTTTGTATGCACGGGGCGTGGCCCCTTTAAGAGCGCGGGAAAACGCGGGCAAACGCGATGACGTCATGTTGCAAACCACGTGACTGCCCAGGCAGTCCTCGTGGAAGCTCCATCTTGTTAAGACCTGTTTTCGTGGTTCTCCTGTATCGATCTCATCAAACTGTTTGAACTCGTTTAGTCTTACATTAAAGACCTGTTTGATTTGATCTCCTGAGTCGACCTCAGTTATTAGTTAGGAATTCGGTAATTCCTACATTGGTGACCCCGTCTTTTGTGAACGTTTTTCGCAAAAAGGCCACTGCATGGAGGCCAATGCCGTTTCGCTGAAGCTACCGCAGTTCTGGGAGCAGCAAGCAACCTCGTGGTTCATTCCGGTCGAGGCCCAATTCGCCCTGAGGTACATCGTTGCGGATCGGACCAAATATCTCTATGTGGTCTCCGCCCTCGACGGCTCTACTGCCTCACAGATCGTCAGCCTCCTCGAGAACCCTCCGGCGGAGCGCAAGTATGAAACCCTCAAGGCGCGGTTACTGCAAGTTTTCGGGCTCACTAAGGCAGAGCGTGCCCGTCGATTGCTCGCTATGCCCGGGCTCAGGGACTCCAAGCCTTCGGAGTTAATGAGCCAAATGCTCACACTCCTTGGCTCCGAACTGGAGTGCTTCCTATTCCAGGAAATATTCCTCAGCCAGCTACCGGAGTAGGTGCAAGCCGCCCTGGCCAGATCCAAAGTTGAGGACTGCGCAGCACTCGCGGCAGAGGCGGACAACATTTTTGCGGTTACTCACCAGAACTGCGCCGCCACGAGGTGCCCATCCCGCACAGACGCCGCCCCAGCTCATCAGCCTGCTGGGCTGTGTTTCTACCACGCGCAGTTCGGCGTGAAAACGAGACGTTGCCGCCCTCCCTGCAGCTTCCCCCCCCCAAAAAATCAACTGCGACCACCGAGGAACGGGTCTAACGGGCATCCCGCGGCCGCGATGGCGATCGGCAACACAGGCAAGTTGCTGTTTATCACCGATACTCTCTCCGGTCGTCGTTTTCTGTGCGACACCGGAGCGCAGTGCAGCATATTACTCGCATCCGCCCTCAATGTGCAGACTGGGATTCAAGGCCTCGCCCTTGAAGTGGCAAATGGCGGAGCAATTCGGACCTTCGGCAGACGGCAGGTGCAGTTGTGTTTCGAGGGCCAACGCTTTTACTGGGACTTTGTTACAACCAAGGTTTCGCAACCCATTCTCGGTGTGGATTTCCTGTGCGCCAACAGCCTCCTGGTCGACGTGTGGAACCGACGGTTGGTCAACACGGCAACCTTTCATTCTATCCCTTGTTACCGCAGTAACACTACGTCGCGCACCGTCGCCTGTGCTTTTCCGGCTCTGGATGAGTTTGCTCACCTGCTAGGCGAATTCCCCGACCTGACCAGACCCATGTTCTCCTCCACAGCCATGAAACACAGTGTGGAACACCATATCACCACCAACGGCTCCCCAGTCCACGTGCGGGCCCGGCGCCTGGAACCTGGCAAGCTGGCGGTCGCAAAAGCGGAGTTCGCGACCATGGAATGGTTAGGGATTATTCGCCGGTCAAATAGTCCTTGGTCTTCACCCCTCCACATCGTTCCGAAGCCTGGCGGCGGATGGCGGCCATGCGGCGACTATCGACGCCTAAACGATGCCACCACTCCTGATTGGTACCCGATCCCCCACATCCAGGATTTCTCCGCCCATTTGGCAGGGAACACTGTCTTCTCGAAAGTCGACCTCGTCCGGGGCTACCACCGGGTCCCCGTTCATCCCCAAGATGTCCAGAAGACCGCAGTCATCAATCCATTCGGCCTTTTCGAGTTTTTAAGAATGCCGTTTGGGTTGAAGAACGCCACCCAGGCTTTCCAACGCCTGATGGACTCTGTGCTGCGGGACCTCAAGTTCCTCTTCGTCTACCTGGACGATATTCTCATTGCCAGTCCCAATAAAGAAGAACACATCTGTCACCTTTCGACGTCTCAGCCAGCATGGCCTGATTATCAACCCGGCCAAGTGTCAGTTTGGCCTGCAACAAATTGATTTCCTGGGGCATCGCATCACTTCAGAGGGAGTGGTTCCTTTACAAGCGAAGGTAGAGGCGGTGACATCCTTTCCACGCCCGCAAACCATTAGGGACCTGCAGGAATTCCTAGGCATGGTAAACTTTTACCACCGTTTCGTGCCTAAGGCAGCACTACTCATGCAGCCCCTGTACGAGGCCCTCAAGGGCAAGACTGGCAAAGATAAGGTAGACTGGATGGATGAAATGGCCCGGGCATTCGCTGACACCAAAAGCGCCTTGGCCAATGCGACTATGCTGGCGCACCATCGCCCTCACCACTGACGCATCAGATTACGCAATCGGCGCCGTGCAAGAGCAGTGGGTGAATGGGACGTGGCAGCAGTTGGCATTCTTCAGCCGTCAATTACGGCGGAACGAGAGAGCGTATAGCACTTTCGACCAGGAGTTGCTCGCTCTTTTTCTGGCCATCCGCCACTTTCGCTTCTTCCTCGAAGGACGTCCCTTCACCGCCTTCTTGGACCATAAACCGCTCACCTTCGCCATGGCCAAGACCGCTGAACCGTGGTCATCCCGACAGCAACGTCAACTGACCTATATATCCGAGTTCACCACGGATATACAACACGTGGCCGGTAAGGACAACCTGATGGCCGACTGCCTCTCCCGCGCGACCGTCAATACGGTTCATTTAGGCATCAATTATGCCCTCATGGCAGCGGATCAAGCCTCGGACCCAGAAGTCCAAGCCTACAGAACCACCGTCACTGGCCTCCAGTTGGCCGACGTCAAGCTCCATGCGGCAGGTACCATGCTCTTGTGTGATGTCTCCGTACGGGACCCTTGCCCTGTCGTACCGGCCGGCTGGCGCCGCAAAGTGTTCGACGCCATACATGGGTTGTCACACCCAGGAATGAAGGCCTCCCAGAAGCTGATGTCAGCGAAATTCGTATGGCACAGCATGCATAAGGATGTCCGCGACTGGACCAACACCTGCGTGCTCTGCCAAAAGGCCAAAGTGCAGCGTCACATCAAAGCTCCATTGGCCACCTTCACAGTGCCGGAGCGACGGTTTGACCATGTCAATGTGGACCTGGTGGGTCCACTCCCACCCTCCCATGGTTTTTCACACATCGTGACCATGGTTAACAGCACCACCAGATGGCCAGAGGCAGTTCCCCTATTGTCCACTACTTCGGCGGACGTGGCCAGGGCGTTCATTTCCACCTGGGTCGCCCGTTTCGGAGTGTCCGCTGATATTTCTTCAGACAGGGGACCACAGTTTTCCTCCGAACTCTGGAATGCAGTGGCCCAAGGACTCGGTGTCAAATTACACCACACCACAGCCTACCACCTACAGGCGAATGGTCTCTGTGAACGTTTCCACTGGTCGCTGAAAGCCGCCCTGAGGGCCAGCCTCCAGGACGCTGGATGGGCAGACAAGCTACCGTGGGTCCTGTTGGGCCTTCACACGGCCCCCAAGGAAGACCTTCACTCTTCATCCGCGGAGCTGGTGTACGGATAACCGTTGCGAGTCCCAGGAGATTTCCTACCAGAATCGACGAAGCCTTGGTCCGCATCTGACCAGCTTATTAGTCACCGGGAGGCGGCCAGCTGTTTCGCGCCGGTGCCCATTTCGCACCACAGGCTGCAGAGTTCGCACGTTCCAACGGGGCTTCACAAGGCAGAATATGTCTTTATCCGCCACGATGCTCACAGGAATCAACTCAAGGCCCCAGATACTGGTCCCTTCCGTGTGTTGGAGGCAGGGGACAAAACCTTCACCGTAGGTGTTGGTGGTAAGCCGGACCACATTTCAGTCGATCGATTGAAGCCGGCACATAGAGTCATAGAGTCATAGAGTTTTACATCTGGACCTCGACCGCCCCGTCGAGACAGCACTCCCGCCAAGACGAGGTCGGCCACCCATCGCCGTTCCGGCAGACCAAGCGCAACCGCCCGCCAGACCACCAGCCTCCTCCACCTCAGGAGTACAGGAGTCGTTCCGACAGGCTCATCAGACCCCCTCGCCGTTTGACTTTGTCTGTTAAAGTGAATTCTGGGGGGGCGCATGTGGCGGAGCCACTGAATGACTCTGGGCAACTGTACGTAATTCCCTTTAACGATGTTCTAACACCAGCCTAAGTCTGTACCATTGTGTTAGACATTACTTTGTTTTTTAAGAGCGTGGGAAAATGCGGGCAAACGCGATGACGTCATGTCGCAAACCACGTGACTGCCCAGGCAGTCCTCGTGGAAGCTCCATCTTGTTAAGACCTGTTTTCGTGGTTCTCCTGTATCGATCTCATCAAACTGTTTGAACTCGTTTAGTTTTACATTAAAGACCTGTTTGATTGATCTCCTGAGTCGACCTCAGTTATTAGTTAGGAATTCGTCAATTCCTACAACGTTAGATTTTTTGTTATTAAGGGCATCAAGGGATATGGGGATAGTGCGGGAAGGTGGAGTTAAGGTAGAAGGTCAGCCATGATCTTATTGATGTCGAAGCAGGCTCAAAGGGCCATATGGCCTACTGCTGTTCCTATTTCTTATGTTCTTATGTTTAAAGGTTACTCTTAGGTTTCTTCGGAGGAAATTTAAAAACCTCAGCAGTACCTACTTATGGGATGCCAAAACTCTAACCCTTCCCAGGAAATCTTGAGGTGAATAAAACTTTAATCAACAATAATGATTTGCACTTGCATTATTATTTTCCCTTTCACCCATATAATGCTAACCAATGATATAGATTAAAATGAACAGATTATTAACCACAATAGGGTTCCCTTTGTCCTCACCTTTCACCCCACCAGCCTCCACATTCAACGGATCATCCTCCACCATTTCCGCCACCTCCAGTGTGATTCCACATCCAAACACATCTTCCCCTCCCCTCCCCCTTCAGCATTCTGAAGGGACCGCTCCCTCCGTGACACCCTGGTCCACTCCTCAATCGCCACCACCAGCCCCTCCCCTTCCCATGGCACCTTCCTGTCCAAGCGCAGGAGATGCAACCCCTGCCCTTTTGCCTCCTCCCTTCCCACCATCCAGGGCCCCAAAGACTCCTTCCAGGTGAAACAGCGATTTACTTGTACTTCTTTCAATTTAGTATACTGTATTCGCAGCTCACGATGCGGTCTCTTCTACACTGGGGAGACCAAACGCAGATTAAGTGACTGCTTTGCGGAACACCTCCATACAGTCCGCAAGCATGACCCTGAGCTTCCAGTCATCTGCCACTTTAATTCTCCACTCCACTCCCACTATGACTTCTCCATCTTTGGCCTCCTACACTGTTCCAACAAAGCTCAACGTAAGCTCGAGGAACAGCACCTCATCTTTTGATTAGGCACTTTACAGCCTTCTGGACTCAACATCGAGTTCAATGATTTCAGACCATACCCTCTGCCCCTATTTTTTCAGATGGCAGGTGTTGATGATTCTGCTATTGCCATTTACACCTCCTCTAGACTCATCTTTTGTTTCTTTACTTGTCCCATTACCATCTCGTCCTGTCTTATACAATCATACCGTTTGTCATTTAGTCTCTCCTGCCTTCCACCCTATCACAGACCTTCCCTTTTGTTCTTTCCTCCCTCCCCCCTTTCCCTGCCAATGCACTTGTTTGAAACCTGTTATATCTCTAACTCTTTCCAGTTCTGACGAAAGGTCATCAACCTGAAACGTTAACTCTGTTTCTCTAGCCACAGATGCTGCCTGACCTGCTGAGTTATTTCTGTTATTTTATTTCAGATTTTCAGCATCTACAGTATTTGGCTTTTGTAATTTTAGATTAATAACTGGTTAGGACAGAAAATTAAATGATTTATCGTAGATAAGCAGCAGGTATGAGCGGCATTCTGCGGGCTTCTCGTTATCTGGTTTGATCTTCAGTACCACTGTCACAGAGCTAAGACATCCCTTGTGGATTACAGTTTTAATACGGCTGTGCGCAGCACCAGTCAGTGAAACCTTTATGACATTCTTTAGCTGCATCACTGAAGCAATGTATTTGTATTGATCAGAAATATCAATAGAACTTGTCAAATAGTAGGTCAAATAGGAGATGTGTACCACATCAGAGAAATGAAAAATGTTCAACATTCCACACAAAAGCTGCTGACTAGGTTTAAAGTCAATGGAACGTTAATGCAGTCAGCAGCTTTCCAGGAACGTTTTTCTGATTTGATGCTGCATTCTATTATCTGCACATTCTAAACTAAATTAAATCTCTCCCGCTTCAGTCTTATAGCCTAACAAGTGCCCCCACCCCCAAAGCGACTGACAGTGTTACCTTTACAATAACTTCAAAAACAGTCAGCTGCTTTAACTTTGACACAGAAGCAAAATACTGCGGATGTTGGAAACCTGAAAAAACCCCAGAAAATGCAGGAAATACTCAGCAGGTCAGGCAGCATCCGTGGAGAGAGAAACAGAGCTAACATTTCAGGTCGATGACCCTTCGTCAGAACTGGAAAAAGCCGGAGATGGAACAGGTTTTTAAGCAAGTGTCGGGGCAGGGAGAGGGGGGAGGGGAGGAAAGAACAAAAGGGAAGGTCTGTGAGAGGGTGGAAGGCAGGAGAGATTAAGAGACAAAAGGGATGATGGTGCAAGGCAAAAGGAGATGGTAATGGGACAAGTTAAGAAACAAAAGTGTAGATGAAGTGTAAATGGTGATGGCAGAATGAAAGACAGCTGCCATGTGAGAGAGAGAGGGGGAAAAGATAGGGGTTATGGTCTGAAATTGTTGAACTTTTTCCAGTTCTGACGAAGGGTCATTGATCTGAAACGTTAACTCTGTTTCTCTCTCCACAGATGCTGCCTGACCTGCTGAGTATTTCCAGCATTTTCTGCTTTAACTTTGAGTTCAGTATTGTCTTCTCTTGAAACATTAGTCACTATTACTGTCAGTCCTTTGCTGCAATCAAATTGGGCTCCTGTTACATTGCTCTCATTTTCTGAGGGGTGTGCCATTGGTAAGTATGTTTCAACAGGTGGCACTTCCGAGACAATCCCAACATTTTGCAAGTACAAATGAAATCTTAATAGATGCTATGGAGACAAAAATAAATTATGCTGTCTGTGCTTCTGGTGAAATGGGATAATATTTTCATCACTCACTGTCTCATTGTAAAAAGAGAAGTGAAATTATCTATTCTTGCTGGTTTGAAGATTGAAAGGTATTTTATACAGTACAATTGAAATACGATATAATATTTACCCAGGCTGCATGTTTTTGGAATGTGAGTTGTTATGATCTGGAAGGGTGGCGGAAGCAGATTCAATAATAACTTTTAGCAAGAAATAAACGTGGAGGTGAAGGATTTGCAGGACTACGGGGAAAGGGCAAGGGAGTGGGACTAATTGGATAGCTCTTTCAAAGAGCCGGCACAGGCACGATGGGCCGAATGGCCTCCTTCTGTGCCATATTATTCTATGAATCAAGTGACTCTTTGAAGTGTGTCACGAGGTTATTGCCAACTCTCCCTACATGAAGGATACGCCACTGACCTTGCTGTTTCATGAAACAACACGCTTTCCTTGTGTTTTTCATCTGAATTCAAGCTGCCAGGAAACTGGGCATTGGTTTTGTCCGTTTTACACACTCGCCCAAAGTCAAAATCACTCCCACTCTCTCTTACACACACATTCAGACACACACACACATATATACACACACAAATACTACACCAGGTGTTGCTGGATAGTATTGGGAGTGATAACACTGGATGATTATTATCCCCTTCTTGTTTTTCTGTCTCTTCATTTTTTATCAATTGTTAAATGGGACCCTTGCCAACAAAATCCTCCTTAAATGCGAAAACAATTAAAAATGAACCATACTTATTCGCCATTTTAATCCTGTTGATAATTTTTTTCTCTAAGCAATCAATCATCAGGAGAAATGGCTTGGGAGGGTTATTGAACCCAGAAGGAACATGGAGCTGAAATAACATTAATAGATACAGCCACTAACCCAGGGCACTGCGGCAGTATTTGCTATTTCCAATGTATGAGCTCAATTCTGTTGTTTTTCTCCGTGCTGCCGCACAACTATGGCACATATTTATGAAGCTGACTGTTGCCTGTTTTCATTGTGTGCTCTTTTTATTACCTGGTTTGACAGACACGGCATTGAAGCAGTAGCATATGTATATAATAGTAAAAAAACTGCCAGAAACATATGAAACACCTCACTACAAATGTTTGGCAGGATGTGATCACAAACAATTATTAACCATTAGCTAAATTCGACCTTGGGCATATCTCTGAAACTCTGCAATGTTCAAAGTATATTACTTTTGTGTATTTTTCAAAACTTAAAAAATATGAAGACTTATCAGTGAAAAGGAGAAATATTAAATTGTTGATTTTTCTCTAAAAAATATACATGCAAAACACAATGTTGTTAAAAACGAGCAGAAGACCATTGCCTTTTTGTAGATTTTGAATTGAAGGTGTGTCAAAGACAAAAGCTTTGAGTGGTCAAGCCTTTTGGTGTCAGCCGTGGCTCAGTAGGTAGCACACTCGCCTCTGAGTCACGAAGGTTGTGGGTTCAAGTCCCACTCCAGGGACTTGAGCACGAAAATCTAGGCTGACACTCCAGTGCAGTGCTGAGGGAGTGCTGCACTGTTGGAAGGTGCCGTCTTTCAGATGTGATGTTAAACCAAGGCCCCGTCTGCTCTCTCAGGTAGATGTAAAAGGTCCCATGGCACTATTTTGAAGAAGAGCAGGAGAGTTATCTCCAGTGTCCTGGCCAATATTTATCCCTCAATCAACATCACTGAAAAATAGAATATCTGGTCATTATTGCATTGCTGTTTGTGGGAGCATGCTGTGTGCAAATTAGCTGCTGCTTTTCCTACATTGCAACAGTGACTACACTTCAAAAAAGTACTTAATTGGCTGTAAAGAGCTTTGGGACATCCGATGGCTGTGAAAGGTACTATATAAATGCAAGTCAGTCTGTCAGTCTGTCGGTCTGTCTGTCTTTCTTTCTTTTTCTTCTTTCCTCTCCCGAAACTGGATCTTGGCTGATTATATTTTACTATCGAATACTTGTAATACCTTCGCTTTTACAGTTTCTAGGGGTTAGAAATTTTTGAATCGCTCGATTTATTCTGTGAGTAATTGAAAGTCACCATACATGGAGCAAAAATGCAGGTTTTCGGCCCGTGCTTTTCCTGTGATCAGAAATGAGAACAATTAAATAGGAACAGGAGTAGGCCATTCAGCCCCTTGAGGCTGTTCTGGCTGAGCTGTCAAAGTAAATACACAAAAGACACTCACAATAACGACTCATGATTCTTCTTGTTGCTTCTCACTGATTATTCCCTCTTCGGTATTTTCTCAATTTCAAAATTCTCTTCACCACAGCTCCCTTACTTCAATTTCTTCTGCTGACTCCTTCTAACTGTAGGTTTCCTCAGTTCACAGACAGCAATGATCTTTTATGCATGCCATTTTTTGATCAAGGTGGAAGCTGTGTGTTAAAGGTGTGTGCATAAAAATAATATTGCAGTCTGAGCAGGGAAATATATAGGCAGGGAGCCTCTAAGGAAGGAAGAACACATTTTAAGAGCAAAGCAAAGTTTTATCACAATTGTAACAAGGAAATGTGCATACATTTACAAATGAAGCAACATCAAAATGACTAAAAGTATTTTTCCTTTTAGACCAAAGACACTGAACCAGATAAAGCTGCTTCCTATTAAACAGGCCAGACTGGACAAGAGCTGTCAGACATCATAAAATCCTGATTAAAAATTGAATCATTGTAAAAGCCATTCCTCTGGATTTAGAGGATATAAAAGCATTAATTAGTGAAAGTGGGACTTATGCAATCAGCCTTGAAATAGATAAAGGAGTAGGGTGTAAGTACCAGACACAGGCAAAGCTCATTCAGTTTATATGAGGTAATGTAAACTAATAATTTCAATAGCAGATGAATAGGAATAAACTGTACTTTACATAAGTGTATTGTGTAATAATTGTCTGCTTCAGGTATGTTCTGGAGATAAAGAAATAGACGTCGTACCTTCCTGCAAATTTCAATGGGGTTGTCCCTGCAGTGAAACAATCTGTCAACACTCAGACATTTAGGTGAGAAAAGCAGTGAGTGCCTGGTTCTTGTGGAACTGTACTCCAGCAAGGAGTCAACACTTGCAGGAAAACTGGGGAGGGAAAAAAAACTGGCTAAGAAAATGCAAAAGGAAAGGCAAGCATGGGGGAACGGAGCTGGCGAAGTCCGCAGGAAGCTACAGTCAGGGAATAAAGCAGAGCAGCATATTCTCCCTGTTCGAAACTGCAGGGCGATTTTGGCGTGGATATTGGGGGGAAATGTTCTGTTGAAAATTCCTGATTAATTTATATATTTTTTTTCTTTCCCTCTTTTTTTTGATCCCCCCCCGCCCTCCCCGACCCGCCACCAGCATTGCTGTCCAGAAAAAAGGCAAGGAATCTGCTTCTTGGCTTCTGTAAATGTTCCTTTGCAATTAGGAGGTGCATTAGAGGGACTCTGGGCGGGATCGGTTGGCGGGAGGCGGGCTGGTGGGCGGTGGTGTTTGAATGTCTTCTGATTTTTCCTCTCTGGGAAAGTACCTAAACTTGATGATGCAACTTGTTGTGTATGTACCTTTAAGAGAATAACTGGTCTCAGACTGCAGTACCGGCAGTGACCACCCCTGTATAAAAGGCACTAGCGAGCCTCTGTCGTTTAGTTTCGCTATTGACTTCCACCAGTAAAGATCTGTATGTTTTCACTCCTGCTGTTCCGTGTCTCAATCATTCACGGACTTAACACTGGCGACAAGTAAGAAACGAACTTACCTGCAACTCAGCAGCAGCTCCGACGACGTTGTTGAAGGCCGGAGCCAGAAGAAAGAAAAAAAAAAGAGGCCATTGAAACTCGAGAAACGGGCGTCGACCGTCAATCATCTGTTTAAAAACTTGCAGGAGAGACTGCCCAGGCTGGGTTCCTCGGTCTGTGGTTTCCCAGCTAATCGGGCTGGTGGCAGGTAGTGCTCTGATCCTTCCTGGGCTGCGGTGGGCTGAAGCTCGATCGGGTGGCTTTTCAATGGGGCCGGGCAGCGAGTCGGGAAGCAAAGAAAGAGAGAGAGGGTGGAGCACACAGGGCGCGGCCAGTGCTTCGAAGCCGGGCAGCGTTCGGACCTAAGAAGAGGGAGGGAATTGTCCCAGAGGGTCCGCTCCACGACAGGAAAATAATAAAAGAAAAAGAATCAATATTTAACGCGCAGGAAACTGTGGAAAGCAACGTTAACAACAGCGGAGAAGAAGACAAAGCGCGGGAGGCGCCATTTTGTTAAATCGGGGAAGAAGGCAAAGCGTGGGAGGCGCCATTTTAGATTTGCAAGATGCCGAAGACTGGCTGTATCACTGCTTTTGATAATACATTAGAGGGCTGGACCACGTATGTGGAAAGAGTCGAGGTATATTTCGAGGCAAACGAAATAGCGGAGTGGAAAAAGGCATCGATATTGCTAAACTTAATGGGCACTAGAACGTACGGCCTATTGCGGGATCTGATTACTCCAGCCAAACCGAAGGCGAAGAGTTTTAACGAAATTGTTGCTGTCCTACAGGAACACTTAAACCCTGCACCGCTGTTGATAGCAGAAAGATTTAAATTCCACAGGAGAACTCAGCACAAAGATGAGGGCAATGCTGAGTATCTTACGGAACGACGCAAGCTATCAAAGCACTGCCAGTTCGGAGCAGGACTGGCAGATACCCTACGGGACAAATTTGTCTGTGGACTCCTGAGTGAAGGAACACAGAAGAAGTTACTCTCAGAAAAAGAGCTGACGCTAGATAAGGCTTTCAGCGTGGCAGTATCGTATGAAGCAGCAGCCAGGGGAGCTGCAGAAATTCAACAAAAACCACAGGAATATGGCACCCACAAAATGACACGGGGATTTGCAAAATGTTATCGCTGCGGCAGAACTAACCATGACCAGAAGGACTGCTGGTCCAAAGACAAAATATGCAGACAATGCGGGAAGATTGGACACATTGCACGAGGTTGTAGGTCTGGGGAGAAGACCAGCGACAACAAAAAGGCTACTAAGGAACCGTGCAAGAAAGTACAAAAGATGACGGACAGTAGTTCCGAAGACCAGATGAGCGATAGTGAATCCGGAAACAGGAGACTAAGCTGTCTCAAACTTCACAATGTAATCGCAAAAGAGGATCACCGAACCATTTGGGTCACTCTCACGATAGCAGGGTCCCGAGTTAAAATGGAATTGGATACAGGATCAGCGCTAACCGTCATGAATCGACGAGACTACGAGCGGCTATTTTCACACATACCCTTGAGAGAGACATCCATCGTCTTGACGACGTATACGGGGCAAAAAGTATGCCCCAGAGGAAAAATAAGGGTGCCTGTCGAATACAATGGCAAGAAAATACGGAAATTGTATCTCTACATACTGCCAAATGGTGGACTACCGTTATTGGGACGGGAATGGATCAGGAAGATAAACTTAGATTGGCATTCCATTCAAGCAATGACGGTGGACGGTAAAAAAGATGAAGACGTCACTCCTGGACGATTGTCAACAATCTTAGCTAACGCCAAAGAGGTATTTCAACAAGAACTGGGCACGCTTAAAGGCGTAACCGCCTCGATAAAAATAGAAGAGAATGCAGTTCCCAAGTTTTTCAAAGCAAGACCGGTACCATATGCAATTCGCCCAGCCGTCGAGGCAGAGCTGGAGAATCTGGAGAAGGTGGGCGTGTTGTCTACGGTCGACTGGAGCGAGTGGGCGACACCCATCGTTCCTGTCATGAAGAAAACGTTAAGCAATAAGTCCGGGGAGCCAAGGAAGATTCGCATCTGTGGGGATTTCAAGGTGACGGTGAACCCGGTCCTTCACACAGTACAATATCCTCTTCCAAGGATAGAAGACATATTCGCCTCACTGTCTGGAGGGAAGCGTTTTACAAAAATTGACCTAGCACAAGCATATTTGCAGATGGAGGTTGAGGAGTCCTCTAGGAAGTATCTCACGATAAACACTCACAAAGGTCTTTACCAGTATCATCGATTGGTATTCGGAGTAGCATCGGCTCCAGCGATATGGCAAAGAGCGATGGAACAAGCCCTGCAAGGGATTCCGGGGACTCAGTGTTACTTGGACGACATCCTTGCAACAGGTGAAGATGACAGTGAACACCTTAACAACCTAGAACAGGTGCTCACTAGACTACGGGAACATGGGCTGCGAGCCAACCGCCCCAAGTGCGAATTTTTTAAGAAACAGATATCGTATTGTGGCCACGTGATTGATGAAGAGGGGTTACATAAGTCCCCTGACAAAATTGAAGTGGTTGTTAAGGCCCCAGCGCCTGAAAATGTGTCGCAACTGAGGTCATTCCTCGGATTGGTGAATTACTATCATAAGTTTTTGCCGAATTTGTCGACAATTCTGCACCCACTGAACGCCCTGCTACGAATGGGGGTAGCATGGAAATGGAGCGATGATTGTAAGCGTGCTTTTCAGAAGAGTAAGGACTTAATCACTTCAAGGGAAGTATTGGCTCACTACAACCCAGCACTGCCAAGCAGGCTGGCGTGTGATGCGTCTCCCTACGGCATTGGGGCGGTACTGTCACATAATTCCTTGATGGTTTAGAGAGGCCGATAGCTTTTGCGTCACGCTCGTTAACTTCTGCCGAGCGTAACTACGCCCAGATTGACAGAGAGGCACTCAGCCTAGTGTGGGGGGTGAAGAAGTTCAATCACTACCTGCACGGTCAAAAATTTACTCTATTAACCGATCATCAACCTCTTGTCTCCATTTTCAACCCTCAGAAGGGCGTACCGATAATGACAGCACAATGGCTGCAGAGATGGTCCCTTTTCCTAGGGGCACACCAATATGACATCGAGTACAAAGGAACTAAACAGCATGGAAATGCTGATGGATTGTCACATCTACCGTTGCCGACGGTGGAAGAAGAAGACCTTGCAGTGGATCCAATGGAGTTATTCCACTCGACCATAGTCGAATGTCTCCCTGTGACGAATGCAAACATAGAAGAGGAAACACGGAATGACCCGACACTATCACGGGTCTATGATTTAACGGTGAAGGGATGGCCAGCACATGGCGAACCACTGCTGCCAGCATTCTCGCCGAGAAGAGAACAGCTGTCAGTGTGCAGAGGAACCTTGATGTGTGGATCCAGAGTAGTAATTCCACCTAAGTTGACGGATAGAGTGCTCAATGAGCTTCATGAGGGTCATCTGGGTGGGGTAAAAATGAAGAACTTAGCCAGAGCGTTTGTGTGGTGGCCGGGAATCGATAGAGAAATCGAAGAGATGACCAAGAGCTGTGCAGGATGCCAGAAGGTCCAAAACGCCCCACCACAAGCTCCTCTGCATCCATGGGAGTGGCCCTCATCTCCATGGCAAAGGGTGCACATTGATTTTGCTGGTCCCTTCATGGACTCGATGTTTTTAATTGCGGTGGATGCACATTCAAAGTGGCCAGAGGTAATAAAAATGTCCTCAACCACCACGAAAAAAACTATCACAGTTTTACGAACCATATTCACCAGGAATGGGCTGCCTGAACAGATTTGCTCTGACAATGGACCACAGTTTGTGTCTGAAGAGTTCCGGAGGTTCTTAAAGAACAATGGTGTTAAGCATTACACATCTGCCCCATATCATCCAGCCACTAATGGATTGGCCGAGAGGGTTGTCCAAACATTCAAGAGGGCTATCAAGGCAATGTGTAATGAAGATATACCCCTAGAACACAAGGTGGACAACTTCTTGTTTACCTACCGGAATGCGACACATGCGGTTACCAACCAAACTCCAGCCATGATGTTCTTCAATCAAAGACTACGATGCCGCTTGGATTTGGTTAAGCCAAACGTCCGAAGAGATGTGGAGAACAGGCAGTTTCAGAATATGAATGAAAGGCCGACTAGGAGTTTTAAGATAGGTCAACCAGTTTTCGCCCAGGACTACCGCACTGAGAAATGGCAGCCAGGAACGATTTGTACACGACAAGGACCTCTCATGTATACCGTGGACGTTGGGGAGAGCATTGTAAGACGCCATGCTGACCAGATTCTAGAGTCACAGGAAAACGTCAACTCCACACCACGATCTGATACACCTGGTAATGAAATCGACGTTCCAATTGCAGCTACCGCAGAACCGGTAATATTGGAAGCAGATGAACCACACAACGACATTGATCCCGACTCAACATTGCCAGAAGAACCTGATACCCTAAAGAGGCGTTATCCAGACAGAATCAGGAAGCCTCCTCAAAGACTGAACTTATAATTGCTTAAACTTAACCAATGTATCTAGCAACAGTAATTGTGATTGTAACTAGTTATCATTTAGTTGTTAAATGAATGTTATGTACTGTTTATCTAAAAGGGGAGGAATTGTTGTGTATGTACCTTTAAGAGAATAACTGGTCTCAGACTGCAGTACTGGCAGTGACCACCCCTGTATAAAAGGCGCTAGAGAGCCTCTGTTGTTTAGTTTCGCTATTGACTTCCACCAGTAAAGATCTGTGGCCTAGAAATTGGGTTTTGGCTTAGCCAGGGCTTTAGCGCCGGAAGTTAGTGCCGGCGCTAAGTCCCCTGCGCGCGCCAAAAATTCAGTGGCGCCGCGCCCAAACGGCTGCCGGCGCTACTGAAGGGTCTTTGCGGCGGTACATCGGCGCTAACTGCCGTTTCGCGCCGCAATTCCGGCGCTGTGGCACCCGATGCGGTGCGGCAGGCTGGGGACGTGCAGGCCTCCTCCTCCCGTTAAGGAGGAGCTGCCTGCAACCGGCCGCGGCCCGCGCAAATCAGCTTAAAAATGAGCCCGGCACCTCGGACAAGTGCCGGGCTTGCATCTGTTCCGGGGGGGGCGGGGGGAGAATTCCGGGGAGGGAGCTGCGGGCAGGCGGCCGGCGGGAAAGTGGCCGGCCGCCGCGGGGCCTTTAATGCGCCGGCGCAAACTGGAGTAAGGCACCTCTGCCAGAACGTTGCTTGCGGCTGCCACGGGCGAGGCGGCCGCAACTCAATTTCGGAGTTCGGGCGGGTTACCATGGCAACCGGGACGCTGCGCACACCGATGACGTCATCGGTGCCGGCGCAGCGCTACCGGTGCAACGCCGATTTAGGGCCCCAGGGAATTTTTAAACTGGCCATAACTCTGGCGCTAGTCCCTCTAGCGCCTCAAAAGCGGCGCGAAGGCTAGTGAATTTCTAGGCCTGTATGTTTTCACTCCTGCTGGTCCGTGTCTCAATCATTCACGGACTTAACACAACTAAAATTGGAAAGTTCCCAAGTTAAGAATTGAAGTTGATGCAAAGCTTTATCACTGCATTACATGCGTTAGTGCAACAATTGCCATTTACTCAGCAAATTCTTGTCTGTTAGTCTGCAACTTGAAGTTGAAGAATCATCTGTTGCTGTCTTCTGCATCCTTTCCAATGAGTCAAGTCCTTGGAGGGTGATAATCCTGTTGTCAACACAATCTGCGTTTTTTCTTTCATTACCACCCACAAATTGTTTCGGCTTCTTGGAGTGCTGGCTTATATCACAGATCGTGTTTATTTCTAAGCACAGTGGGCCCAAGATACCTGTCTTCACTAATTTTGGTGAAAAAGTGGTGTGAGACTGTGACAGAGCACGATATAATAAACAATGAGCACAAAACTCAAATTGACTTGGTGTAATAACGTAATCTCAGTTGTAGCATGATTGTCCCTATAGTCTTATATGATCACCATGTTTACAATTGTAACTCTGTACAAATAAAGAAATAGCTGGTATTTGGGGCTTATGTTATATTGGTCTTATTTGACTTTTGCCAAAATTTCCATACTCTTGCCCCGACTACAATACCCCCACCAAATGCTTACTCAGACTGAATCAGATGGGTGCATGTTCAGTGTTCTGTTTGACCATAAGCTGAATTTCAAACCCAATATCCTATCCATCGCCAAGATTGTTTCTACCTCCTCAATATTGTCTATCTCCACCCCTACCTCAACCTCATCGCCACTGAAACCCTTATCCATAACTTTGTTGCTTCAGGATTAAACCTCTCCAACACTCTGCTCACTATCTCGACGAAAACTACAAAACTCTGCCACTGCATCCTCCCCTGTACTAAGTCCTACTTGCCCATTACCCCTGTACTCACCAACCACCACTGGCCTCCAAATCACTGAATTCAAAATCCTTCTCCTTGTTTTCAGATCCCATCATAGTCTCACCCCAACCTTCTCCAACCCTATATGCCAGCCCATACCTCTTTGTCCTCTGATTTTGGCATTCTGTACATGCCCCCCCTCGTCTGTTACGACTCCATCAAAGGCAAAGCTTTCAGCTACTTCTGCCCTACTCTCTGAAGCTCCTTTCCTAATCCTCTGTGCCTTGTTACTTCTCTCCCTGTCTGCTCAAAACTTACCTTTTGTGCTTTAAGAACATAGGAAATAAGAGCAAGAGTAGGCCACACGCCCCTTCGAACCTGCTCCGCCATTCAATAGGATCATGGCTGATCTTCTACCTCAACTCCACTCTCCCGTCCTATCCCCATATCCCTTGATTCCCTTAGTGGCCAAAAGCCTATCGATCTCAGTCTTGAATATACTCAATGACTGAGCATCCATAGCCCTCTGGGGTAGAGAATTCCAAAGATTCACAACCCTCGGAGTGAAGAAATTTCTCTTCATCTCAGTCCTAAATGGTCGACCCCTTATCCTGAGACTATGACCCTGTGTTCTAGACTCTCCAGCCAGGAGAAACAGCCTCTCAGCATCTATCCTGTCAAGCCCTCTAAGAATTTTATACGTTTCAATGAGATCTCCTCTCATTCTTCTAAACTCCAGAGAATATAGGCCCATTCTACTCAATACTTCAACCATCTCTCCAAGCTCCTCTTCTCCTTGGTGTGTGTTCTCTCCTGTATGATGTGCCTTTGGGATATTTTATTATGTGGAAGGCCCTGTATAAATGCAAGGTATTGTTACGTAGAAGATGTCGCAACAGGGCCGTTGGATTATGGAAGTACGTTCTCAACTCAGAAGTGCCACATGCATGAATGAATCGTTATTCTCTGAGAACACCGCATTCATTTTATTTTATGTATTTATTCTTAGGGCTTACTTATAAACACGCTCCAGGATCCTTCACTCAGTATGATAGGATCAGCCAATTAGCTAAGCTTAATTATCTTTATTTTCCCTGCACTTAATTCTAACATTGCTGGGCTGAGACATCTTTGCCAAGATCAACTGCATAAATTACAGCACAGTGAAGATTACACCGGAATGCACAAGTTTTATTTTGTTAACATTTCGCCCTCTGATTATAGCAGGAGCAGTCACTTTTGGATTTAGATTGATATTTAGCAGTAAAATGTTCCCTTTTTAAATCAGCAGACTGGAAATGTATAGCACTTCACGAACTACCTGAGGCTGTATGGCTGTTCATTGCACATGCTAGAATGCATCAAACATTAGAATACTTGTTATGCTGTGTGTTCACTGCTTGAAGTCACAAATTAAAAGCACGTTCTAGTATGATTACTGTTGTGTCCCCTTGTGTTCTTATTACTACGTAATACAGACACTTTTAACTCATTTTAGTTTACAGCTTTTACTCAGTGCTTTCATGATGTTGCTGCCGCATGGTGCGGAGTGATACAAGATGTCCGACCTTGCACTGTGCACTGCCTGACACAGTGTGCCACATAGCAGTATAAATACACTAACCAAAGTAGTTCCATATAACAATGTAACAAGTAGTTCCATTTAACGATGTGATAATATAACGATGTAACATCCCTCTTTCTCAAAACACTAAAACATGAAATTTAATTTAATTTAAAAAAATATTATGTCTAAACTATTATTATCAAATACAAAGAATCGTGAGTTTTCTTTTCTTATTTGCGATATCGTTCAGGTGGTTGGATGTTGTCCCTCCATTTTGTGGATTTGGTGGTGACCACTCCTCTCTGCGGTGTTTTGGTGTGTTCCGCTCTTGTTGTTGTTGTTGCTGTCGCACTTGGAGTTGGAATGTGCATGCTCGTGGTTGTTTGATTTGTGGCGCTTGTTTCTGGTGTTGTACTGCTTTAGTAGCTGGTGTTGTCAATGTTGCTGATGTTGTCTGCTGCCTAACCAGTTCAGGTGAAGGTCTGATATGGAGTCTGTTCCGTCTGTATTGGTTACCAGGTTTGGTCTCTACGAAGTAGGATCTTGGAGTATCAGCTTTTCCAATGACCTTGGCTGGATTCCAGGTTTTCCACACCGGGTCTTGCACATGCACTGATTGCCCATTCAGCAATTCTGGTAGCATCTTTGCATGTTTGTCGTAATATTTGCTCCCTACGACTTGTGCTTCTGCCAGCTTCTGTCTGAAATCCTCCTGGTCCTGGTGAGGATGTATTTTTTGCTGGTAGGGTAGTCTTAAACTTCCTCCCATTCAGCAATTCCGCAGGTGATTTCTTGTCTGCTTTTAGTGGTGTTGATCTGAGTGATAGGAGGGCAAGGTCTTGGTCTTCCCCCATCTCACTACTTCTGATGAGAGTTCTCTTAATAGTCTGGATCTGTCTTTTGATGAACCCGTGTCCCCTTGGGAAATGTGGGGATGAGGTTACTATTTTGAACCCATACTTTTCTGCCAGAGCTCTGAATTCACTCGATGTGAACTGGGTTCCATTGTCACAGATTACCTTTTCCGGGATTCCTTGTTCAGCAAACAAGCTCTTTGCAATTCTGGTGGTAGTTGTGGCCCTCAGATCTTTCATCCTTCTCACAAAAGGAAACTTGGAATAGCAATCTGCCACTATGAGATACCATTCTTGATTGCACATGAAGAGATCTGCCCCAACAGTGTGCCATGGTCTTGACGGTATTTCACTAGGTATCATCTCCTCTTTCTGTTGTGCATTTCTGTATTTCTGGCATATACCACATGCAGAAACCATCTGTTTGATATTTTTGTACATGCCTATCCAGTATACAGCTGATCTAGCTCTCAGCTTGCATTTCTCCATTCCCATGTGGCCTTCATGTATTAGATGGAGAAGTTCTGTCTACATCGTCTTTGGCACGATGATCCTCGATCCAGCAAGGAGAATACCGTCATCTACTGCAATATCGTCTCTAATCGTCCAGTATTGATGAATTGTCACCTGTACCTGCTGGATTCTCTCCGGCCACCCCTGTATCACTTGTTGTGTGAGTAGATGCAATTCCTCATCTTTGCTAGTCTCATCTCTGATTTGACTGAGCTTTGTAGGGGTAACACTCACTAGGTGGTGGATTTTTACTGTTAGACCCTCCACCTTGTGTTTCTCATATGGTGAAAATCGAGACAATGCATCTGCTAGCACCATTTCCTTTCCTGGCTTATATTTAAGCGTGAAGTCATAGCTTTGGAGCCTTAGAAGTAGTCTTTGCAGTCTTGCAGGTGCTTTGCACAGATTCTTTTTATAGATCTGTTCTAGTGGACAATGGTCACTCTCTATTATAAACTGCCTTCCATACAGGTATGTATGGAATTTCTCGCATCCATACATTACTGCTAATAGTTCTCTTTCTATGTTGGCGTATCTCATCTCGGCTGACGTCAAGGCCTTTGATGCGAAAGCTATTGGCTTTCCTTCCTGCACAAGAGCTGCCCCTAGTCCTCTGGTAGAAGCGTCTACTTGCAGAGTGACTGGTTTTCTTCTGTCATAATATGACAGACTTGTTTCTTTGCACAACAGTTCTTTAAGCTGTTTGAAATTCCTTTCGTGTGATTCAGACCACTGGTATGCGACGTCTTCTTTCATTAGCTCTCTGAGATTTGTTGTATGTTCCGACATGTTTGGGATGAAAGAACTCATGTATTGGATCAAGCCAAGGTAACTCCTCAGCTCTTTCTTATCTTTGGGTGGTTTCATTTGAGCAATCGCTGCAATCTTCTCAGGATTTGGCTTGACTCCCTCTGGTGTGTAAATCATACTGAAGAATTGGCATTCCTTGACTTTAACTATGCACTTATCGGCATTTAACTTGATGCCAGCCTTCCTGGTACGCTCCATGGCCTCATGTAGCTGCATATCATGGTCTCTTTCATCTGCTCCATAGATCTGAATATCATCAGCTATTCCTATAGCTCCTCCACAGCCTCTATATGTCTCGTCTACTTTCTGTTGAAGGATATCTTGACTGACCTTTAACCCGAATGGTAGCCATAGGAATTGTCACCAAATGGTGTGTTGAATGTTGTCAGTGTTGTTGATTCCTCATCCAGCTTCACGTTCCAATATCCATTTCTGGCATCTAGTTTTGAGAAAACCTTGGCTGCTGCCAGTGATGGCGTAATCTCCTCTAGCGTTGGGGTGGGATAGTGGTCCCTCTTTATCGCCTGGTTTAGATCTTTGGGGTCCAAACATATTCTGAGATGCCCGTTTGGCTTTTCTCATACCACAATTAAGTTTACCCAGTCTGTGGGTTCAGTGACCTTTACGATCACTCCCTTTTCTTCCATCTCCTTTAGCTCTCTTTCAAGCTTTGTCTTCAGCTCAATGGGTACTTTTCATGGAGCATGGATAACGGGCTTTACCTCTGGATCGATGGTGATGTGATATTGGAAATCTCCAAAACATCCCACTGTATCATCGAAACATTCCGGATACATGTCTATCAAGTCTTTTTTACTCTTGATTTGTGGGCGATTTTCCAGCGGGGTGTTGCTGTCTATCCTCAGTGATGTTTTCGTCAGCTCGTGATTCACTGAGATCAATCTCAACTTCTCACAGCTGTTTAATCCCAGGATCGCTGGCCCCTCAGTGTTGGTGACATAGAACATGCAGTTGATGTTCTTTCTTTTATGTGTCCCTTTGACAAAGGTTATTCCGAGTTGTTTAATCTCACTCCTCCCGTATGCTGTCAGCATGACATTACTTGCCTTTAAACAACCGTTTTTCGGGTAGCCATCTTCTCTCAGGTTTTCGGGAAAGATCTGCTGGTACAGTCTCAATGGGAGAATGTTGCTCTGAGCCCCTGTGTCCAGCTTCAACTTTAAGTTGATGGTTGTGGGCTGACCTTTGATCCTCTTTTTGATTTGGATGATGGTGTGCAATTCTCTCCTCGGAGTATTTTCCACTCTGGACATCTCGTGAAGCTGTACCTTTATGGTTTTGATGTTTAGTGTATTGTCATGACCATAATCATCATCATCCTGCTCATCCATGGCATGGATATTGTGTTTATTTCTCTGGTTCTGCTGTCTGCCTTTCTTTTTGATGTATGTTCCTTCTTTCTTCGTTCTACACCTCTTTTCCCAGTGGTTTAGTTTGCCACATGCATTGCAGCTTGTTCCATATGCTGGACATTTCCTCCTGTCTGTATAATCGTGCGGTCTTCCACAGTTTCTGCCCATGTTTCTCCCATTGTCATGTGCATATCTTTGTGTGTTGTACTTTTCTCTCACTGTATCCACTCTGTTGTCCATCTCAGAAGCCGTCCGCATGTCAGCCGTTTGAGAAATCAGTGTTCTCATTTGCTGCTTCATGGCTTCATGAGCTCTCGCAGTATCTATAGCCTCTGTTATTTTGAGCTTTTCTTTCCCTATCAGGGCTTTTTGTACCTCTGCATGCACTGACCCCCATATCAGCTGGTCCACAAGCCTTTCCTCCATTTCCTTAAATGCACACTTGCTGACTTCATTTCTCAGCCTTGTTAAGAAATTGTCAACTGTTTCATCGAGTTCCTGTCTTAGACTCTGGAATTTGTATCTGTGTATACGGTGATTGGATTTAGGCTCTAGATGGTTGCTGAATTTCTTAAAGATTGTTGCAGGGTTTTCCTTTTCCTCTTCAGTCAAACTCCAGCTATTATACAAATCCAGACTTTTTTCTCCTGCCCACAACAGAATGTAACTAACCTTTTCCTCGTCGGCAGTGCCCTTCAGGAAGCTTTTGAAAGTAAGGTCACATTTCTGTTTGAACTTGCGGAATGCCTTTACTATATCATCGGCTTCCCAGTTCATGAGGGGTTGCATTTGTGCAGTGAGTGCTGCGGCAGCCGCCATCTTAGTTGCACGTATGATTCACGCTCAATCACGCAGACACTGGCATTCACGATCAGCTCATATATTCACTTTTCGTCTTATTCATAGTTCGTATGGCACAAGTTGTTCTCACTTATACCGCTGTCACCATGTTGTGTCCCCTTGTGTTCTTATTACTATGTAATACAGGCACTTTTAACTCATTTTAGTTTACAGCTTTTACTCAGTGCTTTCATGATGTTGCTGCTGCATGGTGCGGAGTGATACAAGATGTCCGACCTTGCACTGTGCACTGCCTGACACAGTGTGCCACATAGCAGTATAAATGCACTAACCAAAGTAGTTCCATATAACAATGTAACAAGTAGTTCCATTTAACGATGTGATAATTTAACGATGTAACAATTACCAAAGATATATACGGGGTATTTTAGTGTAGTGGTTATGTTACTAAAAGAAAGAAAGACTTGCATTTATATAGCACCTTTCATGACCACTGGATGTCCCAAAGCACTTTACAGCCAATTAAGTACTTTTTGAAGTGTAGTAATGTAGGAAACGTGGCAGCCAATTTGTGCACAGCAATCTCCCACAAACAGCCATGCAATAATGGCCAGATAACCAGTTTTAGTGAAGTTGATTGAGGGATAAATATTGGCCAGGACACCGGGGATAACTCCCCTGCTCTTCTTTGAAATAGGACCGTGGGATCTTTTACTTCCAACTGAGAGGGCACACACCAGGACTATTACTGTACTAGTAATCCAGAGGCTTGGGCCACGATTTCCCCTACCTCGGCGGATCCGGTGCGGCCGGTGTCGGTGGCGGGTTGCGACTCCGCTGCTGGCTCCAGCCCACTGTCCAAAGTGATTTTACATTGATTGGGCTTGTTAAGCCCGCCCAGCACGTTTCCCGGCCAATTGAAGGAAGCGGGTCTGATGACGTCACTTGATGATGCGTCATCAGCCGGTTTCCTTAAAGGGACCATGAGCAAATTGATTTTGACATTTGTGCTGTCAATGTTCTACAGCATTGAGGTGCTGCAAACACTGACAAGCACTGCACAGAGGTGCACGGCTGTACCCAGGCTCTCCCATGACTCCCTCCATATGCCTATAGAGGGAGTCACAGCACGCAGGGAGGTTCTCTTCCCTTCAAATGGGCGGAAGAGACCTCCCCAGGAGACCAACGCAGCCTGGTTGCACATTGCACAGAAGGGCACAAGCAGGGATGTTGTCAGCAGGACCTGGCTGCAGTGCCGCAAACCTTTCAATGATCTCAGTCGATCATGAAACGTTACTGCCAAGGCACACTCAACCTCATCCTGCTGTGCCACTCATCACATCCCCATCACTCTGCCTTCCCTACCCTACTCCTGCACATCCTTACTCACACCAACTTACCTTGCACCTCCACTCATCCTTCTCTCTCTACATTATCACTTCTCCATCTCACTAACCACCCCTCACACTCACCCTCATCCTAGTGCAATCATACCAACTAACAACACACAAGGGTAGGCATTTGGGTATTTTAGCCAATGTTCATGTGAAGTTTCTGTTAATGTGCTGTCAAACATTGAAAACTTTATTTTCAACACGTTCTTGGACAGATCTGTGTGCACCTTTGGAAGTGACTTAATGAGTTGCAGTGAATGGTAAGACATAACGGTACCTCCCGCAATGGTGATGAGTGTGAAAGGAATGGCTTGGGCATTGTAGGGATGCTTTATAGTGTTGGTGTGGGGTGGTGCCAACCTGGCGCATCATGTGGCAGCCAGGGTGTACAGCATCAAGTGAAGTAACTCTGACCATGGTGAGGACATCCCTGGCATCCTGGGCAGCAATGTGGTTGGCTGCTGATGCCCTCTGTCCTGTGCAGTATCAGTCGATTGCAGAGAAGGTTGGTGTTGTTGTTGGTGCTGCTGGTGTACCTGGTGTTGCTGGTGTTGCGGCTGATTGTTGTGGGATTCTGAGGACCAAAGGTGAGATAGTTTCAAGGGCACTGATCCTGATGGCAGGTGAAGTTGAGATGATAGAAGTGATCTGTCAATGGTGAGAGAGGTTGTTCCAATGAGGTGACACTGGATAGAGAGTTTACTCCAAATACTTGCAACCTGCATAAAGCTCAATCCGTCTTCCAACTGTTGTAAGCAACGAATTCTGAGCTTGGAAAGTGAAGAGCTGTGAGATGGGAGCTTTTATAGCACATTTGTAACTGTCAAGTAAAGATATCAGTTCATGGTGACACAGCTCCCGAACTCCTTACCTGACATGATCCCCGAGCAGCGTGGACCCCATGGGTGACCTCGTAAAATGTTAAAGTGAGCTCAAAATTCTCTTTAACAGGCTGTTAACAAGCTCTTAATCACCTAAATTGCCTCCCCCGCCGCTTGGTGTTGGGTCTATTCAGCACTGACAGACCCAACATCTGGGAAACTAGCGTGGTGGAGGGTTGTCAGCGGGTTCCCTACCTCTGTCGAAATTTTTCTTCCCCCACCCGATCCGCAAACAAATGCATCCGCCGACCCTCTGAAAAATTCCCCCCATGGGCTAATAATCCCACCATGGCAGTTTGAGAATTTGAATTTAGTCTGAAGAATCTGGAAATAAAAAGCAAATATCAGTAAAAGTGACCATGTCCTTTAGGGAAGGGAATCTGCCTACATGTGACTCCAGTCCTATATCCATGTGGTTAACTGCCCTCTGAAGGGGCGTAGCAAGCTGCTCAGTTATATCAAACCCACGGCCAGCACTTCAAGGAGAAGGCCCAACACCAACTTTTCAGGGCAACTCGGGGCGGGCAGTAAATGTCGTCCTTTCTAGTGACGTACACATCTTGAGAATGAATATTAAAGAAAAACCAACCGTGAGTTATAACTTTTCAAAAAATATTTATTATGTATGAAAATAAACTATGATAAAAATACACTGAGCAATTAAAGTTGCACTTATTATGAAGAAATACAAATTAATATTACATTTTCTTTTTATTCGTTTATGGGATGTGGGCGTCGCTGGCAAGGCCAGCGTTTATTGCCCATCCCTAGTTGCCCTTGAGAAGGTGGTGGTAAGACACCTTCTTGAACCGCTGCAGTCCATGTGGTGATGGTACTCCCACAGTGCTGTTCAGTAGGGAGTTCCAGGATTTTGACCCAGCGACGATGAAGGATCGGCGATATACTTCTAAGTCACGATGGTGTGTGACTTGGAGGGGAACTTGGAGGTGATGGTGGTCTCATGTGCCTCCTGCCCTTGTCCTTTCTCATGTGCCTGCTGCCCTTGTCCTTCTAGGTGGTAGAGGTCGCGGGTTTGGGAGGTGCTGCCGAAGAAGCCTTGGTGAGTTGCTGCAGTGAATCTTGTAGATGGCACACACTGCAGCCACGGTACGCTAATGGTGGAGGGAGTGAATGTTTAAGGTAGTGGATGGGGTGCCAATCAAGTGGGCTTCTTGAGTGTTGTTGGAGCTGCACTCATCCAGGCAAGTGGACAGTATTCCATCACACTCCTTAATTGTGCCTTGTAGATGGTGGAAAGGTTTTGGGGAGTCAAGAGGTTAGACACTCGCCACAGAATACCTAGCCTCTGACCTGCTCTTGTTGCCACAGTATTTATGTGGCTGGTCCAGTTAAGTTTCTGGTCAATGGTGACCGCCAGGATGTTGATGGTGGTGGATTCGGTGATGGTAATGCCATTGAATGTCAAGGGGCGGTGGTTAGACTCTCGCTTGTTGGAGACAGTCATTGCCTGGCACTTCTGTGGCGCGAATTTTACCTGCCATTTATCAGCCCAAGCCTGAACATCATCCAGGTCTTGTTGCATGTGGGCATTTACTGCTTCATTATCTGAGGAGTTGTGAATGGCGCTGAACACTGTGCAGTCATCAGTGAACAGCCCCATTTCTGACCTTATGTTGGAGGGAAGGTCATTGATGAAGCAGCTGAAAATGGTTGGGCTAGGCACTGCCCTGCGGAACTCCTGCAGTGATGTCCTGGGGCTGTGATGATTGACCTTCAACTCCCATAACCATCTTCCGTTGTGCTAGGTATGACACCAGCCAGTGGAGAGTTTTCCCCCCTGATTCCATTGACTTCAGTTTTACTAGGGCTCCTTGATGCCACACTCGGTCAAATGCTGCCTTGATGTCAAGGGCAGTCACTCTCACTTCACCTCTGGAATTCAGCTCCTTTGTCCATGTTTGGACCAATGCTGTAATGAGGTCGGTAGCCGAGTGGTCTTGGCAGAACCCAAACTGGGCATCAGTGAGCACGTTAATGGTGAGTAAGTACTGCTTGATAGCAGTGTCGATGACACCATCCATCACTTTGCTGATGATTGAGAGTAGACTGATTGGGTGGTAATTGGCTGGGTTGGATTTGTCCTGCTTTTTGTCGACAGGACATACCTGGGCAGTTTTCCACATTGTTGGATAGATGCCAGTGTTGTAGCTGTACTGAAACAGCTTTGCTAGAGGCTTGGCTAGTTCTGGAGCACAAGTCTTCAGCACAACAGCGGGATGTTGTCAGGGCCCATAGCCTTTGCTGTATCCAGTGCGCTCAGCCGTTTCTTGATATCATGTGGCGTGAATTGAATTGGCTGAAGACTGGCTTCTGTGATGGTGGGGACCTCAGGAGTAGGCCGATATGGATCATCCACTTGGCACTTCAGCCTTGTCTTTTGCACTCACGTGCTGGGCTCCACCATCATTGAGGATGGGGATATTCATGGAGCCTCCTCCTCCCGTTAGTTGTTTAATGGCCCAGCACCATTCACGACTGGATGTGGCAGGACTGCAGGGCTTTGATCTGATCCGTTAATTGTGGGATCGCTTACCTCTGTCTATAGCATGCTGCTTCTGCTTTTTAGCATGCATGTAGTCCTGTGTTGCAGCTTCCCCAGGTTGGCACCTCATTTTTAGGTACACCTGGTACTGCTCCTGGCATGCTCTTCTACACTCCTATTGAACCAGGTTTGGTCCCCTAGCTTGATGGTAATGGTAGATTAAGGGATATGCTGGGCCATGAGGTTACAGATTGTGGTGGAATATAATTCTGCTGCTGCTAATGGCCCACAGTGCCTCATGGATGCCCAGTTTTGAGCTACTAGATCTGTTCTGAATCTATCCCATTTAGCACGGTGGTCGTTCCACACAACAGAATGGAGGGTGTTGTAGTGTACGTGCCTTTAAGACAGAACTACTTTTACAGCTCCTGTATACTGTAGTACTGGCAGTGACCACACCTGTATATAAGCCTTGCGCATGCCTCTGTACCCCCAGTCTTGAGACTACCCTCCTCCAGTAAATACCTGTTTATTGTTAAGTTACAGCATCCGTGTGGTTATTGAATAACAGCATACTCTCTGAATCACGGATCTAACAGTGGCGACGAGTGTCGATTCGAATCTACCTGCAACTCTGCATTTCCCTTCGAGGGTTCGCTCCGGGAGGGCGGTGTAACAAAAAAAAAAAGTCGAAGCCAGGAACACGGGCGTCGACCACGAGCAACCGCCCAGTCGTCTGGCAGAGAGTGAACATCGCAGGGGAGGCTGTGGAGAGCCGGGCTTGGTCCCCCAGCCACGACGATCAGCAAGAGACTGACGACAGGTCCAGTGCAGACCCTTCCTGGACAGCGACGGTGGGAGCCGACCGACGGCGGAGAGAAAGCCGAGCAGCGTCGATGGGGTAAGACAGAGGGTGAAGCGCACAGGGCGCAGCCGGGGGTTGAAAACCGAGCGGCGTCGAGAAAAAAAAACAAACAAACCGGAGAGAGAGAGGGTAAAGCAACAGCCGGGTTCAGGACCGAGCGGCGTCGAGAATTAAAAAAAAAAAAAAAACGCACAGAGCACAGCCAGGACTCAAGGGCTGAACAGTGTCCGCGGGGGGAAGAAGGGAGAGCGCGGGAGATGCCATTGCACTGCAGAGAAGGAAGAGCGTGGGAGATGCCATTTTTAGAAGCCGCAGCGGAGAAGAAATGCGAGCGCGGGAAGGAAGGAAAGCGCGGGAGACACCATTTTTGACAGTTAAATCACACCCAGGGATGCCAAAGAGTGGCAGTATCTCTACGTTCGACAATGAAGTCGAAGATTGGGCGACATATATGGAACGTGTTGAGATGTACTGCAGGGCGACTGAAGTGCCAGATGCTAGTAAAGCACTGGTTTTGTTAAATTCCATGGGTGCAAAAACTTATGGGTTACTGCGAAATCTAATAACCCCAGAGAAGCCGGTGAACAAGAATTTCGAAAGCATAGTAGAAATCCTACAGGACCACTTAAACCCCACACCGCTGCTGATAGCAGAGCGATTTAAGTTCCATAAAAGGAACCAACACAAAGACGAAAGCAATGCTGAGTACCTAACGGAACTGCGGAAGCTATCGAAACACTGCCAGTTTGGAGCGGGACTAGCAGATACGTTAAGGGACAAGTTTGTGTGTGGGCTACAAAGTGGAGGAACCCAGAAGCGGCTTCTATCAGAAAAGGATCTTACTTTGGGCAAGGCTTTCAGTATGGCAGTATCACACGAAGCAGCCACAAGGGGAGCTGCAGAGATACAACGGAGACCGCAAGACTATGGCACCAATGAAATGTCCTATGGAACAGGGAAGTGCTATCGCTGCGGCAGAACAACACATGACCAGAAGGATTGTTGGTTCAAGGACCAAGTGTGCAGACAGTGTGGAAAAGCAGGACATATAGCAAGAGTCTGCAGGTCTGGGAAGAAAACCAACAGTAAGAAATCTCCACAGGAGAAGTACAAAAAGGTACACCAGGTGATGGACAGTGGTTCAGACGAACAGAAAAGTGACACAGACTCCAGATGCAAGGAGCTGGGTTGTCTGAAACTACATAAGGTAACCAAAATGGAGGATCACCAGACTATCTGGGTTACACTCAAGATAGACGGAGTCCAAGTGAAAATGGAATTGGACACAGGATCAGCCCTAACAGTCATAAACCAAAGGGACTACAAGCGGCTATTTTCACATATACCCTTGAAAGTTACAGAGATTGTCTTGAAGACGTATACGGGGCAAAAAGTCTACCCCAAAGGAAAAATAAGGGTGAAAGTGATATATAAATGCCAGGAAATACCTAAAATGGATATATATGTGTAAGAATTTGCAATAATTTACAGTTCTGAAGATCAATTTTTTTGATTAAAGAATCCCTGGGCGTTGTGCTTTTAAATTTCCAGGGATAAAAATGGCTGTCACCACATGGCCGAAGACAAAGGACAATGCTTTATTTACAAAGCAATTGAATGCTATTAGCATTTGTTTGTATATCGAGTGGATACATCTAAACTGCAGAAGAGACTTTTGTACCTTGAATGGGAAACGTTTAAGAATTGAATGGGTTTTAAATCACCCAGCACTGGACAATAGGGCTGTTGCATTCTTTTGTTTCAGCCCAGGGAGCTCCGGAAGACACATTAACCCAGTCTAACCACTTTGAGTTAGCCAATCACAGCTTTCTCTTGTGTATTGGACCCTTTGGATGGGGAATTTTGCACACAGCCCTTGCAGGGCAGAACAGCAGGGGGGAGGGGGGGCTCACCATATATAAGATAAGCTGCTGAGAAGCTATCTCTCTTTTTACTTCCTGGGACCATAGGTGAGTCTCTCTCTCTCTCACTTCGCTGGATCACAGGTGAGCAGAGTTTCTGACTCCTCAACAAGGCAACCTAGCAGGAGCTAAGGGGTGGTGATTTAAGGGAATTGCTAAGATTGTTAAAATAACATTGTAGCCATTGTATCCCTCATTTTCGCCGTCTGCAACCCCCTGTTATATAGTTTTAATGTAATTACTGTGTTTGTGTGGCATAGTTTATTCTTTTGATTGTAGTTTATTTAGGTAATAAAACTTGATTTTTTTCTCTCATCCAAACCACTTGTTCCGTTTTAATATCATTAATTATAAGTTCCTCCACTCAGAACTAAAGGAGGGGTAGCGATTCAGAACCGCTGTTTTAAAATTGGTTTTATTGGAATTGGTATGCCTGCAGGCAAAGGCTGCAAGACCAGGAAAATTACTTTAAACCAGTTTAAAGAAGCCTCCAACCCTTACAATGGTGAGCCAGGTAGGAGTGGAGGCAGTTTTTGATTTAATAAGTGGTCTGGATCTGGAGAAAGCATCAGCTCTTGTTTCTCTCGTTGTTTTCATTATGTGAGTAGCCCTGCAGATGTTAGCAGCAGCGTGTAGGCTGACCTATCATGGTATAGGTGGCTGGGTGAACGAGGGTGAGATGAGCGTGCAGGAGGAGTTTAAAGAGGCCAAGAATCGGGAGTCCCAGTTTGAGAAATGCCAGGCATTTATAGAGCGCCTGGTGCAGGAAGTCACTGAGACCAGGGAAAGTGAGATGAGACTGCGGGAAGAGAATGCCCGCCTCATCTCAGAAGTAAAAGAGCAGGAGGAAAGGTTTAGGGAAGTAAGGACAGCTTATAAGCTGGCCTGCGCCCAAAGGTTTAGTGAAACCATCCCACAGGCAGCATCCAGAATGGGGCTGGATAGGGATTTAGAGATCCCAAGACCGCAGCCCACAGCTCCGAGTTCTGAGGAGCTCTGGCAGCGAGGAGGGGTGGACAATGGGGTGGTAGGAGAATACCAGCAGGTCCCGCTAGGCAGGCGGGGGCCAGGATCAGTGTACCCCCTCCAACAAGGGAGGTACGGGCCACCTGTGAGGAGTGAGCCTGAGAATAGGAATCCTCAGCCCACAGCATGTTTGAGTTCACAGGCAAGCACTGTGGCTTGTGTGGGGGCAGGAGCCAGTCATGTTCAGAGTAAGCTGTTTAAGCCAGGGAACAGGGAAGGAGAGTTCTGGGACCCCTGTAGAGCAGGTCCAGTGGCAGAAATCCGGGACAAGGGAGGCACACAGGGGATAGTTTTGGCCCCAGAAAAAAGGCAGGTCCAAAATTCCCCAGTTAAAGCCACCTGGGTGAGGGAACATGAGTTTGCTGTCCATGCAAGTTCAAGTTCACCGCCTGTAAAGACAGGCACTGTGGCCTGCTTAAAGGGACCAGCTTCCCAGCCAGCCTCTAGAATGGTTCCCCCCATGATGTGGGACCCCGGGGAGGCAGGGATAGCAATCCCTCTTACAGGGGACACAGAGGGGGAGCTGGCACCAGGTTTTAAACATGGGGAGGAAAATTTCCAGCCACCAGCAGCGGGTGGTGAGAGTATACCTGCCCCCAGCACAGGAGTGGGCAGGGAAGAGCAGACAAACCCAGAGAGAGATTTGCACCGGCAGGCTGCCAGGTACATTATACAGTGCGGGCTATTTGGACATGGGGGAGAAGGTTCCCAGCCAGCTGGGGCTGTGACCCAAGCTCAGGGTCTGCCAGCCAAAGTTTCCCCCATAGAGACACCCCTCAGAAGGTCTCAGCGGGTGCCCCAGCCTAAGAAAGCATGGTCACCCACTTTACAGTGGAGTAGGGTGGTCTCCCGAGCCAGGGAGAAGCCAGAGAACAGAAGCCCCCACTCAACAGCCATAAGCTGCGAGGGACCAGAGACAGGAGGCAGTCCAGCTTCGCTGCAGCCAGCAGCAATCTGCGACAGTGCCAGAGATTAGCCTGGCTGTCCGGAGACGGGCGGCATCTGTATTATAGCTATGTGTGTGTATATAGCTTGCTTCAAGGTGTAAATTTTAGTTTCATATAACCAGTTTTAAGTTTAAGTTTAAAGAGTTTAAGTTTACATGTGTGCCGAATGTTTGTGTTTTGGTCCGAGGTCGAGGGACCCAACCATGTCTCCACCTAAGGCAGCAGGTCAGTGAGACCTGGCTGCATGTCCCTTTTAAATTTTGCAGGAGATTGGAAAATGAAGCAGCGATGTTCGCCCAGCCCGAGCTGGGCATCGAATGAAGTTATGGAGACAGAATGTTGGGGATCACCTCGCCACTGGACGAATCCAGGAGACCCCGCAGCGATCTTCGGGAAAAACCGGACAGGGTCCGGAGGAACTTGCCTACTCCTCCTACGGGGAGGAGATGGCCCCAGCTGGGCGGGGCACGGCCCCCAACCCAGCACTATCCTGACCGAAGTTCACTTGCGGGAGACCTCGCTGTTGAGGAGTCACGATGGGGAAGTGCGGGCGCCTTGTGATAGGGTTGCGTTCCCTGGGGGTGGGTGGTGATGGCCTGGGAATGATTGTATAGGGAGGGGGAGACCCAAGAGTCACGTGGGTATGGTCGGGGGAGGGAGGATCTCACCTGGGGCCCCACGGGCAAAGAGGATAAGTGTGGCTGGGAAGGATGAGTGGGTGGCTGGATCAGTGTGGGGCCAGGGAGAGCCGCCACACAGGCACCCATCATTTTCTGCAGCCAGTCGAGGGAAGACGGGAGGGGGAGGGACTGGGAGTCATGAGATCCTATACTCCCCAGTCTCGGTCTGTGCCAAGGTAATTTTTAAACATGAGGGGTACCCCGCCTCCACACAGGGACAAGGGAACGGCTCGGGGCTGGTGGAGCAGGCTGGTCTGTAAATCCATTCTGCCTGTTTTAAAGTTTAAGACGATCAAAGGGGGCTGGAAGGTACTTTTACTGCCTGAGTGGGAGGAGCAATGCCCACTCAAATTTCGTGACCCATCATCGGCACGTGATGATCGGGGTTCATTTAAGCATGTTGTTTAATGATTTTTTGTATTTTGTGTTGCAGCCCCAAGTTGAGCAGAGGCGTAGGATCCTCTCCGTGCTTGGGACCAGTTTGTGACAACTCCAAGTTGAGCAGAGGCGTAGGACCCTCTCCGTGCTTGGGATCATTTTGATTACATTGTGTAACTAAGATTGCAACATTTTGTAATGACTTATGATGTAAAAAAAAGTGATTGTAAATTTGGTTTACACTGTATAATTTTACAAGCGTGTAGGGGTATGAGACCCCTTGTTGAAAACTGAAGTATCTGTAAGATGCCTACCGTACCATGGTTTTTTTTCTATGTGTGAATATAGCGTGCTTTTAAGGTGTATTTTAGTTTCATATAACTGGTAGTTTAAGTTTAAAGTGTTTAAGTTTACATGTGTGCCAAATGTTTGTATTCTTGGTCCGAGGTCGAGGGACCCGACCATGTCTCCACCTAAGGCAGCAGGTCAGTGAGACCTGGCTGCATGTCCCTTTTAAGTTTTGCAGGAGATTGGAAAATGAAGCAGCCATGTTCGCCCAGCCCGAGCTGGGCATCGAATGAAGATATGGAGACAGAATGTTGGGGATCACTTCGCCACTGGACGAATCAAGGAGACCCCGCAGCGATCTTCGGGAAAAACCGGACAGAGTCTGGAGGAACTTGCCTACTCCTCCTACGGGGAGGAGATGGCCCCAGCTGGGTGGGGCACGGCCCCCAACCCAGCACTATCCTGACCAAAGTTCACTTGCGGGAGACCTCGCTGTTGAGGAGTCATGATGGGGAATCGCGGGCGCCTTGTGATAGGGATGTGTTCCCCGGGGGTGGGTGGTGATGGCCCGGGAAAGATTGTATAGAGGAGGGGGAGACCCAAGAGTCGCATGGGTGCGGTCGGGGGAGGGAGGAACTCACCCGGAGGCTCACGGGCAAGTGAGGGTAAGTGTGGCTGGGAAGGATGAGTGGGTGGCCAGATCAGTGTGGGGCCAGGGAGAGCTGCCACACAGGCACCCATCATTTTCTACAGCCAGTTGAGGGTAGACGGGAGGGGGAAAGACTGGGAGTTGATATCCTATACTCCCTGGTCTCGGTCTGTGCCAAGGTAATTTTAAACGTGAGGGGTACCCCGCCTCCACAAAGGGACAAGGGAACGGCTCGGGGCTGGCGGAGCAGGCTGGTCTGTAAATCCATTCTGCCTGTTTTAAAGTTTAAGACAATCAACAGGGGGGGTGGAAGGTACTTTTACTGCCCAAGTGGGAGGAGCAATGCCCACACGAATTTTGCGACCCATCATCGGCACATGATGATCGGGGTTCATTTAAGCATGTTGTTTAATGATTTTTTGTATTTTGTGTTGCAGCCCCAAGTTGAGCAGAGGTGTAGGATCCTCTCCGTGCTTGGGACCAGTTTGTGACAACTCCAAGTTGAGCAGAGGCGTAGGACCCTCTCCATGCTTGGGATCATTTTGATTACATTGTGTAACTAAGATTGCAACATTTTGTAATAACTTATGATGTAAAAAAGTGATTGTAAATTTGGTTTACATTGTATAATTTTACAAGCGTGTAGGGGTACGAGACCCCTTATTGAAAACTGAAGTATCTGTAAGATGCCTACCGTACCATGGTTTTTTTCTTGAATTTAAGGGGAATAGACGGGACGGGGATCAGTGGCAGATAGCTATTAGGTAAATACAGGGGATGGTTGTTTGTGAGGGGTCAGAAATCATTGCTCATTTCTTCAAGAGGATACTACAAGTAAGCTGGAAGTATCCAAGGGCAGACTGTAAGAATTCGCAAGAATTTACAGTTCTGAAGATCAATTTTTTTGATTAAAGAATCCCTGGGCGTTGTGCTTTTAAATTTCCAGGGATAAAAATGGCTGTCACCACATGGCCGAAGACAAAGGACAATGCTTTGTTTACAAAGCAATTGAATGCTATTAGCATTTGTTTGTATATCGAGTGGATACATCTAAACTGCAGAAGAGACTTTTGTACCTTGAATGGGAAACGTTTAAGAATTGAATGGGTTTTAAATCACCCAGCACTGGACAATAGGGCTGTTGCATTCTTTTGTTTCAGCCCAGGGAGCTCCGGAAGACACATTAACCCAGTCTAACCACTTTGAGTTAGCCAATCACAGCTTTCTCTTGTGTATTGGACCCTTTGGATGGGGAATTTTGCACACAGCCCTTGCAGGGCAGAACAGCAGGGGGGAGGGGGGGCTCACCATATATAAGATAAGCTGCTGAGAAGCTATCTCTCTTTTTACTTCCTGGGACCATAGGTGAGTCTCCCGCTCTCTCACTTCGCTGGATCACAGGTGAGCAGAGTTTCTGACTCCTCAACAAGGCAACCTAGCAGGAGCTAAGGGGTGGTGATTTAAGGGAATTGCTAAGATTGTTAAAATAACATTGTAGCCATTGTATCCCTCATTTTCGCCGTCTGCAACCCCCTGTTATATAGTTTTAATGTAATTACTGTGTTTGTGTGGCATAGTTTATTCTTTTGATTGTAGTTTATTTAGGTAATAAAACTTGATTTTTTCTCTCATCCAAACCACTTGTTCCGTTTTAATATCATTAATTATAAGTTCCTCCACTCAGAACTAAAGGAGGGGTAGCGATTCAGAACCGCTGTTTTAAAATTGGTTTTATTGGAATTGGTCTGCCTGCAGGCAAAGGCTGCAAGACCAGGAAAATTAATTTAAACCAGTGTAAAGAAGCCCCCAACCCTTACATATGTATTGCCAGATGGAGGACCACCACTGCTAGGACGTGAATGGATCCGGAAGATACAATTAGATTGGCATTCCATACAGGCACTGAAGGTTGAGGCCAAAAAGGATGACGACGTCACACCTGGACGACTGTCAAAAATGCTAACTGATGCAAAAGAAGTGTTCCAGGAGGGAGTAGGAACACTAAAAGGCATAACAGCAACGATTAAAATATAGAGGAAAATGCAAGCCCAAAGTTTCTTAAGGCCAGACCAGTGCCTTATGCGATCAGACCAGCTGTCGAAGCAGAGCTGGAAGGGTTGGAACGTTCAGGAGTACTGTCCAAAGTGGACTGGAGTGAGTGGGCTACACCCATCGTTCCTGTAATGAAGAGGTCATTGAGTAATACGCCTGGGGAACCAAAGAAGGTCCGCATCTGTGGGGATTTTAAGGTGACAGTGACCACAGTCCTTCACATGGTACAATATCTGCTTCCACGAATTGAGGATATTTTCGCCTCGCTATCTGGAGGTAAACGCTTCACCAAAATTGATCTAGCCCAGGCGTACTTGCAAATGGAGGTAGAAGAAGCTTCGAAACAATACCTTACGATTAACACTCATAAAGGTCTCTATCAATACAACCGGCTGGTGTTCGGGGTAGACTCGGCTCCGGCTATCTGGCAAAGGGCAATGGATCAAGTCCTGCAGGGGATTCCAGGGACCCAGTGTTATTTGGATGACATCTTGGTCACGGGCGAAAATGACAGTGATCACCTCGCCAACTTGGAGAAGGTGCTCACCAGATTAAAGGAGTATGGGCTACGAGCTAATTGCCACAAGTGCGAGTTTTTCCAGAAACAGATCTCGTATTGTGGCCACGTCATCGATGAAGAGGGGTTACATAAGTCCCCTGAAAAGATTGAGGCAGTAGTCAAGGCTCCAGCACCGGAAAATGTATCACAACTGAGGTTGTTCCTCGGGCTGGTAAACTACTACCACAAGTTCTTACCAAATTTGTCCATGGTATTACATCCACTGAACACCCTACTGCAAACAGGGGTACCATGGAAGTGGGATGATGAACATAGACAAGCTTTCCAGAAGTGTAAAGAGTTGATCACATAAAAAGAGGTGTTGGCCCATTTCAACCCAGCGCTACCAATTCGTTTGGCATGTGATGCATCACCCTATGGTATTGGAGCGGTGCTGTCGCACAAATTCCCAGACGGGTTGGAGAGGCCAGTAGCCTTTGCGTCTCGGTCACTAACCTCAGCCGAGCACAACTACGCCCAGATTGACAGGGAGGCCCTCAGCCTAGTATGGGGAGTAAAAAAATTCAACCACTATCTGCATGGGCAGAAGTTCACCTTGCTGACTGACCACCAACCACTTGTCTCCATCTTTAATCCTAAGAAGTGCATTCCAGTGATGACTGCACAACGGTTACAAAGATGGTCCCTGTTTCTAGGGGTGAATCAATATGAAATAGGATATAAAGGCATGAAACAGCATGGGAACGCTGATGGGCTATCGCGCCTGCCACTGCCTACTGTGGAGGAAGCACCAGCAGTGGACCCTATCGAGATATTTTATTCGTCAATAATTGAACGATTGCCAGTAACGAACGCGGATATAGAGAAGGAGACCCGCAATGATCCGACGCTGTCTCGGGTATATGATTTGACGGTGATGGGATGGCCAACACATGGCGACTCACTGTTGCCAGCATTCTCATCCAGAAGAGAACAGCTGTCAGTATGCCAGGGGACAGTGATGTGTGGATCCAGAGTGGTGATTCCACCCAAGTTAAGGGAGAGAGTGCTAAATGAGCTACACGAAGGTCATCTGGGGGGAGTGAAAATGAAAAGCCTTGCTAGGGCTTATGTCTGGTGGCCGGGAATCGATCAACAAATCGAAGACCTAACTAAGAGCTGCTTAGGATGCCAGAAGGTCCAAAATGCACCACCACATGCCCCTCTACACCCATGGGAGTGGCCCTCCTCTCCATGGCAACGGGTGCATATTGATTTCGCTGAACTATTCATGGACTCAATGTTCTTAATAGCAGTGGATGCTCATTCGAAGTGGCCTGAGGTGATAAAAATGTCCTCAACCACTACAGAGAAAACGATTGCAGTCCTATGGACCATATTTGCCAGAAACGGTTTGCCAGAGCAGATTTGCTCTGATAATGGACCACAGTTTGTGTCCGAAGAGTTTCAAAAATTTATGAGAAGGAATGGGGTAAGACATTACACATCTGCCCCGTATCATCCAGCCACAAATGGATTGGCTGAGAGGTTCGTACAAACCTTTAAGAAGGCGATAAAGGCCATGTGCGACGATGAAATTCCACTGCAGTATAAGATGGACAATTTCTTATTAGCCTACCGAAACGCGACACATGCAGTTACCAACCAGACCCCGGCCATGATGTTCTTTAACTGAAGGTTGAGATCTCGTCTGGACTTGCTCAGACCAAATGTGCGAAGAAATGTTGAGGACAAACAATTCCAGCACATCAATGAGAATCCGACAAGGAGCTTCAATGTAGGACAACCAGTCTTGGCCCGTGACTATCGAACAGAGAAATGGCAACCCGGAATGATATGCACAAGGCAGGGGCCATTAATGTACACATTGGATGTCGGGGAGAACATTGTGAAACGCCACGTCGATCAGATCTTAGCGTCACAGGAACGCGTCAACCCCATGTCTCGAGTGCCTGGGGATGAACCCGACATACCGGTAGCATCTACCTCAGAACCAGTAGCAGTGGAACCTGATGAACTACCCGATGAAAAGGGGTCAGAATCGCCTCTGCACCAAGAACAAGAACCTCAGGAAAGGCGCTATCCTGAAAGGGTCAGGAAGCCGCCCCAAAGACTGAATCTATAAATGGACTATTGTTGTTTAATGTACATGTTAAAGTGTTAATTGTTATTTGAATATTAGGGGTACTACTAATCTAAAAGGGGAGGAGTTGTAGTGTATGTGCCTTTAAGACAGAACTACTTTTACAGCTCCTGTATACTGTAGTACCGGCAGTGACCACACCTGTATATAAACCTTGTGCATGCCTCTGTACCCCCAGTCTTGAGACTACCCTCCTCCAGTAAATACCTGTTTATTGTTAAGTTACAGCATCCGTGTGGTTATTGAAAAACAGCATACTCTCCGAATCACGGATCTAACAGGTGTCCTCAGTGTGAACATGGGACTTCATCTCCACAATGACTGTGCAGTAGTCACTGCTACCTGTACTGTCATGGACAGATGCATCAGCGACAGGTAGATTGGTCAGGCCGAGGTCAAGTAGGTTTTTCCCTCGTGTTGGTTCTCGCACTACTTGTCGCAGGCCCAGACTGGCAGTTATGCCCTACAGGACTCAGCCAGCTCAGTCAGTAGCCACTCTTGGTGATGGACATTGTCATCCCCCACCCAGAGTACATTCTGTGCCCTTGCTATTCTCAGCGCTTCTTCCAAGTGGTGTTCAACATGGAGGAGTACTGATTCATCAACTGAGGGAGTGCGGTAGGTGGTAATCAGCAGGAGGTTTCGCTGCCCATGCTTGACCTGAAGCCATGAGATTTCACGGGATCCGGAGCCAATGTTGAGGACTCGCAGGGCCACTCCTTCCCGACTGTATACCACTGTGCCGGTGGGACAGGACATACCCAGGGATGGTGATGGAGTAGTTTGGGACATTGGTTGAAAGGTATGATTCTGTGAGTATGACTATGTCAGGCTGTTGCTTGACTAGTCTTTGGGACAGCTCTCCCAATTTTGGCACAAGTCCCCAGATGTTGGTGAGGAGGACTTTGCAGGGTCGACTGCGTTGGGCGTGCTGTTGCCGTGTCCGTAGCCGGTGCCGAGGTCGATGCCAGGTGGTCCGTCTGGTTTCATAGTGAAGCATTTCCTGATTCTGATTTAGCTGAAAAAAAAATTCTAAGACAATTGATTGGAGAAATCTAATGCAGAGACTGACTTTAAGCACAGATATATTTCCTGTAAAGAAGCATACAGGCCTATTGCAATATAGCTTATGGGGTTGCCAGATCCTGCTACATTTTAGATTGAAGTTGGTCTAATCAATAGGGAAATGCCTGGTACAGAGAGCAGGCCTCTTCTCATATCTTTGTACTCGGCTAGCTGTCAGCTTGAAAAGATTTTTGTTTATACTGGGAAAAAATTCTTCTGTGAGCACTGAATAATCTTTGTCGTTCTCTTTAAAAATATGTTTTTATTAAAATTCAGACATGGCTGGATTGTAGCCCTGAAGAGGGGGAAAAGCGATTTTTTGACATGTGATATGAAATTCAACAACTGACTCATCTCTCAGTGAAGCAAAAAACGGGTGCTGGAATTCTGAAATGAGTACAGAAAATGGTGGAAACAGTCAGCAGGTCCGGCGGCGTCTATGGAGAATGAAACAGAGTTGGCGTGAATTTCAACACCAGAAACTGATGGGTTGGGGTCGGGTGAGATGTAAAAAAATGTTTAAATCTCAAGCCCAACAACCCACCCACTTATGGGTTTAATGGAGGTGGGATAGAGGGCGGGCAGGCAACCCGTTCCCAGGAAACGGGATGGGCATTTAAATATTATAATGAGGCTGGGAGCTAATGGGCTGGTGTGGGAAAGAGGAGTTCCTTTTCATGGGACACTGGCATCAGTTCTGGGACAGGAAGGAGTTGTACTGATGGGACGGGCTCCACCTGAACCAGGATAGGACTTGTGTCCTAACGGAAAGGGTAAATAGGGAGGTGGCAAAGACTTTAAACTAGTAAGATGGGGGGGAGGGGTCTACAAGAAATGTAACTAGCCTAAATATAAACAAAACAGGGAAAGAGAGCATAGGAAAGAATAAAGTAAGGGAGGACATTGATGGCCAGGGAATAAATAGAGTTATAGAACAGAAGTCTAAAAAGATTGTTAAACATAAAGTGACAAGAAATCCTACTAAAAATGAGTTAAACTGTCTGTACAGCAATGTGCACAGTGTCTGTAATAAAACAGGGGAGCTGAAAGCAATCATGTGTTGCAAGGAACCAGACATAGTAGGGATTATTGAGTCATGGCTACAGAAAAATCAGGACTGGGAATTAAACATTGCAGGGTATAACATATTTAGAAAAGATAGAGAGGGAAAAAGGGAAGGTGGAGTAGCTGTACTTATTAGGGATAACATAATGGCAGTAGAAAAAATGACACAACCATCAGCAAAACAAAAATAGAATCCATGTGGATAGAGATAAAAGATAAATAAGGGCTCAATCACACTAATAGGCGTAGTCTACAGACCACCTAATAGAGGAAGGGAGGTGGAGGAAGAAATATACGGACAAATTAGTGAATTGAGTAAAAAACATAGAATAATAATCATGGGGGATTTCAACTACCCCGGTATTAATTGGACAGAAGAGGTAGGTAAAGGGGATAAGGGAATGGAGTTCCTACAATGTGTACAGGATTCCTTTCTAACTCAATATGTAAAAAGCCCAACAAGAGAGGATTCGCTACTGGATCTAGTAATGGGGAATGAACCAGAGCAGATAAGATAAGTAAAAGTAGGGGAATATATAGGCAATAGTGACCATAATATAATACGCGTTAAGATGATAATTGAGAAGGACATAAGTATGACAAAAACCAGGTTAATAGATTGGAGGAAAGTTGATTTTGAGGGGCTGAGAATAGAACTTGGGAAAATAAAATGGGCAACAATATTGGCAAACAACGATGTAGAACGACAAATGGAAACATTTAAAGCAGTATTCAACAGAGTGCAGGAACAATATATTCCGCTAAAAGGAAAGAACAAACTAAACACTAATGAGACTCCATGGATGAATAAAGCCATAAGGGAACAATTGCGGGTAAGGAAAGAGGCATACATTAAGTACATGGACAGCAGGGGAGTACATGATAAGGGAGAATATGAAGAGATTAGGAGAGAAGTCAAAAAACAATTAGGAAGGCAAAGAGAGAGTAGACAGTGGTAACACAGTAGATGTAATTTATCTGGATTTCCAAATGGCCTTCAATAAGGTACCCCATAATAGACTGATGAACAAGGTCAGAGAATGCAGAGTCTGGGGACAAGCAGCAGAATGGATAGCTAGCTGGCCTCAAGACAGAAAGCAGAGAGTAGGGGTAAAGGGTCGCTATTCACAGTGGCAGAAGGTGGGTAGTGGTCTTCCACAAGGATCAGTGCTGGGACCACTGTCGTTCACAATTTACATTAACGATTTAAACTTTGGAATCAAAAACACAATTTCTAAATTTGTGGATGACATCAAATTGGGGGGGATAGTCAATACTGAGGAGGACTGCAACAAATTACAGGAGGCCATTAATAAACTTGCAGAATGGGCATATAATTGGCAAATGAAATTCAACACAGATAAATGTGAGGTATTAAATTTTGGACGAAGAATAGGGAGGTCACTTATTACTTGGAGGTTGTGAGTCTAGGCGGGGTAGAGGAACAAAGGGATCTTGGAGTACAAATACACAAATCACTAAAAGTATGTCTAAAAGTAACGAACAGGTTAGCAAGGCCAGAATATAAGCAAACCAAGCGCTAGGGTTCATTTCTAAAGGTATAGAATTGAAAAGTAGGGACGTTCTGGTAAACCTGTATCGAACTTTGGTTAGACCACACTGGAGTGGGTACAGAGAAGATACCAGAATTGCAAGGGTATACATATCAGTAAAGGATGAACAGGCTGGGTCTCTTTTCTCTTGAAACGAGAAGGGTGACCTAATAGAGGCCTTTAAAATTATGAAAGGTTTTGATAGAGTTGATAAAGAGAGAATGTTTACACTTGTGGGGAACAGCATAACTAGAGGCCATCAATATAAGAGAGTCACCAAGAAATCCAATAGGGAATTCAGAAGAAACTTCATTATCCAGAGAGGGGTGAGAATGTGAAACTCGCTACCACAGGGAGTGGTTGAAGTGAATAGTATAGATTCATTTAAGGGGAGGCTGGACAAACAAATGAGGGAGAAGGGAATAGAGGGTTATGCTGATAGATTTAGATGAGGAAAGACGGGAGGAGCCTCGAGTGGAGCATAAATGCCGACATGGACTGGTTGGGCCACATGGCCTGTTTCTGTGCCATATACCCTATGTAATCCTATGTAATTTAACTTCCCTTACAGGTTTAACCCTGGCTGGCTGGGTTTCTCAGGCCACGGGAAACCCGGCAGCTCAAGGGAGGCGAGGACAGCTTTGGGGAAAAGGTAAGTGGCCTTACAGCACTGCTTGTGGGCCAGGAAGTGCAGGAGTGCTTCCCCACAGCCACCAAGCTTACCTGCTTCCCTGGGATCCGATCCCCTGCATCAGAACTCTCCCCGTTCAAAGACCCCCCCAGTCGGCGATCGGACTCCTCCCCCACCCCCCAGGGTCAGCGTTAGGACACCTTGTAAGAAATTGCTGTTAGATTCAAAGATGGGTTTTAATTATTAGAACAGAGACTGACAACATACAGCCGGGAACAGAGAGCAGAAATGCCAGCAAGGTTGAATATCAAACATCAAAAGACAAATAGAAGTGATAAGGGAATCGTAAAATGCAAAACAACACAGGGTGGGGGATAATAGACAAAAATGGAGCCAAAAAGTCATAAAATGTCCTTAAAGAAACATAACAAAACATTCCTCAGAAAGATAAGAGGGAGGCCTTGTCAGTCATGCAGAAAGGGACGGCGAGGGACGCCTTCCCGCTTCACAATTGGACAATAGGATGGGGGATCAAATGATTGACACCAGGTGATAACCAGCCCACCGAAATAACTGTAAATATAGACGACCGAGAGAGGAAATCAGGCAGTCAGGGGCGAAGGCTTCCCCGAGGTGGCTACAGCCTAACACCTTGGTCAAGTTTAGCCTCTGAGGTGGCTGACGGCCTAACACCTCCAACAGCTTGAGAGATGACCCAATGGAAGTGACTGTTGAAGCAGACTGCAGGAATCCACCCAATCCGAGACCACCGTACTGCCTCCCCGTCCGTCCGGTCATGGCATTCCGATTTGGGAGTCGTAGATCGCTCCTACTGTCACAGGTTGTATGTCTATTGTACTCAGCTTAAACCATGTGTAATATCTGATTATGCTTTAAAACTGTAGCTCTTTAATAAAAGTCTTGCAACTCCTAAAACCCTTTGGGTAATCTATGTGTGGCCTGTGATCCTGTCCAAAATAAATACGCACGCTGTAGAGTAAAAACTCCACAGCACACGGGGACATCCGAAATTCTGCCCCTACTGCTTGGAAAATCTGTCCCTGTCAATATTGGGGCCAACCTTTCAGGCTGATTGGCTTCATCTCTCACTGAGCTGGATTCCTGCCTGTGTGTCTTTTTGGATTGTCCATTATTCATAGGTGCTGTATTTTGTTGTACGTCTCAGTTTTAAAAAAAAGCTAAAAGGATTGATACATACCCCTGCCCCCAAATAAATCTGAAGGTGCCAATCATAATTATAGGTCATAATTTCAACATCACTAACTTGCTTTCAGGTAAGCTTTTAACATAAGCTAAATATCACCTGACCTATCAAATTCCTTCTGTCACTTTTTTGCCCATTCCACCATCTTATCCATATGCCCTTGCAGCTTCCTTTGGTGCTCAGAAAGATTTACTGTTCTACAAAATTTGGATGCCAGTCCCTTGAGTTATATATCCAAATGTTGATGTACACAGTGAACAGAAGTGATCTCAGAACAGCATTTTGTGGGACACCATTAGCTATTAAACTCTAAACTGGACAGTTTCTATGAGATTATTCAGTAGTGGAGCAGTGATTTTAAAATTCTGTTACCTGTTCTAATACCAAGAGTTTATGGCCTAGAACTTTGTCTCGGGCAGTGGCAAAAAACGGGCGGTATCGGGTTGGCTGTCTGCTTTATGCAGCGTTCTACGATACTGAATATCAGACGCTGCGTATGACGGGCGGCCAATCCGATACCGCCCGATTTGCAACCTTGCCCGAGACAGATTTCTAGCCCTATGGAAATATTGAGAGATTTTCTGCTTTGTAAAATAGTTCCGTTATTATGCCCCTTAGTTATGTTACCCCAACTTGCTAAAACGATCTATGAAATGTATGTTATTATAATTGTGATTAAACACACAACAGTCCGTAAGCTAAATTAGACCTGATCTGCTGCAAGATGTGAAGTTATAGTTACTACATAACTGGAGTGGTAATTCTGTAATTAAGTCTGAACTCTACATTCCTTTAAAGCACCTAATTTTATAATGCACTATTAATCCATTAACATTAAGGTGAGTAATCGCACCCCAGAGGTTTAGTAAAAACGAAAATGCAAACATAATTGAAGCAGTAACTGAAGGAATAGTTGTATAAATAATAAAGCCGTTGTAACGTAATAGGATGTTTATGCTGAATTTACACCAGTAGCATTGTGAATTCAGCACTCAGGTACTAAGTTTAGGCACCTAATTAAAAGTGCAAACAAGACTGTTTAGTGGTAAAAAAAGCACTGAACTAACTTCAATATAATAGCCAGCAAAGCATCCCGGAAACTGAAAAAGGTCATTGTTGTGTTGATGTCAGTCTAAGTACATCAGTCCGAGTGTCCTTACCTTCCACCCCACTCACATGCTGGTATATTTGTGCTAATAAGTAGATCTAAGTTTATCTGTAGGTAAAGTGAACATATGCATTGAGTATCAGAGGTAAATAGAGCTGCACTGGCTAGAAGTGTAATGATGCCAGTGTGATTGAGGTGATATTGCTTGTGCACCTTACTCAATCCAGCATCCTTGATTTTACCAGGGCATAATGCACAGTAAAACACAGGCCCCTTTCTGCCCAATTAATGTACTTGCAATAGATTTTGCAGCAACATGAATAATTCAGGCTGGCGTAACTAAAACCCATTACTTAAATCATAGACCTAGTTGGCTAATTATTGTGCCGTAGTGTAATTTATTGATGGGGTGAAATTGTGCTATGTAACATTAGCATACGATACTCTGGGGGGAGAAATTCATTATAGCCCAGGAATGGGCGGTAACTTTTGAAAAGTTTAAGAATTAGCGCCAGGTGCTAATGCTTCGGACTGCACGCAAAATTAAGTCTCATTGCACAAAGGAAGGATTGGAGCGCTAAATCAAGCGCTAATGGCCTAGCTCTGTGGTGTTAAACTCAAAGCACTAACCAATATCAGGTGCAGTCTAATCACAAGTCATCATTGCCACAGGCTCTTTTCAGTTCTTAAAGGGGAGGATCATTGATGCTTCAGAAACTCATTCTCATCATTGGTGGCTGTGCAGCCGTCTCAGCCAGCAGCAGCAGCTCAAGGAGAAAGCCGGACGACTCAAGCATCATAATGATGGCAGATCCATGCCCCAGGGAGAGAGTCCACAGATTCTATGACCATACATTGGAGGTGTTGGTGTTCACTGTGGAGAGATGGAGGGTGCTGCTCTACCCGGCAAGTGGCAGGAGGCCCTCGCCGCAAGTCTTCCGCACCATGTGGAGGGAGGGAGCCCGGCACGTCTCGGGCAGCACTGTGGTCCCCAGGACCCACACACAGTGCAAGAACAAATTTAACAACCTCACCTGGGTGGTCAGGGTGAGTCAATGCTTTAACAAATGCTACATACCACCATCTGTACCACAATCTGCACACACTGCTCAAAGCACCACACCCCCAGCACTGACCCACCAACAATCTCTATGTCCAACACTCACATCTCACACCTTGCACACAATGACAGCTATTCAACTATGGCAGGCACATCACCCAAACACAATGGGCTGAATTTTGCGACCCCTATGGGTGCGTATGAGGTGTTTACGCACCCATAGGGGCTGCGCAATTGCCGGGTTTAGGCATGCGAAACCCGGCACTTGCGATCTGTCAAGAATCTTCTTGACAGATCCTTCACATCCCCGGGAGAAGAGCCTCCGCGGGTGGAGAGCTGCGCTTTTAGCACAACTTCTGCCCGCTGAAAGCCTGTCAAATTCTTACGCCTGGTAAAAGCAGGCCTAGGCTGCTTTTACCAGCATAAGAGTTTTAAAAAATAGAAAAATAAAATTTAATCATTAATTTATAAATTAAAAATACTCTTAAAATAGGTAAGTTTATTTTTTAGCCCTGTAAAAACATTTAATTATTCTTTTCAAAAAATTAAATTTTTGTTTAAAATATTTCATTAAATGATATTCTAATTAATTTTAAATAGGTAATGTTTTTTTAAATTTATTTAATGTTTTAGTGTTTTTAAATGTGACCCCCATTCATTCTTTTGACAGTTCTGATTCTTGGGGCGCTTGCGAACCGCATGCACCCCTGGGATACCTGGGCCTCTGCGCATTTCGAAGGGGAGAGGCCCAGGATCGTGAGCCTCGGGATCTACGGAACCAGCAGGTAAGTTCGTAGATTTTTTTTGATTGGAGGCATCCGCCCGCAGGAAACCTCCGAGCGGAAATTCAGGGATTGCTCCACACTCACTCACATACTTTCCTTTCTCTTGCAGGCCAAGATGGCTCACAACCGGAGGGAACAGGAGGGCACAGGCAGGGGACAAGCCGACACCCAGCCACTGTCTGAGCTGGAGACTCGAGTGCTGTGTATTATTGGGCGCCAGGTGGTGGGCGCCGTGGCTACTGGCATCGTTGACCCCGTTGGGGACAAGAACGGTATTTTCATCCCTACTCCTTCTTCTCACATCCCACTTCCCCCTCACCCCACAAGTGTTTCATACTTTCCAGCTAATCATGCTGTATGCATGCATTTTTCCCTTCCTGCACCCCTCCCCTCAACTTAACCCGACTCTTGTGCCTTTATGCTTTCAGATAATCAGCAACGACCTGAGCAGCCTATCCCCGAGGGCACCATAGAGAGGGAGGCGGGAGAAGAGGAGGAGGAAGAACACACTGCATCTCTCACCCGCATACACCTGCTCAGATACTGGCACCAAGCATTCTTTAGAGGCTAGTATAGTAGCGGGATCTGCACAGGGTGATGCACCGGAGATGAGTGGGCTGAAGCAAGGCCAAGGGGAAAGGATAGCTCGGGGATGAGCTCCCCGCAGCGTCAGTTCACCGTGCGAGTTCTGTTGCACAGGACTCAGATGAGGACCTCGATGGGTAGGCCTTTAGAAGAAGGGTGATGGGCACGCACATGGAGATGATAGGTGCAATGGCAAGGGTGCATGAGAGCCTCTCGGCCATGGAAAGGAGCGTGGACGAGTCTGCCTCCAACATTGCACAAGGCTCTGCGCACAACATGGAACCCATCATTTCCAGTCTGCAATGGATGGTGGACTCCTAGAGAGACCGTTGCGACCCAGACCTGATGTCACATGTGATGGGCGATCTGGCAATTTCCATTGCAGTGCAGGCAGAAGCGACGCAACGTCTTAGTGCTGTAATGCAGTTCATGCTTGGTGGCACCCAATCTCAGACTGCTCTCATGCAGTCTCAGCTTGATGTCACGCAAGCTCTGACTGCTGCCATTGTGGCTGGGTCTACCACTTCGACCGGGGCTTTCATGTTGCCACAGCAGACCAGCAATCTGTGCTCCAACAGATTGTTAGGGATGCTGAGGTGCTGAACTGGAAGAGTGGCAGTGGGTCAGTGGAGCTGGAACCTGCTGTCCTCTCTCAGGATGACAGTATTCCTACTCCCACCACTGCCACTCTGCCATTGCCCTTGTCGCTGCCTGTCATCAAGCCAGCCCAGACTGCCGCCGCCCATGCTGAGGTAATGCAGTCTACAGCTGGGCCTTCCAGGCCCAGTGTTGGTCGAGGGCACCCTGCAAGGCCATCTGAAATCTCCTGCACACTCACTGATGTCACGATCTGCCTGGCAGTGAGGTCCCCGGCAGCAACTAGTAGCAGCGGGGCCGGATTTGTCGTGTGGTGTTGGATTTGCCTCGCCCCAGCGCTGCTGCATTAGCGCACCCACCAGACGCTAACGGGAGGCACTAACCAACTGAATTTTCCCCCCCTAGTGTATTAACTACCTTCATTTGAGTCAGTGCTTCCATTAAAATGGCAGCCAGAGGGATTGCACAGAGGCACTCAACACCATTCAGGACAAAGCAGCCTGCTTGACCAGCAGCCCATCTACTACCTTAAACATTCACTCCTTCAATAACAACAACAACAACTTGTATTTATATAGTGCCTTTATGGCAGGACTCAGACGCATCGTGGGACTTCTGATGCTCGTTGTTATCAACCAGACTTCGAATGTTACCATCATCCAGAAAGGAGTCAAGATGCCAACCGCCGATATGTCATCATTGGAATGGGGAGCGGCTTCAGGAGATGGATGTGATATGACTGTGTACTGTGATTATGGTGAACCCGATAATACGACCGATGGGACCCCTTGTTTATGGGCCAGGGAGGGTGAAGGGATTAAAATAGAGTGTCTATGTACTAAAGACAATGATCAAGTAACCCCAAAGTTTCAATTAGGAAAAGGAAAGTTTGTAGATCTAGGGTTCTGATTCGACAAAGTGGTTGAGATTACACCAAATAGTGTGGGGATCCCATATCTGGGACAGAGTTTGAATACACTGAATTGGCCCAAAATAGGTAAAAGACATATGGGAATGATAGGATGTTTCAATGTGGAGCACAAAGAGAGACCCAGGCAAGGACAAGTACTACAGATGGAAATCAGGGGAAGAACAGAGGGGATAAGGTAACAAAGGAAAAGCGACAAGCATAAAAATAAGAGATGCCCATTAAGAACAAAAGGACCATCAAAAGGACCATCAAACTGATTGCTTGTCACCCGTACCTATAAACAATTGTATAGTGATGTTCGGTATGAAATTATCTCGGTAATCTTCAATTTTACAGGTATTCCCTTTCCCGGAAATTTATGTCCTACAGGACACCACGGATATTATGACCACTTGGTGAGGAAAATGGTAAAGGATATTTTAGATAAGAAACATGCCCAAGACAGTTGGGGTTCGTGGGATGTAGAACAGACTTACGTGATGGTCAACATTTCAGGTCATAATAGTAGCCACTTGAGAACAACGAGAGGCCTGGGAGAATGCTTAGGGATAGGAGCCACCGCAGGAACCACTGCATTGAACAGGGTAGATATAGAAACTATGTGGGAACATGACGAGGTAATGAGGAGACAGTTGAAAGGCCTTCTATCTAACATGAATAAGGGAGATTCAGACACCATACAGGAATTGGAGAATATGCTGATAACCACACAAGACAAAACAGAAATATACAGACAAATTCAGGATCATTTTAACAATGCGACAAGAGGGATTAGTAAAACAGAACAAGACATCTCAAGGGCTATGGTATGTTCAATTTATGGGAGTTACATGATGGACCAAGTGATGGCAGGGTTAAGTGAAATAGATCGTAACTGAGTCCCCTCATTTGTCAACGATTCCATGATTAGGAAGTGGCTCCATTATGATAAGGACTATAATGTAAAAGAGGCAAGAAAACAGGGATTAGCATATTTAATGAGAGGAAATGGGGATTATGACAGTCAGCCAATCGTTCCTGTTGTACTGTGGCTGCTGCAGGTACACAAGATGAGACCTTGGAAAGTATTTAAGGTGGAATCGATAGGGATGCTGGAAGGAAGGTTCCATAAGTCTTTTGCATCACCACCCCCCAGCCCCCCCGACCACCCTGATTAAACAAAATAATACCTGGGACAGTCCAAATATGGGTGTTGCACTGAATATAGTGGGGTTTACATGTGCAGGTGCGATGTCAGGACACCAAGTCGGCCCGCCTGTGGGTTCACACTAGACTCAGACTCACCCCTCTGTAGTATGAATGTGCAGAGGTGGGGATTAGACCAGATAAATAATGTTTATCTACAAATGGGCACCTGTTGCATCACCACTCATGCTAAATCATACCAGCATGGACAGGATGAATGTCCAATAGACTATCCTACCATTTGCTTTAAACCCACACAAACGGTCTGAATAGGCACCAAACCTTCCTACCTGTAATAATTCACAATATTACCAAAATAAGAGTGAACTTTTCAATGCAAGCAGAAGCCCTGAGAGCAGTGGTTAACTTTGGACATCCAATTCCACCCCTATCCCTAAAACTTAAAGCCATTATAGAGAGAACTTCAACTTCACATACACTTGGTCCATATGCAACAAAGCAATGATCGAACCCAGAGAAAGATTATGACCCAAGGGAGTAGCAGTTGGTGGGAAACCACATATAACGTGGGACAACACCCACAGTACAGAATGATTTCTATGGCAATCTTACCCATCCAAATGATATTAACATTTATTGTATTGATTATGATGTAGGAATCGTTGAATTCCTAACTAATAACTGAGGTCGACTCAGGAGATCAAACAAACAGGTCTTTAATGTAAGACGAAACGAGTTCGAACCGTTTGTTGAGATCGATACAGGAGAACCACGAAAACAGGTCTTAACAAGATGGAGATTCCACGAGGACTGCCTGGGCAGTCACGTGATTTGCGACGTGATGTCATTGCGTTTGCCCGCGTTTTCCCGCGCTCTTAAAGGGGCCACGCCCCGTACATGCAAACGCTATATACAAAACACAGTAATGTCTAACACAATGGTACCAGCTTAGGCTGGTGTTAGAACATCGTTAAAGGGAATTATGTACAGTTGCCCAGAGTCATTCAGTGGCTCCACCACATGCGCCCCCCCAAGAATTCGCTTTAACGGACAAAGTCAAGCGGTGAGGTGGTCTGATGAGCCTGTCGGAACGACTCCTGTACTCCTGAGGCGGAGGCTGTTGGGCGGCTGGCGGTCTGGCGGGCAGTTGCACTTGGTATGCTGTAACGGCGATGGGTGGCCGACCTCGTCTCGGTGGTTGTGCTGTCTCGACGGGGCGGTCGAGGTCCAGATGTGCTGGCTTTAAGCGATCGACCGAAATGTGGTCCGGTTTACCACCGACATCTACCGTGAAGGTTTTGTCCCCTGCCTCCAACACGTGGAAGGGACCAGTATATGGGGCCTTGAGTGGATCCCTATGAGCATCGTGGCGAATAAAGACATACTCAGCCTTGTGAAGCTCCGGGGGAATGTGCGAACTCTGCAGCCCATGATGCGAAGTGGGCACCGGTGCGAAGTATCTGGCTGCCTCCTGGTGATTAGTAAGCTGGTCAGACGTGGACCATGGCTTCGTCGGTGCTGGCAGGAAATCCCCCGGGACTCGCAGCGGCTGACCGTACACCAGCTCCGCTGATGAAGAGTGAAGGTCTTCCTTGGGGGCCGTGCGAAGGCCCAACAGGACCCACGGTAGCTTGTCTGCCCATCCAGCGTCCTGGAGGCTGGCCCTCAGGGCGGCTTTCAGTGATCGGTGGAAGCGTTCACAGAGGCCATTCGCCTGTGGGTGGTAGGCCGTGCTGCAGTGCAATTTGACACCGAGTCCTTGGGCCACTGCATTCCAGAGTTCGGAGGAAAACTGCGGTCATCTGTCGGAAGAAATATTTGCAGGCACTCCGAAACGGGTGACCCAGGTGGAAATGAACGCCCTGGCCACGTCCGCCGAAGTAGTGGATGACAGGGGAACTCCGGCCATCTGGTGGTGCGGTCAACCATGGTCAGGATGTGTGAAAAACAATGGGAGGGTGGGAGTGGTCCTACCAGGTCCACATTGACATGGTCAAAACGTCGCTCCGGAACTGTGAAGGTGGCCAACGGAGCTTTGACATGGCGCTGTACTTTGGCCTTTTGGCAGACCACGCAGGTGTTGGCCCAGTCACGGACATCCTTGTGCATGCCATGCCATACGAATTTCGCTGACATCAGCTTCTGAGAGGCCTTCATTCCTGGGTGTGACAACCCGTGTATGGCATCGAACACTTTACGGCGCCAGATGACCGGCACGATCGGGCGAGGGTCCCGCACGGAGACGTCACACAACAGCGTGGTACCAGCCGAATGGAACTTGACGTCAGCCAACCAGAGGCCAGTGATGGCCGTTCTGCAGGCTTGGACTTCTGGGTCTGAGGCTTGGTCCGCTGCCATGAGGGCGTAATCGATGCCCAAATGAACCGTATTGACGGTCGCATGGGAGAGGCAGTCTGCCACCAGGTTGTCCTTACTGGCCATGTGCTGTATATCCGTGGTGAATTCGGATATGTAGATCAGTTGACGTTGCTGTCGGGATGACCATGGTTCGGCGGTCTTGGCCACGGAAAATGTTAGTGGCTTATGGTCCACAAAGGCGGTGAAAGGACGTCCTTCCAGGAGGAAGCGAAAATGGCGGATGGCCAGAAAAAGGGCGAGCAACTCCCGGTCGAACATGCTATATGCTCTCTCGTTCCACTGTAGTTGACGGCTGAAGAATGCCAACGGCTGCCACGTCCCGTTCACCCACTGCTCTTGCACGGCGCCGATTGCGTAGTCTGACGCGTCGGTGGTGAGGGCGATGGTGGCTCCTGGCAGCGGGTGCGCCAGCATGGTTGCGTTGGCTAAGGCGCTTTTGGTGTCGGCGAACATTCGGCCCCTGTCATCCATCCAGTCTACCGGGTTCTTGCCAGTCTTGCCCTTGAGGACCTCGTACAGGGGCTGCATGAGTAGTGCTGCCTTCGGCACGAAACGGTGGTAAAAGTTTACTATGCCTAGGAATTCCTGCAGGGCCTTAATGTTTTGCGGGCGTGGAAAGGATATCACCGCCTCTACCTTCGCTTGTAAAGGAACCGCACCCTCTGCGGTGATGCGATGCCCCAGGAAATCAATTTGGGCAGGCCAAACTGACACTTGGCCGGGTTGATAATCAGGCCGTGTTGGCTGAGGCATCGAAAAAGGGTGCGTAGGTGACAGATATGTTCCTCTTTAGCAGGACTGGCAATTAGAATATCGTCCAGGTAGACGAAGAGGAACTTGAGGTCCCGCAGCACGGAGTCCATCAGGCGTTGGAAAGCCTGGGCAGCATTCTTTAACCCAAACGGCATTCGCAAAAACTCAAAGAGGCCAAATGGGGTGATGACTGCGGTCTTCTGGACGTCCTGTGGGTGCACTGGGACCTGGTGGTAGCCCCGTACGAGGTCGACTTTCGAGAAGACAGTGCTCCCTGCCAAATTGGCAGAGAAATCCTGGATGTGAGGGATCGGGTACCGATCAGGAGTGGTGGAGTCGTTTAGGCATCGATAGTCACCGCATGGTCGCCATCCGCCACCAGGCTTCGGGATGATATGGAGGGGTGAAGACCAGGGACTATTTGACCGGCGAATAATCCCTAACCGTTCCATGGTCGCGAACTCTGCCTTTGTGACCGCCAGCTTGCCAGGTTCCAGGCGCCGGGCTCGCGCGTAGACCGGGGGGCCGTTGGTGGTGATGTGGTGCTCAACACCATGTTTCGTGACTGTGGAGGAGAAAGTGGGTCTTGTCAGGTCGGGAAATTCGGTGTGCAGACGAGCGAACTCATCAAGAGTCGGGAAAGCACAGGCGACGGTGCGCGACGTAGTGTTACTGCGGTAACAAGGGATAGAATTGAAAGTTGCTGCGTTGATCAACCGCCGGTTCTTCACGTCGACCAAGAGGCTGTTGGCGCACAGGAAATCCGCGCCGAGAATGGGTTGAGAAACCTTGGCCGTAACAAACTCCCAGTGAAAACGTTGCCCTCTGAAGCAAACCTCCACACGCCGTCTGCCGAAGGTCCGAATTGCTCCGCCATTGGCCGCTTCAAGGGCGAGGCCGTGATTCCCTGCCTGCACATCGAGGGTGGATGCGGGTAAAATGCTGCACTGTGCTCCGGTGTCGCACAGAAAATGATGACCGGAGAGCGTATCGGTGATGATAAGCAACTTGCCCGCGTTGCCGATCGCCATGGCGGCCGCGGGGCGCCCATTAGACCCGTTCCTCAGTAGTCGCGGTTGTTTTTTTTTCGGGCAAAGCTGCAGGGAGGGCGGCAACGTCTCGCCTTTGCGCCGAACTGCGCGTGGTAGAAACACAGCCCAGCAGGCTGACGAGCTGGGGCGGCGTCTGTGGGGGATGGGTGCCTCATGGCGGTGCAGTACTGCTGCGTTACTGCGAAAATTTTGTCCGCCTCTGCCGCGAGTGCTGCGCAGCCTTCCACCTCGGATCTGGTCAGGGCAGCTTGCACCTGCTCAGGCAGCTGGCTGAGGAATAGTTCACGGAAAAGGAAGCATTCCGGTTCTGAGCCCAGGAGTGTGAGCATTTGGCTCATCAACTCCGAAGGCTTGGAGTCCCTGAGCCCGGGCATAGCGAGCAATCGACGGGCGCGTTCCGATTTAGTGAGCCCGAAAACTTGCAGCAACCACGCCTTGAGGGTTTCATACTTGCGCCCCGTTGGAGGGTTCTCGAGGAGGCTGATGATCCGCGAGGCGGTAGAGCCGTCGAGTGCGGAGACCACATAGAGATATTTGGTCTGATCCGCAATGATGTCCCTCAGGGCGAACTGGGCCTCGACCTGAATGAACCACGAGGTCGCTTGCTGCTCCCAGAACTGCGGTAGCTTCAGCGAAATGGCGTTGGCCTCCATGTTGTGTTCTTTTTGCAAAAAACGTTCACAAAAAACGGGGTCAGCAATGTAGGAATCATCGAATTCCTAACTGATAACTGAGGTCGACTCAGGAGATCAAACAAACAGGTCTTTAATGTAAGACTAAACGAGTTCGAACCGTTTGTTGAGATCGATACAGGAGAACCACGAAAACAGGTCTTAACAAGATGGAGATTCCACGAGGACTGCCTGGGCAGTCATGTGGTTTGCGACGTGACGTCATCGCGTTTGCCCGCATTTTCCCGCGCTCTTAATTGGGCATCGCCCCATACATACAAACACTATATACAAAACGAAGTAATGTCTAACACAATGGTACAGGTTTAGGCTGGTGTTAGAACATCATTAAAGGGAATTATATACAGTTGCCCAGAGTCATTCAGTGGCTCCGCCACAATGATATGTTATCTGCATATGGTAATCCGTAGAGTTTCTAGGCATGCTATGACTATGCATAACTTAGACTTTCAGCAATGCTTAGCAGAAAGTAGATTGAGGTAGTTGAGGAATCAATGTTTAAAACATTTCATCCTCAAGGTGGGGATTTGTACGAAAGGCTGATATTTAAAGATATTTAGTAGATGAGAATCATATATGTATAACTTTAAGTGTAGCCATTGACCAAATAATATTACCCATAATTACTCCTGGGTAGCTAAAAAAGCTAAGACTTGTTCAGAATGCAGCTGTAAAGGACAGTCAAAAGCAGTTTTGACTAAGTTTTGATAACAAACAGCCACAGACTGCAAGTGAAGGTCAAATCATTAAATTGCTAAGAAAAACATATTATGATGCTGAATAGAACTTAGAATTCGCTTAACAAAACTAATTGCAAAATATTTAAAGAATAACTAGTATAAATTCCAATAAAATGAGAGAGATCATGGAAGTTAAGGTATTTATCTGGTAGATTAAAGTAAGATAGTTTGGATACCTCAAGACAAGTGAGGCAGCAGAATGATATAGGCCCTTGGTATAAAGGCTTTGTCCCAGGGAGACATGAAATTAAAGCGATAAAGTAAATTCCAATGGGGTGAAAAGCTATAAACAAGATAACACGACAGTGGAACAGGGTTAATGGAAATGTACTGGAAAAGGAGTGGCCAGGTTACTAGCCTTAGCCTGAGCGACAATGGTATTTTGACCATTAGAACCAATTAAAAAAGGTGATTTTGTTAAAGACCATATATGGACACTGGCCAAACAAACTGTTGATAAGGAATGGGTTAAAACCTCGATACTCAAAGAACAGCTTTACACAGAGATTTGCTGCGAAGAAAAGGAACAGACTTGCGACGACGTTGCCTGTGTCGGAAGGGCTCCAGAGACCAAGGGCTGCGAGCTATTCATTTTACTATCGCCTAATGTTAAGTATTAATTACGCTGTAAGCTTAATAAATCTGATCTATTGCTCAAACATACTGGCTGCTGCCTATTTATGTCTTGTCCAAGAACTCTGAGTGGTCACTTGACTGACTCACAGTAATAAAACGTCCTAAGGCGTTGCACAGGAGTATTTTAAGACAAAAAATTTGACACCAATCCACATAAGGATAAATTAGGGCTGATGACCAAAAGCTTGGTCAACGAGGTAGGTTTTAAGGAGCGTCTTAAAGGAGGAAAGAGAGGTAGCGAGGCAGACTGGTTTAGGCAGGGAATTCCAGAGCTTAGGGCCCAGGCAACAGAAGGCACGGCCACCAAATGTTGAGTGATTATAATCAGGGATGCTCAAGAGGACAGAATTAGAGGAGCGCAGATATTTTGGGGAGTTGTGGGGCTGAAGGGGATTATAGAGATAGGAAGGGGAGAGGCCATGGAGGGATTTGAAAACAAGGATGAGAATTTTGAAATCGAGGTACTGCTTAACCAGGAGCCAATGTAGGTCAGCGAGCACAGGGGTGATGGGCGAAAGGGACTTGGTGCGAGTTAGGACACAGGCAGCCGAGTTTTGGATGACCACAAGTTTACGTAGGGTGGAATGTGGGAGGCCAGCCAGGAGTGCGTTGGAATAGTCAAGTCTAGAGCTAACAAAGGCATGGATGAAGGTTTCAGCATCGGATGAGCTGAGACAAGGGCGGAGACGGGCGATGTTACGGAGGTGGAAGTAGGCCGTCTTTGTTATGCTGCGCTTATCCTTCCACCCCCGGCGCACCATGGTTGCAGTGTGTATCATCTACAAGATGCACTGCAACAACTCGCCAAGGCGTCTTCGACAGCACCTCCCAAACTTGCGGTCTCTGCCAACTAGAAGGACAAGGCAAGCAGCTGCATGGGAACACCACCACCTGCAAGTTCCCTTCCAAGTCACACCCGCCACCGACTTGGACATATATCGCCGCTCCTTCATCGTTGCTGGGTCAAAATTCTGGAACTCCCTAACAGCACTGTGTGAGTACCTTCACCACATGGACCGCAGCAGTTCAAGGCAGCGGCTCACCACCACCTTCTCGAGGGCAACCAGTGATGGGCAATAAATGCTGGCCTTGCCAGCAAGAATGAAAACCAAACTTAAGCATTAATACGCTAACATCGCAGAGCGCAACTTCACCTCTCTAATTACAGTCTCGTGCAATCGTCAAGCCGCTCCCATCAAAGAACAGCCTGACCATATGCAAATTATTCCACAGAGCTGCCAATTACAAATGCACAGCTATGTAACAAGTCTTTATTTACTCAGCTACATGAGAAAACAGCAAAGAGAAAGCCAATACTGGTTAAAACATTTGGCACTACAGGCTCACCTAACTATTATGAGCTCTTATCTAGTTTTGTCGCTGCACAGCTTAGTGCTGAGTTGGCTGCTCTGCTCTTTTGCTTTCTTTCAGGTACTTTATCAAAAGAGTACACGCATTCTGGAATATGTCTGAATACATTTCTTTCTCTCCAATAATTAACATTCCAGTCGATGGTCTAATTAAATATATCTCGATAAAGTAACTTGCACTCAATTAAAATTAACATTCTAACTGAAGTAATTGCTGTATTTTGCTTTAATATTACTATCGGCTATGCAGAAATGGTGCATATAAATTAAATATGTCAAGGCGAGAATACAATCAAGATGTCTAGGTTGCTATAATGGGGATTTCCAGTAGGCATAATGGATCTCAGTCTGAGGGAAGGCTTTTCCTGAGGCGAGATGGAAGAAAACAGATTCAATTTTATTGCCGTTGGAAGGGATCAGGTCCCTTCAGCCCAGCTGAAGCTTAGACCTGTGATTTCAGATCTCTTTAGTTATAGTTATTTTCTGGTGCGTTTGATGTATTTATAGTATTGACACTTGAAGTGACCCTTTCTGTCAGTTAGTTGGATCAAATGCATTTGGACAAGCCCAGTGATACCTGTATTGAGCACTGATGTACACTGACTAGTTTTCTGTTAGCCAATTTGAGTGGCTTTAATGTCAGTGGTGGTGATGCCCATGGCTCAGGTGAACCATGGAGATAGAAAGTTAGGAAAGAATGTAATGAATTAGATTTGTAGCTCCTGCAAAAGTGCTGCTAAAATATCTATCGAAACCTTAAAAAGCCTTTATTCCACGCTTGACCATGTTTGAATCCATATCTTTTAAGGTCTTAATATTAACAGTCATTTTTCACAAATTTAAGAGGAAAGTCTATTTTGATGGAATCATATAAAGTATCAATCCATTTATGACTGACCTATTTCACATCTAATTTAAAATGTAATTGAAGTGTAGATAGTAGCGGGCAACTTGTAATGGGTGATGGTTATGGTATCAATTCAAGGCTTGCATCCTTCAGGGGTGTTAAGAGCTGCTCTTTACAGCCTTCTCCTTCTGGAATAAAACATGAGCGATGAGTCACAGCTTTAATATTCCAGCTCAAGGATTGCACGGAATAAAAGAGTATAATGGCTGCTAATAATCTCGACACATTTCGTTGCACCCATGCATGAGTACCACCTGCCTAATGTCAATAAAGTAATAAAAATTAAAAATGGCATATTTAATCTGCCTACGCCTCCTTCCTTCACGCTAATGGTGATCTGAAGTTATAACCGTGTTGCTGGGTGAATATTTTCCCATTATTCTGCTTCTTGCTCAAATAACAGTGCACAGTTCTGCTTCAGAGCATGTGTTGGTGCTGCAGTCGGCTGTTTTTTTATGTTTTACTTATCATAAGACTGCAGCAGGTCAAATCGGGATAACTTCCTAAAATAATTTAACAGGCCCTTTCATTGCAGTCAAACATGCATTGTAAATCAAGGTGCAATCTTCAGCCCCTCATATTTCAGTCATAGTGGTTATGATTTACCCTGTAATCCATTCGAGAGTATGGGTTCTTTACCGTTCCTGGATGGAAATAACTGCTTGCACTAAAGGCAGTTATACCAACATGGCCTCTTTAAAATTTGTTTCAATGCCTTTCAGAATGAATACCTCATTATTCTTCATGATTTATAGCCCACTAAATGTTACTTGCCATTCTCCTCCCACGATCCAGTGAGCTGCTTTGGACCATCGTGTCAGCTGTGGCTCAGGGGGCAGCACTCTCTAGGTGGGAGGGGCTAGGAGTGAGCAGGTGTTACTGGTTGCCTGATTGCTGCAGGGAGTTGGAGTGAGCTTGTAAAATGTTGGTGGTGTTTTTTTTCAGGTTTTAGGGCCTTTTTGGCCCATAAACAGCAGCCAGATGGCTGCTGAGGGGTCCGGAGTGCCGGGCCCCTCAGAGGACAGTGTTCCCAAGATGAATTTAATCACGGGAGAAACTGTGGTTGGAAGGGAAAGAAAAAGGCTCAAAGATTTGGGCCGGGACCCCAGGACGTTTGGAAAAGAAAACACGGTGGTGGTTCAGTGCGAGGATAAGGAGATACGAGCTTGGGATATTATCCAAGCGGTACATGAGGACTGTGGCAAGGGAAGCTGCTTTGGCCAATCAAAGCCGAATGTTGGGTTTGAGGAGATGGTCAGTGGCCGAGAGGAGGTGGAAAGACTTTTACTCAGTTTGAAGGTTGCCGATAAGTTCTTGGAGGTAGCTTTGTTATATTTGGAAGAGGTGGTGGTCTTCAGCTTTCTGTTCTGGGGAGATCTCTAAATCATCCTGAGAGGAAGGAATTAACTTAGAATACAGACTGTCAGTGTTTGACAGCTTCAAACAGCTGTGAAACGCTGATATTTCATCTGTCAAAAGGTCTTGACAGATGAAATATCAATCTATGATGTCACCTGTTGCCAGGTGGCCCTTAATTGACCCGCTGAGCCTGCTGGGTGGGCTCAACAAGGTCAATCAAGTAAAAATCGTGTGGGTTGGCTAGAACTCGATGAGGCGGGACTACAACCCCTACCCGACTCCTCAATGAAAATCCAGCCCGATGTATCTGACGGGGAGCAGGATTATGTATCTGATGGGGAGCAGGCACAGAAGGTTACAGAAGAGCTTGAGAGTGAGGAATTAGAGAGGGACAGAGACATGGAAGTGGGGGGTGGGATGGCATCATGTGGAAAGGGAAAGGTTAGTGAGGGGCAGAAGGAGGGAGAAGGGGCAGCTCCTTGGCCCAAATTTAATGCAAGGAAGAGGCTGAAACAGCAGGGAAGGTTCAAACAGGAGGTGAAAAAGAGTTGGAGGCTGCAGGAAAAGCAACAGCTGGCCGAAAAGTTGGGAAGGAGCATAAGAGGAGGGAAGGGCCAGAGATTAAATGATGAGGAGATTATCAGGCATACATCCCTTCTTCGGAGCCATGATTACATTGGTCTCGATTAATGTGAACGGACTGAGGGGTGAGAAGAAATTGCAGCAGTTGTTGCAGGGTTTTAAAGGCACGGACTTGTGTCTGCAAGAAACCTTTTGGGATGAGGATATCCTAGAAAGAGTTCGGAAGGTTTGGAAAGGAGGGGTGTTTGCAAGTTGTGCAAACAATAATCGTAGAGGGGTGGCTGTTTTGGTGAGTCCGTCCATAAAAGAGAATGTTGCCTTGGTGGGCAAGGACACTGAGGGAAGATTTTTACGGCTAAGGGTAAAAATAGAGGAATTTAATTGCGATCTCTTTAATATCTATGCACCGAACGACCATTGCAAGCGCCGCGAGTTTTTTCGGGGGTTATTCACTGAAGTGGCAGAGGTGGAAAATCCTTGTATAGTGGGGGATTTTAATGTATTTTTATCTTGGATGGACATTTCAGCCCAGATGACCTTTAAGGATGATAACTCCAGAGGGATGATTGTAAAAATGATGGCAAATTTAAATTTGAGAGACTTATGGAGGTACCGGAACCCCATAAAAAGGGAGTTCTCCAGAACAGGTTGGGTGGGTGATGTTTAAAAACAGAGCCGAATAGATTTTGTGTTAATGCGAGAAGAGTTAAATTCTGAGGTGATGGAGATTTATTATAAAAAAGTATTTTTTAGTGACCACTCGGCTTTGGTTATTAGAATTAGGAACAGCAGAGCTAAGATCGGTTCAGGGGTGTAGATTTCAAACAATCAATACCTGAAAGAAATTGCTTATAAAGAAGGGATTTTAAATAAAATAAAGAATGCTTGGAAGGAACCTTTGTTCTTGAAAGAAAGAAGAGTTTGGTGGGACAATTTCAAATATGAGGTAAAAGTTTTTCAGTACATTATGGGAAAAAGAGAATGGCAGCTAACCGGCATTGAGAAGAGAATATAAACAAAAGGTTTATGGATGTCTGTAAAGCAGTTGACGGAGGGGATAAGGGAGCTGAGACTAAGTTCCAGGTGTTAAAGGAAGAGTGGGAATTATTGCAAGCTGAAAAATGCAAGGGGGCCATTCTCCGTGCAAAGGCTAGAGATGCATTGCAGGGCGAAAGATGCACTAGATATTTTCTAGAGCAAGAGAAGCTGATACAATTGGAGAGTTGAAGGTTGGGGAGAAGATCATTAATGAAAGTGGGGAGATTTTAGAGGCGGCTAGCAGCTTTTATCAATAGTTATATACAAAAGAAGACATTTCCAATTTGGTGATGGAGAAGGTTAGTGCTTTTATTGAAGAGGGTTTAAAGGAGGATGAGAGAAGCATGTGTGACAAAGAAGTAGGGTTAGCGGAAATAAAAGTAGCAGTAAGTGGAATGAAGGGGGGAGAAGCTCATGGTCCGATGGACTAAGTGCAGAATTTTATAAAGAATTTTTCGAGATTTTAAGTCCATTGCTCTTAGAAGTTTTTAAGGGAATTAAAATTGAGGGAAGCCTGGCCCCATCTATAAGGAGAGGTGTCATAAGCTTAGCTTATAAAAATATAAAGGGGATAGAAGTGATCTGAAGAATTGGTGGCCCATCACATTATTAAATGGCGAGGGTTATGGCAAATCGTATGAAGGAGGTGTTGCCGCAGATAATTTTGCCCTCTCAGTCCGATGGAGTCATCGGCCGGGACATCGCAGACTCTGTGGTCTCAATCTGAGATGCGATAGAGCTCATGGAAGAGAGTGGGAGGGAGGATTATGTATTAAAGATAGATCAAGAGAAAGCCTTTGATGGGTCTCTCATGAGTTTTTATTGAAGGTTTTGGAAGCATTTGGTTTTGGGGAAAATTTCATTGAGTGGATAAGGATTTTTTATTTAAACATATTTAGCTGTGTTAAATGTAATAGTTTTTTATCCAAGTATTTTCTGATACAGAGGTCAGTGAGACATGGTTGTCCCCTATCCCCATTATTGTACACATTGGTAGCAGAACCATTAGGTTACATGATGCGAAAGAAACAAGGTGTAGTTAGGATTGCGGTTCCCAGTTCTGGGCTGGTGTCAATACACAGATGACACAACCTTAACATTGAGAAATGGGGAGTCAGTGAGGAAAGCTATGGATGTAGTGGAGGAGTATTTTAGAGCTTCAGGAGCCAGAGTGAATTATAGTAATTCCCAATGCCTGGTTGCAGGAAGGGGTAGGGGGGAATGGTTGGAGGAAAGTCCCTTTAAGGTGGTGGAGGTTTGGGAAGTTCTGGGGGTGCATATGGGGTGCAAGAAAGACAGGATGAAGTGGATCGATTAAATTGGGAACCAAAGGTTATGAAAATTAAAAAGATTTTGGGAAGATGGGAAAGAAGGTGGCTGGAAGTGCAAGTAAGAGTGAAGCTATGGTACTTATTGATGGTGGAGGATATTCCTGAGTGGGCAAAAAAGTCCATCCGAGAGACTTGTGTGAGGTTTTTATGGGGAGGGAAACCAGCCTTGGTGGCTTACAATACCATCATTGGACGGAGAAATCAGGGAAGACTCAATTTCCTAGATAGTGATTTGAAGAAAAAACCCTTTAGAATCAAATGGGTGAAGAGATTTCTTCAGAAGTCAAATACAAGTTTTTGGAATAGTTGTTTTGAGCATTTTTTTAAATGAAGTGGGATAGTAAGGCGGGGGATATTGTATATGGAATACAATAATATGTTTTTGAAATCGATTAAACTTCTCCCTAGGTTTTATAAGGGGGTTGTAGAGACTTGGGCCCAATTTTTAAAAAGTGCGCAGTTTATGCCCAAGGGAGCTGAAGAATTTTTAGAACATCCCTTATTTTTGAACAGGTTGGCCAACATCGAAGGAGAGGTATTATTTAATCAAGCTTTTATAAAAGCTGGTATTATATGTGTGAAATATGTATTATACGAGGTAATTCCAGGTTAGTTGCCACAAGCGATAGTGAGGGACATGGTGTGGGAGGAGGATCAAGAGGTAGAGGAAAAAGCAATAGGGATCATGTATGAGAAGATTGTGAGGGCAATGCCACAGGATTGGATGGAAGAAATAAATGCGGAAATCTCCAAAGGAAGTAAAATGCGTCCTGCTTTTTCAAGCTTTCTGCTGGAGAAAGGGGGCGAGTTGGTCCAATTTGACAACTATAATACTCAAGATTTCTATGAGGTATTTAGAGAATGGAGATTCAAGACACCTGCTGGTCAGGAGTTTTGACAGAGTATATACCCACAGCTGGACTTCAACAGGATTTGGAAGGGAGTGTGGGCGAATTTTAAATGTCCAGAGTGGATTGAACTGGATTTCAAATTGGCTCATAACTGGATTTTTACCATGACGGTCTTGTGTAAGGTTGGACGAGTGGAGGGGGCAACTTGCCCAGTGTGTGGGACACGGGATGAAACTCTGTCCCATTTACTGGTGTTGTGTCAGCATTTAAATTATTTTAAGTATTATGTTCGACAATTGTGTGAAGTTTTTTTGCTGGGTGGGGACCGAAGAGCGAGAATGGGAATCCCGTGGGCCTCAATTTTGAGATGGGGATTGCAGGAGAGTCTGCCCGAGTCTAGCGGAGCGGCAATTAATTTAATGTTCAGTTTGGCTAGATTCATGATTGTGCAAAGAAGGAATGCTCCGTTTTTTAAGGGGAGGAGAATCAATCTAAAAGAGTACAGGAAAGTCTTTGGTATCTGGCACCGACGGGACCGGGATGGTGCCGGTTGATTAAAAATTCCAGATGACGGACAGAGTTATCTACTGAGGCTATTTTTAACAAACAAAATTTTAAAAATCAAGAAATGTGCAGTATACAGTAATTGGGTACTCACCTACACCGCGGGAGAGTCAGACTTCTGTTATTGAGGTGTTCGGACTTCCGACAGCGCCAAGAAGCCGAGTAGTGGCAGTTTGGAGAACTACCCCCACTGACTAACTTGACCACCGCGGGAGACTCGGACTCGGCAACATTGCCGGTTATTGAGGTGTTGTTTTCGGAGTATGAATTTTGCCGGTTAATAGAGAATTCCGGATTTAGGTGCTGTTTAAACGAGAGTTTCCTGTATTTTAAATATAAGCTAAAATATCATTATAAGGCTCTGTGGATGTTTTATTCAGAAAGGAATTTAAAGATAGTATTTTACAATCAATTTTTAAAGTACAATCGATTAATATATGTTACGGGAGACAAATTAAACTTCAGGTTTTGATGTTAAAATGTGGTGGAGGAATGGCTGTGCAGAGCGGCGGAATTGATTTGTATGATACAATGTTCTTAATGTTCAATAAAGTATTAAAAAAAGTGGATTGCACACTTGCCTCTGAGTCAGAAGGTTGTGGGTTCAAGTCCCACTCCAGGGACTTGAGCACATAGTCGAGGCTGACACTCCAGTGCAATGCTGAGGGAGTGCTGCACTGTCGAAGGTGCTGTCTTTCTGATGAGACATTAAACCGAGGCCCCATCTGCTCTCTCAGGTAGACGTAAAAGATCCCACAGCACTATTTCGAAGAAGAGCAGGGGAGTTATCCCCGGTGTCCTGGCCAATATTTATCCCTCAACCAACATAACAAAAGCAGATTATCTGGTCATTTGTCACATTGCTGTTTGTGGGAGCTTGCTGTGCGCAAATTGGCTGCCACGTTTCCCACATTACAACTGATGTAAGCCCCCAAAGTGTGGACTAAGTGATATACAAAGTCGACGTCACTGGATTGTTGAAAGAAAGACAGACCACTAATTGAAGTCAAAAACGGTTTACTCAGGCCTGAGGAGAGCCTTCAGATCACATCTGAATCGAACTCTAACAAGCCGCTCAAAGTCCACACAGTTATACAAAAATTAAGGCCCTGCCCTAGAGGCGGGGATAAGCTTATTAGCATATACAGAGATATAGCTAAATTGTAATTATAAAACCATGACATTCCATCCTTCCAATCGCTTACAAATCTCACATTTTGTTATCAGTTGGTCCCGTCACTCCTTGTGACCATGGGCCTCATCTTTATTACTTTACAATCATCCATTTGCCGTTGTCAGATGGTTCGGTCTTTTTAAATGTTTTTCTAAGATAGTAGATCTTTTCAAAGCGGCAATCCGCGGACCCTCTGTCTCTCTCTTGGGTCATCTCTACAAGGCAAAAACACTTTAGTTAATCTTAAGTATTTTTTGAAGAATAGAACTCTGTTGTGTTTTACTCTAAACAGACCCTTAAGTGCATAGTTGTGACCTGCTTGGCCGAACCCATATATCTCTCCATCTTTCCAGGGGTTGTTCTGACAGTTTTAACCTCTCAGCATTTGACCCTTAGTCTTGTTTAAACTTATCTGGGTTTATACAATTTTACAGACTTCTATTGTCCAACTCAAGAGCATGAATTAACCCATTCCCTCCACTTTGTATATTGGTGTTACAAGTGAATCCTGGTTTGTCTTGCCCTATTAAATCCAATTTTTTAATATCTTACTTCAGTCACCCCTTTTGACCTTTTGGACAATTGCTCCAAAACAGGTCAACATGTATTTCCACTTCCTGATGTCTGCCAGTGCATGCACTCCCTGGCCTTCTATGCGTATAACATGGTGGTCTTCCCTTTACGGTGGGCTTTCCTTTAGGTGTAGCCATTCCCGGGGCCCCTTAGACCCTGCACTAATGGTTTAGGCTTTCTGCTCAGGCCTGTCCCTCATTCCCGCGTTGGGTGCGTGACGAGCCAATTCGAGACTGTCATCACTCACCAATCCTTATTCATCACCTTCCTTCTGCTACTCTCCTTCTGCCACCCTCCTTCTGCCACCTCCTTCTGCCACCTCCTTCTGCCACCTCCTTCTTATGGTTGGCCGGCCCCGTCCTTAATTACCATGCCCAATTAATCTCTCATAATTTCAGGGCTTCCTATCACATCTTACACCATTTGCCTTGGAGAAGTTTTCCATTCTTAACTTCGCTATCTGCCTCTCCTCAGGCTCGACTTCTTTTACTGCACCAATTTCGGCTTTACTCATTCTGGTGCAGAGGCACTGGAGCAGTAAAAATACACAATATATCGTAATAACAATCATGAGGAATATCATTATGCCTTGTATCACTGAAGCGCCCAACGTCCCTGACCATCCTGATCTCCAATTATCAAAATAGGAGGAAGTGAGTGAGTTTCCTCTAATGTTGTACTAATGTCTTTTTGTTGTCTCTTTAAGCCTTCTTCTATTTTATGATAGTACTTTAAAATTTCCTTCGTTTCCTGTCGTAACTTCTGCCAAGCTTCCTCTAACTTAGGAATTGCCTTGGGCTCTGGTATGACATAAGTTTCAACCCTTTTTAGTAAGTCCCATATTAACAAATGACCAGGTTTTCCTATCTGTATAGGTATCTTTAGACTGACACAAAGGTTTGGTTGGGGAATGGTACAAGCCATATCTTGATATTCATATTTCTGTTCAATTGTGGTGACACAGCATGTCCCATTGTTCCTTGGTGCTACCCATGTCCAGTGTATCCCCCTTGGGTGTACCTCGAGGGTGCAATTGGTAATTTTCGCAAATCCGCACTTGGATGTGTCTCCCCCGGTGGGGGGGGTGAGTGTACACCCATGTCCTTCCCTTGTGGTGGCACCTGTCCATTACCACCCCCCTTAAGGTTCCATTCTTCTGGTTATTCTCTTCATCCCTTTCACAAAGTGCCTTGGTAGGACATCATGATATTTAACCCACTTTCCCTTTGTACCTCTCCTATATTAATCACGTCATATCGGGGTTGTCCCTCTTCTGGGAATTGTGGGATGGCCAGTACAAAGCCAATCATCTTAGTCCATGGGGTCAGACAATCGCCTGTCCGGTATACTTGTCCCATTTTACACCCCTTGCATAGGCTTTTATTTGTGTCAATCCAAGGTTCCAGATCCTCATTAGTAATCCAATCAGGGATCTGTCCATTATTTATTTGCCTCATGTTATGCTGAGCATTCGACAATAGCCATGAGCCATACATGACACATATTAGTTCCTTATCGGTTTGGCGAGAAGCATTATTAAGTCGATCAATAATTGTATTGATTGTTTCTGCATGGGGGGCTACTATCTCTTCCACCCCCAACAATTGCATTATTGTTTGGTTTCGCTGCCAGTGTCAATTGCTGGCTCTTTCCGGTAGCTTGTTTTAGTAACTTCTCTATTTTTGCTTGTAATTCTTCTACTGCTTCGTTTACTCCTTCTATGTCCAAGCTATTAACTGTTGCTAACCCGGCCGCATACCCTGCTCCGGTCGTTTCCAATACTCCCCGTTTCTTACATCTTTGTAAGATAGATTTTCCCCTGTGGATCCTCTAATTGTTTTACCCACAGGGAGTCCCATATTTGTTTTGTATCTCAAAAGTACTCATATTAATGGCAAGCTTAGTAACTCTATGTGCCACACTATGATACACTTCATCCTGTGTTCTTCTTACTACTAATCCCCTCGACAATGGCAATACTAATGTTCATCCCTAGGATCAAGGCGAGGATGCTCCATTTCATTCCAGCCGTTCAATGTTCCTGTAATTACAAAAAGGGGGCTGGTCGTCACCAGCCAGTTAGAATTATTCGGCTCTTATCCATTTTATCAGTTCAAAATGCTGTACATCTGGTTCATTTCTTGTTCTGTGGCTCTGTCCCCAGCCATACCTGAAGATGCAAACTATGGCATAATAACATTATCATCATATACAGCCCTATCATTGATATGTGTAGTACAGGGTATCTCCCCTTCCCATTCTTTATATCTTCTAGTATACTCCTCACTCTGTCAAAAAGGGCACCATCTCTGGTTTACTCATTGTCTTTCTTATATATTTTTAACTGAGTCCAGTGTTTCCACCTTCCTTTACCCATGCCAGACCCATCTACACGAGCGCATGTGTCATTATTCATTAATACTTCATAAGGTCCTGACCATTTGGGTGCTAGCCCTGGTTTGGCTGGTATTATTTCTGCCATCATTTTGCTACCTACTGCTGGGACCTCCTTCTGGTCGTCCCGTGTATCCTGTTCTCGATCCCGTATAATCTGTTGGTCTTTGGCCTCATGTCTCTAACTATCTGTCCAGATTTATCTTTGGGTAACAGGACAGCCTTCCAAGCAGTCTCCCGGCCGTTTGAGACGGTGCTGCAATTAGTTTATAAGATAACTTCCATTTATCAAATCCTAATTTTCCTTCTATCACTGTGGGGAAATATTAACTTAACATTAAGAAACTTAAATTTAATAATGTCCAATATCTTTAAATTCTATTCAGTAATACTGAAGTTGTTGCTTGATGAACTCAAACAGCTGTCAGTGGAAAGGGTTAACTCCTTCGCAGGCTTTTGAAGGTGGAGTTAAACATTATTGCGTTACTTCACGCAACCCAAAAACATCCCTGACTTGAAAGACAGTTGTGGTTTCACACTTTAACTAAACATGAACATTTGGGCTTCCTTGGTCAGATTCCCTTTCTCAGTTGCTCGTTTAGCTGCCCATGCATTGCCCTGTTGGTGTCGGTCAGTAATCCTCTTGTGTGCTTTAATTTATTATTATGCACTCTTTGGGTAGGAGAGAGGTTCCTACTAATTCCTTGATTATATTTTTGTGTCTTACGGGTCCTCCTCCTGGTGTCATATATCCCTGCCTACGCCCAGCTGTCATGTAATCAGACACCACCCCAAAGGCATCCCGACTCTCTATATAGGTTTACACTTTTTCCTTTGGCTACCCCCTTTGATCAAATCCTGTATAGGCTGGGCCATTTCTGCATATTCTGGGATAAAGTTCCGGCAATAATTAAATAGCCCTAGTACTTGCCTGACCCCATCCCCTCTCTGGCGCGGTCCCTTTCTGCTGCCATCTCTGAGGGCTTCCCCCTTTCATTTCACAAACCTTGCCCTTTGGCTTATTCATTACCCCGATATTCCTTTTATCTGTATGGCACACCTCAAAGCGCAGGGTCATTTTCCTCACAACTTTAGCCTTTATATTTACCCCATCTTCTGGATCAAAATCTGACCATAGCTGCTTGTAAGTACTGGACTGATACATCAAAGCACGCAGCTAGTGATTGCGTGCAGCTCAGCTAGCTGTCCTCTGGGTCCTAGTGCTCCTCCCATGTGGGCCACAGTCTGTCGGCACATGCTGCCGGAGTCTCATTTGCTCTACGTCTGCTATAGCCTTTAAAAGGATCCCCTGCTAGCCCCAACTTATTCATATTACTGGACATTTTCCTTCACTCCTCCGTATTACAGGACCACAAACTCCCGATTGAGCAGCCCTAAGTCATTAATATGCTTCCTTTAATGGCCACACATCACACTGATTCTGATTACTTATCCCTTGATTCTCAAGGTACTGTTCTTTATTAACCCACCTTTCTGTCTTCGGGCATTTATCTCTTCCCTTGTGTTACTATGTATCCTAGGTAGATTACTTCATCCTTCCCTACCTGTACCTTTCTAAGGTTTAACTCTAGTCCCGCCTTCTATAGGGCTCCCAGTACCATAGTCAATTAAATATTGTAGAGGGACCTGCCACTATTGGACATTCTTGCAGAGTGGAGTTATCTTATTCAATTCGGACTACACCAATTTACATCAACCAGAATTTCACTGTGGCCACAATGAAAGTCTGGTTTTAACAAGTTAATTTACCTCATAACTCCAAGGTTAGATTTTAGACTGAAACTTAATCTTTTGTTAAACAAACTTTTTGTTGCTCTTCTCAGTTTTTACACTCCAGCTCATTTAAATTGTAATAGGTTTTTTTCCCTTCTGAGGGCACAATCTTATTCGCACATTCTTAAACTTCCAAAGTCCAAGACAAGACAAAAGGGTTAAATGCTTTTCTTTAACACAGAGAAGTGGGTGGAGCTACAACACACACAGCAGACATTTCTTCTTTCCTAAGGGACAGATTTTCAGACAAAGGAATATTGTAACCTCTTAAACATTCCTAGTCAGGAAAACATTCACACTTTAACACACATTTTCATACAAACTGTAATTCCAGCATATGTCTAAGGTTCCTTTCACTCAGCAAATGTCGTGTTTTACTTGTCTTGGTACAGATGCTAATAACTTCCATGTAGGTAAAACTTTAAGTTTATTGTTTCCTTCCTTTTTAAATCTGTGACTCAACAGCTTTCCCTAGTTTCCAGATCCCTGTTTGTTTTTTTTCCTTGCTGGGGTTTCAAATTGGTTCGCCTGCAATATCTCTCCCTTCTGTTTCGATTCCTTACATTGTCTGTAACAAGCTCAGATTACCGTGCCTCTTTATCTTTAGCTCCTCCCCCCACTAAGCCTTTTGGCTCTAACTGCTACGTTTAATGCTTAATTCACGGTGTTGGTGAATTAGGTTTGTACGCTACGTTGTTCGCCCCTATAGCGTTACCTTGATTAGTTTCTTACTTTCTGTCAATCACTCCATTTCGTTAAACACACACACCAACCCTTTAGTCCCGAGGTTTTGATGCTGTGGGGTCTGTGGCTCCCAGCATCCTACTTGATCCTGGCCATCACGTGGGACTACTGTCCTCTTAATTCAGGCTCAGGTTAGTCATTGGGACAGACCTCACCCATGTCCGTTTTAACCTCTTAGTGACTGTAGGGTTTTATTTAATTCATTCACTACGGTGCACCCATTCATTTATTAGTTTGTTGAGGTTTCGCCACCTCTCGGCTAAAAGGATTTCCCGCCTCCCGGGGTAGGGGTCGTTCCACCCCTCTCGGTATGCCGCCACTCGGCTTAGGGAACGCCCTGCCCCTATCTGAGGTTTCGCCTCTTCACGGCTTTAGGGAACACCCTGCCCCTAACTGCAGTCTACTTTATAACCACCTTCAATTAAAGGTGTCTTTCTTTTTATGTTCTTTTATACGTCGATTCTGACTTAACGTCTCACCAGCGATTAACCTCTAATTTTACAGGTGGTAATTAATACATACTCACCTGTCTTAGGTTAACGCTGTCCGAGAGTCTTGTTCAGATCACGTATCCCATCCTCGTCACCAATTGATGTAAGCCCCCAAAGTGCGGACTAAGTGATATACAAAGTCGACGTCACTGGCTTGTTGAAAGAAAGACAGACCACTAATTGAAGTCAAAAACGGTTTACTCAGGCCTGAGGAGAGCCTTCAGATCACATCTGAATTGAACTCTAACAAGCCTCTCAAAGTCCACACAGTTATACAAAAATTAAGGCCCTGCCTTAGAGGCAGGGATAAGCTTATTAGCATATACAGAGTTATAGCTAAATTGTAATTATAAAACCGTGACATTCCATCCTTCCAGTCGCTTACAAATCTCACATTTCGTTATCAGTTGGTCCCGTCACTCCTTGTGACCATGGGCCTCATCTTTATTACTTTACAATCATCCATTTGCCGTTGTCAGATGGTTCGGTCTTTTTAAATGTTTTTCTAAGATAGTAGATCTTTTCAAAGCGGGCAATCCGCGGACCCTCTGTCTCTCTCTTGGGTCATCTCTACAAGGCAAAAACACTTTAGTTAATCTTAAGTATTTTTTGAAGAATAGAACTCTGTTGTGTTTTACTCTAAACAGACCCTTAAGTGCATAGTTGTGACCTGCTTGGCCGAACCCATATATCTCTCCATCTTTCCAGGGGTTGTTCTGATAGTTATAACCTCTCAGCATTTGACCCTTAGTCTTGTTTAAACTTATCTGAGTTTATACAATTTTACAGACTTCTATTGTCCAACTCAAGAGCATGAATTAACCCATTCCCTCCACTTTGTATATTGGTGTTACAAGTGAATCCTGGTTTGTCTTGCCCTATTAAATCCAATTTTTTAATACCTTACTTCACAACAGTGACTACACTTCAAAAGTACTTAATTGGTTGTAAAGTGCTTTGAGATGTCCGGTGGTCATGAAAGGTGATATATAAATGCAAGTTATTCATTGTCACATTGGTGTTCAACATCCTGCACCTCCCATTGCACTTGGGGAGTCCTAATCAGGTATAGTCTTTAGGTGAAGCAGGATTAGAGGGCAGGGATAATTGGACAAAGGAATGCAAATGTAATTCAGTCCCCATTCTAAAGTCCTACATTCTGTCCATAGTTTTATATTACCATTGTAAACTCCTATGCCCGCCTTTAGAATGGAAATTGCCTATGGGTACTTGTCATTCTGTACTTATACTCTCCTGCCAGTGATCGACACAGAGACTTATAATGGAATTATATTGATGGGAAATATGTGCAGATGTAAGATTTTTAATATAGATGCACATCTACTTCAACTCCAATTTTTTTTGACAAGTAAAATTTGGAGAATGTCACTATTTTCAAATATGATTTTGGGAAGTGGGCAGTCCTTTAAAAATAATGGCCCGGATTTTGCGGTGGGTAATGACGATGAATTGTCAGCATTTGCCATCATTAACCCCCTGAAACTGACCGCAACTACAGGATTTAGCGCACCCGCATCTAAACATGGAAATCCTGAAGTTGCGATCAGTCATTCACTGCTCCGACACTGGCTGTGCTGTGGATAATCTGTTTCTGTTATGTTGGTTGAGGGATAAATATTGGGCAGGACACCGGGGATAACTCCTTCCCCACATAGCCACCAATCAGTGAAACTGACGAAAATTTGGGCTTTTCCACGGTAATAACGTTGTTAAATACCCCATTAAATGTTAAGCCTTGTTGGAATAGGTGTAACTGGGGTTTTAACTGCGTATTGATTGCTAACCAAATGTTCTGACCCCGAAAAATTTGTTTTTATATTTGTGGAGTGTCAAATTTCTCCATTATGGTAAAAATTCAAATTTATTAAAATAATGTAGAACTTTTTTTTTAGAGTTTGTTGATGATATTTCAGCTTCTACCTTATCCCATGTGAAGGTCCTATTTTTTATTTTGCTCTCTGTAGCATTTTTTAAAAGTCTGGATAAAAGCAGCTTCTCATTTCCTGGTTTCCTCTCTGTGAGAATTCTTCAATTTGATTGGCTGCTCAGACAGCTTGTTGATGTCACAGCCGCTCATAGCTGGAAATCCCCATGACAGAGCGCTGCAATCAATGGAACGTTGAAAAAGGCAAACCTGTGGGCAGCTTTCTTCGGGGCCAGTGGCGAACGCTTTTGCTTTGCCGCTGATTGCAAATTATGGGCCACTGTTTCTTGATGGAAATACAGATCTGACACTTCGGCCGGAGTCTAATACACCTGATAGGTAATGTGTCGGATATGGAGCATTAACCCGGGTAAAGAACCTTGCCCCGATTTTCCCCCAGTCGTCGGGCGGGTTTTCAGGTGGGCAGGAGCTGAAAAATCGCAGAAATAGGGGGTCGCGTCCCCACCCCGCCCGATTCCCCGCCCCGCCCGCCTTTCGCCCCCGGTTTCAGTGCGACCCGAATCAGTCCCGCACGCAGCAGGCGGGAATCGTCGGCGGGAGCCTAATGATCAATAATTGGCATGTTTAATCCTATTTTCAGGGTCCCTTGAAAATTTCAGCCTTTCCCCACGTAAAACACGCCTGGTGGGAACACCGCTGATGAAACCTGGTGTGAACAAAGTTGGCTTGCTTGCTTTCAGCTGCAGGTCAATCAGGACTGAAGAGATTTAATCAGACAGCATTTGTAGGCTGCAGGACCTTGTTGCTGAAGGCTTGGGACAACTTGTTGAAGGCTTAGGCACAACTGTGGAAGGTTGGAGCCTCACACACTTCTCCAGTGTGAGCTCCTGGGAAGCCCCTCTCACCACCCTAACTCAGCGCCTCCTCATCGGAGGCATCTGCCAGAAGCATGCGAGGCCTTTTGTTCCTTCCCTTCTTGGCATTAGAGGATCTCCAACAGCAGAGGATACTGGAGCAACTCCAGCAACAGCAGCACCAGCAACAGCAGCACAAGCAGGAACGACAGGCTGTGGCTCAGCCACCTGAGGCAGCACAGGCCAGAAGGGGCCAGCGCATGGAAGGCCGTCGGCGCAGGAGATACCCCCCAAACAGGGTCTACAGACACAGGGTGAGCTACCTCAACATGATTGAGCAGCAGTGCCAGAGGCGGCTCCGACTTTCGTGAGAGGTTGTGACTGACATCTGCGCAATGCTGCAGCAAGACCTGGAGCCCAGAGCACCAGGTCCACATTCCTTACCAGTGGCCATCAAAGTCACCACTGCACTCAACTTTTATGCCTCAGGCCCCTTCCAGGGATCAGCAGCAGACATCAGCGGCATCTCCCAGGCGGCCGCACACACTTGCATCAAACAGGTCACCGATGCCCTCTCTGCCCTCGCGCACAATCACATCCATTTCACCAGGGACCGCGCAAGCGTGAGGGTGCGAGCGCTTGGATTAGCTCAGCTAGCAGACTTTCCAGGGGTGCAGGGTGTCATTGACTGCACACATGTGGCCCTTAGGGCACCCCACCATAATCCAGGAGTTTTTGTCAACCGCAAGGGCTTCCACTCCCTTAACGTTCAGCTGGTGTGTGACCACAAGAAGGTGATTTTGCATGTTTGTGCCAAGTACCCTGGCAGCTGCCATGACTCCTTCATACTGCGCCAGTCTACTGTGCCTCCGCTATTCAGTCCGCCAAACAAACTTCAAGGATGGCTACTTGGAGACAAGGGATATCCCCTGTGCTCTTGGCTAATGACGCCGTTGAGGAGACCAGCCAGCGAAGCTGAGGAGCGCTACAACTCCAGCCACATTACCACCAGATGCATTATCGAGCAAACCATCGGATTGCTGAAGATGCGCTTCAGATGCCTCAATAGATCAGGTGGAGCCCTACAGTACTCATCAGCCAGGGTCTCTAAAGTCGTTGTGGTATGCTGTGTGCTTCAAACATGGCACAGCGTCGTGGCTTGCCGATTCCGCAGGACCAAAAGGCTCCTCACAGGGCCGCCTCGGATGAGGCTGATGCTGAGGATGATGCTGAGGAGGAGGAGGAGGAGGAGGAGGAGGAGGAAGACGGAAACAAGCATCCTACAGAGGCCCGCCAACCAGCGGCACCAGTACGCGAGAACATTGCTGGGCGGAATGCAAGGAACGCACTCATCCTGGGCAGATTTGCGTAGCCTGGTACATCAAACACTGCAGCCTCACTGCTTCTTAACTGACCATGGACAGTGGCCCATGCCTGCACATTCCTACCTATTTGACCAGCCTGCTGACATCTGCAAGTTATCCTAAGGCCTCTATGTGTTATCCCCATTCGCCAAATGACAGATGCCATAACTGCAGCAGTTGCCACCAGATATTTTATGTACAGGAAACTGATGGCATTAAAACTATTTACAAGACTTTTCACCCAAGTGACTACCCTTGTGATTAGTGGTGCTTTATTTTTCTCTTACGCGTGCTCCTACGTAGTGGTACTCCTGTGGCTTCAGCAGATGTGAAGGCCCCTTGCTCACTTTCCTGCTGCGCCTGTCTCGACACCTTTGGCGGGCGTCCTCTGGGGTGGCGAGCCTGTGAGGGCTCGCCAGCAGTCTGCTGCTCCTGTGGCTGTGCAGGGCTTGAGACTCCTGTCTCACTGGGGTGTGGACTCTGGCGGGGCTCTGACCGAGGGCTCTGAAGTGGCATGGCAGTGTGAGCGTGTGGAGAGGAGCCCCCACTTCCTTGAGGTGTGCCAACAACCTCCCTCTCATGGGTCAGCTCCCCCTCAGCGCCTGCAGGTGGCTGGAGATCACCTTGCTGCACATCAGGGGGGCCATGGGGACCCGTCTCAGCACTGGAAGTCCTGCTCAGAGGGACTTCCATGAAGGTCTGGTTTCGGTGCTCAATAGATGCCCATCGCTTCTCTAGAGATGCCATTCTATTCAGAGCACTCACCATGTTTTCGATACCCTGGCGACTAAGCTCCTCCATGGCCGCAGCCCTCCTCTCCTCGGCTACAGCCCTCCTCTCCTCAGCCACAGCCCTCCTCTCCTCGGCTGCAGCCCTCCTCTCCTTGGCAGTAGCCAGCCTTACCACGGAGATAGCCAACCTTTCCGTGGTGATGCTTTCATGCGCCAATGACTCCAATAAGGCTCTGCTCATGCTCGCCATGGACTCCACCATTCGTTCCACACTCGCAGCGACCCTGGAGACAAAACCTGCCAGAGAATCCTGCATCTGTGCATGGAGATCCATCACCTCTGTAGGGGTTCGCAAAATCCCTCAGCCCCGAAGATACTGGAGATATTAATCCACATCGTGGACGGAGACTGTGCGTGACTTTAAATTGTCTCTGGGTTGGACAATGTTTTAAAACGTGCCCAGAACCGCAAAAGGCTGCGTTGAGATGGGCAGCACGTGGACAACACCAGAATCGAGGAACTTCGTGGAAAAATTTGCACACTTTAAGGCAGCACATTTTATTTTTAAAAAACGTACTCTTGAGTTTTGAACTGTGTAAATTACAAAGGGATAAAAATGGCCGTCAGAAAAGCATGGCCAAGGACAAAGGGGCTTGGAAAACAGCTCGTGTAGGTCTGTGAAAAGTGGGAGGATCAAGCAGTGGCAGTCAGATTCTGTCAATCAAAAAAGGGAGTTTCCCTTCCCTACAGAGGCAATGTTTGTTTACAGAAACTGCTGCAGGATGTTGACATAAGGGATTAAACCACTTGAAACTGCAGTTTCAGTGACCGCAGGACAAAGGGCTTCTGTTTACCTAGTAATCCAACTCCATTCAAAGCCCAGCACACAATTGAGACACACCTAAACTACGGAAGAGACCGTTTAGACTAAGAAATGGAACAGTTTAAGATTGAATGGGTTTGAAACCCATTCCAGACAATGGGAGCAGTTTGGCCACTGGGAAATAGCCCATTTGAATCAGCCAATCATGGCCTTTCTCTCATGTATTCGAACTTTTCAGCGCCAAAACAGCAGGAGTTCCCAGGATATAAAGATAGCTTCTCAGAAGCATATTATTTTCCTTGGACTGCAGGTGAGCTCTTCTCTCTCTTTGGACCACAGGTGAGCAGGTTTCTGACTCCTCAGAAAGGCAATCTAGTAAGGAGTTAGAGGGGTGGTAATTTAAGGGAAATTGCTAAAATTGTAAGACTTACATTGTAGCCATTTATCCCTTGTTTTTGCCATCTGCCTTCCCCTGTTAAGCAATTTTACATTGATCATGTGGTGTAGATTCTTTATTGCTTTGATCGTGTGGTGTAGTTTCTTTATTGCTTTGAACATGTGGTGTAGTTTCTTAGTTTTAATAAAATTTGACTTTCTCACATCCAGATCATTTGTCCGTTTTTAATATATCATTAATTATAAGTTCCTCCAGTCAGAACTGGAAGGGTGGGTTTAGCGATTCGAAACCGCTGTTTGGGATTGGTCAGAGTGCAGTAGCAAAAAGCTGCTTGACCAGGTAAATTACCGTAAACCAGGTAAAGGAAGGTAAATTACCATAAACCAGGGAAAAGATGCCCCCTACAAATTGGCGACTGCGGCAGGACTGGAGGCAGTTCTTGATATGATGAGTGGTCTGGATCTGGAGAAAGCATCAGCTATTGCTTTTCTTGCTTTCAGTCTGTGGGTAGCCCTGCAGAAGTTAGCGGCAGCTGACCTATTATGGTATAGGTGGCTGGGTTAAGGAGGGTGAGATGAGGGTGCGGGAGGAGGTTAAAGAGGCCAAGAATTGGGAGTCAGAGTTGTAAAAATGCCAGGCGGAGGTAGAACGCCTCATAAGAGAGGTGAATGAGGCCAGAGATAGTGGGATGAGCGTGCGGGAAGAGAATGCACGCCTCACACTAGAGGTCACAAAATGCCAGGCAGAGATAGAGCGCCTTGTGCATGAAGTCACAGAGGCTAGGGACAGTGAGATGAGGCTACAGGAGGAAAACGCACACCTCACCCAAGAAGTTAGCGAGGGCAAAAGCCATGCGAGGCACAAGATAGAGTTCCTAAAGTGCCAGTTTACAGAAGCAAGGAGTAACGAGATGAGACTGCGGGAAGAGAATGCCTGCCTCACCTCAGAGGTAACAGAGCAGGAGGGGAAGGTTAGGGAGGTAAAGGCAGCTTATAAGCTGGCCTGCGACCAAAGGTTTGAGGAAGCAGATCATGGCCCCTGTAGGGCAGAGATAGAAAGCCTTAACATGGCTTTAAAAGGAGCAAAGGGAATGATTTGTCTGATCAGCCCGAAGGCAGGTCAGCCGGATTTTACTGGCAACTTAAGTAAAACAGCCCCACAGGCAACACCCAGGGAAAGGTTGGCTAGGGAATTAGAGATCCCAAGACTGCAGCCCACAGCTCCGACTTTTGAGGAGCTCTGGCATCAAGAAGGGGTGGACAATGGGGTGGTAGGAGAATGCCAGCAGGTCCCACTAGGCAGACGGGGACCAGGACCAGTGTACCCCCTCCGACAATGGAGGTATGGTCTGCCCGTGAACGATAATGACCCAGGGGCTGTTCAGCATACCTATCTGGTGGCCTATGATACCCAACAGCTCAGAGGCCTGGTGAAACATATTCCCCTGCTCTCTGAAAAGGGAGACCCCTCAGTGCACTTCCAGGGGATAGAACAGGCAGCCTGTGTTAACGGCTGTGATGAGGAAGAGAAAGCCAAAAGGTTGCTTTTCTCTGTAGATAGTACGCTCTATCAGACCCTTTCAGATGAGGCTAAGAGAGGGCAGAAGGGTTTTGAGGACCTAAAGGAGGAAATACTGGAAGCCATGAGTGCGAACGACGGCAATCTGTTCGATCGCATAGGGAAAACACTGCAGAAGGAAGGGAAGACCCCACAGGCATTTGCAGACAGGCTGTGGCCAGTCTACAACAGCGTGTGTACAGGGGGACAAAATAGGGCACAACTGAACCAGCAGCAGCGAACCCAGTGGCTTCGTTGCCTGGTGTCCAATTGCCTGCCCCAGATAAAAGCAAAGGCTGATACCTGGTTTGACCCCCGAGACCTCCTAGCAACCGAAGAGACTGTAATCTGGCAGCTCACAGTAGCATATAGGAGTGGTAGGAATAGTGGGACGCCCCCAGCAAAAGGGTAAGGTCCACGAGGTTAAACCTGGGGCTCAATGCAAGAAATAGTGGCGCCAGGAGGGGAGCCGTCCCTCCCAGAACAAGGTCACTTGTTACAGGTGCGGGGAGGAGGGCCACTGGCGCAGGGATTGTAAAAAGCCTGGGAGAGACGATAAAGCCAGGACCCCCGCAGCCCCAACTCAGAAGGCAGAGACAGAAACTCCTCCCGCTACAGTCGAGTCCGTCATGGAGTCGATACAATCTTTTCTCAGGGCCAGTCAGCAGAAGGTAGCAGCCATCAATGGTGCTGCAGCCCCCTCGCCCACCTCTGCCTCCCCACAATGACTGGCCGATATGCTGGCCAAGGAGGGTGCACGTGCAGGCACTTTCTGGGACCCATATGGGTCCGGACCAATGGCAGCGATTACAGGCAGGGATGGGACACAGGGAAAAATCAGGAAAATTGTATAAATCTGACCATACAAGTTCAAGTTCACAGGCTGTAAAAACAGGCGCTGTGGCTTGTTTCAAGGGAAAAGTTGTCCGGCCCACCAATTGGGACAGTTCCCCGCCCCAGTGGGGCCTAAGTTTTGGCTGAAGTTTAAATTTGAACCAGTTATTTGGCTCAGAAACAGAGAAACAGCAGCCTGAGAGTAGAAATCTGCAGGCTGCTGCCAGTTCATTCACAGAAAAGACTGCCCGCGCATGCGCAGTTGCTGGTCTGGAGACAGGAATTCTCCAGTCTTTTGAACGGCCTGTTCACGCAGGTGCAGTTCCCTAGCCTGTGACCCAAGCAGCTCTTCTTCAGTTTTCCCGTGCAGGCGCAGTCGCGCGCCTGAGGGGAGAGGTTTCCCAACACCGGGTTCGCGCAGGTGCAGTCACAGACTTGGAACCCCCAGCGGCTCCTGTTCACTGTGAGGCCATGCGCGCAGGCGCAGTCGGCCATTTAAAGGTCCCTGCTTCTCAGTCTATACACGCAGGTGCAGTAGCCTGCTTGGAAGACCCAGCGGTTCTTCCTACCCTTTTCAAAGAAATTGAATGCGCAGGCGCGGTTGCCTGTGATAGTGTAGCGGTTCCCCAGCCCTGTGAAGAGATTGTTCATGCAGGCGCAGTTGCCTGCGGGACCACAGCGGCTCCTCTTCGGTTTCCCTGCGCAGGCGCAGTCGCCTGTTTGAAGACAGAGGCTTCACAGCCTCTGCCGTGGGACTCCGGGGAGGAGGTTTGCGCAGGCGCAGTCGCCTGTTTGAAGACAAAGGCTTCACAGCCTCTGCCGAGGGACTCGGGAGGTGGTTTGCGCAGGCGCAGTCGCCTGTTTAAAGGGACAAGCTTCCCAGCCCGCTTCTAGAGTGATTCCCCCTATCGTGTGGGACTCTGGGGAGGAAGGGATAGCAATTCCTCTTGCAGGGGAGCCAGTACGAGGTTTTGGACCTGGAGAGGAAGATTTTCAGCCATCAGCAGCGGGTGGTGAGGGGCTACCTGCCCCCAGTACAGGAGTGGGTAGGGAAAAGGAGACAAACCCGGAGTACCAGCAGGCTGCCAGGTATATTATACAGTCCGGGCTGTTTACACCAGGGGGAGAAGGTTCCCAGCCAGCTAGGGCTGTGACCCAGGCTCAGGGTCCGTCAGCCAAAGTTTCCCCCACAGAGACGTCCCTCAGAAGTTCTCTTCGGGTGCCCCAGCCCAAAAAAGCATGGTCACCCACTTTACAGTGGAGTAGGGCAGTCTCCCGAACCAGGGAGCAGCCAAAGGGCAGAGGTTCCCAATCAGCAGCCATAAGCTGCCAGGGACAAGAAGCTGGAATCAGTCCAGCTTCGCTGCAGGCAGCAGTAATCTGCGACAGTGACACCAGAGATTAGCTTGGCTGTCCGGAGACGGGCGGCATTTGTATTATAGCTTTGTGTTAAGTAACCAATGTTTATAGCTTGTTGTTAAGGTATTTAAATTTTAAGTTTAGAATGTAACTAGAAGTTTAAAGTTTAAGTTTACAAGTGTGCCAAATGCTTGTATTTTGGTCCGAGGTCGAGGGACCCGACCATGTCTCCACCTAAAGCAGCAGGTCAGTGAGAGACCTGGCTGCATGTCCTTTTAAGTTTTTTGCAGGAGAGTGGACAAAGGAACAGCCCTGTTCGCCCAGCTCGAGCTGGGCATCGAATGAAGATATGGATACAGAATGTTGGGGATCACCTCGCCACTGGACAAATCCAGGAGGAGACCCCGCAGCGACCTTCGGGAGAAACCGGACAGGGTCCGGAGGAACTTGCCTACTCATCCTACGAGGAAGAGATGGCCCCAGCTGGGTGGGGCACAGCCCCCAACCCAGCACTATCCTGACCGAATTTCACTTACGGGAGACCTCGCTATTGAGGAGTCATGGTGGGGAAGCATGGGCGCCTTGTCAGATAGGGACGTGTTCCTCGGGAGTGGGTGGTGATGGCCTGGGAAAGATTGTAAAGGGGAGAGGGAGACCCAAGAGTCGCGTGGGTGCATTCGGATAAGGGAGGAACTAACCCAGGGGCCCACGGGCAAAGTTAAAGTGTAAGTGTGGCTGGGGAGGATGAGTGGATGGCCAGATCTGGGATCCAAGTTTGAGTGTGGGGCCAGTGAGAGCCGCCACACAGGCACCCATCATTTTCTGCAGCCAGTCGAGGGAAGATGGGAGGGGGAGGTCTCGGTCTGCAAAACGTGCGGGGTACCCCGCCTCCACATAGGGACAAGGGAACGGCTCGGGGCTGGCGGATTAGACTGTTCCGTAAAATCTATTCTGTATGTCTTAAAAGTTTAAGACCATTAAAGGGGGTGGAAGGAACATTTACTGCCCGGGTGGGAGAAGCAATACCCACTTGAATTTCACGACCCATCATTGGCACATGATGGCCAGGGTTTATTTCAGCATTTTGTTTCAAATGTTTCAGCATTTTGTTTCAAATGTTTAATGGAGATTTTTGTATTTTGTTTTACAGTTCCAAGTGGTGCAGAGGCGTAGGACCCTCTCCGTGCTTGGACTCATTTTGATTACATTGTATAACCAAGATTGCAACATTTTGTAATATGTTATAATGTAACAAGTGGTGCAGGGGTATGAGAGCCATTGTTGTAACATTTTGTAGTTGATGTATCTGTAGATGCCTACCGTACCACGGTTTTTCTCGGATTTAAGGGGAATAGATGGGTCGGGGGATCAGTGACAGGTAGCTATAGGTAAATACAGGGGATGGTTGTTTGTCGGGTGTCAGAAAATTTTGCTCACTTTCTTCAAGTGGATACTGCAAGCAAGTTGGAAGTATCCAAAGGGAGGAATGTAGGGGTTCACAAAATCCCTCAGCCCCGAAGATACTGGAGATATTAATCCACATCGTGGACGGAGATTGTGCATGACTTTAAATTGTCTCTGGGTTGGACAATGTTTTAAAACATGCCCAGAACCACAAAATGCTGCGTTGAGATGGGCGGCACGTGGACAACACCAGAATCGAGGAATTTCGTGGAAAAATTTGCACACTTTAAGACAGCACATTTTATTTTAAAAAAACATACTCTTGAGTTTTGAACTGTGTAAATTGCAAAGGGGCAAAAATGGCCATCAGAAAAGCATGGCCAAGGACAAAGGGGCTTGGAAAACAGCTCATGTAGGTCTGTGAAAAGGGGGAGGATCAAGCAGTGGCAGTCAGATTCTGTCAATCAAAAAAGGGAGGTTTCCCTTCCCTACAGAGGCAATGTTTGTTTACAGAAACTGCTGCAGGATGTTGACATAAGGGATTAAACCACTTGAGACTGCAGTTTCAGTGACGCAGGACAAAGGGCTTCTGTTTACCTAGTAATCCAACTTCATTCAAAGCCCAGCACACAATTGAGACACACGTAAACTATGGAAGAGACCGTTTAGACTAAGAAATGGAACAGTTTAAGGTTGAATGGGTTTGAAACCCATTCCAGACAATGGGAGCAGTTTGGCCACTGGGAAATAGCCCGTTTGAATCAGCCAATCATGGCCTTTCTCTTGTGCATTCGAACTTTTCAGCGCCAAAACAGCAGGAGCTCCCAGGTTGTAAAGATAGCTTCTCAGAAGCATATCTCTCTCTTATTTTCCTTGGACTGCAGGTGAGCTTTTCTCTCTCTTTGGACCATAGGTGAGCAGGTTTCTGACTCCTCAGAAAGGCAATCTAGTAAGGAGTTAGAGGGGTGGTAATTTAAGGGAAATTGCTAAGATTGTAAGACTTGCATTGTAGCCATTTATCCCTCATTTTTGCCGCCTGCCTTCCCCTGTTAAGCAATTTTACATTGATCATGTGGTGTAGTTTCTTTATTGCTTTGATCGTGTGGTGTAGTTTCTTAGTTTAATAAAATTTGACTTTCTCACATCCAGATCATTTGTCCGTTTTTAATATATCATTAATTATAAGTTCCTCCAGTCAGAACTGGAAGGGTGGGTTTAGCGATTCGAAACCACCGTTTGGGATTGGTCAGAGTGCAGTAGCAAAAAGCTGCTTGACCAGGTGAATTACCATAAACCAGGTAAAGGAAGGTAAATTACCGTAAACCAGGGAAAAGATGCCCCCCTACACCTCCTCTCTTGCGGATGGACCGAAAGGCATAGGGTCGACATGCAGCTGAGCTGAGCTGGCAGAGGCCTGTGCCCTCCATCGAGGACTCTCCACTGCTGTCCCTGTCTTCACACCCTGCTGATGCTCACTTGTGAGCTGTGATACACCAGGTGACAACACTACTCTGTGTCCCGAAGGTCCCACCAAGGTGTGAGTGTCTGCGCTGGTGCTGGGTGTGCTTACTTCTGCTGACGCTGCACCCTCAGAGGCTGGAGCTTCCTCTGAGGAGTCTGGCTGCAAAGCCTCTTCCTCCTCGGCAGTGGTGACGGGGGCTCCGGATGGTCCTGTGGGGGAGTAAAGGAAAGAGTTTGAGATGTGATGCCAAGGCTACTTGCACATTGGATTTGGCAGATGCTCATAAGTCCAAATGATGTGGCTTCAGAATCATATCTGCAACTCATGCTATGTCAATGAGAGAGATGGGGAACTATTCTGTCACCAGCTTGTGGGATTGCTCCTGTCTCTCCTGCCCCAGCATCCGCAGGCACGTCATCCCCAGCAATCTCCATCAGAGCTTCCTCCCAGGGGCTCAGGTGGGCAATTGAGGGTGGTCCTCTTCCAGTCCTCGCACGCTCTCGTCTATTGTGAGCTCTCTTTTCCTGCAATGAGGGAGACAAGTGGAGTTTGAGTGAGAGTGCAGGAGTGAGTGTAGAGATTGCATAGCATAGATACTTAGAAGGAGACAAAGATGGTGTGAGGCTGCAAGACCAAGGGCCCTCCCTGTGTGTTGTCAGTTGTGTTCCAAGCATCAGAGTGAGAGGCAGTGTGAGGTCTGCATGGTGGAATAGTTATGTAAATGTGAGCATAGAGAGATAGGGAATGGGTAAGGGTGCATGGATGTGATTGTGAAGTGGGATGTGGAGGAAGAGATTGCTGAAGCTGAGTGCTGTTGGGGAAAGGCAATGGGGATCAGGTTGAGGGTGATGGAAACTTCGTACTTACTTTTTCTGTGCGGTGAAGGTCATGGAAGCGCTTCCTGCACTGCATCCAGGTCCGACGGGTGACTCCCAGTGAGTTGACCTCTGCAGCCACCTCCATCCAGGCAGCCCTGGTCTCTTTGGGAGGCCTCTTCCTCCCTGAGCTAGGGAAGAGGACCTCCCTGTTGGCCCTAACCCCATCCGCCAATGTCTGCAATGAGGCCTCGTCAAATTTGGTGGTAGCTCGGCCTCTGCCGCTGGTAGCAGCTGGTGCAGGCTCCTCTGCCATTCTGCAAGACTGGTTGAGAAGCCTGCAGAGGTTGAGAAGCTTGCTGGAGACTTTAAAAGCACCACGAATGATGACATCATAATGTGGGGCTTTCTGACTGGAATTGGACACTTAGCAAGGGTGCCCACACGCTGGAAATTAATTGGCCAATTGAGGGAAAATTGCGTGCAGCTGGCTGACCCATTTAGATTCGGGTCGGAACCCGACATTCGGGGAACCCGACAATTCCCCACACCTTCGGGAAAATCGGGGCCCCTGCTTTTAAAAGCAGAGGCTGCTCACCAACAAGTGAGCATATGAAATGGCCTCTTCACAATGTGAAGTGAAAGTAGCCTGAGCTGTCATTGCTACTTTATAAAGAGCTGTCACGAAGCGTAATTGTAGCACATTAAATTGTCAGTTTATTCCCTTCCACTCTGAATTGAATCCTCCCATGAAGCCCCGTGTAACTAAAAACTCTCAACAGGAATAGACAGAGCGAGGAATCGGCTCCATGGCCATGTGGTTGGGATGGAGTCACTCTTCCTCCTACAACATTTAGCCTTTTAACTGGGAAAATGATTTATATAGACATATGCAAGTTGGGAGATGATGTTCTAACTTCTCAAAACTCAGCTCTCTGTCTAAAGTGAAGGGTGATTAGTCAAGAATTGCTTTAACAGGTAGAAGCTGGCATTTTGAGACTGTTGATGCCTTTTGTTCAGGTGATGCCATGACAACTGATAAATAGAAGGCTAAGTAGAAGAGAGAACACTAGATTAGTGTTGTGTCTGTACCTTTCTACCTAGACACAATAAGAACTCAGAACTCAGAGATTCAAACATGAAGTGCTTTGTTCAAAAAGAAGGTTCTGGAGGGTACCGAACAAAGAGAACTAAAACTTAACCAAGAGAACAACCCCAACCATTTACCTGCTGTGACAGCGCCACCGCAGGTGGAAGGAGAACACACAATACATAACATATTCCTCCCCTCTTAAATGAAAGGTCCACATTATTCCTCAACAGGTAAGTTACTTTCAATGCACTCAACTAAGCAAGGGTAGAGGTAGACTGCCTCAAACCCTGACTGTACTGGCCACGCTAGATGTGCTCCTATCTAGTTATCCAGCAAGTTAAGCACGTATTCAAAATAATTCCTCGTAAAGCCGTTTGCTGTTTGAAGTTTTACTTGAACAAATTTGTGAAACTGTAAACAAAGACAAAGTATGTTTTGTACATAAACTGAGTACTATACATTCGATATTACATAAGATATAACATATTTACAACAGTAGAATAGACTAATTGTATAACTAACTAACATTTGGACTAACTTCTGTAACTATTAAATATTAACCTTTTATAAACATAGTGTTATCAGCATACTACACTGACAAAGTTGCTGTCATGCAAACAGACAAAGATACTCACAGATATTGCATCTGGCCTAACATATGAGCTCAGATTACATTGGATTGTGAAACCCTCATGGAATTCTCCATTACTCAGTTCAGGTTCTTCCTGGAATTCTACTTCCTGGGATTCTACTTCCTGGGTCACACAGGAAGAAAGGTAGGAAGGTCAAATGACCTCTCACACATGAAGAAAGGTAGAAAGGTCAAATGACCTCTGCTTCATACAAACACACTGCTAACACAATAACCACCACCAGAGGGTGCTATCTGCATGTAAAAATGTCCATAATGTCCAGAACACTCCCCGTCTGGGGTCGTTAACGACTCCATATAGTCCAAACTCTACTTGTCACTGGAGTCCTCTGGCGACAAAAGAAGAACCACCTTGGAGACGGTCCGTCAGTGTCAATGATAGGATGCAGCTTCATTAGACTGCTGTGAGGGGGTAGGTTGCGTTCTGCTACGCACAGTTCCAATCTGGGTATGGTGAGGTCTAGCTGGGGCACCAACTTGCCTCTATCAAAGATGAAGCCGATTTTGCTTTGTCCTTCTTGAGTGGTGACCTTCAGATAAGCCACACTTGCAATGGCCTTAGCGGATGCATCTGCAAAGACACAAAGCTCTTTGAATTGGGCATTTAAGGGAGAGAAAGACGAATAGCAGTGAGGTATTCGGATCTCCTGTAAGTCTTGTAGTGAGTCTTTCCATCTGTCCCACTCTGCTTCCATCTCTTCGGGGAGAGGTGAATCCCACTCTTCAGCGCGTGTGGAGAGTTCCCTGAGGAGCAGCCTGCCTTGTATGGTGACAGGGGCTAAGAAGCCGAGAGGGTCATATAGGCTGTTGACTGTAGAGAGCACTCCTCAATGTGTGAAGGGTTTCTTGGCATCTAAGACTTGGAATGTGAACGTGTCCGTTGCTATGTTCCAAGACACTCCTAGGCTACGCTGTAAGGGGAGGTCATCAGCGAAGACGTCTAGGTCCTTGACGTCCTTAGCACGATCTTCAGGGTGAAATGCCTCCATTACTGCTGGTCTGTTAGAGGCTATCTTATGCAGCCTGAGGTTGGATAGTGCAAGTAGATCCTGAGCTCGTCCAAGGGTACTGATGGCCTCTGCTTCGGTCGGGAATGACTTCAGTGCGTCGTTGACATAGAACTCTCGTTCGATGAACCCTCTCACATCACTGCCAAAGTCGTCGTCTTCTTCCTTGGCAGTCCTCCTCAGTCCGTGTATGGCGACAGCAGGGGACGGGCTATTCCCAAAGACATGGACACGCATTCTGTAGTCCACAATGTCGCTATTGGGGTCGTTGTCCCGATACCACAGGAAGCGGAGGAAGTCTCTGTGGTCTTCTCTCACCACAAAGCAATGAAACATGTGCTGGATATCGGCAGTGATGGCGACAGGCTCTTTCCTGAATCTCATGGGTACTCCCAAGAGGCTGTTGTTAAGATCGGGCCCTGTGAGGAGTACGTCATTGAGAGAGATTCCCTGATATGGTGCACTGGAGTCAAACACCACGTGGATCTGTTCCGGCTTTTTGGGGTGATAGACTCCGAAGGAAGGGAGGTACCAACACTCTTGGCCTTCCTGGAGTGGAGGAGATTTCTCTGCATGATCGCTGCCAAGCATTTTCTTGACAAATTCTAGGAAGTGTGTTTTCATCTCTGGCTTCTTCTCTAGTGTGCGACGGAGTGAGTTAAGACGATTATAGGCATACACCCTGTTGTTCGGCAGCCGTCATCTGGGGTTCCGGAAGGGTAAGGGTGCAACCCAGCTGTTAGAGCTGTCACGAGAGACCTCATTGTCCATAATCTGGAGGAACCTCATGTCGTCGATCGATGGAGCAAGTTTGTGGTCGTTGGCGGTGCGACAGAAGACTGACTGTCCCGGGTTCTCTCTAGTGAGCATCATCTGTGTGCTGTCTGCGGAGATCAATGCTGGGGTTTCCTGAGGCTGAGCCATATGACTGAACTTCTCTGTCACTCGGATCTGACTACTGCATGGGGTAAGGTAGCTTGGATGACCATTCTCCAAGATGGAAGTCTTGAGTGTGCTGAGATGGCTTGTGAGCGCCCTTGAGACACACGTCTCCAACAATGACCCAGCCGAGGTCCAGCCCTTGGGCGAAAGGGGTCTCATGTGGACCGTTGATCTGTTCCCTTATCTTATGTACCCTCAGGATGTCTCTTCCCAACAACAGAAGTATGCCTGCATCTGGATCAAGAGGTGGGATCTCGTCTGCAATGCATCTCAGATGACGGTGATGATGAGCTGCATTCAGAGTAGGAATCTCAGAACGGTTGTCGGGGACTTGATTACATTCGATGAGTGTAGGAAGGGGAAGGCTAATCTTCCCGTCGGCTGACTCAACAACGTAACCGCAGGCCCTCCTGCCGGCTGTCTCTGAAAGTCCAGCACACATCTTCAGCGTGTAAGGCGACGGACTTCCTTTGACCTTGAAGATGTTGAAGAACTCGGATCTTGCTAGAGAACGATTGCTTTGTTCGTCTAGTATGGCATACATCTTCTCAGATTCCTGGCGACATCCTACCGGGTACACAATAACGAGGCATATCTTGGAGCATGCTCTTGCGCTCACTCCTTCTCCACACACCTCGGTGCACTTGGATGTAATCTCCGGACCGGCAGCTCCCTCACTCTCCCTGCCGTGCTCTGAGGCGGGAGGAAGCGACTCTGACTTCCAAGGCGCTGGGCCTGGGTAGAGTGCTGAAATGTGCCGATCGCTTTCATATTCAGTACATTTTGCATCTGCCGTGCAGTTCTTGGCGAGATGGCTCGTGGAAGAGCAGCACTTGAAACATATAAAGTTCTCTTTAAGATATTGTTTCCGATCTTCCAGGGACATCTCCCTGAAGCCTCTGCACTTCTTTAAAGGATGGGGCTTGTTGTGGATTGGGCATTGTTTGCTCATATCCTCAGGTTTCTTCTGAATCTTTGTGTGCTCAGTTGAGGACACTTGCATTTTGTGGACAGATATTGGTGTCTTTCCATGTCTGTCGAACTTGTCTCTTCTGGCAAGTGCTGTGTGGGAGGAGAAGAGGTTGAAGCTGGGGTCGTTCCTGGCTTTGGCTTCTTTACGGATGACTTTAACGAACGCAGAGAATGGTGGGAAGGCCACGTTGTGCTTTAGCTTGAACTTTGATCCAAACGTTATCCACTTCTCCTGCAGGTTAAATGGAAGCTTCTCAATGATGGGACTTACCCCTCTGGAAGCAATTGGGTTTTTTTTTGGGTCCAAATAAAAGAATACCCCTCTGGAAGTGTCTAAGTACGATAGGCCAGGTAGGTAGCCGTCCTGCTTTGCGGCTTCGAGTTTCGACAGCAGATCTCCAAGGTCGCGGAGCTTCTGGGGTTCCTTACTCGTCAACCTCAGAAAGTTCTCCAACCTGTCAAAGAGAGCCCTTTCAATGGCTTCAGGCGAGCCGTAGCTTTCTTCCAGCCTCACCCAAGCCATCTTCAACCCCTCTGGCAGCTGTCCCACATTGGCCGCTTTTATCCTGTAGGCCTGTCTGGCGGACTCTGGGCCGAGCCATTTGATAAGGAGCCCGAGCTCTTCTCCTGCCGACAGGTCTAAGCCCGATATGGCATCGTGGAAGCAGGACTTCCAAGCCTGATAATTCTCCGGCCTGTCATCAAACTTGATTAACCCCGAAGTCACCAGCTGGGTGCGTGCAAGGTATTTGGCAAGGTCGTAGGTGCTGGGACCTGTGCCAGGGTTGCCTTGGCTAGGGGCTCTGTTGGGGGTCTCAAGTAACCGAGAGGGGATTTGCCGCTGACTTTCTCTATTCAGCGTCCTATTCCTCTGCACCGTGTCTTCCGTTCTGCTGGGGGAGACTCTGCGGCTTGAGGCACGCTGTCTGCTTTGACCTTGGTTGGCACCTTGTGGCATGTTATCCAAAGTGCTTGCGTCTGTAGAGATGTGCGGGCCTTCATCCCTTTCTCTTGTAAACTGTATGTTGGCATGGTCGCTTACGTAATCTATGGTGCGCTGTTGTGGACTCTGCCACGAAACAGGAATTAAAGGTTTGTAAGCTGTCTCGGGATCAGCTCCCTCCAAAATTGCCTCGAATACTTGTGTCTCAGCTAATGCAGCATCTATCTCTTTTTGTTGTTGCAGAGCGTCTAATGTGGCTTGGAGACGGGCCTCTTCAGCTTGGCGTTCAACTTGGTGACAGGCCTGTTCGGCTTGGGCTCAGGCCTGTTCAGCTTGGCGTTCAACTTGTTCAGCTTGGAGACGGGCCTGTTCAGCTTGGGATTCAGCTTGAAGACGGGGCTGTCTTACTTTTATTTCTATTTCACTGTTTGCATGCGCAGCTCTGGCTTGAGCTGCTACTAGCTTAGCCCGTGCTTTAGCGATGGCTATGCTTACTCTAGAACCACCTGATGATCGTGAACCAGCTTGCGATCTGACGCGACCGGAGCTCATAGACTGATTGTCACCGTCTACAGTTTCGTCTGCCTGTTTTAGGTCTTCTCCTTGCTGCAAAGCATTTGCATTATTATCTTCTGACATGTTGGTGTGAGGTAGGTGTGCTCTATGAGGTTAAGGCTCACACTGGGTTCCTCCTGCTCCGCTAACTGTATTGCTATCTATTCACTGTACTGGCCGCGCTAGACCTGCTCCTATCTAGTTATCCAGCAAGTTAAACACTTATTCAAAATAATTCCTCGTGAAGCCGTTTGCTGTTTGAAGCTTTACTTGAACAAATTTGTGAAACTGTAAACAAAGACAAAGTATGTTTTGTACATAAACTGAGTACTATACATTCGATATTACATAAGATATAACATATTTACAACAGTAGAATAGACTAATTGTATAACTAACTAACATTTGGACTAACTTCTGTAACTATTAAATATTAACCTTTTATAAACATAGTGTTATCAGCATACTACACTGACAAAGTTGCTGTCATGCAAACAGACAAAGATACTCACAGATATTGCGTCTGGCCTAACATATGAGCTCAGATTACATTGGATTGTGAAACCCTGATGGAATTCTCCATTACTCAGTTTAGGTTCTTCCTGGAATTCTACTTCCTGGGATTCTACTTCCTGGGTCACACAGGAAGAAAGGTAGGAAGGTCAAATGACCTCTCACACAGGAAGAAAGGTAGAAAGGTCAAATGACCTCTGCTTCATACAAACACACTGCTAACACAATAACCACCACCAGAGGGTGCTATCTGCATGTAAAAATGTCCATAATGTCCAGGACACTGACTTTACCCTGGGGTTTATTCTGCCCCAGTCTTGTGGGTAAGTTACTAAGCCTACAGATCCAAGCGTCTTGGAGGCCGCCGCTCTCTGACAGGATACCGGCGGTGATCGCTGGCTTCCACAGCAGTAGGCATTGACACAGACCTAGATAGAGAAGGTGCCTGTGTCAGGAGTTTGCACAGGTGGAACAGTCTCTTTGACTTCCTGTGTTGGAGAAGAGCACTGTGGCAAAGGATGCTGGTTTGTGGTATCATCCGGAAACAGTTCAGGCCAACCAGCTGTTGGAGCCTCTGTGGTTGTCTCTGCTCCTAGCAACAGTTGATCTGTGTGTCTTCTCCAGACAACGTCCTCAGCAGTCTCAACCGTGTAAGACACAGGGCCCGTCTGCGCGATCACCGTAGCAGGAACCCATTTCGGTCCAGTGTTGTAGTTTCGAGCTAGGACGTGCTCCCCAGGAAGAAACCGTCTCTCCTTGGCTCTTTTCTCTCTCTTTTCAACTTGAGCTTGTTGTTGACGATGGACAACCTGCTTTGCCCTTGGAGGTTTGAGTAAGTCAAAACTTCTCCGCAACTGCCTCTTCATCATGAGCGAAGTGGGGGAAGTTTTGGTTGTGGCATGCTGCTCGTTCCTGTAGGACAACAGGAAGCTGTTCAGACGTTGGTGGATTGAGCCCTGACCTTGTAGTGTATGTACCTTTAAGAGGAACTATGTTTTTGAAGCCCCTGTATACTGTAGTGACCACTCGGGTATATAAGCCTGTGTAGCGTCTTGTGTAGTTAGTTCACCTCCAGACTTTGTTCAGTAAACACTTGTTAAATCAACTCCTGCATTCCGTGTCTCCATTAACACACGGATCTAACAGACCTTGCGATGCGTTCAAGGCGTGCTTCAAAGTTTGCACGAACCTTTCTGCCAGGCCGTTAGTAGAGGCATGATAGGGCGCAGACCTGATGTGTTGGACACCATTCACATGCAGGAAGGTTGCAAACTCCTGTGATACAAATTGTGGACCGTTGTCACTTACGAGTTGTTCCGGTGAGCCATAACGGCTGAACATCTCACCAAGTTTCTCGATTGTTTTCTCTGTTGTGGTAGACCTCATCACAGCGACCTCCGGCCACTTGCTATGATTGTCCACAACCACCATAAACATCTTCTCTTCGAAAGGACTGGCGAAGTCCACATGTACTCGCTGCCACACTTCTTCAGGCCAATCCCAGGGGTGTAGGGTTGCCAGCTGTGGAACATTCTGGACCCTTTGACATGGGGAACATGTTTTGGCTTTCTCCTCAATATTTCCATCGAGACCTGGCCACCAGAAGTAGCTTCTTGCCATTTCCTTCATCCGAACCATCCCACTGTGGCCTGTATGAAATTGTTGCAGTAGAGGTTCCCTCAGAGGTGGCGGAATGATGACACGGTGTCCCCAAAGAAGACAACCTGCCTGGACGGAGAGCTCATTTCTTTTTGAAACGTAAGGTTTCAAACTAGGAGAATCTCCTATAGCTCTCCCTCGAATGACATCGTCCATTACCTCAGACAGGACTGGATCGTTGTGGGTGTACCTTCACACCTGAACTGCAGTGACAGGTGCTCCCTCCACTTGTCTAAAGTAGAAGCTGTCTATCTGACGAGGCTGTGGGGGAGTAACAGGCAAGGGCAGCCTTGAGAGACAGTCTGCGTTGCCGTGCAAGTCTGATTTGCGATATTTGATGTCGTATGTGTGTCCTGACAACAGTAAAGCCCACCTTTGCATCCTGCTTGCAGCGAGAGACGGAATTCCGGTGTGGGGCCCGAAGATTGAAGTCAATGGACGGTGGTCCGTCAGGAGTGTGAACCTTCTCCCAAACAGGTACTGATGACATTTTCGAATTCCAAAAACGATTCCCAAGGCCTCGCGCTCAATCTGCGCATAGTTACTCTCGGCCTTGTTCAAGGTGCATGATGCGAAGGCGATAGGTTTCTCTTCCCCAGAAGGCATGATGTGGGATATGACTGCTCCCACACCATATGGTGATGCATCACATGCTAGCTGCACGGGTAGCTTTGGGTCGAAGTGTGTCTGGACCTCCGATTTCAGCAATGCTTTCTTTGCTTGGGCGAAAGCTTCGTTGCACAGTTCAGTCCATTTCCATATTTTGCCTTGACATAGCAACTGATGTAACGGCTTCAGCAATGTTGCTAAGTCTGGAATAAACTTCCCATAGTAGTTAACCCCAGAAATGAACGTAACTGGCTCACATTCTGGGGTGCTGGGGCCTCCACGATTGCCTTGACCTTTGACGGCGCCTTATGCAGGCCAGTAGCGTCAATCACATGCCCCAGGTACTCAACTGAAGACTGAAAGAATTCACATTTGTCCTTATGAACTCTGAGTCCGTACTCTTTCAGTCGCTGTAGTGTCGCATCGAAGTTCAGAAGATGATCCTCCTCATTTGTCCCAGTGACAAGGATGTCATCCAGGTAGCACTGGACTCCTGGCAGTCCACTCAAAATCTGATCCATTGCCCTTTGGAATAGAGCAGGGGCCGACATAATTCAAAACGGAAGGCGGCAGTACCAGTATAGCCCCTTGTGTGTCACAATTGTCAGCAGCTCCTTTGATTTGTCATCGACATGCATTTGTAGATAAGCCTGGCATAAGTCTATTTTGCTGAACTTTTGCCCTCCGGCCAGGCCCGTAAACAGATCACCAATGAGGGGAAGAGGGTACTGTTCCGCGGACAGCACCGGGTTAATAGTCACTTTAAAATCCCCGCAGATTCGAACAGATCCATCCTTTTTCAGGACAGGAACAATGGGTGTGGCCCATTTGCACATGCTCACAGGCTCCAGGACTCCATTCTCGACTAAGGCCTCCAAGTTAGCCTCAACTTTTGGCCTAATTGCAAAGGGTACAGGTCGGGCTTTGTGAAACTTCGGCTTGCTGTCAGGTTTAATGTCCAGTCTCACGCTGATCTTTTTCATGCTCCCAAGTTCCCCATTGAAGAGTTCTGCATGTTTGTTTAACACTGCAGTCAGACCTGACTCCCCTTTTGACATCATGCGGACTGCAGGCCAGTCCAGCGTGATTTTCTCTAGCCACGCACATCCCAGTAGAGATGGGTAATTTCCCTTTACCACATATAGTGGCAGTTTCGCAGTCTGTCCGTTCAATTTAACTGTCACCTCAATGGCGCCTCTCATGGCCACAGGTTCGCCGGTATACGTCTTTAGCACAATGTTTGTTGGCTGAAGGGTAAGATGCTTTAGCATTTTGTTGTAGACAGTGTCTGAAACAAGGGACACAGCCGCGCCTGTGTCCACCTCCATCCGCACTGATTGTCCCTCCACCAGTGGTGACACCCAGTAGCCATTTGGACCACCTGCAACCGTCAGTATGTGCACCTCTTCCTCCTCAGAGGTGTCGCTCCCCTCTGTTTTGCTTGTTCCATCATACTGCACTGAATGAACACTCTTTTTCTTCTCTTGTCCAAATACAGACATTTTGCTTTCATGCTTCCCAGTTCTGTCTGTTCTTTTTTTTACCTCTACAGGCACGTTCAATGTGACCTTTTTTGCCACAATTTCGGCATTCCAGCTCCGTACACCAGCAGTCATTAGCGTGATGGCCCATTTTCCCACAATGGTAACATGTGCCGTTCCACGCCCTTTTAGGCTCAGACGACACCTTGTAAACTCTCCCTGTTGAACTCAACTGGTGAGCCTCCTTTTCCGCCATCTCCATGGGGACACTAACTTCAATGGCCTTTTCAAGAGTAAGGTTGTCCTCAGTAAGCAGGCGCTTCTGTATGGCTGCACTTAGCAGACCACACACAAGTCTGTCTCTAATGGTGTCATTCAGCACCTCCTTGAACTCGCAGTGTTCTGACAACCTTTTTAAAGCAGCAATAAACATCGTCACTGATTCCCCCTCCTCTTGATTCCGTTTGTGAAATCTAAATCTCTCAGCAATAACCAAAGGTTTTGGTGAAAAATGTGCTCCAAGAATTTCCACTAGTTGTTTATATGTTTTAGTTCCTGGCTTATCTGGCTGTACAAGGCTGTGAAGTAAATTGAATGTCTTTGCCCCCATTATACTCAAAAAGGTAGGCACGACCTTTTCGTTTGCCACCGCATTCGCCAAAACAAAATAGTCAAAACGTTCCGTATAAGCACTCTATTGCTCCACATTTTCATCAAAATCACCGATGTTTCCTAATATAGTAGCCATCTCACGTTTCAAATTTTAATTTCTGTTTACTCACTGCACCCGTAACGTTAATGTGATGCTGCAATCTCTGTTCTGAGTGTTTTGTAGTGGAAAACAAGAAAGTTCCCACAACGCAGATTCATCCGATCCTCGTCGCCACTTTGTTGTGTCTGTACCTTTCTACCTAGACACAATAAGAACTCAGAACTCAGAGATTCAAACATGAAGTGCTTTATTCAAAAAGAGGGTTCTGGAGGGTACTGAACAAAGAGAACTAAAACTTAACCAAGAGAACAACCCCAACCATTTATCTGCTATGACAGCTCCACCGCAGGTGGGAGGAGCACACACAATACATAACAATTAGGGTATGAAATTCTGCTTGCGCGGCTAATATACTTATTTGAGTTGTCTCCGATTGTAAAATTTTCAGATAGAAAAAAGTAAAACCATACTAGCAACATTATAATAAGATGTATATATGAGAGTTAAAAATGGAAGAGATCTAATGGGTGTGTGATTCCTCTTTTGTTTCCCAACTAGTAATTTGACTGAGCAGAAGTGACTGAAGTGTTTTAGAAATCCCACCATTATTTTTATGCTACCATAGGTAGCAGTGGCAGATGTCAGCGTTTGCAACCACAACACCAAGATCGTTTCCATCCCTGGCTTGAGCATGGTAGGTGATTTTGTTCTTCTTGCCTGTGCTTCTAACTGAGAGAATTAAAAATCTGACATTATCTTTTAAGGTGATGTAACGAGGGACACAGAGGTTGCAGTCGCATTTCCTCTGGTTGTCGACTTGTGGTACTTAACTGGTTTTGGACTTCAAAATACTCGTGCTTTGTTCTTCCAAAAATGAATTCATGGGCCAAATAATCCTATATCAATAAAGATTACCAATGTGAATTAAGTGCACCTTATTTATTCTCCAGAAGAACTTTATGATGATCAGAAAAAGAAAAATGAAATAATTGTAATAGAATTACATAGAAATTACAACATGGAAACAGACCATGCTGGTGTTTATTCTCCACACGAGCAGTAGTCCTAATCCCATGTATCTGTCCTGTTCCCATATCTCTTTATTCCCCTTTTCTTCAACCAGTGCCTCAGCTGTGGCTATAGTGTCAGCTGTGGCTCAGTGGGCAGCAGCCTTGCCTCTGAGTCAGAAGGTTGTGGGTTCAAGTCCCCCTCCATGGGACTTGAGCACAAAAATCTAGGCTGACACTCCAGTAGAGTGCTGCACTGTCTTTTGGATGAGACGTTAAACCGAGGCCCTGTCTACTCTCTCAGGTGGATGAAAAAGATCCCATGAAACTATTCCGAAGAAGAGCAGGGAGTTTTCCCCAGTGTCCTGGCCAATATTTGTCCCTCAATCAACATCACTAAAAAACAGATTATCTGGTCATTATCACATTGCTGTTTGTGGGAGCTTGCTGTGCGCAAATTGGCTGCCACGTTTCCTACATTACAACAGTGACTACACTTCAAAAAGTACTTCATTGGCTGTAAAGCGCTTTGGGACGTCCAGAGGTCATGAAGGGTGCTACATGAATGCAAGTCTTTCTTTTCTTTTTTATTTATGTAATCTGCCCTTAAACGTTTGTATGATCTCTGCTTAAACAGCCTGTTCCTAGTTATTCTGTCCCATCTCCTCATAATTTTAAACACCTCTATTAAGTCGCCCCGTAGTCTCCTCTGTTCTGACCAACATAGCCCTTATTTTTCAATTATTTCTTCGTATTTGTATTTTCGCATACCAGTTAATCTACGTCCTAAAAAAAATCCTTGTATGTATATAGCACCATTCATGACCATCGGATGTCCCAAAGCGTTGTACAGCTAATGAAGTACTTTTTGAAGTGTAGTCACTGTTATAATCTGTGCTGTACCCTCCCTATTGCCTCAACATTCTTTCTATGACGTGGAGCTGAAAACTGCACACCGTACTCCAACAGTAGTCTTACTAAGATTATAGATAAATTCACCATTACATCTCAAATTTTATATTCTATACCTCATGCCATTAAACCCAGTATTCCATTATTTTTTTAAATGATTATAGCCACTTTTTTTTAATGCATTTTTTTATGAGATGTGGGCGTCACTGGCAAGGCCAGCATTTATTGCCAAACCCTAATTACCTTTGAGAAGGTGGTGGTGAGCCGTCTTCTTGAACCGCTGCAGTCCGTGTGGTGAGGGTACTCCCACAGTGCTGTTAGGGAGGGAGTTCCAGGATTTTGACCCAGCGATGATGAAGGATCGGCGATATATTTCTAAATCAGGTGGTCGAGATTATGCTTTTAATGTAATATGAACCTGAGCTCCCAAATCCTTCTGCTGTTCCACATCATGTAGATTTTCTCCATTTAAAAAATAATGATTACTTTTATTTTGTTTACAAAAATATACAAAAAATTTAATTCCTTCTGCCACTTACACCCCCTTGTCATTTTTTTGGTCCTCAGAATTATTTACTTTGCCTCCTATTTTAATATGGGATATCACACCTTCCAGCCCAATTTCCAAATCATTGATGCACATAGTGAACATAAGCAGACCCAGAAAAAAACCCTGTGGGACATTTCTGCCCAGGGTGATAAACCGCCCTTAACTTCTACTCTGCTTCCTCCCTTCTAACTGGTTTTTAATCCTATTAGATATCCCCTCACAGTTCCACGCTCCTAAATCTTCCCCGGAGTTTGACTTTGTCAAGGGCTTTCTAATAGTCCATGTAGACAACATCCACTGTAATTCCCCACATCCACCATATCTGTCATGCCCTCAAAGAAGCCAGTCAGGTTTCTCAAGCACGATCTTTCTTTCTGAAATTCAAGTTGTGCTTCTAATTATTTTCTCTCCCAATATTTAATAATTTCATTTTTAAAGATTCCAAAATTTTCTCCACTACCAGAGATTAAACTCACTGGCCTGTAATCACATGGCTTAGCTTCATCTCCCTTTTTGAAAGTGACCATTACATTGGCAGCTCTCCAGTTCTTCGATACACATCGACTCTCAATATAATTTCTCTGGCCTCTGGTATTTCTTCCCCCATTTCCCTTTGGAACCTTGGATGTATCCCATCAGGTCCCAGCACTTTGTTTTCCTTTATCTTCACTAACTTCCCTAATACTTTCCTGTTCTTTATTATAATTTATTTATTATTTAATATGCTAGAATCTATTATTAGGCAGGAGGTAACAGGGCACTTCAAAAATCATAATGCCCCAGAAATTCGGGTTGGAGGCTTCCCGCGGGTGCAAGCCTCCGACCTGCACTTACCTAACGCGCCGGCCGTTGAGCTGTGGGCCTGCATGGGATTCCGATCCTGGGCCTGCTCCAACTGCCGGCGTGCAGTGCTTGCATATCCCAGGGGCGCAGTTAGTTCGGTGCGTCCCCTGGGATCACGTGGGCCATGGAGAGCCAATGGTAGCAGGAAATGCTTCATTCATAAGTTTGACAGGAAGAGCTGTCAAACCTATAAATACTATAAGCCCCAAAACATCACTAAAACTTCAAATAAATTTTTAAAAAACATCACATTTTTAGAATAAGTATAAATTACATGAAATAACTATTTTAAACAATAATTTAAATTTTTGAAAACATTTATTACATTTACTAACGGGGCTAAAAATAAACTTACCTTTCTTTAAAGTATTTAAATATAATAAACCTGTGGAAAAAATGTTTTAATTGTAATTAATTCACCACTTACCTTGTTAAAAGCAGGCCTTGCACCTGCTTTTTAAAAGTGTAACTGCTGGAGACTTACCCTCCCGGAGAAACCTGCAAAAAAAAACGTAAGTTCGATGCACACGCGCTGCCTCTCCGGCGCACGCGTTCCACCTCTCAACCCCTTCTTTCTGGGGAGCGGAAGTGCCAGTTTCCCGCGCATGCGCAGTGCATGCACGAAACCGGCACTTTCGTTGGGCCTACGCGTGAGTACCCAGTGCATACTCACGTGTTGGGACCCGAATTTCTGGGCCATATATATGATTGGGCAGAGTCAACACAGATTTATTAAAGGCAAATTGTGTTTGACAAATCTGTAATAGATTTTAAAGGTTGTAACTAGCAGCGTAGAGAAGGGGGAACCAGTGGATGTCGTGTATTTGGATTTTCAAAAAGCATTCGATAAGGTGCCACACAGAGGTTATTACACAAAATTAGGGCTCATGGGATTGGGGGTAACATATTATCATGGACTGAGGATTGGTTAACGGACAGAAAACAGAGTGTAGGAATAAACGGGTCATTTTCAGGTTGGCATTCTGTAACTAGTGGGGTACTACAAGTGGGGTAACTAGTGGGGTAACTTGTGATTGGGCCTCAGCTATTTACAATCTATATCAATGACTTGGATGAGAGGATGAAGTGTAATGTATCCAAGTTGGCTGATGATACAAAGTTAGGTGGGAAAGTGAGCTGTAAGGATGCATAGAGGCTGCAAAGGGATATAGCCAGGTTAAGTAAGTGGACAAGAACATGGCAGATGGAATATAATGTGGAGAAGTTTGAAGTTGAAAGCAGAATATTTTTGAAATGGTGAGAGATTGGGAAATGTTGGTATTCAGAGGGACCTGGGTGTCCTTGTACATGAATCGCAAAAAGTTAATATGCAGGTACAGCAAGCAATTAGGAAAGCGAAAGGTATGTTAGCCTTTATTACAAAGGGATTGGAGTATAAGAGTGAAGACTTACTGCAATTATATAAGGCCTTGGTGAGACCACACCTGGAGTATTGTGTACAGTTTTGGTCTCCTTACCTAAGGAAGGGTATACTTGCCTTAGAGGGAGTGCAGCGGAGGCTCACTAGACTGATTCCTGGGATAGGGGGGTTGTCCTATAAGGAGATATTAAGTAGACTAGGCCTGTTATCCCTACAGTTTAGATGAATGAAAGGTGATCTCATTAAAATGTATAAAATTCTTAAGGGACGTAACAGGAGATGCTGGGAGAATGTTTCCCCTGGCTGGGGAGTCTAGAACAAGGGGTCACATAGAAACATAGAAGATAGGAGCAAGAGTAGGCCATTTGGCCCCTTGAGCCTGCTCCGCCATTCAATGCGATCATGGCTGATCATCCAGATTCAGTACCCTGTCCCTGCTTTCTCCCCATATCCCTTGATCCCCTTAGCATTAAGAAATATATCTAACTCCTTCTTGAATATATTTAATGAATTGGCCTCAACTATCTTCTGTGGTAGACAATTCCACAGGTTCACCGCTCTCTGGGTGAAGAAATTCCTTCTCATCTCAGTCCTAAATGGCTTACCCCTTATCCTTAGACTGTGACCCCTGGTTCTGGACTCCCCTTCCATCGGGAACAGCCTTCCTGCATCTAGTCTGTCTAGTCCTGTTAGAATTTTATAAGTTTCAATGAGATCCCCTCTCATTCTTCTAAACTCTAGCGAATATAAGCCTAATCGACCCTGCGGCACCCGACTAGTCACTGCCTGCCACTCGGAAAAAGATCCGTTTATTCCAACTCTTTGCTTCCTGTCTGCCAACCAGTTTTCTATCCAAGTCAGTACCTTACCCCCAATCCCATGCGCTTTAACGTTGCACGCTAGTCTTTTATGCGGGACCTTATCGAAAGCCTTCTGAAAGTCCAAATACACCACATCCACTGGTTCTCCCTTATCTATTCTACCAGTTACATCCTCAAAAAATTCCAGTAGATTAGTCAAGCATGATTTACCTTTTGTAAATCCATGTTGACTTTGTCCGATCCTGTCACTGTTTTCCAAGTGCTCTGCTGTTACATCTTTTATAATGGACTCTAGCATTTTCCCCACTACCGATATCAGGCTTGCCGGTCTATAATTCCCCATTTTTTCTCTACCACCTTTTTTAAATAGTGGGGTTACATTAGCTACCCTCCAATCCATGGGAACTGTTCCAGAGTCTATAGAATTTTGGAAGATGACAAGCAATGCATCTACTATTTCTAGGGCCACTTCCTTAAGTACCCTAGGATGTAGATTAGCAGGCCCTGGGGATTTATCAGCCTTCAATCCCGTCAATTTCCCTAACACCATTTCCCTACAAATACTGATTTCATTCAGTTCCTCCCTCTCATTAGACCCTATGTTCCCCGACATCTCTGGGAGTTTATTTGTGTCCTCCTTTGTGAAGACAGAACCAAGTCACAGTCTCAGTATAAGGGGACGGCCATTTAAGACTGAGACGAGGAGAAATTTCTTCACTCAAAGGGTTGTGAATCTTTGGAATTCTCTACTCCAGAGGGCTATGGATGCTTAGCCGTGGAGTAAATTCAAGACAGAGTTCGATAGATTTTTGGATACTAAGGGATATGGGGATAGTGCGGGAAGATGGAGTTATGATAGAAGATCAGCCATGATCTTATTGAATGGCAGAGCGAGCTCGAAGGGCTGAATGTCCTTGTGATGAAAGATGCCTTCATCAACCCATGTGTTTTACCTGCTTGTATTTTACCTGCTTGTATGTTACCTGCTTGTATTTTACCTGCTTGTATTATGAACCGCCCCCTTTTGTTCCTATTGTGTGTATTGGCTACGCCCCTGTCTTTTGCCATATAAAGGTCTCAGGAGCTGTATGAGTCATTTACTACCAGACGAACCCGATGTGGGAAGACCTGCTATACTGCTATGTTCTTAGTGATTAAAAGCCTTCAGTTGAATCCTTGTCTTTGAGTCATTGATGGCATATCAATTTTAATCACTAAAACACCAAGATGGATCGACTCTTGAAACCAGAGCGCTTGGATCTGGACCCCCATGCCTCAGATGCAGCCACACAGTTCGGACACTGGTTCCAATGCTTCGAATTTTTCATTGCAAACTCATCCACTGCCATAGCCGCAGCCGAAACCGCTACCGGAGACATGAAACTGGGAATCCTGCGAAACTGGGTGAGCCATCGGGTCTCCCCTCTCATCCAAGATGCCACCAGCTACGAGGATGCCTGCACCATCCTGAAGGCCCACTATGCGCGGCCAATAAACGTGGTGTACGTCAGGCATCTTCTGACTACTCGCACGCAGGGGCATGGTGAGTCACTAGAGGACTTTATACTAAACCTAAAAGTACTGGGCTGAGACTGTAACTGTAAGGCCATGTCTGCCATCGTGTACACGGAGGAGCTGATTCGAGACTCCCTTATTGCGGGCCTCAGTTCAAATTATATTCGGCAGAAACTGTTTGAAAAGGAGGGACTGGACTTAAAACAGGCTATAGATATAGCGCGATCGCTGGATATGGCCCAGAGGAACTCTGAATCCTGTTCCTCAGGCCACGCGGCCCACTCCGCCTCGTGCGCGCCGTGGGGGCAGCCATCTTGGAAGCCATCTTCACCTCCCAGGTCTCAGGCCAGCCCAGCACCATCGGAGCCCCAGCCCCCACCCAGGAGCCCCACTACTGCTGCGATGCATCGGGGCCCGAAATGCTACTTCTGCGGCCAGGACAAACACTCCAGGCATCTGTGCCCAGCGAAGGGCACCACCTGTTTTAAATGCGGGAAGAAAGGACATTTCAGCAAAGTCTGCAGAGGGAACCCCGCCTCCAACTCCACCACCGCCGCGTGCGCGCCGTGAGAGCGGCCATCTTGGAAGCCATCTTGTCCACCCTCATGGAGTCCACCATCTTGCCCCGACTACACAGACCTCCAGGACCCACTGGTGGCCTCGATCACAGTGGATCAATCCAGGCCACATCCGTTGTCTAAATCGATGATGGACATAGAGGTAAACGGGAACAAGGTTAAATGCTTGATTGACTGCGGGAGCACCGAAAGCTTTATTCATCCTAGCCTGGTAAAACAACTTTCTCTAACGATAGTCCCCACACAGGGCAAAATCGCCATGGCCGATAAGACTCATACCTCAAAAATTACAGGTTTCTGCGCGGTTATGTTGTCGGTAAAAGGCAATGATTACAGAGATTTTAAACTATTGATAATGCCAGATCTCTGTGTGAGCGTGATCTTGGGTCTGGACTTCCAGTGCCACCACCAAAGTATCACGCTTACCTACGGTGGGTCCCAGCCGCCCCTCACAGTGTGCGGTCTGGCTACCCTGAAGGTCAAGCCGCCCTCTCTGTTCGCCAACCTCGCACCCAACTGTTGACCCATAGCGACCAAGAGTAGGCGGTACAGCTGGGAGGATAGACGGTTCATTGCGTCGGAAGTAGAAAGACTCAAGCGGGAGGGTATCATCGAATGCAGTACTAGCCCGTGGCGCGCCCAGGTAGTAGTAGTTAAGGGTAGCGAAAAGAAGCGGATGGTGATAGATTATAGCCAGACGGTTAATCTATACACCCAGCTAGACGCCTACCCTCTGCCCCGCATAGCGGATATGGTTAACCAAATCGCGCAATACCGGGTGTTTTCCACCATCGACCTAAAATCGGCATACCACCAGCTCCCCATTAGGCCGGAGGACCATCCATACACCGCCTTCGAGGCGAACAGACGTCTCTACCACTTCCTCAGAGTCCCCTTTGGGGTAATGAACGGGGTCTCGGTCTTCCAGCGGGAGATGGACCGCATGGTCGATGAGAACCAGTTAACAGCCACCTACCCATACCTAGACAACGTCACCATCTGCGGCCACGACCAGCAAGACCACGACTCGAACCTCGCGAGATTTCTGAAAACCGCCCTCAGACTCAATCTCACCTACAACGAGGATAAGTTTGTCTTTAGCACCACGCGCCTCTGCATCCTGGGCTGCGTGGTGGAAAACGGGGAAATCGGTCCGGACCCCGACCGATTGTGCCCCCTACGGGAGCTACCCCTACCAAACACTCCCAAGGCCCTGAAAAGGTGCCTGGGGTTCTTCTCCTATTACGCCCAATGGGTCCCCAATTATTCCGACAAGGCCCGTCCCCTCCTGAAATCAACGTCCTTCCCGCTCACGGCCGAGGCCCACGCCGCCTTCAACAGCATTAAACACGACATTGAGAAGGCCGCGCTGCGGGCAGTGGACGAAAACATCCCTTTCCAGGTCGAAAGCGATGCGTCCGACTTCGCTTTAGCAGCCACCCTCAACCAGGATGGGCGGCCCGTAGCCTTTTTCTCAAGAACCCTCCAAGGGCCCGAGATCAGGCACTCCTCGGTAGAGAAGGAGGCCCAGGCCATAGTGGAGGCAGTGCGGCACTGGAGGCACTACCTAGCCGGCAAACGCTTCACCCTGCTTACCGACCAGTGGTCGGTAGCCTTCATGTTTAACAACAAACAGAGGGGGAAGATCAAGAACGACAAAATTCTCAGGTGGCGGATCGAACTCTCCATGTTTGAGTACGACATAATATATAGGCCGGGGGCCCTCAACGAATCCCCTGATGCCCTATCACGAGGGATGTGTGCCAGCATCCAGGGGGACAGGCTACAGGGCCTCCACAATGGCCTCTGCCACCCGGGGGTCACCCGACTATTCCACTTTATAAAATCCCGTAACCTGCCCTATTCCATCGAGGAGGTCCGGTCTATGACCAGGGACTGCCGCACCTGTGCGGAATGCAAGCCCCGTTTTTTCAGACCCGACCGAGCCCACCTGATCAAAGCTACACGGCCATTCGAGCGCCTGAGCTTAGATTTCAAGGGACCACTCCCCTCCACCAACCGCAATGTGTACTTTCTCAACATTGTGGATGAGTACTCCCGCTTCCCATTCACCTACCCCTGCCCAGATATGACCAGTGCCACGGTCATCAAGTGCCTCGGCAACCTGTTTTGCACGTTCGGCATGCCTAACTACATCCACACTGACAGGGGGGCGTCGTTCATGAGCGATGAACTGCGCCAATACCTGCTGTTGAAGGGGATAGCCACGAGTCGGACCACTAGTTATAACCCCCTGGGTAATGGGCAAGTGGAGAGGGAAAACGCGACAGTGTGGAAGGCGGTCACCTTAGCACTAAGGTCTAAAGGCCTCCCCACCTCCCGCTGGCAGGAGGTCCTCCCAGACGTACTCCACTCGATAAGGTCGCTACTGTGTACTGCTACTAACGCCACTCCCCATGAGAAGATGTTTGTTTTTCCCCGCAAATCAACCTCAGGAGTATCCCTACCCTCGTGGCTCTCCACCCCAGGGACAGTCCTGTTACGGAAGCATGTGAGGGGCCACAAAACGGATCCCCTCGTGGAGGCAGTACACCTACTCCACGCAAACCCACAGTACGCGTACGTCAAGCACGCCGACGGGCGTGAAGACACCGTGTCCATAAAGGACCTCACCTCGGCAGGAAGCGACGACGACGACCCATCACCACCACCCCCAGAAGAACCTCCACCATCCCCAGAGGTATCCTCACCACCCCCTGAAGTACCTGCAACACCCCCAGCACATGGGTATGCCCAGGAGGGCACCACGGATTCCCGGTCGGAACACAAGGTACTGTTGCGACGTTCAGGAAGGACTATCACACCCCCGGACAGACTAAATCTGTAGAAGGGGTGAATGTGATGAAATATGCCTTCATCAACCCATGTGTTTTGCCTGCTTGTATTTTACCTGCTTGTATTTTACCTGCTTGTATTTTACCTGCTTGTATTGTGAACCGCCCCCTTTTGTTCCTATTGTGTGTATTGGCTACGCCCCTGTCTTTTGCCATATAAAGGTCTCAGGAGCTGTATGAGTCATTTACTACCAGACGAACCCGATGTGGGAAGACCTGCTATACTGCTATGTTCTTAGTGATTAAAAGCCTTCAGTTGAATCCTTGTCTTTGAGTCATTGATGGCATATCAGTCCTATTCCTGCTCCTATTTCTCATGTTCTTATAATATATCTCAGCTTCCTTTTAACCAATTCAGGATTTACCTCCTCCTCAATATCCTTCTCTTCTGCATCAACTGAAGTGAAGTACTTGTTAAATATCCATGTCAATTTCCATTTATCCTCCACTAACTCTCTGTCCTCTGCTCTCAGGGGATATTTAACAATTCTTTTCTTTTATTAATACATTTGTGGAATACATGACTGATCTTTTTAATATTTTTTGTGATTCTCTCCTCATACCCCTACAATGCTTTCTTTATCCCTTTCTTAACCTTTCTCTTTATTTTCTTATAGTTTCTCTTAGTTTTATCATTTTTATCATATCCATAGACCACATAAACCTTCTTCTTCAATTTTACTTTGGCTCTAATCTTTTTATTTACCCACAGAATTCTAAGACTTGAAGTTGCTTCCTTTGTTTTAATGGTATTTATTTGTTCTGCAACTTTGCAATTCCCTTTTTTTTTAATGTCCCATTTCTCATTCCACCTCACCTCAGCTAGCTCACTCCTCATCTTTCTAAAATCTGCCCTATTCCAATCCGATGCCCTTGTTTTTATACTAACTTTGTTCCTGTCTATTTGGATTTTAGGGTCACTACCCTCAAGGTGCTGACCCACATGTAACTCATCTACCTGATCGATTTTGTCAGTCATCAGCATTCGGCTTCAGGAAGGAGTCCTGCAGAAGTTTTTAGCAACTCCATTCCCTCCCTCCCTGTCCCAATCAAGGCGTGGGTAGTTAAAATATCCGAGAACAATAATCAGTCCTCTCTGCAGCATGTATTCCTTCCTTCACCAATAACTCCACTCCTCCTCCTTTCTTACCTATTCTGTCCCTCCTAAAAATATCATAACTTGATATGTTTATTTTCCACTCCTGTTTGTTGCCAAGATTTTCTTAGTGGTATTAAATCTATATCTTCCTGTAACATAATTGCTTCTAATTCCCCCATTTTCTTCCTACATTCTGAGCATTGTATCTCTTTCAGTTTGTATTTATGCTACTAGGAACATAAGTAGGCCATTCAGTCCCTCAAGCCTTTTTTAACATTTATTCATTGATGGGATGTGGGCGTCGCTGGCAAGGCCAGCATTTATTGCTCATACCTAATTGCACTTGAGAAGGTGGTGGTGAGCCATCTTCCTGAACTGCTGTTCTTTTTGGAGGTTTGGTGCAACTGAATGGTTTGCTGGGCCATTTCAGAGGGCAGCTAAGAGTCAACCACATTGTGGTGGGTCTGGAGTCACACATAGGCCAGACCAGGTAACGAAAGCAGGTTTCCTTCCCTAAAGAACATTAGTGAAACCAGATGGGTTTTTACGACAATCCGGTAGTTTCATGTTCACCATTACTGATAATAGCTATTTTTAAATTTATTAACTGAAATATAACTAACTGAATTTAAATTCCCCACCTGTCATGGTGGGATTTGAACTCATGTTTCCAGATCATTAGTCTAGGTCTGCTGGGTTGCTAGTCCAGTAACATAACCACTGTCTTGACAAAGGGTTCACCTGAAACGTTGACTCTATTTTCTCTCCACGGATGTTGCCTGGCCTGCTGAGTTTTTCTGTTGTTATTTTTAACATAACCACAATGCTGCCTGTTCCACGATTCAATTAGATTCTGGCTGATCTGTATCTTAACTCCATCTACCCGCCTTGGTTCCATAACCCTTAATACCCTTGCCTAACAAAAATCTATCAATCTCAGTTTTGACATTTTAAATTGAGCGAGCCCCAACATCTTTTTGTGGCAGAGCGTTCCAGATTTCCATCACCCTTTGTGTGAAGAAGTGCTTCCTGACATCACCCTTGAAGTGCCTAGTTCTAATGTTGTTATAGAATCATAGAATGGTTACAGTACAGAAGGAGGCCAGTCGGCCCGTCGAGCCCGTGCCGGCTCTCTGCAAGAGCACTTCAGCTAGTCCCACTCCCCTGCCCTTTCCCCTTAGCCCTGCAAAATTTTTCTTTAAGGTACTCATCCAATTCCCTTTTGAAAGCCACAATTGAATCTGCCTCCACCACCCAAACAGGCAGTGAATTCCAGATCCTAACCACTCGCTGTGTAAAAAGGTTTTTCCTCATGTTGCCTTTGGTTTTTTCTGCCAATCACCATAAATCTGTGTCCTCTGGTTCTCGACCCTTCTGCCAATGGGAACAGTTTCTCTCTATCTACTCTGTCCAGACCCCTCATGATTTTGAACACCTCTATCAAATCTCCTCTCAACCTTCTCTGCTCCAAGGAGAATAACCCCAGCTTCTCCAGTCTATCCACGTAACTGAAGTCCCTCATCCCCGGAACCATTCTTATAAATTGCAACAGTGACTCCATTTCAAATAGTACTTCATTGGCTGTAAAGCGCTTTGAGATGTCTGGTGGTCGTGAAAGGTGCTATATAAGTGCAAGCCTTTCTTTTCTTTCTTAAATCTTTTCTGCACCCTCTCTAAGGCCTTCACATCCTTCCTAAAGTGCGGTGCCTAGAATTGGACACAATACTCCAGTTGAGGCCGAACCAGTGTTTTATAAAGATTCATCATAACTTCCTTGCTTTTGTACTCTATGCCTCTGTTTACCTGCCACCTTCAATGATTTGTGCACATATACCCCCAGGTCTCTCTGTTCATGCACCCCCTTTAGAATTGTACCCTTTAGTTTATATTGTCTCTCCTCGTTCTTCCTACCAAAATGTATCACTTCGCACTTTTCTGCGTTAAATTTCATCTGCCATGTGTCCTGAAGAGATCGCAAAGTCTCTGTTTGAAGAATGGACTCAGTCGAGAATATTTTTGTGGACTTTGTGGGCTGAGGGTGTTTTCCCTGTGGTGGGATCGCCCTGTGCAGATGCGTGGGGGACCGGTTTGTTAAAACTCCAGAGAACGCATGGCAGTTGGCTGTGACAAAAGAACTGTCAGTCATCCAGAATGTATTGGTTCGCCCGACAATCCTGGAAAAAGGAAGGGGGCCATTGAACTTGAACTTATTAGAAAGCCACTCTAATATGCAAAAGCACTTCTCACCTCCATCTCAGAAGAGCAGCAGAACAATGAACTCACTAGCCTCAGCCAGCTGAAGAGGAGCCAGTTTTTTCCAACACAAAGACCAAAGATATGTCCCAGACTTAATCCAATCACGGAATACTCATGGGCCCGAGTATGACCCATCACTGATTAAGCACCGGAATGCTTAGAAACAAAAGGATTTTAAAGATTGCCGGGAAAGATAGGGGTAGCCAGACTCGTATAAAGATAGATCCTTTCTCACCATTCTCTCTCTCTCTCTCGCTCCCTGCTCCAACAAGATCGACCGAACAAGAAGTACCAGAGAAGCCGCCAAGCAGAGTGATCGAAACCAATCGCGTGTGGGGGTAAGCACAGTCTCGAGTGTTCCAAGCCGGTAACCCGATATCCCAGGCGAGCTGGATGAGCTGTAAGGGCTCAGAGTTTTCTCAGAAGTGAAGTTTTGGGCCATTGAGAGGGTGGGAGCTTCGTTTGGTTCAGCCAGGCGAAGGGTCTATTGCGACTGGGTAATTCGTTGGTAGGGGTGGAATTAGAGTCCACCATAGCAACAAGGGAATTATTGCTTGTTATAGTCCCGTTTTGTACTGTATGTACGATAGCAAAATACTGCAGATGCTGGAAATCCGAAATAACAACAGAAAATGCTGGGAAACTCAGCAGGCCAGGCAACATCCGTTTCGGGTCAAAGCCCTTTATCAAGACTAAAGAGGCACAGGGAATGAAATAGATTAAGAGGCCGGGCTGGGAGAGAACAAAAGAGAAGAAGAGACATTAAGAGGTATTCAAAACGAGACGAGATGGTGATAGGACTAGTGGAGACAAAAGACAACTCTAGATTAGGTGTGAAATGCGCTGGCAGAATGGGAGACAGCTGCCATGTGGGAGAGAGAAAAAAAAAGGGAAAGGGGGGATGGGGAAACCAAAACAAAGGTGTGGATAAAAAATATAAGTAAAAATGTAATAGGGGCCGAGGTTATGATCTGAAATTGTTGAACTCGATATTGAGTCCGGAAGGCTGTAAAGTGCCTAATCGGAAGATGAGGTGCTGTTCCTCGAGCTTGCATTGAGCTTCCGTGGAACAATGCAAGAGGCCAAGGACGGTGAGGTCCGAGTGGGAATGGGATGGTGAATTAAAATGACAGGCGACCGGAAGCTCGGGGTCACCCTTATGGACTGAACGGAGGTGTTCCGCAAAGCGGTCACCCAATCTGCGTTTGGTCTCCCCAATGTAGAGGAGACCGCATCGTGAGCAGCGAATACAGTATACTAGATTGCAAGAAGTACAAGTAAATCGCTGTTTCACCTGGAAGGGGTGTTTGGGGCCCTGGACAGTGGGAAGGGGGGAGGTATAAGGGCAGGTGTTATATCTCCTGCGCTTGCACGGGAAGGTGCCAGGCAAAGAGGAAGGGGTGCTGGGGGTGATAGAGGAGTACACTAGGGTGCCTCGGAGGGAGTGGTCCCTACAGAATGCTGAAAGGGGAGGGGAGGGGAAGATGCGTTTGGTGGTGGGATCACTTTGGAGCTGCCAGAAATGGCGGAGGATGATCCATTGAATGTGGTGGCTGGTGGGGTGAAAGGTGATGACAAGGGGAACCCTATCGTGGTTCCGGGAGGGAGGGGCAGGGGTGAGGGCAGAAATGTGGGAGATAGAACCGACACAGTCGAGGGCCGTGTCAACCACGGTAGAGGGGAATCCTCGGTTGAAGAAAAAGGAAGACATGTCGGAAGCACTGGTGTGGAAGGTGGCATCGTTGGAGCAGATGCGGCGGAGACGGAGAAACTGGGAGAATGGAATAGAGTCCTTACAGGAGGCGGGGTGGGAGGAAGTGTAGTCCAGGTAGCTGTGGGAGTCAGTGGGCTTGTAGTGAATATTGGTCAATAACCTATCCCCAGAGATGGAGACGGAGAAGTCAAGGAAGGGAAGAGTCAGAGATGGACCATGTGAAGGTGAGGGAAGGGTACCTGAACTAGACAATTTCATTCACTTTGCCTCCAATTTTCGCCCTCACGCAGATTGGGTGACCGCTTTGCAGGACACCTCCGTTCAGTCCGTAAGGGTGACCCCGAGCTTCCGGTCACCTGTCATTTTAATTCACCGCCCCATTCCCACTTGGACCTCACCGTCCTTGGCCTCTTGCATTGTTCCACGGAAGCTCAATCTAAACTCGAGGAACAGCACCTCATCTTCCGATTAGGCACTTTACAGCCTTCCGGACTCAATATCGAGTTCAACAATTTCAGATCATAACCTCGGCCCCTATTACATTTTTACTTATATTTTTTATCCACACCTTTGTTTTTGTTTCCCCACCCCCCCTTCCCTTCTTTTTTCTCTCTCCCACATGGCAGCTGTCTCCCATTCTGCCAGCGCATTTCACACCTAATCTAGAGTTGTCTTTTGTCTCTCCACTAGTCCTATCACCATCTCGTCTCGTTTTGAATACCTCTTAATGTCTCTTCTTCTCTTTTGTTCTCTCCCAGCCTGGCCTTTCAATCTATTTCATTCCCTGTGCCTCTTTAGTCTTGATAAAGGTTTTGATCCGAAACGTTGACTCTACTTTCTCTCCACGGATGTTGCCTGGCCTGCTGAGTTTTTCCAGCATTTTCTGTTGTTATTTTGTACTGTATGTATGTTGTTTGTAACCTGGATTTTATTCTCCACAGAGACAGTGATTTTGTTTAGTAGTGCATGTTTTAGCCAGTGTATCTTAGTCAAAATAAATATAAGTTTGATTTTTCACCGAAGCATTCCTGTCCGTGATTTATTTCATTTACACTCTGAATAATAATTCCCGGGTATAGAACTTTCGTAAGGTGGGGGCGATTCGAACCGTCCGTCTAGCAATTGGGCTAGGATCAAAAACCGCTTACAGTCCGCCCATTCCACCAGCTTGTCTATGTCTTCTTGAAGTCTATCACTATTGCTTCATAGTTCTGGACTCCCCCCACCAGAGGAAATAGTTTTTCTCTATCTACCCTATCAAATCCTTTTGATTGTTCGTTGCCTTGATTGTTTTGTCCAAGCTAATACCTGGTCCTTTATCTTGGTGTTTCCCTGCATATAACTGGTTGTTTGATTTTGCTCCTCTACTTCCTTTAAATGCAAATAAATAGCAACTGTAATAATAACTTAACTTCATGTTTTGCTAGCTGCATTCATATTACCAAAGACTCACTGATATGCATCTGCTTTAAAGATTTGATTTGGATCGCAGAGGTAACTAATGTCCTCTTTCATCACTTGTCAACATACGTCAAGTTAAACAGTGGCTCACAGAACCACCTGGAGAGACAGACCCAATTATTCCAGCCATGTGACATTCCCTGACGACAAGGCACAATTGATTGCACTCATGTTAGTTAATTGTGCACTTTTAGATAGTTTTATGTACAGATCGGGTTATTGCTGCCTGAATATTCCTAGAATGACATTACATAGAAAATACAGCACAGAAACAGACCATTTGGCCCAACTGGTCCATGCCAGTGTTTGTGCTCCACATGAGCCTCCATCCAACCCTATCACCATAACCTTCTATTCCTTTCTCCCGCATGTACTTATCTAACTTCTCCTTAAGAAGTTATGCAAATTAATACTTGTTTTCTGTGGAGCACTCCTGACACACTCAGATCTTCAGGGAATTGATGTTTCTCCAGCTGTTCAAGAATAGGGTGACCATGTTTTCTAAACCGAATCTGGGGACACACAGGGTGGGAATACAGCAAAGTAGCCAGGGCGGAAAATATAGGTTGCACAGTGTAGTGAGGCAATTTTTTTAACAGCCTATATTTTAACAGTTGCAAAAATACACAACAAATGCAAAAGAAATGTGCATATAATTACTGCGGATATGACATCACACTATTGAAGTGCATTCAGACATCGTTTATAAATGATACAATAACACTCTTCAGGAACCTTAGGGGGCGATTTTTTGACGTCGGAGGAGACGGGTTTGGAGGCGGGAAAGGCGGGAAAATCAGATTCAAAGAGGTCGGGTTCAGAACCGGCCTCCACGGGATTTTGCCGGTGCCAGTTTTGGAGGTCGGGATACGCTCCCACCTCCCCCTGGCCATTGCGCTATTAAAGATCCTTAAATGCCCGTTAAGGGCCTCTCTGAGCCTATTTTGAGAGGCCCTTGTGATTTTTCCAGCTTTTTGGCGTGATCCACACACCTCCTAAACCACACTAGGTAAACCTGGCGGGTTGACTCGTGGGTGGCCTCCTCACTGCTGCAGGTCTAACAAGACATCGTTTACTGCAGCAAGGATTACTTGCAGGTGCCAGACCTTGGCTTTAAAAGGTCTCTGAGCACTTTTAGAAGGCCTTCCGAAGTCGGAGGTGCTGTAGCTTGACTCCATCAACTGTTGGATCTCCTTGGAAGATGCTCTCCCCGCTTGCAATGAGCGCTTCCCCAAAGGAGACATCTACAAGCAGCATGGGAACTAATTGTTTTCTTTCTGCATGGACCTCAGATGAGGATGAGGAGGAGGAGGAGGATCTGGAGGAGGAGGAGGAGGTCAGAGCCTGGGATGCAAGGGATGAACTTATCATGGCCAGATTTGCATAGGTTGCCGAAGTTGGCACATGTCCTTTGCTCCATCCTAGGACATCATTGACAATGGACTCTCTGGCCTCCTTTCACTCAGGCCACCAACCTGACAATGCAAGTGTGGCGGTGCCCGCAATGTGGAGCTGCCTAAGGCGAAAGAACAGGTGGCATAGTGCCAACATTTTGGCTTCAAATAATTTTAATGCTTTCCAACAGGGATGGCATTTCATTAATACACAGAAACAGTCTCCCAATCTGCACACAGATCTGGAGGTTATATCCCTTGCCAGCTGTACCCACACAGCCTTGGTTTCTTTGGCAGGCCTCTTCCTCCGAGATGAGTGGAAGAGCACCTCCATGCTAGTTCTCACCCCCTCCAATGACATTTGCAGCGCCTCATCCGAGAGCCTTGGGTAGGCCCTTGCCTTGGAATTGGACATAGTGGTTTCTCAAAAGATGTTGGAGGTGGTGCAGGAGACGCAGAAATGCTGTGGAATGAGCCAAGGGAGCAAGAAGCCATAAAACCAGACTGGAAAAGTGCTGTCAACAGAGGCGAGTTTCAGTCCCAAAACACTAATTGAGCAAGGCATCCCACAACACTTAAATCAAGTGGACAATCATGGGAAAATCGCAAATTTTTGAAACCTATCAGTGGAGACGGGTTTCAAACCCACCCAAATGAAACCTGCCTTCATCTCGCCTCCAGTGGGAAAATCTGCCGTACAATACCAGCTTGTGGTATTCCTTAAAACAAAAAGGAACATTAGAGAAAGTAACCCTGATTTCACTCGGGGTCAGGATAGCTGACCCGATGCACAACTCACAGTGCACTGCATTTTAGAGCAAAGAAAGCCTACAGATAAAGAGAAGCTATGCTGGTGGTGGCCAGTGCCCCCCTCATTATAATATACTAATTATGGTCATCAGGTCCCATGTCAACCTTTGCTTTTGACTGGCACTCCACAGCACCTATGCTGCCATAAAAAGTAAATGCAGATTAGTTTACTGCTGAAGCTATATAGTTAACATTAGGTTTCTATTAGAATGGTTGCTACTAAACTTACATTCTGTTTGGAAGACGTATTGATGTTCAGTTGCATTTTGCTCCCTACATTCGTTTATGTTGCAGTAAAGGGTGTTATTTTTCTATATTAAATTTCTTCATAAGGCTTTCCTGCAGTGTTGTTGCTTAGTGTTGCGTTTGAAGGTGCAGCAAAGCAATTGTTATGGATGGGAATTTCTTAGCGAGTTCTGAGAGAACGCCACAAGGTAGCTGAGGAAAGAAAGAAAGAATTTGCATTTATATAGTGCTTATCACATCCTGAGGCCATCTCAAAGTGCTTCCCAACCAATAGATCACTTTTGAAGTGCAGGCACTGTTGTTATGACTGCTGCAAACACAGCAGCCAATTTACATAAAACAAGGAACTACAAAGAGCAAATGAATGAATGGCTAGATATTATTTTGACAGCAGAAAATGCTGGAAAAACTCAACAGGCCAGGCAGCATCAGTGGAGAGGGAAACAGAGTTAACGTTTCAGGTCGAAGACCTTTCATCAGAACTGGAAACAAGCAGGAAATGGAAAGCAAGTTTGGGGGCTGGGAAAAGGGGGAGGGGATGACAGAACAAAAGGGAAGGTCAGTGATAGGATAGAAAGCAGGAGAGATTAAGAGACATTGCGAGACATTAAGAGATATTCAAGGCAAGGGGAGGTGGTAATGGGACAGGTTAAGGAACAAAGGATGGCTCTAGATGAGGTGTGAATTGCGCTGGCAGAATGAAGGACAGCTGAAGGGAGGGGAAAAAAAATATTTTGACAGTATTGGTGGAGGAATGTTGGCCACAGTAGAGCCCTCTGCTGTTTTACAAATACTTCCACAAGATGCGTTGTGTCCACCTGAGCAGGCAGACAAAGGACGGCTTAATGAAAGACACCACCTTCGACAATGCCATAGTCAGTCAATGATGTACTGAAGTGCCAGTTCTATCTAAGTCCCTGGGGGTGCTTGGATCTGATGGTGCTTGCACCAGCTGAAGTGACCTGCTGTGAAGTGCTCAGGATCTGACTGCCCCCACTTGATGCCACATCGTTTGGTAACACCCTATAGAAACAGAACTGGAAGATGCATTGGAAGGGTTTCTAAGATGCCAGTATATTGTGCCTCTTGCCACTGTAAGAAAGAAAGACTTGCATTTATATAGTGCCTTTCACGACCACCGGATGTCTCAAAGCACTTTACAGCCAATGAAGTACTTTTAGGAGTGTAGTCACTGTTGTAATGTGGGAAACGTGGCAGCCAATTTGCGCACAGCAAGGTCCCACAAAAAAGCAATGTGATAAATGACCAGATAATCTGTCTTTGTTATGCTGATTGAGGGATAACTATTGGCCACTGTCATGCAATACTGAGTGAGAGAATGAGTAAGACTCACAATGAGACTTGTGAAAGGAGGATATTTGCTGAGTTTCACCTCTGTTTTAACAGGAGGGTGAGCGTCCTATTCCTCAGCATGACCATTCTCTTTTACTGCATTTCCTGCAGCAGGACGCCCAATGCACTATCCCTAAATGAGGAATGTTTTCCCCATATTTCTCTTCCTTGTACTTCATATCAAAGTGTTCACTTAAGGCAAAAAAAGCACTTGCCTTTAATGGTGAGCAGTAACCCTTTAAGAGCTACTGCCTTACCACATTCCCACCCCCAGCTAATCATACTGCTGGTGAGGCTCTCATTGCCTGCACAGTGAGCCTATTAACAGCAGCAGCCAGTTGTAATGAGGTCAGCACATTACTAAGCATGCAGCCCCTATTAACTGGCATTGTAAAATCAGGATTGATATGCTTTCATAGTGGAGACTGAACCTGATGAAAAAAATAATCATGACTACAGTGAACATTGTCATTGCACAGAAGTGTTGGCCGCGATTTTGCTGGTGCTCAGAGTGCGGGTTTGGAGGTGGGTCCACTGTCAAAATAGAAATGATTGACAGCGGATTGGGAACCCGCTACGAACCGGCCCCCATGTAGGTTTCCAAAGAGTCGGGTCTGCGATTTCAGAACAGACCCGACACCAAGCGGCGGGGGAGGCATTTAAGATATTTAAATGCTTGTTAAACGCTTGTTAACTACTATTTTGCCAGCTTATTTCTATTTTCCCACTTTTTTGATGGGGTTCACGTCGTTCGCAGATCATGTCAGGTAAGTAGGTCGGGTTCTCTATGTCTCTCCATTGATGTGAATAGGTGACAGCTGCAAAAATGATATGAAAGCTATCATTTCACAGCTGTTCACTTTCCAATGTCAGAAGCTTGAGCCTTCAGGACGTGGAAGACACTTTTGAGATTTATGCAGTTTGGAAGTGGTTGGAGTAAACTCTTTATCCACTGTCACCTCCTTGGAGCAAGCTCTCTCACCAATGACAGATCGCTTCTGTCATCTCAACTTCAGCTGCCATCTGTTCCTGCAACATCAGTGCCCTTGAAAAAATTTCACCTTGGTCCTCTAAATCACTCCACGATCAACCCCAGCATCAACATCACCAGGCACACCAACATCACCAACAACAATAACAACCTACTCCGCAATCACCTGATGCTGCACAGGACACAGGGCATCAGCATTCGACAACATTGCTGCCCGGGAGGCCAGGGATGGCATCAGCATGGCCAGATTTAGTTGACTTAACACTGTACAGCCTGGCTGCCACATGATATGCCAGGTTGACACCACCCCACACCAGCACCATAAAGCACCCCTACAATGTCCAAGCCATTCCTTTCACACTCATTACAATTACTTATTCTGCCAACATTCAGTGGAACTCACTAAGACACTTCCAAAGGTGAACACAGATCTGTCCAAGAAGGTAAAGTGTTGAAAATATAGATTTTAATGTTTGCCAACGCGTTAACAGAAACTTCACATGAACATTGGCTAAACCACCCAGGTGCCTACCCTTGTGTGTTCTTAGTTCCTATGCTTGCAGTAGGTTAAGGGTGAGTGTGAGGCGTGGCAAGTGAGATGGGGAAGTGATAATGTAGATAGAGAGGGATGGGTGGAGGTGCAAGGTAAGTTGGTGTGAGTAAAGATGTGCAGAAGCAGGGTAGGAAAGGCAGAGTGATGTGGATGTGATGAGTGGCACAGCAGAATGAGATTGAGTGTGGCTTGACAGTAACGCTTTGTGATTTGCTCAGATCATTGAAAGGTTTGCGCCACTGCAGCCTGGTCCTCCTGACGACATCCCTGCTTGTACCCTCCTGTGCAATGTGCAGCCAGGCTGCGTTGATCTCCTGGGGAGGTCTCTTCCACCCATTGGGAGGGAAAAGGACCTCCCTGCGTGTTGTGACTCCCTCCATAAGCATATGGAGAGAGTCATGGGAGAGCCTGGGTGCAGCCATGCACCTTTGTGCAGTGCTTGTCAGTGTTTGCAACACCTCAATGCTGTAGAATACTGACAGCACAAGATCAATTTGGACATGGCCCCTTTAAGGAAACCGGCTGATAACGCATCATCAAATGACGTCATCAGGCCCGCTTCCTATTAATTGGCTTAGAACCTTGCAGGGCAGGCTTAACAAGCCCAATCAACGAAAAATCGCTTGGAGAGTGCGGGCCGCCCCAAACCCGCCTCGTTCGGTGAAATCGCGGCCGTTGTTTCCTCCACAGATTTCAGAGCCCCAAGCCTTGCATGGCCTCTCTACCTATGATCTCCATGAGGACCTTCACATGCCAGCAGCAGTCCCACCACTGTGGTACCTGTTGACAGATTACTTATTCTGCCAAGAAAGGAACTGTGATGCATTGCTTGAGATGTATTTTAGTGGAGAGAAAGTAAGGCTACACAATTATGTACACTAGGCCAAGTAGAATGAAACATGAAATATCTTGCTAGCTGAAGATGGAAGAGCAGAGTGAATGCTTTTGTGAGTCAGTTCTATCTGTGCATAAAGATACTTAGTTAACAGTCTTTCTCAGCTGCTAGCATCCTGTCTTCTGTCGCCTGTTGTGTTCTGCTGAAATATGCTGATTACCTCTGTTTTGTCCTCTACTTTCAGCTAGTTATTGGATAAATTTTAACAATAACCTTCTGTGAAATTATTCAGGGAAACATCCTTAGATAGTCCTTTCTACCAATGCAAATTAATTGACATTCATCCTGATATATAGCAATGTAAAATAATTGCTGTCATTCCCGTATGGTGACAATTAGCCTTATTGCCTAAGAAGGCACTTTTCTTCGAATTGAATACCTTTCACACATGCTGCCAAGTCCAGTGGGTTATAGACACTGTGCTTGCAGCCTATGTCATTACCACATGCCAGCTAGACACTCTGATTCATAGTGGGTGGCTCTTCTGATCGATTAAAAGCATTTAGGAACATAGGAATAGGAGTCGGTCATTTAGCCCCTTGAGCCTGTTCCGTCATGCAATGAGATCATGACTGATCTGCGGCCTAAGTCCATATACCCGCCTTTGCCCCACATCCCTTAATACCTCTGGTTAACAAAAGTCTATCAATCTCTGATTTAAAATTAACAATTGATCTAGCATCAATTGCCATTTGTGAGAGTCCCAAACTTTTGCCACCCTTTGTGTGTAGAAGTTGTTGTGTATGTACCTTTAAGAGAATAACTGGTCTCAGACTGCAGTACCGGCAGTGACCACCCCTGTATAAAAGGCGCTAGAGAGCCTCTGTTTGTTAGTTTTGTTATTGACTTCCACCAGTAAAGATCTGTTTGTTTTCACTCCTGCTAGTCCGTGTCTCAATCATTCACGGACTTAACACTGGCGACGAGTAAGAAACGTACTTACCTGCAACTCGGCAGCAGCTCCGACGACGTTGTTGAAGGTCGGGGCCAGAAGAAAGAAAAAGAAAAAAAAAAATAGAGTCCATTGAAACTCGAGAAACGGGCGTCGACCGTCAATCATCGGGTTAAAAACTTGCAGGAGCGACTTTCCAGAGCCAGGCTGGGTTCCTCGGTCCGTGGTTTCCCAGCTAATCGGGCTGGTGGCAGGTAGTGCTCTGATCCTTCCTGGGCTGTGGCGGGCTGAAGCTCGATCGGGTGGCCTTTCAACGAGGCCGGGCAGCGAGTCGGGAAGCAAAGAGAGAGAGAGAGGGTGGAGCACACAGGGCGCGGCCAGTGCTTCGAAGCTGGGCAGCGTTCGGACCTAAGAAGAGGGAGGGAAGTGTCCCAGAGGGTCCGCTCCACGACGGGAAAATAATAAAAGAAAAAGAATACGCGCAAGAAACCGTGGAAAGCAGCGCTAACAACAGCGGGGAAGAAGGCAAAGCGCGGGAGGCGCCATTTTGTTAAATCGGGGAAGAAGGCAAAGCGCGGGAGGCGCCATTTTAGATTTGCAAGATGCCGAAGACTGGCTGTATCACTGCTTTTGATAATACATTAGAGGACTGGACCACGTATGTGGAAAGAGTCGAGGTATATTTCGAGGCAAACGATATAGCGGAGGGGAAAAAGGCATCGATATTGCTAAACTTAATGGGCGCTAGAACGTACGGCCTATTGCGGGACCTGATTACTCCAGCCAAACTGAAGGCGAAGAGTTTTAACGAAATTGTTGCTGTCCTACAGGAACACTTAAACCCTGCACCGCTGTTGATAGCAGAAAGATTTAAATTCCACAGGAGAACTCAGCACAAAGATGAGAGCAATGCTGAGTATCTTACAGAACTACGCAAGCTATCAAAGCACTGCCAGTTCAGAGCAGGACTGGCAGATACCCTATGGGACAAATTTGCCTGTGGACTCCTGAGTGAAGGAACACAGAAGAAGTTACTCTCAGAAAAAGAGCTGATGCTAGATAAGGCTTTCAGCGTGGCAGTATTGTATGAAGCAGCAGCCAGGGGAGCTGCAGAAATTCAACAAAAACCACAGGAATACGGCACCCACGAAATGACACGGGGATTTGCAAAATGTTATCGCTGCGGCAGAACTAACTATGACCAGAAGGACTGCTGGTCCAAAGACAAAATATGCAGACAATGCGGGAAGATTGGACACATTGCACGAATTTGTAGGTCTGGGAAGAAGACCAGCGACAACAAAAAGGCTACTAAGGAACCGTACAAGAAAGTACAAAAGATGACGGACAGTAGTTCCGAAGACCAGATGAGCGATAGTGAATCCGGAAACAGGAGACTAAGCTGTCTCAAACTTCACAATGTAATCGCAAAAGAGGATCACTGAACCATTTGGGTCACTCTCACGATAGCAGGGTCCCAAGTTAAAATGGAATTGGATACAGGATCAGCGCTAACCATCATGAATCGACGAGACTACGAGCGGCTATTTTCACACATACCCTTGAGAGAGACATCCATCGTCTTGACGACGTATACAGGGCAAAAAGTATACCCCAGAGGAAAAATAAGGGTGCCTGTTGAATACAATGGCAAGAAAATACGGAAATTGTATCTCTACATACTGCCAAATGGTGGACCACCGTTATTGGGACGGGAATGGATCAGGAAGATAAACTTAGATTGGCATTCCATTCATGCAATGACGGTGGACGGTAAAAAAGATGAAGACGTCACTCCTGGAAGATTGTCAACAATCTTAGCTAACGCCAAAGAGGTATTTCAACAAGAACTGGGCATGCTTAAAGGCATAACCGCCTCGTTAAATATAGAAGAGAATGCAGTTCCCAAGTTTTTCAAAGCGAGACCGGTACCATATGCAATTCGCCCAGCCGTCGAGGCAGAGCTGGAGAATCTAGAGAAGGCGGGCGTGTTGTCTAAGGTCGACTGGAGCGAGTGGGCGACATCCATCGTTCCTGTCATGAAGAAAACGTTAAGCAATAAGTCCGGAGAGCCAAGGAAGATTCGCATCTGTGGGGATTTCAAGGTGACGGTGAACCCTGTCCTTCACACAGTACAATATCCTCTTCCAAGGATAGAAGACATCTTCGCCTCACTGTCTGGAGGGAAGCGTTTTACAAAAATTGACCTAGCACAAGCATATTTGTAGATGGAGGTTGAAGAGTCCTCTAGGAAGTATCTCATGATAAACACTCACAAAGGTCTTTACCAGTATCATCGATTAGTATTCGGAGTAGCATCGGCTCCGGCGATATGGCAAAGAGCAATGGAACAAGTCCTGCAAGGGATTCCGGGGACTCAGTGTTACTTGGACGACATCCTTGTAACAGGTGAAAATGACAGTGAACACCTTAACAACCTAGAACAGGTGTTCACTAGACTACGGAAACATGGGCTGCGAGCCAACCGCCCCAAGTGCAAATTTTTTAAGAAACAGATATCGTATTGTGGCCACGTGATTGATGAAGAGGGGTTACATAAGTCCCCTGACAAAATTGAAGCGGTTGTTAAGGCCCCAGCGCCTGAAAATGTGTCGCAACTGAGGTCATTCCTCGGTTTGGTGAATTACTATCATAAGTTTTTGCCGAATTTGTCGACAATTTTGCATCCACTGAACGCCCTGCTACGAACGGGGGTAGCATGGAAATGGAGCGATGATTGTAAGCGTGCTTTTCAGAAGAGTAAGGACTTAATCACTTCAAGGGAAGTCTTGGCTCACTACAACCCAGCACTGCCAATCAGGCTGGCGTGTGATGCGTCTCCCTACGGCATTGGGGCGGTACTGTCACATAAATTCCCTGATGGTTTAGAGAGGCCGATAGCTTTTGCGTCACGCTCGTTAACTTCTGCCGAGCGTAACTACGCCCAGATTGACAGAGAGGCCCTCAGCCTAGTGTGGGGGGTGAAGAAGTTCAATCACTACCTGCACGGTCAAAAATTTACTCTACTAACCGATCATCAACCTCTTGTCTCCATTTTCAACCCTCAGAAGGGCGTACCGATAATGACAGCACAACGGCTGCAGAGATGGTCCCTTTTCCTAGGGGCACACCAATATGACATCGAGTACAAAGGAACTAAACAGCATGGAAATGCTGATGGATTGTCATGTCTACCATTGCCGACGGTGGAAGAAGAAGACCTTGCAGTGGATCCAATGGAGTTATTCCACTCGACCATAGTCGAATGTCTCCCTGTGACGAATGCAAACATAGAAAAGGAAACACGGAATGACCCGACACTATCACGGGTCTATGATTTAACAGTGAAGGGATGGCCAGCACATGGCGAACCACTGCTGCCAGCATTCTCGCCGAGAAGAGAACAGCTGTCAGTGTGCAGAGGAACCTTGATTTGTGGATCCAGAGTAGTAATTCCACCTAAGTTGACGGATAGAGTGCTCAATGAGCTTCATGAGTGTCATCTGGGTGGGGTAAAAATGAAGAGCTTAGCCAGAGCGTTTGTGTGGTGGCCGGGAATCGATAGAGAAATCGAAGAGATGACCAAGAGCTGTGCAGGATGCCAGAAGGTCCAAAACGCGCCACCACAAGCTCCCCTGCATCCATGGGAGTGGCCCTCATCTCCATGGCAAAGGGTGCACATTGATTTTGCTGGTCCCTTCATGGACTCTATGTTTTTAATTGCGGTGGATGCACATTCAAAGTGGCCAGAGGTAATAAAAATGTCCTCAACCACCACGGAAAAAACTATCACAGTTTTACGAACCATATTCGCCAGGAATGGGCTGCCTGAACAGATTTGCTCTGACAATGGACCACAGTTTGTGTCTGAAGAGTTCCGGAGGTTCTTAAAGAACAATGGTGTTAAGCATTACACATCTGCCCCATATCATCCAGCCACTAATGGATTGGCCGAGAGGTTTGTCCAAACATTCAAGAAGGCTATCAAGGCAATGTGTAATGAAGATATACCCCTACAACACAAGGTGGACAACTTCTTGTTTGCCTACCGGAATGCGACACATGCGGTTACCAACCAAACTCCAGCCATGATGTTCTTCAATCGAAGACTACGATGCCGCTTGGATTTGGTTAAGCCAAACGTCCGAAGAGATGTGGAGAACAGGCAGTTTCAGAATATGAATGAAAGGCCGACCAGGAGTTTTAAGATAGGTCAACCAGTTTTGGCCCGGGAGTACCGCACTGAGAAATGGCAGCCAGGAATGATTTGTACACGACAAGGACCTCTCATGTATACCGTGGACGTTGGGGAGAGCATTGTAAGACGCCATGCTGACCAGATTCTAGAGCCACTGGAAAACGTCAACTCCACACCACGATCTGATACACCTGGTAATGAAATCGACATTCCAATTGCAGCTACCGCAGAACCGGTAATATTGGAAGCAGATGAACCAAACAACGACATTGATTCCGACTCAACATTGCCAGAAGAACCTGATACCCCAAAGAGGCGTTATCCAGACAGAATCAGGAAGCCTCCTCAAAGACTGAACTTATAATTGCTTAAACTTAACCAATGTATCTAGCAACCGTAATTGTGATTGTAATTCGTTATCCTTTAGTTGTTAAATGAATGTTATGTACTGTTTATCTAAAAGGGGAGGAATTGTTGTGTATGTACCTTTAAGAGAATAACTGGTCTCAGACTGCAGTACCGGCAGTGACCACCCCTGTATAAAAGGCGCTAGAGAGCCTCTGTTTGTTAGTTTCGTTACTGACTTCCACCAGTAAAGATCTGTTTGTTTTCACTCCTGCTAGTCCGTGTCTCAATCATTCACGGACTTAACAGAAGTGTTTCCTAATTTCACTCCTGAAACGTCTGGCTCTAATTTTTAGACTATGCCCCCTAGTCCTTGTGGTGATTATTCTTTATGTTTAGTAAGAAGTATTGTGATTGGTTGTTTGTTTCCTGCCTTGGGATATATGCTGTAATCTCATTGGTAGTTGATGTCATGTGATTTGTGGTGGCCATCTTAAATTCAGTCCTTTCCAGCTTTGGTTGGGACTGGGTGTGGAAAGATGTGCTACAGGATTTTAAAGTTAATAAAGCCTAGATTAGAAAGGCAAATCTATTCTTTATTTCAGTCCTAGACTCCCCAACCAGCGTAAATAGATTCTCTCTACCTACCCTATCTGTTCCCCTTAATATCTTGAAAACTTTGATCAAATCATCTTCTAAATTCTAAGAAATACAACCCTAGTTTGTGTAACCTCTCCTCGTAATTTAACCGCTGGAGTCTGGGTATCATTCTGGTATATCTATGCTGCACTCCTTCCAAGGTCATTGTATCCTTCCTAATGTGTGGTGCCCAAAACTGCTTACAGTACTCCACGAGTGGCCTAACCAGGGCTTTGTTTAGCTGTAGCATCCACTTATCCAACCTCAATGATCTGAAAGGCGTCTTCTATGAAGCAGGCATTACAAGATCTCCTTTGTCCCTGCATGAGCACTCAAACTTGCAAAGTCCACTGCTGGATTGCTGCATTGATTATGTGGGAGCACCCACATCGCTGCAGGAGTTCCTCAGGGCAGTGTCTGAGGCCCAACCATCTTCAGCTGCTTCATCAATGACCTTCCCGCCAACATAAGGTCAGAAATGGGAATGTTCGCTGATGATTGCACTGTGTTCAGTGCCATTCACAACTCCACAGACAATGAAGCAGTCCATGCCTGCATGCAACAAGACCTAGACGATGTTCATGCTTGGGCTGATAAGTGGCAGGTAACATTCGCGCCATAGAAGTGCCAGGCAATGACTATCTCCAACAAGTGAGAGTCTAACCACCGCCCCTTAACATTCAACGGCATTACCATCGCTGAATCCCCCACCATCAACATCCTGGGGGTCACCATTGACCAGAAGCTTAACTGGACCAGCCACATAAATACTGTGGAAACAAGAGCAGGTCAGAGACTAGGTATTCTGCGGTGAGTGTCTCAGCTCCTGACTTCCCAAAACCTTTCCACCATCTACAAGGCACAAGTAAGGAGTGTGATGGAATACTCTCCACTTGCCTGGATGAGTGCAGCTCCAACAACACTCAAGAAGCTCGGCATCATATAGGACAAAGCAGCCCACTTGATTGGCACCCCATCCACCACCTTAAACATTCACTCCCGTCACCACCGGCATACCGTAGCTGCAGTGTGCACCATCTACAAGATGCACTGCAGCAACTCGCCAAGGCTTCTTCGGCAGCACCTCCCAAACCCGCGGCCTCTTCCACCTAGAAGGGCAAGGGCAGCAGGCGCATGGGAACACCACCACCTCCAAGTTCCCCTTCAAGTCACACACCATCCTGACTTGGAAGTATATCGCCGATCCTTCATCGTCGCTGGGTCAAAATCCTGGAACTCCCTCCCTAACAGCACTGTGGGAGCACCTTCATCACACGGACTGCAGTGTTTCAAGAAGGTGGCTCACCACCACCTTCTCAAGGGCAATTAGGGATGGGCAATAAATGCTGGCCTTGCTAGCAATGCCCACATCCCATAAATGAATAATTAAAAGAAAAACCATTAGAATGAGTCAGCCGCATTATTGCAGGTTTTTCTGTCCGGCTGCTCAGCTGTGCACTAGTTGTCGTGCCCAAACATCTTCAACCTCACCAAAAAAGCACACTAAGTAATCTTATGTAAAATGTGGTTTGTGCCAGTTTCGAGGGCAGTCGCAAGTGTTGAGCGTGTGAGTGCCAGTAAAAGGAGGGTTGTGATTGGAGGAGATGCATATGTAGCGGGGAAAGGAAAGATTGGTAGCATTAGGGGTAAAGTGTGGTGTTGCAGGGTTGTACTCAGAGTAAAAGAGATAGAAACATAGAAAATATAGAAACACAGAAGATAGGAGCAGGAGTAGGCCATTCGGCTCCTCAAACCCGCTCCGCCATTTAATGAGATCATGGCTGATCATCCAAATTCAGTACCCTGTCCCTGCTTTCTCCTCATTTCCCTTGATCCCTTTAGCCTTAAGAAATATATCTAACTCCTTCTTAAATATATTTAATGAATTGGCCTCAACCGCCTTCTGTAGTAGAGAATTCCACAGGTTCACCACTCTCTGGGTGAAGAAATTCCTCCTCATCTCTGTCCTAAATGGCTTATCCCTTATCCTTAGACTATGACCCCTGGTTCTGGACTCCCCCACCATCGGGAACATCCTTCCTGCATCTAGTCTGTCTAGTCCTGTTAGAATTTTATAAGTGTAAGGGGTTTTTGCTAGGTCTCTCTCTCTGGTGAGACCTCTCTTTCTTTTGCACAGTAATTTACCGAGTGGTTCGATCCACTCACCCCTTAGGTTCTGTACACTGGACTTTGAGGCAGGAACTACAATGCAGAGAATACTCTGTAGACCAAGTTTAATGAAATGAAGTGAAATTTTACTGCATAAAGGAAAAATTGAATGTAAGCCAAATAAGGTACATGGGAGGGAAAAACAAATCATAATACCATACTAACCAATATATCCACAGGCATATTACACTTTACAAGGTTCATCATGAAATAGGGAAACACACGGAACATCGAGGGACAACAACTCATTGTTAATTATCCCCTAAAATGCCCAGCCCCTAAACCTAGCTAGATTAGATTATGAGGGGCCAGAAACATGCTCACCAGTCCCAGTTAGAAAATAGAGGTTTTTGAAGTCTGCGTTTTGGTCCTCTCAGGCGTCCTGTCTCCACGTGATCAGCGGAATGCAGCGGGCTGCGACACACTCTTTTCTCCCTCGAGGTAATGGACACGGACAGGCTGGATGTTAGCAGGCCTGGACGCCGGCGTGGAGCGAGCCCAATTGTTTGACCATTTTCATAAGGTCTCTTCTTGGAGGGTCGCCGTCTTTTCATCTCGTCAATGGCCCGGGGTTTGTCGATGATCTCCCGATAGCTACCCCAGGTCTGGACGCTGACTCAACCTGAACCACCAATGGCTACTCTGAGTCTTCAACACATCTCCGATCCCGATCGTCTACCGAATCGTCTTCTTCTTCCGAGTCTGAACGGCCTCTCTACTGAACCCGAACTCCTAACCGAACTGCACCTTCTTCGGACCCCCGAACGATCACTCGAAAATGATCTCTACAATGCTCTTTCTCGATCAACTCTCTCGATCCTCTCCCGATAGCTACCCCGGGTCTCCAGTTATACTTCTCATGGAGACCCTTATCTCCCGCCATATCAAGGTTAGTCTTTGTTTAAATTTTGGCGGGCTTGTAGCACAGAGGGATAGCCATTGGCCTAGAAATTCGGTTGGCTTTGCACCCAGTTTTCGCCCAAAGAGGGCTTTTGCGCCAATAGAGGAGTTCGCGCTGATATTCAGCGCTGCGGTAATGGTGGCGGTAGCCGGTAGCGCTGCGCCGGCACCGATGACGTCATCGGTGTGCGCAGTGCCCCGGTTCCGCCCCGATGCCGGCCCGAATCCCATATTCAGTTGCCGCCGCCTCCTCCGTGGCAGCCGCTACTTACATCCGGAGACCAGGGCCTTACTGCAGCCTTAGTGGGGCGCATAAAGGTGGAGGTGCGGCCGGCCGCTTTTTCGGCGGCCGCCTGCCCGCACCTCCTTCCCCGGCCTCCTCCACCACCCCCCCCGCGGCATTGCCGGCTGCTTTCTGCGAGCCCGGCACTTCTCCGTGGTGCCGGGCTCATTTGCCGGCACAATCCAGTGGCGATCTCCCCGTTGCTGGCACCTCCACCTTAAGAGAAGGAGGAGGCCTGCAGTACCGCAGCCTGCCGCACCGCATCGGGTGGCGCAGTGGCGCCTACAGCGCTGAAATTCAGTTTCAGCGCCCCAAGCGGGGGCGGCCACACCCTGGAATAGCACCCGGTTCCGACCTGGGGCGCAAAAACTGAATTTCTGATGGTCGCAAATGGCTCCCCGCCCAGCACTAACTTTTGGGCGCAAACCAGCTGGCGGGCCCAAACTGAATTTCTAGGCCATTGTGTTTAAAGTACTTTCGGGATGGCCGGTAACTGCCATCTCTGGTCTGGAATGACCTTGTATTGTCTTTAATGGGTCTTGATGTCTCCCTTTGAAACTTGAAGCTGTTTCCCTTTGTCTGGGTAAACATTTTGATGGCCTTTATCTACAGGCCGATCTGATTGGATCTGCATCCAATCCATATGTATGGGGTTCTGTCTGGTTTCGCATTCTCCAAAATTGCATTCCAGAACTTACTGTGGGCTGAATCCACAAAAGCTGTCTGTGGACTGCAGGAACCATTTTAAAATGTCCCAAAAAGCTGGTCACGGGGTCTGGTGGCCATTTTGTGTGCCCCTTTTCCTGGGCTTCTTTTAAAACATTCTTTAAAAATTAAGGCCTTTTCTGCCAATATAGGACAATGTTCAATTTTGCGAATCCTACATAAGTTTCAATGAGATCCCCTCTCATTCTTCTAAACTCCAGTGAATATGAGCCCAATCGACCCAATCTCTCCTCATACATCATTCCTGTCATCCCAGGTAGCAGTCTGGTGAATCTTTGCTGCACTTCCTCCATGGCCAGAACATCCTTCCTCAGATAAGGTGTGGATATCGAATTCCTACCTTGGCAGTCCTGATGAGATTGTTGAATTTTTTTCCTGCACTGCAGCCAGGTCCTGGGTATGATGCTCGAGGAACTGAATGCGCCTACTCCTGTTCCTATGCTACAGGCTACATGATCGGTTACCTCCCTCTATGCCTGTTTGCTGATTTGATTGGGAACCATCTGCCTTCAGAAAACAAAAGAAGACCCCTTCCTTTGCCCTCGCTTGCTCCATGAGCACTTCATGGAAGCATCATAGAAATGAAATGCCATGGCTGTTGATGTTCCAAAAAAACCCCCCACCATGTATCTTATCGTGATTCGAGAACTAATAACCCAGTGTCTGATTAATTCCTAAATTCGCACCAGTGGGTATTTCAGTTGCATGTCAGATTCAGCCAAATTAGCATTCAAATCAAACATCTGTTTGAACTGGATGTTGGATGCATTCCATCTGGGCCTGATATCTTATGAGTATTCAAATCCTCCAGTTTTTTTAGTGTCACTTCATTACAGGAATGTTTATGCAAGGGCGCTTTAGCAATCACATCATTTGTGCCTTAATCGAGCTCTTGGTAATTTATTTCAGACAGCGCAGTCGGCCAAAATAAATTCTAAAAGTATATGCAGAGTATAATTATATAATTATAAATAAATATAAACAAGCACACTGGGTTGCTGGGTAGTCCAGTTAGTAAGCACATTGTTCATTCATCTTTAGGGCGTGGATTTAAATGCAACTCAGACTGGAAAAGGGGCGGTACATCCCCTGTCACGTCATGAGTGTTATTTATCAGATCAGGTTCTGCTGCTTCATATACAACACATTTTTTTCAGGACGTGGGTGTCGCTGCCAAGGCCGGCATTTATTGTTCATCCCTAGTTGTCCGGAGAATATGGTGGCAGCCCTTTTTCTAGCAGTTTTGTTCAACCGAGTGGCATCCTAGGTCACGTCAGAGGGCAGTTAAGAGACAACCACATTGGTTTGGGATTAGGAACATACAGAAACAATGGAACATGAAAACAAGAGCAGGCCATTCAGCCTCTCGAGCTTGTTCCACCATTCAATTAGATCATGACTGATCTGTACCCCAATTACCCACCTTTGATCCACATCCTTTGATATCTTTACCCAACAAAAATCTATCAATCTCAGTTTTGAAAATTTCAGTTGACCCAGCATCCACATTCTTTAGTGAGTTCCAGATTTCCACTAACCTTTGTGTAAAAAAGTGCTTCCTGATTTCATTCTAAATGCCCTAGCTCCAAATTTAAGATTATGAGCTCTTGTTCTGGATTCCCCAGCCAGAGGAAATAATTTATCTGTATCTACTCTACTGAATCACTGTATCATTTTAACCACATCGATAAGATCACCCCTCAACCTTCTAAACTCAGGGTAATACAAGCCAAGTTTTTCAACCTGTGCTCCTAATTTAACCCTGGTATAATTCTGGTGAATTTGCACGGTACCCCCTCCAAGGCCAATATATCCCTCCTGATACAATAGCAAAATAATGTGGATGCTGGAAATCTGAAATAACAACAGAAAATGCTGGAAACACTCAACAGGCCAGGCAGCATCCGTGGAGAGAGAAACAGAGTTAACGTTTCAGGTCTGTGACCCTTCGTCAGAACTGGAAAAAGTTAGAGATGTAACAGACTTTAAGCAGGTGCAGAGGCAGGGAATGTGGGGGACGGGGAGGAAAGAACAAAAGGGACGGTCTGTGATAGGGCGGAAGGCAGGAGTGGTTAAATGTTGCCATGGGGACGGCAGAATCATCAACAGGTGCCGTCTGAAAAAATAGGGGCAGGGGTTATAGTCTGAAATTGTTGAACTCAATGTTGAGCCCAGAAGGCTGTAAAGTGCCTAATTGAAAGATGAGGTGCTGTTCCTTGAGCTTATGTTGAGCTTCATTAGAACAGTGTAAGAGGCCGAGGACAGAGAGGTCAGAGTGGGAATGGAGCGGAGAATTAAAGTGACAGGCGACCGGAAGCTCAGGGTCACCCTTACGGACTGAACGGAGGTTTTCCGCAAAGTGGTCACCCAATCTGCGTTTGGTCTTCCCAATGTAGAGGAGACTGCATCGTGAGCAGCGAATACAGTATACTAAATTGCAAGAAGTACAAGTAAATCGCTGTTTCACCTGGAAGGAATGTTTGGGGTCCGGGACAGTGGGAAGGGAGGAGGTAAAAGGGCAGGTGTTGCATCTCCTGTGCTTGCACAGGAAGGTGCCGTGGGGTGGGAAAGGGCTGTTGGAGGTGATTGAGGAGTGGACCAGGGTGTTGCAGAGGGAGCGGTCCCTTCAGGATGCTGAAAGGGGAGGTGAGGGGAAGATGTGTTTGGTGGTGGGATCACGCTGGAGGTGGTGGAAATGGCGGCAGATGATCCGTTGAATGTGGAGGCTGGTGGGATGAAAGGTGAGGACAAGGGAAACCCTATTGTGGTTCTGGGAGGGTGGGGAAGGGGTGAGAGCAGAAGTGCGGGAAATGGAACGGACACAGTCAAGGGCCGTGTCAACCACGGTAGAGGGAAATCCTCGGTTGAGGAAAAAGGAAGACATATTCGAAGTACTAGTATGGAAGGTGGCATCGTCAGAACAGATGCGGCGGAGATGGAGAAGCTGGGAGAATGGAATAGAGTCCTTACAGGAAGCGGGGTGGGAGGAAGTGTAGTCCAGGTTGCTGTGGGAGCCAGTGGGCTTATGGTGGATGTTTGTCGATAGCCTATCCCCAGAAATGGAGACACAGAAGTCGAGGAAGGGAAGGGAAGAGTCGGAGATGGGCCATGTGAAGGTGAGGGAAGGGTGGAAATTGGAAGTAAAGTGAATGAAATTATCTAGTGCAGGGCGAGAGCAGGAAACGGCACTGATACAGTCATCAATGTACCGGAAGAAGAGGTGAGGGCGGGGACCTGAGTAGGACTGGAACAAAGAATGTTCCACATATCCCACAAAAAGGCAGGCATAGCTAGGGCCCATGTGGGTTTCCATAGCAACACCTTTAATTTGGAGGAAGTGAGTGGAGTCAAAGGAGAAGTTGTTGAAGTTCAGCCAGGTGGAGGAGGGTGGTGGTGGATGGGCACTGGTTGGGCCTCTGTTCAAGGAAGAAGCGGAGTGCCCTCAGGCCATCCTGGTGGGCGATGGAGGTGTAGAGGGATTGGATGTCCATAGTGAAAAGGAGACGGTTGGGGCCAGGAAACTGTTAAAGTGGTGGAGGGCCTCGGAAGAGTCGCGAATGTAAGTGGGGAGAGACTGGACAAGGGGAGATAAAATAGAGTTGAGATAGGAAGAAAAGGAGAGCGGGGGCCCACAGGAGTGGCTGGAGAGCGCAAGACCTCGGTGGCTGATTTAAAGGTGAGCGGGGGCCCACGGGAGCGGCTGGAGAGTACGAGACCTCAGCGGGTGATTTAAAGGTGAGCGAGAGCAGCTGGAGAGCGCGAGACCTCAGCGGCTGATTTAAAGGTGAGCGAGAGCGGCTGGAGAGCGCGAGACCTCGGGAGATTTAAAGGTGAGCGAGAGCAGCTGGAGAGCGCGAGACCTCAGCGGCTGATTTAAAGGTGAGCGAGAGCGGCTGGAGAGCGCGAGACCTCAGCGGTTGATTTAAAGGTGAGCGGGGGCCCACGGGAGCGGCTGGAGAGTACGAGACCTCAGCGGGTGATTTAAAGGTGAGCGGGAGCAGCTGGAGAGCCCGAGACCTCGGGAGATTTAAAGGTGAGTCGAGAGCGGCTGGAGAGCACGAGACCTCGGGAGATTTAAAGGTGAGCGGGAGCGGCTGGAGAGCGCGAGACCTCGGGAGATTTAAAGGTGAGCGGGAGCGGCTGGAGAGCGCGAGACCTCGGGAGATTTAAAGGTGAGCGGGAGCGGCTGGAGAGCGCGAGACCGCGGGAGATTTAAAGGTGAGTCGAGGCTACAACGGACCGGTGAGTGTAAAGAAGTAAAAAGTAATCGAAGTGTGACGTCACCAGAAAGCAGGTAAGTGATTGGTTGGTGAGTATTTCTCTACTTCTCGCTTTTTTCCAAACTTGGGTGACTAAATTTAAGTGCCTTGGTGTAGATTAAAAGATATACGTGTACCAAATTTTTTTAACGAATTAATTAATTAATTGAGGTGGGAGACCACGTAATGTGTTGTTGCTGTTGCATGTAGGAGCTGGTGGACACCATTGAGGTCCAAGGCGACCATATCTGCAGCAAATGCTGGCTGCTCGAGGAACTTCAGCTCAGAGTTGATGAGCTGGAGTCCGAGCTTCAGGCACTGCGACACATTAGGGAGGGGGAGCGTTACCTGGACACTAAGTTCCAGGAGGCAGTCACACCCACTAGTGTAATTACTTCCAATTTGGCCCATGGTCAGGGACAGGAGGGTGTGACTACAAGCGAGGCAGGTTTTGGAATCTAGGAGGTAGTGATGGACGAGCCTCAGCCCTTGACCTTGTCTAACAGGTACGAGATTCTTGCTCCCTGTGTAGACAAGGGCAGGGACAGCAAGGAGGATGAGCAATCTGACCACAGCACCATGGTACAGAGAGCCATTCAAGTGGGGAGAGTAAAAAGAAATGTTGTAGCCATAGGGGACAGTATAGTTAGGGGGATAGATACTGTTATCTGCAGCCGAGAGCGTGAGTCCTGAAGGCTGTGTTGCCTGCCAGGTGACAGGGTTAAGGACATCTCCTCTGGGCTGGAGAGGAACTTGGAGTGGGAGGGGGAAGATGCAGTTGTCATGGTTCACGTAGGTACCAATGACATAGGTAGGACAAAGAAAGAGGTTCTGCTGAGGGAGTATGAGCAGCTAGAGGCTAAATTAAAAAGCAGAACCACAAAGGTCATAATCTCTGGATTACTACCTGAGCCACGAGCGAATTTGCATAGAGTCCTGGCAAATCGAATAACTAGGGCTGTAGAGAGGGCTTTAAACTAAATAGTGGGGGGGAGGGTCCAGGTGAGCGGGAATTTAAAAAGTCAATGAGAAATTGGAAAACAATAGAGCAGGATAGAGATGGGGGAAATAATAACCAGAGTGTGACAGGAAGGGACAGAATGTTTAAAACTAAGAGTGCAACAGAAAATGGGGCCAAAACAAGGAGAAATGGTAAAAAGACAAAGTTAAAAGCTCTATATCTGAATGCAGGCAGCATTCGTAACAAGATAGATGAGTTGACGGCACAAATAGATACAAATGGGTATGATCGGATCACCATTACGGAGACGTGATTGCAAGGTGACCAGGGCTGGGAACTGAATATTCCAGAGTATTTGACAATTCGGAAGGATAGACAGAAAGGAAAGGGAGGTGGGGTGGCTTTGTTGGTAAAGGATGGGATCAGTGCAGTGGTGAGAAGTGATATTGGCTCAGAAGATCAAAATGTCGAATCGGTTTGGGTGGAGATAGAAAATAAAAGGGGAAAAAGTCTCCGGTGGGCATAGTCTATGGGCCCCCGAACAATAGCAATACTGTTGGGCAGAGTATAAATCAACAAATAATGGAGGTCTGTAAAAAAGGTACAGTAATAATCATGGGTGATTTTAATCTCCATATTGATTGGACAAATCAAAATTGGCCATGGTAGCCTTGAGGAGGAGTTCATAGAGTGCATCCAGGATGATTTCCTAGAACAGTATGTAATGGAACCAACCAGGTAGCAGGCGATCTTGGATCTTGTACTGCATAATGAGACAGAATTAATAAATTATCTCATAGTAAAGGATCCTCTCGGAAAGAGTGATCATGGCATAGTTGAATTTCAAATTCAGTTGGAGGGTGAGAAAGTTGTATCTCAAACAAGTGTCCTGATCTTAAACAAAGGCATTTACAATGGCATGAGGGCAGAACTGGCTAAAGTGGACTGGAAAAATAAATGAAAAGGTAAGACAGTTGAAATGCAGTGGTGGACATTTAAGGAGATATTTCATAACTCTCAACAAAAATATATTCCAGTGAGAAAGAAAGATTTTAAGAGAAGGGAGCACCATCCGTGGCTAACTAAGGAAGTAAAGGATAGTATCAAATTGAAAACAAAGGCATACAATGTTGCCAAGATTGGTGGGAGGCCAGAGGATTGGGAAATTTTAAAAACCAGCAAAGGATGACTAAGAAAAATAATAAATAGAGAGAAGATGAATTATGAGAGTAAACTGGCAAGAAATATTAAAACAGAAAGTAAGAGCTTCTACAGGTATATAAAAAGGAAGAGAGTAGCTAAAGTAATCATTGGTCCCTTAGAGGATGAGAATGGGGAATTAATAATGGGGAAACGAGAAATGGCAGAGACTCTGATCAAATATTTTGTATCTGTCTTCATGGTAGAAGACACTAACAACATCCCAATAATGCTAATCAAGGGGCCACAGGGGGGAGGAAACTAAAGACAATCACTATCACTAAGGAAAAAGTACTTGGTAAAATAATGGGACTAAAAGACGACAAGTCCCCTGGATCAGATGGCCTGCATCCCAGGGTCTTAAAAGAAGTGGCTGCAGAGATAGTGGATGCATTGGTTGCAATATACCAAAATTCCCTGGACTCTGGAGAGGTCCCAGCGGATTGGAAAACGCAAATGTAACACCCCTATTTAAGAAAGGAGGGAGACAGAAAGCAGGAAACTGTAGACCAGTTAGCCTAACATCTGCCATTGGGAAAATGCTGGAGTCCTTCATTAAGGAAGCAATAGCAGGGCATTTGGAAAATCATAATGCAGTCAAGCAGAGTCAGCATGGTTTTATGAAAGGGAAATCATGTTTAACAAATTTGCTGGAGTTCTTTGAGGATGTAACAAGCAGGGTGGACAAAGGTGATCCAGTGGATGTGGTATATTTGGATTTTCAGAAGGCATTCGATAAGGTGCCACATAAAAGGTTACTACATAAGATAAAAGCTCACAGAGTTGGGGGTAATATATTAGCAAGGATAGAGAATTGGCTAACTAACAGAAAACAGAGAGTTGGGATAAATGGGTCATTTTCTGGTTGGCAAATGGTAACTAGTGGGGTGCCACAGGGATCGGTGCTGGGGCCTCAACTATTTACAATCTACATTAATGACTTGGATGAAGGGACCAAGTGTAATGTAGCCAAGTTTGCGGACGATACAAAGATCGGTGGGAAAGCAAGTTGTGCAGTGGACTCAAAGAAACTGCAAAGGGATATAAACAGGCTAAGTGAATAGGCAAACATTTGGCAGATGGAGTATAATGTGGGAAAGTGCGAGGTTATCCACTTTGGCAGGAAAAATAAAAAAGCAAATTATTATTTAAATGGAGAGAGATTACAAAATACTACAATTCAGAGGGACCAGGGGGTCCTTGTGCATGAAACACAAAAAGTTAGCATGCAGGTACAGCAAGTAATCAAAAAGGCAAATGGAATGTTGGCCTTTATTTCAAGGGAAGTCCTGCTACAACTGTACAGGGTATTGGTGAGACCACACCTTGAGTACTGCGTACAGTTTTGCTCTCCTTATTTAAGGAAGATTCATAGATTCATAGAAGATAGAGGCAGGAGTAGGCCATTCGGCCCTTTGAGCCTGCTCCGCCATTCAATGAGATCATGGCTGATCATCCAATTTCAGTACCCTGTCCCTGCCTTCTCCCCATATCCCTTGATCCCTTTAGCCTCAAGAAATATATCCAACTCTTTCTTGAATATATTTAATGAACTGGCCTCCACCGCCTTCTGTGGCAGAGAATTCCACAGGTTCACCACTCTCTGGGTGAAGAAATTCCTCCTCATTTCAGTCCTAAATGGCTTACCCCTTATCCTTAGACTATGACCCCTGGTTCTGGACTCCCCGGCCATCAGAAACATCCTTCCTGCATCTAGTCTGTCCAGACCTGCCAGAACTTTATAGGTTTCGATGAGATCCCCTCTCAATCTTCTAAACTCCAGTGAGTATAAGCCCAATCGACACAATCTCTCCTCAAACGTAATTCCTGCCATCCCAGGTATCAGCCTGGTGAATCTTTGCTGCACTCCCTCCATGGCAAGAATGCCCTTCCTCAGGTAAGGTGACCAAAACTGCACACAATACTCAAGGTGTGGTCTCACCAAGGCCCTGTACAACTGTAGCAAGACATCCTTGTTCCTGCACTCGAACCCTCTTGCTACGAAGGCCAACATACCATTTGCCTTCTTAACCGCCTACTGCACCTGCATGCTTACCTTCAGCGACTGGTGCACAATAACACCCAAGTGTCTTTGCACTTCCTCTTCTCTCAATCTATTGCCATTCAAATAATAATACTTGCATTGGAGGCAGTTCAGAGACGATTCACATGGTTGATTCCTGAGATGAGGGGGTTGACTTATGAAGAAAGGTTGAGCAGGTTGGGCCTATACTCATTGGAATTTAGAAGAATGAGAGGTGATCTTATTGAAACATATAAGATACTGAGGGGGCTCGACAAGGTAGATGCAGAGAGGATGTTTCCCTTTGTGGTGAAATCTAGAACTCGGGGACATAGTTTCAGAATAAAGGGTCGCCCTTTTAGAACTGAGATGAGGAGGAATTTCTTCTCTCAGAGGGTCGGATATCTGTGGCACACTCTGCCCCAGAGAGCTGTGGAGGCTGGGTCATTAAATATATTTAAGGTGGAGATAGACATATTTTTGCAAGATAAGGGAATGAAGGGTTATGGGGAGCGGGCTGGGAAGTGGCTTTGAGCTCAAGATCAGCCATGATCTTATTGAATGGCGGAGCAGGCTTGAGGGGCCAAGTGGCCTATTCCTGCTCCTATTTCTTATGTTCTTATAATTAAGTTCCGTGGAGCAAGAACCGGCTGAAATGATGGGTCTAATAGGGCAGCCCTGTTTGTGGATCTTGGGAAGGAGGTAGAAGTGGGCTATGCGGGGTTGGGGGACTATGAGGTTAACAGCCATCGAGGCAAGATCTCCAGAGGAGATGAGGTCAGTGACATTCTTGGAAACAATGGCTTGATGTTTGGTATTGGGGTCATGGTCCAGGGGGAGGTAGGAGGTGTAGGATGTGCAGAATTACCCTTCGCCCTGTCCAACAGGTTAGAGAGTTCGGACTTGAAACTTATGAGAAATTGCACCAGACACACGGGTTCTGTCTTTAACCTTTTATTGTTCCTAAGACAGATTCAAAACCCCAACCACTATTTGAGCAGTACACCAACAATGTTACAAGAAATCATACATACAGCCACCCACAGATGATCAGTCCAGTGTTGATAGTAGGCCCCTCCTTCCGACTGCAGTGCCGATATTTTTTGTCACTGGTTTTTGTACAGTTTTCCTTGCCTTTTCCAGTAAATCAATCATTCAGAGATTGTGAGATGCTCCTTTAATGTTCAATGTAAGTTGTTTGAGCTGTCAAACTTTCACACTCATGCAACCTGTGTGGCTATCCATTAGTTACCTTTATCAAAGCCCAACATTGTTCATTCACTCATAAGAGTTTACAAAAGTGGCAGAAAATCATTTGGTCACATTTCATGTGTTACGTCGTATCCTGCATTTCAAAACTTCAAAGGTTTGACTCCTCCCCTTTAGCCACCAAAAATCATTGTACAATTTTGTGGCCTATTTTGTTGTAGACACGAGGGGCCCGATTTTGTGGATTGTGTGGGAAATGGTCGGATTTCCCGAATGTGGGGTTTCTGACCCACAAAATAATGGGTCAGCCAGCTGCACGCAATTTTCCCTCAAGTGGCCAATTAATTTCCAGCATGTGGGCAGCCTTGCTAATTGTCCATTTCCAGTCAGGAAGCCCCACAGCATGATGTCATCATTCGTGGTGCTTTTAAGGTCCATAGCCAGCATTGCTTCCTCTGTTGGCTTCCAAACGAACCATACAGGATTGCAGAGGAGCCTGCAGCAGCTGTGGCCAGTGCCAGACCCCGAGCTGCCTCCAAATTCGACGAAACTTCACTGCAGGCATTATTGGATGGGGTTAGGGCCCACAGGGAGATCCTCTTCCCTAGGTCAGGCAGGAAGAGGCCTCCCACTGAGACCAAGGCTGCATGGATGCAGGTGTCAGCAGATGTCAACTCGAATGTGCATGTAACCTTGGCATCACATCTCTACCTCCTTCCTCTACTCCCCCACAGGACCATCCAGAGCCCCCGTCCCCACTGTGGAGGAGGAAGAGGCTGTGCAGCCAGACTCCTCAGAGGAAGCTCCAACCTCTGAGGGCACCCAGCACCAGCGCAGACACTCACACCTCGGGGGGATCTTCAGGACATAGAGTAGTGTTGTCACCATAGCAACCATGAGCAGAGCCTTTGTGGAGTCCTGGCGCATGAACGCATCACCATGGAAAGGTTGACAACCTCCATGGAGAAGCTAAGTCGCCAGGGTAGGGAAAATATGGTGAGTGCTCATAAGAGAATGACATCTCTTGAGGAGCGATGGCCATCTATTGAACAGAGAAACCAGACCTTCATGGAAGTCCTTCTGAGTAGGACTGCCTGTGCAGATACAGGTCCCCATGGCCCCCTAAAGCGCAGCAAGGTGCTCTCAAGCCACTTCCAAGCGCTGGCCCCTTCTGACCTGTGCAGCTTCAGCTGAGTGAGCAGCAGCCTGGTGCTCCTGGTGCTCGTCCTGCTGTTCCTGGTTCTGTTGCTGCCGCCTCTGCTGCTGGAGGTCCTCTAATGGCAAGAAGGAAAGGAAAAAAAGGCGTCCCATGCTTCTGGTAGATGCCTCCGCTGAGGAAGCGCTGAGTGAGGGTGGCGAGAGGGGCTTCCCAGGAGATCACATTGGAGAAGTGTGTGAGGCTCCAACCTTCCACAGCTGTGCCTAAGCTTTGAAGAAGTAGCCCCAAGCCTTCAACAGCAAGGTCCTTCAACATACAAATGCTCTCCGATTAAATCGCAGCTTTCCCGAATGACCTGCAGCTGAGAGCAAGCAAGCCGGCAAGCTTCACGCCAGGTTTCATCAGCGGGGTTCCCTGCAGGCGTGTTTAGTGTGGGGAACCCTTGAAAATAGCAAGGGCCCCCTAAAATAGAGTCATAGGCCTAGAAATTGAGGCCTAGAAATTCGGTAGGCTTAGCGCCGCTTTTGAGGCGCTAGAGGGCCTAGCGCCGGAGTTATGGCCAGTTTGGAAATTGAGTGGGTCCCTAAATCGGCGTTAGGCCGTTAGCGCTGCGCCGGCACCGATGACGTCATCGGTGTGCGCAGCGTCCCGGTTGCCATGGTAACCCGCCCGAACTCCGAAATTGACTTGCGGCCGCCTCGCCCGTGGCAGCCGCAAGCAACGTTCTGGCAGAGGTGCCTTACTGGACTTTGCGCCGGCGCATTAAAGGCCCCGCGGCGGCCGGCCGCTTTCCCGCCGGCCGCCTGGCCGCAGCTCCCTCCCCGGACTTCTCCCCCCCCCCCCGGGACAGATGCAAGCCCGGCACTTGTCCGAGGTGCCGGGCTCATTTTTACAATGATTTTCGCGGGCCGCGGCCGGGTGCAGGCAGCTCCTCCTTAAGGGAAGGAGGAGGCCTGCACTTCCCGAACCTGCCGCACCGCAGCGGGCGCCGCAGCGCCGGAATAGCGCCGCAATTCAGCGCGTAGCGCCAGTTTTCAGGTGTAAACAGCTTTCAGCAGCGCCGGCAGCCGTTTGGGCGCAGAACTAGTGAATTTTTGGCCCGCCCAGCGCGACTTAGCTCCGGCACTAACTTCCGGCGCTAAAGCCGTCGCTGCGCCAAAACCCAATTTCTAGGCCTGAGTTTGCGCTGCGCCAGGGCTTTAGCGCCGGAAGTTAGCGCCGGCGCTAAGTCCCTTTGCGCGCGCCAAAAATTCAGTAGCGCCGCGCCCAAACGGCTGCCGGCGCTACTGAAGGGTTTTAGCGCCTGAAAACTGGCGCAACGCGCCGCATTGCGGCGCTATTCCGGCGCTGCGGCGCCCGCTGCGGTGCGGCAGGCTCGGGAAGTGCAGGCCTCCTCCTTCCGTTAAGGAGGAGCTGCCTGCACCCGGCCGCGGCCCGCGCAAATCTCTTCAAAAATGAGCCCGGCACCTCGGACAAGTGCCGGGCTTGCATCTGTTCCGGGGGGGGGGGGAGAAGTCCGGGGAGGGAGCTGCGGGCAGGCGGCCGGCGGGAAAGCGGCCGGCCGCCGCGCCTCCTTAAAGCGCCGGCGCAGACTCCGGCAACACTCGTTTGCTGGAGTCTTAGTTGCGGCTGCCACTGGCGAGGCGGCCGCAACTGAATTTCGGCTTGGGCCCGGGTTACCACGGCAACCGGGACGCTGCGCACACCGATGACGTCATCGGTGCCGGCGCAGCGCTACCGGTCTACCGCCGCGGAAGGGCCCCAGGCAATTTAGGAACCGGCACCAATTGCAGCGCTAGGCCCTCTAGCGCCGCAAAATCGGTGCTAAGGGCACTGAATTTCTAGGCCATAGAGTCATAGGGGGAAAAATTGGGTGAGTAGCGCCACCTGTTAGCGCCTAAAGAGGCAGTCAGTGGCTGTAGTGCCACTGGCTGCGCCTCCCACGATATTCAGCAGGGGTGCTAATGGTGGCGCTAGCCTTTTGCGCTGCGCCGCCACCGATGACGTCATCGGTGTGCGCAGCGCCCCATTCGCGCCCCAATCGCGATATTTGGTAGCGAACGCCGCTGTAGCGCCGTTCGCTACCCACGCCCGGTTCACGGGGCCTTGCTGCACCGGCAGAGGCGCAAGTTAAGGTGGAGGTGCGGGGCGGCCGCTTTTTCGGCAGCCGCCTGCAAGCACCTCCGTCCCCGGCCTCCTGGTCCCCCCCCCCGCGGCATTGCCGGCTGTTTCCCGAGAGCCTGGCACTTCTCCTTGGTGCCGGGCTCTTTTGCCGGCACTCACGATCGGGGCTCGCGCTGTTGCAGGCCCCTCCCCCTTAACAGTGGGAGGAAGGCCTGCAGTACCGCAGCGTGCCGTGCCGCAGCGTGTGGCGCTGCGGCACGTAGCGCTGCGAAATTCACTTTCAGCGCCCTAAGAGGGACGCGGAGCACCTCGAGCCGTGCCTCGTCTCCCTCTAGGGGCACTTGAACTGAATTTGCGGCGATCGCTAATGCGGCGATCGCGGCGCAAATTCCAGCGCCCAGGCGAACTTTGCGCCGCTTGGCGCCTCAGGCCAATTTCTAGGCCATAGAGTTTTACAGCACAGAAAGAGGCCCTTCGGCCCATCGCGTCCGCGCCGGCCATCATATGGCATTAAACATGCCAATAATTGGTGATTAGGGTCCCGACGGCCAGTCCCGCCAGCGGCGGGCGGGACTGAATCGGCTTGCGGAGAAATGGCGGTCCGAAAGTCGGACGGGATGGGGAATCAGGCGGGGGGGGGGGAGGGGTCGGCGTTGTGACCCCCTATTTCAGCGATTTTCGGCCCCCGCCCGCCTGAAAATCCACCCGACAGCTGGCAGAAAATCGGGGCCGATGTCTGCAAATCTAAGGGTGTTGGTTTATTTCTGTTGTCTATGACTATGCCCTGCAGTCATAACCATTAGCTCTGTCAGTATCTGCTTATCCAAAACATATCTCTTGACATATCTCCATCACAAAGCTGCCTTTTAGTAAAGCACATCAAAGCACATTCCATGTCCACCTAACAGTGAAAGACCACCTGTTACTTTATTTTACTTCAAAAAAACTTTTGGCCTGGCAAAGCATTTTAAAATATACCAAAATTAAAAATTAAGGGTCTGTGTATGCCTACAGAGGAGGTGCTCGCTGACCTACATTGGCTCCCGGTGAAGCAGCACCTCGATTTCAAAATTCTCATCCTTGTTTTCAATTCCCTCCATGGCCTCGCCCCTCCCTATCTCTGTAATCTCCTTCAGCCCCACAACCCCCCGAGATATCTGTGCTCCTCTAATTTTGCCCTCTTCAGCATCCCTGATTATAATCGCTCAACCTTTGGTGGCCGTGCCTTCTGTTGCCTAGGCCCCAAGCTCTGGAATTCCCTGCCTAAACCTGTCCGCCTCACTACCTCTCCTTCCTCCTTTAAGACGCTCCTTAAAACCTAACTCTTTGATGAAGCTTTTGGTCACCTGCCCTAATTTATCCGTATGTGGATCGGTGTCAAATTTTTTGTCTTAAAATACTCCTGTGCAGCGCCTTGGGCTGTTTTACTACGTTATACGTGCTATATAAATGCAAGTTGCTGTTGTTGTTGTGTCGGAGAGTTGCCGTTCAGCCTCCACACGGTAGAGGTCAGTTCACCAAACAACAACAGCACCGCCCTTGTCAGCAGGTTTAATGACAATGTTAGGGTTGGATCAGAGAGAATGGAGTGCTGCATGTTCAGAGGGAGGTAGGTGGGAGTGAGTGAGGGAAGCAGAGAAATTGAGACGGCTGATGTCACGCTGGCAGTTAGCAATGAAAAGATCTAGCGAGGATAAGAAGCCAGAGGGAGGGGTCCAGGTAGAACGAGAACACTGAAAGTGGGTGAAAGGTTCCGTTATGCGGGGGGTGGAAAGACTCCTGGCCAAAGAATGAGGCACAGAGACGAAGGCGACGGATAAAGAACCCGGCATCATGCCAAGCTCGCAATTCATTGAGATGGGGGTGTAAGGGGATGAAGCTCAGGCCTTTGCTGAGGACTGATCGTTTGGGGTCAGCGAGGGGAAGGTCAGAAGGATAGTGAAAACGCAGCAGGGGGTGAGACTGGAAAAGGGATGGGGGTCATCCCTCCTGATGTTTTGTGCCCAAAACTGAACACAGCACTCCAGATGGGGTCTGTCCAAGGCTCTGTACAACTAAAGCATCATTTCCTCACTTTTTCATTCCAAACCCCTTGAGATAAAGGCCAACATTCCATTAGCCTTTTCCCTCATCCAGAGTTTACTGCAGTTAATACATTTCTCAACCCTTCAAATCTTGCCTTATTTAAATTTAAAACCTTTGCTTGTTTATCTCCCTTCTCCCTCTCAAACCTAATATCAAGATCAGTCATATTATGATCACTATTTGCAAGATGCTCCCTCACCGTCAGATTGTAAACTAATTCTGGTTTATTACTCATCACCAAATCCAGTATAGCCTGTTCCCTTGTCAATTCAAAAACATAATTTGGGCCGTATTTTGCAACCCCCATGGGTGCATGCGAGGTGTGTAGGGGCCGCGCAAGTGCCGGTTTCAGGCATGCAAAGTGCATGTGCTAAAACCCGGCACTTGTGATCTGTCAAGAATTCTGACATATTGGCCTAGAAATTCAGTTGCGTTCGCCAGCCGTTAGCGCCTTAGGAGGAGTAGATCTCGAGCGCTAGGCACTTAGCGGCCGGGCGCAGAACGATTTGCGCCTACGCCCAACTTCAGTAGACATTTAGCGCCGGCGCAAAGTGTTTGCGCGTGCTCAGCTGCGCGCGCAACTTATGACGTCATTTCGTCGTGCAACGCCCTTTGTGGGGCCCAAACCGGAACTTCAGTCGCGCCCGCCCAATGTGGGCGTGGCGGTGTTAAGAACTGTGAAGTGGAACGCAGCAGAGGCCCTGTGGGCCTCGGGGAGCGCTAATTAAAGGGCACTTAGACTGAACTATAAAGGCCAGCCATTTTGCTGCAATGACTTTAGTGCAACGGATTTCTGGACAGAGACCAAGGAAGACACCTTACTGATTTGGCCCAACATAGGAGAGGTATTTTTGGCTTCTGGCCAGAGCTTGGAAATTTGACTCATTGTGATTTCACTGTTTGCAAGTATATTATGGGGGCTGCATGGGGTTCCAACCCTCAATTCCAGCATTATGTGCGAAGGGCTCGCAGACGCTGTGTGAGAGGGGCAGCCATGCCTAGACGCAGAGGGGCCATCAGGCGTCGGCAACGTAGGCCTTACCCACTCAGGGAATACCGCCAGCAGGTGTCCTATCTCACCATGACTGCCGCGCAGTGTGTTAAGAGGCTGCGCTTCAGAAGGGAGGTGGTTGCAGAGATCTGCCAGCTGCTTCACAGAGATCTGCGTCCACAGCTGATGTGCAGGACGTCTCTGTCGGTGGAAGTGAAGGTCACGGTGGCTCTGAACTTTTATGCAAGCGGCTCCTTCCAAGCCGCTGCTGGGGACATAGCTAACATCTCCCAGTTCGCCGTGCATCGCTGCATCCGGCAGGTCACCGATGCCCTTTTCACAAGGAGACACCAATTCATCTCCTTCCCCATGACCCTAGAGAGGCAGGAGCAGCGTGCAGTCAGATTTGCGAGGATCGCCGACTTCCCCATGGTGCAGGGCGCCATTGACTGCACGCATGTGGCTTTGCGGGCACCTATCGACAATGCCGAGGATTACCGCAACCGGAAGGGCTACCATTCCCTCAATGTACAGCTGGTGTGTGACCACAGGCAGCGCATCCTAGCTGTCAATGCCCGCTTTCCAGGCAGCAGCCATGATGCATTTATCCTGCGCCAGACTACTGTGGCTGACATGTTCCAGGCACAGCCTCCCCCAAGAGGATGGCTTATCGGGGACAAAGGCTATCCTTTGTGTACATGGCTCATGACCCCGCTCCGCGCGCCCAGGACCCCTGCTGAGGAGGCATACAACGAAAGCCATCAAGCCACAAGGAACATCATAGAGCAAACAATTGGCGTCCTCAAGCAACGGTTCCGCTGCCTGGATCGCTCCGGCGGATCTCTGCAGTATTCGCCGGATAGAGTCTCCCAGTTCGTCGTCATTTGCTGCATGCTGCACAACCTGGCTATCCACAGGACTCAGGCACTGCCACCTCACGTTGGACCACCACCTCAGGAGGACGAGCAGGAGGACCATGAGGAGGAGGAGGAGGAGTACCAGCCCAGGAGGGAGCCACGAGGTCCAAGGGCCGTCCGTCGGCGGCTTATTGAACGACACTTCTAGGCCCCCTGTCAGGGAATGGCTTGCGGCAATGAACGCACATGAATGCAGCCGCTCCGCAAGCCCTCAGCCGGTTAACGCAACAACCACTTGAAACATCACACATGGACAAGCTGAATAAAGAAAAAGCTTTATTGAACAAACCCAGGGCCCTTCCCACATGAAACCCAAAAACAGACAACACCCCGAAAAAACACTCAAATACATATCTCACTCCCACAACCTGGGGAGGAATAACAAAACTTGTCCATCCAAATGGCTTTCATCCTCGGCCTTACCAAAAGAACCCCCCCCATAGACAACACAACCACCCCCATATAAAAAAACATTTGCCTCATCCTCGGCCTTACCAAAAGAACCCCCCCCCATAGACAAGACAACCACCCCCATATAAAAAAACATTTGCCTTCATCCTCGGCCTTACCAAAAGAACCCCCCCCATAGACAGCACAACCACCCCCATATAAAAAAACATTTGGCAACACACTCTACTTTGTGTGCCGAGAGGGCGAGTCCTTGTCCAGGCTTTTCTGGCCCCTGGCCGACCTGCTGCTCCGCCTCAACCTGGGCCCTGTGGGTGCTGCAAGGCTGGGGGAAGGCTCCTGAGGGGCACATTGCGTGACGGCAGATGCCCTTGGGGGTCGGCCTAGACGAGCTCTGGCCCTCGAGGGGCCGGCTGCTGACTGCTGCAGCTGTGGCTGGCCAGCATCAGTCCCTCCAGCAGCTTGTCGCAGCTTCGCTGGGGGAGTGGCAGTGGCGGCTGCAGCAATGGGGGCAAGCTGGCTGATGCCAGGCGCTCGCTGCTCGCCTGAGACACTGGCACTCGGACGGGCTGGCACTGCAGCAAGCGCAGCAATCTGGTGAAGGCCAGACCGCTGTGCTGCTGCAGCGCGGCGGGTGCCCTGGCGATGCCTGCCTGACACAGCGAGTGTGGCAGCAGTGAGTGCCCGTACTGCCCTGGTCTGTGCCCACATCAGACCAGCCAGTGACTGCACGGCACCACTGATCAACTGTCCACTCGCTGCCTGTGCTGCCCTGAATTCGTCCCGACTTGCGTCCTGTGCTGCCCTGAATTCGTCCCGACTCGCGACCTGTGCTGCCCTCAATTCGGCCCGACTCGCGTCCTGTGATGCCCCGAATTCGGCCCGACTCGCGTCCTGTGATGCCCCGAATTGTTTGAGACCCCTGGCCTGTGCTGCCGCGAGTTGTTCGAAACCCCTGGCCTGTGAGGCCCCGAAATCGGACACACTATGAGCCAGGGACTCAATGGCCTCAGGCAACCGTGTCACAACCCCCATGAACTCGGTGTGCCGATGATCCGAGTCCGCGGACATTTGATCAAGGAGGCACACCTCCTGGGCGAGGACCGTCTCCGGACTGGAGGCCGGACTGTCCCTCTGGGGAGAAGGCCGCCGAGCTGGCCGACCCTTCCCACGTGGCTGGACGCCACTGGGCCCAGCAACTACACTCCCCTGCAACACTTCCCCCCTCTGGGGAGAAGGCAGCCGAGCTGCCCGACCCTTCCCGCGTGGCTGGACGCCACTGGGCCCAGGAGCTACACTCCCCTGCAACACTTCCCCCCTCTGGGGAGAAGGCAGCCGAGCTGCCCGACCCTTCCCGCGTGGCTGGACGCCACTGGGCACAGGAGCTACACTCCCCTGCAACACTTCCCCCCTCTGGGGAGAAGGCAGCCGTGCTGCCCGACCCTTCCCGCATGGCTGGACGCCACTGGGCACAGGAGCTACACCCCCCTGCAACACTTCCCCCTGGCTCTCCTCCAGGGAAGACGTGTCCCCTCCATTGCCATCCCCTGGCGCGGATGAGGGTTCCCCCGATGTGCCGCCTTCCTCTTGCTCCTCCTCGTCCTCCTCTTCCGAGGGACTGACACTCGCAGCTTCAGGGACCTCCTCCTCACCAGCTGAAAGCAGGAAGGCACAAGAGTAGCTTTAGAGTGAGGACAGGGCGTCAGCGAGGGAGGCATGAGTGGTGGCATTCTGCGCATTGGTTGGACAGTGGCAAAGGATGTAGATCTGAAGCGCAAGGGGAACGAGAGAGGTCCAAACGGTCATGTCCTTACCATTGGGGCCCAGCACAGGGTCGGCATCTCCAATTGCAACAGGGCCAATCACCCGGGCACCCATGAGTCGACCCACGCGCTCCTCCAGGTCACCGAGCTGCTGGAACTGGGCACGGCCTCCCCCGGTGACAGTCCGGCTCTGCAGATTCTGGGCCAGCTTGGCCTGCAAGAGAAAGGACGGCCTCTAAGTACAGTGTGGTGCCCTGTTGTTGTGTGCACTGCCTCCCATGGTCGAATAGCTTGGCCAGTGTGGTGCCCTGTTGTTGTGTGCACTGCCTCCCATGGTCGAATAGCTTGGCCAGTGTGGTGCCCTGTTGTTGTGTGCACTGCCTCCCATGGTCGAATAGCTTGGCCAGTGTGTAAAGTGCAGAAAGTGCAATTGATGTTCATGCCAGTGCCATAGCTGCTGGATGAGGGCTGGCCATTAGGCCTTTGAGGTCCCTTTGCCCATAATGTGAGGTGCACATGCAAGGATGAGGAGGACACTGGAAAGGGTACTCACCCTGACCAACCGAGTGAGGTCGTTAAACTTTTTCCGGCATTGGACACCAGTCCTGGGGACATCGCTGTTGGCTGTGACCCTCTGGGCGATATCCCTCCAGGCTCTCCTGTACACCCTCTTGGGAGGCCTCTTGCCACTGTCCGGGAACAAGATATGGCTTCTCTTCTCCAAAGCCCTAACCAGCACCTTTAAATCATGGGCAGAGAAGCGCTGCACTCGCTCACGGGCCCTCTGCATCCTTCCTGGCGCTATTTCTCTCCAGCAGCAGTGTTTAGGCCTAGCTGGAGGGCTGCAGTATCCAGGGCGTGGCAGCAGACCAAGTCGACCCTTCTCCCTTTAAGAGCTGGCCGGCGCCAGGGTGTCTGCTGTCAATCAAAACATGACCGCACCTGCGCTGCGCCCGGCCTCGGCGGTATCAGTCTGCACCGCCGGCTTAGTGCCTAAAGATAGCCGTGCAACGCCAGTTTTAGCGCTCGAGCAAACTCCTTGGCCAAAGCTACTGAATATCGGCGAAGTGGCCTCCACTTTCCGGCGGGCGCAAACTTTAGCGGCCGCCCGACTTTACCGCCCCAAAAGTGGCTATACTGAATTTCTAGGCCATTATGTACAGAACTGTCAAAAGGTTGAATGGGGATTCCCTTCTTCCATTGGTTGGACGAACCGCATGCGTCCCTGGGGTACATGGCCTTTCCCCGCGCGGACCTGGAGAAGCCCAGGAGCGCAAGCCGCCATTCTTCCCGGGCCACCAGGTAAATTCGTAGACATTTTGCAGGTCGGAGGCGTCCGCCCGCGGGAAGCCTCCGATCGCAAATGTTGGCCCCTTGTTCTAGAAAACTGTCCTGACTACATTCCAGAAATTCATTGCTTTTACTACTTGTAATTCTACTTCTCCCAATCTACGTGAAAATGAAATCTCCCATATAGCTACATTATTTTTTGCTACATCTTCTTTGATCTCTGTATTTATACATCCACAAACTACATCACTACTATCAGGTGGTCTGTAAACTTCTCCTACCAGAGTCTTGCATCCTTTGCTGTTCCTTAATTCTAACCATATTGTTTCCATTGCCTGATCACCCTTACTGAGATCCCATCTTTCTATTGCGGCAACTGTGTCTTATCAATATTGCTTCTCCCCTTCGTTTCCCAATTTCCCTGTCGTTTCTAAAGATCCTATAGCCTGGAATATTTAGCTCCCAATCAAGATCAGGTTGTAGCCAGCTTTCTGTAATGTCTGCCACGTCATACCCTTTAAGCTGAATTTACACTCCTAACTCACTTGTTTAATTGAAGGGATAATTACTAGTCCTAGCCCTTTTCTGGCTACCCTGGATCAGGCGTATTCCCCAGACGTTCACCTTCAACTAAAGTTAGAGATAGCCGAATCCTATAAGACACTTAATTGGGTCTAAAGATCCAGACTCTCTCTCTCCCTAAAGGAAAGGAATGACTTGAAGATGTTACTGTCCTCCAGATAGCACTTTTAATAAGTTTAACTAGAATGTAACCTTCTGGATATTATGAGGATCCGGAAAACTCCCCCAGAATTCTGCAACTCCTCACCAAAGAGTGTACAGAGATTGAGTTCGTGAGTTTGATACAGAAGTACTCTGTGACAATTCTAAAAATATATAGATTTATTAAAGAACTGACATGTAGTTAACAGCTGGTGATTCAGTCACAACATTAACAATTCAAAAACAAATAGCTTACAATTCTTATTATCAGAGATCCTTATTCTCAAATCTTAACTTCGTTACATTTTTACATTTCTACTTCTTATTTCTAATCCAGGATATCCACCAAAATCAAATAAAAGTATCTTTTTGATCCCCAAGACTCAAAGAGTTAAAAACTTACAGAGCCTGCCTCTGAAGTTGAGAATCGCTTTGCCCCTTCCAGCGACTTCTGTTTTCCCATTTGAAAGTTTTATATTTTATACCCTTTTTTCATTGGTATATCCTTTGAAGTTTTCTGCTGATGTAAGCTAATTATCTCTAGTCATCTTTCTGTTGACTTCTTTCTATTCTTACTGTTAATTCAGCTGTTAGCTTGCAGAATTCTGTCTGCTGTGTAGGTGTTCAAAACTTATCATAAAAACGGTTATAACAGATGTATCTATTTGATGCCATTTTTACGAAGGGCTTCTATTCAATTCTTAAATCACCTTAGCTGGTTGTAAGCAGACTTCACGTCTCCTATGTGTTCCAAGTTCAATAAAAAAAAACATGTGATTGCTTGGTGCGTCTATTGATGCCATATTTATGAAGGCATATGGTTCTTTAATTTTATGTGTTTCATTTCAAAGGGTTGGTTTATGACACCTTTAACTGGGCATTCTTATTGTGTTCTTTCCAAAGCTCAGACTTTCTGGAAGCTCCAAACTGCTGGTTCAATAGGGCCATTGTTTCAGTATCAACAACTGATTCCCATTTCAAAAGCTTGTATGGTGTTTACAGCTTTGTGTTAGCAGCTCATCTTATCTCAGAAGCCTGTATTTACAGCTTTGTGTGGTTGAGGCGTTTTAGATTTTTAAACCCAGTATATCATGTTTTAATAAAGTCAGAATTTTGCTCATAGGATGGTGTATTTTTCTGAATAGGTATGGCTCATTCCTTTACATTATTTCTTATGCTACATGCATTCATGAAGAGAACTCTTACCTAGGTAACTGTTCCCACCACGTCCATATGTCCTGCTGGTCTTGTTCTCACTGTTTTTGACTCACAGTGTGGATTTTTTTCTCTCACTCACCCCCCCCCCCCCCCCCCCGCCACCAACTAGTCTAAATCATTCCCCAATACTCAATTTACCCTTTCTGCAAGGACACAGGTGACTTTCCAGTTTATGTGAAGGCCATCCCATCTGTACACAGTGCCCCAAGAAGTTGAAAACCTCTCTTCTACATTATCCTTCCAGCCACATGTTGACAATCCTAATCTTTCTCTCACTATCTAGCCCAGCATGTGGCACTGGGTGTAATCTAGAGATTACTGCCATGGAGGGTCTGCTACTTAATCTATAGTTTAGCTCCTTAAATTCTCTTTGCAGGACCTTGAACTTGCTGTTATCTAGGCCATTGGTTCCCACATGAACCACGACCTCTGGCTGCTTTTCCTCCCATTCCAGAATCTTTTGTATTTGCTCTGTGATGTCCTGAAATCTGGTATCTGGGAAGCTACATACCATTTCGAACTCTGGACCGCATCTATGAAAGAAACTAACTCGACACCACCCCCTCATCACCACTCGCCTATTCTTACCACCGGTACTGTTTTCCCCATGGGTAACCACTTGCTCCCCAGTGCCCTGTAGTCGCTGATATGTGAAGTCACATATCGGCCAGACCGGGTAAGGGCGGCAGGTTTCTTTCTCTAAAGGACATTAGTGAAACAGTTGGGTTTATAATGACAATCCAACAGCTTCATGGTCACTTTTATTGATACTCGCTTTTTTATTAAAAATTTTTAAAACTGAATTCAAACTCTCAAACTGCCGTGGTGGGATTTGAACTCTCGTTCTCTGAATTATTAGTTCAGGCCTCTTGATTACTAGTCCAGTAATTTGCAAGATAAGGGAGTGAAGGGTTATGGAGAGCGGGCAGGGAAGTGGCTTCGAGCCCAGGATCAGCCATGATCTTATTGAATGGCGGAGCAGGCTCGAGGGGCCGAGTGGCCTATTCCTGCTCCTATTTCTTATGTTCTTATGATCTTATCACCACTGCACGGCTGTTTTATGCTACACTGCTTTCCTGGTATGGTAGCGGCCTTGCTGCTCATGAGGACTAAAGGAGCATTGAAGGCAGTTGACGGCGAAAGTCTCAGCAAGTGCTGGAGTGACTGTTTTAATGAGCAAGCCAGTCATTCGAGTGAAATTAGTTTATGCCAGCATGAAATAAACATTTGGTACAATTCGCTCCAAAAAAAAATGTCAGCAAAGAAGGTGGTCCAAGCATTTGTGCTGGAAAGGATGAAGATAACAGAGCTGTGAACCAGTGTTATTTTGTTTCTAGCTGCATAAAGGTATCAAACTGAGATAGGAAATTAGGAAAAAGAGTCAAACCGATTTACAAACAGCAATACAAACGGTGCAGAATAGAACGAAATAACTATGAGCCACAGTTATGAATAATTTCCCCAGACTGCTATGAAAAGGCCAATGCAGACAGCCCATGGGATCAGGTCAGAGAAAACCTGCTGGGCAGGAAAGGCCCACAAAGTGTGTTCATCCACCACAGGGAGCCACACTGTCTTTGTCATGGGCATAGTACTGAGCCCTGCGGAACCCCACTGGAAACAGACTTCCAATCACAAAAACACCCACCCACCATTACCCTTTGCTTTCTGCCATGAGCCAGTTTTGGATCCAACTTGCCACTTTCCCTTGGATCCCATGGGCTTTTACTTTTCTGACCAGTCAGCCATGTGGGACCTTGTCAAAAGCTAAGTCATCCTAGTTCATCATCTCCATAAGACTCACCTCCTGCTCCCTTGATCATATTCCCATTAAACTGCTGACCACCCCCTTGCTAGCTGATATTGTAAATGACTCCTTCTCCTCAGGTATTGTCGCTGTTTCTTTCAAAACTGTCATCATCACCCACTCCTTCAAAAAAAAATCCTCGAACCCTCTGTCCTTGCAAACTACCACCCATCTCCAATCTTCCTTTCTTCTCCCGAAGTCCTTACATTTGATGTAGCCTCCCAAAATCCATGCCTATGTCAGGAACACTCCAAGTCAGGTTTCTTCCCCTGTAAGAAAGCGCCAAAATGGCTCTAACCAAAGTCACAATGATATCCTCTGTGACAGTGACTGTGGTGCGTTATCCCTCCTCATCCTCTCTACAGCTTTTGACATGGTTGACCAAGCCATTCTCCTGCTACACTTTATAAAGTGCTGGTTGGGCCACAACTGAAGTATTGCGTCCAGTTCTGGTCACCACACTTTAGGAAGGATGTGAAGGCCCTTGAGAGGGTACAGAGGAGATTTACCAGAATGGTTCCAGGGATGGGGGATCTTAGCTACAAAGACAGGTTGGAGAAGCTGGATTTGCTTTCATTAGAGCAAAGGAGGTTGAGGGGTGATTTGATAGAGGTGTACAAGATTATGACGGGTTTGGATAGGCTAGACGGGGAAAGGCTGTTCCCACTAGTTGATGGTACAAGGAATAGGGGACACAGATTTAAGGTTTTGGGCAAGAGATACAGCGGGGACGTGAGGAAAAACTTTTTTACGCAGTGAGTGACGATGACCTGGAATTCATTGCCGACAGAAGTGGTGGAAGCGGAGACACTCAGGCCTAGAAATTCAGTGGCCTGCGCCACCAGTTTGCGCCCAAAGAGGCCACTCAGAGGCTTTAGCGCCACTGGCCACAACCACCGCGATATTTAGCGGGGCGCTAATGGCGGCGTTAGCCTGTAGCGCTGCGCCGCCACCGATGACGTCATTGGTGTGCGCAGCGCCCCGCTACCGCCCCGAACGCCATATTAGGTCGCGCCCGCCTCTTCCGCGCCGGCCGCAAATAGCGACCGGTACACAGGGGCCAACCTGTGGCGGTAGTGGCGCTAGTTAAGGTGGAGGTGCGGCCGGCCGCTTTTTCGGCGGCCGCCTGCCTGCACCTCCGTCCCCGGCCTCCTACACCCCCCCCCCCCGCGGCATTGCCGGCTGTTTCCCGAGAGCCCGGCACTTCTCCTTGGTGCCGGGCTCATTTGCCGGCACTCGCGAGCGGGGATCGTGCTGTTGCAGGCACCTCCCCCTTAACAGTGGGAGGAAGGCCTGCAGTACCGCAGCGTGCCGTGCCGCAGCAGGTGGCGCTGCGGCCCTCTGCGCGCCGAAATTCAGTTTCAGCGCCCCAAGTGGGGCGCGGGAAGCCTCGTTTAGCGGCCCGCTTCCATTTGGGGCGCAGAAACTGAATATCCCGATGGCGCAAGTGGCTCCGCACGCAGCGGTAATTCCGGCGCCCAGGCGAGCTTGGCGCCCCAAACTGAATTTTTAGCCCTCAATGTTTTCAAGGGGAGACTGGATAGGCACTTGAGGGAAATAAACTTGCAGGGCTACGGGGATAGAGTGGGGGAATGGGACTGACTGGATTGCTCTACAGAGAGCCAGCACGGACTCGATGGGCCGAATGGCCACCTTCTGTACCATTATGACTCTCTGGCCTAGAAATTCAGTCTGGACACTTTTGGGGCGCTAAAGTCGGGCGCTCGCTAAAGTTAGCGCCCGCCGGAAAGTGTAGGCCACATCGCCGAAATTCAGTAGAGTTGGCCCTAAGTTTGGCCGAGCGCTGAAACTGGCGTTGAAATGCTGTGTTCCGGCGCTAAGCCGGCGATGCGGCCTAATAACGCCGAAGCCGGGCGCAGCGCAGGTGCGGTCATGTTTTGATTGACAGCAGACACCCTGACGCCGGCCAGCTCTTAAAGGGGGAAGGGTCAACTTTGACTGCTGCCACGCCCTGCATACTGGAGCCCTGCAGCTAGGCCTCAGCACTACTGGTGTGCCAAAATAGCGCCTGGAGCAATGGAGAGGGCCCGTGAGCGAGCGCAGCGCTTCTCAGAGCATGCTCTGAGTGTGCTCATTCATGGTGTGGAGAAGAGAAGAGAGATCCTGTGCCCAGACAGTGGCAGGAAGGCTCCCAGGAGCCAGTACAGGAGAGCCTGGGGCAAAATCGCCCGCAGGGTGTCATCCACCTGTGATGTCCCCAGGAGTGCGGACCAATGCCGCAAGAAGTTCAACGACCTCACTCGGATGGTCAAGGTGAGTACCCTTTCCAGTGTCCCCCTCATCCTTGCATGTGCACCTCACATTATGGGCAAAGGGACCTCAAAGGCCTAATGGGCAGCCCTCCTCCCGCAGCAATGGCACTTGCATGTTCATCAATAGCACTTTCTGCACTTAACACACTGGCCAAGCTATTCCACCATGGGAGGCAGTGCACCCAGCAACAGGGCACCACACTGGCCAAGCTATTCCACCATGGGAGGCAGTGCACACAGCGACAGGGCACCACACTGTACTTAGAGGCCGTCCCTTCTCTTGCAGGCCAAGCTGGCGAGCAATGTAAGGAGCCAGGCTGTCACTGGTGGAGGCCGTCCCGAGTACCAGGCGCTCACTGATCTGGAGGAGAGCGTGGCACAACTCATGCGTGGCCGGGTGACTGGCCCTGTCGCGATCGGCGAGGCGGACCCTGTACTGGTACCCACTGGTAAGGACATGACCGGTTGCACCTCTCTCGTTGCCCTCGCGCTTCAGATCTACATCCTTTCCCACTGACCGACAAATGCGCATAATGCACCACTCAGGCCTCCCTCGCTGACGGCCTGTCCTCACTCTAAAGCTACTCTTGTGCCTTCCTGCTTTCAGCTGGTGAGGAGGAGGTGGTCCCTGAAGCGCAGAGAGCCAGGCCCTTGGAGGAGGAGGATGTCGAGGACCAGGAGGAAGGTGGCACATCGGGGGAACCCTCCTCCGCGCCAGGGGATGGCAATGGAGGGGAGACGTCTGGCCTGCAGGAGAGCCAGGGGGAGGTGTTGGAGGGGAGGGCCGAAGCTGGTCCCAGTAGGGTGGACGCACGCGGGAAGTGTCCGGCAGCACGCCAGCCTTCTCCCCAGAGGGGGGAGGTGTTGGAGGGGAGGGCCGAAGCTGGTCCCAGTAGGGTGGACGCACGCGGGAAGGCTCCGGCAGCACGCCGGCCTTCTGCCCAGAGGGGGGAGGTGTTGGAGGGGAGGGCACAACCTGGCCCAAGTGGGGTCGACGCACGCGGGAAGGGTCGGCCAGCTCGGCGGCCTTCTCCCCGGAGGGAGAGTCCGCCCTCCAGTCCGGACACGGTCCTCGCCCGGGAGGTGCGCGTCCTTGATGAGATGTCGGCGGCGTCTGAGCGGCGCCACCAAGAGTTCATGGGGGTGGTCGAACAGATGCCTCACGCCATTGAGTCCCTGGCTCAGAGTGTGGTGGCTTTCGGGGAATCACAGGCCAGGGGGTTCGAACAACTCACGGCAGCGCGCGACAGGGATGTCCAGCAACTGGCCGCAGCGCACGACAGGGGTGTGCAGCAACTCGCGGCAGCGCAGGACGCGGGTGTGCAGCAACTGGCGGCAGCGCAGGACGCGGGTGTGCAGCAACTGGCGGCAGCGCAGGACGCGACTCGCGAGATGAGTGGTGCCGTCCACACACTGGCAGAGCTGATGCGGGCATATACCAGGGCAGTTCGGGCACTCACTTCTGCCACACTCGCTGTGGCACGGAGGCATCGCCATGGCACCCGCTGCCCTGCTGCAGCACAGCGGTCTGGCCTCCCCCAGATTGCTGCGCTTGCTACACTGCCAGCCCGGCCGAGTGCCAGTGTCTCTGGCGAGCAGCGCGCACCTGCCATCAGCCAGCTTGCCCCCAATGGTGCTGCCGACACTGCCACTCCCCCAGCCAAGGTGCGACGAGCTGCTGCTAAGACTGATGCTGCCCAGCCACAGCTGCAGCAGTCAGCAGGCGGCCCCTCCCGGGCCAGGCCTCGTCTAGGCCGACCCCCAAGGGCATCTGCCGACACGCTTTGTGGCCCTCATGAGCCTTCCCCCAGCCTCGCCACACCCGCAGGGCCCAGGTTGAGGCGGAGCAGCAGGTCGGCCAGGGGCCGGAGAAGCCAGTCTAAGGACTCGCCCTCTCGGCACACCCATTAAAGTGTGGTGAGAGTGGTTTCTTTTATATTGGGGGGCTTGTGTTGTGGGGGGCATTATTTTGTTAAGGCCGAGGATCAAGGCATTTTTTGTTTTCATGGAGGTGTCTCTGTTGTGGGGGGGGGGCTTATTTTTGTAAGGCCGCTGTTGAAGGCCTTTTGGATGGGCAAGTTTTGTTAGTCCTCCCCAGGTTTTGGGAGTGACAGATGTTTTTGACTGTTTTTTGGGGGTCTTGTCTGTTTTTCTGTTTCATGTGGGAAGGGCCCTGAGTTTGTGAAATAAAGCTTTTGATTTATTCAGCATATCCAAGTGTCATGTTTGAAGTGGTTGTTGCGTTAACCGGCTGAGGGCTTGCGGAGCGGCTGCCTCAGGTGCGTTCATTGCCACAGGCCATTCCCTGACAGGGGGCCTAGAAGTGTCGATCAATAAGCCCCCGGCGGACGGCCCTTGGCCCTTGTCGCTCCCTCCTGGGCTGGTCCTCCTCCTCCTCCTCCTCCTCCTCCTCTTGCTCGTCCTCCTGAGGTGGTGGTGCAATGCCAGGTGGCAGTGCCTGAGTCCTGCGGATAGCCAGGTTGTGCAGCATGCAGCACACGACGACGAACTGGGAGACTCTATCCGGCGAATACTGAAGAGATCCTCCGGAACGATCCAGGCAGCGGAACCTTTGCTTGAGGACGCCTATCGTTTGCTTGATGATGTTCCTTGTGGCTTGATGGCTTTCGTTGTATGCCTCCTCCGCTGGGGTCCTGGGCGCGCGGAGCGGGGTCATGAGCCATGTACACAAAGGGTAGCCCTTGTCCCCGATAAGCCATCCCCTTGGTGGAGGCTGTGCCTTGAACATGTCAGCCACAGTAGTCTGGCGCAGGATAAATGCATCGTGGCTGCTTCCTGGGAAGCGGGCATTGACAGCTAGGATGCGCTGCCTGTGGTCACACACCAGCTGTACATTTAGGGAATGGTAGCCCTTCCGGTTGCGGTAATCCTCGGCATTGTGGATAGGTGCCTGCATAGCCACATGCGTGCAGTCAATGGTGCCCTGCACCATGGGGAAGCCCGCGATCCTGCCAAATCCGACTGCACGCTGCTCCTGCCTCTGTCGGGTCATGGGGAAGGAGATGAATTGGTGTCTCCTCGCGTAAAGTGCATCGGTGACCTGCCGGATGCAGCGATGCGCGGCAAACTGGGAGATGTTCGCTATGTCCGCAGCAGCGGCTTGGAAGGAGCCGCTTGCATAAAAGTTCAGAGCCACCGTGACCTTCACTTCCACCGAGAGAGACGTCCTGCACATCAGCTGTGGACGCAGATCTGTGTGAAGCAGCTGGCAGATCTCTGCAACCACCTCCCTTCTGAAGCGCAGCCTCTTCACACAATGCGCCGCAGTCATGGTGAGATAGGACACCTGCTGCCGGTATTGCCTGAGTGGGTAAGGCCTACGTTGCCGACGCCTGATGGCCCCTCTGCGTCTAGGCATGGCTGGCCCTCTCTCACAGCGTCTGCGAGCCCTTCGCACATAATGCTGCAACTGAGGGTTGGCCCCCCATACAGCCCCCATAATAAAGTTGAGAACAGATAAATCACAATGAATCAAATGTCAAAGCACTGGCCAGAAGCCAAAAATACCTCTCCTATGTTGTCCCAAATCGGTAAGCTCTGTCCCTTGGTCTCTGTCCAGAAATCCAAAGCAGTAAAGTCATTGCAGCAAAATGGCTGGGCTATATAGGTCAGTGTAAGTGCCCTTTAATTTGCGCTCCCCGAGGCCCACAGGGCCTCTTTTGCGTTCCACCTCACAGTTCTTAGCAGCGCCACGCCCACATTGGGCAGGCGCCACTGAATTTCCGGTTTGGGGCGCACAAACAGCGTTGCGCGACGATATGACGTCATAAGCTGCGCGCGCACCTGAGCGGGCGCAAACACTTTGCGCCGGCGCTAAATGTCAACTGAATTTGGGCGTCGGCGCAGATCGGACTGCGTTCAGGCGCTAAGTGTCTAGCGCCGGAAATATAGCCCTTTTATGGCGTTAGCGGCTGGCGCAACCCACTGAATTTCTAGGCCTATAACTCTATGACTTCTCCGTCGTCAAGCTCATTTGCACAGCACTTGCTTAGTTTCACTTTTGCCTATTATGCCAGAGCATCTCCAGCAATGGCTTCTCTTCCTGCCTCCATACCGTTACCTCTGGAGACCCCCCAAGAATCTATTACCCCCCCTTCCTATCTACATGCTGCCTCTTGATAACATCGATAGACATAGGCTCAGCTTTCACCCACTCCACAGGCCTGAGACATAATCTAAGTTGACACTTCAGTGAGGAATTGATGATGTACTCCATTGTTAGAGCTACTGGGGGTGAAATTGGGTGCCGCCCCATTTGGGGCGCTAACTTTTGAAATTTTGAAATTTTTGCGCCGGCGCTAAGGATTCTGAACTTCCACTAAATTGGGCGTTAGTGCTACAGGGGCGCTACCAGCAGAGCACTAATGAATTTCAGGTGCAATGCATTCAGCAATGATCCTTCACACAGGTTCCTTCCAGCTCTTAAAGGGGAGGTTGCATCATTGTGCAGATGCTCATCTTCAGCATTGCTGGCTTTGAGGTGGCCTGTGAGCAAATGAATCCCCTGATGGCCATGGCTGTTCCCACTCCCAGGGAGAGAGCTCATCGGTTCACAGACGTGGCATTGGTGGCTGCAGTGGAGCGAAGGAGGGCAATGCTGTTCCCGACCACTGGAAGGAGGCCATAGCCTCAGGAGTTCAGGGCAATGTGGAGGGAAGTGGCCCAGGAGGTCTCAGCCAGTAGTCTGGTGGAACGCAGCCTGACACAGTGCTGCAAGAAATTCAACAACCTCAGTCGTGTGGTCAAGGTGAGTACATGCTTCAACAGCTCCTACATACCAGCATCTGAACACAGCCTATGCACATGGCACAAAGAACCACACCACCACCACTCACCCACCAAACATCTTCACCTACTCAAACTCACATCCACATCACACGCTTTGTCTACAATCACAGCTATTCAACGACGGCAGGCATATCTCCCAACCACATAGCTGGATTCTGACTCAACCACATTTGTTTCTCTTGCAGGCCAAGATGGCTCACAATAGGAGGGAGCAGCAGAGAACAGGCGGGGGTGATGCGCAGCTCCAGCAGCTTTCAGACCCGGAGGAGCGAGTGCTGCGACTCGTTGGGCAGCAGGTGGTGGGCGCCGTGGCTGTCGGCAACATCGACTCCCTTGGGGGCAACAACGGTATGCTCATCCCCTCTCCTTCTCTCATCCCACTTCACCCTCACACCACAAACCTTTCCCACTTTCCAGCTCCTGAGAATGTCTGCATTCCTTGCTCCATTCCTGCCCCCCTGCCCTCACCTTAACACGAGTGCTGTGTCTTTATGCTTTCAGATAATCAGCAACCAGATGACCCTGAGCCCCCCACTGAGAGTGAGGAAGGAGAAGAGGAGGAGGAGCAAGGCACCACATCACTGCATCTCTCACCCGCAGGCACCACCTCAGATACCGGCACTACACGATCTTTAGAGGCAAGTTTGGTAGAGGGGTGATGCACTGGGGACAAGCGGGCTGCAGCAAGGCCAGGAGGAAAGGGTAGCTCGGGAGCCAGCTCCCCGGAGGGCGAGTTTGTGCGTGGGTTCTGCTGCACAGGACTCCCATGAGGGCCTCGATGGGGAGGCAGTCACAAGAAGGGTGATGGCCATGCACACAGAGATGATAGGTGCAATGGCAATGGTGCCCGAGAGCCTCTTGGCAATGGTAAGGAGTGTGGAGGAGTCCGCCTCCAACATTGCACAGAGCTCTGCGCACACCATGAAGCCCATCATTTTCACTGTGCAGAGGATAGTGGACTCCCAGAGAGACCGTGCGGATCCAGACCTCATGACGCGTGTCATGGGCGATGTGGCAGCTTCCATTGCAGCACATGCGGAAGCCATGCAACCTCTTAGTGCTGTAATGCAGTCAATGGTTGCTGCCATCCAGTTTCAGACTGCTCTCATGCAGTCTCAGCTTGATGCCACGAAAGATCTGACTGCTGCCATCGTGGCTGGATCCACCACAGTCCACCGGGGATCTCACGGTGTTGCAGCAGGCCAGCAATCTCAGCAGATTGCTAGGGATGCTGAGGTGCTGTCCCGGGGGAGTGGCAGTGTGTCGGTCGAGCAGCAACCTGCTGTCCTCTCTCAGGATGACAGCATTCCTGCTCTCACCACTGCCACTCCGTCATTGCACTTGTTGCTGCCTGTCATCCAGCCAGACCAGACTGCCGCTGCCCAACCTGAGGTGAAGCAGTGTACAGCCGGGCCTTCTAGGCCCAGAGCTGGCCGAGGGTGTCCTGCAAGGCCATTTGTAGTCTCTGGCACCAACACTCAGCAGCCTTCCACCAGCCCTGCTGCAGCCACTGGGGAGACATTACGTCAGAGCCATAGATTAGGAAAGGGGACTGTAAAGAGGGGAGGCAAGGGTTTGCACAAGGGTGATTAGTCAATAATGTTGTTGAATATATGTGGTTAATGGTTTTTGATAAATTTATTACTGGAATGTAGCAGATTTGGTGCTGTGTGTCATTTCAGTTCTGGGGTGTGGTACAGAATCACAAAGTGATGGAATGATGGCGACGTGCTCAGCAACCAGAATGAGGACTCGAAGTCATTGGAAATGAAGTCTGATGAGGTGGTCACGGACCGACCTTGCAGAACGCCGATTGAGTGGCTGCCTCATCCGTCGCAGCTGTTCATCCTCCCGCTCCTCCTCTTTCTCCTCCTCGTCCTCCTCCTCCTCCTCCTGAGGTGGTGCGGCTATGCCTGGTGACAATGGCTGGGCCCTCATGATGGCCAAGTTGTGCAGCTTGCAGCACACCATGATGAAAAGGGACACCCGCTCAGCCGATTACTGGGGGACTCCACCTGAGCGGTAAAGGCAGTGGAACCGTTGCTTGTGCACTCCGATGGTCTGCTCGATGATGTTCCTGGTGGCAGCATGGTTCTCATTATAGGAGTGCTGGCCAGGAGTTTTGGGATTGTGGAGGGGAGTCATGAGCCAGTTGTGAGCGGATAGCCCTTGTCTCCCAGCAGCCAGCTGCAAGCTTGATGTGGTGGCTGGAACAGATCTGGCACACCGGGCTGGCGCTGGATGAAGGCATCGTGGCTGCTACCAGGATAGCAGGCATTGACGGTCAGGATTCGCCATGTGTGGTCGCACACCAACTGGACATTAAGTGAGTGGTAGCCTTTGCGGTTACGGAATACCTCAGGATTGTTATGAGGTGCCCGCAAAGCGACGGGGGTGCAGTCAATGGCGTCCTGCACCTGGGGAAGCCCGCTATCCTGGCAAAGCCACATGCATGCTCGCGCTGCTTCTCTCTGGTCATGGGGAAGGAAATGTCATCCCTCTCCTTCTGTACAGAGCATCTATGACCTGGCGGATGGAGCAATAGATGACAAACTGGGAGATGTTGGAGATGTCGCCTGTCGCACACTGGAATGATCCGCTGGCGTAGAAATTGAGGGTGACGGTGACCTTGACTGCCACTGAGAGAGCCGTGGTAGTCCTGATCTCAGGCTCGAGGTCTGGCTGCAGGAGGTAGCAGAGCTCTGTGACCAAATCCTTGCTAAAGCGGAGCCTTCTAACACACTAGTCCTCAGTGAAATTAATGTAGGAGAACTGCTGCCAGAATACCCTGGGAGGGTAAGGCCTCCTGTTGAGAGCCCTGTTGGCCCTCCTCTCTCTGGCCACATTTTGCACTCTTTCTCTGTGCTTCAGTTGCCTCTGACGTTGACGCTGGAGGGCGAGGTCCAGAGCCAGTACAGCCCTTATGAAAGGATACAAATATTGCACTTTCAAATCTCCCCTGAATGAAACTGAAGAATCTTTATGTGCCAGAACACTTGTTAAAATGCAAATCGCTCAAATCAGTCAAAAGGCCTCTTTGCCTATGTGAAACCAACAATGCAGCATTGTTAGCTGACGAAAACTAAACCGGATGTGGACGCCTTTAAATAGCGCTCCTCCCGGGGACATCTGACTGAAAGCCGCCTCCTCTACCTGTCATTGTCAATGGCAGGCACACAAGCAGGGGGGGGCGAGAGGGAATTTTTCATCCGGGGCGCTGCGCACGGCAATGATGTCATGCTCTCCGGGCGCAGGAAATCGAGGCGCAATGTCTTGCCGCCATCGCAAAACTCCCGCTGAATTTAGCGGGAGGCGTTGATATCGCCGCATCCAGCCGCAAAATCATTTGCGCCCCGTTAACGCCCCCGGAGACGCTAACGGGAGGCACAGCCCACTGTCTTTGAGAGGAGACATTAATCCAGCATCGCATCTGTCTGATCAGGTGGATGTAAAAGCTCCCAATGTACTAGAAGTTGAGGAGAGGGGTTCTCTGCAGTATCCTGGTCATTGTTTATCGCTCACCCAACACCACCAAAAACAGATTAATTAACTGATCACTCATCACAATGCTGATTGTGGGAGCTTGCTGTGCACAACAGTAACTACAACTTCAAAAATAATTCATTGGTTGTAAGGCGTTATATAAATGCAGGCTCTTCCTCTTAAATCGTGAGGTGCTTTAAAAACAAACTTACCTTAAGCAGTTAAAAAAAAGGTCACAACAGAATTTTCAAAAATAAATATGAAAAATTGAAATATCAAAAGTTTGAAACAAAACTGTAAAATAACAGTGATATCTAATTAAAAGTGTAGTGGACACAATGAAAAAAGTAAATAAAAAAACACAGCTTTTACCGCTTTAAGAGCTTTCTTTATGCCCGTTCCAAACAGGCATGAAGGAAAAAAAGCAAAGCTGGTAGAAATACAATGCTAAGTGCTTTTTACAATACTTTTGCATGAAATCTGGGCCGTTAATGAGGCTTGCTCATAACTACGGCACAAACCCTCATCAAACAACTGCTTCCCCATCGCTTTGTACCTCGCTGTGTGCTGGAGCAGCACAGCAGGCTTCAGGCTTGTGCCTCAGATAATGTGCTGAGCCCACACCCTTGATGCAGCAGCATCTAAAGTCAGGATCTTCCATCCAGACTTCCCCCTCCTTACTTAAATGTTAGTACACTCCTTCCAGGATTTTCCTCTGCTGTTCTTGTTTATGTGCTCTCTTTCACTCCAGACACCGGAGCACAAAGTCTAGGCTAGCACTTCAGTGCAGTATCGAGGGAAGGCTACATTGTCGGAGGTGTCACCTTTTGGATGAGACGTTAAACCGAGGCCCTGTCTGCCCTCTCAGGTGGACGCAAAAGATCCCATGGCACTGTTTTGAAAAACAGGTGAGTTCTCCCCGGTGTCCAGGCCAATAATTATCCCTCAACCAACATCACTAAAAAAAAACCACATTATCTGGTCATTATTACATTCCTGTTTGAGGGAGCTTGCTGTGCCCAAATTGGCTGCTGCATTTCCCTACATTACAACAGTGACTACACGTCAAAAGAAGTACTTAATTGGCTGTAAAATGCTTTGGGACATCCTGAGGTTGTGAAAGGCGCTATATACTTGCAAGTTCTTTCTTTACATAGTCCAATACACATAAAGAAAATAACTGCCCCAACTGCTTAGTATGTAGCAAAAATTAAACACACACTGCCAAGTTCATTGTGCCTCACACATGCACAGTGATCTGCTGAATGACTTGCTCTTGCTGGAGTTTCCCTTGTCACTTTGCCCTATTATGTTACCATTTCATTGTGATGATATATTTGGGGACAATTTGAAAGGCCCCGCTCTACCGGTGAGGCCTTGCATGTAGTCAATGCGTATCAGGATGTCACAAGCATGCTGCCTGCTACTGCCTAATACGCGTTAACTGCATGCAAGGCTTCACGAAAGGTGCCCCTTCTTTTTTTGGCTGCCGCTTCCCGCCAACTTCTTGGCCATTGTGGTTGGGAAGTCGGCAAGCGACATGTCAATGAGGCCTGGCCATTAGAATCGGCCCGGGCTTCCCTACTACCACTCTCAGACGGGCCAGCCGCTCGCTTTGCCCGAGAGTTCAAACGGAGCCTGTTGTGTATGTACCTTTAAGAGAATAACTGGTCTCAGACTGCAGTACCGGCAGTGACCACCCCTGTATAAAAGGTGCTAGTGAGCCTCTGTGTTTTTAGTTTCACTATTGACTTCCACCAGTAAAGACTTATTTTGTCCACTCCTGCTGTCCGTGTCTCAATTATTCACAGACGTAACACTGGCGACGAGTAAGAAACAAATTTACCTGCAACTCGGCAGCACCTCAGACGACGTTATTGAAGGTCGAAGCCAGAAGAAAAAAATAAATAAATAAATAAAATCCAAAGAATCTGGAGAAGGCGGGCGTGTTGTCTAAGGTCGACTGGAGCGAGTGGGCGACACCCATCGTTCCTGTCATGAAGAAAACGTTAAGCAATAAGTCCGGGGAGCCAAGGAAGATTCGCATCTGTGGGGATTTCAAGGTGACAGTGAACCCAGTCCTTCACACAGTACAATATCCTCTTCCAAGGATAGAACACATCTTCGCCTCACTGTCTGGAGGGAAGCGTTTTACAAAAATTGACCTAGCACAAGCATATTTGCAGATGGAGGTTGAAGAGACCTCTAGGAAGTATCTCACGATAAACACTCACAAAGGTCTTTACCAGTATCATCGATTGGTATTCGGAGTAGCATCGGCTCCGGCGATATGGCAAAGAGCGATGGAACAAGTCCTGCAAGGGATTCCGGGGACTCAGTGTTACTTGGACGACATCCTTGTAACAGGTGAAGATGACAGTGAACACCTTAACAACCTAGAACAGGTGCTCACTAGACTACGGGAACATGGGCTGCGAGCCAACCGCCCCAAGTGCGAATTTTTTAAGAAACAGATATCGTATTGTGGCCACGTGATTGATGAAGAGGGGTTACATAAGTCCCCTGACAAAATTGAAGTGGTTGTTAAGGCCCCAGCGCCTGAAAATGTGTCGCAACTGAGGTCATTCCTCGGATTGGTGAATTACTATCATAAGTTTTTGCTGAATTTGTCGACAATTCTGCACCCGCTGAACGCCCTGCTACGAACGGGGGTAGCATGGAAATGGAGCGATGATTGTAAGCGTGCTTTTCAGAAGAGTAAGGACTTAATCACTTCAAGGGAAGTATTGGCTCACTACAACCCAGCACTGCCAATCAGGCTGGCGTGTGATGCGTCTCCCTACGGCATTGGGGCGGTACTGTCACATAAATTCCTTGATGGTTTAGAGAGGCCGATAGCTTTTGCGTCACGCTCGTTAGCTTCTGCCGAGCGTAACTACACCCAGATTGATAGAGAGGCCCTCAGCCTAGTGTGGGGGGTGAAGAAGTTCAATCACTACCTGCACGGTCAAAAATTTACTCTACTAACTGATCATCAACCTCTTGTCTCCATTTTCAACCCTCAGAAGGGCGTACCGATAATGACAGCACAATGGCTGCAGAGATGGTCCCTTTTCCTAGGGGCACACCAATATGACATCGAGTACAAAGGAACTAAACAGCATGGAAATGCTGATGGATTGTCACGTCTACCATTGCCGACGGTAGAAGAAGACCTTGCAGTGGATCCAATGGAGTTATTCCACTCGACCATAGTCGAATGTCTCCCTGTGACGAATGCAAACATAGAAAAGGAAACACGGAATGACCCGACACTATCACGGGTCTATAATTTAACGGTGAAGGGATGGCCAGCACATGGCGAACCACTGCTGCCAGCATTCTCGCCGAGAAGAGAACAGCTGTCAGTGTGCAGAGGAACCTTGATGTGTGGATCCAGAGTAGTAATTCCACCTAAGTTGACGGATAGAGTGCTCAATGAGCTTCATGAGGGTCATCTGGGTGGGGTAAAAATGAAGAACTTAGCCAGAGCGTTTGTGTGGTGGCCGGGAATCGATAGAGAAATCGAAGAGGTGACCAAGAGCTGTGCAGGATGCCAGAAGGTCCAAAACGCCCCACCACAAGCTCCTCTGCATCCATGGGAGTGGCCCTCATCTCCATGGCAAAGGGTGCACATTGATTTTGCTGGTCCCTTCATGGACTCTATGTTTTTAATTGCGGTGGATGCACATTCAAAGTGGCCAGAGGTAATAAAAATGTCCTCAACCACCACAGAGAAAACTATCACAGTTTTACGAACCATATTCGCCAGGAATGGGCTGCCTGAACAGATTTGCTCTGACAATGGACCACAGTTTGTGTCTGAAGAGTTCCGGAGGTTCTTAAAGAACAATGGTGTTAAGCATTACACATCTGCCCCATATCATCCAGCCACTAATGGATTGGCCGAGAGGTTTGTCCAAACATTCAAGAAGGCTATCAAGGCAATGTGTAATGAAGATATACCCCTACAACACAAGGTGGACAACTTCTTGTTTGCCTACCGGAATGCGACACATGCGGTTACCAACCAAACTCCAGCCATGATGTTCTTCAATCGAAGACTACGATGCCGCTTGGATTTGATTAAGCCAAACGTCCGAAGAGATGTGGAGAACAGACAGTTTCAGAATATGAATGAAAGGCCGACCAGGAGTTTTAAGATAGGTCAACCAGTTTTGGCCCGGGACTACCGCACTGAGAAATGGCAGCCAGGAACGATTTGTACACGACAAGGACCTCTCAAGTATACCATGGACGTTGGGGAGAGCATTGTAAGACGCCATGCTGACCAGATTCTAGAGTCACTGGAAAACGTCAACTCCACACCATGATCTGATACACCTGGTAATGAAATCGACGTTCCAATTGCAGCTACCGCAGAACCGGTAATATTGGAAGCAGATGAACCAAACAACGACATTGATCCCGACTCAACATTGCCAGAAGAACCTGATACCCCAAAGAGGCGTTATCCAGACAGAATCAGGAAGCCTCCTCAAAGACTGAACTTATAATTGCTTAAACTTAACCAATGTATCTAGCAACAGTAATTGTGATTGTAACTAGTTATCATTTAGTTGTTAAATGAATGTTATGTACTGTTTATCTAAAAGGGGAGGAATTGTTGTGTATGTACCTTTAAGAGAATAACTGTCTCAGACTGCAGTACTGGCAGTGACCACCCCTGTATAAAAGGCGCTAGTGAGCCTCTGTGTTTTTAGTTTCACTATTGACTTCCACCAGTAAAGACTTATTTTGTTCACTCCTGCTGTCCGTGTCTCAATTATTCACGGACGTAACAGAGCCCATTGTTGTTCAGTGTGAAGTGCAGTTGAGAAGACCCCTGTTATATTGCTGGGCTGCGAGCCCTATTCTAGCTGTCAAGAGAGAGCTCTGTGCACCCACATGCTTACACGCATTCACAGAACTCAGCTCCAGCAGGTAACTCTTTTAACATTGGACGAGTGGGCAGAAACAGCTCAAAATATTAATACAGACTCTGTAGTAATTTGATAAGGTGCCCAAAAGGGTCCAACAAAGAGATTAGCATTTTTCTTTTCAATCAGGCTCAAATCCATAAGGTGTCAGAATCATGTGATGCGTGACAGCGTCCCTGAGGGAGTCTCACACATTTTGTTTAAAGGTCATAGGTTCAAACCAACCCCAGAGCTTCAGCACATTGGAGGTTGACACTTCAGTACGGTACTCAGCGGGCGTTGCAGTGCTGGAGTAGGTTGCCAGCCCTCCTCGATTGTCCTAGAGTCTCCGGGAGTTACAGAATAATCTCCAGGACATTGCAACGAGCAACCTAGGAGAAAAATCATTGGGACATTTTTTTAAAAATTGTGTGTGAAATTTCTTGCATTTTCTTTGAGGATTTATTAGTTATAAAAATATTGGAGACAAGATAAAAATAAAAGACTTGTTTGACTGACAGTCGAGCATCATCAAATCGGGTAACTAAGAGCCTGCTTGCTTTCCAATTGGCGTGGGAAGACAAAGCACGTGAGGATGGAGGACGGATGTGTCAGGCAACCAATGGCATGAGTATGGGGGCAGGGCAGTTGGAGGCAGGTGGTCCTGTGATGACACCTCCAGGAATCTGTCCAACCAGAGTTGGCGACCGTACGCTGGAAGTGTTGTCTTTCGGATGGGATGCGAAGCCAAGGCCCTGTCATCCTGCTCAGGTGGACATAAATGATTCCATGGTGCTATTTGAAGAATGGTAGTTCTCCCAGTATCCTGGCCAACATTTATCCTCAACCATAACCAGGGGAAAAAAAACAGTCAGTCACCTCATTGTTGTGTGCAAATTGTCTGCCTCGTTTGCTTACATTACAACAGTGACTACACTTGAAAAGCAATTCATTGTCTATGAAGCTGAGGATACACAAGGCACGATATAAATGCGAATTCTTTTCTTTCCTAAGTCAAAATCTGGACCGGAGTTATGCTGCCAATTTCATATTAAAAATGATGCCATTTGTTCGTACAGCCACATTGGGCTGGATTTTATAATGGGGACGCGTTGGGGACGGGACTGCTGCTTATCGGGTTTCAGTCCCGCCCCCAACGACGTCCGGCCAACCCACGCTATTTTCCCTTGATTGACCTTGTTAAGCCCGGCCTGCGGGCTTAGTCGACCAATTAAGGGCAAGCCAGTGACAGAGGACGTCAGCGAATGATGTTTCATCTGTCAAAAATTTTTGACAGATGAATTGTCATCATTTGACAGCTTTGAGAAGCTGTCAAACACTGACAATCTCCATTCAAAGGTAAGCCCTTGGACTGAAGACTTACCAAACCTCTCTTCTTAGCAGAAATCAGATGGCTCCTGCATCAGAGAATGCAGCAGCCATTCTGTCATCTCTGCCGTTGAGGTGAGGCTCCTCCGGATCCCCAAGGGTTGAAGCCTGCAGAAAGAAACAAAGGTAAGTAAACTTTTTCTAACACTTTACACTCACCTCTCATACTTACCTGTCCACACTTGCACCCATCACTCACCTCCACAGTGGACTTTTCGATCCCTCTCACCCCCGCAGACCCACTGCTCGCCTCGCTGACCCTGGCGAGGTTCGCAGCCATCGGGACGCCCGCACCTGTGTGGGTAAAATGGGGATAAGCCTCTTAACTGCCTGTTAACTACCTGTCAACAGGCAGTTAAGTGGCTGTAATCCTCTTCTGGGATAATCATTTCATTAGGTGCACAGACATCACAGAATTGTGGTTTCAGTCCAACTGAACATTGTTTGGGATTTTCTTTTGAGACCAAGCCATATGGCTCCATAATTCAAGCAGTCATCGATGTGTATTGCTTGTCAAAAATGGCAAAGCGTCACAGCTTGTTGCAGTTAATGTGCATCTGAATAAGATAAAAAAAAACAGGATGCTGAGGGCCTTGATGTAGAAGGAACTGTTGGCCCTTTGCACCATTTATTATTGTAAATGATCGGAGGGAACAAAATACATTTTGTTCCAACCTTGGAAAAATTGTGCTTGTGTGCCAGCATTTCTACACCTACCACTTCCCATTATATACATGGGGCCTGAGATAAATTAATATTTGCGTGGACCTGCCTTTGCCTGATTTTGCAAATGCGAGAGACCAAGGGAGAAAGATCGCCTCAAAATTTTGTATGTAGACACTCACTGTAAGCGGTTTTTGCTCCTAGCCCAATTGCTAGACGGACGGTTCGAATCGCCTCCGCCTTACGAAAGTTCTATACCCGGGAATTATTATCAGAGTGTAAATGAAATAAGTCACGGACAGGAATGCTTCGGTGAAAAATCAAACTTATATTTATTTGGTCTAACATGCACTGGCTAAAACATGCACTACTAAACAAAATCACTGTCTCTGTGGAGAATAAAATCCAGATTACAATCAACATACGTACAGTACAAAACTGGGGACTATAACAAGCAGTAATTCCCTTGTTGCTATGGTGGACTCTAATTCCACCCCTACCAACGAATTACCCAGTCGCATAAACCCCTTCGCCTGGCTGAACCAAACGAAGCTCCCCCCTCGGAATAGCCCAAAAGCTTCACTTCTGAGAGGCTATGCTTACCCCCACACGCAGTCGGTTTCGATCGCTCTGCTCGTCGGCTTCTCTGGTACTTGTTAGTTTGATCTTGTAGGAGCAGGGAGCGAGAGAGGGAGAGAGTGGTGGAAAAGAGACTACCTTTATAGTAGTCCCTATCTTTTCCCGCCAATCTTTAAAATCCATTTGCTTCTGAGCACTCCAGTGCTTAATCTGTGATGAGTCATCCTTGGACCCATGCGTATTGGATTAATGGCCCTAAGTCTGGGACATATCTTTCGGTCTTTGTGTTGGGAAAAAAAACTGTCTCCCTTTCGGCTGCCTGAGGCCAGTGGGTTCATTGTTCTGCTTCTCTTCTGAGATGGAGGTGAGAAGTGCTTTGCATATTAGAGTGGTTTTTCTAATCAAGTTCAATGGCCCCCTTCCTTTTTCCAGGACTGTCGGGCGAACCCATACATACTGGATGACGGACAGTTCTTTTGTCATAGCCAACTGCCATGCGTTCTCTGGAGTTTTAACAAACCAGTCTTTCACGTATCTGCACAGGGCGATCCCATAACAGGGAAAATACCCTCAGAAAAATCCCATAAAGTCCGCAAAATATTCCCGACTGAGTCCATTCTTCAGAGACTTTGCGATCTCTTCACTCACTTCCATTGTTTTTCAATGAGAAAGAAAAGTATCGAAGAATCAAACAAAAACGCCTGTTTGACATAATAGCCGAGAATTGCATTCGCCCCTGATGAGGCTGCACCTGCAACAACAGCAGAAGGACAAGCCTCGCTGAATTTTGCAAGGTAATCTCCTCCCCATAATTTTCATATGCTCCCTTGTGCATGTTTGCCATGTGTACATAGGAAGGCCTCTCGCACGAATGGCTGGGCGGTACAGAATGGCGCAAGGCAGCAGCTCTTAAAGGGCTAGTGCTCATTTTGAAATAGAGAGTGAATTGGTTTTGTGAGGGCATGTACCTACCTAGTTTGCCTAGAAAACGTGTGCAGCAGGGCAGTGGGGAAGACAACATCCTTGTCAATTGAGTTGTTGGGAGCACTGCGCCTGGAGGTGCAGCAAAGTAGGATAGCTTGATTTGGAACAGAAGGCCACTTTCCTGTTAAATCAGCAGTCCAAGCTTGGTGAAAGTTGCAGAGCAAGTTAAAGCATTCTGCCATTCTGCTTTTTGCAGAGCAAGTTAATGAATTCCTCAGATAATGAAGCAGTCTATGCCCGCATGCAACAAGACCTGGACTACGTTCAGGCTTGGGCTGATAAGTGACAGGTAACATTCGCACCACAGAAGTGCCAGGCAATGACCATCTCCAACAAGAGAGAGTCTATCCAACTCCCCATGACATTCAACTGCATTACAATCGTCGAATCCCCCACCATCAACATCCTGGGTGTCACCATTGACCAGAAACTTAACTGGACCAGCCACATAAATACTGTGGCAACAAGAGCAGGTCAGAGGCTAGGTATTCTGTGGCAAGCGTCTCACCTCCTGACTCCCCAAAGTCTTTCCACCATCTACAAGGCACAAGTAAGGAGTGTGATGGAATACTCTCCACTTGCCTGGATGAGTGTAGCTGCAACAACACTCAAGAAGCTCGACACTATCCAGGACAAAGCAGCCCACTCGATTGGCACCCCATCTACCACCTTAAACATTCACTCCCTCCACCACCGGCGTACTGTGGCTGCAGTGTGTACCATCTACAAGATGCACCACAGCAACTCGCCAAGGCATCTTCGGCAGCACCTCCCAAACCCGCGACCTCTTCCACCTAGAAGGACAAGGGCAGCAGTCGCATGGGAACACCACCACCTTCAAGTTCCCCTCCAAGTCACACACCATCCTGACTTAGAAGTATATCGCCAATCCTTCATCGTCGCTGGGTCAAAATCCTGGAACTCCCTACCTAACAGCACTGTGGGAGTACCTTCACCACACGGACTGCAGCAGTTCAAGAAGGCGGCTCACCACCACCTTCTCAAGGGCAACTAGGGATGGGCAATAAATGCTGGCCTTGCCAGTGACGCCCAGATCCCATGAACGAATAAAAAAAAAGACCCAATTAAGGAGGGTAGAGAAAAGTGTTAAGTGAGGAATGGGTACAAGAAGATTTTTGCTGCAAGGGTATGGGTTCTTGTGATATATCCAGAAAGTGGAACAAGGAAGTCAAAGAGGCTAGATGTTAAAATTAACACGAGTACTTTATTAACAACTGGGAAACACATTTACAGACAGCCTGCATCAGCATCCTGGCATTCCACCTTGTGCTGACCTATACAGGAAGCGAAACCCCTGACCTTAGCAGCAGCATTGGCTACAGCACCACCCGGTGGACAACCCCAACCATAACAACCCAGATCACTATAGTTCTTAAGAGATCTCTTGGCTGAGAAGATCAAGCCTGGTCTTATCCTCCAAGTGGTGTGAGATGGCATCACATGGCTTGGCTTTCATGCTCTAGAGCTTCCTGCCACTGCACACCTAAAACCACTTCACGGCAACATGAAAGTGGCAGTATAACAATACCCTAAAGAATTACAGATTTAACCGTGGTAAACTAATTATTTTGTATTTAATCTTTCAAATCAGTTGAACATGTATTGCTGCCCATATCCTGACCACTATAAGCCAAGTATATAAATATATTTTCAAATGGTTGGTAATGCTCAGGCCACAGAACAGTCTTTTTTATCAGAATCTCCTAGACAGTATTACTACTCAAACTGACATTGTCTTGAATTAATTGCTGTTGTGGTCTTAATTGGGAAGCTACCAGAATAAACTTGTTTTAGAAGCAAATATATTGAAGATATTTTTGCTAAACATGGGAAAGCAGTTTTTTTTGTTCAGTTTTTGCACACCACAGAAGCTTTAAATGCTTCACGTCAGGTAGCGTTTCGCGTAATGATTTGGAAAATGTTCCTTTACATTTAATTAGTTATATTCTGGCGTTCATTAAGCCCCACCAAGTGGTCAGTGAACTGGTGAATGTAAAATTGACAAAATGACAGGCAAGAAAAATTACCTTTGCCCGAGTTTGTGTTTTTAATTTGTACCAGGATGCGAATTGTTTAGGTAATAGATCAGTTTTGATTTTGCAGCTTCCTCAACAATACTTACGCGGTCATGCAGCCTTTGTTCTGGTTGACATTGCTGCTCAATTTACACAATGAACACAATGAAAGCTGAAGCACCAGGTTATGGTGCTTTTGCTTTCCTTATAAAATTGTTCCTGTTTCAGGCTAGCAGTTTTTTTGGCAAGTCAACACTTGCATCGGCTGCTGGGTCTCTGTAGTGGTGCTATGAGACTGGATTGCTGTAATGCTCCCCTGGCTGACCTCCCACCTTGCATCCTCCGTAAGTTTTGGTTTCCATATTTAAGAAAAGATATACTTGCTCTCGAGGCGGTTCAGAGAAGGTTCACTCGGTTGATTCCGGAGATGAGGGGGTTGACGTATGAGGAAAGGTTGAGTAGGTTGGGCCTCTACACATTGGAGTTCAGAAGAATGAGAGGCGATCTTATCGAAACTTATAAGATTGTGAGGGGGCTTGATCGGGTGGATGCGGGGAGGATGTTTCCACTGATGGGTGAGACTAGAACTAGGGGGCATAATCTTAGAATAAGGGGCTGCCCTTTCAAAACTGAGATGAGGAGAAACTTCTTTACTCAGAGGGTAGTAAATCTATGGAATTTGCTACCCCAGAGAGCTGTGGAAGCTGCAACATTAAATAGATTTAAAATGGAGATAGACAGTTTCCTAGCAGATAAGGGAATTAGGGGTTACGGGGAGAGGGCAGGGAAGTGGACGTGAGTCTAGGTTCGGATCAGCCATGATCCTATTGAATGGCGGAGCAGGCCCGAGGGGCCGTATGGCCTACTCCTGCTCCTACTTCTTATGTTCTTATGTTCTTATGTAAACCTGAGCTCATTCAAAACTGCTGCCCATGGCCTATGTCGCACCAAGTCCCGTTCACCCATCACCCCTGTGCTCGCTGACCTACATTGGCTTCCGGTTAAGCAACGCCTCAATTTTAAAATTCTCATCCTGGTTTTCAAATCCTTCCATGGCCTCATCCCTCCCTATCTCTGTATTTGCCTCCAGCCCCAAACCCCCCCGAGATACCTGCTCTCCTCCAATTCTGGCCTCTTGTGCATCCCCGATTTTCAGCGCTCAGCCATTGGCAGCCGTGCCTTCTGTTGCCTAGGCCCTAAACTCTGGAATTCCCTCCCTGAACCTCTGCACCTCTCTACCTCTCTCTCCTCCTTTAAGATGCTCCTCAAAAACTACCTCTTTGACCAAGCTTTTGGTCATCTGTCTTAATATCTCCTTATGTGGCTCGGTGACAATTTCTGTTTGAGAAGGTTTCTGTGAAGCACCTTGGGACATTTTACAAGATTAAGGGCGTTATATAAATACAAGTGATTGTTGTTGTTGAAGAGAGCACATGAGACCAACTCCTCACATTGAGTTTGTGGAAATGGAAGGCCTTTTATCCAGTGAGTGTGATCCATCAAAATTTTCCCATTGCCTGTATATTTTGGTATTTTCTTTCTGATTTGGCGAGCTACTGAGCTGCATTTTAAACTGCCAGAGTGAGATATTCTTCGGTGAGCAGCTCATATTTGGCCCCCACCCACAGTAAGGGATGCCCTATGGGGATTCTCCTTTTTGCACTCTTAATATAGAAGGAGAAGTTGGCGAACAGAAGGGAATGAAGGAGAGTTAGGCTACGTTAAAATAGGTTGACACTAACCTGACATTGTAGCAAACATGTTGTTAGAAACCGCTACAAGAAACAACAATAAGAATAAAACTGGATGGACCACCCGGCATCGACCTCGGCACCGGCTTCGGATATGACAAAGGAACTCCTGACCTCACAGCACTGTGGAGTACCTACACCACACAGACTGCAATGGTTCAAGAAGGTGGCTCACTACCACTTTCTCGAGGGCAATTAGGGATGGGCAATAAATGCTGGCCACATCCCAGGAACGAATAAAAAAAAATTACCCCAACAAAAAGCCCTGAAGAGTTTATGATTGACCGAGTGAGGAGCTGTGCCTCACTTAGAAAGCCTTGGATGAACTGTGCCACTGTCTGCACAATAACCTCCAGCCCTTACCAACTGAACATCTTTGCCAGTGGATGTCAAATACAACTGCCACTATCTCCTTCAAAAGTGCAACTAGGAACATTTACAACATCACAAAGGGTGCTGTGTGAGCCTACGACAGGTCATTGATGCCATCTTGGGATGACACCTAGGCAGCAGTATGGGCCATTTAGTGTTGCTGGTCTCCCCAAATTTCAGGGGACAACAGGTGGCACCCTCATTGCACTGTGGGTTCTTAGTCAACTTCCTCAGTGTTCAAATTGTCTATGATCAGCTACAGCAAATCATTCCTATCAGTGTAAAGGGCAAATTTTCAGGGAATTGAAATGACACAGAAGACAATTAAATCAGAATGACTTCTGGAGGACAAGGCACACTCTAAGGCCGGAATTTTGCCTACCTGGATGGGTCCGGTGCGGCCGGTGTCCATGGCAGGTCCCGACCCCGCTGCTGGCTCCATCCAGCTGTTGAAAATGAACTTACCTTAATGGGGCCTATTAAGCCAGCCCAGCGCGTTACCCGCCCAAGGAGATGGAGCAGGTCTGGTGATGTCATTCATGACATGTTTTCAGCCAGGATCCTTAAAGGGACCACGGCCACATTAGATTTGAAGTTTAATCTAACGTAGTGTTGTCGGTGTACTACAGAATTGGAGTGCTGCAAACACTGACACTGACAGTCCAAAGATGTGCGGGTTAGGTTGATTGGCTATGATAAATTGACCCTTAGTGTTAGGGGGATTAAATACATGGGGTTACGGGGATAGGGTGGGATATGTGTCGGTGCAGGCTCGATGGGCCGAAATGGCCTCTATCTGCACTGCGGGGTTTCTGTGATTTCTGTGATTTCTGTGACTGCACAGAGGCAGAGGGCTGCATCCAGGTTCACCAATGACTCCCTCCATAAGCATCAAACTTGGCACCGGCTTCAGACACAACAAAGGAACTCCCTACCTAACAGCACTGTGGGAGTACCTTCACCACACAGACTGCAGCCGTTCAAGAAGGCAGCTCACCACCACCTTCACAAGGGCAATTAGGGATGGGCAATAAATGCTGGCCTTGCAAGCGACGTCCACATCCCATAAACAAATTTTAAAAAACACTCAACAGCATTCTGCTGTGCCTCTCATCACATCCCCATCACTCTGCCCTCCCTACCCTACTCCTGCAAACCCAACACACCTTGCACCTCCACCCATCCCTCTCTATCCACATTATCACATTCCCATCTCACTAGCCACCCCTCACACTCACCCTCATCCGAGTGTACTCATACCAACTAACAACACACAAGCGTAGCCACGTGCATGTTTTATGCAATGATTATGTAAAGTTTCTGTTAATGTGGTGTCAACCATAAAAATCTTTATTTTCAACACTTTCCCATCTTGGACAGATTTGGAAGTGATTTAGTGAGTTGCAGTGAATGGTGAGACATAACGGTACGCCCCACAATGGTGGTGAGTGTGAAAGGAATGACTTGGGCATTGTAGGGATTATTTATGGTGTTGGCGTAGAGTGGTGCCAACCTGGCGCATCATGTGGCAGCCATAGTGGTGTACAGCATGAAGTTAACTAAATCTGGCCATGATGAGGCCATCCCTGGCCTCCCGGGCAGCAATGTGCTTAGGTGTTGATGCCCTCTGTCCTGTGCAGCATCAGGTGATTGCGGAGAAGGTTGATGTTGTTGTCGGTGCTGCTGGTGTGGTCCGATTCTGAGGACCAAGGTGAGACAGTATAAATGGTACCCATGTTGATGGAATAGATGGCAGGTGAAATACAGAACACAGAAGCATTCTGTCAGTGGTGAGAGAGGTCTTCCAATGAGGTGACACTGGATGGAGACTTGCAGCCGGCAGAATCTGTGCTGGAAATGGATTGATCAACTGCTTCTGCCTGAGGGAAGTGATGATCTGTCAGGTGGGAGCTTTTTTAAAATTTGTTTATTTGTTTATGGGATGTGGGCGTTGCCGGCAAGGCTAGCATTTATTGCCCATCCCTAATTGTCCTTGCGAAGGTGGTGGTGAGCTGTCTTATACATCTGAGTGACTTGCTAGGCCATTTCAGAGGGCAGTTAAGAGTCAACCACATTGCTCTGGGTCTGGAGTCACATATAGGCCAGACCAGGTAAGGGCAGCAGATTTCCTTCCTTAAAGGACATTAGTTAACCAGATGGGTTTTTACGACAGTTTTATGGTCACCATTACTGATTCTAGCTTTCTATTCCAGATCTTTTTTTAAAATGTGTATAATTAACTGAATTTAAATTCCCCAGCTGCCGTGGTGGGAATTGATCTCATGTTCCCCACATCATTAGTCCAGGCCTTTGGCAACATAACCACTATGCTACCATACTGTACATTTGATGCTGTCAACTAATCAGCTGGAGCAATGGCCACTGAACTCCCGCCTCAGGTTGACAGACCTGGTTCCCGAGCTGCGTGAATTCCGTGGCCATGCGGGGAAATTTAAAAAGTAAGTAAAAAAAGGTTCTTAAGAGCCTGTAATTACCTGATAATTATCTCAATTGGGTCGCCCGCCGCTGCCGATCAGGTTGGCTACGCGATGACAGACACGCCTGTGGGAAAGGCACGTGGGAGCAAGATGACCACAGGTTCCCGACCCGCTGTCAAAAATAACAACTTTCCCACCCGACTCGCCACCGATCGTGCCCACTACCCGCCCAGCCCCCACCTCCGGAACATTCCGGCCTATATTTCCACGGCTCATGATCCTACTTGGACTGCTGGACTCAGACCCAGTGGAAAATCAGAACACAAGGTCCATTCCTTAACTAGAGTGGTCATTGATAGAACTGTAGGAGTTCTGAATGCAGAACTCCTATGGTCGTCTCATAGATCTGGGGGGACACTGCAGTATTCTCTGAAGTGGGTCTCTTGCATCATGGCTTCTTTCTGTGCCCTTCACAACTTAACTATTCAGAAAGAACTTCAAATGGAGTCCCTGGAGGAGGCTCAGGAACTTGAAACTCAGCTTCATGTTCATCAACACTTAATGAATTCTTCCATGCCAGGGAACTTCGTAGGGATGTAAGGAATTAGCACATGCTAGCGGGGTTGGGGATATTGTCTCTGGCCAGTCAGAAGCCGCTGAGCTGCTCCAGGGACCCCCTTGCAGTTTCGAAGCGCTCCCCTATTCCTGGTTCTGACCGCCGGACTTATTTGGTAGCGATATGGACAGAAAAACGCTGAGACTCATGGTTTGGGTGCAAAACAGACCAGTATTTATTGAAACAAAAAGAAAGAAACAACTTAAACTGTAATCGATACAGCACTTATGCCTGGTACAGCACTTTTGCTTAACGCAGTACACTTAGAGTCCACTAGAGTGCTCTCTGCTGGTGTAACACTCCTTTTATTAAAATATACAGCACTTTTAAATACAGCTGCCCAGTGTCCACTGGAGCACTTCTCTGCTCAGTGCAACACTCCTTTTATTAAAATAATAGCATTTTTAAATACAGCTGCTCAGTGTCCACTGGAGCACTTCTCTGCTCAGTGCAACACTCCTTTATTAAAATAAAGCACTTTTAAATACAGCCACTCAGTGTCCACTGGAGCACTTCTCTGCTCAGTGCAACACTCCTTTATTAAAATACAGCACTTTAGTACAGCTACTCTCAGTGTTCACTACAGCCTTATCTGCTAGTGCAACACTGTTGCTTAAATAGGGGAGGAGAGAACAGACACAACGAGGGAAGATCAACTAAAATCACAGTTCTAACAAAATTCCCACTTAATTCCCACCCCTATACCTATTCTAATTTGCCTTGTAATGGGGCCAGAAAAATATATGCTCACCAATGAAAATGCCTTCCCCGTGCCCTGCGATCTTTGATCTTCACTGCCCCGAAGTAAAAACACCCCAGTATTTTAAAAGTAAACTGCTGGTGTTCCACTTCTTCAGGCAGACTCCCACGTTGTAGAGAGCATGGAGGCGAGGCCACAGAGAGAGAGATGGCTTCTGAGAAACTATCTTTTATACCCCAATTTGGGGCCGAAATGTTCCCACCCAGATCCGGATGTATCTGAGCTATAACAAAAGGGATCCAAGCTGCCCCATTGTCAAGGATGGGTTTGGATGAATTACCCATTTGTTTAAACTGTTTCCAGTTTAAATGTGTCCTCATTGTCTGTGATGGCTTTGAATAAAGTTGCAGTTTAAATGTGTCTTCATTGTCTGTGATGGGCCATCGAATAAAGCTATTTTCTTGATTGCTTGAGTAAATAGCCTTGAAGGTATTGTAAACAGAAAGTCATTGTCCTTGTGGTCAGGCTGAAACCAGTCTCAAGTGGTTAATCCTTTGTGTAGCAGTTTCTGTAAACACATCGATTGTCTCTGCAGGTAGGGGAAACTCCCTGAACTGCCTTTGATTGGCAGTCTGGTCAGCCATCTTTGATCTTCACCTTTTTCACACACACACACACACACACAAGCTGCCTTTTCAAGTCCTTTGTCTTTTGCCATGCGGTCTGGTGGCCATTTTGATCCCCTGGATTTTTTAAAGGTATATATACCCAGGTATTCTTTAATCAAAATTCATCTTCAGAACTGTAGGAAATTTCAAAATTATTGCGAAATCCTACAGTCCCCCATCGGATACTAAAACTTGCTTGTAGTATCCTTGCCAAAAGTGAGCAATAATTTCTGACCCCCGACAAACAACCTTCCCTTATACTTAACTAAATCTATCTTTGATCCCCTGACACCTCTATCTCCCCTGCCCAGAGAGAATCATAGTACGGCAGGCATCTAGCAACAGAAAACCAAAATTAATTAAATAATCTATACACGGAGGGGGTCCAATGCCCCTGCACCACTTATATTCACAATAAGTCAAGCATGGAGGGGGTCCAACACCCCTGCACCGCTTATATTCAAAATAACTCAAGCATGGAGGGGGTCCGATGCCCCTGCACCGCTTGTAACATAATTTGACAACATCTTTAATGGGATTGTCACTCAGCCAACATATCTGCTTAAAAAATACAGATGGAAGACAAACGAGCTTCCTTTAACTCCAAACAAGCAGTAAAATAATTAACAAGTTCTGTAAATTCTTAGTCTTAAATTGTATTTCCAGCAGCAGTTTTAAATGTTGTGGGCACCTGTTTCCTGCAGACCCCTTCCTTTGTGGACTAGGGGTGCTTCCTCTCTCGAATCCCATGACATGCTGGTCCCCTGTGCTTTCTGGAACTCTGAAAAAGACAAAGAAAACATCTCGCCAGGTCCCCTGGCTCGGGGGGGCGGGGAGCGTAATCAGGTCCCGTGACCTTGATCCACAATACAATTCTGGGATGGTACCACACTTAAAACTTATACACTAAGATTAATTGCAATATAAAAACAAAATTAACATGTTCTACCTTAATACACTAATATACACATTCTACCTTAATAACACGTTCTACCTTAACCTTATGCACACTACTTGAACAAAGCTATATACAAGCGCCGCCCGTCTCCGGGCGGCCAGCTTAATCCCTGGTTGGGCTGCCACAGGCTGCTCCCTGCAGCATGGCTGGACTGATTCCAGCTTCTAGTCCCTCACAGCTTATGGCTGCTAGTTGGGGACCTCTGCCTTTTGGCCTCTCCCTGACTCGGGAGTCAGCCCTACTCCACTGGAAAGTGGGTGACCATACTTACTTCGGCTGGGGTACCCGAAGAGATCTCCTAGGAAGTGTCGCCGGTGGGGCTACCCTGGCGAGCAGACCCTCAGCTCGGGTCACACTCCCTGCTGGCTGGGGACCTCCTCCTTTGGGTCCCTCCCTTCCCAAACCTGGGCTGGGGACAGGCAATCCCTTGCCACTGGCTGCCGGTGGCTGAGAGCCTTCCCCTTCAGGTCCAAAACCTGGTTCAGGCTCCTCCCCGGAGTCCCACAAGAGAGGGGGAATCACTCGGGCCAAGTGCTGGGGAGCTTCTACAGTCCCAGCTGCCTGTTCCCCTGCCCCCTGCTTAAACAACCCGCCCACATTGTTAGATATAACTGGCTGCCTGCCAGTAATCCTGTTCAAAATCATGAATGGCTCCTCCCCTGACACAAGCCACAGCACCTGCCTGTGCAGCCTGTGAACTTATACCTGCTGTGGGCTGGGGATTTCTATTCTCAGGTTCACTCCCAGCTGCCTGTTTCCCTGTGAGTCCCATTAAGCTAAATGGGACCCCGTTAGACCGGGGTGAATTGGTCAGGTCCTCCGAGTGGACCACCGTGCTGGAGGCTCCAGTGTCCACCGAATATCTCCCCTGCACCATCTCCACCCCCATCTCAACGTAGGGCCTGCTCCCCTCAGTATTTTCACGGGGAAACAGGTGAACAGGCTGCGCTGGCTCTAGTCATTGCTGGGAGTGGGGTGGGGCAGACGGGGTTAAAACACCGGTGGTGGCTGCTACTCCCCCCTGGCCAGTCAGAAGAGACTGTAGGGACTGTAAAAAGGACTCAATTGCTGTGGGAGGAAGGTCTAGCCCTGCCTTTTGGGCTGGAGCTGTGGGATCCTTTCCCCTGTCCTTCCAAGGATTTTTACAGTCTTTTCTCCAGTGACCGTCTTTCCCACACCCGTAGCAATTTAACCTAGCCTGAGAGGGCCAGTTCCCCTACTGGTGCCACTCTTTCTTACTCTGGCTCCCAGGTTTAACCTCATGGACTCTTCCCTTGGGTTGGGGAGCCTCGATACCGCTCATGTTCCTGATGGCTACTGTGAGCCGGCGGATCACTGCTTCTTCAGTGGTCTGGGGGTCTCGGGGGTCAAACCAAGCCATGGCCTGGGCTTGGATCTGGGGCAGGCTGTTTGTCATGAGACACCGGAGCCAGTGAGTCAATTGGACTGGGTCCAGTGCTGCCCGCCCTGGCATTCCCGGGCATGCGCTCCGGTAGACTGGCCGCAGCCTGTCTGCGAACATCTGCGGGGATTCCCCTGGGAGCTGCACTGTTCTTTCCACCCGAGCGAACGGGCTACCATCATTGAGTCCCATGGCCTCCAATACCTCATTCTTGAGACCCTCATGATCCCTCTGCCCCCTTTTGCACTCGCCAGATAGGGACTGGAGGAGATCACCTGCCAGGGAAAACAGCAGCATTTTTGCTTGCTCTGCCTCATCGCAGTCATTTACACAAGCTGCTTGCTCTATCTCCCGGAAGTGCAGAGAGGGGTCTCCCTTTTTAGTGAGTTTGGGGATGTGGCTAACCATGTCCCTGAGCTGGTGGGAGCCATACGGCACCAGAAACTGATTCTGGATATCCCCTGGGTCATCTTCATCAACGGGCAGACCGTACCTCCATTGTCGGAGGGGGTACACTGGTCATGGTCCCGGCCTATCTAGCGGGAACCTAACCACAAACAAACCAGTGGGATAAAAAGAAACCCACTAACTGCTGCTCTCTCCAGACTCAAACAACCATCTGCTACATCGCACACCGTTGCCAACATCCTGCCGCGGTTACCATTTTGTAAGGAATTAGCACATGCTAGCAGGGTTGGGGTTATTGTCTCTGGCCAGTCAGAAGCATCTGAGCTGCTCCAGGGACCCCCGTGCGGTTTCGAAGCACTCCCCTATTCCTGGTTCTGACCGCCGGACTTATTCGATAGTGTAGTGGACAGAAAAACGCTGAGACTCGTGGTTTGGGTGCAAAACAGACCAGTATTTATTGAAACAAAAAGAAAGAAACAACTTAAACTGTAATCGATACAGCACTTATGCCTGGTACAGCACTTTTGCTTAACGCAGTACACTTAGAGTCCACTAGAGTGCTCTCTGCTAGTGCAACACGCCTTTTATTAAAATACAGCACTTTTAAATACAGCTGCCCAGTGTCCACTGGAGCACTTCTCTGCTCAGTGCAACACTCCTTTATTAAAATATACAGCACTTTTAAATACAGCCACTCAGTGTCCACTGGAGCACTTCTCTGCTCAGTGCAACACTCCTTTATTAAAATACAGCACTTTAGTACAGCTACTCTCAGTGTTCACTACAGCCTTATCTGCTAGTGCAACACTGTTGCTTAAATAGGGGAGGAGAGAACAGACACAACGAGGGAAGATCAACTAAAATCACAGTTCTAACAAAATTCCCACTTAATTCCCACCCCTATACCTATTCTAATTTGCCTTGTAATGGGGCCAGAAAAATATATGCTCACCAATGAAAATGCCTTCCCCGTGCCCTGCGATCTTTGATCTTCACTGCCCCGAAGTAAAAACACCCCAGTATTTTAAAAATAAACTGCTGGTGTTTCACTTCTTCAGGCAGACCCCCACGTTGTAGAGAGCACAGAGGTGAGGCCACAGAGAGCGAGATGGCTTCTGAGAAGCTATCTTTTATACCCCAATTTGGGGCCGAAATGTTCCCGCCCAGATCCAGATGTATCTGGGCTAAAACAAAAGGGATCCAAGCTGCCCCATTGTCTAGGATGGGTTTGGATGAATTACCCATTCGTTTAAACTGTTTCCAGTTTAAATGTGTCCTCATTGTCTGTGATGGCTTTGAATAAAGTTGCAGTTTAAATGTGTCTTCATTGACTGTGATGGGCCATCGAATAAAGCTATTTCCTTGATTGCTTGAGTAAATAGCCTTGAAGGTATTGTAAACAGAATGTCATTGTCCTTGTGGTCAGACTGAAACCAGCCTCAAGTGGTTAATCCTTTGTGTAGCACTGTAAACACATTGATTGTCTCTGCAGGGAGGGGAAACTCCCTGAACTGCCTTTGATTGGCAGTCTGGTCAGCCATCTTTGATCTTCACCTTTTTCACAGACACACACACAAGCTGCCTTTTCAAGTCCTTTGTCTTTTGCCATGTGGTCTGGTGGCCATTTTGATCCCCTGGATTTTTTAAAGGTATATATACCCAGGTATTCTTTAATCAAAATTAATCTTCAGAACTGTAGGAAATTTTGAAATTATTACGAAATCCTACAGGGAGATCATTGGTAATACATTTTACTTTGCATTAAAGTGATGCCCTTTGAAAACGTCCATCATTACATAACTACAGCCTTCCTGCCAACTCTTATCAATCCTTGCAGAAACATTTTTCTTTCTGGCTCTCATTAACAAATATGTCACGTGAAACCTACCAGACCTCATGACAACTCATCTGTTTATTGAACGGCAGAGCCAAATCAAAGTGCAACATCAGCTTTATTTTATAGTAATAGTGATCAAATCTACATCTAGTCACCACAATTTCCTTGGATATCTAGATGTACTTTTCTATGGTCTATCCTGGTGCTCTGTCCGGGTACCACCTGAGGGCAGAGAGATGGTCAGCTGCTAGTTTTATACAAGACGCTCTTGAGACTGAGATGGACCTCAGCTCATGACAGCTGTGTCCTTGGCAGGAACCACTGTGGTCTGCCTGGACAGCCTGGCCATGCATCAAACAGGCCTGACATGTGCTGCTAACCTGAGAAACAGAAACATCTTGTTGGTCAACGTCAGCCATGCTACTGACCCTGCGCTCAGGTTCAGGGTGATGAACGGGATGGTAGGTTTAAGGGTTCATCCTTAGTCCTGAAAGTCCCAAGAGAGTAGCTGCCGTAACCCATTCGCAAGTGTCTGAAGATCAGAATGCAGGGCATTCTCAAGGTTGTCCCCTGGCAGCTCCTTGGCTGCAGAGGAGGAGGAAGCGGCTTATCATTGGATGCCTGCAACAATGAAAATAAAGCTTCCATGATGCCAGTATGACCCCTGTGATCTGCATGTTCTGGGAAAGCGTTCTTGGAGCTTGTGATGTTCATCAAACATCCTCCTTTTCATGGCTGGTCTCCTGGGATCTGTGTCCACAGCCTCGTTAGGTAAGGGCATTGTCATATTCAGATTTTGCAGCTCGTCTTTCCTACGCTAGTGCATGCTCAGATCCACAATATGAATTTCCCAATCTTAACAACAGGGGCTAAGATGCAAAATATGCATTAATCATTCCTATAAGGCCGAATGATATAAGGCTTTGATTGGATAATTTTACTTTGATGAAATATATGTCATATATAGTATAAGTTATCAAAAATATTTAATATACATATCATTCTGTGTTGCAGAAAGGTATTACAGTGCTTAAGTTGTCCTCTGCAACTGTCTCCGGTTCTGACTTATTCCACGTGGATTCCAACTAAACTTCCACCTTTCGTGCTTCGGATCCACCCAGGATTAAAAATATCTCCAAGATATTCATCGTTCCTCGAACTGCTGCTCTCGCCGCATCTTGATATCCACGCTCAACGCCATGCGGCGCCACATGAACACTCTTGACCTCTCTCTTCAGCAGCACCGATGCACTCTATCTCAAAGCTGTCCGGGTCCACAGTTCCATTTCATCCTTCGACTCATCCGACGCTTCAACAAAAATCTTTTTTTTTTTCCTTTCTGATGTCAAGGATCGCAAGCTTCATCAACTCTTGAACACCAACGCCCCTCCGGAACTGTGGTGTATGTGCCTTTAAGAGCAATTGTGGTGTATGTGCCTTTAAGAGCCCCAGGTGTGCGTAATGCCGGTAATTGCCACTTGGGCTATATAAGCCTGTGTATTGTGTATATCCTTTAGAACCCCCCCCAGACTTGCTTAGTAAATACCTATGAACCAACTCCTGTCTTCAGTGTCTTTATCTACACATGGACACTACAGGAACGTTGTTCCCCTTCACATTCCTCTGACCCCCCTTCTCCCAATCTTACCCCCTGCCACGTTTTCACTATCCCTTCTGACCTTCCCCTCTCTGACCCCGAACGATCAATCCTCAGCAAAGGCCTGAGCTTCATCCCCTTACGCCCCCACCTCAATGAATTTCGAGCTCGGCACGATGCTGAGCTCTTTTTCCGCCGCCTTCACCTCGGTGCCCACTTCTTTGGCCAGGAGTCTTCCCCCCACACAGCTGACCCTTTCTCCCGCTTTTAGAATTCCCGTTCTACCTGGACCCCTCCCTCTGGCCTCTTATCATCTCTATATCTTTTCATTGCAAACTGCCGCTGTGACATCGGCTGTCTCCATTTCTCTGCTCCCCTCACTCACTCCAACCTACCTCCCTCTGAACTTGCAGCACTCCATTCTCTCAGATCCAACCCCGACATTGTCATTAAACCTGCTGACATGAGTGGTGCTGTTGTTGTTTGGCGAACCGACCTCTACCTAGCGGAAGCTGCACGCCAACTCTCCGACACCTCCTACTACCTTCACCTGGACCATGACCCCACTACCGAACATCAAGCCACCGTTTCCAAGACTGTCACTGACCTCATCTCCTCTGGAGATCTTCCCCCCGCAGCCACCAACCTCATAGTTCCCCAACCCCACACAGCCCGCTTCTACCTCCTTCCCAAGATCCACAAACAGGACTGCCCTGGTAGACCCATCGTTTCAGCCTGTTCTTGCCCCACAGAACTTATTTCTTCCTACCTCAACTCTATTTTTTCTCCCCTTGTCCTGTCTCTTCCCACCTACATCCGTGACTCTTCCGACACCCTCTGCCACTTTAACAGTTTCCAGTTTCCCGGCCCCAACCACCTCCTTTTCACTTTGGATGTACAATCCCTCTACACCTCCATCCCCCACCAGGGTGGCCTGAGGGCGCTCCACTTCTTCCTTGAACAGAGGCCCAACCAGTCCCCATCCACCACCACCCTCCTCCGCCTGGCTGAACTTGTTCTTACATTGAACAACTTCTCCTTTGACTCCACTCATTTCCTTCAAATCAAAGGTGTTGCTATGGGTACCCGCATGGGTCCTACCTATGCCTGCCTTTTCGTGGGACATGTGGAACACTCTTTGTTCCAGTCCTACTTGGGTCCTCTCCCTCACCTCTTTTTCTGGTACATTGATGACTGTATCGGTGCTGTCTCCTGCTCTCGCCCTGAACTAGAAAATTTCATTAACTTTGCTTCCAATTCCACCCTTCCCTCATCTTCACATGGTCCATCTCCAACTCTTCCATTCCCTTCCTCGGCTTCTCCGTCTCCATCTCTGGGGATAGGTTATTGACAAACATTCACTACAAGCCCACTGACTCCCACAGCTACCTGGACTACACTTCCTCCCACCCCTATTCCATTCTCCCAGTTTCTCCATCTCCGCCGCATCTGCTCTGACGATGCCACCTTCCATACCAGTGCTTCCGACATGTCTTCCTTTTTCCTCAACCGAGGATTCCCCTCTATCATGGTTGACATGGCCCTCGACTGTGTCCATTCTATCTCCCGCACTTCTGCCCTCACCCCTGCCCCTCCCTCCCGGAACCACGATAGAGTTCCCCTTGTCTTCACCTTTCACCCCACCAGCCTCCACATTCAACGGATCATCCTCTGCCATTTCCGCCACCTCCAGCGTGACCCCACCACCAAAAGCATCTTCCCCTCACCTTCCCTTTCAGCATTCCGTAAGGACCGCTCCCTCCGCAACACCCTAGTCCACTCCTCTATCACCCCCAACACCCCTTCCCCTTCACCCGGCACCTTCCTGTGCAAGCGCAGGAGATGCAACAAATGCCCTTATACCTCCCCTCTTCCCACTGTCCAGGGCCCCAAACACCCCTTCCAGGTGAAACAGCAATTTACTTGCACTTCCTGCAATTTAGTATACTGTATTCGCTGCTCACGATGTGGTCTCCTCTACACTGGGGAGACCAAACGTAGATTGGGTGACCGCTTTGCGGAACACCTCCATTCAGTCCATAAGGGAGACCCCGAGCTCCCAGTCGCCTGTCACTTTAATTCACCGCCCCATTCCCACTCAGACCTCACCGTCCTCAGCCTCTTGCATTGTTCCACAGAAGCTCAGCATAAGCTCGAGGAACAGCACCTCATCTTTCGATTAGGCACTACAGCCCTGTGGACTCAACATAGAGTTCAACAATTTCAGATCATAACCTCGACCCCTGTCACATATATATATATATAATATATATATATACTTTTTATTTTTTTATCCACACTTTTGTTTGGCCTTTTTTCTTCCCTCCCACATGGCAGCTGCCCTTCATTCCACCAGCGCAATTCACACCCCATCTAGAGCCATCCTTTGTTCCTTAACCTGTCCTATTACCACCTCCTCTTGCCTTGAATATCTCTTAATGTCTCTCAATGTCTCTTAATCTCTCCTGCTTTCTATCCTATCACTGACCTTCCCTTTTGTTCTTTCATCCCCTCCCCCTTTTCCCAGCCCCCAACTTGCTTTAAAATCTATTCCTTTTCCTGCTTTTTTCCAGTTCTGACGAAAGGTTCTCGACCTGAAACATTAACTCTGTTTCTCTCTCCACGGATGCTGCCCTAGCCTGCTGAGTTTTTCCAGCGTTTTCTGTTGTTATTTAAGTTGTCCTTGTTGCTTCTTCAACACAGAAGTGGATTTTTTGCCTTCAAAAACTGGTGTTAGTCCAGTTTGAAGTGCTTCAATACAAAACAATGGGCTCAGAGTTATTGTTACATCACGGGCGTTGTCCTTTAATTATACTTTCAGTCTTTGTCATGTATTTAATCCCTGTAATTGCAAAAAATCTCAATTAATGTCTTCTTCCAAGATTACATCTGCTTATATTGAAGTCTTGGACCATTGCATATTATTCATCGAGTAACACGGGGAAATGTGTAGGGACACAAATTGCCAGAAAAGGTGAAAAGATGAGGTTTAAAATATTTTTATCTTTCAATACAATGCAGAGTTTTATTTTGTTTTTAAATAACTTAATTTTCCAGTGGACAGTTAGGTGAGCAAAATGTTACTTTCCAAGATTTTCAAGCTTGCTAGATTCTGCAAACTTATCAGCAATATTCAGTGAATATAAATTTTCAGAGCTCTGAACCAACGTGTAATTAAACACTCTTGCCCTCTACTGATCAAATTTGGTTTCCACTGTATTTGAACCAACTGTTCTATTTCCATTTTTTCATTAAACAACTGCAGCCACTAAATTATTGAACTCTAGTCGATCTCCTGTGGTGCTGCATATAAATAAAAACACACGCAATATTGTTTCTCTTCTTGCAACTGTCACTTTATATTTCCTACCCTCTAATTCTTTTTGTGTTGCTCTCTCTGTCTCTGTTCCATGTTCTCTCTCTCTCTCTCTTTGGTTCTCATTCATTTGCAAGTTCCCCTTCAAGTCACACACCATCCTGACTTGGAAGTATATCGCCGTTCCTTCATTGTCGCTGGGTCAAGATCCTGGCACTCCCTCCCTAACAGCACTATGGGAATACCTTCACCGCACAGACTGCAGCGGTTCAAGGCGGCGGCTCACCACCACCTTCTCGAGGGCAATTAGGGACGGGCAATAAATGCTGGCCATGCCAGCGACGCTCACATCCCAGGAACGAATAACAAATGTTCTCATTGTCATGTCTAACTTTCTATTTAACTTTGACTTTTTTTCCTCTTTCTTCCCTTCTCTGTGGCTCCTCTCTTTTCTGTGTAGCTTCCAAAGTTGTTCAACACTGGGATATATTCCCTGACATTAATGTCCATCAGAGGCACCAGTTGCAATTTTAGCTCTGCAGCCTAAGCGGCAAGCGGTGGGGGCAGTGAATCAGGGCCAGAAGAGGCCCAAAAAGATAAGAACATAAGGAATAGGAGGAGCAGTAGGCCATTCGGCCCCTCGAGCCTGCCCCGCCATTCAATGAGATCATGGCTGATCTGATCTTGGCCTGAATGCCACTTTCCCGCCCGCTCCCCATAACCCTTGAGTCCCCTGTAGCTCAAATATATGTCTATCTCCGCCTTGAATATATTCAGTGACCCAGCCTCCACATCTCTCTGGGGTAGAGAATTCCAAAAATTCACGACCCTCTGAGAGAAGAAATTCCTCCTCATCGCCTAATTCAATCACTAATTATTGCACTGTTTATGTGGTTTCGTTCCACTATTGAGGACATCATTACTCATTCATCATGCTCACACACACAGACACACACACACACATTCTTCATTATCAGTATGTATGTTAGTGTTGGTTTCTTGCATCGCATGAAATCTACCATAAATGGGTGACCCCTTATCCTGAAACCGTGTCCCCTAGTTCTAGATTTCCCCACGAGGGGAAACATCCTCTCTGCATCTACTCTGTCAAGCCCCCTCAGAATCTTATATGTTTCAATAAGATCACCTCTCATTCTTCTAAACTCCAGTGAGTATAGGCCCAACCTGCTCAACCTTTCCTCATAAGACAACTCCTTCATCTCAGGAATTAACCTAGTGAACCTTCTCTGAACTGCCTCCAATGCAACTATATCCCTCCTTAAATAAGGAGACCAAAATCTTTCATTTTTTTTTACTTTCCTCGCCCAACAAGAAAAGCTTAGGCCGCACATGCCATGCGCTCACCCTCCGCAACCCCAGCCCCGTTTGGATTGTGAGACACCTGCGGGGACAGCCTCGACAGCCAATCCTGCCACCTGTCTGGTGTCGGCAGGCTGCGCGATTTTCCGCCGCTTCCCACTTGGAAGGGGTGGGAGGTCGGCCGGTGGGATTTAAACGAGGTCCAGGAGTTAACATTACCCAGGCCTCCTTTCTGAAGCAACAGGTGAGTTTCTAACACCTCTGCTCACTCACCGAAAACTGGCCTGGAGTCAAATCAAGGCCCAAGTCGGTAGATTTCATGTGATGCAAGAAACCAACACTAACGTACACACAGATAATGAAGAATATGTGTGTGTGTGTGTGTGTGTGTGAGCATGATGAATGGGTAATGATGTCCTCAATAGTGGAACAAAACCACATAAACAGTGCAATAATTAGTGATTGAATTAGGTAAATATATATATATTTATATATATACACATATATATGCAATTACTAATTACTGTCTATGAAAGAACATGTAATTACAAAATGCCCCAATCTGATATCAAATGTTAAACTAAAATTGCCTCACTGGTAAGTCTTTAATGTATTATGTGTGGAATTACAGAGATAACAAGAGCGAAAGCCTGCTTAAATTAAACAGAACCAATTATTTTTTGAGAATTGGACAAGCGACTTTTGGTTTTTCCGCTGCAGTACATTTGAAGATTTGTTTAGATTATTTTCTAAGGTGTACATTTATTTGAAATAATATTTTGCACTTGTTTGTCGTTGCTGCCATGCTGATCAAATATTTATTTTATTTCTTGTAAGAAAATATTCAAGTATATTTTCTTTTTAATTTTCAAATCAGTTGTTTAATGTTTTGCTATTGCAAGTGATATTATTGAAAAGAATCAGGCATTTTTGCTTCATGAAAGTGATCTGTCATGTATTAGTTTCCCATCCTTTTTGTTATAGTTATTTAATATAGCAATGTTTCCAGTCAAACTGTAACAAGAGCAGTCTTGATACTCCACGGCATTATATTTGGCTGGATTAATTTGATAATGTCTAAATTCTATCGCTTTCCTTCTCCGAATTAATTTGTTTTCTCCAAAATAACGCCCCAGCTTAAGCACATCTAAAAGCATTTGTCTCCTGAAGTTATGCTAAAATATTGGCGTACACGTGAAATTCTTTGATCCATTATTTTAACTGATGTTAACCCATTTAAAATAAACAGGCTGATGCCTCTGTTAGAATAGCGGTCTTGGAAATTTCATATGAATGCATTAAGTGTTCATACGTTGATGTCACACAGTGTAACATCAAAGGCCTTTATATACAGTCTGAGATATAATAATAGGATTTACATCGAGACACTGACTAATACAAGAAGACACTGAACGAATAATAAAGCAGCAAATTGTTAATGATACATAACAAGAAATTAAAAACATTGGAAGGGATATCTTTCACTTTTATGTGGTTGAGTTTTAATACCCTCTAGGGCAACTAGGCATGAGCAATAAATGTACCCTAGAAGTTAAGAACATAGCAATTGCTGGACGAGAAAAGATCAAGGTCCATCTAGTTCGTCTTCTGCCATCCTGGTTGAATGGTAATGGAGTTGTTCACTAATCAATTGGTCTACAACAGACCCAGAAATGCAAATGCTTTGGAAACCATGGGGGGAAAATTCAGTATCGCCCCGTTTGGGGCGCGATTATCGGCCGTGCGCAAAGTTCAGCGCCAGGCGCTAATTATTGCCTCCGACTGCAAACTTGGCTTTTATCACCCCTGGAGGTGATTGGAGCGCTAAATCAGGTGCTACACACCTCTCTTAAGGTGCAAAGGCCGAGGAGCGAGGCGTTAACTCAGAGCGCGGGTGCAGCGCAGGTGAAGTCAGTTAGCGATTGAACACAGACACACTGGCGCCGGTCAGTTCTTAAAGGGGAGGGTCAATCTTGCTCTCCAACCACACCGTGCTCATTACAGCCTTGAATCTCGGCCTGGAGAGACTTGTGCCTAGATCTTGCAGCCAAGGAGAGGGCCAGGGAGCGAGCACAGCGCTTCAGTGAGTGGGCCTTGGCGGCTCTGGTTGGCGCGGTGGAGCGCAGAAGATCAATACTGTACCCAGAGAGTGGCAGGAGGCCTTTGCCACTCGATTACAGAAGAGTGTGGAGGGAGGTGGCTCAGCACGTCTCCTCCAGGAGCATGGTGCCCAGGACCCATACTCAATGTCGAAAAAAGTTCAACGACCTCACTCGGGTTGTCAGGGTGAGTGGCTTTTTTTCAATACCTCTCCATCCCTCCATCTCAACCTCACTCTATGGCCAGAGGGTCTTAAAACCCCAATACCCAACACTCATCCAACACCTATGGCCCTCTCATGAAATACACACGCACATTCCACACTTTGCATACAGTAAGGGCTATTCACCTATGGGAGGCACATCAGGCAAGACCATGGCTGCATACAGTAAGGGCTATTCACCTATGGCAGGCACATCAGGCAAGACCATGGCTGCATACAGTAAGGGCTATTCACCTATGGGAGGCACATCAGGCAAGACCATGGCTGCATATTTACTCAGACAGCGTATTTTTTCTTGCAGGCCAAGCTATCTCATAATAGGAGACAGCAGCAACGGACGGGTGGAGGGCGGCCTCAGCTGCAACCCATCAGCGATCTTGAGGAGCGTGTCCACAGGATTGTGGCAAGCCGGGTGATCGGTCCCGCCGCCACTGGAGAGGCCGACCCCGTTCTGGACAGCAATGGTAAGGTCATCACCTTTTTGTCCTCCTTCCACTTGTCCCTCAGAACATCAGCCTTTGACACTTTCAATCCAACTTACTAAATCACTGTGTGCTGTCTCTCCCTCTAACTTAACCTTACTGTATGTACATAACCTACTTATATATGTATAACTTACCTGTTAGGGCTGTTGCCCCTTTAACTCACCTTTTAGGGCCATTGCCCCTTTAAGACGCGCCTTAGCGTGCTGACGTCACGTCACGTACAACGCGACGTGCGTGAGGCGGCTGCCGGCCCGACTCGGCCCTCCAGAAAGGCCGCCGGCACAGCCCGGCCTAGCGTCTTCGGCCGCATCGATCAGCCGCCGGGAGCGCCGCTATCCTCCGCTCCCGCGGCAAGCACCGGCTCAGCCTGGCCTCCAGCTCCCGCTCCCGACTTCGGCCCCAACGGCCAGCGACGCAACGACCGGCAAACGTGATGACGTCACAACCCCGAGCGTGATGAGGTCATCACGCTACCCACGGGACTGCGAGCTCATTCCTCGTGGAGCCTCCGCCGGAACAGGACCTGCGCCACGGTGCTCCTCAGTTGTATTGTCCCCATGCTTGAGTCTTGGAAATTGTTTGTCTGTAAGTATTTAGAATGCTATAGATGATTAGCGTACACTGTATGTTGTAGAAAATGTTTAGTTGTAACTTTTCTCTGTCTAGCTGGTTAACTAGTAACTGTATTTGATACACTATGTACAGGGCTAATTTAAAGAGAATGCCTTCCAGCTTGCTAAATGTATATTCGTTGCCAAATGTACTGTGTTGCCCAGGCGTACCTAAATTTGTGTATACACATCAGTTATGCGTTTGTGTACTAATGCGTGCTTCCATTTCTGTGTTGTATTTCAGTTTTACAATAAGAATCTTTCAATAAAGCGTTACAAGAAAAGTCAAGCCTTGTGATTTTACGGGAAGATATCAAGTTGTTCGCTATCTGTCTAGCTCTGCATAGGATCGCGTTGCGAGGGCAGAATAGTAAAAAGACAACAGCACAGCGGGCTCAAGCACAAGAAGATACCACTCGGCTACCATGAGTCTACGCTCAGGAAGACAATATACCATAGAGGACGTCGACCAGTCAAGCGAGAAGCATGAGCCTCTCCTAGCAAACGATGCCAAGTCACAGTCCTCTAAAGTACCCTCTAGGTCATCTCGGCGGTCCAGCAGACCGTCGTCATCGACAGCTTCTGCAGCCGCCAAAGAACGTGCCAAGGCAAAAGCTGCCCAGGCTCAATTGCCCTTCGCTGAAAAAGAAGCTGACCTTATGAAGCAGAGAGCCGACCTCGACGCGAGTGTGATAAAGCAGAGAGCTGACCTCGAAGCTAGTATGATGAAGCAGAAAGCTGACCTTATGAAGCAGAGAGCCGACCTCGACGTTATTGTGACGAAGCAGAGAGCTGACCTCGACGCTAGTGTGATGAAGCAGACAGCACAGTCCTCTAAAGTATCCACTAGATCATCTCGGCAGTCCAGCAGACCGTCGTCATCGACAGCTTCTGCAGCCGCCAAAGCACGTGCCAAGGCAGAAGCTGCCCAGGCTCAATTGGCCCTTGCTGAAAAAGAAACTAGTGTGATGAAGCAGAAAGCTGACCTCGACGCTAGTGTTACGAAGCAGAGAGCTGACCTCGCTGCCATTCTCCACATTCTCCAAAGCCAGAGAGCTGCCGCTGCCGCTAAAGCCGAAGCCGCAGCTTATGAAGAAGGTGAGGAGAGCGAAGGCGGGGAGCCCAGCCAAGAAACATGTGATCTGGAACAGCCCCTCAGTCCAGTGCAACGTACAAGTGAGTATGTCCAACAACACTCCGAATTGTTCTTCAAGGGAAGATCCAGGTATCCCGACGTAGGACCAGCTACTCACCACAGCAACAAACAGCCTGTTTTCGGAGACACTGAGCTTAAAAGAGAAGAAACAAGTAAGACTCACCTGCAGAGACCTCCACAACACTCGGCCAATCCAGCGAAGCAGTCCTCACCCGAGCCGCAAGGCGCACAAGACCTCGCTAGGTACCTTACTCGCCGAGAATTGTTAAGTTCAGGCCTCCTAGAATTTGATGACCGTCCTGAAAATTATTGGTCATGGAAAGCGTCCTTCCTGAGTACCACCAAGGACTTGAATCTGTCAGCCAGAGAAGAACTAGACTTGATGACAAAGTGGCTCGGAGCTGAGTCGTCAAGACAGGCGAAGAGAATTCGCTCAGCGCACGTCCTCAATCCCATAGCAGGCCTCAACCTGGTTTGGCAACGTCTTGAAGACTGTTATGGGACACCAGAAGTCATCGAACACGCACTGCTCAAGAAGGTTGAGGACTTCCCGAAGCTAACCAACAAGGATAATGTCGAGCTCAGAGGACTGGGCGACATTCTCCTCGAACTGGAGTGTGCCAAGGGAGAAGGTTACCTGACCAGCCTCTCGTATTTGGATACAGCTCGTGGGGTAAACCCAATAGTGGAAAAGCTCCCCCACAACCTTCAAGAGAAATGGATAGCTAAGGGATCCAAGTACAAGGAGGACAATGGAGTGGCATTTCCCCCCTTCTCTCTCTTCTCCAGGTTCGTCCAACAACAGGCAAAGGTGAGGAATGATCCAAGTTTCACTTTCTCCACCTCCAGCAGTTACGCTCCTTCGAGAACAGAGAAACCCACAAAGTACAGCAATAAAGCCTCTGTGCGTGTGCACAAAACAGATGTTCCAGCCGAACCCTCAGTCAACCAATCCAGTTCTGCTGGGATAAAGTGGATGACCCAGATCGTCAGTGTCCAATACACAAGAAGCCCCACCCACTCAAGAAGTGTCGGAGCTTCAGAGACAAGCCTATTGATGAGTGCAAATCATACCTGAAAGAGAATCGCATCTGCTTCAGGTGTTGTGGGTCGACCATGCACATGGCAAAAGACTGCAAGGCGACAATCAAGTGCCTTGAGTGCAACAGCGAAAAACACATCGCGGCCCTGCATCCAGGTCCTCCTCCTTCAACCACCGAGAGTGCTGCGGTCGACAAAGACGATAGCGGGGAGCAAAGCGAAAGCACATCTTCTTCAGTCACCTCCAAGTGCACAGAGGTTTGTGGAAATGCAAGCAGCCCACGCTCATGCTCCAAAATCTGCTTGGTTAAAGCATATCCTGCAGGGAGAAAGGAGAAATCAATCAAAATGTACGCAGTGCTTGATGAGCAAAGTAACAAGTCTCTAGCGAAGACCGAATTCTTCAATCTCTTTGAAGTCAAGGCCAGCGCAGCTCCGTACACGCTAAAAACCTGTGCAGGGACAACAGAGACTACGGGTAGGAGAGTCGGGAACTTCATGATCGAGTCCATGGATGGGAAACTACAGCTTCCCCTCCCCACCCTAATTGAGTGTGACATGATGCCAGACGATAGGACGGAAATTCCCTCCCCAGAGGTCGCACGCTATCAGCCCCACCTACAGCCAGTCGCCGACAAGATTCCAGCTGTGGACCCGGACGCTCCAATCCTCCTGCTCTTGGGAAGAGACATCTTAAGGGTGCACAAGGTGCGTGAGCAAATCAACGGGCCCCACAACGCTCCTTATGCGCAGCGGCTTGACCTGGGATGGGTCCTCGTGGGTGGAGTTTGCCTGGGAACAGTCCACAAACCAGCGGATGTCAGCATCTATAAAACAAACGTGTTGCACAATGGCCGCACATCCTTTCTCAGCCCATGCCCAAACAGGTTCCAGGTAAAGGAAGATTACGATGGCATGACGCAGCATCATAGGTCAACCTCCTCTGCCTGTGAGGAAGAGGCAGGCCTCACTGTGAGCACAGACAGCCTAGGATGCTCAGTGTTTGAAAGGTCCAAGGATGATGACAAGCCAGCACTATCCATGGACGACAAAGCCTTCCTAACCATCATGGATGAGGAGGTTTACCAGGACGATGGACACAGCTGGGTGGCACCCTTACCATTTCACTCTCCCAGACGCCATCTTCCGAGCAACAGGGAACCAGCTATGAAGCGTCTCTGCTCACTCAGGAGAACACTGGAGAAAAGGTTAGAAATGAAAGGCCATTACATAGAGTTCATGCAGAAGATGCTGGACAACGACCAAGCCGAGCCTGCCCCACCTCTGGAAGAAGGTAAAGAACACTGGTACCTGCCAACATTCGGTGTGTATCACCCACAAAAGCCAGGCCAGGTACGAGTCGTGTTCGACTCAAGCGCTGAATGCAAAGGAGTGTCCCCGAACGATGTACTCCTCAGCGGCCCAGACTTGAACAACACCTTGTTGGGAGTTCTCCTGCGGTTCAGGAAAGAACCCGTAGCCCTGACAGCAGACGTGCAGCAAATGTTTTATTGCTTCGTCGTCCGAGAAGACCACAGGGACTATCTCCGCTACCTGTGGTATGAGGACAACGACTTCAACAAGAAGGTGGTGGAGTACAGGATGAAGGTCCACGTGTTTGGAAACAGCCCTTCACCTGCTGTGGCTATCTACTGCATGAGGCGAGCCGCTCAGAAAGGTGAGCAAGAATATGGCTCCGATGCGAAGCATTTTGTTGAGAGACAGTTCTATGTTGACGATGGTCTTACCTCGGTTACCACACCTGAAGAAGCAATAGATCTCCTGACAAGAACCAGAGCGATGTTGGCAGAGTCCAACCTGAGACTACACAAGGTAGCATCGAACAGTGGACGGGTGATGGAAGCCTTCCCTGCAGAGGACCGTGCCAAGGATCTGAAGGATTTGCACCTTGGGGTGGATCCTCTCCCCCTTCAACGGAGCCTGGGGCTCTCCTGGAACCTAGAAACAGACAGCTTCACATTCCTGGTGTCCCGTGAAGAAAGGCCATTCACACAGAGAGGCGTCCTGTCCACGGTCAACAGTTTGTACGACCCTTTGGGGTTTGTAGCTCCCATAACAATGCAAGGAAAAGCATTAGTACGGGAACTCTCATCGGATCAGAGTGAGTGGGATGCTCCACTCCTCCCAGAAAAAGAAGCAAAATGGAACCTATGGAAGGAGTCCTTGAAGGCTCTCGAAGACCTGCGCATAGACAGGTGCTACATTCCAGGCTCGCTGTCTTCAACACAGAGAAGAGAGCTGTGCATCTTCTCAGACGCTTCCACAGTAGCAATAGGAGCTGTGGCCTACTTGAGAGCGGCTGACACCGATGGGAAATACCATGTGGGATTCGTTATGGGGAAGTCCAAGTTGGCCCCTCGGCCTGCCCACACCATTCCACGCCTCGAGCTTTGTGCAGCTGTGTTGGCTGTTCAACTGTATGAGTTGATCAGAGACGAGATTGACGTCGATGTGGGCGCCGTCAAGTTCTTCACGGACAGCAAGATTGTACTTGGTTACATCCACAACTCCACAAAAAGGTTTTATGTGTATGTTTCCAACCGGGTGACTCGTATCAGACGATCCACTCACCCTGACCAGTGGTGCTATGTCTCCACAGACCTGAACCCCGCAGACCATGCTACCAGGTCTATACCAGCAGCACACCTACAGCAAAGCAGTTGGTTCTCGGGCCCCGCTTTCCTGTCTAATGCCAACGCAGAGGAGACTCCTGAGCCCAATCCCTTCACCCTTGTGGAGCCTGAAGCTGATACCGAGATTCGGCCTGAAGTTACGACCCTGGCCACCAAAGCCTCAGAATCTCAGTTGGGCTCACAACGCTTCGAGCGATTCTCAAGCTGGAGAACACTCTGCCGAACCACAGCCCGACTCATTCACGTAGCAGCATCCTTCAAAGGGAATTCGGACAACATAGAACGCAAAGGATGGAAATGTTTTAAAGAAGTATCCAGCACAAGTGAGCTTTCACAAGCCAAAGATGTGATCATTCGCTCTGCTCAGCATGATGTCTTCAAGGAGGAATTCAAATGCCTTGAAGAGGGACAGACATTCCCCAAGCAAAGCCCACTTAAAAAGCTCAACCCAGTTACAGACGAAGATGGCTTGCTCCGGGTCGGAGGGCGCATATCATCCGCAGACTTGTCAAGAGAAGAAAAGCACCCTCTGATCATCCCGCGCACCCATCACATTGCCACACTACTCGTGAGATACTATCATCATGAGCAAGTGGCTCACCAAGGACGACACATAACAGAAGGAGCTATCCGAGCAGCCGGATGCTGGATAATCGGGAGCAAGCGCCTGGTTTCTTCCGTTATCCACAAGTGTGTTACCTGCTGCAAGCTACGAGGGAGGTTAGAGGACCAAAAGATGGCAGACTTGCCCGCTGACAGACTCACTCCAGAGCCTCCATTCACCAGCGTGGGCCTTGACGTCTTTGGGCCATGGACCATCATGACGCGTCGCACAAGAGGAGGTAGTGCAGGCAGCAAGCGCTGGGCGGTGCTCTTTACGTGCATGTCTACCAGAGCTGTGCACATTGAGCTGCTCGAATCCATGTCAACAGACAGCTTTATCAATGCACTGAGGAGGCTTTTCTCAATCCGTGGTCCAGCCAAACTTCTCCGCTCTGACAGAGGGACTAACTTCGTGGGTGCCTGTAAGGAGTTGGACATCCACACGGACGATGCAGCAGTAGCAAGCTACCTCCAAAAGAAAGGATGCACGTGGGTGTTTAACCCCCCGCATTCATCCCACATGGGTGGTTCATGGGAGAGGCTCATCGGTGTTGCCAGGCGTATTCTGGATGCCATGCTGCTTCGGACGGGACCTACTCGTCTCACACACGACGTCTTGAGCACTCTCATGGCTGAAGTCATGGCGATCATGAATGCAAGACCCCTGGTGCCGGTGTCCACCGACCCAGACATGCCTGCAGTCCTCACCCCAGCGATGCTCCTGACTCAAAAGATGAGTGCTATTTCAGCCCCCCCTGGAAACTTTGACATGGCTGAGCTGCACAGGAAGCAGTGGAAGCAAGTCCAGTGTCTTGCAGACACTTTTTGGAAGAGATGGAGAGGAGAGTATTTGTCCACCCTACAGAACCGTAGGAAATGGACAGAAGACAAGCCAAATGTCAAAGTGAGAGATGTCGTCTTGCTGAAAGACAGCCAAGCACACAGAAACGAATGGCCAGTGGGACTGGTCGTCAAAACTCTGCCGAGCAGGGACAAGAGGGTCCGCAAGGTGGAGGTGAAGATCGTCAAGGAGGGGACTGTCAAAGTGTTTCTGAGGCCAGTCTCAGAGATCGTAGTCCTCCTTTCCGAAGAAACCTAGAGAACGGACTCTGAGTATGTCGCTGCCGAAGGACATTCTCTTCAGGTTTATTTTGTATCTGTAGTGGTACAAATGGGATTGTACCAAGCGGGGAGTGTGCTGTCTCTCCCTCTAACTTAACCTTACTGTATGTACATAACCTACTTATATATGTATAACTTACCTGTTAGGGCCGTTGCCCCTTTAACTCACCTTTTAGGGCCATTGCCCCTTTAAGACGCGCCTTAGCGTGCTGACGTCACGTCATGTACGACGCGACGTGCGTGAGGCGGCTGCCGGCCCGACTGGGCCCTCCAGAAAGGCCGCCGGCACAGCCCGACCTAGCGTCTTCGGCCGCATCGATCAGCCGCCGGGAGCGCCGCTATCCTCCGCTCCCGCGGCAAGCACCGGCTCAGCCTGGCCTCCAGCTCCCGCTCCCGACTTTGGCCCCAACGGCCAGCGACGCAACGACCGGCAAACGTGATGACGTCACAACCCCGAGCGTGATGAGGTCATCACGCTACCCACGGGACTGCGAGCTCATTCCTCGTGGAGCCTCCGCCGGAACAGGACCTGCGCCACGGTGCTCCTCAGTTGTATTGTCCCCATGCTTGAATCTTGGAAATTGTTTGTCTGTAAGTATTTAGAATGCTATAGATGATTAGCGTACACTGTATGTTGTAGAAAATGTTTAGTTGTAACTTTTCTCTGTCTAGCTGGTTAACTAGTAACTGTATTTGATACACTATGTACAGGGCTAATTTAAAGAGAATGCCTTCCAGCTTGCTAAATGTATATTCGTTGCCAAATGTACTGTGTTGCCCAGGCGTACCTAAATTTGTGTATACAGATCAGTTATGCATTTGTGTACTAATGCGTGCTTCCATTTCTGTGTTGTATTTCAGTTTTACAATAAGAATCTTTCAATAAAGCGTTACAAGAAAAGTCAAGCCTTGTGATTTTACGGGAAGATATCAAGTTGTTCGCTATCTGTCTAGCTCTGCATAGGATCGCGTTGCGAGGGCAGAATACACTGCACTCATTCCTCCCTTACTGCCACCCTGTCCTCACGCTAAAGCCACACTTGTACCTCCCTGCTTTCAGATGGTGATTCGCCAGCTGAGGAGACGGGCCCTCAAGCTGCCAGTGGGAGTGAAGCTGTATGCGAGGAGGAAGATGAAGCCGGAGCATCAGCGCCACCCTCTCCCAAGGAAGCCCATGCCCACATTGGGAACACGCCTTCCCTAGAGGGGAGCTGGGGGGAAGGGTCTGATGAGGCTCCAGGACCCAACAGGCTGCAGAAATGCGATGGGGGTAGGGAATCTTGGGGGCCTTCTCCCCGGAGGGAGAGTAAGCCAGCAAGTCCTACTGCACTGGACGCAGAGGAGGAGCGGCTGTTCGCTGAAATGAATGCCCAGGCGGTGGGCATGCACACTGAGCTCATGGGTGCAGTGGGAAGGTTGCCCGAATGCATTGAATCACTGGCAAGGAGTGTGGAGCACTTCGCTGTAGCACAGGCGGATGCCACGCAAATGTTTAGTGCTGCAATTCAGTCACTGGCTGCCATGACACCAAATCTGACTGCTCTCATGCAGACTCAGATTCAGGCCACGCAAGCACTGACTGCTGCCATCCTTGCTGGTTCGGACACATTTCCCCAGGGCTCTCACTGCGCCGCAGCAGGCCAGCAATCTGTGCTCCAGCAGATTGCTCCGGATGCTGAAGTACTGCCCCGTGGGAGTGCCAGTGTGTCGGTCGAGCGGGGAGCTGCTGTCCTCTCTCAAGATGACAGCATTCCTGCTGCCACCACTGTCACTTCTCCACGGCACTTGCCACCGCCTGTAGGACAGACTGCTGCCGCCCATGCAGAGTTGGTGCAGTCTGCAGCTGGGCCGACCAGGCCCAGAGCTGGTCGAGGCCGTCCTTCAAGGGCATCTGCAGTCTCAGGTTCTGACAATCAGCAGCCTTCCACCAGCCTTGCTGCAGCCACTGGGGTCCCATTACGGAGGAGCAGTAGGGTGGGAAGGGGGGAAGTGCACAAGGGATGGAGATCACCCTCGAAGGGCAAAAAGTAGGAGGTGTGACAAAATATTGGTCATTTTTTTATTAAAGGCCGAGGTTCGTGGTCAAACTTTTGTTTAGTGTTTTGGACATTATCTCCAGGTTGTGAGAACCAGTTATGTTAATGACTGTTGTTTTGTGTTTCTTTCTATTAGTTTGTCATGAGGAAATGACACACACAGAGTTTGTAGAATAAATAAGTTTTTGTATTCAAAATGTATATGTTTGGTCTTTGCAATCATTGCTGCCTTGGCCGGCTTAGGGGTTGTGGGTTGGTTTCATTCATGTTGTTTGAATGGCAGAAGCCATTTCCTCAGCAGGGGCCTAGAAGCGGCTTGCTATCAGCCGTTGACGGACAGCCCTTCCAGTTTCTACATTGTGGGCCTCCCTCCCACCTTGGTGCTGCTGATGATCATCCTCCTCCTCTTCCTCCTCCTCTTCCTCCTCCTCCTCTGATGGTGCTCCAAGGTCTGGTGGCATTGGCTGGGTCCTGAGGATTGCCAAGTTATGCAGCATGCAGCACACAACAATGAAGTGGGAGACTTGCTCAGGCGAGTACTGCAGGGCTCCTCCAGAATGATCCACATAGCGGAACCATTGCTTGCGCACGCCGATTGTGTGCTCAACGATGTTCGTGGTAGCTTGATGGCTTGCATTGTACCGCAGCTCAGCAGGGGTGTTGGGCGTATGGAGTGGTGTCGTCAGCCAGGTGCACAGTGGATATCCCTTGTCCCTGAGAAGCCAACCACCCGGGTGATGCGGTGCCTGGAAAAGTTCTGCCACAGTAGTCTGGCGCAGGATGTATGCATCGTGGCTGCTGCCAGGATAGCAGACATTGACAGCGAGTGTCAGCTGTCTGTGGTCACAGACCATCTGAACGTTTAAGGAATGGAACCCCTTTTGGTTGCGGAAATCCTCTGCATTCTCGTGCGGAGCACGCAAAGCCACATGTGTGCAGTCAATGGCGCCCTGCACCATGGGGAAGGCCGCTCTCCTCGCAAAGCCCATAGCGCGTTCATGCTGCTTGGCCGGGGTCATGGGGAAAGAGATGTACTCTCGTCTCCTTTTATAGAGGGCATTTGTGACCTGACAGATGCAGCAATGGACCGCGAACTGGGAGATATTGGCGATGTCCCCAGTAGCTGATTGAAATGAGCCGGTGGCATAAAAGTTGAGAGCCGCTGTTATCTTCACTGCTACCGACAGAGATGTCCTGCTCCTCAGTTGAGGCTGCAGATCTGGCTGCAGCAGGTGGCAGAGCTCAGTGACCAACTCCTTGCTGAAGCGTAGCCTTTGCAAACACTGCTCCACAGACATATTAATGTATGAGAACTGTTGGCGAAACACCCTGGGAGGGTAAGGTCTCCTGTACAGAGGCCTGTTGGCCCTCCTCCATCTGGCCATGATTGCCACTCTCTTTCTGCGCCTCTGTGGCCTCTGAATCTGGTGGCGCAGGACGACACCCCCAATTAGTGCAGCCCCCAAAGTCTCTTGGCAATCAAAGTAATGAAGGTCAAAAACCAAAGTACCTGCAAAGTTATGGTCAGAAGCCAAAACTACTTCACATAGCATTACTCAATGCAGAAGTCTTTCTTTCTCTCTCTCAATTCATCGCATCGGCAGGGGTCCCAATATCATTAGTGCCTAGCACTACTTAAAGCTAGCCTGCTCCTCTTAAAGGGGAGGTGCATTGTGACTACTGGTGGTGCTGAGATCATTCTGAATATTTTGCTGAGGAAGAATCAACAATGGCTGACCATGGGAGAGAACATGCACCAAGGTTTTCAGGTGCTGCATTGGAGGTCTTGACGGAAGAGGTGGAAAGAAGGAGAGATGTCATGTATCCTCAGGGGGGGCCAGAGCCCCTCCAAACATGTGCTCAGAAGGCAGTGGCACGCGATAGCGGAGGAGGTCAATACCAGGAGTGTAGCCCCAAGGACTTGGATGCTGTGCAAGAAGAAGAAGAATGATCTCACGCAAGTTGTCATGGTCAGTGAGTGCATCTTCAAATGCCATATCCTACAAACTGCTTCACTAGACTACACCCCCATCACTCAACTACCAACAGTCTCTATCAATCAAGACTCATACCTAACATTCATATGCTTTACCTCACCCTCACACACTTAGCAATGTTGCAAGCCTCACACTCACATCTCAAAGTTTGTACACACTGGCAGCTATTCAACCATGACAGCTACATCACCCAAACATATTGCACAACACTTAGTGACACACTTCCCTCTTTCTTGCAGGAGATGGTGGCGCACAACAGGAGGCAGCAGGAATTAATGGGAGGGGGAGAGGCGCACCTGCATGTTTTAACCCCAATAGAGGAGACGGTGCTGACCATTACGGGAAGGCCCATCGCTGAGGCCGTGGTCACCTGTGGGGTTGAAGCCATTGATGATGAGGGTATCCGCATACCTAATCCTCCTTCGGTCATCCCCCTCATCCCTCAATCTCCACTGACGTACAAGCTGCAGATGGTGTAAGCATGCACTTCTTACTTTATCCTCATCCCTCACCACAACCCAACTCAACCCTTGTCCCTTTTTTTCATTTCAGATACTCAAGAACTGGAACCTGCCCAGGCAGTGGAGGAAGAGCAAGGCAAAAGTGAAGGTAAAGAGACACCGTCACTCGATTTCACAGTTGCTGCCACCAGCTCAGACACTGACACTGCACGTAATTTAGAAGATAGCATACAGGCGAGATCTGCACGTGGTGGGACACCGGGCACAAGTGCGCTGGAGCTAGGGCTGGGGGAAAGGATAGCGCAGGTGCCAGCTCACTGGAGGGCGTGGTTGCACACTAGTTCTGCTGCAGAGGACTCAGATAATGACTTTGATACAGAAGAAGGCTGATTGGTGTACACACCCAAATGCTCAGTGCACTCAGAAGCACTGGCGATCACTAACTTCAGTTTTATCACCCCAAGAGGGAGGTGGAGCACTAATTCAAGTACTCCACTTCCCTCTTAGAGCCCTAACCCCAAATATCGGGGCGGTGCGTTCTGCAGCGCTATGCACTGGGCCACGGAGCGCTGCCGCATGGAAGGGCTCCTCCCCTCATTAAAGGGGAGAGCCCAAACCCACTACACTGCGGGGGTCCTACCTGGACCACCGGGGAGCGGGGCGCTGTGCCAGCAGCCCGGCACACAAGAGGAGTTCCGGGCTGCCACATCGCGGCACGGAACCCCGCATTGAAAGACACAACGGGCTGCGACAAGTAAGCCGGACAAATTTTCCCCCCCCCCACCGCCCGCCACCTCCCCTTTACTTACCACCCCGCGAGCCTCCTGCTGCTCCGTTCCCGCCCCCTGAATCGGTCGCTGTCATCGCCCGGCGCAGATTCAGGGGTCGCGGGCCAATTTTGCAGGCGGAGCGGAAATGGGGCGCTGCGCACGGTGATGATGTCGTCATCACCGGTGCAGCGGAACGGGTTGCTACCGGTTACCGCCGCCGCTAAACTCTCGCTGAATTTAGTGGGCTTTATTAGCGGTGCCACACCCAGGCGAAAAGTCATTTGCGCACCCCCCCGGAGGCGCTAATGGGAGGCGCAAATGCACCGAATTTCTACCCCAAAGTGTCCAGCGCACAACATCGGAAGTGTGCTTGCGCATCGTGGACGCCATTTTGGTAGTTTAAGAGGCCTCATAGTGCCCAAAAACCTTCCACAAACCTTTCAGGCAGTGCATTCCAGATCAGAACAACTCGCTGCGTAAAAAAAACACATCCTTATCTCCCGCATGGATCTTTTGCCCCTTAGTTATTCTATCAAGACCCTTCATAATTTTGAATACTTCAATTAAATCTCCCCTTAACCTTCTCTTCTTTGAGGAGAACAACCCCAGCTTCTCCAGTCTCGCCACATAACTGAAGTCTCTCATCACTGGTACCATTCTAGTAAATCTCCTCTGCACCCTCTCCAAGGCCTATATTTCTGTAGGTGTTATTTTTATGAGGTTAACACATTTAAAATAGTCACCTATGTGAAAATAGTGCGCACAGGAATGTAGTACGAGCTAATGAATCCTTCGGACATGAGCTATGCTGTTTGGATGTTCTGTTTGATGCAGTGGAGCGGTGGGAAGTTTGCATTCTTTTACCCAATTTCTGAGTGAAACGATGAGTGTCCCTTGTGTATAAAAGGTTTATGAATTTGTTTTGTTTTGACAGGCTTACCTCACTATAAGTGCACCTTAAAAAAGAGCTCAGGAAACAGCATGATGTGCTGTGATGTTACAGCTGTAACCATCTGTTCAAAACCAATATTTCCTGTCCTTTGTGAAACGTTGGACTTGAATTTATAGGACCCGTGCCCAACACTTACTAGATGCTTTCAAATTTCAACATGTTTTGGAATTTATCCAAGATTTTTTGATGATTTTGTTCCTTGCGAGAAGTGTCTTCCTGAAGCAGTGATTCGCAGTCAACCTTAAAACCCACAAAAAGGAGCCTTCTAAACTTTCAGCGTACACATATACATTTTCTTAAATTTTATTTATAAAAGGAATGTAACGTAAGTAGGCTAATTGTAATATTTTATTCCTCACTACAGATAGGAGCCTTCAGGATACAGCACACAGACAGCCTCCTATTAGTCACCATTTCAGAGTTGCATTATTCTATGAGTTCTATTCTCCAGTGGTTCAAGCACTCTATCTGGGCTATTTGAGGCAGGCTGAAAGAGATGTGAAAAGACTGACAGTCAAGCTGGGAGAAACAGAGAAATGGGAAGTGGGGAATTGTAGAAGGACCGAGCAATGATCGTGAGGAGTTTTCCTGGGGGGCCATCATCTACCTTTTGCATTGCTGGTCTTTACTGGTCCAGAATTTTAGGTTTGCCAACATTCTCTGCCTTCCTCACTACTATTATTATGGCAGTCTCTCCCTCTTCGATTAGAAAGTCAATCTTCCACTATTAAAAATACAGTATAGCACATGGATTTGAACACAGAGCCCATTCCAGCCATATAGAGTCAGAAAATAATATTGTACATGCAGACCTTATTTTTTGAGTAACTGTACTTTGAAGTTGTCAATCTCAGGGCAATTCAAATGTTGGCAAGGAGTACATGTTGACAATGAGTGAATTGTATATTAAATGTGATTACTAATTACTGCCGATAGAAGAACATGTCCTGACAAAATGTTACAATCTGGTATTATCAAATGCTAATTATCAAGAAAGTTGTTTAATCAACAACAACAACTTGTATTTATATAGCACCTTTAATGTAGTAAAACGTCCCAAGGTGCTTCACAGGAGCGTTATCAAACAAAATTTGACACCGAGCCACATAAGGAGATATTAGATCAGGTGACCAAAAGCTTGGTCAAAGTGGTAGGTTTTAAGGTGCGTCTTGAAAGAGAGTTGGGAGGCGGAGAGGTTTAGGGAGGGAAGAGTGGTGCATTCACATCACTTCAGCTTCACACTGGCTGCAGTATATCTGCAAACAGTTCAAAGTCATCTTTTTCAATTTGTTTTTAACATTTATAAAGATCCAGCAAACCGCCTTTCTGCTTTTAATGTTAAAAATAGCTGACTCATTCTTTGCTAACACTACAGTCTCAAAGCTGTACCTGCAACATAAAAGCACGGTGTATCCTCGGGTAGAATGTTATTACAGAAGGTTGCAGGAGATTTTGTGACCATAGCATATGGGGGTAAGGAGATAACTGTTAAAAAGTTAAATATTCTTGCCATCACTAATCCACAAATTCAATTTCCCTGCAAAATGCAGAATTGAATTGTACCAGTTCTGTGCCTGTCTGCAGAACACATTAAAACAGCTTTTACAATTAATATACTGTTTCAGCTCAAGTAAACAAAAAACGTACTTCGAAATCTTGTGCCTTGTTCAGCAACAAAGTTAAGCACTTCAAAAAGGAATTGATCGTCTGTGCTGCACTAGCTTGAACTTTTGTTTCTGCTATTCTATAAGCAATCAATTCCGAGAGCCTGTTTTTTGTAATAAATCATAAGCTGAATTCTCCCTTGGCCCTCCGGTGTCCCAATCTGCCACCCTTCCATCTAATACATATTTTATGTTTCAACAATTTCTATTCATAAAAACCATCCAAAAGTAGTTCAACATCTTCTGTGATTAAAGTGTTTTAAATTTCACTTCTTGTTTTTCCATTTTTATGTGATGCACAATGGGAGATTTCCACTGCCTAACAAAGCTAAGAATGGCTATTGCGTTTCCATGGCAAGTGATATCCAGCCACAAAGGAGTGACATCTCTCTCATTAAAACAAGAACAGATTAGGACCAGGGGGGATATGAGGGGAATTTTTTTTATAAGCAGCGAGTTGTTCTGATCTGGAAGGCAATGCCTGGGGAAGGCGATAGAAGCAGATTCAATAGTAATTTTCAAAGGGAATTTTGCTATATACTTGAACAGGAAAAATTTGCATGGCTATGGGCAACGAGCCGGGGAGTGGGACTAATTGGATTACTCTTTCAATGAGCCGGCACAGGCATGATGGGCCAAATGGCCACCTTCTGTGCTGTATCATTCCATGATTCTAACATGACTACAATACCCCTATTAATCTCAGTCCTGGCACTTTGATGTATGTGACAATTAAAAGAGAGCTAAGAATGTGTGCACCATACAGAGTAGAGTCAAATGGAGGGTGATTGAAAGGAATTTTAACCCACAAAAATGGGTGGGTTTGGGTTGGGTGGTGTTGTGTCTGTGTCTAATAAGACACAGACTGCAGGAGAAATGGTACAACAGGTGTTTACTCAACGTGGCTCACAGTGGAACTGACTGTACAGATTACTACTCAGTGCTATATACAGGTGTGGTCACTGCCGGTACTACAGTATACATGAGCTGTAAAAAGTAGTTCCCCCCTTAAAGGTATATACATTACAATTCCTCCCCTTTTAGATTAACAGTACCATAACACTCATTTAACAATTAAATATCAAACTAATTACAATTAACACTTTTAACATGCAACATTAGCTGAAAATAGTCTATTTATATATTCAGTCTTTAGGGAGGCTTCCTGATCCTTTCTGGATAACGCCTTTCCCAAGTGTCTTGCTCTTGGTGCGGAGGCGATTCTGGCCCCCTGTCGTCAGTTGGTTCATCAGCTTCCGATGCTACTGTTTCTGGGGTAGATACGACCTGTACGTCGGGTTCATCACCAGGTACATATGGGCAAGGCATGGGGTTGACTTGTTCCTGTGACTCTAGGATCTGGTCAGCATGGCGTCTCACGATGCTCTCCCCAACGTCCACTGTGTACATTAGTGGGCCCTGCCGTGTGCATATCGTTCCTGGCTGCCATTTTTCTGTTCGGTAGTCGCGGGCCAAGACTGGTTGCCCTACATTGAAGCTCCTTGTTGGCTTCTCATGGATGTGCTGGAATTGCTTACTCTCAACATCTCTTCGTACGTTTGGTCTGAGCAAATCCAGGCGAGATCTTAACCTTCGGTTAAAGAACACATGGCTGGGGCCTGGTTGGTGACTGCATGTGTCGCATTCCGGTAGGCGAACAGGAAATTGTCCACCTTGTGCTGCAGCGGAATGTTCTCATTGTACATAGCCTTTATTGCCTTCTTAAAGGTTTGTACGAACCTCTCAGCCAATCCATTTGTGGCTGGATGATACGGGGCGGATGTGTAATGCCTTACCCCATTCTTTTTCAAGAACCTCCGGAACTCTTCGGACACAAACTGTGGTCCGTTGTCGGAGCAAATCTGTTCTGGCAAGCCATTCATGGCAAAAATGGTCTGTAGGACTGCAATAGTTTTCTCCGTGGTGGTGGAGGACATTTTGATGACCTCAGGCCATTTCGAGTGCGCATCCACGGCTATTAAAAACATTGAGTCCATGAATAGACCAGCAAAATCAATATGCACCCGTTGCCATGGAGATGAGGGCCACTCCCATGGGTGTAGAGGGGCCTGTGGTGATGCATTTTGGACTTTCTGGCATCCTGAGCAGCTCTTGGTCAGGTCCTCAATTTGTTTATCGATTCCCAGCCACCACACATAAGCCCTGGCTAGGCTTTTCATTTTTACCCCTCCCAGATGACCCTCATGAAGCTCATTGAGCACTCTATCCCTTAACTTGGGTGGAATTACCACTCGGGATCCACACATCAAGGTCCCCCGGCACACTGACAGCTGTTCTCTCCTTGTCGAGAATGCTGGCAGCAGTGAGTCGCCATATGCTGGCCATCCCTTCACCATCAAATCATATACCTGAGACAGTGTCGGGTCATTTCGGGTTTCCTTTTCGATACAAGCGTTAGTTACCGGTAGGTATTCAACTATAGTCGAATGGAATATTTCGACAGGATACACTGCTGGTGCTTCCTTCGCAGTAGGCAGTGGCAGGCGTGATAGCCCATCAGCATTTCCATGCTGTTTCGTGCCCTTATATTCAATCTCATAGTGGTGCGTCCCTAGAAAAAGTGACCATCTTTGTAGTCGTTGCACAGTCATCACCAGAACGCCCTTGTTCGGATTAAAAATGGAGACAAGAGGCTGGTGATCAGTCAGCAAGGTGAATTTCTGCCAGTGCAGATAGTGATTGAATTTTTCACTCCCCACACTAGGCTGAGGGCCTCCCTGTCAATCTGGGCGTAGTTATACTCGGCTGAGGTTGGTGATCGTGACGCAAAGGCTATTGGCCTCTCTGAGCCATCCGAGAATTTGTGCGGCAGCACCGCTCCAATGCCGTAGGGTGACGCATCACATGCCAACCGAATTGGTAATGCTGGGTTGTAATGGGCCAATACCTCTTTCGATGTGATTAGTGTTTTGCTCTTCTGGAAAGCTCATCTACATTCGTCACTCCACTTCCATGGCACCCCAGTTTGCAGTAGGGTGTTCAGTGGGTGTAGTATTGTAGACAAATTTGGCAAGAACTTATGGTAGTAGTTTACCAGCCCGAGGAAAGACCTCAGTTGTGACACATTTTCCGGTGCTGGAGCCTTGACTACTGCCTCAATCTTCTCTGGGGACTTATGTAACCCCTCATTATCGATAACGTGGCCACAATACAAGATCTGTTTCCTAAAAAACGAGCATTTGGGGCGGTTAGCTCAGAGCCCATATTCCTGCAATCTAGTGAGCACCTGCTCCAGGTTGGCAAGTTGATCATGGTCATTTTCGCCCGTGACCAGGGTGTCGTCCAAATAACACTGGGTCCCTGGGATCCCTTGCAGGACTTGTTCCATTGCCCTCTGCCAAATAGCCGGAGCTGATGCTACTCCAAATATGGGCTGGTTGTATTGGTAGAGACCTTTATGGGTGTTGATTGTGAGGTATTTTTTTGATGCTTCTTCTACCTCCATTTGCAGATACGCCTGGGCCAGATCAATCTTAGTGAAGCGTTTCCCTCCAGATAGTGAGGCGAAAATATCTTCAATCCGTGGAAGTGGATATTGCACGGTGTGAAGGATTGGGTTCACTGTTACCTTAAAGTCCCCACAGATGCGAACCTTCCTTGGTTCCCCAGGCATGCTGCTCAATGACTTTTTCATCACAGGGACGATGGGTGTAGCCCACTCACTCCAGTCTACCTTGGACAGTACACCTGCACGTTCCAGACTCTCCAGTTCTGCTTTGACGGCTGGGCGGATCGCATAAGGTACCGGTCTGGCCTTAAGAAATTTTGGACTTGCCTTTTCTTCAATTTTAATCATCGCTATCATGCCTTTTAGTGTTCCGAGTCCTTGCTGGAACACTTCTTTCGCGTCAGTTAGGATCTTTGACAGTCGCCCAGGTGTGACGTCGTCATCCTTTTTGTCAGCCACAGTCAGTGCCTGTATGGAATGCCAATCCAGTTGTATTTTCCGGATCCATTCACGTCCCAGTAATGGTGGTCCTCCATCTTGCAATACATACAGGTCTAGTTTTGGTGTTTCCTTACCATTATATATAACGGTCACCCTTATTTTTCCTTTGGGGTAGACTTTTTGCCCCATGTACATCTTCAAAATAATTTTTGTGTCTCTCAAGGGTATGTGTGAGAATAGCCGCTCGTAGTCCCGTCGGTTTATGACTGTTAGGGCTGATCCTGTGTCCAATTCCATCTTTACCTGGACTCCTGCTATCTTGAGAGTGACCCAAATGGTTCGGTGATCCTCCGTTGTGATCACATTATGTAGTTTCAGACAACTCATTTCCCTGCTTTTGGAGTCGTTATCACTCTTTTGTTCGTCTGAACTATTCTCCGTCATCTTATGTACCTTCTTGTACTTTCCTCTGGTAGGTTTCTTATTGCTGGTTTTCTTTCCCGACCTGCAGACTCGTGCTATGTGTCCTACTTTTCCACACTGTCTGCACACTTTGTCTTCGAACTAGCAATCATTCTGGTCGTGTGTTGTTCTGCCGCAGCGATAGCACTTCTCTGTTCCATATGACATTTCGTTTGTGCCATATTCTTGCGGTCTCTGTTGTATCTCTGCAGCGCCCCGTGCTGCTGCTTCATATGATACTGCAATGCTGAAAGCCTTTTTCAGCGTAAGGTCCTTTTCAGATAAAAGCCATTTCTGGGTTCCTTCACTTTGAAGCCCACACACAAACTTGTCCCTTAAGGTATCTGCCAGTCCCGCTCCAAACTGGCAGTGTTTCGATAGTTTGCGCAGTTCTGTTACATAATCAGCATTGCTTTCATCCTTATGCTGGTTCCGTTTGTGAAACTGGAATCTTTCTGCTATCAGCGGCGGTGTGCGGTTTAAATGTCCCTATAGTATCGTTACTATGTCTTCAAAACTCTTTTCCATTGGCTTCGTTGGGGTTACTAGATTTCGTAATAAACCATACGTCTTTGCACCCATTAAATTTAACAATACCGACGCTTTCTTGTCATCTGACACCTCATTTGCCTTGCAGTACACCTCTATTCGTTCGACATATGTAGTCCAATCTTCGACTTCATTGTCAAATGCGGTGATACTGCCACTCTTCGGCATTTTGTGTGTGGTTTAAAATGGCATCTCCCAATGGCTTAAAATGGCATCTCCCGCGCTTTCCTTCCTCCCCCGCTGCTGCCAACGCCGCTTCCGGCGGTTCTCGTGGCAATGGCGGCGCCCTGTAGGTTTCGCGCGCTTCTCCTGTGCTGCTGCCAACACCGCTCTCGGTGGTCCTCATGGCAATGGTGGCGCCTCGCGGGTTTCTGTGCTTCTCTCTTTCCCTCTCTCCGACGCTGCTCGGCCCCTGAACACCGGCTGCGCCCTGTGCGCTCTGCCCTCTCTCTCTCTCCCCCGTTGACGCTGCTCGGCCCTTTGCTGTGCCGCTCGGTCGGGCTCTAGCCTGCCGCTGTCCGGGAAGGGTCTGCGCACTACCTGTTGCCAGCCCATTTTGCTGGACCACCTCGACTCGAAAGCCAAGCCTGGCTCTCGTCAGCCTCCCCCGCAATTCTCGAGTCTCTGCTGGATGACTGGGCGGTTGCCCGTGGTCGACGCCCGAGTCTCTGGCCTTGACCTCCAATCCACTGATCTCCAGGAACAAATCCCCGGGAGGTGATGCAGAGTTGCAGGTAGGTTCGAACTTGCCTCGTTGCCAATGTTGTGTCTGTGTATAATAAGACACAGACTGCAGGAGAAAAAGTACAACAGGTGTTTACTCAACGTGGCTCACAGTGGAACTGACTGTACAGATTACTACTCAGTGCTATATACAGGTGTGGTCACTGCCGGTACTACAGTATACATGAGCTGTAAAAAGTAGTTCCCCCCTTAAAGGTATATACATTACAATTGGGTTGTTAAATTGTTAAAAACCCGAGCCCAACCCGCCTCGAACCTGCCCACTTCCGGTTTTAATGGAGGTGGGACTGGGTGGGGGGGCGAAAGGGGTGCGGGGGGTGGCGGGGGACAGTGGGGGTGAGGGAGCGGTGCGCAGGGTGCGGGCCAGGTGACCAATCTGTTTCCAGGAGGCTGGTCGCTCATTTAAATATTTTAATGAGGCTGCGTTTTCTCCATTTTAAGTTTAACCCTGGCCGGCTGGGCTTCTCGAGCCTCAGGTAACCCAGCAACTAAAGGGAGGCGAGGTCTGCTGGATCCAGCAGCGAAGTACCTTTCCAGCACTCCTTGTGGGGCAGGAGGAGCAGGAGTGCTTCCCCCTGGACCCCCAATCTTACCTGTAAACCACTCCCGCGACAGGGCGGCCCCCCCATTCCCACGATTGGATCCGCACCCCCGCGCCGAGCCATGATGTCCACCCTAACCTTTCTGATCTCCCCCGACCCTTCCGATGTCCCCTCCACCAGCCTTTCCGATCACCCCTCTCCGATTTCCCCTCCCCCGACCTCTGATCTACCCCCCCAGACTCTGATCTACCCCCCCCACCCCCCCGGCCTCTGATCTAACCGCCCCCCGCCCCCTCCGGCCCAGCCTGCGATCTCCCCCTCTGGCCTCTGATGTCCCCCCTGCCCTCCGACCTCCGAGCTCCCCCACCCCGGTCTTTACGATTCCTCCCTCCCTCTTCTCAGCTCCCCAGCTGCGGCCTGGAGCTGAGGGCCTCCCCCCATCCTGACAGCCAGGCAGCCTCTCAATCTGGCTGGGCCGCGGCCAGGAAATGGAAAACATAAAATGTTCTGCCACTAAATTCGGCAGGACCTGAGGGAAACCCGTTCATCCAGGTTTCCCGAAGGCAAAACAGCGCTCCCTCCCCGCCGCTCCGTAAATACCTGCGTCCTTGCATCTATCGCCTGTGTTCCCCTTCCATTTCTAGTTTTTTTTAATTTAAAGCTGAAAGATGTTAAACCTTCAAACTGCAGGAAGAAATAATCTATAGTCTTTGTTTTATAGACCTACCTTGGTGTAGACGTATGACTCATTTAATAGTATTCCTGAAATATTATTGGACTACGTTGTCAATTATCTCCACCTTTTTTATTGTACCATATCTTTGCTGTGGTGCTTTACTGTCAGCGAAAAAACATCCGCATTCGCCCTGTCAGCAAAGTAATTTTGCTGTCAAACTTGTTTAATATTAAAGTTTCCCAACTATTGTGTACTTTTTAATCTTTGCAAAATCAGTTTTTTGATCTTGAAAGAACATCTAATGCATTAAGATTGATGAACTCTGGAGCAGAGCAGGATTTGAACAGTGCTTGTCTACATTATTAAAGCCTTGTTCTATTCTGTGAAGCCATCATGACTCATCTCCCCGTTTCCAGTTCTGAGGACAGAACATTACTCAGTACACAGAGATTTCCCAACCTCTGTCTGGAAGGAATAGTTTTGATGACTGGTGCACTACTCTTTCCATTTAAAATGACTTGAGTTATTTTATTAATCACTTTGTTGTTATGCATATGATGTCCACATTTTCAGATCTTACTTTTGATCTACTTCAGTTCAGTCAGATAAAATTTCCTTCACCCAAGGTGGAAGTCACTTTTATTCTGTGTATTCTGACAGACCATGCAATGAAATATAATAGTTAACATCGCCACAAATATGCTTACAAATGTTTTGAATGGTGCTTTAATCCAAAGCATATCAGCTCATCACTACCATCAAATACCAAATCAGAAGAAACATCTTTACCCAAAGAGTGGTGAGAATGTGGAACTCGCGACCACAGGGAGTGATTGAAGTGAATAGTATAGATGGATTTAAGGGGAGGCTGGACAAACATATGAGGGAGAAGGGAAGAGAGGTTTATGCTGATAGATTTAGATGAGGAAAGACGGGAGGAGGCTCATGTGGAGTATAAACGCCGGCATGGACTGGTTCACAGAATCACAGAATCACAGAAACCCCACAGTGCAGATAGAGGCCATTTCGGCCCATCGAGCCTGCACCGACACATATCCCACCCTAGCCCCGTAACCCCACGTATTTAATCCCCCTAACATTAAGGGTCAATTTATCATAGCCAATCAACCTAACCCGCACATCTTTGGACTGTGGGAGGAAACCGGAGCACCCGGAGGAAACCCACGCAAACACAGGGAGAATGTGCAAACTCCATACAGACAGTCACCCGAGGCCAGATTCGAACCCGGGTCCCTGGTGCTGTGAGGCAACAGTGCTAACCACTATGCCACCGGGCCGAATGGCCTGTTTCTTCTGTGTAATTCTATGTAATTGAATGGAATGACAGAACAGGTTCGAGGGGCTGAATGGCCTACTCCTGTTCCTATGTTCCTCGGAACACTGGGGCTCTTTACTCTAGGAAAGAAAAGACTGAGGGGTGACCTGATAGAGATCTTTAAGATTATGAAGGCGTTTGATAGGGTGGATGCAGAGAAGTTTTCACTTGCAGGCGAGACCAGAACTAGGGGCCATAAATATAAGATCGTCACTAATAAATCCAACAGGAAATTCAGGAGAAAGCCAGAGAGTGGTTAGAATGTGGAACTCACCACCACAGGGAGTAGTTGAGACAAATAGCATAGAAGCATTCAAGGGGACATTAGGTAAGCACATGAGGGAGAAATGAATAGAAGGATATGCTGATGGAGTTAGATGAAGGAGGGTGGGAGGAGGCTTGTGTGGACCATTAACACCAGCATGGACTTGTTGGGCCAAATGGCCTATTTCTTTGCTGTTAGTACTTTGTAACATGAATGTAGGAATGATTATGCTAAAGTGCACAATATTGCCTCGATTATTTTGTACTGATTGAAATCCACAGAATTACTTGTAGGTGCAAGTGTCATATAGAGTCATAACGGCACAGAGGGAGGCCAATCGGCCCATCGAGTCCGTGCCGGCTCTCTGTAGAGCAATCCAGTCAGTCCCATTCCCCACTCTATCTCCGTAGCCCTGCAAGTTTATTTCCCTCAAGCGCCTATCCAGGCTCCCCTTGAAAACATTTAGTGTCGCCGCTTCCACCACTTGCGTCGGCAGTGAGTTCCAGGTCATCACCACTCGCTGCGTAAATTTTTTTCCTCACATCCCCCCTGTATCTCTTGCCCAAAACCTTAAATCTGTGTCCCCTAGTCTTTGTACCATCAACTTTCCCCGTCTAGCCTATCCAAACCTGTCATAATCTTGTACTCATTGATGCAGCAGACTCTTAGAGGCCTAATTGTCCTATGCTGTTCTCCACTCATTTTTAGAATATTTTTGTAGTTTATTATTGATCGGAGATGTAAAGATTTCATGGTGAGGTTCATGTAAAATCTATAGTTATTTAAAAAATAACCTGAAATATTCCCAGACAACATCATATTAACATAAAAATGAACACCAGAGAATGCTGGTCACACAGTGCGATCAATCAGCATCTCCCCCAGTTTCCAGTTCTGAGGACGTGTCTGTTGTGTATGTACCTTTAAGAGAAGAACTGATTTTATACTGCAGTACCGGTAGTGACCACACCTGTATATAAAGCCATAGCAGGCTTCTGTACTTCAGTCTTAAGTTACCCCCTGTTCAGTAAATACCTGTTATTATTGTTCTCCTGCAGTCCGTGTATTATTGATACTCGGACACTACACTGGCGACGAACAGGTTTGAACTCACCTGCAGTACTGCATCACCTCACGGGGATCTTTCCCTGAGAAGAAACTTCTTGGAGGTCGAAGTCAGAGCAACGGGTGTCGACCGGGGCAACCGCCCAAGGATCCATCGGAGTTCGGAGAATTGCAGGGGAGGCTGTGGAGAGCTGAGCTTGGCTCCCCAGTCAAGGTGTTCCAGCAAATCATGCTGGTAGCAGGTAGTGTGCTGACCCTTCCGGACTGCGGCGGGCTCGAGCTCGATCGAGCAGCTCTGCAAAGGGGCCATGCAGCGTCGTCGGGAGGAAAGAGAGAGAGAGAGGGTGGAGCGCACAGGGCGCGGTCGTTGCTCAAGAACCGGGCAGCGTAGAGAAAATAAAATGAGGGGAAGGAAAAGTGATACGCGCCGAAGCTGCGGGTCGCCGCCATTACCCTGTAGAACGCTAGGAGCAGCGTGGCAGCAAGGGGAAGAAGGAAAAGCGCGGGAGGCGCCATTTTATTCCATTGGGGAAGAAGGAAAAGCGCAGGAGGCGCCATTTTAAATCACCCAAGATGCCGAAGAGTGGCAGTATCACTGCTTTCGACAACGAGGTAGAAGACTGGACCACGTATGTGGAAAGAATTGAAGTGTACTGCAAAGCAAATGAGGTGGCCGATGGAAAGAAGGCGTCGGTATTATTAAATTTGATGGGCGCGAGAACGTACGGCCTATTGCGGAATTTAATTACCCCAGCTAAACCAATGGAGAAAAGTTTTGAAGAGATTGTTAATATCTTACAGGAACACCTAAACCCTACACCGCTGCTGATAGCAGAAAGATTCAAGTTCCATAAAAGAAACCAGCACAAAGATGAGAGCAATGCTGAATATCTTACGGAACTACGCAAGTTATCAAAGCACTGCCAGTTCGGAGCAGGACTGGCAGACACCTTACGGGATAAGTTTGTCTGCGGGCTCCAGAGTGAAGGAACCCAGAAACGACTACTTTCGGAAAAGGACCTGAAGCTAGAACAGGCTTTCAGCGTGGCAGTATCCTATGAAGCAGCAGCACGGGGAGCTGCGGAAATACAACAGAAACCACAACAATACAGTGAAAACGAAATGGCGTATGGAGCAGAAAAGTGCTATTGCTGCGGCAGAACAACCCATGATCAGAAGGACTGCTGGTTTAAGGACAAAGTATGCAGGCAATGTGGGAAAATGGGACACATAGCAAGAGTCTGCAGGTCGGGAAAGAAAACCAACACTACAAGAACTACTAAGGAAAAGTACAAGAAAGTAAAGAAATTGACAGACAGTAGTTCGGGAGATCAGGAGAGTGATAATGACTCCGGGAGCAGGAGACTAAGCTGTCTAAAGTTACACAACGTGATCGCAAAGGAGGATCACCGAACCATTTGGGTCACCCTCATGATAGCAGGGTCCCCAGTAAAGATGGAATTAGACACAGGATCAGCCCTAACTGTCATGAATCGACGAGACTATGAGCGGCTATTCTCACACATACCCTTGAAGGACACGTCCATTGTATTGAAGACATACACGGGGCAAAAAGTCTACCCCAGAGGAAAAATAAGGGTGCCATTTAAATACAACGGCAAGGAAACACAGAAACTGTATCTATATATACTACAAGATGGAGGACCACCATTATTGGGATGTGAATGGATCCAAAAAATACAATTGGATTGGCATTCCATTCAGGCGCTAACTGTGACTGACAAAAAGGATGATGACGTCACACCTGGACGACTGTCAAAAATTCTAACTGACGCAAAAGAGGTGTTCCAACAAGGACTTGGGACTCTAAAAGGAGTAATGGCAACGATAAAAATCGAAGATAACGCAAACCCAAAATTTTTTAAGGCCAGACTGGTACCGTACGCGATCCGCCCAGCCGTTGAAGCAGAGCTGGAGAGTCTGGAGCGTTCGGGTGTGCTGTCCAAGGTGGACTGGAGCGAGAGGGCCACACCCATCGTTCCTGTAATGAAGAAATCATTGAGCAGCACGCCTGGGGAGCCGAAGAAGGTTCGCATCTGTGGGGACTTCAAGGTAACTGTGAATCCAGTCCTGCACACAGTACAATATCCACTTCCACGGATAGAAGATATTTTCGCCTCACTATCTGGAGGGAAACGCTTTACAAAGATTGATCTGGCCCAAGCGTATCTACAAATGGAGGTGGAAGAAGCATCTAGGAAATACCTCACGATAAACACTCACAAAGGCCTTTACCAGTACAATCGACTGGTATTCGGGGTAGCATCAGCCCCGGCTATTTGGCAGAGGGCGATGGAACAAGTCCTGCAAGGGATCCCGGGGACCCAGTGTTATTTGGACGACATCCTGGTTACGGGCGAAAATGAGAGTGAACACGTTGCCAACCTGGAGCAGGTGCTCACTAGATTACAGGAATATGGGCTACGAGCCAACCGCCCCAAATGCGAGTTCTTCAGGAGACAAATCTCGTATTGTGGCCACATGATTGATGAGGAAGGGTTGCATAAGTCGCCAGACAAGATTGAGGCTGTAGTCAAGGCTCCAGCACCGGAAAATGTGTCGCAACTGAGGTCGTTCCTCGGGTTGGTGAACTACTACCATAAGTTCTTGCCGAATTTATCTACAATTCTGCGCCCACTGAACGCCCTGCTGCAAACTGGAGTAACATGGAAATGGAGTGATGAGTGTAAGCGTGCCTTTCAGAAATGTAAATGCCTAATCACTTCAAAAGAAGTATTGGCCCACTACAATCCAACACTACCGATTTGGTTGGCATGTGATGCGTCTCCCTACGGCATCGGAGCGGTGCTGTCACACAAATTCCTTGACGGTTCAGAGAGGCCAATAGCCTTTGCGTCGTGCTCGTTAACCTCAGCTGAGCGTAACTATGCCCAGATTGACAGGGAGGCCCTCAGCCTGGTGTGGGGGGTGAAGAAGTTCCATCACTATCTGCACGGGCAGAAATTCACCCTACTGACTGATCATCAGCCCCTGGTCTCCATTTTTAACCCAAAGAAGGGTGTTCCGGTGATGACGGCGCAACGGCTGCAAAGATGGTCACTTCTTCTAGGGGCACATCAGTATGACATAGAGTACAAGGGTACGAAACAGCATGGAAATGCTGATGGGCTGTCGCGCCTACCGTTGCCTACAGTAGAGGAAGCACCTGCAGTGGACCCCGTTGAGATATTCCATGCGACCATAGTCGAATGTCTACCTGTTACAAACTCAAGTATAGAGAAGGAAACCCGAAATGACCCGACACTCTCTCGGGTCTATGATTTGACGGTGAAGTTATGGCCAGCACATGGCGACTCACTGTTGCCAGCATTCTCGCCAAGGAGAGAATAGCTGTCAGTGTGCCGGGGGACCTTGATGTGTGGATCCGAGTGGTAACTCCACCCAAGTTGAGAGATAGAGTGCTCAATGAGCTTCATGAGGGTCATCTGGGAGGGGTAAAAATGAAAAGCCTAGCCAGGGCGTTTGTGTGGTGGCCGGGAATCGATAAAGAAATCGAGGATATGACCAAGAGATGCACAGGAAGCCAGAAGGTCCAAAACGCTCCACCACAGGCCCCGCTACATCAATGGGAGTGGCCCTCATCTCCATGGCAACGGGTACACATTGATTTTGCTGGTCCATTTATGGACTCCATGGCCTAGAAATTCAGTATAGCCACTTTTGGGGCGGTAAAGTCGGGCGGCCGCTAAAGTTTGCGCCCGCCGGAAAGTGGAGGCCACTTCGCCGATATTCAGTAGCTTTGGCCAAGGAGTTTGCTCGAGCGCTAAAACTGGCGTTGCACCCCTATCTTTAGGCGCTAAGCCGGCGGGGCAGACTGATACCGCCGAGGCCGGGCGCAGCGCAGGTGCGGTCATGTTTTGATTGACAGCAGACACCCTGGCGCCGGCCAGCTCTTAAAGGGGGAAGGGTCGACTTGGTCTGCTGCCACGCCCTGGATACTGCAGCCCTCCAGCTAGGCCTAAACACTGCTGCTGGAGAGAAATAGCACCAGCAAGGATGCAGAGGGCCCGTGAGCGAGCGCAGCGCTTCTCTGCCCATGATTTAAAGGTGCTGGTTAGGGCTTTGGAGAGGAGAAGAGATATCTTGTTCCCGGACAGTGGCAAGAAGGCTCCCAAGAGGCTGTACAGGAGAGCCTGGAGGGAAATCGGCCAGAGGGTCACAGCCAACAGCGATGTCCCCAGGACTGGTGACCAATGCCGGAAAAAGTTTAATGACCTCACTCGGTTGGTCAGGGTGAGTACCCTTTCCAGTGTCCTCCTCATCCTTGCATGTGCACCTCACATTATGGGCAAAGGGACCTCAAAGGCCTAATGGCCAGCCCTCCTCCAGCAGCTATGGCACTGGCATGAACATCAATAGCACTTTCTGCACTTTACACACTGGCCAAGCTATTCGACCATGGGAGGCAGTGCACACAACAACAGGGCACCACACTGGCCAAGCTATTCCACCATGGGAGGCAGTGCACACAACAACAGGGCACCACACTGTACTTAGAAGCCGCCCTTTCTCTTGCAGGCCAAGCTGGCCGAGAATCTGAAGAGCCGGACTGTCACCGGGGGAGGCCGTGCCCAGTTCCAGGAGCTCAGTGACCTGGAGGAGCGCGTGGGTCGACTCATGGGTGCCCGGGTGATTGGCCCCGTTGCAATTGGAGATGCCGACCCTGTGCTGGGCCCCAATGGTAAGGACATGACCGTTTGGACCTCTCTCGTTCCCCTTGTGCTTCAGATCTACATCCTTTGCCACTGTCCGACCAATGCGCATAATGCCACCACTCATGCCTCCCTCGCTGATGCCCTGTCCTCACTCTAAAGCTACTCTTGTGCCTTCCTGCTTTCAGCTGGTGAGGAGGAGGTCCCTGAAGCTGCGAGTGTCAGTCCCTCGGAACAGGAGGGCGACGAGAAGCAAGAGGAAGGCGGCACATCGGGGGCACCCTCATCCGCGCCAGGGGATGGCAATGGAGGGGACACGTCTTGCCTGGAGGAGAGCCAGGGGGAAGTGTTGCAGGGGGGTGTAGCTCCTGTGCCCAGTGGCGTCCAGCCACGCGGGAAGGGTCGGGCAGCACGGCTGCCTTCTCCCCAGTGGGGGGAAGTGTTGCAGGGGGGTGTAGCTCCTGTGCCCAGTGGCGTCCAGCCACGCGGGAAGGGTCGGGCAGCACAGCGGCCTTCTCCCCAGAGGGGGGAAGTGTTGCAGGGGAGTGTAGTTCCTGTGCCCAGTGGCATCCTGCCACACGGGAAGGGTCGGACAGCTCGGCGGCCTTCTCCCCAGAGGGGGGAAGTGTTGCAGGGGAGTGCAGTTGCTGGGCCCAGTGGCGTCCAGCCATGCGGGAAGGGTTGGCCAGCTCGGCGGCCTTCTCCCCAGAGGGAGAGTCCGGCCTCCAGTCCGGAGACGGTCCTCGCCCAGGAGGTGCGCCTCCTTGATCAAATGTCCGCGGACTCGGATCGTTGCCACACCGAGCTCATGGGGGTTGTGGCACGGTTGCCTGAGGCCATTGAGTCCCTGGCTCATAGTGTGGCCGATTTCGGGGCCTCACAGGCCAGGGGTCTTGAACAATTCGGGGCACCACAGGACGCGAGTCGGGCAGAATTCAGGGCATCACAGGACGCGAGTCGGGCAGAATTCAGGGCATCACAGGACGCGAGTCGGTCCGAATTCAGGGCAGCACAGGCAGCGAGTGGAGAGTTGACGAGTGGTGCCGTGCAGTCACTGACTGGTCTGATGCGGGCACAGACCAGGGCAGTATGGGCACTCACTGCTGCCACATTCGCTGTGTCACGCACACATCGCCAGGGCACCCGCCGCGCTGCTGCAGCACAGCGGTCTGGCCTTCACCAGATTGCTGTGCTTGCTGCAGTGCCAGCCCGGCCGACTGCCAGTGTCTCTGGCGGCCAGCGAGCGCCTGGCATCAGCCAGCTTGCCCCCATTGCTGCAGCCGCCACTGCCACTCCCCCAGCAAAGCTGCGACGAGCTGCTGGAGAGACTGATGCTGCCCAGCCACAGCTGCAGCAGTCAGCAGCTGGCCCCTCCAGGGCCGGAGCTCGTCTAGGCCGACCCCCAAGGGCATCTGCCATCACGCATTGTGCCCCTCAGGAGCCTTCCCCCAGCCTTGCAACACCCACAGGGCCCAGGTTGAGGCGGAGCAGCAGGTCGGCCAGGGGCCGGAAAAGCCTGGACAAGGACTCGCCCTCTCGGCACACAAAGTAGAGTGTGTTGCCAAATGTTTTTTTATATGGGGGTGTTTGTGTTCTGTATGGGGGGGTTTGTCTTGGTAAGGCCGAGGATGAAGGCCATTTGGATGGACAAGTTTTGTTATTCCTCCCCAGGTTGTGGGAGTGAGATATGTTTTTGACTGTTTTTTGGGGGTGTTGTCTGTTTTTGGGTTTCATGTGGGAAGGGCCCTGAGTTTGTTCAATAAAGCTTTTTCTTTATTCAGCTTGTCCATGTGTGATGTTTCAAGTGGTTGCTGCGTTAACCGGCTGAGGGCTTGCGGAGCGGCTGCATTCATGTGCCTTCATTGCCACAAGCCATTCCCTGACAGGGGGCCTAGAAGTGTCGTTCAATAAGCCGCCGACGGACGGCCCTTGGACCTTGTGGCTCCCTCCTGGGCTGGTACTCCTCCTCCTCCTCCTCCTCCTCCTCATGGTCCTCCTGCTCATCCTCCTGAGGTGGTGGTCCAACGTGAGGTGGCAGTGCCTGAGTCCTGCGGATAGCCAGGTTGTGCAGCATGCAGCAAACGACGACGAACTGGGAGACTCTATCCGGCGAATACTGTAGAGATCCGCTGGAACGATCCAGGCAGCGGAACCGTTGCTTGAGGATGCCAATCGTTTGCTCTATGATGTTCCTTGTGGCTTGATGGCTTTCGTTGTATGCCTCCTCAGCAGGGGTCCTGGGCGCGCGGAGCGGGGTCATGAGCCATGTACACAAAGGATAGCCTTTGTCCCCGATAAGCCATCCTCTTGGGGGAGGCTGTGCCTGGAACATGTCAGCCACAGTAGTCTGGCGCAGGATAAATGCATCGTGGCTGTTGCCTGGAAAGCGGGCATTGACAGCTAGGATGCGCTGCCTGTGGTCACACACCAGCTGTACATTGAGGGAATGATAGCCCTTCCGGTTGCGGTAATCCTCGGCATTGTCGATAGGTGCCCGCATAGCCACATGCGTGCAGTCAATGGCGCCCTGCACCATGGGGAAGTCGGCGATCCTCGCAAATCCGACTGCACGCTGCTCCTGCCTCTCTAGGGTCATGGGGAAGGAGATGAATTGGTGTCTCCTTGCGAAAAGGGCATCGGTGACCTGCCGGATGCAGCGATGCATGGCGAACTGGGAGATGTTCGCTATGTCCCCAGCAGCGGCTTGGAAGGAGCCGCTTGCATAAAAGTTCAGAGCCACCGTGACCTTCACTTCCACCGACAGAGACGTCCTGCACATCAGCTGTGGACGCAGATCTCTGTGAAGCAGCTGGCAGATCTCTGCAACCACCTCCCTTCTGAAGCGCAGCCTCTTAACACAATGCGCGGCAGTCATGGTGAGATAGGACACCTGCTGGCGGTATTCCCTGAGTGGGTAAGGCCTACGTTGCCGACGCCTGATGGCCCCTCTGTGTCTAGGCATGGCTGCCCCTCTCACACAGCGTCTGCGAGCCCTTCGCACATAATGCTGGAACTGAGGGTTGGAACCCCATGCAGCCCCCATAATATACTTGCAAACAGTGAAATCACAATGAGTCAAATTTCCAAGCTCTGGCCAGAAGCCAAAAATACCTCTCCTATGTTGGCCCAAATCAGTAAGGTCTCTTCCTTGGTCTCTGTCCAGAAATCCGTAGCACTAAAGTCATTGCAGCAAAATGGCTGGCCTTTATAGTTCAGTCTAAGTGCCCTTTAATTAGCGCTCCCCGAGGCCCGCAGGGCCTCTGCTGCGTTCCACTTCACAGTTCTTAACAGCGCCACGCCCACATTGGGCGGGCGCCATTGAAGTTCCGGTTTGGGGCGCACAAACGGCGTTGCACGACGAAATGACGTCATAAGCTGCGCGTGCAGCTGAGCGCGCGCAAACACTTTGCGCCGGCGCTAAATGTCAACTGAAGTTGGGCGTAGGCGCAGATTGGTCTGCACCCGGGCGCTAAGTGCCTAGCGCTCGAAATCTACTCCTCTTATGGCACTAACGGCTGGCGAACGCAACTGAATTTCTAGGCCCATGTTTCTAATCGCCGTGGACGCCCATTCGAAATGGCCAGAGGTCATCAAAATGTCCTCCACCACCACGGAGAAAACTATTGCAGTCCTACGGGCCATCTTCGCCAGGAATGGCTTGCCAGAACAGATTTGCTCCGACAATGGGCCACAGTTTGTGTCCGAGGTTTTCCGGAGGTTTCTGAGGAATAATGGGGTGAAACATTACACATCTGCCCCATATCATCCAGCCACAAATGGATTGGCTGAGAGGTTTGTTCAGACCTTTAAAAAGGCAGTAAAGGCGATGTATAATGACGACATACCACTACAACACAAGGTGGATAATTTCTTGTTTGCTTACCGGAATGCGACACATGCAGTCACCAACCAAGCTCCAGCCATAATGTTCTTCAACTGAAGGCTAAGATGTCGCCTGGATTTGCTCAAACCAAACATAAGACGAGATGTTGAGGATAAGCAATTCCAGCACAACCAGGAGCTTCAAGATAGGGCAACCAGCCTTGTCCCGCGACTACCGAACAGAAAATTGGCAGCCAGGAACGATATGCACACAGCAGGGACCACTAATGTACACAGTGGACGTTGGAGAGAGCATCGTGAGACGCCATGCTGACCAGATTCTAGAGTCACAGGAACAAGCCAAAACCATACCACGAGCATGTGCACCTGGTAATAAACCCGAAGTACAGATTGCGTCTACCTCAGAAGCAGTGGTATTGGAAGCTGACTAACCAACCAATGACAATGAGCCAGAATCGACTCCGTCGCAAGAACAGGATACTCGAGAAAGGCGCTATCCAGTCAGGATCAGGAAGCCTCCTCAAAGACTGAACTTATAAATGATTATTTCAGTTGATGTATATAGTACAGAGAAAATTGCAATTGTAATTAGTTATTATTTAGTTGTTAAATGAATGTTATGTACTGTTTATCTAAAAGAGGAGGAATTGTTGTGTATGTACCTTTAAGAGAAGAACTGATTTTATACTGCAGTACCGGCAGTGACCACACCTGTATATAAAGCCATAGCAGTCTTCTGTACTTCCGTCTTAAGTTACCCTCTGTTCAGTAAATACCCGTTATTATTGTTCTCCTGCAATCCGTGTATTATTGATACTCAGACACTGCAGTGTCCATACCCAAAACATTAGCCGGTTGCAGCAATGACCAGCTTTTTCTGTTCGATATCGCACTTACATCATTTAATTGGGATTTCCATGTACTGTGGCCATGATTTCACCGAACGAGGCGGGTCTGGGGCGGCTGGGATCGATGTCGCGGTCCCAGCCCACTGCCAACTGCAGCCCACACTCTCCAAGCGATTTTTTGTTGATTGGGCTTATTAAGCCTGCCCTGTGAGGTTCCCGGCCAATTAATAGGAAGCGGGTCTGATGACAACATTTGATGACGCGTCATCAGCCGGTTTCCTTAAAGGGGCCATGTCCAAATTGATTATGACAGTTCTGCTGTCAGTATTCTACAGCATTGAGGTGCTGCAAACACTGACAAGCACTGCATAAAGGTGTACGGCTGCACCCAGGCTCTCCCATGATTCCCTCCATATGCTTATGCTTATGGAGGGCGTCACAGCATGCAGGGAGGTTCTCTTCCCTTCAAATAGGTGGAAGAGACCTCCCCAGGAAATCAGCGCAGCCTGGTTACACATTACACAGGAGGGCACAAGCAAGGATGTCATTAGAAGGACCTGGCTGCAGTGGTGCAAGCCTTTCAGTGATCTGAGCAGATCACAAAACGCTACTGCCAAGCCACACTCAACCTCATCCTGCTGTGCCACTCATCACATCCCCATCACCCTGCCTTCCCTACCCTACACCTGCACATCTTTACTCATACCAACTTACCTTGCACTGCCACCCTGTGAAGGAATAAGCAATATACCTATTCAGAAAAATACACCATCCTATGAAAGTATTTTGATTTTATTGTAACATGACAAACTTGGCTTGGAAATCTAAAAACCTAACAATGGAAAAGCTGTAAACAGCATACAGGATATTGAGATAAGATAAGTTGTTGACATTGAAACAGAAGGTTAGAGGTTCCAGAAAGTCTGAAGCCTTGGAAAGAACACAATAGTATACCCTGTTAAAGTGTCTTAAACCAACACATTGGAAAGAATCACATAAAATTAAAGAAACATATGCATTCATAAAAATAACATCAAATGAAACACGGAGACATGAACCAGTGTTACAAACAGTTGAGGTAACTAAGAAGACAATGGTGCATTGGTTGAGGTGTTTTTAATTTACATGTTGTAAAAAGATACAAACAGAAGACTTTGGTAAGAATGACATCAAATAGGTGCACCAGCTATCACATTGTTTTTATGATGAGCTTTGAACATCTAAAGGTAGAGACACAATTCTTAATGCTACAAGCTGGTCTGACTGTAAGAATAGCAAAAGTCAGCAGAAAAATGACTTGAGATAATTAGCTTACATCAGCAGAAAACTTCAAAGGAAATACCACTGAAAAAGGGTATAAAAATTGAACATTCAAATCGGAAGATAGATTCGCTTGAAGGGGCAAAGCGATTCTCGGCTTCAGAGGCAAGCTCTGTAAGTCTACAACTCTTTGAGTCTCGGGGATCAAAAAGGTATAGTATTTGATTTTGGTGGATATACTGGAATAAGACTAAGAAATGTAAAAATGTAACGAAGTTAAGATTTGAGAATAAGGATCTCTGATAATAAGAATTGTAAGCTTTTTCTATTTGGAACTGTTAATGTTGCGATTGAAACACCTACTGTAATTACATGTCAGTTCTTTAATAATTCTATATATTTTTTAGAATTGTCTCACATAGCACTTCTGTATCAAACTTGCAAACTCAATCTTTGTATACTCTTTGGTGAGGAGTTGCAGAATACTAGGGGAGTTTTCCGGACCCTCATAATATCCGGAGGGTTACAGTCTAGCTAAACTTATTAAAAATGCTATCTGGAAGACGGTAACATCTTCAGGCTATTCCTTTCCATTAGGGAGAGATATTCTGGACCTTTAGACCCAATTAAGCATCTTTAGGCTTCGGCTATCTCTAACTTTAGTTGAAAATGAACGTCTGGGGAATACGCCTGATCCGGGGTAGCCCAAAAGGGGCTAGGAGTAGTAATAATCCTTTCACCCCATCCCTCTCTATCTACAGTATCACTTCCCCATTTCACTAGCCACCCCTCACACTCACCCTCAAACTACTGCAATCATATCAACTAACAACACACAAGGGTAGGCACCTGGGTGGTTTAGCCAATGTGAAGTATCTGTTAGTGTGTTGTCAAACATTGAAATCTATATTTTCAACACTTTACCTATTTGGACAGATCTGTGTTCACCTTTGGAAGTGTCTTAGTGAGTTCCAGTGAATGATGAGACATAACTTCCAACCCACCCCCTTCAAATTGTGATGAGTGTGAAAGGAATTTCTTGGACATTGTAGGGGTGTTTATGGTGCTGGTGTCAACCTGGCGCATCATGTGGCATCCAGGGTGTACAGCAACAAGTGAAGTAAATCTGGCCATAGTGATGCCGTCCCGGGCCTCCTGGGCAGCAATGTTGTCGGATGCTGATGCCCTGTGTCCTGTGCAGCATCAGGTGATTGTGGAGTAGGTTGTTATTGTTGTTGGTGATGTTGGTGTGCCTGGTGATGTTGATGCTGGGGCTGATTGTGGAGGGATTCAGAGGACCAAGGTGAGATTTTTTCAAGGGCACTGATGTTGCTGGAACAGATGGCAGCTGAAGTTGAGATGACAGAAGCGATCTGTCAATGGTGAGAGAGCTTGCTCCAAGGAGGTGACAGTGGATAGAGGGTTTACTCCAAACACTTTCAAACTGCATAAAGCTCAAAAGTGTCTTCCAAGTCCTGAAAGCTCAAGCTTCTGACATTGGAAAGTGAACAGCTGTGAAATGATAGCTTTCATACCACTTTTGCAACTGTCACCTAATCATAGCAATGGGGAGACATATAGAACCCAACCTACTTACCAGACATGATTTTCGAATGACGGGAACCCCGTTAAAAAAGTGGTAAAATAGAAATAGGCTGGCAAAATAGTAGTTAAAAAGCATTTAACTATCTTAAATGCCTCCCCCGCCGATTGGTATAGGGTCTGTTCTGAAATCGCAGACCCAACATTTTGGAAAGTTACATGGAGGCGGGTTTGGAGCGGGTTCCCAATCCGCTGTCAATCATTTCAATTTTGACAGCGGACCCACCTCCAAACCCACACTCTAAGTGCCAGCAAAATTCAGCCCTGTATGTCTTTGTAAGCCTTGAACCTTGCAGAATGAAACTCCATCGTTGAATTTTTGTACAATTCTATCACTAAAGTAAAAGCATAATTTAATGGCCACAGTGCATGCAATGTTATGGAGCATGGAACAATGTAGTGATCGCCTTGGAACTCATTTTTGCTTCATGTTAAAAAGATAACTGCTGTAGTAATATGCCTGTGGTGATTATTCCTTGTTTAGTAAAAGTATTGTGATTGGTTGTTTGTTAACTGCCTTGGGATATATGTTGTAATCTCATTGGTAGTTGATGATCACATGATGTGTTGTGGCCACCTTAAATTCAGTTCTTTTCCAGCTTTGGTTGGGACTGGATGTGGGAAGATGTGCTGCAGATTTTAAAGTTAATAAAGCCTAGCTTTGGAAGGCAAATCTATTCTTTATTTCAATTTATTAACTTTATGTTAGAATGGAGCGATATCTTCAACCAGAACGATTCAAGGCTGACCCCAATTCTGCTGGGGTGGATGATAAATGGAAACGTTGGTATTGTACATTTAAAAACTTTTTGGGTGTGTTGGATCAAGAGTCTCTAAATAAGCTGAATATGCTGATCAACTACATTGCTCCGGATGTATATAAATATATTTTGGACTGTAAAACTTATGAAGTGGCTATTTCTACATTGGAAAAGATTTTTGTTAAACCAAAGAATGAGGTATTTGCACGTCACCTTCTATCTGCCCATAGGCAGCAGGTGGGAGAATCTTTGGATACTTATTTACAAGCACTTCGGTGCCTTAGTGTTAACTGTAATTATAAGGCCGTGACGGCTGAAGAATATAAGGAAGAATATGTACGGGATGCTTTTATTAATGGATTACTGTCTAGGTCAATTCGTCAGCGGTTGTTAGAAAATAAGACTTTGGATCTTAAAAGTGCTTTTGAGCAAGGTTCTACATTGGATGTGGCTCAGAGAAGTTCGGATTCTTATGCTCTTTTTAATCAGCCTGCGACTATGGCTTCGGCAGTTTCGGATGAAAAGGAATTATGTGGACTTAATGGGAGTGGTTTACTAGATTCTGAAACAGTTTCTACTTCGGCGGCTGTTGCCTCTAGGATTCAGAAGTGTTATTTTTGTGGGAATATCCGGCACCCTCGTCTGAAGTGTCCTGCTCGGGAGGCTGTGTGTAGTAAATGCGGCAAGAGAGGTCATTATGCACGCGTGTGCAAATCATCAGGTTCAATTACCTCCTCCTCTCCTGGTGTGGGAGGGCCCTCCTCCACTACCTCCTCTGTGACTATTCAGCCTTTAGATAGGGCGTTTATTGCATCAATTTCTGCTGCATTTGCTCATGGCCTAAACAAAGCTATAGTTACGGCTCAAGTTAATGGGTTGGAAGTGAAGGCCCTTATAGATACGGGCAGTACTGAGAGTTTTATAAGTCTTCAGTTTGCGAAGGAGAAGCATTTGAAAATTTTGCCTGTTACGTATCAGGTGTGTATGGCTCAGACGACCCTTACTTCACAAATAGCTGGTTGTTGCTTTGTGAAAATGATTCTTCTAGGTAATACGTATACTGATATACGCCTATCTGTTTTGCCTAATCTCTGTGCGGATATTTTGATTGGACATGATGTGCTTCAGTTACACGAGTCTCTTAGTCTTTCATTTGGAGGGACCAAGCCACCTTTATCTATTTGTGGATTAACCTCTTTATCTATTTCTCCATTATCACTTTTTTCCAATTTGATGTCGGATTGTAAGCCAATTGCTACCAAGTCAAGAAGATATAGTAGTCAGGATAGAGAATTTATTAATTCTGAAGTTCAACGTCTCTTATTGGAAGGAATCATTGAACCTAGTTGTTCGCCTTGGCGAGCACAGAACATAAGAACATAAGAACATAAGAACATAAGAAATAGGAGCAGGAGTAGGCCAATCGGCCCCTCGAGCCTGCTCCACCATTCAATAAGATCATGGCTGATCTGATCCTAACCTCAAATCTTCTATCACTCTGCATCCACCCGAACCCATGTGATCTCCCGGGAGAGGCGAAAAACCAGATAAAGACCCAATGGCCAATTTGGGAGAAAAAAATCTGGGAAATTCCTCTCCGACCCATCTAGGCGATCGAAATTCTTCCAGGAGATCACTCTGTCCCTATATTTTCTACAGTACTTACCTTCTGTAAAGGCGATCTCCACCCCAGCCAGGAACAGGAATAAAACCATCTCCTGAAATCTAACAGAATTAGAACACAGTAGGAGCAGAACAAGGCTACACGGCCCCTGGGCCCGCTCCACTACCCACAGGGCCATGACCATTCCGAACCCAGACTCATGTCCAATTTCCTGCCCGCTCCCCGTAACCCTTTATTCCCTTTACTTCTAGGAAACTATCTATTTCTGTTTTAAATTTATTTAATGATGTAGCTTCCACAGCTTTCTGGGGCAGCAAATTCCACAAACCTACCACCCTCTGAGTGAAGAAGTTTCTCCTCATCTCAGTTTTGAATGAGCAGCCCCTTATTTTAAGATTATGCCCCCTAGTTCTAGTTTCACCCATCATTGGGAACATCCTCACCGCATCCACCCGATCAAGCCCCTTCACAATCTTATATGTTTCAATAAGATTGCCTCTCATTCTTCTGAACTCCAATGAGTAGAGTCCCAATCTACTCAACCTCTCCTCATATGACCACCCCCTCATCCCCGGGATTAACCGAGTGAACCTTCTTTGTACTGACTCGAGAGCAAGTATGTCTTTTCTTAAGTATGGACACCAAAACTGTATGCAGTATTCCAGGTGCGGCCTCACCAATACCTTGTACAACTGCAGCAATACCTCCCTGTTTTTATATTCCAACCCCCTAGCAATAAAAGCCAACATTCCATTGGCCTTCTTGATCACTTGCTGCACCTGCATACTAACTTTTTGAGTTTCGTGCACCAGGACCCCCAGATCCCTTTGTACTACAGTACTTTCCAGTTTCTTGCCATTAAGATAATAACTTGCTCTATGATTTTTCCTGCCAAAGTGCATAACCTCACACTTTCCAGTATTGTATTCCATCTGCCAAATCTCTGCCCACTTACTTAGCCTGTCTATGTCCCTTTGCAGGTTTTTTATGTCCTCCTCACTCACTACTTTCCGTCCCATCTTTGTATCATCTGCAAACTTTGATATGTTACACTCGGTCCCCTCCTCCAAATCGTTAATGTAGATTGTAAAGAGTTGGGGACCCAGCACTGACCCCTGCGGAACACCACTAGTTACTGGTTGCCAATCTGAGAACGAACCATTTATCCCAACTCTCTGCTTTCTGTTAGAGAGCCAATCCTCCACCCATGCCAGAATATTACCCCCAATCCCGTGATTTTTTATCTTGAGCAATAATCTTTTGTGTGGCACCTTGTCAAATGCCTTTTGGAAGTCTAAATACACTACGTCCACTGGTTCCCCTTTATCCACCCTGTATGTTACTTCCTCAAAAAACTCAAGCAAATTTGTTAAACATGACTTCCCCTTCATGAAACCATGCTGAGTTTGCCCTATTAAATTATGTTTATCCAAATGTCCCGTTACTGTCTCCTTAATAATGGACTCTAACATTTTACCAACCACAGATGTTAGGCTAACAGGTCTATAGTTTCCAGCCTTCTGCCTACTACCCTTTTTAAATAATGGTGTTACATTAGCAGTTTTCCAATCTGCCGGGACCTTTGCTGAGTCCAGTGAGTTTTGGAAAATTATTACCAATGCATCCACAATCCCTACTGCTACTTCCCTCAAGACCCTGGGATGCAAGCCATCAGGTCCAGGGGATTTATCCGCCTTGAGTCCCATTATTTTACCAAGTACCACTTCCTTAGTGATTTTAATTGTATTTAGTTCCTCCCCCCCTAGAGCCCCCTGTTTGTCCAGTGTTGGGATATTCTTAGTGTCCTCTACTGTAAAGACTGATACAAAATAATTGTTCAGTGTTTTTGCCATCTCCATGTTTCCCACCATTAATTTCCCGGTCTCATCCTCTAAGGGACCAACATTTACTTTAGCCACCCTTTTTCTTTTTATATACCTATAGAAACTTTTACTGTCTGTTTATATATTTTTTGCTAATTTACTTTCATAATCTATCTTCCCTTTCTTAATCAATCTTTTTGTTATTTTTTGCTGTCTTTTAAAGACTTCCCAATCTTCCATCCTCCCACTAGATTTGGCTACCTTATATGCCCTTGTTTTTAGTCGGATACTATCCTTAATTACTTTACTTAGCCACGGATGGCTATCTTTTCTTTTACACCCTTTTTTCCTCAGTGGAATATATTTTTCTTGGAAGTTGTAAAATAACTCCTTAAATGTACACCACTGGTCATGTACCGTCTTACCCTTTAATCTATTTTCCCAGTCCACTCTAATTAATTCCGCTCTCATACCTTCATAGTCTCCTTTATTCAAGCTCAGCACGCTTGTTTGAGATACATAGATACATAGAAGATAGGAGCAGGAGTAGGCCATTCGGCCCTTCGTGCCTGCTCCGCCATTTAATGAGATCATGGCTGATCCTTTAATTCAGTATCCCGTCCCCGCCTTCTCTCCGTAACCCTTAACCCCTTTTGCCCGTAGAAATATATCTAATTCCCTCTTAAATATATTTAATGAGCTGGCATACACTGCCCTCTGTGGCAATGAGTTCCACAGGTTCACCACTCTCTGAGTGAAGAAATTCCCCCTCATCTCTGTCCTAAATGGTTTAGCCCTTATCCTTAAATTATGTCCTCTAGTTCTGTTCTCACCCGCCAAGGGAAACATTCCTTCTGCATCCAGTCTGTCTAGACCTGTCAGAATTTTATACACTTCTATGAGGTCCCCTCTCAATCTTCTAAACTCCAGTGTGTACATCCCTAAACTACATAGTCTCTCCTCATAGGTCATTCCCGCCATTCCTGGTATCAGCCTGGTGAATCGCCGCTGCACCCCCTCCATGGCAAGAACATCCTTCCTCAGATGAGGCGACCAAAACTGTACACAGTACTCGAGGTGTGGTCTCACCAGTGCCCTGTACAGCTGCAGCAAGGTATCCCTGTTCCTGTATTCTAACCCTTTTGCTATGAAGGCCAGCATACCGTTTGCCTTCTTGACCGCCTGTTGCACCTGCATGCTCGCCTTCAGTGACTGGTGTACAAGAACACCCAGGTCTCTCTGTACTTCCCCCTCTCCCAATCTATTGCCATTTAAATAATAATTTGCCCTCCCGTTCCTGCACCCAAGGTGGATAACTTCGCACTTGTCCACATTATAGTGCATCTGCCATTTATCCGCCCAATCGCCCAGTCTGTCCAAATCGCTCTGGAGCTTCCTGGTCTCTTCCTCTGAGCCCACCCCCCCTCCTAGTTTAGTGTCGTCTGCAAATTTGGAAATGCTGCATCCGACTCCCTGATCCAGGTCATTAATGTAAATTGTGAACAGCTGGGGGCCCAGGACAGATCCCTGTGGTACCCCACTTGTTACTGCCTGCCATTCAGAAAATGAGCCGTTTATTCCAACTCTCTGTTTTCTATCTGACAGCCAGTTCCCTATCCACGCCAAAACTTTCCCCTTTATCCCATGAGCCTCAATTTTCCATGCTAATCTTTTATGTGGGACCTTATCGAAGGCCTTTTGGAAGTCCAGGTACACCACATCTACTGGCTCTCCCCCATCTATTCTACCAGTTACTCCCTCAAAAAATTCCAATAGATTAGTCAAGCACGATTTACCCTTTGTAAATCCATGTTGACTCTGTCCTATCCTGTCCCCATTTGCTAAGTGCTCCGCTATTTCATCCTTAATGATGGACTCCAGCATTTTGCCCACAACTGATGTAAGGCTTACAGGTCTGTAATTACCTGCTTTTTCCCTACCCCCCTTTTTGAATAGTGGGGTAACGTTAGCTACCCTCCAATCCATCGGCACTGTTCCCGAGTCTAATGAATTCTGAAAAATCATCCTTAGTGCATCCGCTATCTCTAGGGCCACCTCCTTCAGTACCCTAGGATGCATGTTATCAGGCCCTGGGGATTTGTCCACCTTCAATCCCTTTAGCTTCCTTAACACCATATCCTTAGAGATATTGATTTGCGTCAGTTCCTCCTTTGCCAATGTCCCTATTTTTCCCGATATCCCAGGGAGGTTTTTTGTGTCTTCCTTCGTAAAGACTGACCCAAAGTATGCATTTAGTTGATCTGCCATTTCCTTATTTCCCATTATATATTCCCCCGTATCTGACTGCAATGGACCAACTTTGGTTTTCACCAGTCTTTTCCTTTTGATATACTTATAAAAGCTTTTGGAGTTAGTTTTTATATTTTCCGCCAGCTTGTTTTCGTAAGCTATTTTGCCCCTCTTGATTATGCCCTTTGCCCTCCTTTGCTCTATCTTAAACTGTTCCCAATCTTCCGCTCTGGCGCTTTTTTTGGCTATTTTATACGCCCTATCTTTGGATTTTATGCTGTCTCTAATTTCCCCTGTTATCCACGGTTGAGTCACCTTTTTAGATTTCCTTTTATGCCAGATTGGTATAAACAATTTTTGCAATCCAACCTTCTCACCCTCTAATTGAATATGGAACTCAACCATGTTATGGTCACTCATTCCAAGGGGATCCTTTACTAGGACATTTTTAATTAATCCTGTCTCATTACACAGGACCAAATCTAAGGTTGCTTGCCCCCTGGTCGGTTCAGTTACATACTGCTCAAGAAACCCATCCCTAATACACTCAATGAACTCTTCCTCAAGGCTGCTCTGCCCAATTTGATTTGTCCAGTTAATATGATAATTAAAATCCCCCATAATTATAGCTGTTCCCTTATTACAAGCCTCAACTATTTCCTGATTAATACTCCGTCCAACAGAGTTGCAACTGTTCGGAGGCCTATAGACTACACCCACTAGTGTTTTTTTCCCCTTATTATTCCTTACCTCCACCCAAACTGTTTCACTATCCTGCTCCTTTGACCCAATATCATTTCTCTGTATTATAGTGATTCCTTCCTTTATTAACATAGCCACCCCACCTCCTCTCCCTTCCTGCCTGTCCTTCCTGATTGTTAAATAACCTGGTATGTTTAATTCCCAGTCATGGTCACCCTGCAGCCATGTTTCTGTAATGGCCACAAGATCATACCCATATGTCATTATTTGTGCCGTTAACTCATTCATTTTGTTACGAATGCTACGTGCATTCAGATAAAGAACTTTCAAATATGTTTTGTAACACTTAGTTCCTGTTTTTTCCCTTTTTAGTACTTTACTTTTTACTCCATACCTTCTGTCCCTTCCTGACACATTCTGTTTTTTAATTCCCCCATTGCTACCTAAGTCTATGACCTTCTCTGTTGTCATTTCTATGATTTGCTCTCTAGAAACCTCCCCCCCACTAATTAGTTTAAAGCCCTCTCTACAGCCCTAGTTATATGATTCGCCAGGACTCTAGTCCCAGCACTGGCCAAGTGGAGTCCGTCCCAACAGAACAGCTCCCTCCTGTCCCAGTACTGGTGCCAGTGTCCCAAGAAGCAAAACCCATTTCTCCCACACCAGTCTTTGAGCCACGCATTTAACTCTTTAATTTTATTTATCCTAGCCAAATTCGCTCGTGGCTCAGGTAATAACCCAGAGATTATTACCCTTGAGGTTCTGTTTTTTAATTTGACCCCTAGCTGCTCATACTCCTTTAACAGAACCGTCTTCCTTGTCCTATCTACGTCGTTTGTACCAACATGGACCACGACAACTGGATCCTCCCCCTCCCACTGCAAGTTTCTTTCCAGCCCAGAAGAGATGTCCTTAACCCTGGCACCAGGCAGGCAACACAGCCTTCGGGACTCCCGCTCTTGACTGCAGAGAACCCTATCTATCCCCCTAATGATACTATCCCCTACCACTACAACATTTCTTTTTACTCCCTCCACTTGAATGGCCCCCTGTACCACGGTGCTGTGGCCAGGTTGCTCATCCTCCCTGCAGTCCCCGCTCCCGCCCTCACAGGGAGTAAGAACCTCGATCCTGCTGGACAAGAACAAGGGCTGCGTCTCCTTCAACACTACATCCTGGATCCCTGTACCTTCCTCACTCGTAGTCACACCGTCCTGTCCCTGACCACGGACTACATCTGCAGTAATTAACTTCATAGGTGTGACCATCTCCTGAAACATAGAGTCCAGGAACTTCTCCCCCTCCCTGATGTGTCGCAGTGTCCGAAGCTCAGTCTCAAGCTCCATAACATGGAACTTGAGTTCCTCTAGCAGCAAACACTTGTCGCAGATGTAATCACCGTTAGCCTCAATGGGGTTCACTGGCTCCCACATCTCGCAACAGTAACACATCACCTGCTCCATTCTATATAATTAATTAAATTTCTTATTATTAGTTATGAAGACCCTGCCCGGATATATATGATAATATCACACCACTATTCAATAGGACTTACCAACTTAAAGGTATGAAAGAGAAGAGAAGGAAGAAAACCAACCAACCAGCTGTAGTTGTCACGACTAACGAGAGACACAAGAAACGAATGGTGATAGACTATTCCCAAACTATTAATAGGTATACTCAATTAGATGCGTACCCTTTGCCTAAGATTGATGAGCTTATCAACAAAGTATCTCAGTATAAGGTTTTTAGCACTATTGACCTAAAGAGTGCTTATCATCAGATTCCTATTGTTAAGAAGGATCAACCATATATGGCCTTTGAGGCTGGTGGGAAGCTGTATCAGTTTTGCCGAATACCATCTGGTGTTACTAATGGTGTTGCTTGTTTTCAACGGGCAATGGATGCTTTTATAAGTGATAACTCCCTCTCTGACACCTTTTCATACTTAGATGACATCACAGTGTGTGGCAAATCAAGGGTGGAGCATGATTCTAATTTAAAAAGATTCCTTCAAGCTGCGGAAAAAGTTGGTTTAACTTTTAACAAAGAGAAATGTATCTTTTCGACTACTGAGGTAAATCTATTGGGGTATATTATCTCGGGAAACAAGATTAAATCAGATCCAGAACGTCTGCGACCATTGATTGATTTACCTTGTCCTACTAATTCTAAGGCTTTGCAACGAGTTGTTGGACTGTTTTCTTATTATTCTAATTGGATTGCAAATTTTTCACGGAAGATCCGGCCTCTTATTCGGGTTACGACATATCCTCTATCATGGGAGGCCAGGACATGTTTTGAGAATTTTAAAAAGGATATTTTAGGAGCAGTTGTGCATTCTATTGATGAGCAGGTTCCCTTTGTGATCGAGACGGATGCTTCGGATTTTGCAATTGGGGCTACTCTGAACCAAAATGGAAGACCTGTGGGCCTAGAAATTCAGTTCGGACGCTATTGCGGCGCTAAAGTCGGGCGCTCGGCAAATTTAGCGGCCGCCGGAAAGTGCAGGCGAGCTCGCCGAAATTCAGTAGATTTGGCCAACTTTTTGGCCGAGCGCTGCAAAAGGCGTTGGAACCCTGTGTTCAGGCGCTAATCCGGCGATGCAGCCTGATAACGCCGAATCCGGGCGCAGCGCAGGTGCGATCATGTGGTGAGTGTCAGCAGACACCCTGATGCCGGCCAGCTCTTAAAGGGGGAAGGGTCAACTTTGACTGCAGCCACGCCCTGCATGCTGTATCCCTGCAACTAGGCCTCAGGACTGGTTGTGTACCAAATCAGCGCCTGGAGGTCATGGAGAGGGCCCGTGAAAGAGCCCAGCGGTTCTCTGAGCATGCGCTGGGTGTGCTCCTTCATGGGGTACGCAAGAGAAGACGGGTCGTATGCCCGGCTAGTGGCAGGAAGGCTCCCAGGAGCCAGTTCAGGGAGGCGTGGACCAAAATTGGCCGGAGGGTCTCCTCCAACTCCGATGTTCCCAGGAGTGCGGACCAGTGCCGCAAGAAATACAATGACCTATGTCGGCTGGTCAAGGTGAGTACCCTTTCCAGTGTTCCCCTCATCCTTGCATGTGCACCTCCCATTAGGGCCAAAGGGACATCAAAGGTCTAATGCCCAGCCCTGCTGCCGCTGCAATGGCACTTGCATGTTAATCAATAGCTCTTTCTGCACTTATCACACTGTGCAAGCTATTCCACCATGGGAGGCCTCACACACAGCAACAGGGCACCACACTGTGCAAGCTATTCCACCATGGGAGGCCTCACACACAACAACGGGGCACCACACTGTACTTAGACGCCCTCCTTTCTCTTGCAGGCCAAGCTGGCGAGGAACGCCAGGAGCCTGCGTGTCACTGGTGGAGGCCCTCGCGATTACCAGGAGCTAACGGTTCTGGAAGAGAGGGTGGCCCGACTGCTGCGTCACCCGGTGATTGGGCCTGTGGCGCTCGGCGACGCCGACCCTATACTGGAACCCACTGGTAAGGACAGGACCGGGTGCACCTCTCTCCTTGCCCTCGCGCATCAGATCTACATCCTTCCCCACTGGCCGAAAAATGCGCATAATGCACCAGTGCGGCCTCCCTCGCTGTCGGCCTGTCCTCACTCTAAAGCTACACTTATGCCTTCCTGCTTTCAGCTGGTGAGGAGGAGGTGCTCCCTGAAGCCCAGACAGCCAGGCCCTCGGAGGAGGAGGACGTCGAGGAGCAGCAGGAAGGCGCCACCTCAGGGGAGCCCTCCTCCGCTCCAGGAGATGGCAATGAAGGGGAGACGTCTGGTGTGCCGGAGAGCCAGGGGGAGGCGGGGGAGGGGAGCCCCGAACCTGGTCCCAGTGGCATGGACGCACGCGGCAAGGCTCCGGCGGCACACCAGCCTTCTGCCCAGAGGGGGGAGGCGGTGGAGGGGAGGGCAGAACCTGGTCCCAGTGGCGTGGCCGCACGCGGCAAGGCTCCGGCGGCACGCCAGCCTTCTGGCCAGAGGGTGGAGGCGCCCTCCAGTCCGGACTCGGACGTCGCCCAGGAGGTGCGCCTCCTGGACGAGATGTCGGCGGCGTCGGAGCGGCGGCACGTCGAAATCATGGAGGTGGTGGCACAGATGCCTCACGCCATCGAAAGCCTCGCACAAAGTGTGGTGGCTTTCGGCCAATCCCAGGCCAGGGGCCTAGAGCAATTCGCAGCAGCGCACGCCAGGGGGGTGGAGCTCCTTGTGGCAGTGCATGAGAGGGGGGTGCAACAACTCGAGGCAGCGCAGCACGCCAGTCGCCAGCTGAGAGGTGCTGTGCAGACAATGGCACTGCAGATGCGGGCACATGCCGGCGCAGTTGGGGCACTGACTTCTGCCACCCTCGCACTGGCGCGGAGGCATTGCCAGGCCAGCCGCCGCCCTGCTGCCGCACACCGGTCTGGCGACCAACAGTTTGGCGCGCTTGCTCCCCGGCCAGGCCGCCCGAGTGCACGTGTATCTGGCGACCAGCGCGCGCCTGGCATCACCCACCTTGTCCCCATTGGTGCAGGCGAGCCTGCCACTCCCCCAGCCAGGGTGCAAGGAGCTGCTGCAGCCAGTGAAGAGGGCCACCCACAGCTGCAGCAGCCACCAGCCGGCCCCTCCCGGGCCCGCCCTCGTGTAGGCCGACCCCCAAGGGCATCTGGCGAGACGCCTTGTCGCCCTGAAGATCCTTCCCCCAGCCTCGCCACAGCCTCACGGCCCAGCTTGAGGCGCAGCAGCAGGACGGGCCGGGGCAAAAGACGGCTGTCGACAGACTCGCCCTCTCGCCACACCGAATAGAGTGTGTTGAGCGAGGGTTTGGGTGATGCGGGGGCTTCTGTTCTGGGGGGCATTATGTGGTTTGGTTTTATGGGGGTGTTTGTGTTGTGGGGGGGGCTTGTTTTTGTTAGGCCAGTGACGAAGGCCATTTGGATGGTGATGTTTTGTTAGTCCTCCCCAGGTTTTGGGAGTGACAGAAGTTTGTGACTGTTTTTTGGGGGTCTTCTCTGTTTTGCTCTTCCATGTGGGAAGGGCCCTGAGTTTTTGAAATAAAGATGTTTATTTATTCACCATGTGCAGGTGTCATGTTTCAAGTGGTTGTTGGGTTAACCGGCTGAGGGCTTGCGGAGCGGCTGCGTTCAGTGGCCCAGGCCATTCCCTGACAGGGGGCCTAGAAGTGTCGAGCAATAAGCCCCCGGCGGACGGCCCTTGGACCTTGTCGCTCCCTCCTGGCCTGGTGCTCCTCCTCCTCAGGGTCCTCCTGCTCGTCCTCCTGAGGTGGTGGGGCAATGTCAGGTGGCAGTGCCTGAGTCCTGCGGATAGCCAGGTTGTGGAGCATGCAGCACACCACGACGAACTGGGAGACTCTATCCGGCGAATACTGAAGAGACCCGCCCGAACGATCCAGGCAACGGAACCGTTGCTTGAGGACGCCTATCGTTTGCTCTATTAGGTTCCTTGTGGCTTGATGGCTTTCATTATATGCCAGCTCCGCTGGGGTCCTGGGCGCGCGGAGCGGGGTCATGAGCCATCTGCACAAAGGGTAGCCCTTGTCCCCGATAAGCCACCCCCTTGGTGGAGGCTGTGCCTGGAACATGTCAGCCACAGTAGTCTGGCGCAGGATAAAGGCATCGTGGCTGCTTCCTGGGAAGCGGGCATTAACAGCTAGGATGCGCTGCCTGTGGTCACACACCAGCTGCACATTTAGGGAATGGTAGCCCTTCCGGTTGCGGTATTGCTCGGCATTGTGGATAGGTGCCCGCATAGCCACATGCGCGCAGTCAATGGCGCCCTGCACCATGGGGAAGCCCGCGATCCTGGCAAATCCAACTGCACGCTGCTCCTGCTTGTGTTGGGTCATGGGGAAGGAGATGAATTGGTGCCTCCTCGCGAAAAGTGCTTCGGTGACCTGTCGGATGCAGCGATGCGTGGCGAACTGGGAGATGTTCGCAATGTCCCCAGCAGCGGCTTGGAAGGAGCCGCTTGCATAAAAGCTGAGAGCCACCGTGACCTTCACTTCCACCGAGAGAGACGCCCTGGACATGAGCTGTGGCTGCAAATCTGCATGAAGCAGCTGGCAGATCTCTCCAACCACCTCCCTTCTGAAGCGCAGCCTCTTAACACAATGCGCCGCAGTCATGGTGAGATATGAGACCTGCTCCCGGTGTTGCCTGACTGGGTAAGGCCTACGTTGGCGACGCCTAATGGCCCCTCTGCGTCTAGGCATGCCTGGCCCTCTCTCAAAGCGTCTGCGAGCCCTTCGCACAAAATGTAGCAACTGAGGGTTGGCCCCCCATGCAGCCCCCATTACAAAGTTCCAAACAGCAAAATCACAAGGATGCAAATGTCAAAGCACTGGCTAGAAGCCAAAAATACCTCTCCTATGGTGTCCGAAATCAGTAATCTCTGTGCCTTGCTCTCTGTGCAGAAATCCAAACCAGTCAAGTCATTGCAGCGAAATGGCTGGCTTTTATGGGTGAGTGGATATGCCCTTTAATTAGCGCTCCCCGAATCCCACAGGGCCTCTGTTGAGTTCCATTTCACAGTTCTTAGCAGCGCCACGCCCACATCGGCCGGGCGCCACTGAATTTCCGGTTTGGGGCGCACAAACGGCGTTGCACGACGGAATGACGTCATAAGATGCGCGCGCAGCTGAGCGGGCGCTAACACTTTGCGCCGGCGCTAAAGCCCAGCTGAATTTCAGCGTAGGCGCAGATCCGGCGGTGCCCGGGCGCTAAGTGGATAGCGCCGGAAATCTGGCGCTAACGGCTGGCGCAAACAGCTGAATTTCTAGGCCGTGGCCTTTTTCTCACGTACTTTGAACAATAGTGAAAAAAGACATTCTTCAATATAGAGAGAGGCATACGCAATAGTAGAAGCATTGCGTAAATGGAGACATTATTTATCGGGGCGACATTTCACGTTGGTAACTGATCAAAAATCTGTGTCCTTTATGTTTGATGTTAAACATTTTAGAAAGATCAAAAATGATAAAATAATGAGATGGAGGATTGAGTTGGCATGTTACCATTTTGACATAGTTTATCGTCCGGGGAAGGATAATGTTGCTGCTGATGCACTGTCGAGGGCTTATTGTTCTGTGATTCACGGAGATACGCTTATTAATCTTCACAATGCCTTATGTCATCCTGGGGTTACGAAGATGATACATTTTGTACGCAGTAAGAACTTGCCTTTTTCAGTTGAAGACGTCAAGCGGATGACTTCATCATGTTCTATCTGTGCTCGGTGTAAACCGAATTTCTTTAAGCCTCAACGAGCTCATCTTATAAAGGCTACTTCTCCTTTTGAACGTTTGAGCGTCGATTTTAAGGGGCCTCTTCCTTCAACTACTCAAAACCGATATATATTTACTGTTGTGGATGAGCTTTCAAGGTTCCCTTTTGCTTTTCCTTGTGCAGATGTATCAGCTGCTACAGTTATTAAATGTCTGACTCAACTTTTTGTCATCTTTGGGATGCCTGCGTATATCCATTCGGATCAGGGAAGTTCTTTTATGTCTTCCCAGTTGAAGGAATACATTCAGAGTCGGGGAATTTCTACTAGTAGAACTACCCCGTATAATCCCCAGGGTAATGGACAGTGCGAACGATACAATGGGGTGATCTGGAAGGCAGTTATGTTGGCTTTGACATCCCGGAACCTTAAGAATACACAGTGGGAAATGGTACTGCCTGATGCTCTGCATTCCATTAGATCATTGCTTTCAACGGCTACTAATGTGACCCCCCATGAAAGGCTCTTTAACTATCCGTGGAGATCTACTACGGGATATTCGGTACCTTCATGGCTTACTATGCAGGGACCTGTGCTGCTTCGACGCCATGTTAGATTGTCAAAATATGATCCTTTGGTGGAGGAGGTGGAGCTGTTGGAGGCAAATTCCCAATATGCTCATATTCGATTCCAAGATGGGAAAGAAAGTACTGTTTCAATTAAAGACTTGGCTCCTTGTGGGGGCCAGCCCTCTTCTGAGGATATTAACAATAGTCATGATTCAGATAATGTGGATGCTGTTACAGATACTACGAATATTTCCAATCCGATTGCAGATAATTATACTTCTATTAGTCAGCCCTTGATAGATGTTTATGACCGTCCCAGTTTACCTTCTGATGGGATTTCTAATCCGGAAACCGTTGAAAATCGGGATATGGATAGCCTCCCTGCTGAAGATACTTCTGTGCCTTCTGGTGTGGGAGGGCAAGGAATTTCACCAAGGTTAAGAAGGTCGACACGAACAAGATATCCGGTCGACCGATTGAAAATGGACTTTTAAATTGATAGTAATGTTTTAAAATTGTTGAAATATTATAGTATATTGTTTTAGTTGAGAGATACTTAATACTTATGTGCAATGTTACTATTTGTTGTTGTTCACTTAGTATTGTGTCATGTGAACAGTTTTATTCTTGTTGTGCATAGTTTTAGTTGTAAATAATTAATTATAAATTGTAAAGGTTATTTAGGTTGAAGTATATTTTAAAAGGAGGGGTGAATGTGGTGATTATTCCTTGTTTAGTAAAAGTATTGTGATTGGTTGTTTGTTAACTGCCTTGGGATATATGTTGTAATCTCATTGGTAGTTGATGATCACATGATGTGTTGTGGCCACCTTAAATTCAGTTCTTTTCCAGCTTTGGTTGGGACTGGATGTGGGAAGATGTGCTGCAGATTTTAAAGTTAATAAAGCCTAGCTTTGGAAGGCAAATCTATTCTTTATTTCAATGCCCGATACACATATGCTTTCCTTCTTATTGCCGAATGTGTCAGCTTGCCTCAGTAGGTAGTACTCCCACTTCTGAGTCTGAAAGTTGTGAGTCCTAAGCCCCATTGTCGATTTCAGCATGTACACAAATGTTCAGAATCTCTCTGGCCACAGGGGAGGTGCCAGAGGACTGGAGAACAGCTAACGTAGTACCATTGTTCAAGAAGGGTAGTAGGGATAAACCAGGGAATTACAGGCCAGTGAGCCTAACATCAGTGGTAGGGAAATTATTGGACAAAATTCTGAGGGACAGAATTAGTCTCCACTTGGAGAGGCAAGGATTAATCAAGGATAGTCAGCATGGCTTTGTAAGGGGGAGATCATGTCTCACCAATTTGATTGAATTTTTCGAGGGGGTGACTAGGTGTGTGGATGAGGGTAGTGCAGTTGATGTAGTCTACATGGACTTCAGTAAGGCTTTTGACAAAGTCCCACATGGGAGACTGGTCAAGAAGTTAAGAGCCCATGGGATCCAGGGCAATTTGGCACATTGGATCCAAAATTGGCTTAGTGGCAGGAGGCAGAGGGTGATGGTTGAAGGTTGTTTTTGTGACTGGAAGCCTGTGTCCAGTGGTGTACCGCAGGGATCGGTGCTGGGTCCTTTGCTGTTTGTAGTGTACATTCATGATTTAGATATGAATGTAGGAGGTATGATCAGTAAGTTCGCAGATGACACGAAAGTTGGTGGAGTGGTAAATAGCGAGGAGGGAAGCCTCAGGCTACAGGATGATATAGACGGGTTAGTTAGATGGGCAGGACAGTGGCAAATGGAATTTAACCCTGAAAAGTGTGAGGTGATGCATTTTGGGAGGACTAACAAGGCAAGGGAATACACAATGAATAGTTGGACCCTAAGAAGGACAGAGGATCAGAGGGACCTTGATGTGCATGTATATAGAACCCTGAAGGCAGCAGGGCAAGTAGATAAGGTGGTTAAAAAGGCATATGGGATACTTGCCTTCATTAGCCGAGGCATAGAATATAAGAGCAGGAAGGTTATGATGAAGCTGTACAAAACGCTATTTAGGCCACAGCTGGAATACTGTGTGCAGTTCTAGTCGCCACACTATAGGAGGGATGTGATTGAATTGGAGAGGGTGCAGAGGAGATTCACCAGGATGTTACCTGGGCTGAAGCGCTTCAGCTATGAAGAGAGATTGGGCAGGCTGGGGTTGTTTTCTTTAGAGCAGAGAAGGCTGAGGGGGGACCAGATTGAGGTGTACAAAGTTATGAGGGGCATAGATAGGGTAGATAGAAAGGAACTTTTCCCCTTAGTAGCGGGGTCAATAACCAGGGGGCATAGTTTCAAGGTAAGGGGCAGGAGGTTTAGAGGGGATTTGAGGAAAAACTTTTTCACCCAGAGGGTGGTCGGAATCTGGAACTCACTGCCTGAAAGGCTGGTAGAGGCAGGAACCCTCACAACATTCAAGAAGCATTTAGATGAGCACTTGAAACGCCGTAGCATACAAGGCTACGGACCAAGTGCTGGAAAATGGGATAAGAATAGACAGGGCTTGATGGCCGGCGCAGATACGATGGGCTGAAGGGCCTCTTTCTGTGCTGTATAACTCTATGGGCAGGATTTTAACTCAGGTGCGGGATGGTGTCGTGTTAACCGAATTTGGTGTTTCCCACACAAATCTAAATGGATGTGGGAGATTGATGCAATTTTAACTTAAGTGGCCAGTTGATTTCCAACGTGTGGGAAGCCTTTGCAAATGGGTTTTTCATGACTGAAAGTCCCCTCCGATGACGTCATCATTGCTGCTGCATTTAAGGTCCACAGCAAGCCTTGCTTCTTCTGCAGACTGCCAAAATTCTTGACTGTGCAGTGTGAGGGAGCTGCAGCAAAAATGACAAGAGGGAGGGCAAGATCAGCTCCTCGCTTTGACAAGGTGGCACTGCAGGCATTAGTCGATGGGGCTAGGGCAAACAGGAAGGTTCTGTTCCCTTCATCAGGGAGGAAGAGGCCTCCCACTCAGACCAAGGCAGTATGGATGCAGGTGGCTGAGGAGGTCAACTCCTTGGGAGTCACCCGCAGAACCTGGATACAGTGTAGGAAAAGATTTCATGACCTTCAGCGCACTGGAAAAGTGACTATGAATTTCCCATCACCCTCAATCTGATCCCCATTGCCTTTCCTCACCAACACTTAGCTTTAGCAATCTCTTCCTCCACATCCCACTTGACACTGACATCCATGCACCCTTACCCATTCCCTCTCTCGCTATGCTTACATTCACATAACTATTCTACCATGCAGCCCTCACACTCCCTATCACTCTGATGCTTTGAACACAACTGACAAAATACAGGGAGGGCCCTTGGTCTTGCAACCTCACTCCATCTTTGTCTCCTTCTAAGTATCTATGCTATGCAATCTCTACACTCACTCCTTCTTCTCACTCACCCTCCACGTTTCTCCCTCATTGCAGGAAAAGAGAGCTCACAACAAAAGAGAGCGAGCCAGGACAGGAGGAGGGCCACCCTCAATAGCCCACCTGACCCCCTGGGAGGAGGCCGTCCTGAAAATTATGGGCATTGAGGATGACTTGCACATGGGGGACGGACAGACGTGTGCAACACAGCAAGCTGGTGACAGAAAAGTTTCCCATCCCTCTCTTTGACATTGCATGAGTCGCTGATAATGATTGTGAAGCTGTAACAGATGCACTTATGAGCATCTGCAAAAAGATATGTGCATGTAGCCTTTGCATCACATCTCTGACTCTTTCCTTTACTCCCCCACAGGACCATCACAGGCATCCGTCCCCCCCTAGCCAGGAAGAAGAGGCTGAGCAGCCAGACTCCTCAGAGGAAGCTGCAACATCTGAGGGCACAGCGTTAGCAGAATTCAGCGCACCCAGCACCAGCGCAGACACTCACACCTCGGTGGGACTTTCGGGACATAGAGTAGTGTTGTCACCTTGTGTATCCCAGCTCACAAGTGAGCATCGGCAGATTGTGGAGACAGGGACAGCAGTGGAGAGTCCTAGTCGGAGGGCGCAGGACTCTGCCAGCTCGACTCAGATGCATGTCGACCCTCTGCCTCTGAGTCCATCCATAAGATCAGAGGTGATGGAACTCCATGCACAGATGCAGGAGTCTCTGGCAGGTTTTGTCTCTAGGATCGCTGCGAGTGTGGAGCGAATGGAGGAGTCCATAGCGAACATGAGCAGAGCCTTTGTGGAGTCATTGGCGCATGAATGCATCACCACGGAAAGGATGGCTACCTCCATGGAAATATTTGCTACCTCTGTGGTAAGGCTGGCTACCGTACAGGAGAGGATGGCTATGGTAGAGGAGAGGAGGGCTACGGCCATGGAGGAGCTTAGTCGCCAGGGTATGGAAAACATGGTAATTGTTCAGAATAGAATGACATCTCTTGAGGAGCGATGGGCATCGGTAGGGGTGGCGGGTGGTTATGCCCCTGACTGTCTGTGAGCGGTTCAAATCACTCCGACACCCCTGGGTTCTAGACACTGGACTTAGGTACAGGCGGCGATACAGAAAACTTGAGTAGACAGGTGGTTTGGTGTAAGAAAACAAAGATTTTATTAAAACAGAAGATAAAACAGTCTTATGAGAAGTCACTAGTATAAAATACAGGCAAATACAAAAATTATACTTATAGAGGGAATGGGGAACACACGGCACATCGAGAGAAGAACAATTACATTAACAGTCCCCTTATCCTTATCCCACCACCTATACCTAACTAGATTAAGCTATGAGGGGTCAGAATTCATGCTCACCAATCCAAAGCAAAGCCAGCTGTTTTAACGGATGCGGGTTTTGAGGTTTGTTCTTCTGTCCTTTTAGGTACCCCGTCGCCACGTGGTCTCAGGGCGTGGTGCTGGAGCTGCTGCTGCGACACACCTTTCTTCTCCTCAGCTACCATCGTCGTCTCGTCGCGATGGGTTCTCTTCTTGTTCTCCCTTGGGCGGTCGGCGGCGGTAACGTTGTGTCTATAGGACAGTTGGCAGTCTTTACTGCTTAGATTTTACTACCCAAGCGTCAAACACCAGTATATTCGTTGTGGCGTGGACACCTGCGTTTATTCGCAGCGTTCAACAAGATTCTTCCCCCCAAGCGCCAGCTTATAACTAGACACTTGGCCTTTATCGATACGTTTTTCACTGCCCTGCTCTGCTCTTATCGAGTTGTTACCTTCTTCTTTGTCTCTACTCGTCTCGTCTCGTTTCGCCTTGTTTCCTCTGCCCTCTCTCGTGGTCCGGGTGTCCTGGGTGACTTTGGACTCGGGTCTTGTTCCCCTCCCCTGCGCTTGGTATGGATGTCCTTGACTGCTGAAAAGTTACTGTGGGGAGCGAGGAGAAAACCCGCCACAAGGCCAGGGCACGAGCATGGGCGGCGGCAGCCCAAGGCCCGACAAGAGGTCAGAGTCAAGAGCAGAGCAAGAGTCAAGAGCCAAGAGGGGACGATTGCTACTGAGGGCCTACAGTTATACTCCTTTCGATGGCCCTTATCTGCGCGCCAAATCAGGTCGGTTCATTGTTTCAATTTTGGCGGGCTGTTTTAAATGATTATAGCAATCAATCTAAGCTAACTGGATTTAGATGGCCGTTTATTGCACCTGATGGCCTTATGTCCGGGCTGTATTGTCATTAAAGCATTCTAATCGGCCTGTCCAGCCTTGATGGCGTCCATAAGCTGTTTCCGATTATGCGGACAAACTAATGGCCTCATGTATAGGCCTAACTGGGTTTGATCTGTCTATGATCTGATGTAATGCATATTCAGTGTATCTGTCTACGATCTGAAGTAATGCATATTCAGTGTAGCTGTCTGGCTTTCAAAACACAAAGTCCTTTTCACAGAAAATGCATTTTAAGTTTTGATTTCCCAAAGCTGCTTGTGCTGCTATTGAGTCCAAGCTTTTTAAAATCTTGCAGGCTTTTGGTCACGAGGTGTGGATGCCATCTTTTGGGTACCCTTTTTAAAATGTCCATGCAGGGTCCTTTTTATTAATAACCTTGGGGGAATGTGGGAATTTTGCGAATCTTACACTCCCCCCTGTGATACCAAAACTTGCTTGAAGTATCATCCTTACAAGGTGAGCAAAATTTTCTGACCCTCCATAGTCAACCTTCCCCTGTAATTACCTATCTAATATACCCACGACACATGCACTTCCCATTCTGTGAAAATGTAGTGTACATAAGTATACATAGAATAACTACAGTCTTTTACACACATCCAAGCATGGAGGGGTCCAACACCCCTGCACTACTTGGTACACATACATCTTTATTTACAACACGTCGCAAAATCTTTATTAAAAACAACAAACACAAAAAAAAATCTTTAATCAAAATACAAAGAAAAACTCAAACAGGCGTATCTCCCTCCACCTTCACATAATGTTCCTTCCAGATCCTCTGATTGCGGAATTCTAATATCTGACTTTTTCCCTTGCACTGGATGCAAACTAGATATAACACTATCCCTAACTGGCAAACCACGAGAATGTGGGAAGCCAGTCTGATCCACGAAGGGACCTCTATGTTATTGAAAATGTCCCACCAGGGCAGAATCACAATATCCAATATCTTAGCCCCTATCTCTACTGTTTTCTGCTTTAGAGTGTAAAAATGTTTCTGTGAAACTATAATGGCTTTGAGTATTTTGGTAAGGTTTTCAGGGAGAGGGGGAATTTCGTAGCCGAAGTGCGCTACGTACTTTTGCAAATTGGTAAAATTCACTTTCACAGTGAGGTGAACAGTGGAGGGTTCAGGAATGGGGACAATTCGCTCCTGGGCCACTTGAACTTCTGCCTTGGGTTTAAAACAGAAACTGCTGTCACTGACCGGACACCAGCTATGCTGTCCATGCTGGTAGTGGGACGCGTCTGTGGTGGTACAATATGTCCCACCTCCTATATATGCTACCTGCGGGGGAACATGGCCTTGTGCCATTGCCTCCATGGTACAATTTATAGGTTTTGCGCCAGCAGCTCTGAACCCACACTGCGGTTTTGAATAGGCATTCAAGTGCTGGGGACACAGGATTATGTGTGCTCCCCGGCTCCGGCATCCTGAGAGGTCAGTACCTGTCATAGCGTGCTCCCACTTTATGACGTAAGGTGGGACCGCTGTGAAACGAATGTGTGCACCCCCTTGATTGACTCCAATGTTCTCAACCCTGTATACCGGCGCGGGTCGGGCTGTCCTACCCATGACCGGCATCCTAACTACTACTCCCATGATTGTGTGGTTGGACCGCCCACAGTCCACTGGGACTGGGTAGGCGTCGGAAGCTAGCCGGAGTTGGCACGGGCTTAATGCATTCTCAAATGAATGGAGGGCTGCGAGGTGCTTGTTGCTGATCCAGGAGGGGACTAAACCCTGTTTTAAACCCTCCAGATTACTGCGGCCCTCGCCCAGCAACCATGCCCCATATAGCACGCACACCTCGTTCTGCGCAGCCTGGTCAGAAGCATTTCTGTCCTCCCTTATGAGGGCATTTACTGTCTTTGTGTGCTTCTCCAACTCGGCTATAATCTCTTTTAAATGGATCATCATGGCCTGGTCCTCATGCAACTCCGAGCCCACTACCTTGTTCTCATCCAGTAATATCTTCCTTAACTGTGTTGTTAAACCGTTTATCTGGGTCTGTAGCTCTATGTCATCCAAACTGTTGATGACAGAGGACCCAGTATTAAACACAATAAAAACATCATTCCATACTCCCCTTCTTTGTCTCGCTGCATTACCCAAAAACTCTCGGTGTGTGGTGTACAGTTCGGTTTTGTCAACATGGGCGAAATGGAACTCATAAAACTTCTTGAACATGTCCTTTAATAGGGCCTGGTATAGCTGCTCTGTTTCTTTGGGACACCACTCCGGTAGGTGTACCTCGGTGAGATTTAAAATCACGGAGGCTACCGCGTAGTGCACCCCCTGGTACAGTACCGGATCCATAGGCACCAATACCAGCCCATTCCCTGGTCCCTTAGTGGTGGTGGGGCACCCCTCCCTGTGTGTCCTTGCTGCCTGAGTCATGGGCAAGGGCTTTCGGGCGCGCGCCACTAGCTCAGTAGCTTTAACTGGGGTTGGGTACCGTGGGACTATGCACGTGTGTAGGTGGGAATCCCATTCTACCCCCTTCCCCTTATCTTGCCAGGCTGCAGAGAAGATGATAGATACACCCGTAGGGCAGGCCCTTTTCGATCCCCACATACAGACATAGATCCCCTGTTCCGATTCCCACCACTTGTCCCAACATACACTAGTCCCTTCTTGAGTCCCGGTGACCGTTCGGTGGGTGTCGTTTCCCATCCGTTCCCAGTCGGTGGTGCGATTCCCCATGTAACTAGTGGTGTTCCGCAGGGGTCAGTGCTGGGTCCCCAACTCTTTACAATCTATATTAACGATTTGGAGGAGGGGACCGAGTGTAACATATCAAAGTTTGCAGATGATACAAAGATGGGAGGGAAAGTAGTGAGTGAGGAGGACATAAAAAACCTGCAAAGTGACATAGACAGGCTAAGTAAGTGGGCAGAGATTTGGCAGATGGAATACAATACTGGAAAGTGTGAGGCTATGCACTTTGGCAGGAAAAATCATAGAGCAAGTTATTATCTTAATGGCAAGAAACTGGAAAGTACTGTAGTACAAAGGGATCTGGGGGTCCTGGTGCACGAAACTCAAAAAGTTAGTATGCAGGTGCAGCAAGTGATTAAGAAGGCCAATGGAATGTTGGCTTTTATTGCTAGGGGGATAGAATATAAAAACAGGGAGGTATTGCTGCAGTTATACAAGGTATTGGTGAGACCGCACCTGGAATACTGCATACAGTTTTGGTGTCCATACTTAAGAAAAGACATACTTGCTCTCGAGTCAGTACAAAGAAGGTTCACTCGGTTAATCCCGGGGATGAGGGGGTGGTCATATGAGGAGAGGTTGAGTAGATTGGGACTCTACTCATTGGAGTTCAGAAGAATGAGAGGCGATCTTATTGAAACATATAAGATTGTGAAGGGGCTTGATTGGGTGGATGCGGTGAGGATGTTCCCATTGATGGGTGAAACTAGAACTAGGGGGCATAATCTTAAAATAAGGGGCTGCTTTTTCAAAACTGCGATGAGGAGAAACTTCTTCACTCAGAGGGTGGTAGGTTTGTGGAATTTGCTGCCCCAGAAAGCTGTGGAAGCTTCATCATTAAATAAATTTAAAACAGAAATAGACAGTTTCCTATAAGTAAAGGGAATTAAGGGTTACGGGGAGCGGGCAGGAAATTGGACATGAGTCTAGGTTCGGAATGGTCATGGCCCTGTGGGTAGTGGAGTGGGCCCAGGGGCCGTGTAGCCTGGTTCTGCTCCTACTTCTTGTGTTCTAATTCTGTGTTAGATTTCAGGAGATGGTTTTATTCCTGTTCCTGGTTGGGGTGGAGAGCGCCTTTACAGAAGGTAAGTACTGTAGAAAATATAGGGACAGAGTGATCTCCTGGAAGAGTTTCGATCGCCTAGATGGGTCGGAGAGGAATTTCCCAGATTTTTTCTCCCAAATTGGCCATTGGGTTTTTTATCTGATTTTTCGCCTCTCCCGGGAGATCACATGGGTTCGGGTAGGATGGAGAGTGATAGAAGATTTGAGGTTAGGATCAGATCAGCCATGATCTTATTGAATGGTGGAGCAGGCTCGAGGGGCCGATTGGCCTACTCCTGCTCCTATTTCTTATGTTCTTATGTTCTTATGTCCGTGCTCAGCTTCCTGAGCCACCACCATCTTCCCAGGGGAATCTGTCCTGTGCATGTCAGGCACGCGCGTTTCCCCTCAGTGACCCCGATCCGTGAGGCCACAACCTGTACGCTGGGGCAGGGGAGGGAGGCCTCCCCGTAGGTGAAGCCGGTTTGGCTGGAGTACCGGGTGGAGTTTGATCCCAACCATCCAGGCCATCTTCCCTCGTGGGCGTACCTCGGTGAGATTTAAAATCACACCGAGGTCCCTCCGTGCCTTGTTCGCTGCTCCCGGCAGTCACCACTGGAGCCTTTTCTCCCGAGCACCTGTAGATGTGGGAGTCCTCCACATTGCCTCGCTTTCCAACGCTCATCCCTATTGTAAGGGGTTTTTCTCCTAGATCGCAGAGGTTTCTCTCTCTAGAGGCCTCTCTCTCTCTTTTGCACAGTAAAACCTTGAGTGGTTCGACCCACTCGCCCCTTAGGTTCTAGACACTGGACTTTGAGGCAGAAACTACAATGCAGAGAAAACTCTATAGACCAGATTTAATGAAATCGAAATGAAACTTTATTGTATAAAGGAACAAATCAAACTGCAAGCCAAATAAGGTACATGGGAGGGAAAACAAATTATAACACAGTACTAGCTAAGATGTATACAGGCATATTGTAATTTACAAAAGTCATCACGAAATGGGGAAACACACGGAACATCGAGGGACAATAATTCATAATTAATTACCCCTTAAATGCCCACCCCCTAAGCCTATCTAGATCAGATTATGAGGGGTCAGAAACATGCTCACTAATCCCAGTTAGAAACATAGAGGTTTTGAAGTCTGCGTTTTGATCCTCTCAGGCGTCCTGTCTCCACGTGGTCAGCGGAACGCAACGGGCTGCGACACACCTTCTCTCCCTCGAGGTGATGGACTTGGACAGTCTGGATGTCAGCAGGCCTGGACGTCGGTGCGAGGAGAGACCAACTGTTTTACCATATTCATATGGATTTCGTCGCACAGCCCAGCTGGTTTACCGTTTTCATATAGGTTTCTACCTATTTTGTCAGTGTCCCGGGGTTGGTCGATGATCTCCTGACAGTTACCCCCAGGGCTAGATGCTGACTTGATCTCCCCTCTCGGACCTCGGTCTTCCATCGTCTTTTCTCGGACTCTGCATCGATGCCGAAAAGGGCTGCGTTTTTTGATGGCTGGCGATGTTCTTCCTTCTTCAACCCTTCCTAGCTGGCGATCTCCTGCGTTGTGCGCTGATAGCTACTCCGGGTCTCCAAATATACTTCTCAAAAGAAGCCTTATCTCCCACCTAGATCAAGGTTAGTCTTTGTTCAATTTTTGGCGGGCTTGTAGCTCAGCGGGGTAGTTATTATGTTTTAAACTACTTTGGGATGGCCGGTAACGGCCATCTCTGGCCTGGAATGACCCTGTATTGTTTTTAATGTCCTCTTGATGTCTTTAACGGGTCTTGATGTTTCCCCTATGAATTTGAAACTGTTTCCCTTTGTCTGGGTAAACAGTTAGATGGCCTTTATCTACAGGCAATCCATATGTATGTGGTTCTGTCTGGTTTTGTTTTCTCCGACTTCCAGAACTTACTGTGGGCTGAATCCACAAAGGCTGTCTGGGGACTGCAGGAACCATTTTAAAGTGTCCCAAAAGTTGGTCACGGGGTCTGGCGGCCATTTTGTATGCCCCTTTTTCTGGGCTTCTTTTAAAACAGTCTTTAAAATTAAGGCCTCTTCTGCCAATAGACCCTTATAGGACAATGTTCAAATTTTGCAAATCTTACACTATCAGGGTGAATAGGATTACGCTCCCCTTCATCCTGAAATCCTCTCTGCAAAGAGATACAAAAACATGCAGCCAGGTCCCCAAGAGATACTCTGGCTTGGGTGAAGCATAGTCGAGCCTTGCGGACTCGACTCAAATACATACACTCTTAGCAGATTACTACTTAATTAAAACTACCCATCACCTTACTTAACTTAAGCTATAACACCCGAACTTAAGCTAAACACTTAAACTTAACAATAACCAAAACTTAAATTACCTAAACTATGTACATCCGCCGCCCGTCTCCGGGCGGCCAGGCTAATTCCTGGTTGGACTGTGGCACACCGCTACCTCCAGCATTGCCGCACCATCCTGCACTGTTGGTCCCTCGCAGCCCGTGGCTGCTGGCCGAGGACCTCTGTCCTTGGACCTCCCCCTGACTCGAGGGGTGGCCCTTGGTAACTGGAGAGCTGGTGACCAAGGCTTTCTCGGCTGGGGCGTCCGTGGGGACCGTCTAGGGGCCTTGGCGGGTGGAGCTTTCTTGGCTGATGGGCCTTTAACCCGAACCGCCACTCCCTCAGGCTTGACCTCTCCCGAACCTGGGCTAGGAGCAGGTAACTCTTTGCAGCCTGCTGCTGCAAGCTGAGAGTCTCCTCCCTCCAGGTCCCATGGCTGGGTCCAGGGTGGGGTTTTCGACCTCAGGTCCCTCCCCCTCTACACCTGGGTTAGGGACAGGGTTTTCGCCCTCAGGTCCCTCCCCCTCGTCTGGATCCCAGAAGAGTGGGGGAGTGTCCCAATCGATGGGCGGGATGGCCCTTCCCTTTAAGCAAGCCACAGCGCCTGCCTGTGCAGTCTGTGAACTCGCTGCTGCTGCAGGCTGAGGATCCCTATCCTCAGACCTTACCCCAACTTGCTGTTTTCCCCTTTCAGGTTTAAATAGCTTGCACTGGCTGATATGAAACCATTTTGTATGCCGGGGCATCTCCACGGCGTATACCATGGGGCTGGCTTTATCTACAATGCTGTAGGGCCCCATGTATAATGGTTCCAAACTCCTTACTCAGGCATAATTCCTCACCATAACCTGATCTCCTACCTCCCACTCGTGGTGCTTTCGGGGCTCGAGCAGCAATCGGTTACTCCGATTCTGCCTTCCCATGTTCCCAGCCGCCTGCTCGTGGACCTGTTTGAGGTGCTCAAAGAGGTTTCGGGCGAACCTGTCCCGGTTTACCTCTCTGAGCTGACCCTCCGTGAGCACCGGGGCTAGTACATGGGTGGGGGTCCGCATAACCCTGCCAGTCATTAGTTCGTACGGGGAATACCCCATGCTTTTAGACTGGCTGGCCCGGATCCCTATCAAAACCAACGGTAGGACCTCGGCCCATTTACGGGGCGAGTCTACCGTCTCCTTTCTTAACCTTTCATTGAGGGTCCGATTCATACTTCCACAATCCCCGATGACTGTGGGTTGTGGGCCACATGCCATTTCCCCTCAATGCCTAGCAGCATAAGGGTGTTCTGCATCACCTGTCCGGTGAAGTGGCTCCCTTGGTCGGACTCCACATACTGTGGTAGTCCCCACCGCGAGAACACTTCCCGGACCAGGATCCTGGCAGTACCCAGAGCTGTGGCTGTTCTGCAGGGGAAGGCCTCTACCCATTTGGTGAACACATCCACCAGGACTAGGCAGTATTATAGCCTCCCTGGGCGGTGGGCAGGGGCCCGATGTAGTCGACCTGTATCGACTGCCATGGTCCCTCTACCCTCCTGACGTGTCTCATAGGTACCTTCCTTTTGTGAGGGTCGGGGTTATTCGCAGCGCACACAAGACAGCCTGCACAGAACTCGCGGACATCTTCCCTGAGTCCCGGCCACCATCCCGCCTGTTCCACCCGCTGCCAGGTGGTCTCAGGCCCGGGGTGTCCCGCTCCTGGACCCTCATGGGCCAGTTGAAGGAATTCCCTCCGGTGCTGCTGCGGCACAACCCATTGTTCCCCCCGGAACAGCATACCCTCTTTGACGGAGAGGGTTGCAGTGCCGTACGGACCCTCTACCCTTTTTCCCTCAGTTACTGCGCTGAGGACTGCTTTGAGGACGGGGTCTTGGGCTTGGACCATCTTAAGGTCTGGGGCTAAAGCTACCCCTGCACTCCCTTGTGTCCCGTCCCTACCTCTGACCGCCGCCATAGGTCTGGACCCAAATGGGTCCCAGAAAGTGCCTGTGCGGGCAACCTCCTTGGTGAGCATGTCAGCCTACTGGTTGCCTAGACTGCGGGGCTCTGTGGATGAATGGGCCTTCACCTTGCGGATGAAAACCTCCCCTTCCTCCCCCACTGCTGCCAGGATCTTTTCCAGCAGGGGTTTTACTGTGAAGGGTCTCCCATCAGCGGAGGTGTATCTGCGGTGGGACCAGATGGCCAGGTACTCCGTACACGAATTGCACGTAAACATACTGTCCAAGCAAATCATGTAGGGGGTGGGGAAGATTTCAGGGTGTGTAATGACGTACACTACCGCGGACAGTTCAGCCTGCTGGGCGCTCATGGCGCTGGGGAGCTTAATCGCCAGGGCAATGTTTGCCGCCGGGTCGTAAATTCCACACCCTGTGAGACGCTTGCCAGCAGATACTGTGCTGGAACTGTCTACATAGATCTCGCGGCCTGTGGGATGTATCCCGGCCGGTAAGCTTATGTTTACTTCCCAAACCCCTCTATGGAACACCGGTGGGCTGTTCCAGGATATACCAGGTTGGCTGCGAGCTTTGGCTCACAGAGACCCTTCACCTTAAGATCCATCTGTGAGAGGAGCAAGGTCCAGCGGGCAATGCGGGCACTGCTCACTGTTCCATCCTTGATCCTCCCGTCCAGAAGCACCTGGGTGGGTGTGTGATGGGTGAGGAGGGTGATGGGAGAGGTGCCTGTGAAGATCAGTGATCTTTTCACAGCCCAATGTGTGGCCAAGAGGTGCCGTTCACAGTTGGAGTAGCTCCTCGCCACATCTGTGAGTATCCGGGAGGAGTAGACCACCGGCCTCAGCCGGCCGTGCCGCTCTTGGAGCAGCACAGCACTTAGGCTGTCCCCGCTGGCTGCTACCTCCAGGAAAAACTCTTTCCCCCCATCTATGGCCCCTAGAGCTGGTGCGGTCTTTCTTGAGCCTGACAAATGCTGCCTGGCAACCCTCATCCCAAAGCCACTCCACTCCTTTGTGTAGGAGTCAGAGCAGAGGGGCTGCGGTGGCTGCATAGTCCTCAATGAAGTCTCTACAGTTACCGGTTAGCCCTAGAAACGACTGACACCCGTTACTGTGTTGGGGACCAGTAACTCTTGTACCTCTTCTCTCCTAGCCTTATCTATGGCCCTTTCTCCAGCGCGCATGGTCAGGGCTAGGAATTTCACCTCCTGCTGGCCGATCTGCGCTTTCTTGGGGTTTACCTTGAATCCCTTCTGCCCTAGCAGTTCCAGCAGTTCGGCCAATAGTGGGCCATTTTCCTCTTTCGAATTGGTGAACAGGAGCAGGTCATCCACATATTGGACCAACTGTCTGGGCTGGCTAAAATCCTTTAAACTGTTTGCCATGTACTGATGGAAAATGCTGGGGCTGTTGTGGAAGCCCTGGGGCAAGCAGTTCCATGCGTACTGTTGCCCTTTAAATGTAAAGGCAAACTTGTACTGATCCTCCCTCCTTAAAGGGATGGACCAAAACCCGTTGGAAATATCCAGCACCGTGAAAGTGGTCGCGGATGCTGGAATACTTCCTATCAGGTCGGCAACTGCCGCTACTGTGTGTGCATAGGCTGGGATGTTACTATTGAGCACCCGATAGTCCACCGTGGCCCTCCAGGAATTGTCCAGCTTTCTAACCAGCCACAATGGAGAATTCATGTGGGTAGCTATCGGTCTCAGAACTCCCTGCTGTACTAACGAGGACATGGCTGCTTCCATGTCTGGCTCTGCTTCCCTGGGGAAGTTATCCTGTTTCTGTGGTCGGGCCATGGGGTCCCCGTCTACGCTGACCTCAAACCCGTTGACCCTCCCGCAGTCGTGTTTGTGAGTGGCAAATGTGGCCAGGTGGGCCTGCACAAATGCCTGGAACTCCTGTGGGGTGTTACTGACCATAAGCTCAAGGTTATAACACTCTTTGGGCTTCATGGTGCATAGGGTCCCCTTCCTTCCTTTCCTGGGATCACTACTAGCTCACCATTCTATACTGTACCTGCCCCCCATAAGCAATGATTCCTCAAATCTACTAGGATCCCGTGGCCTACAATAAAGTCGGCTCCCAGGAACCCTCTTCCACCCTCCACTTCCCATTTCATCAGGACACAGGTCCACTTAGAGCAGAGCGGTCCTAACCGAATGGCGAGCGGGATGGAAAATGAGCCAGCCTGTTCTTTGCCTGTGAACCCTGACAGACTGTATGGGACCCCGTTAGATAGAGGCAAGGTGGGGTTAGCTGAGTAGACCACGGTGCATGATGCCCCCGTGTCTAACAGATAGGTTCCCGTCACCTTTTCTACCTCCATCTCCAAAAGGGTTCTTTTCCATTCATCGTATTGGAGGGAACACAGGTAAACAGGCTGCACTGGCTCTAGTCATGACTGTGGGTTGGATGGGGCTGATGGGGTCAGAGCACCGGTAGCAGCTGCTACTCTCCCCTGGCCAGTCAATAAGGACCTCATGGTGTCCAAAAGTGACTCGACCTCTGCGGGAGGGATTCCTGCCCCCACCTTTTGGGCTGGGGCTGTGGAATTCTTTCCCTTGTTATCTTTCCAAGGGTTTTTGCACTCCTCCTGCCAGTGACCATCCTTCTCACACCCGTAACAATTTGTCTTTGTGTTGGGGGGGTTATTCCCTTCCTGGTGCCACACTTTCCTACCCGGTCCGGGTTTTACCTTGTGCACCTTCCCCTTGGGTGGGTGTGCATCAGTTCCCCTACCGTTTTTATAGGCTAGAGTCAACTGCCTGATCAGCGTAAGTTCGGTGGTCTGGGGGTTCTTGGGGTCGAACCAGACTTCTGCCTTGGCCCGGACCTGTGGCAAGCTGTTCACCACCAGGCAACGGAGCCAATGGGCCAGGAGATCCCCGTTCAGGAACCCCCAGTTCGGCATCCCCGGACAGGCCCTCCGGTACACCGGCCACAGCCGGTCCGCGAAAGCCTGCGGGGTTTCCCCTGGGAGCTGGACCGTCTTCTCCACACGGGAGAAAGGACTTCCCTCATTCATCCCCATGGCCTCCAGAACCGCATTTCTAAGCTCCTCGTACCCGCTCTGCCCCCTTTTACACTTGTCAGAGAGGGATTGGAGGAGACTACTCTCCAGGGAGAATAGCAGCATCTTGGCCTGTTCAGCGCCATCGCAGTCGTTGATGCTGGCTGCTTGCTCTATGTCCCTGAAGTGGATCGAGGGGTCTCCCTTTTCGGAGAGCTTCGGGATATGGTTGACCATAGCCCCAAGCTGTTGGGTGTTATAGGGTAATACGAACTGGTTTTGGAGGGGTCCCTCATCGTCGCCATTGATGGGTGGGCTGAACCTCCAATGCTGTGCTGGGCACATCGGTCCCAGCTCCGACCTCTCTGGCGGGGGTTGCTCTACCTCCACTTTGTAGGGGTTTTGCAAAATCCCCTATTTCCCTGAAGATTGAAAAATATTGGTCCACATCGTGAATGAAGAATTGCGTGACCTGAATTGTCTCAACACCAGGACTTTAAGATTAAAATGGTACCCTTTGAGTTTCAAACTGTGCAAATTGCAGAGGAGCCTGAAAATGGCGTGGACAACAATGGAATGGATGAATTGGTGGAAAATATTCACACACCTTGAGACAGTACATCTTAATAAAGTCGTTCCCTGGAGTTTGAGATATCACAAAAGGTTTTAAAATGGCCACAGAAAGCATGGCAAAAGGACAAGCAGCTCGAGTTGCCTGTGTGTATAAAGTGGGAGGATCTAGCAGTGGCTGTGAGTCAGACCTGCCAATCAAAGGGAGGTTCCCTTCAGAAGCACTTGAAGTTGTTTATTTACTTAAGAGATTAGCCCACTTGAGAAAACCACAGGACAATCGATTTGAAACTGCTTCTGTTTCCACAGCCATTCAGAGCTCCCTCACAGACAATGAGAGACTGAAACCCTGAAATGGACTTTGGATCTGCAACCGTTTAAGAACTGAATGGGTTTAAATCACCTAGCATTCTGGACAATAGAGCAGTTGTATTCTCTTTTGTTTTAACCCAGGTGAGCTCTGGATGTGGGCGGGAACATTTCAGCCCCACAGTGCAGACACACTAACCCAGTCCAACCACTTTGAGTTAGCCAATCACAGCTTTTCTCTTGTGAATTGAAACTTTTTGGGCGTGAATCTTCCAGACAGGCAAACAGCATGGGGGGGGGGGAGCTCACCAGGTATATAAGATAGCTGCTGAGAAGCTATCGCTCTCTCTTTACTTCCTGGGACCACAGGTGAGCCTCTTCCTCTCTCTCTCTCTCTCTCTCACTTCGCTGGACCACATGTGAGCAGAGTTTCTGACTCCTCAGCACAGCAACCTAGTAAGGAGTTTGGGGGATGGTAATTAAGGCGATATTGCTAAGATTATTTAATCAACATTGTAGTCACTTACCCCTCGTTTTTACCATCTGCATTCCCCCATTTAAGCAATTTTACTGTAATTACTGTGTGCGTGTGGTATAGTTTAATATTTGATTATAGTTTCTTGATTTTTCTCTCATCCAAACCACGTGTCCGTTTTAATATCATTAATTATAAGTCCTGCAGTCAGAACTGGAAGGTGGGGTAGCGATTCGAAACCGCTGTTTTAAAATTGGTTTATTTGGAATTGGTCAGAGTGCAGGCAAAGGCTGCCTGACCAGGTGAATTACCTTAAACCAGTCAATAGAAGCCCCCCTACAGCTTCCACCTCTGGCTCCACCCCTGGCTCCACCTGCCCTTGCTGCCATCCTCACTGAAACTTGGTGCTACGGGTGGTGGTCGTGAGATCTCCTCTCCTTCAACCGGGTTATCCCTGGACACTACCGATGACGTTGGAACTGTCCTCCCCTCGTTCCCCATAAAATCCGCCTGACCTGCCTTTGGGCTTATGAGGCATAGCATGCCCTTTGCCTTCTAGGAGGGCCCGGCTCAGATTTTCTATCCGCTCTTTACAGGGGCCGTGGTCTGTCTCCTCAAACCTCTGTTCACTCGCTAGCTTGTAAGCTGCCTTTACCTCCTGTACTTTCTCTTCCTGTTCCCTAATCTGCCTTGCCAAGCGGGCGTTCTTCTCCCGCAACCTTAGCTCATTTCCCTTGGCCTCGGTGACTTGGTACTGTAGGTATTCCAACTGGGCCTTGTGTTCTCCCATTAAATGCACTCTCTCCTGATTCAGGGCCTGCAAAGCTACTAATAACTTCTCCCCTGCTAGAGCCTTATCCTGGATCTCCAGGGCTGACTCCCTTAACTCGACTGCCTGTGCTGCAACGAGCCTGTCCAAAAGCTGGACCTGCTTTTTGAAACACATCAGCCAGACTGCCTTCTCTAAGGACTTCTTGTGTTCCTTTCCCTCTGTCCACTTAGCTGCTGCATCTACCGGACGCCCCGCCCTTAACAGAGTGGTGATCCACTTCTTAGTGATATTCACCTTGCTAAACATATAATCAGAAATCCTTTCCTCCATCATGGTTTGCTCATCCGAACCATTGTCTACTGTATCGCAACCCTATTGCTGGTGTCCTGCCACGGTCGCCATTTTCTGTAGGGGGTGGCGGGTGGCGCATCGCGTGCGCCCAATCAGTTATGCCCCTGACTGTTGGTAAGCAGTTCGAATCGCTCCCATGCCCCTGGGTTCTAGACACCAGACTTAGTTGCAGGCAGCGATACAGGAGAAAATTTGAGTAGACAGGTGGTTTGGTGTAAGAAAACCAAGATTTTATTAAAACAGAAGATAAAACAGTCTTATGAGAAGTCATTAGTATAAAATACAGGGAAATACAAAAATTATACTTATACAGGGAGTGGGGAACACACGGCACATCGAGGGAAAAACAACTACATTAACAATCCCCTTATCCTTATCTCACCCCCTATACCTAACTAGATTAAGCTATGAGGGGCCAGAATTCATGCTCACCAATCCAAAGCAAAGCCAGCTGTTTTAACAGATGCGGGTTTTGAGGTTTGGTCTTCTGTCCTTTTAGGTACCCCGTCGCCACGTGGTCTCAGGGCGCGGTGCTGAAGCTGCTGCTGCAACACACCTTTCTTCTCCTCAGCTACCGTCGTCATCTCGTCGCGATGGGTGCTCTTCTTCTTCTCCCTCGGCGGTCGGCGGCGGTAACATTGTGTCTATATGACGGTTGGCAGTCTTTACTGCTTAGATTTTACTACCCAAGCGTCAAACACCAGTATATTCGTTGTGGCGTGGACACCTGCGTTTATTTGCAGCGTTCAACAAGATTCTTCCCCCCAAGCGCCAGCTTATAACTAGACGCTTGGCCTTTATCGATTTGTTTTTCGCTGCCCTGCTCTGCTCTTATCGAGTTGTTACCTTCTTCTTCGTCTCTACTCGTCTCGTCTCGTTTCGTCTTGTTTCCTCTGTCCTCTCTCGTGGCCCAGGTGTCCTGGGTGACTTTGGACTCGGGTCTCGTTCCCCTCCCCTGCGCTTGGTATGGATGTTCTTGACTGCTGAAAACTTACTGTGGGGAGCGAGGAGAGAACCCGCCATGAGGCCAGGGCACGAGTATGGGCGGCGGCAGCCCAAGGCCCGACAAGAGGTCAGAGTCGAGAGCAGAGCAAGAGTCAAGAGCCAAGAGGGGACGATTGCTACTGAGGGCCTACAGTTTTACTCCTTTTGATGGCCCTTATCTGCACGCCAAATCAGGTCGGTTCATTGTTTCAATTTTGGCGGGTTGTTTTAAATGATTATAGCAATCTAAGTTAACTGGATTTAGATGGCCGTTTATCGCACCTGATGGCCTTATGTCCGGGCTGTATTGTCATTAATGCATTCTAATCGGCCTGTCCAGCCTTGATGGCTTCCATAAGCTGTTTCTGATTATTTATGTGGACAAACTAATGGCCTCATGTATAGGCCTAACTGGGTTTGATCTGTCTACGATCTGACGTAATGCATATTCAGTGTAGCTGTCTGGCGATCAAAACACAAAGTCCTTTTCACAGAAAATGCATTTTAAGTTTCGATTTCCCAAAGCTGCTTGTGCTGCTACTGAGTCCAAGCTTTTTAAAATCTTGCAGGCTTTTGGTCACGAGGTGCGGACGCCATCTTTTGGGTACCCTTTTTAATATGTCCATGCAGGGTCCCTTTTATTAATAACCTTGGGGAATGTGGGAATTTTGTGAATCTTACACATCTATTGAACAGAGAAACCAGACCTTCATGGAATTCCTTCTGAGTAGGACTGCCATTGCAAATACGGGTCCCCATGGCCCACCTGATGTGCAGCAAGGTGCTCTCCAGCCACTTGCACGCGCTGAGGGGGACCTGACCCAAGAGACTGAGGTTGGTGGCATACCTCAAGGAAGTGGGGGCTAATCTCCAAGCACTCACACTTCCATGCCACTGCAGAGCATTCGGTCAGAGCCCCACCGGAGTCCAAACCCAAGTGAGATAGACGTCTCAACACCTGCACAGCCGCAGAAGCAGCAGACTGTTGACGAGCACTCACAGGCTTGCAACTCCAGAGGACGCCCGCCAAAGGTGTCGATACAGGAGCAGCAGGAAAGTGAGCAAGGGGCCTCCACATCTGCTGAAGCCACAGGGGAAGCACTACGTAGGAGCATGCATAAGAGGAAGATAAAGCACAAGTAGTCACAAGGGTAGTCACTTGGGTGGAATTTTGTGTTTAGTGTAAAAATGCCATCACGTTGTAATTGTACATAAAAATTCTGATGGCAAATGTTACAGTTGTGGCGTCTGTCATTTCGCTATTGGGACTTCCACATTGAGGCCTTAGAAATACTTGCAACTGTCAGTATGGTGGTCAGAGTTCTAGGAATCCTCTGGTTCTTGACCATTGTGAATGCTCTGGTAAGAAGCTGCGAGGCAAAAGTGTTTGATTGACTAGGCTAAGCAAATCTGGCCAGGATGAGTGCATTCCTTGCATTCCGGGCAGCAATGTTCTCGCGTAATGCTGCCGCTGGTTGATGGGCCTCTGCAGGATGTTTGTTTTCGCCCTCCTCCTCCTCCTCCTCCTCCTCCTCATCTGAGGAGGATATGTGAGGAGCCACTTGGTCCTCCGGAATCTGCAAGCCACAACGCTGTGCCATGTTGTGAAGTGCACAGCAAACCACGATGATTCTGGAGACCCTGGCTGCTGAGTACTGCAGGGTTCCACCTGATCTATCCAGGCATCTGAAGCGCATCTTCAGCAAACCGATGGTTTGCTCAATTATGACTCTGGTGGACATGTGGCTGGAGTTGTAGCTCTCCTCAGCTTCGTTGGATGGTCTCCTCAATGACGCCATTAGCCACGTCCTCAGGGGATAGCCCTTGTCTCCAAGTAGCCATCCGTTAAGTTGGTCTGGCGGACTGAATAGCGGAGGCACACTAGACTGGCGCAGTATGTAGGAGTCATGGCAACTGCCAGGGTACATGGCACAAACATGCAATATTTCCTTCTTGTGGTCACACACCAGCTGAATGTTAAGTGAGTGGAAGCCCTTGCGGTTGACAAAAATACCTGGATTGCGATGGGGTGCCCTAAGGGCCACATGTGTGCAGTCAATGATGCCCTGCACCCTTGGAAAGTCTGCCAGGTGAGCTAATCCAACCGCTCATGCCGTGACACTTGCTCGATCTTTGGTGAAATGGATGTGATTGTATGCGAGGGCAAAGAGGGCATCCGTTACCTGCGTGATGCAATTGTGCGTGCGGCCGCCTGGGAGATGCCGCTGATGTCTGCAGCTGATCCCTGGAATGAGCCTGAAGCAAAAAAGTTGAGTCCGGTGGTGACTTTGACGGCCACTGGTAATGCTTGTCCACCTGGTCCTCTGGGCAGCAGGTCTTGCTGTAGCATTGCGCAGATGTTTGTCACTACCTTTCGCGAAAGTCGGAGCCGCCTTTGGCACTGCTGCTCAGAAATGTTGAGATAGCTGACTATGTGTCTGTAGACCCTGTTTGGGGGTTATCTCCTGCACCGACGGGCTTCCAGGCGCTGGCCCCTTCTGGCCTGTGCAGCCTCAGGTGGGTGAGCAGCAGCCTGGCGCTCCTGCTGCTGTTGCTGTTGCTGGTGCTGCTATTGTTCCTGGTTCTGCTGGTGCCGCGGCTGGTGGTCGAGCTCCTCTAATGCCCAGATGGGAAGGAAATAAATAGCTCCCATGCTTCTGGTACATGCCTCCATTGAGGAAGCGCTGAGTGAAGGTGGCGAGAGGGGTTTCCCAGGAGGTCACACTAGAGATGGGTGTGAGGCTCCAACCTTCCACAGGTGTGGTTAAGCCTTCTAAAAGTTGCCCCAGACCTGAGACCACTAAGTCCTGCCACCTGCAAATCATGGCTGATCAAATCTCCTGTTTAATGGTTGACCTGCAGTTGATAGTCAGCAATCCAATAGTGCTCCCACCAGGTTTCACATTCGTGTTTCCCACCAGGCGTGTTTCATGTGGGAAAAGGGTTAAATTCACAAGGACCTTTCAAAATAGGATTATAGAGGCCATTTAGTGGTTGTTAAGGGCCTTAACGACCAGCCCCATCTGTTGGGTGCGGGATGGAGTCGGGACCATCAGACATGCCTGAGTTAAAATTGCTCGGATTCGGGAACCAAGCGGGAGGGGGGGAGGGTCCCACCTGCCAGTTTTTGCAATTTTAACCCCCCGCAGGCCTCCAAGCCCGACTTCATGGCTCAATGAAAATCGAGCCCTAGGACTCTATGGGCAGGATTTTCACTGGGCCGTGGAGGCGAGATTGGAGGCATGTGGGGGGTTAAAATCCCAAAATCGGGGGACAGAGCCCATCCCGCCCCCAACCCGCCCCAACCCGCCTCCATGCCAGTTTCAAAGAAGGCGGGTACCCGCCCCGCACTGGGACCCACCTCCCCGAGGCGGGAAGGGGATTAGTGCCAATTAACTGCCTGTTAACAGGTAGTTAACAGGCAGTTTTTAGCCTAATCCCTATTTTTAATGTTGAAGTGTGGGATTCCCGACGGCTCCAAACCACGCCAAGTTAGAGGAAGCGGACTGTTGGGATGAAGGACTTGGAGGGGTCGAGATGTCCGGTGTTCAGGTGAGTGATGGGTGCATGAGTGCAAAGGAAAGTGTGTTTGGTGTGTTTAAAGTGTTTAAAGAAGTTTTACATACCTTTACTTACCTTTACAGCCTTCCTTCCTTCAGGTCTCGGGAGTCCCTCATCTCACCGGCACAGAAAGCAGAATGGCTGTGAGCAGTCAAAAATTGCAGCACTCAGCTTTCTGTTCCGGGGAGATCTCTAAATCATCCTGAGAGGAAGGAATTAACTAAGAATACAGATTGTCAGTGTTTGACAGCTTCAAACAGCTGTGAAATGCTGATATTTCATCTGTCAAAAGGTCTTGACAGATGAAATGTCAATCTGTGATGTCACCTGTTGCCGGGTGGCCCTTAATTAGCCTGCTGAGCTTGCTGGGCATGCTCAACAAGGTCAATAAAGTCAAAATCGCGTGGGTTGGCTAGAACTCGATGGAGGCGGGACTACAACCCCGAAAGTTGTAGTCCCGCCTCCTACCCGACTCTTCAATGAAAATCCAGCCCTATGACTCTATCTAGGCAACACTTGAGTGCAGTATTGAGAGAAGGCTGCATTATCAGAAGACCATGTTTTGGGCCGAGAGGTTAAACTGCGGCCCTATCTGCCTGCTCAGGTGAACGTAAAAGATGCCCGGGTCACAAAAGGAAGCAATTTTAACCTAAGCCACCCATTGGGAGACTGACGGGTTCGGGTGCAATGTTGGTTTTACACTCCACCTGACTTTACTCTCCATTGACGGCATATTGGGCGGAGTGTAAAATCGATGTTCCACCTAAGTCCTTGGGTTTCACAACTGGCAAGTTAGGTTACGATCACCCCCATTGGGTCTATCCCCCTGACTATTGAAGTTAACTGGTTCACAGGTTCGCTGGTTATTTATCTCATTTGCACCTTGCTGTGTGCAACTTGGTTGCTGCGTTTGCCGACACATTAACAGTAACTACAGTTCATAACTAATTCATTAGTTATAAAGTACTTTGGCAGGTCCTGAGGACATGGTAAGGTTCTATATAAATGCTTACACAACACGTAACTGAACTTCAAAAATAATTCACAATATTGCCATGGCCTGTGGGAGCTTGCCATGTGCAAATTGGTTGCCGCGTTACCTACATTACAACACTTCAAATGCACTTAATTGGCGGTAAAGCGCTTTGGGAAGTCCTGAGGTTGTGAAAGGTGCTGTATGGATGCAAGTCTTTCTTTTTCTTGATGGCTGTCCTAGTTATGGTAACCTATTGCAAAATAGTTCATTTTGAGTGTCGGCATCATGTCCAATCATGGTGCTTCACGCCAGCCTGTGTGGCGCAGGCTTGATGGACCAGATGGTCTTTTCCTGCCCATCATTTGTGCATGTTCGTATGTTTCTCTGACAAAAAACAGAGAGAGAATGTTAGCGAGAAGCCCCGCTGGCACTGTTTTCAGCTGCCAAAACGAAAGTGACAACAGGATTCCTCCCTACTTTGTATTATGACCTGTGCAATATAGTAATATAGTCCCTGGCATGAAATATATATCATTTCAGTTATTCATCCCTCTGTCAGTAGGTTCCTGCAGTTTTCCCATCAACCTAATCATGTAGATTATATGGCAACTGGCAAGGAACACTCACAACTATTAGGTTAGCAGAGAGCAGAAAATACTTCACGTCTCTGCACTATAAAGCGTACCTTGCTTGCTGGACAATGGCACAGCCCACTGAGCAGCTGGCTGGGAACCAAGGCAAGTTCATTTTACATGCCAATTGACTTCCAATCTGATTTCTCACTGAATTCAGTTTTGTTTTACAAAGTTGCTAACTTCAGAGGGAATACAGTAAGTTGACAAATTCCAAGTATGTTTGTTCAACATACAAATCACAAAATATGCAAATGATGCCAGTGATCTGAAACAAGTCTTGCTAAAGCCAGATCACCTCTTACCGCCACCCTACCCCCTCCTCATTGTTAAGCTAGTTGAGACATTGAGTATCCAAAACATTCAAACCAGGAAGATCTTGAGATCAGATCAGATCAAGGCAAGGGAATACACAATGAATGGTAGGACCCTAGGAAAGACAGAGGATCAGAGGGACCTTGGTGTGCATGTACATAGATCCCTGAAGGCAGCAGAACAGGTGGATAAGGTGGTTAAAAAGGCATATGGGATACTTGCCTTCATTAGCCAAGGCATAGAATATAAGAGCAGGGAGGTTATGATGGAGCTGTACAAAATGTTGGTTAGGCCACAACTGGAATACTGTGTGCAGTTCTGGTCGCCACACTATAGGAAGGATGTGATTGCTTTGGAGAGGGTGCAGAGGAGATTCACCAGGATGTGACCTGGGCTGGAGTGCTTCAGCTATGAAGAAAGACTGGACAGGCTGGGGTTGTTTTCCTTGGAGCAGAGAAGGCTGAGAGGGTACCTGATTGAGGTGTACAAAATTATGAGGGGCATAGATAGGGAAGATAGAAAGGAACTTTTTCCCTTAGTAGAGGGGTCAATAACAAGGGGGCATACATTCAAGGTAAGGGGCAGGAGGTTTAGAGGGGATTTGAGGAAGAACTTTTTCACCCAGAGGGTGGTTGGAATCTGGAACTCACTGCCTGAAAGGGTGGTAGAGGCAGGAACTCTCACAACATTTAAGAAGCATTTGGATGAGCACTTGAAATGCCATAGCATACAAAGCTACGGACCAAATGCTGGAAAATGGGATTAGATTAGACAGGGCTTGATGGCCGGCGTGGACGCGATGGGCCGAAGGGCCTCTTTCTGTGCTGTATAACTCTATGACTCTATGACTCTATGAGATGGCACCCCGTCCTGAGTTAGCTGATCTCAGCTCAGGGTAGCTGAAGTAAAGTTCTTAACATAAGAAATAGGAGCAGGAATAGGCTACTTGGCCCCTCGAGCCTGCTCCACTATTCAATAAGATCATGGCTGATCTGGGGCTCAAAGCCACTTCCCAGCCCGCTCCCCATAACCCTTCACTCCCTTATCTTGCAAAAATTTGTTTATCTTCACTTTAAATGTATTTAATGACCCAGCCTCCACAGCTCTCTGGGGCAGAGAATTCCACAAATTTACGACCCTCTGAGAGAAGAAATTCCTCCTCATCTCAGTTCTAAAAGGGCAACTCTTTATTCTGAGACTGTGCCCCCGAGTTCTAGATTTCCCCATGAGGGGAAACATCCTCTCTGCATCTACCCTATCGAGCCCCCTCAGTATCTTATATGTTTCGATAAGATCACCTCTCAGTCTTCTAAATTCCAATGAGTATAGACCCAGCCTGCTCAACCTTTCCTCATAAGTCAAACACCTCATCTCTGGAATTAACCTAGTGTATCATCTCCGAGTTGCCTCCAATGCAAGTATATCCTTCCTTTAATAAGGAGACCAAAGCTGTACGCAGTACTCAAAGTGTGGTCTCACCAATACCCTGTACAGTTGTAGCAGGACTTCCCTGCTTTTATACTCCAACCCCTTGAAATAAAGGCCAACATTCCATTTGACTTTTTGATTACTTGCTGTACCTGCATGCTAACTTTTTGTGTTTCATGCACAAGGACTCCCAGGTCCCTCTGAACTGTAGCATTTTGTAACCTCTCTCCATTTAAATAATAGTCAGCTTTTTTATTTTTCCTGCCAAAGTGGATAACCTTGCACTTTCCCACATTATACTCCATCTGCCAAATGCTTGGCCACTCACCTTTTGCAGATTCTTTGAGTCCTCTGCATAACTTGCTTTCCCACCCATCTTTGTATCATCCGCAAACTTGGCTACATTACACTCAATCACTTCATCCAAGTCATTAATGTAGATTGTAAATAGTTGGGGCTCCAGCACCGATCCTTGTGGCACCCCACTAGTTACCGTTTGCCAACCAGAAAATGACCCATTTATCCCGAGTCTCTGCTTTCTGTTAGTTAGCCAATCCTCTATCCATGCTAATATATTACCCCCAACTCCGTGAGCTCTTACCTTATGCAGTAACCTTTTATGTGGCACCTTGTCGAATGCCTTAATTTGAACTGGTTTTAATTTTCTTTGCCATCCAAGATTCAATGAGATGGAATAACTGTCTTAAGATTCAAAAACAACATGAAATGCAGCAAGAGTTCAGCCCTTGCTAATGAGCTCCATTTTGTAGGCTTGCTGACTCGGGAATCCTGCTTCAAACCGGCTGCTAATTCTTAAATTGTTAAGGGATTAACTCAAACAACTATGAAATATTAACATTTGCTGAAGTCACAATTACAGTTTGAAGGATCTCAGTGACATGTATTTTTAGTTTGAGCAGTCCCTCCAGTAATTATTAGTAGTGCTCTCCTTATTGGGGGTAGGGGTGGGTGGGGAGGGGTGTCACTTGAAGTTGTTCAGCTTTGCCCAGTGTCAGCCCCATCAGCCTGAATTAAAGAGCACACTTAATGAAGTCTATAGGAGCAGAAGGCAGATAAAAGACCTTAATAAGTGAAAAGTAAGAAATAATGGCCGCGAAATTCGGCTCCTTCGCGCCTGCCGTTCGCGCCTGCCGTTCGCACCTGCCGTTCGCGCCTGCCGTTCGCGCTAACAACAACAACAACTTGTATTTATATCATGCCTTTAACGTAGTAAAACGTCCCAAGACGCTGCACAGGAGTATTGTGAGACAAAAAATTTGACACCGAGTTACATAAGGATAAATTAGGGCACGTGACCAAAAGCTTGGTCAAAGAGGTAGGTTTTAAGGAGCGTCTTAAAGTAAGAAAGAGAAGTAGAGAGAGACGGAGAGGTTTAGGCAGGGAATTCCAGAGCTTAGGGCCTAGGCAACAGAAGGCACGGCCACCAAAAGTTGAGCGATTATAATCAGGCATGCTCAAGAGAGCAGAATTAGAGGAACACAGATATCTTGGTGTTTGTGGGGCTGAAGGAGATTACAGAGATAGGGAGGGGTGAGGCCATGGAGGGATTTGAAAACAAGGATGAGAATTTTGAAATCGAGGTGTTGCTTAACCGGGAGCCAATGTAGGTCAGCGAGCACAGGGGTGATGGGCGAACGGGACTTGGTGCGAGTTAGGACACGGGAGCCGAGTTTTGGATGACCTCAAATTTATGTAGGGTAGAATGTGGGAGGCCAGCCAGGAGTGTGTTGGAATAGTCAAGTCTAGAGGTAACAAAGGCATGGATGAGGGTTTCAGCAGCGGATGAGCTGAGGCAAGGGTGGCGACGGGCGACGTTCCGGAGGTGGAAATAGGCGGTCTTTGTTATGCTGTGGATATGTGGTCGGAAGCTCATTTCAGGGTCAAATATGACACCAAGGTTGCGCACAGTGTGGTTCAGCCTCAGACCAGATGTTAGGGAGTGGGATGGAGTCAGTGGCTAGGGAACGGAGTTTGTGGCGGGGACCGAAAACAATTGGAAAACATTTTTGCTCATCCAGAACTGTATGTCAGACAAGCCGTCTGACAATTTAGAGACCGTGGAGGGGTCGAGAGAAGAGGGAGTGAGGTAGAGCTGGGTGTTATCAGCGTACATGTGGAAACTGACGCAGTGTTTTCGGAAGATGTCGCCAAGGGGCAGCATGTAGATGAAAAATAGGAGGGGGCCAAGGATAGATCCTTGGGGGACACTGGAGGTAATGATGTGGGAGTGGGAAGAGAAGCCATTGCAGGTGAGACAAAGGGCTTACTGCCCGGGCGGAGGCCTCCCGGGAAATTCGGCAGGGCGCTACTGATAGCGCCGCACCCTCACCAGTAGCACCCCAGGCCGCTGTGCACCCTTAGCGCCCCGCCGCGACCCTTTACTGCCCCATGGCAGAAATTCGGCTGTGCCCCCCCAGGGTTGCCATGGGTGGTGTCAACGCCAGCCTCGCAGGTCACGAATTGAGCCAGCCTCTGCTCATGGGGCGCTAATTAAAGGGAGGTGCGGCCATGACCTGTGCCGCCATTTTATTTTTTTTGGCCGACCTCCAGGTCAGCCCTCCGTGGCAGCTTTGGTGTGGTCCATGGCTGCCATCGCACTGCCCGGCACCGCATCTTGGTGCTGGGCTGCAGCCACGGCACCACGCCGCCCTAGTGGGCTAATGTGGACCATCGGACGCCCTGCAGAGCTCGCAGCGTTCCTCCCCTTTAACGGAAGGGGAGGGGAGCTGAAATGCATCAGCACTTCGCGGAGTGGCCGCGTAGTGCTCTGGCACCACTGCGCTTTGTGCCCATGACACCACCCCGAGAGGAAGTGGAGCACCCGAGATAGCGCTCCACTTCTTCGCCGGGGCGTAACCAAATTTCACCCCCAACTTATATATTTATATAGCACCTCTCACATCCTCAGTAAATTCCAAAGCACTTCATAACCAATGAGGTACTTTTGAAGTGTAGTCTCTATTATAATGCAGCAGCCAATTTGTGCACAGTGAGGTCCCATACAACAATAAGATAAATGACCAGATAAATCTGTTTTCAGTGATGTTGATTGAGGGATAAATGTTGATCAGGAAATTGAAAGAACTCCCCTGCTCTTCTTTGAATAATGCCACGGGATTATTTATATCCACTTGAACAGACAGATAGGGCCACCTCTGACACCACCGCTCTTCCTCAGTACTACCCTAAAGTGTCAGCCTATATTATGTGCTCAAGTCTCGGGAGGGGCGCTTGAGCCCACAATGGTGACGTTGCTACCACTGAGGCATGGTTCGCAGTGAGAGACAAGTGGAGTGTGAAGGACCAGTAAAGTGTGGAGTTAAACCTCAACAGGTATTATTGGAACAAGAACTGCATTTTTAATTTGATTGTAATTTACTTCCTTCTAGCTACTTAATGCTAGAAACCATTTATATGTGTCATTTTGGTGCCTTACCTGTAGGATGGTTTAGGATGGTAATAGGTTAATTAATAAATTAATTCACTGTTTTCTATTGGCTATATTTTCCTGCGGCAGTTTGGCCATTGCACAAGTTAAGGGATTATACATTTGACTTTACCAGTGAGATAGTAGTCTTGAGCAGGAAGAGACCAATAGAATATAAAGGGCCGTCAGATGTAGAGTATAGCCTCAGCGAGCATTCACCCTTGAGGTGCAGATGACTTAAGATTATATTTGTCAGGTTAAATCATTAAATTGGATTTTATTTAATTTTTAAGGAAAAAACAGGACCTAATTTTAACGTCTCATCCAAAGGATGGCACATCCCACAGTACGGCTCTCCCTTAGCACTGCACTGAAGTGTAAGCCGATTAGGTGGTCAAATCTCTGAAGTGAGGCTTGAACACATGACTTTCTGATTCAGAAACAACAGTTTGACACAAAACAGTTTAGTTTAAGTATGGACTTCCACTTCCATGCCCTCTATCAGGAACATGCAAGGCAGGAATGATAAGTGGGTTACAGAAGGACGTCCTTGATCTAGATTCTCACTGGCCATTACCATTGTACATCCTGTCCTGCAGGTGGCATATGAAGAGAAGAAGGATGAATTGAAATAGCTGCAAGATTAATCAAATCTCCGGACCATGGCTTGCCCTTTTTCTACTTTCTGGAAAAGAGGCTTTGGCAAAGAAGATCCAGAGGCAGCTCACTGAGGTGCCAGCCAATGATAGATCCTTTGTTATGGATATGGGGTGATTAAAAGCACGCCCTTTTATCTCCAGATTCAACCAGTAATGAGATCCGTAAAGATTTGTGGAGGATCTGCCAAAGTTAAAGCTGGAGGGCAATGGATAACTTGAGGCATTGTTAACCTGCAGAGACGTGTCCATCATCCTCAAACAGATGCCCCATAACAATGCTACATGCACTGATAGATTGATTGCGGAGTTCTACAAGGTATTCTGGGATGTTTTGGGTTAAGGACTGGTGACCAAGGAGATGCCACTTTTTTGGAACAGGGCTTCAATTGTCCTGGTGCCCATGAAATTGGATCTACAAAACTTAAGGAACTGGTGTCAGTTCTCCTTTATGCAAGTCTTGAATCCTTAGCTTTCCTTTGTGCTGGCTAACATGAGCCACGCTGACCAGTCCTACAGAGTCCCAGGATGCAGCACCTACAATTAGATCCATCTGGTTTGGGACCTGATCCACCATTCCTGGCCACCTGAGTGCCTTCTTTTTCATAGATCGGGAGAAGGTATTGAACAGAGTGTATCATGAATGCCTATTCAGACCTGTGCGGGCACCTGGGTTTAGGACACAGTTTTGCTTTGGAAAAGGAATATGTCAAGAAAGCACCAGGTCCAGCTAAATGTATGGTGGCTGTCCTTTCAGCTTATGACAATAACACAATAACAATAACATATTCATCAAGCCACAATGCAGACCAAGACACCGTGGCTCAAAAGGCTGTCCAAGCGGAGGAAGAGCAGAATAAAAATGTGGTAGTGATAGGGCACTCTATAATTAGGGGGATAGATAACGTCCTCTGCAGCCAAGAATGATGTTAAATCCGTGAATCTTAAGGTATGGTGTTCTTCAATAAATAGATGGAGACTGCAAATTAACAATCAACAGGTGTTTACTGGATGAGGGTAGTCTAAAAACTAAAAGTACAGATCCCTACTCAGGGTTTATATACAGGTGTGGTCACTGCCGGTACTACAGTATACAGGAGCTGTAAAAGTAGTTCTCTCTTAAAGGTACATACACTACAATTCCTCCCCTTTTAGATTAACAGTACCATAACATTCAAATAACAGTTAACGCTTTTAACATGCACATTAACTGAAATAGTCCATTTATAGATTCAATCTTTGGGGCAGCTTCCTGATCCTTTCTGGATAGCGCCATTCCGGAGTGTCTTGTTCTTGGTGCGGAGGCGATTCTGGCCCCCTGTCGTCGGTTAGTTCATCAGCTTCCGATGCGACTGTTTCTGGGGTAGATGCTACTGGTATGTCGGGTTCATCACCAGGTACGCGAGACATGGGGTTGACTCGTTCCTGTGACGCTAGGATCTGGTCAACATGGCTTCTCACAATGTTCTCCCCAACATCCACTGTGTACATTAGTAGCCCCTGCCGTGTGTATATCGTCCCTGGTTGCCATTTCTCTGTTCGATAGTCGCTGGCCAAGACTGGTTGTCCTACATTGAAGCTCCTTGTCGGCTTCTCATTGATGTGCTGGAATTGCTTAGGCTCAACATTTCTTCGTACATTTGGTCTGAGCAAATCCAGACGAGATCTCAACCTTCGGTTAAAGAACATCATGGCCGGGGTCTGGTTGGTAACTGCATGTGTCGCATTTCTGTAGGCTAACAGGAAATTGTCCACCTTATGCTGCAGTGAAATGTCGTCATCGCACATGGCCCTTACGGCCTTTTTAAAGGTTTGTACGACCCTCTCAGCCAATCCATTTGTGGCAGGATGATACAGAGCGGATGTGTAATGCCTTACCCCATTCCTTCTCATAAATTTCCGAAACTCTTCGGACACAAACTGTGGTCCGTTATCAGAGCAAATCTGTTCTGGCAAGCCGTTCCTGGCAAAAATGGTCCGTAGGACTGCAATCGTTTTCTCCGTAGTGGTGGAGGACATTTTGATCACCTCAGGCCATTTTGAGTGCGCATCCACTGCTATTAAGAACATTGAGTCCATGAATGGACCAGCAAAATCAATATGCACCCGTTGCCATAGACAGGAGGGCCACTCCCATGGGTGTAGAGGGGCATGTGGTGGTGCATTTTGGACCTTCTGGCATCCTGAGCAGCTCTTTGTTAGGTCCTCGATTTGTTGATCGATTCCCGGCCACCACACATAAGCCCTAGCAAGGCTTTTCATTTTCACCCCTCCCAGATGGCCTTCGTGAAGCTCATTGAGCACTCTCTCCCTTAACTTGGGTGGAATTACCACTCGGGATCCACACATCAATGTCCCCTGGCATACTGACAGCTGTTCTCTTCTGGATGAGAATGCTGGCAACAGTGAGTCGCCATGTGTTGGCCATCCCTTCACCGTCAAATCATATACCCGAGACAGTGTCGGATCATTTCGGGTCTCCTTCTCTATATCCGCGTTGGCTACTGGCAAGCGTTCAATTATATTTGAATAAAATATTTCGACAGGGTCCACTGCTGGCACTTCCTCCGCAGTAGGCAGTGGCAGGCGTGATAGCCCATCAGCGTTTCCATGCTGTTTCATGCCCTTATACTCTATTTCATATTGGTTCAACCCTAGAAAAAGGGACCATCTTTGTAGCCATTGCGCAGTCATCACCGGAACGCCCTTCTTTGGATTAAAGATGGAGACAAGTGGTTGGTGGTCAGTCAGCAAGGTGAACTTCTGCCCGTGCAGATAGTGGTTGAACTTTTTCACTCCCCATACTAGGCTGAGGGTCTCCCTGTCAATCTGGGCGTAGTTGCGCTTGGCTGAGGTTAGTGACCGAGACGCAAAGGCTACTGGCCTCTCCAGCCCGTCTGGGAATTTGTGCGACAGCACCGCTCCAATACCATAGGGTGATGCATCACACGCCAACCGAATTGGTAGTGCTGGGTTGAAATGAGCCAACACCTCTTTTGATGTGATCAATTCTTTGCACTTCTGGAAAGCTCGTTTACGTTCATCATTCCACTTCCATGGTACCCCCGTTTGCAGTAGAGTGTTCAGTGGGTGTAATACTGTAGACAAATTTGGTAAGAACTTATGGTAGTAGTTCACCAGCCCGAGGAACGAACTCAGTTGTGACACATTTTCCGGTGCTGGAGCCTTGACTACTGCCTCAATCTTTTCAGGGGACTTATGTAACCCCTCTTTAGCAATAACGACGTGGCCACAATACGAGATCTGCTTCTGGAAAAACTCGCATTTGTGGCGATTAGCTCGTAGCCCATATTCTTTCAATCTAGTGAGGACCTGCTCCAGGTTGGCGAGGTGATCACTGTCATTTTCGCCCGTGACCAGGATGTCGTCCAAATAACACTGGGTCCCTGGAATCCCTTGCAGGACTTGATCCATTGCCCTTTGCCAAATAGCCGGAGCTGATGCTACCCCGAACATCAGCCAGTTGTATTGGTAGAGACCTTTGTGCCTTTGTGAGTGTTGATCGTGAGGTATTGTTTCGAGGCTTCTTCTACCTCCATTTGCAGGTACGCCTGGGCCAGATCAATCTTAGTGAAGCGTTTTCCTCCAGATAGCGAGGCGAAAATATCTTCAATCCGTGGAAGCGGATATTGTATCTTGTAAAGGACTGGGTTCACTGTCACCTTAAAGTCCCCACAGATGCGAACCTTCTTTGGTTCCCCAGATGTATTACTCAACGACCTCTTCATTACAGGAACGATGGGTGTAGCCCATTCGCTCCAGTCCACTTTGGACCGTACTCCTGAACGTTCCAAACCTTCCAGCTCTGCTTCGACGGCTGGGCGGATCGCATAAGTCTGGCCTTAAAAAACTTTGGGCTTGCATTTTCCTCTATTTTGATCGTTGCTGTTATGCCTTTTAGTGTTCCGAGTCCCTCCTGGAACACTTCTTGTGCGTCAGTTAGCATTTTTGACAGTCGTCCAGGTGTGACGTCGTCATCCTTTTTGGCCTCTACCGGCAGTGCCTGTATGGAATGCCAATCTAACTGTATCTTCCAGATCCATTCACGTCCTAGTAGTGGTGGTCCTCCATCTGGCAATACATATAGATCCATTTTTGGTGTTTCCTTACCGTTGTATATCACGTTCACCCTTATTTTTCCTTTGGGGTAGACTTTTTGCCCCGTGTACGTCTTCAAGACAATCTCTGTATCTCTCAAGGGTATATGTGAGAATAGCCGCTTGTAGTCCCTTCAGTTTATGACTGTTAGGGCTGATCTTGTGTCCAATTCCATTTCACTTGGACTCCGTCTATCTTGAGCGTGACCCAGATAGTTTGGTGATCCTCCATTTTGATTACATTATGTAGTTTCAGGCAACCCAGCTCCTTGCTTCCGGAGTCTGTATCACTTTTCTGTTCGTCTGAACTACTCTCCATCACCTTATGTACCTTTTTGTACTTCTCCTATGGAGATTTCTGGCTGCTGGTTTTCTTTCCCGACCTGCAGACTCTTGCTATATGTCCTGCTTTTCCACACTGTCTGCACACTTGGTCCTTGAACCAACAATCCTACTGGTCGTGTGTTGTTCTGCCGCAGCGATAACACTTCACTGCTCCATATGACATTTCATTGGTGCCATATTCTTGCCGTCTCCATTGTATCTCTGCAGCGCCCCATGCAGCTGCTTCGTGTGATACTGCCATGCTGAAAGCCTTGTCCAGCGTAAGATCCTTTTCTGATAGAAGCCGTTTCTGGGTTCCTTCACTTTGAAGCCCACACACAAACTTGTCCCTTAACGTATCTGCTAGTCCCATTCCAAACTGGCAGTGTTTCGATAGCTTGCGCATTTCTGTTAAATACTCAGCATTACTTTGGTCTTAATGCTGGTTCCTTTTGTGAAACTTAAATCTTTCTGCTATCAGCAGCGGTGTGGGATTTAAGTGGTCCTGTAGGATTGCCACTATGCTTTCGCAATCCTTATCCACTGGCTTCTCTGGGGTTACTAGGTTTCGCAGTAAGCCATACGTTTTTGCCCCCATGGAATTCAACAAAACCAGTGCTTTCCTGGCATCTGGCACTTCATTCGCCTTGCAGTACACCTCAATGCGTTCCACATATGTCGCCCAATCTTCAACTTCATTGTCGAACGCTGTGACACTGCCACTCTTCGGCATCCCTGGGCGTGGTTAGACTGGCTAAAATGGCGTCTCCCGCGCTCTCCCTTCTTCTCCGCTGGCTCAAAATGGCATCTCCCGTGCTTCCCTTTCTTCCCGCGCTCGCCCTTCTTCTCCGCTGCGGCTTCAAAAATGGCATCTCCCGTGCTCTCCCTTCTTCTCCGTGGCTCAAATGGCGTCTCCCATGCTTCCTTTCTTCCCCCGCGGACGCTGCTCAGCCCTTGAGCCCTGGCTGCGCTCTGCGCGTTCTCCTGTGCGCCTCTCTCGCTGCCGCCGCTCGGTCCTGAACCCCGGCTGTGCTTTACCCTCTCTCTCTCTTTTTGTTTTCCGTCGACGCCGCTCGGTCTTCAACCCCCAGCTGCGCCCTGTGCGCTTTACCCTCTCTCTTACCCCGTCGATGCTGCTCGGCCTTTTCTGTGTCATCGGTCGGCTCCAGCCGCCGCTGTCCGGGAAGGGTCTGCGCTGTAGCTGTTGCCAGCCTGTTGCTGGATCGTCGTGGCTGGAGAACCAAGCCCAGCTCTCAACAGCCTCCCCTGCGATGCTCACTCTCTGCCGGATGACTGGGCGGCTGCTCGTGGTCGATGCCCGTGCTTCTGGCCTCAACTTTCTTCCACTGTCCTCCAGGAGCGAATCCCTGGGCGGAAATGCAGAGTTGCAGGTAGGTTCGAATCGACCTCGTCGCCACTGTTAAATCCGTGAATCTTAAGGCATGGTGTTCTTCAATAAATAGACGAAGACTGCAAATTAACAATCAACAGGTGTTTACTGGATGAGGGTAGTCTAAAAACTAACAGTACAGATCCCTACTCAGGGTTTATATACAGGTGTGGTTACTGCCGGTACTACAGTATACAGGAGCTGTAAAAGTAGTTCTCTCTTAAAGGTACATACACTACAAATGAGAATCCCAAAGGGTGTGTTGCCAGGGTAAGGGATATCTCATGGTGGCTGGAGAGGAACTTGGAAAGGGAGGGGGTAAATCCAGTTGTCATGGTCCATGTTGGAACAAACAACATAGGTAGGAACAGGGAAGAGGTCCTGCTGAAAGAGATTCAGGAGTTAGGCTCTAAATTAAAAATCAGGACCTTGAGGGTAATAATCTCTGGATTGTTGCCCGAGCCATGTGCAAATTGGCATAGAAGCAGACTGATCAGGAGAATTAACACGTGGCTAAAGGGTTGGTGTGGGAAAGAGAGGTTCCTTTTCATGGGACACTGGCACCAGTTCTGGGACAGGAAGGAGCTGTACCGATGGGACAGGCTCCACCTGAAGTGGGATGGATTCTGTGTCTGTAAGGTTCTCAAAATTCCCACATTCCCCCAAGGTTATTAATAAAAGGGAGTCTGTATGGACAATTTAAAAGGGATACCCAAAAAAATGGCATCCACACCTCGTGACCAAAAGCCTGTAAGATTTTAAAAGCATGGACTCTGTAGCACAAACAGGCAGCTTTGGGAAATCGAAACTTAAAATGCATTTCTGTGAAAAGGACTTTGTGTTTGAGAAAACCAGACAGCTAGGCAAACACTGAATATGCATTGCATCAGATCGAAATAGATCAAGCCCAGTTAGGCCTAAGCATAAGGCCATCAGTTTGTCCGCATAAATAATCAGAAACAGCTCAAGGGAACCGCCAAGGCTGGACAGGCCGATTAAAATGCATTAATAATACAACCCGGACATCGGGGTCATCAGGTGTGATAAACAGCCATCTAAAGCCAGTTAACTTAGATTGATATAATTATATTAAACAAGCCCGCCTAAATTGGTTAATGGACTGACCTGATCTGGCGCACAGATAAGGAGTGAAAGAAACGGGTATAATTGGAGGCCCATCAGTAGCAATCGCTCTCTTGACTCTGACCTCTTGTTTGGTCTTGGGCTGCTGCCGCTCGTACTCATGCCCTGGCCTCGTGGCGGGTTCTCTTCTCGCTTCTCGCATTATTCTTTTACAACCAAGGACATCCATACCAACCGCAGGAGGGGAACGAGAGCCGAGTTCAAAGTCATACAGGACACACGGGCCATGAAACGAGATGAGACAAGACGAGACGAAGAAGAAGGAAAAGACCCGACAAGAGCAGAGAAGGGCAGCAGAAGACACATTGGTAAAGACCGAGTGCCTAGTTATAAGCTGGCGCTTGGGGAAGAAAGTATATGTATGGACAGTGAGAATAAGTTGGCATTTGAACACTGCGAATAAGCTGGCGTTAGACGCAGGTGTCCACGCCACAATGAATATGCTGGCGTTTGATGCTTGGGTAGTAAAATCAAACCAGCAGTAAAAACCGCCAACCGCCCCACGGCCGCAATGTTACCGCCGCCGACCGCCCGAGGGAGAAGAAGAGAACCCATCGCAACGAGACGATGACGATAGCTGAGGAGAGGGAAGGTGTGTTGCAGCAACAACTCCAGCACCGCGCCCTGAGACCACCACGTGGCGACGGATTACCCCAAAGGACAGAAGACCAAACCTCAAAACTCGCAACTGTTAAAGCAACAGGTTTTGGATTGGTGAGCATGAATTCCTGGCCCCTCATAACTTAATCTAGTTATGTACAGGGGGTGGGATAAGGATAAGGGGATTGTTAATGCAGTTGTTTTTCCCTCAATGTGCTGTGTGTTCCCCATTCCCATATAAGTGTAATTATTGTATTTGCCTGTATTTTCTACCAGTAACTTTAGTCTGTTTTAATAAAATCTTGGTTTTCTTACACCAAACCACTTGTCTACTCTATTTTCTCTATCGCCGCCTGTACCTAAGTCTGGTGTCTAGAACCCAGGGGTGTGGGAGTGATTCGAACCGCTCACAGGCAGTCAGGGGCATACCTGACTGGACACACGCCACCCCCTACATGTCCTAGCGGAAAGGGTAAATACGGAGATGGCAAAGGATTTAAATTAGTAAGAAGGGGGGAGGGATCTACAAGAAATGTAAGCAGCCTAAATATAAACAAAACAGGAAAAGTGAGCATAGGAAAGAATAAAGTAAGGGAGGACATTGACGGCAAGGGAGCAAATAGAGTTATAGAACAGGAGTCTAAAAAGATAGTTAAACATGAAGTGAGAGGAAATCCTATTAAAAATGAGTTAAACTGTCTGTACATCAATGCACACAGTATCTGTAATAAAACAGAGGAGCTGGAGGCGATCATGCATTGGGAGAAACCAGACATAATCAGGATTATTGAGACATGGTTACAGAAAAATCAGGATTGGGAATTAAACATTGCAGGGTATAACATATTTAGAACAGATAGAGAGGGGAAAAGGGAAGGTGGAGTAGCTGTACTTATTAGGGATAACATAATGGCAGTAGAAAAAAGGGATGTAGATATCAGCAAGACAAAAATAGAATCCATATGGATAGAGGTAAAAGACAATAAAGGATCAATCATACTAATAGGCATAGTCTACAGACCACCTAATAGTGGAAGGGAGGTGGAGGAAGAAATATACGGACAAATTAGAGAAATGGGTAAAAAACATAGAATAATAATCATGGGGGATTTCAACTACAGTACCCTGATATTAATTAGACAGACAAGGTAGGTAAAGGGGATATGGGAATGGAGTTCCTACAATGTCTACAGGACTCCTTTCTACCCAATATGTAAAAAGCCCAACAAGGGAGGATTCGCTATTGGATCTAGTTATGGGGAATGAGCCAGAGCAGATAAGAGAAGTAAAAGTAGGGGAACATATAGGCAATAGTGACCATAATATAATATGCTTTAAGATGATAATAGAGAAGGACATAAGTATGACAAAAACCAAGTTAATGGATTGAAGAAAAGCTGATTTTGAGGGCTGAGAATAGAACTTGGGAAGATAAAATGGGCAACAATATTGGCAAACAACGAAGTAGAACGACAATGGGAAACATTTAAAATGGTGTTCAACAGATTGTAGGAACAATATATTCTGCTAAAAGGAAAGAACAAACTAAACACTAATGAGACTCCATGGATAAATAAAGACATAAGAGAACAATTGCCGGTAAGGAAAGAGGCATACATTAAGGTGCAGAAATTCCGATCCCTACGGGTGTGTACGTGCTGTGTACTCACCCGTAGGGACATCGGAAATGCTGGTTTCAGGCATGCACTGCGCATGCGCTGGAAACCGGCATTTCCGATCTGTCAAGAAAGCTCTTGACAGATCCTCTGGCTGCCCGGGAGAAGGGCCTCTGTGGGCTGAGAGTTCCGCTTTTTGGAGACCCTCCGCCCGCAGAAAACACTTACAATTCTTGCCCCTGGTAAAAGCAGGCGTAAGGCCTGCTTTTACCAGCATAAGAGTTGAAAAAAGTTTTTAAAAAAATTTCCACTGATTTATCATTTAAAAATACTTTAAAGAAAGGTAAGTTTATTTTTAGCCCCGTTAAAAACTTTAATTATTTTTTTCAAAAAATAAAATTTTTGTTTAAAATACTTAATTTATTGTAATTTAAAGTCATTTTAAAAATGTGATTTTTAAAAAATATTTATTTAAAGTTTTACTATGTTTTGGGGGTGATCTCTATTCATATATTTGACAGGTCTTCCTGTCAAATGTATGAAGGGAGATTCCCTTCTCTGATTGGCTCCCCATGGTCCACGTGATCCCAGGGACACTGCAAACTGCCTGCGCCTCTGGGATACATGGGCCCTGCACACTTTCAGTTTGGAGACGCCCAGCAGCAGAACTCTGTGCCTTCCGGGAGCCCTCCGGTCTTGGCGCAGATTTTTCCAGATCGCAGCCCTCCGCCCGCGGGAGGCCTGTGATCGGAATATCTGGGCCTAAGTATTTAGACAGCAGAGGAGTGCATGATAAGAGAAAACATGAAGGGATTAGGAGAGAATTCAAAAAACAATTAGGAAGGCAAAACGGAACTTTGTTAACTCATTTCTTTTTAAAATATCTATAGAAACTCTTACTATCTGTATTTATATTTCTAGCTAGCTTTCTCTCATACTCTGCATGCTGTGTCATTCCATTCTGCATGGAGGGATTTCATGTATTCTTTATTGATGTACGCTTTCAAATACTTACCTCTGTCTTCTACCAAAAACACCCTGACAGATTTTATCAACTGAGATGGGTGAGCATCCCCAGTGGAAGGCTGTGTATTTGGGAATCCTTGGTACCATTGAAGATCTGGGTTGCTAAGTACTGCATAACACAGTGGTTTTAAATCAGTAGCTTAGCCACTTTAAATCAGTGATTGATATCCTGTCTACATGTCCATTCTGTGGCCCAGACAAAATTACTTTTCGCACAGTGAGCACTTGGGTGACCATGGACTATGACCGCAATGTGTCTACTGCTTCCCTTGAAGACTTCCATGACCAGTGGGTACTGGAGGACATTGATAGTTTCATAAATTTTGTCCATTAGCTGCAGGCAAAACCCTATTTATGCTGTCTGGGTGACTTGAATTCTACTGCCCACGAGAGAGAAACTATCCCAATGTTTCAGGCATTCGAAGTCTCTAAACTTTTAAATTTATTGAAGGTGGGTGTAAAATATGTTCAAGAGGTCCAAGGTACTTGATGCTTTTTACACCTGGTTTGACACCGCACTGGATTTAGACTTTATGCAGTGTCAAACAGAAATGGAGTATGACTTCCTCATCCAGGGTATCTCGTTCAACTTTGTTCCAGAGCCAGATTGGATTTACACCAGAACCTTAGGATGGTGTGAAGCAGCTTCACACTACGCTAAAGTTGCAGTGTAAATACACCCTAATACAGCACTGAGACAGTCACATTCTTCATAGTATATCGCTGCTCTCTGGACAGCTCCAAATGCTTGCAAACACTTTGCATGACTTTTTAAGGCTCAATAAATCAACTGATGCTTAAAATATCAGGTTATCTGCACTTGCTTAGTTATGTGTAAAATGTTGCCAGAAATCAGTGACATCCTTTCTCATAGCATGGATCTCAATATCTGCTTCACTGTTACAATAAGATTAGTTTCTTACTGACAATAGATGGAGTAAGAAGGGTCTATGATGTCTCCAGATAGGACATTAATTATTTCACACACGTTAATTAGATCTCTTTATATTTAGCTGGTTGGGTACATGAGTAAACAAGCTGGATGAGCTCCCCAAGGAGCTTATGAAAAGATAATGATCTTCTTTTGATTACAGTAAGGGAGAATTTAGTACAATCATGGAGTAATTAGGGAAGAAAACGAGGCAGCATTGAATGCATGCACAGGTGTCAGCTAGACATGAGATGGGAGTTTCTTTGAGCAGGTAATCTAATAAAGCGAGACAGCTCTAGAATTAATGAGCATGACATCCTGTGTGAAAAAACAGAGCTACTGTAGCAAATCAAACAACAGGATGCTCTGCAGCAACTCATCAAGGTTTCTTTGACAGCGCCTGGCAAACCCATGATATCTTAGTGCCCAGCCAGTAGTGAAGATAGTCTGGTACGTTTTAGTAATTACTGGTCTTGGACCAGCAACCTTGGAAAACTAGAGGTCACAGCCTCGGAATAAGTGGTTGTCTATTTAGGACTGAGATACGGAGAAATTTCTTCATTCAAAGGGTTGTGAATCAGTGGAATTCTCAACCCAAAGGGCTGTGGATGCTCAGTTGTTGAGTATATTCAAAACAGAGATCGATAGCTTATTGGATACTAAGGTAAGCAAGGGATATGGGGATGGTGAGCACCAGGTGGAGTTGAGGTAGAAGATCATTCATGTTCTTATTGAATAGCGGAGCAGACTCGAGGGGCCGAATAGCCTACTCCTGCTACAATTTCTTATGTTCTTATGTTCTTATATTATGAAAGAGAGAGTCAAATACCAGTTTGTGTGGATGGAATTTCTATGTAATTATTTTTGAAGCCTCAATTTTTTTTTTTAGCTTCTGTTAACAACAGTCGGCTGGAGAACCAATAATTTAGGGGCTGATTTTGCCAATGGGGGCGCGTTGGAGGTGGGACTGCTGCTTGTCGAGTCGGTGTCCCGCCTCCATCGACTTGTGGCCAACCCACGCTATTTTCCCTTGATTGACCTTGTTAAGCCCGCCCAGCGGGCTCAGCAGGCCAATTAAGGGGAAGCCAGTTACAGAGAATGTCAGCGTATGATGTTTCATCTATCAAACATTTTTGACAGATGAATTGTCTTCGTTTGACAGCTCTGTGAAGCTGTCAATCACTGACATTCTGTGTTTTTTGTTGAGTCCTTGTATTCAAGACTCATCAAACCTCTTTCATTAGCAGAAATTAGATGGTTGTTGCTTCGGAGAATGCAGCAGCCATCTGTCATCTCTGCTGGTGAGATGCGAGACTCTCCACATCCCCAAATGTTGAAGCCTGCAGGAAGAAACAAAGGTAAGTAAACATTTTCTATCACGTTCCACTCACCTCACATACTTACCTCTCCACACTTGCACCCATCACTTACCTTCACAGCGCACTTTTGCACCCCTCTGACCCCCGCAGACCCATTGCTCGCCTCGGTGACCCTGGCGGGGTTTCCCAACATTGGGAAGCCCGCACCTCTGGTGGAAAAATGGGGATAATCCTCTTAACTGCCTGTTAACTACCTGTTAACAGGCAGTTAAGTAGCTGTAATCCCCTTCCCGCCCCCAGGAGACGGGACCCGGTGCGGGTCGGCTACCCGCCTCCTGGGAAGATGGCACGGAGGCGGGTTGGGGCGGGTTAGGCACCCGCCCCCAGATTCTGCCATTTTCCCGGCAGTCCCGCCTCCATACCCGCCTCCCCAGGGCTGGCAAGATCACACCCTTAGGCATAAATGTAAGGGTCATGATTAAGAAGTTTGCAGATGATACAAAAATTGGCCGTGAGGTTGATAATGAGGAAAAAAGCTGTAGACTGCAGGAATATATCAATGGGCTGGTCAGGTGGGCAGAAAAGTGGCAAATGGAGTTCAGTTTGGAGAAGTGTGAGGTAGTGCATTTGGGAGGGCAAACAAGGAAAAGGAATACACAATAAATCATAGGATACTGAGAAATGTAGAAGGACAGAGGGACCTTGGGGTGCATGTCCACAGATCCATGAAGGTAGCAGGATAGGTAGATAAGGCAGTTAATAAGGCATACAGGACACTTTCCCGTATTAGCCAAGGCATAGAATATAAAAGCAGGAAGGTTATGCTGGAATAAAAACAGAAAATGCTGGAGAAACTCAGCAGGTCAGGCAGCATCTGTGAAGTGAGAAACAGAGTTAACGTTTCAGGTCGATGACCTTTCGTCAGAACTGGGAAAAAAGCTGCTTTTTTCCAGTTCTGCTGCTTTTTTCCAGTTCTGACGAAAGGTCACCGACCTGAAACGTCAACACTGTTTCTCTCTTCACACATGCTGCCTGACCTGCTGAGTTTCTCCAGCATTTTCTGTTTTTATTTCAGGTTTCCAGCATCTGCAGTATTTTCTTTTTGTATTAAGGTTATGCTAGAACTGTATAAAACACTAGTTAGGCCACAGCTAGAGTACCGCGTACAGTTCTGGTCACCACATTACAGGAAAACGTGATCACACTAGAGAGGGTAAAAAGATTTATGAGGATGTTGCCAGGATTGGAGAATTTTAGCGATGAGGAAAGATTGGCTAGGCTGGGGTTGTTTTCTTTGGAACAGAGGAGGCTGAGGGGAGATTTAATTGAGGTGTATAAAATTATGAGGGGCCTAGATAGAGTGGATAGGAAGGACCTATTTCCCCTAGCAGAGACGTCAATAACCAGGAGGCATAGATTTAAAGTAATTGGTAGAAGGATTAGGGGGGAGTTGAGGAGAATTTTTTTTTACCCAGAGGGTGGTGAGGGTCTGGAACTCAGGCCTAGAAATTCAGTATAGCCACTTTTGGGGCGGTAAAGTCGGGCGGGCGCTAAATTTAGCGCCCGCCGGAAAGTGGAGGCCACTTCGCTGATATTCAGTAGCTTTGGCCAAGGAGTTTGGGCGAGCGCAGAAACTGGCGTTGCACTCCTATCTTTAGGCGCTAAGCCGGCGGTGCAGACTGATAACGCCGAGGCCGGGCGCAGCGCAGGTGTGGTCATGTTTTGATTGACAGCAGACACCCTGACGCCGGCCAACTCTTAAAGGGGGAAGGGTCGACTTTGTCTGCTGCCACGCCCTGGACAGTGGAGCCCTGCAGCTAGGCCTGAACACTGCTGGTGGACCCAAATAGCGCCTGAAGCCATGCAGAAGGCCCGTGAACGAGCGCAGCGCTTCTCAGAGCATGCTTTGAGGGTGCTGCTTAGGGGTTTGGAAAAGAAAAGAGAGATCTTGTGCCCGGACAGTGGCAAGAAGGCTCCCAGGAGGCAGTACAGGAGAGCCTGGAGGGAAATCGCCCAGAGGGTCTCAGCCAACAGCGATGTCCCCAGGACTGGTGACCAATGCCGCAAGAAGTACAACGACCTCACTCGGATGGTGAAGGTGAGTACCCTTTCCAGTGTCCTCCTCATCCTTGCATGTGCACCTCACATTATGGGCAAAGGGACCTCAAAGGCCTAATGGCCAGCCCTCCTCCCGCAGCTATGGCACTGGCATGATCATCAATAGCACTTTCTGCACTTTACACACTGGCCAAGCTATTCGACCATGGGAGGCAGTGCACACAACAACAGGGCACCACACTGGCCAAGCTATTCGACCATGGGAGGCAGTGCACACAACAACAGGGCACCACACTGTACTTAGAGGCCGTCCTTTCTCTTGCAGGCCAAGCTGGCGCAGAATCTGAAGAGCCGGACTGTCACCGGGGGAGGCCGTGTCCAGTTCCAGGAGCTCAGTGACCTGGAGGAGCGCGTGGCTCGACTCATGCGTGCCCGGGTGGTTGGCCCCGTAGCTATTGGAGATGCCGACCCTGTGCTGGGCCCCAATGGTAAGGACATGACCGTTTGCACCTCTCTCGTTCCCCTTGCGCTTCAGATCTACATCCTTTGCCACTGTCCCACCAATGCGCATAATGCCACCACTCATGCCTCCCTCGCTGACGCCCTGTCCTCACTCTAAAGCTACTCTTGTGCCTTCCTGCTTTCAGCTGGTGAGGAGGAGGTCCCTGAAGCTGAGAGTGCCAGTCCCTCGGAAGAGGAGGACGACGAGGACCAAGAGGAAGGCGGCACATCGGGGGAACCCTCATCCGTGCCAGGGGATGGCAATGGAGGGGCGACGTCTTGCCTGGAGGAGAGCCAGGGGGAAGTGTTGCAGGGGGCTGTAGCTCCTGGGCCCAGTGGCGTCCAGGCACGCGGGAAGGGTCGGGCAGCACGGCGGCCTTCTCCCCAGAGGGGGGAAGTGTTGCAGGGGAGGGCAGTTGCTGGGCCCAGTGGCGTCCAGGCACGCGGGAAGGGTCGGGCAGCACGGCGGCCTTCTCCCCAGAGGGGGGAAGTGTTGCAGGGGAGGGCAGTTGCTGGGCCCAGTGGTGTCCAGGCACGCGGGAAGGGTCGGGCAGCTCGGCGGCCTTCTCCCCAGAGGGAGAGTCCGGCCTCCAGTCTGGAGACGGTCCTCGCCCAGGAGGTGCGCCTCCTTGATGAAATGTCCGCGGACTCGGAGCGGCGCCACACCGAGTTCACGGGGGTTGTGGGACAGTTGCCTCAGGCCATTGAGTCCCTGGCTCATAGTATGGCCGATTTCGGGGACTCACAGGCCAGGGGTGTCGACCAACTCGCGGCAGCACAGGACGCGAGTCGAGAGTTCCTGAGTGGTGCCGTGCAGACACTGGCTGGTCTGATGCGGGCACAGACCAGGGCAGTTCGGGCACTCACTTCTGCCACACTCGCTGTGTCACGGAGGCATCGCCAGGGCACCCGCCGCCCTGCTGCAGCACAGCGGCCTGGCCTTCATCAGATTGCTGCGCTTGCTGCAGTGCCAGCCCGGCTGAGTGCCAGTGTCTCTGGCGACCAGCGAGCGCCTGGCATCAGCCAGCTTGCCCCCACTGCTGCAGCCGCCACTGCCACTCCCCCAGCCAAGCTGCGACGAGCTGCTGCAGAGACTGATGCTGCCCAGCCACAGCTGCAGCAGTCAGCAGCCGGCCCCTCCAGGGCCGGACCTCGTCTAGGCCGACCCCCAAGGGCATCTGCCGTCACGCATTGTGCCCCTCAGGAGCCTTCCCCCAGCCTTGCAACACCCACAGGGCCCAGGTTGAGGCGGAGCAACAGGTCGGGCAGGGGCCGGAGAAGCCTGCACAAGGACTCGCCCTCTCGGCACACCAAGTAGAGTGTGTTGCCAACTGTTTTTTTATATGGGGGTGTTTGTGTTCTGTATGGGGGGGTTTGTCTTGGTTAGGCCGAGGATGAAGGCCAATTGGATGGACAAGTTTTGTTATTCCTCCCCAGGTTCTGGGAGTGAGATATGTTTTTGACTGTTTTTTGGGGGTCTTGTCTGTTTTTCTGTTTCATGTGGGAAGGGCCCTGAGTTTGTTAAATAAAGCTTTTTTATTTATTCAGCTTGTCCAGGTGTCATGTTTCAAGTGGTTGTTGCGTTAACCGGCTGAGGGCTTGCGGAGCGGCTGCATTCAGGTGCGTTCATTGCCACAAGCCATTCCCTGACAGGGGGCCTAGAAGTGTCGTTCAATAAGCCGCCGGCGGACGGCCCTTGGACCTTGTGGCTCCCTCCTGGGCTGGTACTCCTTCTCCTCCTCCTCGTGGTCCTCCTGCTCGTCCTCCTGAGGTGGTGGTCCAACGTGAGGTGGCAGTGCCTGAGTCCTGCGGATAGCCAGGTTGTGCAGCATGCAGCAAACGACGACGAACTGGGAGACTCTATCCGGCGAATACTGTAGAGATCCGCCGGAATGATCCAGGCAGCGGAACCGTTGCTTGAGGACGCCAATCGTTTGCTCTATGATGTTCCTTGTGGCTTGATGGCTTTCGTTGTATGCCTCCTCAGCAGGGGTCCTGGGCGCGCGGAGCGGGGTCATGAGCCATGTACACAAAGGGTAGCCCTTGTCCCCAATAAGCCATCCCCTTGGTGGAGGCTGTGCCTCGAACATGTCAGCCACAGTAGTCTGGCGCAGGATAAATGCATCGTGGCTGCTTCCTGGAAAGCGGGCATTGACAGCTAGGATGCGCTGCCTGTGGTCACACACCAGCTGTACATTGAGGGAATGGTAGCCCTTCCGGTTGCGGTAATCCTCGGCATTGTCGATAGGTGCCCGCATAGCCACATGCGTGCAGTCAATGGCGCCCTGCACCATGGGGAAGTCGGCGATCCTGGCAAAACCAACTGCACGCTGCTCCTGCCTCTCTAGGGTCATGGGGAAGGAGATGAATTGGTGTCTCCTTGCGAAAAGGGCATCGGTGACCTGCCGGATGCAGCGATGCACGGCGAACTGGGAGATGTTCGCTATGTCCCCAGCAGCGGCTTGGAAGGAGCCGCTTGCATAACAGTTCAGAGCCACCGTGACCTTCACTTCCACCGACAGAGACGTCCTGCACATCAGCTGTGGACGCAGATCTCTGTGAAGCAGCTGGCAGATCTCTGCAACCACCTCCCTTCTGAAGCGCAGCCTCTTAACACAATGCGCGGCAGTCATGGTGAGATAGGACACCTGCTGCCGGTATTCCCTGAGTGGGTAAGGCCTACGTTGCCGACGCCTGATGGCCCCTCTGTGTCTAGGCATGGCTGGCCCTCTCACACAGCGTCTGCGAGCCCTTCGCACATAATGCTGGAACTGAGGGTTGGAACCCCATGCAGCCCCCATAATAAACTTGCAAACAGTGAAATCACAATGAGTCAAATTTCCAAGCTCTGGCCAGAAGCCAAAAATACCTCTCCTATGTTGTCCCAAATCAGTAAGGTCTGTTCCTTGGTCTCTGTCCAGAAATCCAAAGCACTAATGTCATTGCAGCAAAATGGCTGGCCTTTATAGTTCAGTTTAAGTGCCCTTTAATTATCGCTTCCCGAGGCCCGCAGGGCCTCTGCTGCGTTCCACTTCACAGTTCTTAACAGCACCACGCCCACATTGGGTGGGCGCCACTGAATTTCCGGTTTGGGGCGCACAAACAGCGTTGCACGACGAAATGACGTCATAAGCTGCGCGCGCAGCTGAGCGGGCACAAACACTTTGCGCCGGCGCTAAATGTCAACTGAAGTTGGGCGTAGGCGCAGATCGGCCTGCGCCCGGACGCTAAGTGCCTAGCGCTCGAAATCTACCCCTCTTATGGCGCTAACGGCTGGCGAACGCAACTGAATTTCTAGGCCTCACTGTCTGAAAGGGTGGTAGAGGCAGAAACCCTCACCTCATTTAAAAAGTACTTGGATATGCACTTGAAGGTCGTAACGAATAAAAAATAGAGCCGCCACAGTCAGGATGGGCTGAATGTCTTCTTTCTGTGCTGCATGATTCTATGAATACGAATAAACTCCACTGTACAACTGCAGTTTTTGAAATAATTATTTAATAATCCTCTTCAGCTATCCTTTTTCACAATGTGCTCTCTGGGCTCTGGAGCTGTGATGAACTGTAAATGTTATTCATATATTTTGGAGTTCCGAAAATGGGAGCCTTCTGCTTTTGTTCCTTCTGGCCTTTAAGCTGATACTTAAATCCAAACATGGGTTTATTCAGATCATTACTGAGGGGAAAAATAACCTAGCTAAGCGTGACTTGAGAGCACAAACTATGATTATTTTTTGAACGAGACTGATGCTGAGGTGCAACTGGAGTTGGATGTCAGATGGCGAACCAGACTATCAGAAGCAATGCAAGATCGATAGGAATTTGTTGATGAGGACTTGTAGTGGATAGTAATGAAGAGCAATTTTAAGATTTTGGAAAAATGAGGGTTTCAAAATGGTAAAGGACCATAACTCGTACTTTGGTATTTTATTTTGCAAAGCTGGCATTTACTCGGCCATTGAATAGTTAGCCCAGAAAAAAAAATGTTTTTGCAAAAGATATGGGGTAAGGGGCCAAATAGAGACACTTGTTTTGAGCACTGAAGTATGTAAGGAACAAATGGGCTTTTCCTGGTCCTGCTCTTTCCCCAAATTCATTGGGCTGAATTTGTCGCCGTTATCAGAGCAGGGGAAATGGCAGAAAAATGAGACAATGAGCCAAGTGGAGTTGCGGCGGGTGTAACCTTGGTGCGGCACTGATGTTGGAAGAAATTTGTGTGTAGCTGAGTAAAAATGGGCAAAAATCAGTTGCACGTGAATTTTCCCAGAAAAAACAACACCGCTCCACTCTTGTGCATAGTTACACCATAACCTTCCAGGCAATTTGGGGCCATAATTTACATCTAATAAATCCCATACCATCTAATTTAAAAACTTCCTTTGTGAACACTTTGGGATCAATTTTAACTCAGGTGCGGGGAATTGTCGGGTTCCTTGAATTTGGTGTTTCCCACACGAATCTAAATGGGCCTGTGAGATTGATGCAATTTTAACTCAATTGGCCAATTGATTTCCAACGTGTGGGAACCCTTGGCAATTGAATATTTCCAGTCAGAAAGTCGCAGAATATGACGTCATCATTGCTGCTGCTTTTAAGGTCCACAGCAAGCCTTGTTTCCTCTGCAGGCTTCCAAACTTTTCTATTAGGATGGCACAGGAGTCTGCAGGGGCAACAGCCAGCGGGAGGGCAAGAGCTGCCCCAAAATTTGATGAGGCTTCACTCCAGGCATTGCTGGATGGTGCTAGGGCCCACAGGGAGGTCCTGTTCCCTTCTTCAGGGAGGAAGAGGCCTCCCAGTCAGACCAAGGCTGTGTGGCTACAGGTGGCAGGGGAAGTCAACTCCTTGGGGCTCACACGGTGCACCTGGATGCAGTACAGAAAAAGATTCCATGACCTTCATCGCACTGGAAAAGTAAGTACTGTATGAAGTTTCCATCACTCTCAATCTGATCTCCATTGCCTTTCCTCACCAGCACTCAGCTTTAGCAATCTCTTCCTCCACATCCCACTAGACACTCACATCCATGCAACCTTATCCATTCCCTCTCTCTCTATGCTCACATTCACATAACTATTCCACCATGCAGCCCTCATGCTCCCTCTCACTCAGATGCTTTGAACACAACTGACAACACACTGGGAGGGACCTTGGTCTTGCAACCTCACTCCATCTTTGTCTCCTTCTAAATATCTATGCTATGCAATCTCTGCACTCACTCCTTCATTCTCACTCAACCTCCACTTGTCTCCGTCATTGCAGGAAAAGAGAGCTCACAACAGGAGAGAGCGAGCCAGGACAGGAGGAGGGCCGCCCTCATTAGCCCAGCTCACCCCCTGAGAGGAAGGTGTCCCGGACATTGTCGGGGCTGACATAGATGCGGGAGTTGGGGAAGGAGAGACAGGTGCATCCCCGCAAGCTGGTGACAGATTAGTTTTCCATCTCGCTCATTGGCATTGCATGAGTCGCTGATAATGATTCTGAAGCTACTACAGGATGATTTGGACAGGTTAGGTGATTGGGCAGAAGCATGGCAGATGCAATATAACATGGATAAATGTGAGGTTATCCACTTTGGTGGCAAAAACAGGAAGGCAGGTTATTATCTGAATGGCAATAGATTGGGAAAAGGGGAAGTGCAACGAGACCTGGGTGTCTTTGTGCACCAGTCGCTGAAGATAAGCATGCAGGTGCAGCAGGCAGTTAAGAAGGCAAATGGTATGTTGGCCTTCGTAGCGAGAGGGTTTGAGTACAGGAACAAGGATGTCTTGCTACAGTTGTACAGGGCCTTGGTGAAACCACATCTTGAGTATTGTGTGCAGTTTTGGTTGCCTTATCTGAGGAAGGATGTTCTTGCCATGGAAGGAGTTCAGCGAAGATTCACCAGGCTGATACCTGGGATGGCAGGAATGACGTATGAGGAGAGATTGGGACAATTGGGCTTGTACTCGCTGGATTTTAGAAGAATGAGAGGGGATCTCATTGAAAGTTATAAAATTCTGACAGGACTGGACAGACTAGATGCAGGAAGGATGTTCCCAATGGTCGGGGAGTCCAGAACCAGGGGTCACAGTCTAAGGATAAGGGGTAGGCCATTTAGGACAGAAATGAGGAGGAATTTCTTCACCCAGAGAGTGGTGAACCTGTGGAATTCTCTACCACAGAAGGCAGTAGATGCCAATACATTAAATATATTCAAGAATGAGTTGGATATATTTCTTAAGGCTAAAGGGATCAAGGGGTATGGGGAGAAAGCAGGGACCGGGTACTGAATTTGGGTGATCAGCCATGATCGCATTGAATGGCAGAGCAGGCTCGAGGGGCCGACTGGCCTACTTCTGCTCCTATCTTCTATGTTTCTATGACTTATGATCATCTGCAAAATGCAATGTGCATGTAACCTTGGCATCACATCTCTAACTTTTTCCTTGACTCCCCCACAGGGCCATCAAGAGCCCCCGTCCCCACTGTGCAGGAGGAAGAGCCTGAGCAGCCAGACTCCTCAGAGAAATCCGCAACCTCTGAGGGCGCAGCGTCAGCAGAAATAAGCGCACCCAGCCAGCGCAGACACTCACACCTCGGTGGGACCTTCGGGACATAGAGTACATTTGTCACCTGGTGTATCACAGCTCACAAGTGAGCATCAGCAGAATGTGGAGACAGGGACAGCAGTGGAGAGTCCTCGTCGGAGGGCGCAGGACTCTGTCAGCTCAGCTCAGCTGCATGTCGACCCTCTGCCTCTGGGTCCATCCGTAAGATCAGAGGTGATGGAACTCCATGCACAGATGCAGGAGTGTCTGGCAGGTTTTGTCTCTAGGGTCGTTGCGAATGTGGAGCGAATGGAGGAGTCCATAGCTAACATGAGCAGAGCCTTTGTGGAGTCATTGGCGCATGAACGCGTCAACACGGAAAGGATGGCTACCTACGTGGAAATGATTGCTGCCTCCGTGGTAAGGCTGGCTATGGTAGAGGAGAGGAGGGCTACGGCCATGGAGGAGGTTAGTTGCCAGGGTATGGAAAACATGGTGAGTGTTCAGAATAGAATGACATCTCTTGAGGAGCGATAGAACAGAGAAACAAGACCTTCATAGAAGTCCTTCTGAGTAGGACTGCCATTGCAGATACGGGTCCCCATGGCCCCCCTGATGTGCAGCAAGGTGCTCTCAAGCCACTTGCAGGCACTGAGGGGGACCTGACCTATGAGAGGGAGGTTGGTGGCAGACCTCAAGGAAGTGGGGGCGCCTCTCCAAGCGCTCACACTTCCATGCCACTGAAGAGCCCTCGGTCAGAGCCCCGCCAGAGTCCATACCCAACTGAGATAGAGGTCTCAACCCCTGCACAGCTGCAGGAGCAGCAGGCTGCTGGCGAGCCCTCACAGGCTACCCACCCCAGAGGATGCCTGCCAAAGGTGTCTAGACAGGAGCAGCAGGAAAGTGAGCAAGGGGCCTCCACATCTGCTGAAGCCACAGGGGAACCACTACGTAGGAGCACGCGTAAGAGGAAAATAAAGCACAAATAGTCACAAGGGTAGTCACTTGGGTGAAATGCTGTGTATTCTGTAAAAATGCCATCAGTTGCTTGATTTGCATAAAAATTCAGATGGTAACTTCTGCAGTTGTGGCGTGTGTCATTTCGCGAATGGGGCTGGAGGTCCTCTAATGCCAAGAAGGGAAGAAAAAAAGGCCTCCCATGCTTCTGGTAGATGCCTCAGTTGAGGAAGCGCTGAGTGAGGCTGGCGAGAGGGGTTTCGCAGGAGGTCACACTGGAGAAGTGTGTGAGGCTCCAACCTTCCACAAGTGTGGTTAAGCCTGGTAAAAGTTGCCCCAGGCCTGAAACAACAAAGTCCTGCCACCTGCAAATGATGGCTGATCAAATCTCCTCTTTAATGGTTGACCTGCAGCTGATAGTCAGCAAGCCAATAGTGTTCACGCCAGGTTTCACAGGCATGATCCCCACCAGGCGTGTTTTACGTGGGAAAAGGGTTAAACAGGCAAGCGCCTGTTAAAATGGGATTATAAAGGCCAATGAGTGCTGTTTAAGGGCCCTAAAGGCCAGTCCCACCTGTTGCAGGCAGGACTGATTCGGGACCATCAGACATGCCTGGGTTAAAATGGCTAGGTGTCGGGAACCAGGCAGGGGGGTCCCGACCCCCAGGTTTTGCGATTTTAACCGCCCACATGCCTCAAAGCCCGCCTGATGGCTAAGTTAAAATCGAGCCCTTTGTTTCTGGCTTCACGGAGGAAGACACAAAAAACCTTCCAGAAATACGAGAAAACCAAGGGTGCGATGAGAAAGAGGAACTTAAAGAAATTATTATTAGTAAAAAAGCAGTACTAGCAAAATTAATGGGACTAAAAGTCGATAAATCCCATGGACCGGATGACCTACATCCTAGGGTTTTGAAAGAGGTGGCCATTGGAATAGTGGACGCTTTGGTTGTCATCTTCCAAAATTCTATAGTTTCTGGAATGGTTCCTGCAGATTGGAGGATAGCAAATATAACCCCGCTATTTAAGAAAGGAGGGAGAGAGAAAACGGGGAACTACAGACCTGTTAGCCTCACATCAGTAGTTGGGAAAATGCTGGAATCTATTATAAAGGATGCCGTAACTGGGCACTTAGAAACTAATAGTAAGATTGGGCAGAGTCAACATGGATTTATGAAAGAGAAATCCTGTTTGACAAACCTATTGGAGTTCTTTGAGGATGTAACTAGTGGAGTAGACAAAGGAGAACCTGTAGATGTGGTGTATCTGGATTTTCAGAAGAGGATGGCAGGCTGTGACTAGTGGGATACCACAAGGATCAGTGCTTGGGCCCCAGCTATTCACAATCTATATCAATGGTTTGGATGAGGGGACTAAATGTAACATTTCCAAATTTGCTGATGATACAAAGCTAGGTGGCAGTGTCAGTTGCGAAGAGGATGTGAAGAGGCTTCAAGGGGATCTTGACAGGCTCAGTGAATGGGAGAGCACATGGCAGATGGAATATAATGTGGATTAATGTGAAGTTATCCACTTTGGTAGAAAAAACAGAAAGGCAGAGTATTTCCTAAATGGTGAAAGATTGGGGAATGCAGATGCTCAAAGGGACTTGGGTGTTCTTGTATATGAGTCACTGAAAGTGAATGTGCAGGTGCAGCAAGCCATTAGGAAGGCAAATGGTATGCTGGCCTTCATTACAAGAGGATTTGAGTACAGGAGTAAAGAAGTCTTATTCCAATTATATAGAGCCTTGGTGAGACCACACCTGGAATACTGTGTACAATTTTGGTCTCCTTACCTAAGGAAGGATATACTTGCCATAGAGGGAGTGCAACGAAAGTTCACGAGATTGATTCCTGGGATGGCGGGACTGTCGTATGAGAAGAGATTGAGTAAACTAGGCCTGTATTCTCTTGAATTCAGAAGAATGAGAGGGGATCTCATTGAAAATGATTACAGGGCTTGATAGGATGGATGCTGGGAGAATGTTTCCCTTGGCTGGGGAGTCTAGAATCAGGGCCACAGCCTCAAGATAAAGGGTAGGCCATTCAGGACTGAGGTGAGAAGAAATTTCTTCACACAGAGGGTGGTGAATCTTTGGAATTCTCTACCCCAGCGGGCTGTGGAGGCTCAGTCATTGGGTATATTCAAAGCAGAAGTCGATAGATTTCTGACTAGTGAGGGCATCAAGGGATATGACGATAGGGCCGGTGAATGGAGTTGAGGCAGAAGATCAGCCATGATCTCATTGAATGGTGGAGCAGGCTCAAAGGGCCGAATGGCCTACTCCTGCTCCTATTTCGTATGTTCTTATGTTTATACCAGTTTCTTTCTTCTGTGCCTCAACATTTTCCTCATCCACCTGGTGATATTTCTATGCATCATCCACGCAAATCTATTTGTAGTTCTTACCCATGCTATTGAAACTAATTAGAATCACTGCACTGATGGATTAACTTAACGGTTTTGAGTATGGGTAAACACTTTCACTAATGCATAGATGACTCATTCGACAAAAGAAGAGTGTGAGAAAGGGAGAGGAAGGCAGGGACTGAGGTAAGAAACAGCAAATAGGAGATAATGAAATGTAAAACTGTGGCAGATGGAGTCCAATGTGGAAAGTGTGAGGTCATCCACTTTGCACCTAAGAAAGATAGATCAGCGTATTTTCTAAAAAGCGAGAAGCGAGGAACTATGGACGAGCGGAGAGATTTAGGGGTTCAAGTACAGAAAGCTAGTGAACAATTAGAAAAATTCATTTAAAAAGGCTAATGGAATGTTGGCCTTTATCTCAAGAGGGCTGGAATGCAAAGGGTGGAAGTTATTTTACAGCTGTATAGAGCTCTGGTTACACTGTATAGAGCTTTGGTTACACTGTACAGAGCTCTGGTTATACTGTATAGAGCTCTGGTTACACTGTAGTAACCTGGGAGGTTATGTGTAACCTGATCCACCAGGTGGTGCTGTGGCAATTGCTCTCCTGAGTTAAGTCTGATCTGTACTGTTGTACTCTTTGTTTTGGCTGCCTCATGGCAGAAGCTTTTATGTGCAAGAGTTGATTAAACCATGTTATGAAGTTAACCTGTGTCTGTCTCCATCTATGGCCCGCTCAAGATACCACATATGGCGACGAGAATAAAGGACGGAAGAGTTTTGGAGTATTCAGAAGAGGTGCTCGGGTTGGTTAGCAAACTAGTCAGAAAAGCACGAGGCTAGGCCACGGGAGTCGAAACGGAGTTTGATTTTTTGGCTGAAGTGACCGGACTCCAAGGATGGCAGGAACGGTAGGCTCCATGGCACCTTTTGACAGCAAGTCGCAGTCTTGGGAGGAGTATATTGAAATACTGAGCCATTTCTTTATGGCAAACGAGGTGGACAGTGCTGAAAAGAAAAGGGCCATTTTACTGAGTTGTGTGGGAGCGCAAACCTATACATGGATGAGGAATCTGCTGAGCCCGGAGCGGCCAGGAGAAAAATCTTTTGACGAGTTGGTGAGTCTACTAAAGAATCATTTCAATCCGAAACCTAGTGAAATAGTACAGAGATGGAAATTCAATTCGAGGATTAGGAGGCCGGAAGAAAGCGTTACTGAGTATGTGGAGGAGCTTCGGAAGCTCGCACAGGACTGTAATTTTGGAAATACGCTCACAGTCATGTTAAGGGACAGACTAGTATGCGGAGTTAACAACGACAGTATACAGCAAAGGTTGTTGTCAAAAGAAGGATTGACGTTTGAGACGGCACTTAAAAAAGCACAAGCCATGGAGATGGCTAACAAGGACATTAAGGACTTAAACAGTATGAGCAAGGAGAAGAGGAAGAGTCTAGTGAGTCTAGTGAGGAGGTTTTCACTATATACAGTATAGACACTTCAAGGCCCAACGTACCCCCTCTCACTCAGTATTTGATAGTGAACGGAGGTCAAGTAAAGTTTGAGATTGACACCGGATGTAGTGTAACCATAATGTCGCACACTGAGTACGCCAAGCTATGGGGGAAAGCAAAAGTACCAGAGCTAGGTACATGCCCCATTAGTCTCAAAACCTACACAGGACAGAAGGTGGACATTTTGGGGGCGGCCGAAGTACAAGTGGAACACAAAGGAGTCAACAAAGAGCTTACGGTGGTAGTAGTAGCAGGGTCAGGGCCAAACCTGTTAGGGCGAGGGTGGATCAGTGAGTTGAGTGTGGACTGGCAGGCAATGAATTAAATGGAGGACAGTACAGAGGCACTGCAAGAAGTGCTAATGAAGCATGAGTTAGTGTTCAAGGACGAACTGGGCACCTTAAGGGGAGCCACAGCCAAGATTCATGTAGCCAGTGATGCCACGCCTCGTTTCTTTAAACCAAGGTCGGTACCTTTTGCAATGAAAACCAAGGTGGAGGCAGAACTAGATCGCCTGCTAAAGGACAAAGTAATAGAACCAGTGAAATTTTCAGACTGGGCGGCACCAATAGTCCCGGTATTGAAGCCCGACGGTAACATAAGGGTGTGTGGTGACTATAAGTTAACAGTGAACAGAGTATCATCACTGGAACAGTACCCCATTCCGAGAATGGAGGACATGTTAACATCGCTCGCTGGGGGACAAAGATTCAGCAAACTGGACATGAGTCATGCGTATCAGCAGATATTGCTAGATGAAGAATCAAAAAAGTTTGTCACGGTGAACACGCACAAGGGGCTGTTCACGTATGCCAGGTTATCATTTGGTGTCAGTTCTAGCCCAGCAATATTCCAACGGACTATGGAGGGCATTCTGCAGGGCATTCCAAAGGTGGCCGTGTACTTAGATGATATTCTGCTAACAGGAAGTGACGATCAGGATCACTTAAAAACACTGGACAAAGTGCTACAGCGCTGGAAGAGGCGGGGCTATGCCTGAAACGGAGTAAGTGTAGTTTCATGGAGAAGGAAGTTACATTCCTGGGACATTGGGTGGATGCCACAGGCCTCCATCCATTACCAGGGAAAGTGCGGGCAGTGCAGGATGCACCGGCACCCACCTCAGTGACTGAACTGAAAGCCTATCTAGGGCTCCTGAATTATTATAACCGGTTTCTTCCAAACTTATCGATGCTGCTGGCACCCCTGCACAAACTGCTGAGAAAGGAGGAGCCATGGCGTTGGGGGCCAGAGCAAGCGAAAGCGTTTCAGCAGTCAAAGGAGCTACTTCAGTCCAGCAGGGTGTTAGTGCATTATGACGAGAAGAAGGAGCTGATAATGTCCTGCGATGCATCACCCTATGGAGTGGGGGCAGTGTTGGCCCACCGCATGCCAGATGGAGCGGAAAGGCCCATCAGATTTGTTTCACACACGCTCACAGCTGCGGAAAAGAACTATTCACAGCTTGATAAAGAGGGGTTGGCCATTATATTTGGAGTAAAGAAATTCCATAAGTACATATATGGGAGGAAGTTTGTAATCAGTACTGACCACAAGCCTCTTATTAGCTTACTGAATGAGATGAAAGCGGTGCCTCAAATGGCATCACAGAGAATAATGAGATGGGCAGTAATACTAAGAGCCTATGAATATGTGATCACGTACAGAGCCGGCAAGGAAAACAGGAACGCGGATGCTCTCAGCCGCCTGCCCCTTTCAAAATCTCCTCGCAATAGTTCCCCTGAGGAGCACGTCCTGATGCTGGATCAGGAGATCAGTCCCCTGATGACTTCAGTGCAAATCCAGGGCTGGACAGCCAAGGACCCCGTTCTGTCAAGGGTCCGTGAGTATGTGTTGAAAGGCTGGCCAGATCACCGTGAGGGACCGGAGTTCGCGCCGTACAGACAGAGACAGCACGAGCTCAGTGTCCAAGATGGATGTGTGCTATGGGGAGCATGCATCATAGTCCCAGAGCGGGGACGCTCTACTTTGATGGAACAGTTGCATCAATTGCACCCAGGAATGATTAGAATGAAAGGACTGGCTAGGAGCTACCTGTGGTGGCCTAACTTGGATGCTGAAATTGAATCAAAGGTAAAGTCATGCACTATATGTCAGGAACAGAGGAAAGCACCTGCTGGGGCACCACTCCATCCCTGGGAGTGGCCCAGCAAACCCTGGAGGAGAATTCACATAGACTATGCGGGACCTTTTAGGGGCAAAATGTTTTTGGTGCTGGTAGACGCTCACTCAAAATGGGTCGACGTTTATCCAGTGAGCTCTGCAACGACTGATGCCACACTGAATTGTCTCAGGAACAGCTTCAGCACGCATGGTATTCCAGAAATGATTGTATCCGACAATGCACAGTGTTTTGTTAGTGAAGGGAGCAAAGAATTCATGGTAAGGAATGGAATCACACATGTCACCTCGGCTCCATATCACCCAGCCTCAAATGGGTTAGCCGAGCGAGCCGTGCAGACTTTGAAGGAGCTCATGAGGAAGAGCTCAGGTGACACCCTGGAGACCAAGCTCAATAGAGCCTTGTTTAGTTATCGTATAACACCCCAAGCTACCACGGGGCTTTCTCCGGCTGAGTTGATGATGGGGAGAAAGTTGCACGTTAGACCTGATACACCCAGATCTCAAGAGCAAGGTTGAGACAAAACAAACAAACCAAAAAGCGTACCATGAAAAACATACTAAAGCTTGCCATTTCGCCATAGGGGACTCTGTGTACACCCGGAACTTCAGTTATGGACCTAAATGGATACCAGGACTAATCCAGGACATTACAGGACCTGTGTTGTACTCCGTGTTACTAGGGGATGGTCGAGGGGTTCGTCGGCATGTGGATCAGCTTTTCAGCCGGCAGCAGGGGGAACTGCCTCAGATGGAACAAAGGGCAGTAGAGGAGGCTGTTCCAGGACCCAGCACGGCTTATAAGGTGCCAGTGGACACTGGTACTGCCAGGCCACAGCGGGACAGAGTAAAACCAACATCAGAGACTACTCCAATCTCAAGTGCGAATGAATCTGAGAATCCACCACAAGTGGAATTAAGATGTTCACAAAGGATTCGCAAGCAACCAGAAAGACTTATACAAACCTGTTAAATTAGTCAGGAGTTAACCATGGTTAGAGCATACTGGTTAGTTAAAACGTAGTACCTAGTAAGGGTTATTGTTTAAGAATTGCATACGGCAATCTTAAGGGGGGAGGAGTGTAGTAACCTGGGAGGTTATGTGTAACCTGATCCACCAGGTGGTGCTGTGGCAATTGCTCCCCTGAGTTAAGTCTGATCTGTACTGTTGTACTCTTTGTTTTGGCTGCCTCATGGCAGAAGCTTTTATGTGCAAGAGTTGATTAAACCATGTTATGAAGCTAACCTGTGTCTGTCTCCATCTATGGCCCGCTCAAGATACCACATACACTGTATAGAGCTCTGGTTACACTGTATAGAGCTCTGGTTACACTGTACAGAGCTCTGGTTACAGCTGTATAGAGCTCTGGTTACACTGTATAGAGCTCTGGTTACACTGTATAGAGCTCTGGTTACACTGTACAGAGCTCTGGTTACACTGTACAGAGCTCTGGTTACACTGTATAGAGCTCTGGTTACACTGTACAGAGCTCTGGTTACACTGTATAGAGCTCTGGTTACACTGCATAGAGCTCTGGTTACACTGCATAGAGCTCTGGTTACACTGTATAGAGCTCTGGTTACACTGTACAGAGCTCTGGTTACACTGTATAGAGCTCTGGTTACACTGCATAGAGCTCTGGTTACACTGTACAGAGCTCTGGTTACACTGTATAGAGCTCTGGTTACACTGTACAGAGCTCTGGTTACACTGTATAGAGCTCTGGTTACACTGCATAGAGCTCTGGTTACACTGTACAGAGCTCTGGTTACACTGTACAGTGCTCTGGTTACACTGTACAGAGCTCTGGTTACACTGTATAGAGCTCTGGTTACACTGTACAGAGCTCTGGTTACACTGTACAGTGCTCTGGTTACACTGTACAGAGCTCTGGTTACACTGTATAGAGCTCTGGTTACACTGTACAGAGCTCTGGTTACACTCCATCTGGGGTACTGGATTCAGTTTTGGGCACCGCACTGCAGGAAGGAGGTGGTGCAGTACAGATTTACCAGAATGATAAAAGGATTAAATTATGAGGACAGGTTGCATAGACTAGTCTTGAATTCCCTTGAATATAATAGTTTAAGGGGTGATCTAATTGAGGTGGTTAAGATGATTAAAGGATTTGATAGGGTAGATAGAGAGAAAGTATTTCCTCTGGTGTGGAGTCCAGAACAAGGAAGCATAACCATAACATTTGAGCTAGACTGTTCAGGGGCGTTAGTAGAGAGCACTTCTTCACACAAAGGGTAGTGGAAATCTGGAAGTTTTCCCCCCAAAAAGCTGTTGAAGCTGGAGGGGGGGGGCGGTCAATTGAAAATTTCAAAACTGAGATTGATAGATTTTTGTTCGGCAAGGGTATTGAGGGTTACGGAACCAAGGCGGGTAGATGGAGTTAAAATACAGATCAGCCATAATCTAATTGAATGGTGAACAGGCTCAAGGGGCTGAATGGCCTACTCCTGTTCCTATGTTCCCTCCTAAATGTAAAATTATGCAAATTGAAAAAAGAAACCTGTATGTACAGTGAAGAATATAACATTGCTAGTTTTCTTTTGTTCTGCTAAACCTGGCAGGGTGGAGTTAATCCCCCAAGTATGTGCTGATGACTGTGAATCGCATCATTCTGTGTCTTTCTGTGCAAGTGCACTCTCCTTATTTTTTCCTATCCTTCCCCTTCTTATATGTTTCTATTCTTTGTTTCCATCAGGTTGCATAGGCTGTGTATGCAATGCTCTGTATTGCATGCTCACTTGGCTATCATGTTGGTTTGCAGCGGCACTGCACGAGCTTGTGGCTGTATCACTATCCCTGCTATCAGTAATATGTAAAAAGAGAATAGATGAGCCTTAACTACACAGGTTCCTCATTCAGTTGATCTGCATTGAGCTTTACTTTTTTAAATGAACTGTAATGTGGTAATGATATAATAGCACAAGAGCCTGGTCTATAAACTAGCCTCAGTGTACATGTTAAAACTGCAGACTGAACAGGAAGGCGATACAATGTGGGCATCCACAGTGGCTGGTGGGAATATATGACATGCTGTAATTTATTCTTGGATTGTTTGCTTGTTAAATTGCTTAATAGCAGTTTCATACTTTTTCAGTGATTAACAACTGTGCAGAATGTAATGGACTGTGAATATATCACTGAACTCATTATTTCTGCTATTTCAGGGCACAGTGGCATTAGATTCACTGAAATGTTACAGGTCCAGATGGCTTCATTTTTGTTGAGAACGAGAGTTTCTGTACTAAAACTGACCTAAGTACTGAATAATGGTGCAGTACAAAGCTGTTAATAATGCTCAGGAAATTTCAAAAGGCTTTCGATAAGGTCCTGCATAAGAGATTAGCGTGTAAAGTTAAGGCACATGGGATTGGGGGCAAGGTATTGACTTGGATAGAGAACTGGTTGGCAGACAGAAAGCAAAGAGTTGGAATAAACGGGTCTTTTTCCGAGTGGCAGGCAGTGACTAGTGGGGTACCGCAGGGTTCGGTGCTAGGACCCCAGCTATTCACAATATATATCAATGATCTAGACAAGGGAACTAGATGTAATATCTCCAAGTTTGCAGACGACACAAAGCTGGGTGGTCGTGTGTGCTGTGAGGAGGATGCCGAGAAACTCCAGTATGATTTGGACAGGTTAGGTGATTGGGCAGAAGTATGGCAGATGCAATATAATGTGGATAAATGTGAGGTTATCCACTTTGGTGTCAAAAACAGGAAGGCAGATTATTATCTGAATGGCAATGGATTGGGAGAAGGGGAAGTGCAACGAGACCTGGATGTCCTTGTGCACCAGTCGCTGAAGGTAAGCATGCAGGTGCAGCAGGCAGTTAAGAAGGCAAATGGCATGTTGGCCTTCGTAGCAAGAGGGTTTGAGTACAGGAACAAGGATGTGTTGCTGCAGTTGTACAGGGCCTTGGTGAGACCACACCTTGAGTATTGTGTGCAGTTTTGATCACCTTATCTGAGGAAGGATGTTCTTGCCATGGAAGGAGTTCAGCGAAGATTCACCAGGCTGATACTTGGGATGGCAGGAATGACGTATGAGGAGAGATTGGGTTGATTGGGCTTATACTCGCTGGAGTTTAGAAGAATGAGAGGGGATCTCATTGAAACTTATAAAATTCTGACAGGACTGGACAGAGTAGATGCAGGAAGGATGTTCCTGATGGCCGGGGAGTCCAGTACCAGGGGTCACAGTCTAAGGATAAGGGGTAAGCCATTTAGGACAGAAATGAGGAGGAATTTCTTCACCCAGAGAATGGTGAACCTATGGAATTCTCTACCACAGAAGGCAGTAGAGGCCAATTCATTAAATATATTCAAGAAGGAGTTGGATATATTTCTTAAGGCTAAAGGGATCAAGGGATATGGGGAGAAAGCAGGGACAGGGTACTGAATTTGGATGATCAGCCATGATCGCATTGAATGGCAGAGTAGGCTCGAGGGGCCGAATGGCCTACTCCTGCTCCTATCTTCTATGTTTCTATGTAATCAATCAATCCTATAGATATATCAGTAAAATAAATAATCCGTGATTCAGAAAATCTTTGTTAGATGCTTTATTCTCTTTCTCCATGCTGAAGGAGGTGGTGTATGGCATTTTCCTGCATAGGTTTATTTTAAACCAGAACTTTGGTCAAACTGAAACTACGTGTGCCAAAGTGTGGGGATATGAGACGTGTACGAGGATCATAGATATTTAGAAGTGAGCAGCAAGGCAGTAATCCAATCGAGGGGTTTAGATACTGTTGTAATCCCTGAGAGCAAAGCACACATGTTTTGTTATCAGCACCCTGAGAGTTGATTACCGCCTTATAATCACTTACAGATATTATAGTAATCTGGGATGTAATGCTTAAGTTATCCACCAGATGGAGACAAATCTTAAGGGATCATATTTATCAGTATTAAGGTAATGTCCTGGCACACCACTTATTAAAGTAGTGGCACTGCATTCTGGGTATGACTCAGAGGTTGATCCTCCATCTTTGTGATCGCACAGTAAGAAATAGAGTATGCTTGCTGCAGCCTGTAAGAGCTATGTTCTCTGCTACATATGTATAATTAAACAGTTGAGTTTTGGTTCCTGAAGTCTGGCTTATCTCAGTTTCTGACCTTACCACTCGGATATCACATTTGGCGATGAGGCTGAACAGATCTCATCTTGAAGAAGGGAAAATAAAAGAAAAGCACTGAAACAAGGAATCATGGCTGCTATGGTAGGACAGCTCTCTGCTTTTGATGTTCAGACACAGACCTAGAACGAGTACTGTGAGTTGCTACTGCATTTCTTTGAAGCAAATGATATAATTGATGTCGGAAAAAGGAGAGCTATTTTGCTCACTTCCATGGGAAGTCAGACGTATAGTTTGATGAGAAACTTATGCAGTCCTGAAAAGCCTGGAGACATTACATTTGCTAACTTAGTGGACTTGCTAAAGGAACATTTCAATCCCAGACCGAGTGAGATTGTACAGCGTTTCAAATTTAATTCATGGAACAGGAAACTGGGAGAGACTGTATTGGATTATGTAGCGGTGTTGAGAAAACTGGCACATGATTGCAATTACGGGAACAGTTTGAAAGACATGCTGAGAGATAGGCTTGTTTGCGGGATAATGGATGCCCGAATGCAGAGGAGATTATTGTCCGAGACTGGGCTTACGTATGAAAAAGCGTTGGAACTTACTCAAGCCATAGAGACAGCGTACCGAGATGTAAAAGAAATACAGGGTTTGGACTGGTCTGCTACAATGCAAGTTGCAGGTCCGCTCATGCACAAGTTAAATATGAGTCGGAAACCACAACGTGAGCATGTAAAGGCATGTTATAGATGCAATGGAGATCACCTGGCGAGGGAATGCAGGTTTCTGGAGGAAAAGTGCCACAAGTGTGGGAAAAAAGGACATATAAAACGTGCATGCCGAGCAAAAGCTACCCTGGAGGTATACAAACCTAAAGGGGGAGAAAAGCAAAACCTAGTAAGAGAAGTGAAAAAACAGGGAGCACATCACATCAGTGGAGAAGCTGAGAAAGAAGACGACATGTTCATATTGCATAGTATGGTAGAGGACATTCCAAAAGTGGATCCTATCACTTTGCAACTGATAGTAAATGACTCTAAGGTGAACTTTGAGGTAGATACCAGATGTGGTGTTACCATAATGAACAGGGAGGAGTACTCAAAATTGTGGAACCGTGCAAAAGTTCCAGATTTAAAGTCTTGCTCTATGTAGCTTAAAACCTATACCAGTGAACGAGTGGTGACATTGGGTACAGCTACTGTAACTGTGAAACACAGGGACACCGTGGAACAGCTACCTGTAGTTGTAATATCGGGTTCTGGACCAAGCTTGTTAGGTCAGGGCTGGATACGAGAAATTAAATTAGATTGGGGAGCAATAAATCAACCAGAGGGAGGCAAACAATTGTCTTTGCAAGAAGTGTTGATTGAACATGAGAACGTGTTCAAGGAAGAACTTGGAACATTTAATGGCCCCCCAGCTAAGATTTATGTCGACAAGGAGGCACTGCCAAGGTTTTTTAAACAACGACCTGTGCCGTATGCCATGAAACCAAAGGTAGAGGCTGAGCTTGACTGTCTTTTGAGTGAGAACATTCTGGAACCCATGAAATGTTCAGAATGGGCAGCTCCCATTGTACCTGTTTTAAAACCGGACAATTCGGTAAGAATCTGTGGAGATTATAAATTGACAGTAAATAGGGTGTCTAAACTTGAACAGCATCCTATTCCTAAAACTGAGGATCTTTTTGCAAACCTGGCTGGAGGGAAGAAATTCACGAAGCTGGATATGAGTCATGCATACTTGCAAATTACACCAGATGAGGAATCCAAGAAGTATGTAACCATAAATACACAGAAGGGTTTGTTTACCTATAACCGTTTACCATTCGGTGTCTCATCTAGTCCAGCTATCTTCCAGAGGACTATCGAGGGTGTACTGCAAGGGATTCCACATGTTTCAATCTATCTGGATGATATTCTGGTGATGGGAAGAACCGACCAGGAGCATCTGAGCACTCTGAGAGAGGTACTACAAAGATTGGATAAGGCTGGGTTACGGCTCAAGAGGAGTAAGTGCACTTTCCTGGGGAATGAGGCCGTGTTCCTGGGACATAGAGTGGATGCCACAGGGCTCCATCCAATCAAGGAGAAGGTACAAGCTCTGCAGGAGGCCCCAGCTCCTACAAATGTGACTGAGTTAAAAGCTTACCTGGGACTACTAAACTACTATAACAGGTTTTTACCAAACTTGGCAACTGTGTTAGCACCTCTTCACAAACTACTGCGCAAGGAGACACAGTGGCAGTGGGGAGAGGAGCAGAGGGTTTCATTTGAACAGCCCAAGAAACTGATACTGTCCTCGGATGTGTTGGTTCACTACAATGCAGAGAAAGACATCATTCTCTCTTGTGATGCTTCACCTTACGGGGTGGGGGCAGTTCTTTCACACAGCTTGGAAGATGGAACAGAAAGACCGATAAGGTTTACGTCTCGAACTCTGACCCCAGCGGAAAAAAACTATTCCCAGTTGGATAAAGAGGGATTAGCAATAATGTTTGGGTTACAGAGGTTTCACAAGTACCTATATGGCAGGAAATTCACCATATGCACCGATCATAAATCTCTTCTGTCTCTTTTTAATGAAATGAAGGCAGTACCACAGATGGTGTCACCCCGGATCCAGAAGTGGGCAGTGACGGTAAGGGCATATGAGTATGTCATCACTTACAAGGCGGGCAAGTACCATGGGAATGCAAATGCCTTGAACTGTCTTCCACTACCAGGTACACCTATCCATGCAGCTCCAGAGGACAGAGTTTTGATGTTGGAGGACACGGATACGGCAATTGTGACTGCTGAACAAGTAAGGACTTGGACTGGTAAAGATCCAGTACTGTCTAGAGTCCGAGAATATGTGATGAGGGGTTGGCCACAACATCCGGAAGGGACTGATTTCATACCTTACAGTGTCAGGAAGACAGAGCGGAGTGTGCAGGATGGTTGCGTGTTGTGGGGAGCTCGAGTGATTATTCCACAGCCAGCACGACAGTCTATCCTAGTGCAACTACATCAGTGTCATCCTGGAGTTTCGCGTATGAAAGCCTTGGCAAGGAGTTACTTGTGGTGGCCAAAGCTAGATGAGGAGATAGAAAATCTAGTCAAGACATGCAGCACTTGTCAAGTACACCGGAAGGCACCAGCAGCGGCCCCACTCCACCCCTGGGAGTGGCCGGATAAACCATGGAGAAGATTACATGTAAATTATGCGGGTCCATTCATGGGAAAGATGTTCCTCATAATCATTGATGCACATTCCAAATGGATGGATGTGTATCCTGTAAATTCTGCTTCATCTACTGTTACTATAGACTGCCTGCATAGGAGTTTTAGTAATCAAGGGATACCGGAGATCATAGTAAGTGACAATGCCACGTGTTTTGTGAGTACAGAAACAAAAGAGTTCATGAGAAACAATGGCATAGTGCACGTGACTTCAGCTCCATATCATCCGTCTTCAAATGGACTTGCGGAGAGAGCCGTGCAAACATTTAAGGAGATGATGAAAAAAAGTGCGGAAGGGAGTTTGGCAGCAAAAGTGTCACGAGTTCTGTTCAGCTACAGAATAACACCTCAATCTACCACAGGACTCTCTCCTGCTGAGTTGTTGTTAGGACGTCGACTACGCTCCACTCTTGACCTGGTTCACCCAGATCTAAAAAGGAAGGTGGAAAACCGACAATTCAAACAAAAGGAGAACCATGACAGAAGGACAACGAGCCGCAGTTTTGGAGAAGGAGATGCGGTCCTTACCAGGAATTTCAGTTATGGTCCAAAATGGATTCCTGGCATCATAGACTCAATGACCGGTCCAGTTTCATATACAGTCATGGTGGGAACTGGTCAGGTAGTACGCAGACATGTGGATCAGATACTGACCAGACAAAGGGAAATTGAACTGGAGGTTCCAGAGGAAATTTTGGAGGACAAGTTGGTCCCCAGTTATCCAAATACATTGGCGGTACCACCACCATGAACCGAGCCAGTTATACCTGGACCCCTTTGTCAAGAGGAAACCATCATAGCTGAGTCAGATACTCTGAGTACTGCTCAGGAACAGCAGGTGGCTCTACCACAACCAAGCAGGGACTTGACTTTAAGACGTTCAACAAGGTCTCACAAGCCGCCATAGAGATTGATCACGACCGGCTAGATTCGTTCAGTATGGACTATCGTTAAAGAAGTTTCCTTATGGACTTTTTAAGAATGTTGTTAAGAAATTATTGTAAACATAAGAGGGGGGGGATATAGTAATCTGGGATGTAATGCTTAAGTTATCCACCAGATGGAGACAAATCCTAAGGGATCATATTTACCAGTATTAAGGTAATGTCCTGGCACACCACTTATTAAAGTAGTGGCATTGCATTCTGGGTATGACTCAGAGGTTGATCGTCCATCTTTGTGATCGCACAGTAAGAAATAGAGTGTGCTTGCTGCAGCCTGTAAGAGCTATGTTCTCTGCTACATATGTATAATTAAACAGTTGAGTTTTGGTTCCTGAAGTCTGGCTTATCTCAGTTTCTGACCTTACCACTTGGATATCACATTTGGCGATGAGGCTGAACAGATCTCATCTTGAAGAAGGGAAAATAAAAGAAAAGCACTGAAACAAGGAATCATGGCTTATCTCAGTTTCTGACCTTACCACTCGGATATCACAGATATTATTTATAATGTGATAGACTGTAAAGTTATATTGAACTGTTTTTCTGACCATTATGATGGTGTGTTTCTTTGATGTGCAAGCTATCTAATGCAGTATCAATTAGAATGCAGTGCTGATTTTTTTTTATTCGTTCATGGGATGTGGGCGTCGCTGACAAGGCCAGCATTTATTGCCAACCCCTAATTGCCCTTGAGAAGATGGTGGTGAGCTGCCTTCTTTAACTGCTGCAGTCCGTGTTGTGAATGTACTCCCACAGTGCTATTAGATAGGGAGTTCCAGGATTTTGACCCAGCGATGATGAAGGAACAACGATATATTTCCAAGTCAGGATGGTGTGTGACTTGGAGGGGAACTTGTAGGTGGTGGTGTTCCCATGCACCTGCTGCCCTTGTCCTTCTAGGTGGTATAGGTCGCGGGTTTGGGAGGTGCTGTCGAAGAAGCCTTGGCGAGTTGAAGAATGAGGAAGACTATAGGATATTAATAATACTTTGATATACAAGAGCCGATTCACATGGCGTAACAACCACATGTTAAATTTTGTTCCATAATGGATATTCTGTTAACTTACTATTTGGTGCATTAATTAACATAAAATTTGTTACGCATTCTACTGTGAATTTTCTTTATGATATTACAGTACAGTAGTTGGTTGGAAGTTACAGCAGCATTTCAAGGATGCCATGCTGAGGTCAATATTCACTTTTGGTATTTGAACCTAATAGTAAAGCACCATATCTCCACATCCCACTCATCACTTTTTTCACTGCTTGGTCATGAAGGTCTCACACATGGAATAAGCACTCTCCGCTCAGTATACAGATTGGCAGAGACCATGGACACATCTAAATTAGTTGACTATGTACATTAGTGGCATAACGTTAGGGTTGATGATCTGAATGTGTGTGCTGACACTGTGAGCCTTGGCTGCATATGCTGGGAGATTGCTGGCTTGATCCATCCGTGTGCGTGGCACGCGGGCCTGCGATTGCCTGATTTAATCTTGACGGACAGAATATTGTGGGGAGTGGCTGCACGCTGGGAGCAAGCATTTGGGAAATCAACCATCGCAGGTAAACTCTATGAAAACGCCATTCATTTTGAGATCTGGAATTTTGAGGGAGCTCGTATATCCCGACGAGAAAAGTAGCTTTTCAGATCTTGTGCAACAGATAACCCGCAAAGGGGATACTCCAGAACTCAAAGTGTTACTCTCATTTCCGAATGCATAACTCGATTATATATAATATATCCTGGAAATCTGCCACATGCAATGAATGTAACTTGCTCTCCTCCAAATTGAAATAGACCACAGTAAAAGAAACTGCATTTGAAGAATGATTTAAGCTCTACTGTTATGAAACTGACACATGTGGTGCAAATGATATTAATTGTTGTAATGCTAGACTTTGATGGATTTCTTCTGACAAAACTAATAGACCAGATTTTGTTTAAGCCCTTCCTTTTGCTTTGATAGACTATTATGCATTTTACCGGCCTCTCGGTTTCATTCAGTGTCACTTGTACTGACTTACTGAGACTATTTTCAAGCTGTACAGGAACTAATTTTAATGTCCTTTTCATAAGCTGATACCTCTGGCTATGCAACAAACACTATGCTCAATATACCAGACTGTCAGTACAGCACTGAGGGCCTGCTGCATTGCTAACGGCCCCAATTTTAACTCCAGGTGGATCCCCTGCTCAAGCCTGGGTTAAAATTACAGGCAGGTCTCAATTATGCCATTGGACTGCAACATGCATCTGTAAAGAAGGACCCTCTTGGCTCTGGGCTGGTGTCTTTGCTGCCTGCTCAGGAGAGCAGGTTAAAATTGTGGATGTTGCGAACGTGGCGGCTTTTGGACAGGTAAGAGCCAGCGCGATTTTAACTGCCCACCGCCAGGTTTCTGCTGAGCGAGTAGGATAAAAATTGCCCCCAGAATGTTAAAATGGGCCTTCATCAAAATGTTTCGATAGTTCAGATGGATGTAAAAGATCCCATGGCACATTTCAAAAAAAGCAGGGAATTCTCCTGGTGACCTGGCCACCAATGTCTCTCAACCAACACCACCAACAGCAGGTTAGCTGTTCATTGGTATCATTTGCCCTTAATGTAGTCTTGCTGTGTGTAAATTGGCTGCCATGTTTGCCTACATCACAGTGACTACATTTTAAAAGTTCCCAAAAGCAAAATACTGCGGATGCTGGAAATCTGAAATAAAAAAATGCTGGCAATGCTCAGCAGGTCAGGCAGCATCTGTGGAGAGAGAAACAAAGTTAACATTTCAGGTCGACGACCTTTCTAATGAAAGGACATCAAACTATTGTAATGAATGGTCATCAACCTGAAAAGTTGGCCGCGATTTTGCCGGTGCTTGGAGGGCGGGTTTGGAGGCGGGTCCAGAGTTAAAGTCGAAATGATTGACGGCGGGTTGCGAACCCACCGCTATCCCACCTCCACGCAACTTTACAGAGTGTCGGGTCTGCGAGACCCGATCAGACCCAACACCAAGCGGCGGGAGAGCCACTTAAGGCAGTTAACAGCTTGTTAACTGCCTGGATAATCCTATTTTGAGAGGCTTTTTCCATTTTGCAACATTTTCAACATGTTCCACATCATTCGACAAACACGGCAGCTGATTGTGCCGGGAATAGCAACTCGCTGAATAGTTGTCAGCTGCAACTGTAGCATAAAAGCTGACCTGTAACATGAGTTCACTTTCAGGTGCCAGAACTTTCTGTTTTGAGGATTTGGAACACATTTTGCAGGTGTATTGAGGCTGTAAGTGTTTAATCTGAGATCCATATGCACTGTGACCTTCTTGGAATATCCTCTCCCCACATTGACTGAGCGCTTATAACATCTCTTCCTCAACTGAGATATATACCAGCGGAATGGGAACCATTCATACCCTCTCATCCTGGTCGTCAGATTTGGAGGAAGAGCAGCCGCGGCAGCAGCAGAACCAGGCACAACAGCAGCAGCAACAACAGGAGTGCCAACCTCCTCCTCACCCACCTGATGCTGCACTGGGCAGAGGGCGTCAGCGCAGGGCTGCACCTCGCCGCAGGAGATACCCCCAACACAGTGTTTACAGGCAGAGGATGAGCTTCCTCAACATGAGTGAACTGCAGTGCAAAAGGAGGCTGAGACTTTCGCGAGAGGTAGTCGTTGACATCTACACAATGCTGCACCAAGACCTGCAGCCCAGAGGAGCTGGTGGACATTCCTTAGCAGTGGCTGTCAAAGTCACCACCGCACTCAACTTCTTTGCTTCAGGGTCCTTCCAGGGATCAACGTCAGACATCAGCGGCATTTCCCAGTCGGCCGCACACAGTTGCATCATGCAGGTTACCAATGCCCTGTTTGCCAAGTCGCACAATTACATCCACTTCTCCATGGATGAAGCAAGTGTAGCTGAGCATGCGGTTGGGTTTGCAAATATGGCAGGCTTGCCAAGGGTGCAGGGCGTTGTAGACTGCACACGTGTTGCCATTAGGGCACTCCATCACAAACCAGCTGTATTTGTGAACTGCAAGGGCTTCCACTCCCTTAACATCCAGCTGTTGTGTAACCACAGGAAGAACATTATGCATTTTTGCGCCAAGTTCCCTGGCAGTTGCCATGACTCGTTCATCCTGCGGCAGTCTACTGTGCCGCAGCTGTTCAATCCGCCAACCCAACTTTCCGGATGGCTCCTTGGAGACAAGGGCTATCCCCTGAAGACGTGGCTAATGGCACTGATGAGGAGGCCATCAAACGAAGCTGATGAGCGCTACAATGAAAGCTACATTTCCACCAGAAGCATCATAGAGCAAACCATCGGCTTGCTCAAAATGCGCTTCAGGTGCCTCGACAGATCTGGTGGAGCCCTACAGTATACACCAGCCAGGGTCTCCAGAATCATCATGGTCTGCTGTGCCCTGCACAACATCGCACAGCAGTGTGGCTTAGCGCTGCCTGAGGAACAAGTGGCTCAGCGCACAGCCTCCTCCTCAGAGGAGGAGGGAGGAGCTGAATGAGGCAGCAGATGAGGAAGACCTTGCGGAGGCGGCTGTGCCAGTTCCACCAGCACGCGAGCACATTGATGGCCGTGAGGCAAGGAATACACTAATCCATGCCAGATTTGCATAACTTTACGCAGCAAACACATATGGCTGGCACATGGATATGAGTGTTTGCACGTCCTTCATTACACACCATATAGCATGTTCAATATAGCATAGTTCAATAAACTCTGGTTTCCTATTACTCTCACCACCATCACTACAGATGAAAGGCGCCCTGACCCCTCACTGTGCAACTTCCATTTCTGAGCACACATAGGCCAACTCTTTGAATCTTTGACATTGCATTTCTTTAATACAATTGAAATAACGATGACAAACGTCACTTTGACTTATATCAAACCACCCAAGTGACTACCCTTGTGACTATTTGTGTGTTAACTTTCTCTTACCTGTGCTTCTATGTGGTGCTGCCCCTGTGGCTTCAGCAGATGTAGAGGCAGCTTGCTCACTTCTCTGCTGCACTTGCTTGAACGCCTTTGGCAGGCGTCCTCTGGGTTTGGCAACCTGGGAGGTCTCGGCAACAGTCTGCTCCTCCTGCGGCTGTGCAGGGGCTGAGACGGCCATCTCAGTTGGGTGAGGAATCTGGGGCTCTGACCGAGGGCTCCGCAGTGGCATGAGTGTGCGCACTTGGAGATGAGCCCACACTTCCTTGTTGTTGACCACCAACATCCCTCTCATGGGCCGCCTGCACTTCACTGCTAGCAAGTAGCTGGAGAGCACCTTGCTGCACATCAGTGGGGCCATGAGGACCCATTTCTATGCTGACATTCCTCATAACAAGGACGTCCATGAACCTCTGGTTTCTCTCCTCAATAGATGCCCATCTATCCTCCATAGATGACCATCCATTTTGAAGTGTTACCATTTTCTGCTATGTCTGGCAATTTATGTCCTCCATGGAGGTTGCCATCCTTTCCATGGCAGTACCTACATTCACCATTGCGTGCACCACGGCATTGCTCATGTTTGAGATGGACTCCTCCATTCTCTGCACACTCGCAGTTACCGTGGAAACAAACTCTGTCAGAGACTCCTGCACTTGTTGCTGAAGTTCCAGCACCACTCTCTTTCTGGATGGCCCCAGAGGCACAGCATCCACATGCAGCTGAGCAGAGCTAGGAGCGACCCGCGCCCTCCAACGAGGTGTCTCCACTGCTGTCCCTGTCTCCACCACCTGCTGATGCTCACTTGTGAGCTGTGATACACCAGGTGACAACACTAATCTATCTCGCGATTGACCCACCGAGGTGTGCGTCTCTGCGCTGGTGCTGGGTGTGCTCAATTCTGCTAACACTGCTCCCTCAGAGACTGCAGCCTCCTCTGAGGAGTCGTTCGGCTCTTCCTCCTGGACAGTGGGGAGGGGGGCTCTCGATGGTCCTGTGGGGAGTAAAGACATGAGTTAGACATGTAATATTAACGTAGCAGACACATCCCATTGTGCAGATGATCAGAACTCAATCTGTATGAGTATCAGATGCCGTATCAGTCACTCATGAAATCTAAATGAGAGGGTTGCAAATCTATTCTGCCACCAGATTGCTCTACTGCATCCGTCTCTCCGTCCCCCACTTCCAGCTCCTCTGCACCTCTGACGATGTCGATAACAGCCTCCTCAGCGTTGGTTAAATGCGTCATGGAAGGTGGCCCTCCTCCTGTCCTTCCCCTCTCCCTCTTATTGTTGGCTCTCTTTTCCTGCAATGAGGGACACAAGTGGAGTTTGAGCGAGAATGTTGGAGGGAGTGTAGAGAATCCATAGCATAGATGCTAGGGGGAGACAAAGATGGAGTGAGGTGCCAAAACCAAGGGCCCTCCCTGTGCGTTGTTAGTTGTTGGCATTGCATAACAGCGATAGCGAGTGTGAGGGATGCATAGTAAGATGGTGAAGTGATTCTGTACATAGAGAGAGAGGGATATTTAAGGGTGCAAGGGATGTAAGGGTAAGTTGGGATGTGCAATGCACTGACAATGCAGTGCTGGTGATGAGAGGAGATGGGGAGCAGATTGAAGGTAAGTGTGATGTTACACTCACTTTTGCTGAGTGTAGCAAATCATTGAACGTTTTCCTGCACTGAACCCAGGTGCGTGAACACAAAGACCTGGCGCTAATCTCCTCAGCAATTTGCAGCCAGGCTGCCTTGGTTTGCTGAGGAGGCTTCCTCCGTCCATTGGAGGGAACAGTACCTCTTACTCCCTCCACAAGAGCATGGAGGGAGTCATCATCAAAACGGGGAGAAGTCTTGGTTCTTGCAGCAGTCATCTTGCAAACAATACCACTGAGGAGCATCAGAAAGTGAATAAAATCCAAAGGCTGCATGGGCCCCTTAAATGCAGCTGAATCGAAGACGTCAGCAGAGGCGAGCAACAGACCCGCACCCATTGATTGGGTCGGGTAGTGCGCACGGCGGGCTTAATAAGCCTGGTTAAATGAAAAACGTTATATCAGTGCTGCTGAAATCGGCAGCGGGACCAGAACCCGCCAAACAGCGAACCCAACGCGAACCCGCCTCTGCTGGGAAAATCCAGCCCATTAACTCTGTGGGCTGGATTTTAATTCAGGGGACGTGATGGAGGCGGGACTATAACTTTCGGGGTTGTTGTCCCGCCTCCATCGAGATGTGGCCAATCCACATGATTTTAACTTGATTGACCTTGTTGAGCTCGCCCAGCGGGCTCAGCAGGCCAATTAAGGGCCACCCGGCAACAGGTGATGTCACAGACTGAAATTTCATCTGTCAAGAGGTTTTGACAGATGAAACATCAGTGTTTGAAAGCTCTTTGAAGCTGTCAAACACTGACAGTCTTACTTCTAACCTGAGTCCTTCTCCACAGACTCAGTTAGAAATCTCTCCTGCACAGAAAGCTGCTGGCTGTCACTTTTGACATTTCGCAGCCATTCTGCTTTCTGTGCCGGTGAGATGAGGGACTCCCGGGACCTAAAGGAAGGAAGGCTGTAAAGGTAAGAAAAGGTCATTTAAACTTCTTTAAACACTTTACACACACCAAACACACTTACCTTTGCACTCATGCACACATCACTCACCTGAACACCGACATCTCGACCCCTCCAAGTCCTTCAACCCGACAGCCCGCCTCCTCTAACTTGGCGTGGTTTGGAGCCATCGGGAATCCTACACTTCAACCTTAAAAATAGGGATTAGGCTAAAAACTGCCTGTTAACTACCTGTTAACAGGCAGTTAATTGGCACTAATCCTTTCCCGCCTCGGATAGATGGGTCCCACTGCGGGGCGGGTACCCGCCTCCTTTGAAACTGACATGGAGGCGGGTTGGGGTGGTAACAAGGAAAATGCTGTTTACCTATTTGGAATTTTAGACCAATTTTGATGAGGTTCCAAATCAGTTATGCAATAGGAGGTAAAGAATGGCACAGGATGGAAAACTGGATCAAACAGGATACACAGGGAAGCCATAAACAGCTTTTCAGACTGCGAGGTTACTCCAAGGATACATCTTTTCCTTTGTTTTTGGGATGTGGGTGATGCTGGTGAGGTTGCATTTATTGCCCATCCCTAGTTACCCTGAGAAGGTGGCGGTGGTCCGTCTCCTTGATCCGCTCTAGCCCTTGTGGTGATGGTGCTCCCACAATGGTGTTAGGTGGGGAATTCCTGGATACTGACCCAGCAGCAGTGAAGGAATGGCAATATATGTCCAAGTCAGGATGATGCGTGAATTGGAGGGGAACTTGGAGGTGATGGTGTTCCAACAACATTGCTGCTGTTGTCCTTCATGGTGGTAAAGGTCTCAGGGGAGCAAAATGCTGTCAAAGTAACCATGGTGAGTTGCTGCTGTGCATCCTGTAGGTCATACATACTGTAGCCACGGTGCGCTGGTGGTGAGGGGGGTAGATTTTCAGTACAATAGCAGCGGCACCAATCAGATTCAGGTTCAGATTCAGATTTAGATTTATTTGCCATATGTAACAAGTACAATGGAATGCTTGTTCCCCGTAGGGACGCGTCAGCTATACATACAGCGCCACGTTCAGAGTCAATACAATGGCTTCCCGTGGCGGTGGGAGCGCGATGTCCCTCAGCCGCTCTGTCCTCCTCTTCACCGCGGCCTCCTCCTCACTGTTGCCGGCTCCACATGTGGTGGCCTGCTTCTCCCACTCTGACCACCATGCCCGGCTCCCCTCCTCCCATCCGGACTGCGAGTTACCCGAAATGGAGCTGCCGGCCGACGTGCTGCAGCTTGTCGTTGAGTCTGCTGCTGCTGCTCGTTGCGCTGCTCTCCTCTGCCCGACTCGTCGAACACATCGTCGGGATGTGAATGCTCCAATGCGGCCTCCTCTTCACCGTCGCCGGCTCTACGCTCCATGGCCCGGGGCCTACTTCTCTCTCTCCCGGGTCGGCCTATGGCCGCCATGCTCGGCTCCCCTCCTCCCAGTCGGAATTCCTTCCCGCCGAGGAGCTGCCGGCCGATGTGCTCCAGCGGGTCGGCTTGGCTGCTGCTGCTGCTCACCGCCCTGCGCTGCCTCTGCCCGACTCGCCGAGCACCTCGCTCCGGTTGCGGGAGTGAGCGGCGAGAGCTGGCCGCCCGAAACAGGGAGAGCGATCTCAGCACCGGACTGTCACGGCCGCCATCTTGTCTCTCATACTGTTCTGTCCTCAATGCTGTTGAGCTTCATGAGTGGTGTCTCAACTGCCGTCATCCAGACAAGTGGACCTTGGGACCCTGGCTACTTTTTAATACTAGCAGATATACTATTGCACTGTTTATAGTGTGTCTAATGATGCCTGGTTTCTAGCCCTATCTCCAATCTGTGCTCCCATCTTGATAGGCTCTAAACCAGGAGTGGAGCATAATAAGATTACCCCTATCTTCTACAAAACTGCAGTTTACTTTTTTAAAATCTTAAACTCTTAGGGGGAGAAATTCAGTATTGTCATGTTTGGGGCGTTATACTCGAGTGGGCGTGAAATTTAGCGCCCTGCGCAAATTATCGCCACCTACTACTAAATTGACCTGCTTCACCCCAGGAGGTGCTTGGAGCGCTAAAACAGGCGCTGCACGACTGTCTTAAGGCGCTAAGCCGGAGAAGCGAGACGCTACCACCGAGGGCGGGCGCAGCGCAGGTGCAGCCAGTTAATGATTGCACGCAGACATGCTGACGCCGGTCAGCTCTTAAAGGGGAGGTTCAATCTTGGATTGCAGCCACACCCTGTGCATCGGAGCCCTGATTCTCGGCCTGGACAGACCTGCTGCCACATTTTAACGCCTGGGACCATGGAGAGGGCCAGGGAGCGAGCGCAGCGGTTCAGTGAGGGGGCCCTGGAGGTTCTGGTTGGCGCAGTGGAGCGCAGGCAATCTATCTACTTTCCAGACAGTGGCAGGAGGCCGCTGCCCAACGACTATCGCAAAGCTTGGAGGGAGGTGGCTCACAGAGTGACCTCCAGCAGCATGGTGCCTAGGACCCCTGTGCAATGCAGGAAGAAGTTCAACGACCTCACTCGGGTCGTCAGGGTGAGTACCCTTTTCAGTATCCTCTTCATCCCTGCATGTCCACCTCACTTTATGGCCAAAGGGTCCTAAAAGCCCCAATGCCCAGCCCTCATCCAACACCTATGGGCCTTTCATGAAACTCACAAGCACATTCAGCACTTTACACATGGTAAGGGCTAATCGACCATGGGAGGCAGTGCAGCCAAGATCAGGGCTATACACTGTAATGGCTAATCGACCATGGGAGGCAGTGCAGCCAAGATCAGGGCTTCACACTGTAAGGGCTATTCAACCATGGGAGGCAGTGCAGCCAAGATCAGGGCTTCACACTGTACTCAGAGCCCATCCTTTCACTTGCAGGGCAAGCTGGCCCATAACAGGAGGCAGCAGCAATGGACCGAGGGAGGCCAGCCTCACCTTCAAGACCTCAGCGATCTGGAGCAGCGAGTCCAGCGGATTTTGGCAGGCTGGATGATTGGCCCCGTCACCACTGGAGATGCCGACCCCGTTCTGGACAGCAATGGTAAGGTCATCACCTTTTTGACCTCTCTCCTTCCACTTGTGGCTCACACCAGCACCCTTTGCCACTATTGAACCAATACAGTGCATTGCAGCACTCATGCCTCCCTCGCTGCCGCCCTGTCCTCACGCTAAAGCAACTCTTGTACCTCCCTGCTTTCAGATGCTGATTCGCCAGGTGAGGAGGCAGGCCCTCAAACTGCCACTGTGAGTGATTCTGAAGGCGAGGAGGAAGAGGAAGCCGGACCATCAGTGCCACCCTCAGCCGAGGCAGCCCATGGCCATAATGGGGACACGTCTTCCCTGGAGGGGAGCAGGGGGGAAGGGTCTGAGGAGGGTGAAGCTCCGGGGCCCAGCGGCCTGCAGCAACGTGGGGGGTGGGGTAGGGAAGCTCGGCGGCCTTCTCCCCAGAGGGAGAGTGTGGCCTCCAGTCCTGCTACAGTGTACAGTGAGCGCAGAAGAGGTGCGGCTCCTCGCTGAAATGGGCGCCCAGGCGGAGCAGAGGCACACTGAGCTCATGGCTGCAGTGGCAAAGATGCCCGAATCCATTGAGTCACTGGCAAGGAGTGTCCAGGACTTCGGCGCAGCACAGGCAAGGAGTCTGCAGGACTTTGGTGCAGCACAGGCAGCACAGGCGGCTTCCACGCAAGTGCTTAGTGGTGCAATGCAGTCAGTGGCTGGTCTGATGCAGACACAGACTGAGGCCACACGAGCACTGACTGCTGCCACCCTCGCTGGATCGGGCATGAATCGCCAGGGCCCTCGCCGCCCCGCAGCAGGCCAGCAGTCTGTGCTTCAGCAGATTGCTCCGCATGCTGCAGTGCTGCCCCGTGGGAGTGCCAGTGTGTCGTCCGACCAGGGAGCTGCTGTCCTCTGTTAGGATGGCAGCATTCCTGCTGCCAACACTGTCACTTCTCCACTGCAGCTGCCACCACCTGTAGGACAGACTGCTGCCGCCCATGCAGAGTTGGAGCAGTCAGCAGCCAGGCCCTCCAGGCCCGGAGCTGGTCCAGGCCGTACCTCAAGGGCATCTGCCGAATCAGTTTCTGACACTCAGCAGCCTTCCCCCAGCCTTGCAGCAGCCACTGGGGTCCCATTGCGGAGTAGCTGCAGGGTGGGAAGGGGCCAATCTCACAAGCGAAGCAGATCACCCTCGAAGGGCAAAAAGTAGAAGGTGTGGCAAAATGCTGTTAATTTTTTAAGTGAAGGCCGAGGATCGTGGTCATTTTTTGTTTACTCTTTTTTTCATTGTCTCCAGGTTGTGAGAGCCAGTTATGTGTCTGACTGCTTTTTTGGGGGTTTCTCTCTCATACTTTGTCATGCGGGAAGGGCACACAGTTTGTTAAATAAAGAAGTATCTTTATTCAGATTGTGCATGTTTGCTCTTTGAACTATTTGTTGCCTTGACCGGCTCAGGGGTTGCGGAACGGTTCCATTCATGTTCTTTCAATGGCACAAGCCATTCCCTCAGAGGGGGCCTAGAACCGACTTGCAATAAGCTGCTGACAGACGGCCCTTGCACTTTGTGCCTCCCTCCCATCCTGGTGCTCCTCCTCCTCCTCCTCCTCCTCTGCTGGTGCTCCAATGTCTGCTGGCAGTGGCTGAGTCCTGAGGATTGCCAGGTTATGCAGCATGCAGCACACTACAATGAAATGGGAGACTCGCTCAGGTGAGTACTGAAGGGATCCCCCGGAATTGTCCAGACAGCAGAACCGTTGCTTTAGCACACTGATTGTGTGCTCAATGATGTTCCTGGTCGCTTGATGGCTCTCATTGTATCGTTCTTCAGCAGGGGTGCTGGGCGCACGGAGCGGGGTCATCAGCCAGGTGCATAGAGGATAGCCCTTGTCCCCGAGAAGCCAGCCTCCTGGGTGAACCGGGGCTTCAAAAAGGTCTGCCACAGAAGTCTGGCGCAGGATGAAGGCGTCGTGGCTGCTGCCTGGAAAGCGGGCATTGACAGCGAGTATCAGCTGTCTGTGGTCACACACCAACTGGACGTTCAACGAATGGAACCCCTTCCGGTTGCGGTAATCCTCAGCATTCTCTTGCAGCACCCGCAAAGCCACATGCGTGCAGTCAATGGCGCCCTAGACCATGAGGAAGCCCGCTATTCTTGCAAATCCCATTGCACGCTCTTGCTGCTTGTCCAGGGTCATGGGGAAGGAAATGTACTGGTGTCTCCTTTTAAAGAGGGCATGCATGACTTTGCGGATGCAGCAATGCACCGCGAACTGGGAGACATTGGCAATGTCCCCAGTAGCAGATTGGAAGGAGCCGGTGGCATAGAAGTTGAGAGCCACTGTCACCTTCACTGCCACCGACAGAGACGTCCTGCTCCTCAGTTGAGGCTGCAGATCTGGCTGAAACAGATGGCAGAGCTCAGTGACCACCTCCCTGCTGAATCGAAGCCTCCGAAAACACTGCTCCTCAGACATGTTGAGGTATGAGAACTGTTGGCGGAATACCCTGGGAGGGTAAGGCCTCCTGTGCCAACGCCTGTTGGCCCTCCTCCATCTGGCCATGATTGGCACTCTCTCTCTGCGTCTCTGAGCCCTCTCAATGCAATGGAGAAACCCAACGTTTCCACCCATTGCAGCCCCCATAGTATGTGGCCACTTAAGGTTATGCCAGTGAAAAATCAAACCAACTACAAAGTTCTGGGCCGAAGCCAGAAGTGCCTCTGCGAGCGCTGACTCAATACAGAAAGCTCTCTCCCTTTGTCTCTCCGCAAATCTCTCTCCCTCTCACAGAAGGAGTGGTCCAAAAATGGCTACCACAAAGAAGCCAGGAAGAGCCCCCTTTAAATAGCGGCCCCCCCAGCCCCACAGTGACTGGGAACCGTTCCAGTCAACCAGTCACTGGGAGCGCCAGGCGGAAAGGAGGGAGCGCCACTGAAGTTCCGGTTCGGGGCGCCCCAAGGGTGTTGCATTATGAAATGACGTCAGGATCTGCGCGCACAGCTGAGCGGACGTTGCGGTTTTGCGCCGCCGCTAAATGTCCGCTCAATTTCGTGAGAGGCGCAGGTCTCGCCGTGCCCGGGCGCTAGCCGCATCGCACCCCACTTATCACCCTCTTAAAGCGCTAACGGGTGGCGCTAACAACTGAATTTCTCCCCCTTAAGCTTTAAGAGACTCTAGACCTCATTACAACCTTGGCCAAACATGGACAAAAGAGCTGAATTCCAGAGGTGAGGTGAGAGTGACTGCCCTTGTCATCACGGCAGCATTTGACCGAGTGTGGCATCAAGGAGCCCCAGTAAAATTAAAGTCAATGGGAATCAGGGGGAAAGTTCTCCACTGGCTGGAGTCATACCTAGCACAAAGGAAGATGGTTGTGGTTGTTGGAGGCCAATCATCTCAGCCCCATGACATCACTGCAGGAATTCTGCAGGGCAGTGTCCTAGGCCCAACCATCTTCAGCTGCTTCATCAATGACCTTCCCTCCATCATAATGTCAGAAGTGGGGATGTTGGCTGATGATTGTGCAGTGCTCAGTTCCATTTGCAACTTTTCAGATAATGAAGCAGCCCTTGCCTGCATGCTCAAGACTTGGACAACATTCAGGCTTCAGCTGATAAGTGGCAAGTAACATTCACACCACACAAGTTCCAGGCAATTATCATTTCCAACAAGAGAGAGTCTAGCCACCTCCCCTTGACATTCAATGGAATTACCATCGCATAACCCCCCACCATCAACATCCTGGGGGTCACCATTGACCAGAAACTTAACTGGACCAGCCACATAAATACTGTGGCTACAAGAGCAGGTCAGAGGCTGGGTATTCTGCGGTGAGTGACTCATCTTCTGACTCCCCAATGCCTTTCCACCATCTACGAGGCACAAGTCAGGAGTGTAATGGAATATTCTCCACTTGCCTGGATGAGTGCAGCTCCAACAACACTCAAGAAGCTCAACACCATCCAGGACAAAGCAACCCGCTTGATTGGCACCCCAACCACCACCTTAAACATTCACTCCTTCCACCACCGGCATACTGTGGCTGCAGTGTGTACCATCTACAAGATGCACTGCAGCAACTCGCCAAGGCTTCTTCGACAGCACCTCCCAAACTCGCGACCTCTACCACCTAGAAGGACAAAGGCAGCAGGCGCATGGGAACACCACCACCTCCAAGTTCCCCTCCATGTCACACACCATCCTGACTTGGAAGTATATCGGTATTCCTTCATTGTCGCTGGGTCAAAATCCTGGAACTCCCTCCCTAACAGCACTGTGGGAGTACCATCACCACATGGACTGCAGCGGTTTAGAAGGCGGCTCACCACCACCTTCTGAAGGGCAATTAGGGATGGGCAATAAATGCTGGCCTTGCCAGTGATGCCCACATCCCAGGAATGAATAAAAAAAAATCAACTGGTGGTTAATCTTTGTGTGTTCAGCCCTGAAATTTAAATGAGCGTGCCAGTAAATCAATTACTAGAATTAAAATTAAACATTTTCCGAAAAATTTTAATTAATGTAAGATGCTGCCAAATAGAAATTCATTTCCTTGAGGGTGATTTCTCTATAAAAGAACTCCTATTGCAATTTTGACAAAAGCATACTTAGGTTTATTCTTCATATTAATTCATTTAAAAAGCAGGAAAATTGATGTCTCATGTAACTAGTTCAGTACGAGCACTGCAGTTAAGTGTTGCTTTCCATTAAGAATGAATGCCTGGAAGATACACTGTGTAATATTATCATATCAATTCTTAACACATACAATTCCTCTGCCTACAATTTTAATAGAAAAATTTACTGGAGTTGCATACACTGTTCCCCTTAAGCTGTGCGACTGTGTGGCCGCGCACTGCTCCGGGGGTTCTGCACAGCCGGTGAGCTGGCTGTTAAGTTGAAAAAGCCAGGCATGCACAGACCTCTGAATGGGCCGCGCAGCCCCAAAAAAAGGTTATGGGGAGCATTGGTCACACCAGGCAAGGACAGCAGATTTCCTTCCCTAAAGGACATTAATGAACCAGTGAGGCTTTGATGTCACTTTTACTGATACCAGCTTTTCATACTGAACTACAATCTTTTAAATTGCTGTGAGTGGGATGAGAACTCATGTGCTCTGCATTACCCATCTACTGACATAACCACTATGATATCACACCCTTGGTGGTGAACAGCATCTTTTTTTACCAGGCTCCTGAGCCACTGTCGCCTGCTCTGCTTTGTCAGTTTTTCATGCTTCCCATTCTGCCTGCCTATCCCCCACCCGCTTTAGCTATCCACACACTCTCTGTGTCTGGTATGTCTTTTATTTCTTTGCTTTCTCTCATTATGTTTCCTAGTATCTCACACTTATATCACTTTTGCCATTTAACCTTCAGCTATTCTCTAGTTAAGCACTTTACAAGTCATTCTATTTCTAGGTGTGTGTGGATGCATTGGCCTAGAAATTCAGTTGCGTAGCGCCCGTTGTTTGGGCGCTATGGGTGACGAATTGGGACCAAATAGTGTCTGAGCCGTATGCACACACTTCTTGGTGAGGGCGGTAGGGCGACCATTAGGAGCATGCACTGGAAGAATAGTAAGTAGGCAGATCGTGACATCAATCAGCGTGCAACACTGATTTGACGCCAGAACTGCCATTTTTGTCATCATCGCTGGAACTAACGCCCTGTATTAACCTCGCACAATTGAACATGAAGGACCCCCGCCAACTCTATTTAAAGGGATCATCAACAACTTTCAGGTAACTTGCTTTTTGATTTCTACTGGCTTTGTGTAAGTTTGTGGAACTGTTTGGCGCTTTCTAGATTTATTCAAAGTTGGTGAGTGGGTGCTGCAAGTGGAGAAGGCCTTGCTTCTGACTTCAAGGGTTCTGGTCAGACCACTTGCTCCCAGTCATGGGTGCTGTAGTATCATCCACCTTGACCTGCAGCATGACAGGGAGATGGAGCAGAAGCCGCAAAGAAAAGGACAAGCTGCTCACAGAGGGAGGAGGAGAAGGGGGTGAATGTATCTCAGCAGAAGGCCTTACCCACCTAGGATCTTCCGAGAGCAATTCTCTTGCCTCAACCTGAGCCAGGAGCTGTGTCTGAGGTGTCAGCACTTTACAAAGGATGTGCTCACAGAACTCTGCCGCCTCTTGCAACCAGACCTGCAGTCTCGCTCCAGGGCATGGACAGTGCTGCCAGTGGCTGTGAAGGTGACTGTGGCCCATCTCACAGTTCACCGTCCACTGCTGCATAAGGGAGGTGACAGACGCTCTTTATGCCAGGAGAGGGGAATTAATTGTTGTGTCACTGACCAGAGAGAAGTAGAGGGAGTATGCACATGGCTTTTCCAGGTTAGCGGACTTCCCCATGGTGCAGGGCAACCGCAACCGCAAAGGTTACCACTCGCTGAATGTGCATTTGGTGTGCGACCATGCTCAGCACATCATGATGGTATCCTGGCAGCTGTCATGATGATTTTATTCTGCCCCAGTCCGCTGCTCACTTAGTCTTTACGCCACTAAGACAAACCAGAGGGTGGCTACTGGGTGACAAGGGCTATCCCTTGACCACCTGGCTCATGATTCCGCACCGCAATCCAACCACACGTGGCCAGCATTTTACAAAGAGAGCCATGCTGCCACACAAAACATCACAGAGTGGACCATTGGGATGCTGAAGCAATGGCCTCGCTGCCTGGGCCCCTCTGGAGGAACCCTACAGTACTCATCGGAGAGTGTGTCCTGATTCATGGTGATCTACTGTATCTTCCACAACCTGGTCATTATGAGGGCACAGCCCTTGCCACCAGGGCTACAACCACCAGCTGAGGAGCAGGAGGAAGAGGAGGAAGCATAAGAGGAGGAGGAGGAGGAGGAGAAGGAAGGAGGCAACCCAGACAGCCCCTTTCTGACCGGAATATCCGGGATTGAATCTTCCGCTGCGGCATAAGTGAACACAACCCCAATTCCCCATTCAACATTAGTTCCACACTTTACCTTCCCTCTGTTACTGACCATCACAGCGTCCTCTTGGCCACAATGCTGAAATCAAAGCCACCACAAAGCCAACATTCCAATCAAACTTCATCCATCTATCCATCCAATATTACATCAAAAAATCAACTAATCACCCTTATGCATTCCCTTCGTGACTGTCTTGTGTGTGCCTTTGCCTATCCTAGTGCACCTACGCAGTGCTACCCCAATGGCTGCAGCATGGTTGGTGGAAGGCTGCTGACTTTCAGTGCGGGGGAGACAGCAGATGGCCTTGCAGGATGACTTCGAGGAGACTGGGCTGAGCAGGCCCAGCTTTGACTGCACCACCTCGGCATGCGCGGCAGTAGTCTGGGTTGGTTGGCTGACAGGTAACAGCAAGCACACTGGCGGAGTGGGCAGTGGTGGGAGGAAGAATGCTGTTGTCCTGAGAGAGGACAGCAGGGTCATCCTCCATGGATCCATTGCCATTCCCCTGGGGCGGCGCCTCAGCAATCCTAGTAATCTGCTGGACTGCTGTGACACTCTGCAAGCCCCTTTCAACACTGGTAAACCCAGCCATGATGGCAGCAGTCTGTGCACGCATGGCAGCAAGCTGAGCTTGCATGACTTCAGTCTGAGCTTCCATTGCAGCACTTAGACGTTGGGTGGCTTCTGCTTATGCTGCAATGGAAGCTGAGATTTCGGCCATCAGAACTGGCATGATGGTTTGGTCCACAAGTGTGTTAATGGTGCTGCCCAGCCCTTCCACGCTGGAAAGGATGGGCTCCAAGCTCTGCCCAAAGCCCTGTGCAAGGCTGGAGCTGGACTCCTCCATGCTCCTTGAAATTGCATTCAGGCTTTCTGGCAGGCTTGCCAATTCACCAAGCATTTCATTGCGCATACCCATCAGCGTTCTTTTGTAGGCCGCCTTATCAAAATCTTCATCTGAGTCCTGTGCAGCAGAAATCATGTGCGTCCTCACCCTCTGGGGAGCTGGCGCCTGCGCTACCCTTTCTCCCCACCCTGGCTGCAGGCCACCCATGCCTGGCATCTCACCATGTGCAGATCCCGCGTTTCATCTATCCTCTAAAGTACACAGAGTGTCAGTATCTGAGCTCGTGGCTGGGAGTGTGTAATTAAGTGATGGTGTTTCTTCTTCTTAACTCTCCTCTCCCTCCTCATGTTGACCCACTGGCTGGGCAGGCTGGATTTCTTGGGTGTCTGAAATGAGAAAGGTGCAAGGGTAGGGTTGTGGTGAGGGGAGGGGGAGAAAGTAAGAGGTGCGTGTTTACACCATGTGCAAATTGTAAATCAGAAGAGATTGTAGGATGAGGGGAAAGTGGGATGTAAGAATGAAGATAACGTATGCGCAGACCGGGATTCTCTATTCTTTCAACCTGATCTTACCAAGAATGGCCAGCACTGCCTCCTCCAAGGGGGTGAGGTGATGCAGGCATGAGCCTGTCTACACCGGTTAAGGTCTGCTGGCACCGGCTATGTGCCACCTTTTCGTGCAAGAGAAAGGGAAGTGTGTCAGTGAGTGTGGTGTAATGTGTTTGGGTGATGTGCCTGTCATGGTTGAATAGCTGACAGTGTGTTCAAGCTGTGAGATGTGGGTGTGAGGCTTGCAGCAGTGCTAAGTGTGTGCAGGTGAGGTGAAGCTATGACTGTGCAATGTGAGTTGTGTTTGGTAGAGATTGTTGGCAGGTGAGTGATGGGGGGGTGATGTATTGAGCAGTGTGTGAGGCTAGTGGTGCAGATGGTGCAATATGGTATTTGAAGATGAATTCACTGACCTTAACCACTCGTGTGAGGTCCTTAAACTTCTTCCTGCACTGTCTAGGTCTTCGTGGCTGTACTGCTGGCATTTACCACATTGGCTATCTGCTCCCACGGCAGTCTTGTCTGTTGCCTTGAGGACCTCTGGTCCCCCTGTGGAAAGAGGACCTGAATCCTGGAGTGGACCTCTTCAGCCAAGGCCTCCAGTGTTGCTTCCGAGAACCTTGGAGACTGTTGAGCCATTACTCAGACTTCTTCTTTATAACACTTGACTCCACAACCAGTTCCAACCCCTTTAAGAGGTGCAGGCTGCCTTTAAGAAGTGGAGGCTAGCTTTAATTGGAGCTAGCCACGCACGAAATTGGGCCCGCTGATGAGCATTCGGCCATTCAGCAGCACGTTCAGCATTCGGGTGAAAGCTACAATCTTGTAAAGTTAGCAGGCACAATGAATTTTACATGCTGCCTGCAGTCCTCCGAATGGGTGCGGGTTGCTAATGCATCGCAATCCCTGTGCCTGAATTTCTAGGTCATTGCAGGGTTTCTTTTTACCTCTTCCTCTTGTTCTGTTCCTTTTTAAAAGCTATTTGTCCGTAAAATCTTCCAATTGTGATGAAAGATCCATACACAAAGGGCAGGATTTTCATTGGGCCATGGAGGCAGGATTGGGGGCATGTGGGGGGTTAAAATCCCAAAATCAGGGGTCCCAGCACCATCCCGCCCTCAACCCGCCTCCATGCCAGTTTCAAAGGAGGCAGGTACCCACCCCACACTGGGACCCACCTCCCCGAGGCAGGAAGGGGATTAGTGCTAATTAACTGCCTGTTAACAGATAGTTAACAGGCAGTTTTTAGCCTAATCCCTATTTTTAAGGTTGAAGTGTGGGATCCCCGACGGCTCCAAACCACGCCAAGTTAGAGGAGGCGGACCGTCGGGATGAAGGGCTTGTAGGGGTCGAGATGTCCGGTGTTCAGGTGAGTGATGGGTGCATGAGTGCAAAGGTAAGTGTGTTTGGTGTGTGTAAAGTGTTTAAAGAAGTTTTACATACCTTTACTTACTTTTACAGCCTTCCTTCCTTCAGGTCTCGGGAGTCCCTCATCTCACCGGCACAGAAAGCAGAATGGCTGCGAGCTGTCAAAAATTGCAGCATTCAGCTTTCTGTTCCGGGGAGATCTCTAAATCATCCTGACAGGTTGGAATTAAGCTGGAATACAGATTGTCAGTGTTTGACAGCTTCAAACAGTTGTGAAACGCTGATATTTCATCTGTCAAAAGGTCTTGACAGATGAAATTTCAATCTATGACGTCACCTGTTGCCGGGTGGCCCTTAATTGGCCTGCTGAGCCCGCTGGGCGGGCTCAACAAGGTCAATCAAGTCAAAATCGCGTGGGTTGGCTGGAAGTCGATGGAGGCGGGACTACAACCCCGAAAGTTGTAGTCCTGTCTCCAACCCGACTCCTCAATGAAAATCCAGCCCAAAGTGTCTTGTCCGTTCTCTCCACAGATGAACATAAGAACATAAGAAATAGTAACAGGAATAGGCCACTTGGCCCCTCGAGCCTTCAATAAAATCATGGCTGATCTTGGGCTCAAAGCCACTTCCCTGCCCGCTCCCCATAAACCTTCACTCCCTTATCTTGCAAAAATCTGTCTATCTCCACCTTAAATGTATTTAATGACCCAGCCTCCACAGCTCTCTGCAGCAGAGAATTCCATGAATTTATGACCCTCTGAGAGAAGAAATTCCTCCTCATCTCAATTCTAAAAGGGCGACCCTTTATTCTAAAACTGTGCCCTCGAGTTTTAGATTTCCCCATGAGGGAATCATCCTCTCTGCATCTACCTTGTCGAGCCCCCTCAGTATCTTATATGTTTCAATAAGATCACCTCTCATTCTTCTAAATTCCAATGAATATAGGCCCAACCTGCTCAACCTTTCCTTATAAGTCAACCCCCTCATCCCTGGAATTAACCTAGTGAATCGTCTCTGAACTGCCTCCAACAAGTATATCCTTTCTTAAATAAGGAGACCAAAACTGTACGCGGTACTCAAGGTGTGGTCTCACCAATACCCTGTACAGTTGTAGCAGGACTTCCCTTGAAATAAAGGCCAATATTCCATTTGCCTTTTTGATTACTTGCTGTACCTGCATGCTAACTTTTTGTGTTTCATGCACAAGGACCCCCAGGTCCCTCTGAACTGTAGCATATTGTAATCTCTCTCCATTTAAATAATAATTTATTTATTTTTTCCTGCCAAAGTGGATAACCTCGCACTTTCCCACATTATACTCCATCTGCCAAATGTTTGCCCATTCACTTAGCCTGCCTAAATCCCTTTGCAGTTTCTTTGAGTCCTCTGCACAACTTGCTTTCCCACCCATCTTTGTATCATCAGCAAACTTGGCTACATTACACTCGGTCCCTTCATCCAAGTCATTAATATAGATTGTAAATACTTGAGGCCCCAGCACTGATCCCTGTGGCACCCCACTAGTTACCGTTTGCCAACCAGAAAATGACGCATTTATCCCGACTCTCTGCTTTTTCTTCGTTAGCCAATTCTCTATCCATGCTAATATATTACCCCCAAGTCCGTGAGCTCTTATCTTATGCAGTAACCTTTTATATGGCACCTTATCGAATGCCTTCTGGAACTCCAAATACCCCACATCCACTGGCTCATCCTTGTCCACCCTTCTCGTTACATCCTCAGAGAACTCCCGCAAATTTGTTAAACATGATTTCCCTTTCATAAAACCATGCTGACTCTGCTTGACTGAATTATGATTTTCCAAGTGCCCTGCTATTGCTTCCTTAATGAAGGACTCCAGCATTTTCCCAACGACAAATGTTAGGCTAACTGGTCTATAGTTTCCTGCTTTCTGTCTCCCTCCTTTCTTAAATAGGGGTGTTACATTTGCAGTTTTCCAATCCGCTGGGACCTCTCCAGATTCCAGGGAATTTTGGTATATTGCAACCAATGCATCCACTATCTCTGCAGCCACTTCTTTTAAGACCCTGGGATGCAGGCCATCCGGTCCAGGGGACTTGTCAGCTTTTAGTCCCATTATTTTACCAAGTACTTTTTCCTTAGTGATAGTGATTGTCTTTAGTTCCCCACTCCCTGTGGCCCCTTGATTATCCATTATTGGAATGTTGTTAGTGTCTTCTACTGTGAAGACAGATACAAAATATTTGTTCAAAGTCTCTGCCATTTCCCTGTTCCCCATTAGTAATTGCCCATTCTCATCCTCTAAGGGACCAACTTTTCCTTTAGCTACTCTCTTCCTTTTTATATACTTGTAGAAGCTCTTACTTTCTGTTTTAATATTTCTTGCCAGTTTACTCTCATAATTCATCTTCTCTCTATTATTTTTTTAGTCATCCTTTGCTGGTTTTTAAAAATTTCCCAATCCTCTGGTCTCCCACCAATCTTGGCAACATTGTATGCCTTCATTTTCAATTTGATACCATCCTTTACTTCCTTAGTTAGCCACGGATGGTGCTCCCTTCTCTTAAAATCTTTCTTTCTCACTGGAATATGTTTTTGTTGAGAGTTATGAAATATCTCCTTAAATGTCCACCACTGCATTTCAACTGTCTTACCCTTTAATTTATTTTTCCAGTCCACTTTAGCCAGTTCTGCCCTCATGCCATTGTAATTGCCTTTGTTTAAGATCAGGACACTGGTTTGAGATACAACTTTCTTACCCTCCAACTGAATTTGAAATTCAACTATACTATGATCACTCTTTCCTAGAGGATCCTTTATCATGAGATCATGTATTAATTCTGTCTCATTACACAGTACCATATCCAAGATAGCCTGCTCCCTGGTTGGTTCCATTACATACTATTTTAGGAAACCATCCTGGATGCACTTTATGAACTCCCCCTCCAGGCTACCATGGCCAATTTGATTTGTCCAATCAATATGGAGATTAAAATCACCCATTATTATCACCGTACCTTTTTTACAGGCCTCCATTATTTGTTGATTTATACTCTGTCCAACAGTATTGCTACTGTTCGGGGGCCTGTAGACTACACCCACCAGAGACTTTTCCCCCTTATTATTTTTTATCTCCACCCAAACTGATTCTACATTTTGAACTTCTGAGCCAATATCACTTCTCACCACTGCACTGATCCCATCCTTTACTAACAAAGCCACCCCACCTCCCTTTCCTTCCTGTCTATCCTTCCAAATTGTCAAATACCCTGGAATATTCAGTTCCCAGCCCTGGTCATCTTTCAACCACATCTCTGTAATGGCGATCAGATCATACCCATTTGTATCTATTTGTGCCGTCAACTCATCTATCTTGTTACAAATACTGCGTGCATTCAGATATAGAGCTTTTAACTTTGTCTTTCTACCATTTCTCCTTGTTTTGGCCCCATTTCCTGTTGCACTCTTATTTTTAAACATTCTGGCCTAGAAATTCAGTTGGGCGCGCCAGCCGTTAGCGCCTTAGGAGGAGTAGATCTCGAGCGCTAGGCGCTTAGCGCCCGGGCGCAGCGCGATCTGCGCCTCGCCCCAACTTCAGTACACATTTAGCGCCAGCGCAAAGTCTTAGCGCGCGCCCTGCTGCGCGCGCAGATCATGACGTCATTTACTAGTGCAACGTCCTTTATGCGCCCCGAACCGGAACTTCACTCGCGCCGGGCCATTGTGCGCCGGGCGGCCCGAACGACTGTGAAGTGGAACGGTACACAGCCGAGGCGGGCCGCGGGGAGCTTACCCTGCACTATAAAGGGCAGCCATTTTGTAGCATTCACTCTTGTGCAACGGTTTTTTGGAGAGAGACCAAGGAGGAGAGCTTACTGGTTTGGACCAACACTAGGACAGGTATTTTTGGCTCAGGCCAGAGATTGGCAATTATCTTTGCCTTCATTGAGAGCTCATTGTTTGCCAGCATATAATGGGGGCTGCATTGGGTGCCAACGCTGACTTTCAGCCTTATGCCAGAAGGGCTTACAGACGCCGTGAGAGAGTGGCAGCCCTGGCTAGACGCAGAGGGGGCAACAGGTGTCACCAACTGAGGCCTTACCCACCCAGGATATGCCGCCAGCAGTCCTCCTATCTGACCATGTCTGCCGCAATGTGTGTAAGGAGGCTGTGATTCAGAAGGGAGGTGGTTTCAGACATCTGCCAGCTGCTTCAGAGAGATCTGCAGCCACAGCTGATGTGCAGGACGTCTCTGTCGGTGGCAGTGAAGGTGACGGTGGCTCTCAACTTCTATGCCACCGGCCCCTTCCAATCCACTGCTGGGGACATCGCTAACATCTCCCAGTTCGCCGTGCATTGCTGCATCCGCCAGGTGACCGAAGCCCTTTTCACAAGGAGACATCAATTCATCTCCTTCCCCATGACCCTGGACAAGCAGCAGCAGCGTGCAGTGGGATTTGCAAGAATAGCGGGCTTCCCCATGGTGCAGGGCGCCATTGACTGCACGCATGTGGCTTTGCGGGCACCTCTGGAGCATGCCGAGGATTACCGCAACCGGAAGGGCTACCATTCCCTCAACGTACAGCTGGTGTGTGACCACAGGCAGCGCATCCTAGCTGTCAATGCCCGCTTTCCAGGCAGCAGCCACGATGCCTTTATCCTGCGACAGACAACTGTGGCTGACATGTTCCAGGCACAGCCTCCCCCAAGAGGATGGCTTATCGGGGACAAAGGCTATCCTTTGTGTACCTGGCTCATGACCCCGCTCCGCGCGCCCACGACCCCTGCTGAAGAGGCATACAATGAGAGCCATCAAGCGACTAGGAACATCATAGAACAAACAATCGGCGTCCTCAAGCAACGGTTCCGCTGTCTCGATCGCTCCGGGGGAGCCCTCCAGTATTCGCAGGACCGAGTCTCCCAATTCGTCGTCGTTTGCTGCATGCTGCACAACCTGGCTATCCGCAGGACTCAGGCACTGCCACCTCACGTTGGACCCCCACCTCAGGAGGAGGAGCAGGAGGAGCATGAGGAGGAGGAGGACGAGGAGTACCAGCCCAGGAGGGTGGCACAAGGTCCAAGGGCCGCCCGTCGGCGGCTTATTGAACGTCACTTCTAGGCCCCCTGTCAGGGAATGGCTTGTGCCAATGAAAGAACATGATTGCAGCCGCTCCGCAAGCCCTCAGCCGGTTAAGGCAACAAACACTTCAAAGATCAAACATGGACAATGTTAATAAATAAAATGCTTTATTGTACAAACTCAGGGCCCCTCCCACATGAAAACCAAAAACAGACGAAACCCCCAAAAAACACTCAAACACATTACTCGCTCCCACAACCTGGAGAGGATTAACAAAACAGTGCAACTAAAATGGCCGTCATCCTCGGACTTCGTAAAATACAAACATCACATCCTCGGCCTTCAAAAAACAAACATCCAATTCTCGGCCTCAAAAAACAAACACAACTGGCCACACATTCGACTTTTTGGCCCGCTAGGGCGATGCCTTGGCCATCTTTGTGTGGCCCCTGCCCGCCCTGCTGCTCCTCCTCAAAGTAAGGCCATTGGCTGCTGCAAGGCTGGGGGCAGGTTCCAGAGGGGCACATGTCGTGACGGCAGATGCCCTTGGGGGTCGGCCTAGTCGAGGTCTGGCCGTTGAGTGGGCGGCTGTTGAATGCTGCAGCTGTGGCTGGCCAGCATCAGTCGCTGCAGCAGCTCCTGGCAGCTCCACTGGGGGAGTGGCAGTGGCGGCTGGAGGAATGGGGGCAAGCTGGCGGATGGCAGGCGCTCGCTGGTCGCCTGAGACACTGGCACTCGCCCGGGCCAGCACTGCAGCATGCGCACCAATCTGCCGAGGGACAGACCGCTGTGCTGCTGCAGCGCGCCGGGTGCCCTGGCGATGCCTGGCTGACACAGCGAGTGTGGCAGCAGTGAGTGCCCGTGGTGACCTGTTCAGTGACCTCATCAGAGCACCCAGTGACTGCACGGCACCACTGATCAGCTGCCCACTCGCTGCCTGAGCTGCCCCGAATGCCGCCCAACTCGCTGCCTGCTCTGCCCCGAATTCCGCCAAACTGATGGCCTGTGAGGCCCCGACGTCGGTGACACTCCGAAAGAGGGACTTGATGGCCTCAGGCAACCGTGCCACTACCCCCATGAGCTCCGTGTGCCGGCGCTCCGAGTCCGCGGACAAGTCCTCGAGGCGTTCCATCTCCTCGGCGAAGACCATCTCCGGACTGGAGGCCGGACCCTCCCTCTGGGGAGAAGGCCGCCGAGCTGGCCGACCCTTCCTGCGTTGCTGGAGGCCGCTGGGCCCAGCAATTGGACTCCCCTCCGACCCTTCCCCCCTCTGGGGAGAAGGCTGCCGAGCTGGCACCCCCCTCCCGCGTTTCTGCAGGCCGCAGGTCCCATGAGCTCCCCTCCCCTCCGACACTTCCGCGACGCTCCCCTCCAGGGAAGACGTGTCCCCTACATTGGCATGGGTTGCCACGGCTGAGGGTTCCCCTGATGGGCCGCCTTCCTCTTGCTCCTCCTCCTCCTCCTCCTCTGAGGGGCTGTCACTGGCAAGCTCAGGGACCTCCTCCTCACCAGCTGAAAGCAGGAAGGCACAAGAGTAGCTTTAGAGTGAGGAGAGGGCGTCAGCGAGGGATGCATGAGTGGTGGCATTCAGCGCATTCGTCGGACAGTGGCAAAGGATGTAGATCTGATGCGCAAGTGGGACGAGAGAGGTCCAAACGTGGATGTCCTTACCATTGGTGCCCAGAACAGGGTCGGCATCTCCACATGCAACGGGCCCAATCACCCGGCCACCCATGATGCGCTCCATGCGATGTTGAAGCTTGGTGAGCGGCTGGATCTGGGGTCGGCCTCCCCCGGTCGCAGTCCGGCTCTTCCGATTATTAGCCAGCTTGGCCTGCAAGAGAAAGGACGGCCTCTAAGTACAGTGTGTCGCCCTGATCTTGTGTGCACTGCCTCCCATGGTGGAATAGCCTGGCCAGTGTGTCGCCCTGATCTTGTGTGCACTGCCTCCCATGGTGGAAGAGCCTGGCCAGTGTGTCGCCCTGATCTTGTGTGCACTGCCTCCCATGGTGGAATAGCTTGGCCAGTGTGTTAAGTGCAGAATGTGCAATTGATGTTCATGCCTGTTCCATAGCTGCTGGATGAGGGCTGGCCATTAGGGCTTTCAGGTCCCTTTGCCCATAATGTGAGGTGCACATGCAAGGATGAGGAGGTCACTGGAAAGGGTACTCACCCTGACAACCCGCATGAGGTCATTAAACTCTTTGCGGCATTGGACACCGGTCCTGGGGACCTCGCTGTTGGCTGACACCTTGCTGGCGACATGCCTCCAGGCTCTCCGGTGGGCGCGGAGCGGCGCCTTCCTGCCATTGTCCGGGTACAAAATATGGCGCCTCTTCTCCACACCACCAACCAGCACACTCAGATCACGCTCTGAGAAGCGCTGCGCTCGTTCACGGGCCCTCTGCATGGCTTCAGGCGCTATTTGGGTCCAGCAGCAGTGTTCAGGCCTAGCTGGAGGGCTCCACTATCCAGGGCGTGGCAGCAGACAAAGTCGACCCTTCCCCCTTAAGAGCTGGCCGGCGCCAGGGTGTCTGCTGTCAATCACGAGATGGCCGCACCTGCGCTGCGCCCGGCCTGGACGCTCTCGCTCAGCACCTCCGGCTTAGCGCCTAAAGAGAGGCGTCCAGCACCAGTTTTAGCGCTCGAGCAAACTCTTAGGGCGAAGCTAATGAATATCGCAGAAGTGGCCTCGATTTGGCGGCGGGCGCAAACTTTAGCGGCCGCCCGACTTTAACGCCCCAAAAGTGGCTACAATGAATTTCTAGGCCTCTGTCCCTTCCTGTCACACTCTAGTTATTGTCCCCCCATCTCTATCCTGCTCTATTGCTTTCTCTTTTCTCATTGTCTTTTTAAATTCCTGTTCACCTGGACCCTCCCCCCCACTATTTAGTTTAAAGCCCTCTCGATAGCCCTAGTTATTCAGTTTGCCAGAACTCTAGCACCAGCATGGTTCAAGTGAAGCCCGTCCAAACGGAACAGCTCCCTCTTATCCCAGTACTGGTGCCAGTACCCCACAAATCGAAACCCATTTCTCCCACACCAGTCTTTGAGCCACTCGTTCATTTCTCTGATCTTATTTACCCTATGCAAATTCGCTCGTGGCTCAGGTAGTAATCCAGAGATTATTACCTTTGTGGTTCTGCTTTTTAATTTAGCCCCTAGCTGCTCATACTCTCTCAGTAGAACCTCTTTCTTTGTCCTACCTATGTCATTGGTACCTACGTGGACCATGACAACTGGATCTTGCCCCTCCAGCCCAGAGGAGATGTCCTTAACCCTGGCACCGGGCAGGCAACACAGCCTTCAGGACTCACGCTCTCGGCTGCAGAGAACAGTATCTATCCCGCTAACTATACTGCCCCCTATCACTACAACATTTCTTTTTACTCCCCCACTTGAATGACTCCCTGTACCATGGTGCTGTGGTCAGATTGCTCATCCTCCCTGCAGTCCCTGCCCTCGTCCACACAGGGAGCAAGAACCTCATACCTGTTGGACAAGGCCAAGGGCTGAGGCTCCTCCATCACTACCTCCTGGATCCCAGTACCTGCCTTGTTTGTAGTCACACCCTCCTCTCCCTGATCATGGGCCAAATTGGAAGCAATTACTCTAGTGGGTGTGACTGCCTCCTGGAACTTAGTGTCCAGGTAACGCTCCCCCTCCCTAATGTGTCGCAGTATCTGAAGCTTGGACTCCAGCTCATCAACTCTGAGCTGAAGTTCCTCGAGCCGCCAGCATTTGCTGCAGATGTGGTCGCCTTGGACCTCAATGGTGTCCACCAGCTCCCACATGCAACAACAACAACACATTGCCTGGTCTCCTATCTCAATTAATTAATTAGTTTTAAAATTTGGAACACGTATATCTTTTAATCTACAGCAAGGCACTTAAATTTAGATGCCCAAGTTTGGAAAAAAGCGAGAAATAGAGAAATACTCACCAACCAATCACTTACCTGCTTTCTGGTGACGTCACACTTTGATTACTTTTTACTTCTTTACACTCACCAGTCCGTTGTAGCCTCAACTCACCTTTAAATCTCCCGGGGTTTCGCGCTCTCCAGCCTCTCTCGCTCACCTTTAAATCTCCCGGGGTTTCGCGCTCTCCAGCCTCTCTCGCTCACCTTTAAATCTCCCGGGGTTTCGCGCTCTCCAGCCTCTCTCGCTCACCTTTAAATCTCCCGGGGTTTCGCGCTCTCCAGCCTCTCTCGCTCACCTTTAAATTTCCCGAGGTTTCGCCTGATCTGCTTAGTTGTTCCGTCATTTTCTGTTTTTGTGGCCAGTTTTGTGTCAAAATATGGACAGTTCTTTTATTTTAGGAACTGGAACATACGAATGCCAGAACACGTTTCACCTGTGAGTAAGACGAGGGAATCCCAGAAATTGCAGGGCAGTCACAAGGGAAATCAAAAATGGAATCATACAGGCGCAAGGATTTCCCCATGGCAGAATAAGTGTAAAGGTTTAGGACTCCGAAAGCCATAATGAATGACAACCGTTAGGTTATATCACTGTTTTGATTCAACTTACTAGAAAATGTCCAATACAGGTGCATTACTGTGGACCTTATACCATCTAACAGGCTAACATATCACTGGCCAGGCTTCTATAATGGAAGCAACCGGAGCAGGGATTGCATAGTACAAAAGCAAAATACTGCGGATGCTGGAAATCTGTAAATAAAAATTGCATAGGATCATAGGAACATAGGAACAGGAGTAGGCCATGTAGTCTCTCGAGTCTCGTCCACCATTCAATTAGATCATGGCTGATCTGTTTCTTAACTCCACCTACCCACCTTGGTTCCGTAACCCTTAACACTCTTACCAAACAAAAAATATATCAATCTCAGTTTTGACATTTTCAATTGACCTCCAGCCTCAACAGCTTTTTGGGAAGAGAGTTCCAGATTTCCACTATCCTTTGTGTGAAGAAGTGCTTTCTGACAGCACTCCTGAATGGCCCTAGCTCTAATTTAAGGATATGCCCTTGAAAGCATCTGTGAAAAGGACAGAGGACACTTCTGAAAAAGCAGAATACTGTGGATGCTAGAAATCTGAAATAGAAACAGAAAATGCTGGAAATACTCAGCAGGTCAGGCAGCATCTGTGGAGAGAGAAACAATGTTAATGTTTCAGGTCAGTGACCTTTCGTCAGAACTGGAAAAAGTTAGAGATGTAACAGGTTTTAAGCAAGTGCATAGGCAGGGAAAGGGGGGAGGGGAGGAAAGAACAAAAGGGAAGGTCTGTGATAGGGCGGAAGGCAGGAAAGATTAAATGACAAAAGGGGTGATGGTGCAAGGCGAAAGAGGATGGTAATGGGACAAGTAAAGAAACAAAAGATGGCTTTAGAGGAGGTGTATGTGGTGTATGTAACCTGTACCACCTTAAGAGAACTACCTTAAGAAGATGGACTACTTTCTCTTGCTACTGTATATTGTAGTACCGGTGGTGACCACACCGGTATATAAGCTCTGTGTAGTAATTTGTAAAGCAGTTCAGCCCTGACCTTCAAGTAGTAAAGACCTGTTTAAGTTTTTCCTGTTGTCTGTGTCCACTTATTTAAAATAAGTATGTCTGGAACACACAGACTCAACAGTGTAAATGGCAATAGCAGAATTATTATCCGAAAATATGGGAGCTGCGGTTATGATCTGAAATTGTTGAACTCAATGTTGAGTTCGGAATGCTGTGAAGTGTTTAATAGAAAGCTGAGATGCTGTACCTTGAGCTTACTTTGAGCTTCATTGGAACAGTGTAAGAGGCCGAGGACAGATAGGTCAGAGTAGGAGTGGGGCGGAGAATTAAAATGACAGATAACTGGAAGCTCAGGGTTATACTTAGAAATCATAGAATCATAGAAATTTACAGCACAGAAGGAGGCTATTTGGCCCATCATGTCCGTACCGGCTGGCAAGGAGCTATCCAGCCTAATCCCACTTTCCAGCACTTGGTCCGTTGTCTTGTAGGTTATGGCACTTCAAGTGCATATCCAAGTGCTTTTTAAATGTGATAAAGGTCTCTGCCTCTACCACCCTTTCAGGCAGTGAGTTCCAGACACCCACCACCCGCTGGGTGAAAAAATTTCTCCTCAAATCCCCTCTAAACATTTGACCAATTACTTTAAATCTATGCCTACTGGTTATTGACCCTTCTGCTAAGGGAAATAGGTTCTTCCTGTCCACTCTATCTAGGCCCCTCATAATTTTATACACCTCAATTAGGTCTCCCCTCAGCCTCCTCTGTTCCAAAGAAAACAACCCCAGCCTATCCAATCTTTCCTCATAGCTAAAATTCCCCAGCCCAGGCAACATCCTCGTAAATCTCCTCTTCACCCCCTCTAGTGCAATCACATTCTTCCTGTAATGTGGTGACCAGAACTGTACGCAGTATTCCAGCTGCAGCCTAATTAGTGTTTTATACAGTTCAAGCATAACCTCCCTGCTCTTATATTCTATGCCTTGGCTAATAAGGCAAGTATCCCGACTGGCAAGTAATTACGGACTGAATGGTGGTGTTCCGCAAAGTGGTCACTTAATCTATGTTTGGTCTCCCCAGTGTAGAGGAGACCGCATCGTGAGCAGCGAATACAGTATACGAAATTGAAAGAAGTACAAGTAAATCACTTTCACTTGGAAGGTGTGTCTGGGGCCCTGGACAGTGGGAAGAGAGGAGGTAAAATGGTAGGTGTTGCATCTCCTGCACTTGCACGGTAAGGTGCCGTGAGAAGGGGAGTGGGTGTTAGGGGTGATTGAGGAGTGGACCAGGGTGTCGCGGAAGGAACAGATCCTTCGGAATGCTGAAAGGGGAGGGGGAAGATGTGTTTGGCGGTGGCATCACGCCGGAGGTGGCGGAAATGGCGGAGGATGATCTGTTGAATGTGGAAGCTGGTGGGGTGAAAGGTGAGGACAAGGGGAACCCTATCATGGTTCCGGGAGGGAGGGGAAAGGGTGAGAGCAGAAATGGAATGGACCCGGTCGAGGACCCGGTCGAGGACCCTGTCAATCATGGTGGAGGGGAATCATTGGTTGAGGGAAAGGGAAGACATATTGGAAGCACTGGTACAGAAGGTGGCATCGTCAGAGCAGATGCGACGGAGACACTTATGCATGTTGGCATAAAGATTATCTCTAGGCTGCGCACAGATATAATGAACCAACCTGAGGAGCGAAGACACATAATGGGAGCTAGAAACTGATATTTTCGTTGATTTGTGATTTCTTTTTTATTGCATTATTGGGGAAGAGAGGGGAAGAAAAAAATCACATTACACGTCATAACCAAACACTTGCCCGACCCATGGCCTTCATGGGAGAGAATTGCATCCCATCAAGGTTAGTTAAAATCAGATCCCAAATATCAAAAAATATAAAATGGCACTGACTGTATCACTTTCCTCTCCTTATTCACAATGAAGATCATCAGTGAAGGCTTCATGAGTGCTGCTACAGCTTTGCCCCTCCCCATCCGACCAATCTTCTCCAGCCATACACCCTCTGCTTCTTTGACTCAGGGCTATCGCCTGTTTCCTCTGCTCTGCCATTCAGAGGCTGATCTTTCATCCACCACACCTCTGCCCTCTGGAATTCTCTCCCAAGTATTTCAGAACCTTCGGGGAAGTGTGTTAAAGTTGTGAAAAAAACACTTTAGCTGCATTGAAGGGTCGGAGAGATTGATCGGTGCATTGGGGGGTTTGACAGGTTGCCAATTCAGCTGTTTAAACCGCTTTTACTGTTCAGGAGAAAACAAATGAAGAGCTATTGCATTCAATGCAACAGGTATGGACCTAATAACCAGAATGCATGGAGCAGCTATGAACCTTTGTCCTGTCTGAGTGCAAATAATCTGAAAATTAATTAACAGTTTAATGTGAGTTGCTGCTTTCAACAATCTTCAGTTATTCGACACTCTGCTCCCAATGACAATTTAAATGGCTGAGCAACGCTCTGCCCAAAGTGCCAGCTTCTGGGTCGACAGCAATCCCGCAGAGGGTCTTAAAGTTACCAGCTTCCTTTCCGGAATTCCAGATTTCCAACTCCACTTGATCAGTGAAACCAAAAGAAAAAATAAATTGGTTTCAGAATACACAATTTGATTGCTATGTCTGTAGGATCAATACAAATGAATTCCACTTGGATTTAAGAAGAAATAGTATCGCAGTATGAAGCTGGCAAAGTGCAACTGCTTTACATCAAATTGAAAGCAATATTTGAATAAATGAATAGTGATGCCGCTGAGGATCGGGTAATTACTTAAAGGGTACAAAAATCCGCAATGTCATCATAATGGCTTTCTGTAGGACAGAAACAGGAGCTGTGAAGTTCAGGTTTTCCGAAAGGACCAAAGAATTAAAAATCACTAATAGGAATAAAATCATTTCACCATTGTAAATACTAGGGAGCTGAATCTGCGATCCGGCACTCCCAGGGAGCGAGCATTTCAGGATACGGAATATCAAGTTCCTGAGCGCTGTGAGCGCTGGTCCCCACTCAGAGTGTCGGATTGTGCAATCACCCTTTAATTCTGTGTGGAATCATACTATTTCTATCCAGGTTATTTGTTTTCTTCATTCTTGGGATGTTGGCAAGGCCAGCATTTATTGCCCATCCCCAGATGCCCTGTAGGTGGTGCTGGGCCTCCTTCTCCAACCGCGGGTAACGATTTGATACACCTGAGTGGCTTGCTGGCCCACTTTAAAAGTCGGTTGGGTCAAAATCCTGGAACTCCCTCCCTAACAGCACTGTGGGAGTACCGTCACCACACGGACTGCAGCGGTTCAAGAAGGCAGCTCACCACTACCTTCTCAAGGGCAACTAGGGATGGGCAATAAATGCTGGCCTTGCCAGCGACGCCCAGATCCCGTAAGCAAATAAAAAAAAGTTAAAAGTCCACCACTTTGATGTGGGGACTGGAATCACATATAGGTCAGACCGGTTAAGGACGGCAGGTTTCCTTCCCTAAAGGACATTAGTGAACCTGTGTGGTTTTTATGACAATCTGATAATTTCATGGTCACTTTTACTGAGGCAAGCTTTTTAATTTCCAGATTTTTTAAAACTGACTTATCAAACTGCCATGGTGGGATTTGAATTTGCATTCTCTGGATTATTAGTCCGGGCCTCGGGATTATTAGTCCAGTAGCATAACCACTATGCTTTGTACATTATAGGCTATTATAGGCTCATAAGAACATAAGAACATAAGAAATAGAAGCAGGAGTAATCCATACGGCCCCTCAAGCCTGCTCCGCCATTCAATAAGATCATGGCTGATCATTGACCTCAACTCCACTTTCCCGCCCGACCTCCATATCCCTTGATTCCCCGAGAGTCCAAAAATCTATCTATCTCAGCTTTGAATATACTGAAAGACTCAGCATTCACAGCCCTCTGGGGCAGAGAATTACAAAGATTCACAACCCTCTGAGTGAAGACATTCCTCCTCATCTCGGTCTTAAATGGCCTACCCCTTATCCTGAGACTATGCCCCCTAGTTCTAGACACTCCAGCCAGCGGAAACAACCTCTCAGCATCTACCCTGTCAATCCCCCTCAGAATCTTGTATTTTTCAATGAGATCACCTCTCATTCTTCAAAACTCCAGAGAGTATAGGCCCATTCTACACAATCTCTCATCATAGGACAGCCCTCTCAACCCAGGAATCAATCTAGTGAACCTTCGTTGCACCGCCTCTGGATAAGGAGACCAAAACTGTGCACAGTACTCCAGGTGTGTGTAGTGTATGTGCTTTAAGTCAGAACTACCTTTTACAGCTCCTGTATACTGTAGTACCGGCAGTAACCACACCGGTATATAAAGCTGTGCGCATGCCTCTGTACTCCAGTCTAGAGATTGCCCTCCTCCAGTAAAGACCTGTTATTTGTTTATGTACAGCACCCGTGTAATTCTTTATCCATTGAACCACGGATCTAACAGTGGCGACGAGTGTTGATGCGAATCTACCTGCAACATTAAAAAACATTTTTAAAAATAGTCGAGTCCAGGAACACGGGCGTCGACCGCGAGCAACCGCCCAGCAGTCAGGCAGAGATCCAGCTTCACTGGGGAGGCTGTGGAGAGCCGGGCTTGGTTCCCCAGCCACAACGAGCAGTAAGAGACCGACGACAGGTCCAGAGCAGACCCTTCCCAAGCAGCGGCGGCTGGAGCCGACCGACGGCAGAGAGAGAGAACCAGGCAGCGTCGACGGGGTAAGAAAAAGGGTGAAGAGAGCAGGGCGCAGCCGGGGGTTGATCACCGAGCGGCGTCGAGGAAAAATACTGCAAAACCGGAGAGAGAGAGGGTAAGAAACAGCCGGGTTCTAGACTGAGCGGCGTCGACAAATATCAAGAGAAGAACGCGCAGAGCACAGCCAGGGATCACGGGCTGATCAGGGTCCGCAGGGAGAGTGCGGGAGATGCCATTGAGCCGTGGAGAAGCAGGGAGAGCGCGGGAGGCGCCATTGAGCCGCGGAGAAGAAGGAAGAGCGCGGGAGACGCCATTTTGCGAAGCCACAGCGCAGAAGACGGGTGAGCGCGGGAAGGAAGGAAAGCGCGGGAGATGCCATTTTGTGCCAGCGGAGAAGAAGGGGAAGCGCGGGAGGCGCCATTGGTGATAGTTAACGCACAACCAAGGATGCCGAAGAGTGGCAGTATCTCTACGTTCGACAATGAAGTCGAAGATTGGGCGACATATGTGGAACGTATTGAGGTGTAATGCAGGGCGAATGAAGTGCCAGATGCTAATAAAGCACTGGTTCTGTTAAATTCCATGGGTGCAAAAACTTATGGGTTACTGCGAAATCTAATAACCCCAGAGAAGCCGGTAAACAAGAATTTTGAAAGCATAGTAGAAATCCTACAGGACCACTTAAACCCCACACCGCTGCTGATAGCAGAACGATTTAAGTTCCATAAAAGGAACCAACACAAAGACGAAAGCAATGCTGAGTACCTAACGGAACTGCGCAAGCTATCGAAATACTGCCAGTTTGGAGCGGGACTAGCAGACATGTTAAGGGACAAGTTTGTGTGTGGGCTACAAAGTGAAGGAACCCAGAAATGGCTTCTATCAGAAAAGGACCTTACGCTGGACAAAGCTTTCAGTATGGCAGTATCACACGAAGCAACCACAAGGGGCGCTGCAGAGATACAACGGAGACCGCAAGAATATGGCACCAACGAAATGACCTATGGAACAGGGAAGTGCTATTGCTGCGGCAGAACAACACATGACCAGAAAGATTGTTGGTTCAAGGACCAAGTGTGCAGACAGTGTGGTAAAGCAGGACACATAGCAAGAGTCTGCAGGTCTGGGAAGAAAACCAACAGTAAGAAATCTCCACAGGAGAAGTACGAAAAGGTACACCAGGTGATGGACAGTGGTTCAGACGAACAGAAAAGTGACACAGACTCCGGAAGCAAGGAGCTGGGTTGTCTGAAACTACATAATGTAATCAAAATGGAGGATCACCAGACTATCTGGGTTACACTCAAGATAGACGGAGTCCAAGTGGAAATGGAATTGGACACAGGATCAGCTCTAACAGTCATAAATCAAAGAGACTACAAGCGGCTATTTTCACACATACCCTTGAAAGCTACAGAGATTGTCTTGAAGATGTATACGGGGCAAAAAGTCTACCCCAAAGGAAAAATAAGGGTGAAAGTGACATATAAAGATCAGGAAATACCTAAAATGGATATATATGTATTGCCAAATGGAGGACCACCACTGCTAGGACATGAATGGATCCGGAAGATACATTTAGATTGGCATTCCATACAGGCACTGAAGGTGAAGGCCAAAAAGGATGACGACGTCACACCTGGACGACTGTCAAAAATGCTAACTGACGCAAAAGAAGTGTTCCAGGAGGGACTAGGAACACTAAAAGGAATAACAGCAACAATTAAAATAGAGGATAATGCAAGCCCAAAGTTTCTGAAGACCAGACCAGTGCCTTATGCGATCAGACCAGCGGTTGAAGCAGAGCTGGAAGGGTTGGAACGTTCAGGAGTACTGTCCAAAGTGGACTGGAGCGAGTGGGCTAAACCCATCGTTCCTGTAATGAAGAGGTTGTTGAGTAATACGCCTGGGGAACCAAAGCAGGTCCGCATCTGTGGGGATTTTAAGGTGACAGTGAACCCAGTCCTTCACACGGTGCAATATCCGCTTCCACGAATTGAGGATATTTTCGCCTCACTATCTGGTGGTAAATGCTTCACAAAAATTGATCTAGCCCAGGCGTACTTGCAAATGGAGGTAGAAGAAGCTTCAAAACATTACCTTACGATCAACACCCATAAAGGTCTCTATCAATACAACCGGCTGGTGTTTGGAGTAGCCTCGGCTCCGGCTATCTGTCAAAGGGCGATGGATCAGGTCCTGCAAGGGATTCCAGGGACCCAGTGTTATTTGGACGACATCTTGGTCACGGGCGAAAATGACGGTGATCACCTCGCTAACTTGGAGAAGGTGCTTGCCAGATTAAAGGAATATGGGCTACGAGCTAATCGCCACAAGTGCGAGTTTTTCCAGAAGCAGATCTCGTATTGCGGCCACGTCATCGATGAAGAGGGGTTACATAAGTCCCCTGACAAGATTGAGGCAGTAGCAAGGCTCCAGCACCGGAAAATGTGCCACAACTGAGGTCGTTCCTCGGGCTGGTAAACTATTACCACAAGTTCTTACCAAATTTGTCTACGGAATTACACCCGCTGAACACCCTACTGCAAACAGGAGTACCATGGGAGTGGGATGATGAACGTAGACGAGCTTTCCAGAAGTGTAAAGAATTGATCACATCAAAAGAGGTGTTGGCCCATTTCAACCCAGCACTACCAATTCGTTTGGCATGTGATGCATCACCCTACGGCATTGGAGCGGTGCTGTCGCACAAATTCCCGGACGGTTTGGAGAGGCCAGTAGCCTTTGCGTCTCGGTCACTAACCTCAGCCGAGCGCAACTATGCCCAGATTGACAGGGAGGCCGTCAGCCTAGTATGGGGAGTAAAAAAATTCAACCACTATCTGCATGGACAGAAGTTCAACTTGCTGACTGACCACCAACCATTGTCTCCATCTTTAATCCTAAGAAGGGCGTGCCAGTAATGACTGCACAGCGGTTACAAAGATGGTCCCTGTTTCTAGAGGCAAATCAATATGAAATAGAATATAAAGGCACGAGACAGCATGGGAACGCTGATGGGCTATCGCGCCTGCCACTGCCTACTGTGGAGGAAGCACCAGCAGTGGACCCAATCGAGATATTTTATTCATCGATAATTGAACGATTGCCAGTAACAAACGCGGATATAGAGAAGGAGACCCGCAATGATCCGACGCTGTCACGGGTATATGAATTGACGGTGAGGGGATGGCCAACACATGGCGACTCACTGTTGCCAGCATTCTCATCCAGAAGAGAACAGCTGTCAGTATGCCAGGGGACAGTGATGTGTGGATCCAGAGTGGTGATTCCACCCAAGTTAAGGGAGAGAGTGCTAAATGAGCTACATGAAGGTCATCTGGGGGGAGTGAAAATGAAAAGCCTAGCTAGGGCTTATGTGTGGTGGCCGGGAATCGATCAACAAATCGAAGACCTAACTAAGAGCTGCTTAGGATGCCAGAAGGTCCAAAATGCACCACCACATGCCCCTCTACACCCATGGGAGTGGCCCTCCTCTCCATGGCAATGGGTGCACATTGATTTCGCTGGTCCATTCATGGACTCAATGTTCTTAATAGCAGTGGATGCTCATTCAAAGTGGCCTGAGGTGATAAAGATGTCTTCAACCACTACAGAGAAAATGATTGCAGTCCTACGGACCATATTTGCCAGAAACGGGTTGCCAGAGCAGATCTGCTCTGATAATGGAGCACAGTTTGTGTCCGATGAGTTCCAAAAATTCATGAAAAGGAATGGGGTAAGGCATTACACATCCGCCCCGTATCATCCAGCCACCAATGGATTGGCTGAGAGGTTCGTACAAACCTTTAAGAAGGCGTTAAAGGCCATGTGCGATGAGGAAATTCCACTACAGCATAAGATGGACAATTTCTTATTAGCCTACCGAAACGCGACACATGCAGTTACCAACCAGACCCCGGCCATGATGTTCTTTAACCGAAGGTTGAGATCTCATCTGGACTTGCTCAGACCAAATGTGCGAAGAAATGTTGAGGACAAACAATTCCAGCACATCAACGAGAAGCCGACAAGGAGCTTCAATGTAGGGCAACCAGTCTTGGCCCGGGACTATCGAACAGAGAAGTGGCAACCTGGAACAATATGTACAAGGCAGGGGCCATTAATGTACACAGTGGATGTCGGGGAGAACATTGTGAGACGCCACGTCGATCAGATCTTAGCATCACAGGAATGCGTCAACCCCATGTCTCGAATACCTGGGGATGAACCCGACATACCGGTAGTATCTACTTCAGACCCAGTAGCAGTGGAACCCGATGAACTACCCGATGAAAGGGGGTCAGAATCGCCTCTGCACCAAGAACAAGAACCTCCGGAAAGGCGCTATCCCGAAAGGGTCAGGAAGCCGCCCAAAGACTGAATCTATAAATGGACTTTTGTTATTGAATGTACATGTAAAAATGTAATTGTTATTTGAATATTAAGGGGGTATTATTAATCTAAAAAGGGAGGAATTGTAGTGTATGTGCTTTAAGTCAGAACTACTTTTTACAGCTCCTGTATACTGTAGTACCGGCAGTAACCACACCGGTATATAAAGCTGTGCGCATGCCTCTGTACTCCAGTCTAGAGATTGCCCTCCTCCAGTAAAGACCTGTTATTTGTTTATGTACAGCATCCATGTAATTCTTTATCCATTGAACCACGGATCTAACAGTGTGGTCTCACCAAGGCCCTGTACAATTGTAGCAAGACTTCCTTACTCTTAGACTCCAACTCCCTTGCAATAAAGGCCAACATGCCATTTGCCTTCCTTATTGCTTGCTGTACCTGCATGCTAGCTTTCTGTGTTTTAGTTTAGCTCTGTTTTAGTTTGCCCACTAATTTGAACAAAACAATAGATGACAGTTAAAAATGACTACTGCTTTGTTGTATTCATGTATACATTTTGCAGTCAGACGGAAGTATGCCCCTGACTGATTCAAAATTTTAGGTACTCGCACTCAAGGACAATGCTTTTTGGGAATTACTACCATAATTTGGCAATTAATTCCAGACATTAAGCATTACTGCCAAAGTGGAGTGCTGCCAATTAAACCAATAATTAAGGGATGGAATGGATTAATTAAGTACATGAACCATTTCACATACATTTTTAAATGCTAAGTATGTGTAATTAAGATACTCGTGAAGTAAAGTGTAATTCATCCTTTGTGTTGGAGAATTGTTTAATAACAATCCAGCCATATAGCTTTGCACATATGAAAATTCTGTTATTTTTTGAACTGTTATATTTTTCATCAACACTATCACAGTGTAGTTTTCGGTTTTCAGCAAACCGAGTGAGATGTTTGTTGGCATGACTATTCAGAAGCAACGTTCTTCGACAGAGGGCTCATGTCATGAATTTCTTCTGTGAAACTCATATAAGAAGTCTCTAATCGGAGCAGCTAAGGGCAGAAATCCCGCCTCTTTCCCACCGGCTGGAATTTGAATTTTAGGTGAGATGCATAATGCATCGGCACACAAATGGATGTGGTATTAAGATTTATTCTACTTCTTAGGCAGTCCCTCGGAACCGAGGATGACTTGCTTCCACATTAAAAATGAGTTCTCTGGTGACTGATGAGTCCAATGCGGGACCTACAGTCTCTGTCACAGGTGGGGCAGACGGTGGTTGAAGGGGCAGGTGGGTGGGGTGCTTGGGTTGATGTGCGCTCCTTCCGCTGTTTGCACTTGGCTTCTGCTTGCTCCCGGTGAAGAGACTCGAGGTGTTCGGCGCCTTCCCGGATGCTTCTCCTCCACTTTGTGCGGTCTTGGACCAGGGATTCCCACGTGTCGGTGGGGATGTTGCACTTTTTCAAGGAGGCTTTGAGGGTGTCCTTGAAGCATTTCCTCTGCCCACCTGAGGCTCTCTTGCCGTGTCGGAGCTCCGAGTAGAGTGCTTGCTTTGGGAGTCTCGTATCAGGCATGCGGACGATGTGGCCCATCCATCGGAGCTGATCGAGCGTGGTCAAAGCTTTGATGCTGGGGATGTTGGCCTGAGCGAGAACACTGACGTTGGTGCGCCTATCCTGCCAATGGATTTGCAGGATCTTGCGGAGGCAGCGTTGGTGGTACCTCTCCAGTGCTTTGAGGTGCCTGCTGTACATGGTCCATGAGCTTAGTGCCGGGTTTGAGGTCCTGGTCTTCAAACACTCTCTTCCTCAGGCGACCGAAGGCTGCACTGGCACACTGAAGACAGTCATCGATGATTAAGATTACATGCAAATGAAGGAAATACATCATACAATGTACTTCCAGCCCTTTTCATCACGTTGCCATTGGAAACCTGCTGCAGCATAAGTGGGCTGGCTGGGCCGACCAAGGAATTTAAAATAAATTAAAAAGCGTGTCCTGTTTTCGAACAGGCTGGTGCCTATACTGTAAGGATTATTACTAGGCCCAAAATTAAAATCCTCTCTGCCAGTGAGCAGCCTGGGGACACCCAGCAAGCACCTGCAGCTCACTGGTCTCATGTAGATGAGGCCTGAGGCCCAATATCGGGTAGGCCTCAGACCTACTTGTTCTGTTGCATGGATCGCAAACCAATGCGAGCCAATTTCTAAGCCAATAACTCCATATGGCTGAGGCATTAATGAGCACAACTCATTAATATGCATGTGCCACATCAACAATTCTTTATCTCTCCTACCTCTCCTTACTTATGTTCACATTGTTTACTCTTAAAATGCAAAATGTTTTGAAGCTAAGGCTGACCTCATTACTTTGTCCTACATATGTACTTTGGATTTATCTGACGCCGCACTGTATAATTTAGAAATTTAATAAGCTGTCATTAGCAGAAGAAAACTTGTACGAAAATGCAAGAGGAGAAAGTGCAGCCATGTAAAGGGGTGACAGCCTACATATTAAAGTATATTAGTATACGGCTATTAAAGTTCTAAAAGGTGAATAGTGTGAATTATATGTCATTATTTTTCTTTCAAAAATATCTCTTAACAGCATCATTAATTAAGTTCTATTGAATATTATGCAGATTGATTGAGTACTAGAATTAGATTGAGCATAATTTAAGCCTGGTGAGGTTATTAATGGTGAAGTAGTTTACCTGAAAAAGCAAACACTTTAAAAAGAGCATTAATTTCGGGAAAGTATGATATGTGCACATTAAGTATCAATACTTTACTGTTAATAGTTTGAAACCATTTAATTTAATTTAACAAAGTATATATTTTCTCAGAATATTTATAAATGTATGTATTTTGTCCTGATTGTGCTTCTAGAAATGCACAAAACTATAGTCATAACAAGTAACCTAAATAAAACCTTGTGAGTTAATGATAAGGCATTTTTCCATATTTGATAACCATAATGTATTATTGAAAATACTCCAGCAGCGGTATTGTTAGCACAATAAATCCTAAGTCAGACACATATTAATGGAGTCATCTGGAATTAACTGTCATTAAAAGATAATCTATCTCTACAAAGTGTGTATTTAATTGCACTGAAAAATATCCAGAACCTGAAAACTCCAAAAGAAGGACTGTTGACCTGGGAACTGTTAATGAATCATGGCAGATTCTTTGAAAATGTCGTAAACTCTACAAAGCCCGATATTCAGTCTGGGCAGAAATGAGGCAGGTGGAGTGTGCCCACCGCTCGATGGCATTTGCAAGAGGCCAACCAATGGTCTTTCCTCCTTATTATTCTAGTTGGGGGGAGGGGAGGGAAATCCGACAGCTCCTCTATGGAGCTGAGCAGACTGAATTCCGTTAACAGGCAGGAGACCAGGTGATAGTGGTCGGGTGGGCTGGAGGGGAAGAATGGAGGGGCCAGCAGTGGGTAGGTAATTTTTGTTGGGCCATTTGAAACACTTGCCATTTCAGTTTTTGGAGCAGCCTCAGTGGTCGGTACCTGTAAGGATTGCTGGTTAGCCGCTCTATGTATATTTCCAGAAAATGCTGGAAATACTCAGCAGGTCAGGCAGCATCTGTGGAGAGAGAAACAGAGTTAATGTTTCAGTTCGATGACCCTTCGTCAGAACTGGAAAAAGTTGGAGATGGAACAGGTTTTTAAGCAAGTGTAGGGGGAGGGAAAGAGGGGAGGGGAGGAAAGAACAAAAGGGAAGGACTGTGATAGGATGGAAAGCAGGAGAGATTAAGAGACAAAAGGGATGATGGTGCAAGGCAAAAGGAGATGGTAATGGGATAAGTTAAGAAACAAAAGATGACATCTTCATCGACCTGAAATGTTAACTCTGTTTCTCTCTCCAGGGATGCTGCCTGACCTGCTGAGTATTTCCAGCATTTTCTGTTTTTATTTTAGATTTCCGGCATCTGCAGTATTTTGCTTTTGTCTATGTATATTTCCAGTGGGCGGGGCTTGTTCATCGCATCCTCTGCTGGTTTGCACGGGCTAATGAGCCGGTTGTCTGCTTTCAGTGGGCGCCTGGGCAGCCCATGTGAAGGATCCCACCGAAATGGCAGAGACCCGACGCCCACAGGAGCGGGGCAGTAAGTGCTGCCCCCTAATTTTCAGCGCGCTACCGCCTCGTTCCTGCCTGAGAATGGGGCCAAAAATCAACCCCACTAACTTTAGGAATTAGCGTGGGTTCCATGTGATGCGTTGCACCGCTGCTATGCCATTAAAAAATTATTTTTTATGTCCGCCAGTAGTCAGGAGACGTATTTATATGTGAATTTGCTGGGTCAGCTCATTTGCGGACCCAATCGGGTAGTAATTGGTGTAAATCCCGTGTGAAAGAGGTATAAGTTGTTGGAGCGCATGGAAACTAGAGTGTGGCCTCTTAAAAAGGCAGTTCAGCCAGCACATTTCAGCAGTAGCCTGGGGGGAACAATCGGGTAATTAAGGAACAGTGTTCGGCTCACTTACTTGCATTAGCAGTGTAAAATCAGGAAATTAGGAGCCGCTGCACTACTGATTCTCATCTTGACATGCAAATAAAGTCAGTTACGACTTGGCAGGCAGATCGCAGGATGGTTCAAAAAGCACAAAGGAACTGGGGTAAGCATTTTAATGGCAGAAGTTGGGTGGAAATGGCTTCTGTTCCATTTTGTTAGCTGACAAAGCTCCCTGCACCGTTTTTGCACTGCGAATGTGCTGAAAACAGCAAGGAAATGCACCCCTATATATGGATGTGGAATAAATTTAAAATCTTCATCCTTACCTTTAAATTTCCAAAAGGTCTCATCCCAACCTATCTTTGCAATCTCCTTCAGCTCTATTTTACCCCTCCCCTGCCGAACACTGCATTCCTCTAAATCTGACCTTTTGTGAATCCCTCCCTCTCTTCCTCACTCCATTAGCTTTCATCTGTCTGGGCCTTACTGTGTGGAATTCCTTTGCTAAACCTTTCCACCTCCCTCTCTCTCTTTCAAGACCTTCTCAAAATGCATCTCTTCAATTAAGCATTCGGTCAACCCTCCTTATCACTCACTCCTGACACACCAGCCCCGATTTTCTCCCAGCCGTCGGGCGGGTTTTCAGGTGGGCGGAGGCCAAAAATCGCAGAAATAGGGGGTTCCCCGCCCCACCCAACTTTCGCCCCCGTGTTTCAGCGGGACCCGAATCAGTCCCGCCCGCCGCAGGCGGGAATGTTCGGCAGGAGCCTAATGACCAATTATTAGCATGTTTAAACCTATTTTCAAGGGCCCTTGCAATTTTCTGGCTTCCCCCACGTAAAACATGCCTGGTGGGAACACCGCTGATGAAACCTGGCGTGAACAGAGTTGGCTTGCTTGCTTTCAGCTGCAGGTCAATCAGGACTGAAGAGATTTAAACAGGCAGCATTTGCAGGCTGCAGGACCTTGCAAGGCTTGGGGCAACTTTTTGAAGGCTTAGGTGTTGTGTATGTACCTTTAAGGGAATAACTGGTCTCAGACTGCAGTACCGGCAGTGACCACCCCTGTATAAAAGGCCCTAGCAGGCTTCTGTAGTTTCAGTTTCCAGGTTGTCTCCATTCAGTAAAGACTTGTTATAATCAACTCCCGCAGTCCGTGTCTCAATTATACACGGACATAATACTGGCGACGAGTAAGAAACGAACTTACCTGCAACTCGGCAGCACCTCAGACGACGTTATTGAAGGTCGAAGCCAGAAGAAAGAAAAAAATAAATAATTAAAATAATCCAAAGAAACTCGAGAAACGGGCGTCGACCGTGGGCAACCGCCCTCCAAATCATCGAATTGAAAAGTGCAGGAGAGACTGTCGAGAGCCAGGCTTGGTTCTCCAGTCTGTGGTTTCCCATCTAATCGGGCTGGTGGCAGGTAGTGCACTGATCCTTCCTAGGCTGCGGCGGGCTAGAGCTCGATTGAGTGGCTCTGCAACGGGGCCGGGCAGCGAGTCGGGAAGCAAAGAGAGAGAGAGAGGGTGGAGCACATAGGGCGCGGCCGGTGCTTCGAAGCCGGGCAGCGTTCGGACCTAAGAAGAGGGAGGGAAGTGTCCCAGAGGGTCCGCTCCACGACGGGAACAGTTCTTCAATTAACGGAGCAAATATTGAAGCGCGATAGAAAAATAAAAATACCGCGGAGAGCGGCGTTGGCAGCAGCGATCAGGGAGGCGCGAAGACCATAGGGCGTCGCCATTACAGGATAGTAAAATAAATATAATCGCCAGCAACAGCGTTGGCAGCAGCGGCAGCAGCGGGAAAGCGCGGGAGGCACCATCTTAACTCGGCGGGGAAGAAGGAAAAGCGCGGGAGGCGCCATTTTGATCCGTCGGGGATGAAGGCAAAGCGCGGGAGGCGCCATCTTAGATTTTCAAGATGCCAAAGACTGGCGATATCACTGCCTTCGATAATGCAATAGAAGACTGGACTACGTATGTGGAAAGAGTCGAGGTATATTGCGAGGCAAACGAAATGGCCGATGAGAAAAAGGCATCGGTATTGCTAAATTTAATGGGCGCAAGAACGTACGGCCTATTGCGGGACCTGATTACTCCAGCCAAACCGAAGGCGAAGAGTTTTAACGAAATTGTTGCTATCCTACAGGAACACCTAAATCCTACACCGCTGCTGATAGCAGAAAGATTTAAATTCCACAGGAGAAATCAGCATAAAAATGAGAGCAATGCTGATACCTTATGGAACTATGCAAGTTTTCAAAGCACTGCCAGTTCAGAGCAGGACTGGCAGATACCTTATGGGACAAATTTGTCTGTGGACTCCTGAGTGAAGGAACCCAGAAGAGGTTACTCTCAGAGAAAGAACTGACGCTAGATAAGACTTTCAGCGTGGCAGTATCGTATGAAGCAGCAGCAAGGGGAGCTGCGGAAATGCAACAAAAGCCACAGGAATATGGCACCCACGAAATGACACGGGGATTTGCAAAATGTTATCGCTGCGGCAGAACAAACCATGACCAGAAGGACTGCTGGTCCAAGGACAAAATATGCAGGCAATGCGGGAAGATGGGACACATTGCACGAGTTTGCAGGTCTGGGAAGAAGACCAACGACAACAAAAAGGCTACTAAGGAACCGTACAGGAAAGTACAAAAGATGACGGACAGTAGTTCCGAAGACCAGATGAGCGATAGTGAATCCGGGAACAAGAGACTAAGCTGTCTCAAACTTCACAACGTAATCGCAAAAGAGGATCACAGAACCATTTGGGTCACCCTCATGATAGCAGGGTCCCAAGTCAAAATGGAATTGGATACAGGATCAGCTCTAACCGTCATGAATCGACGAGACTACGAGCGGCTATTCTCACACATACCCTTGAGAGAGACATCCATTGTCTTGAGGGCGTATACGGGGCAAAAAGTATACCCCAGAGGAAAAATAAGGGTGCCTGTCGAATACAACGGCAAGAAAATACGGAAATTGTATCTCTACATTCTGCAAGATGGTGGACCACCGTTATTGGGATGTGAATGGATCAGAAAGATAAGTTTAGACTGGCACTCCATTCAGGCACTGACGGTGGCTGGTAAAAAGGATGACGACGTCACTCCTGGACGATTGTCAACAATCTTAGCTGACACCAAAGAGGTATTTCAACAAGAACTGGGCACTCATAAAGGCGTAACCGCCTCGATAAAAATAGAGGAGATTGCAATTCCCAAGTTTTCAAAGCAAGACCGGTACCATATGCAATTCACCCAGCCATCGAGGCAGAGCTGGAGAATCTGGAGAATGCAGGCGTGTTATCTAAGGTAGACTGGAGCGAGTGGGCGACACCCATCGTTCCTGTCATGAAGAAAACGTTAAACAATAAGTCTGAGGAGCCAAGGAAGGTTCGCATCTGTGGGGAATTCAAGGTGATGGTGAACCCAGTCCTTCACACAGTACAATATCCTCTTCCAAGGATAGAAGATATCTTCGCCTCACTATCTGGAGGGAAGCATTTTACAAAAATTGACCTAGCACAAGCATATTTGCAGATGGAGGTTGAAGAATCCTATAGGAAGTATCTCACGATAAACACTCACAAAGGTCTTTACCAGTATAATCGACTGGTATTCGGAGTAGCATCAGCTCCGGCGGTATGGCAAAGAGCGATGGAACAAGTCCTGCAAGGGATTCCGGGGACTCAGTGTTACTTGGATGACATCCTAGTGACAGGTGAAGATGACAGTGAACACCTTGCCAACCTAGAGCAGGTGCTCACTAGACTACGTGAACATGGGCTACGAGCCAATCGCCTCAAGTGCGAGTTTTTTAAGAAACATATATCATATTGTGGCCACGTGATTGATGAAGAGGGGTTGCATAAGTCCCCTGACAAAATTGAAGTGGTAGTTAAGGCTCCAGCGCCTGAAAATGTGTCGCAACTGAGGTCATTCCTCGGATTGGTGAATTACTACCATAAGTTTTTGCCGAATTTGTCCACAATTCTGCATCCACTGAACGCCCTACTACGAACGGGAGTAGCATGGAAATGGAGCGATGAATGTAAGCGGGCCTTTCAGAAGAGTAAGGACCTAATCACTTCAAGAGAAGTATTGGCTCACTACAACCCATCACTACCGATAAGACTGGCGTGTGATGCGTCTCCCTATGGCATTGGGGCGGTACTGTCACATAAATTCCTTGATGGTTCAGAGAGGCCGATAGCTTTTGCGTCACGCTCGTTAACTTCAGCCGAGCGTAACTACGCCCAGATTGACAGAGAGGCCCTCAGCCTGGTGTGGGGGGTGAAGAAGTTCAATCACTACCTACACGGTCAGAAATTTACTCTACTAACTGATCATCAACCTCTCGTCTCCATTTTCAACCCTCAGAAGGGCGTACCGATAATGACGGCACAACGGCTACAGAGGTGGTCCCTTTTCCTAGGAGCACACCAATATGACATCGAGTACAAAGGAACTAAACAGCATGGGAATGCTGATGGATTGTCGCACCTACTGTTGCCAACGGTACAAGAAGAACTGACAGCGGATCCAGTGGAGTTATTCCACTCGACTATAGTCGAATGTCTCCCTGTGACGAATGCAAACATAGAAAAGGAAACACGAAATGACCCGACACTCTCCTGGGTCTATGATTTAACGGTGAAGGGATGGCCAGCTCATGGCGAACCACTGCTGCCAGCATTCTCACCGAGAAGAGAACAGCTGTCAGTGTGCAGAGGAACCTTGATGTGTGGATCCAGAGTAGTAATTCCACCCAAATTGAACGATAGAGTGCTCAATGAACTTCATGAGGGTCATCTGGGAGGGGTAAAAATTAAGAACTTAGCCAGAGCGTTTGTGTGGTGGCCGGGAATCGATAGAGAAATCGAAGCGATGACCAAGAGCTGTACAGGATGCCAGAAGGTCCAAAACGCCCCACCACAAGCCCCTCTACATCCATGGGAGTGGCCCTCATCTCCATGGCAAAGGGTGCACATTGATTTTGCTGGTCCCTTTATGGACTCAATGTTTTTAATTGCGGTGGATGCACATTCAAAGTGGCCAGAGGTAATAAAAATGTCCTCAACCACCACATAAAAAACTATCACAGTCTTACGAACCATATTCGCCAGGAATGGGCTGCCTGAACAGATTTGCTCTGACAATGGACCACAGTTTGTGTCTGAAGAGTTCCAGAGGTTCTTAAAGAACAATGGTGTTAAGCATTACACATCCACCCCATATCATCCAGCCACTAATGGATTGGCCGAAAGGTTTGTTCAAACATTCAAGAAGGCTATCAAGGCAATGTGTAATGAAGATATACCCCTACAACACAAGGTGGATAACTTCTTGTTTGCCTACCGGAATGCGACACATGCGGTTACCAACCAAACTCCAGCCATGATGTTCTTCAATCGAAGACTACGATGCTGCTTGGATTTGGTTAAGCCAAACGTCAGAAGAGATGTGGAGAACAGGCAGTTTCAGAATATGAATGAAAGGCCGACCAGGAGTTTTAAGATAGGTCAACCAGTTTTGGCCCGGGACTACCGCACAGAGAAATGGCAGCCAGGAACGATTTGTACACGGCAAGGACCTCTAATGTATACCGTGGACGTTGGAGAGAGCATTGTAAGATGCCATGCTGACCAGATTCTAGAGTCACTGGAAAACGTCAACTCCACACCACGATCTGATACACCTGGCGATGAAACCGAAGTACCAATTGCATCTACCGCAGAATCGGTGATATTGGAAGCAGACGAACCAAACAACGACATTGATCCCGACTCAACCTTGCCAGAAGAACCTGATATCCCAAAGAAGCGTTATCCAGACAGAATCAGGAAGCCTCCTCAAAGACTGAACTTATAATTGCTTAACTTCAAACAATGTATCTTGCAACCGTAATTGTAATTGTAATTAGTTATTATTTAGTTGTTAAATGAATGTTATGTACTGTTTATCTAAAAGGGGAGGGATTGTTGTGTATGTACCTTTAAGGGAATAACTGGTCTCAGACTGCAGTACCAGCAGTGACCACCCCTGTATAAAAGGCCCTAGCAGGCTTCTGTAGTTTCAGTTTCCAGGTTGTCTCCATTCAGTAAAGACTTGTTATAATCAATTCCCGCAGTCCGTGTCTCAATTATACACGGACATAATATTAGGCACAACTGTGGAAGGTTGGAGCCTTACACACTTCTCCAGTGTGAGCTTCTGGGAAGCCCCTCTCACCACCCTAACTCAGCGCCTTCTCAACGGAGGCATCTGCCAGAAGCATGGGAGGCCTTTTGTTCCTTCCCTTCCTGGCATTAGAGGATCTCCAACAGCAGAGGAGGCTGGAGCAACTCCAGCAACAGCATCACCAGCAACAACAGCAGCACCAGCAGGAGCGGCAGGCTGCGGCTCAGCGACCTGGGGCAGCACGGAGCAGAAGGGGCCAGCGCATGGAAGGCCGTCGGCGCAGGAGATACCCCCCAAACAGGGTCTACAGACACAGGGTCAGCTACCTCAACATGACTGAGCAGCAGTGCCAGAGGCGGCTCCGACTTACGCGAGAGGTTGTGACTGACATCTGTGCAATGCTGCAGCAAGACCTGGAGCCCAGAGCACCAGGTCCACACTACTTACCAGTGGCCATCAAAGTCACCACCGCACTCAACTTTTATGCCTCAGGCTCCTTCCAGGGATCAGCAGCAGACATCAGCGGCATCTCCCAGGCGGCCGCACACACTTGCATCACGCAGGTAACCGATGCCCTCTTTGCCCTCGCGCACAATCACATCCATTTCACCAGGGATCGTGCAAGTGTGACGGCGCGAGCGCGTGGATTAGCTCAGCTGGCAGACTTTCCAAGGGTGCAGGGCGTCATTGACTGCACACATGTGGCCCTTAGGGCACCCCACCACAACCCAGGAGGTTTTGTCAACCGCAAGGGCTTCCACTCCCGTAACGTGCAGCTGGTGTGTGACCACAAGAAGGTGATTTTGCATGTTTGTGCCAGGTTCCCTGGCAGCTGCCATGACTCCTTCATACTGCGCCAGTCTACTGTGCCTCCGCTATTCAGTCCGCCAAATGAACTTCAAGGATGGCTACTTGGAGACAAGGGATATCCCCTGCGCTCTTGGCTAATGACGCCGTTGAGGAGACCAGTCAGCGAAGCTGAGGAGCGCTACAACTCCAGCCACATTACCACCAGATGCATTATCGAGCAAACCATCGGATTGCTGAAGATGCGCTTCAGATGCCTCGATAGATCAGGTGGAGCCCTACAGTACTCATCAGCCAGGGTCTCCAAAATCGTTGTGGTATGTTGTGTGCTTCACAACATGGCACAGCGTCGTGGCTTGCCGATTCCGCAGAAGCAAGAGGCTCCTCACAGAGCCGCCTCGGATGAGGATGATGCTGAGGAGGCGGAGGAGGAGGACAGAAACGAGCATCCTGCAGAGGCCCGCCAACCAGCGGCACCAGTGAGAACATTGCTGGGTGGAATGCAAGGAACGCACTCATCCTGGGCAGATTTGCGTAGCCTGGTACATCAAACACTGCAGCCTCACTGCTTCTTAACTGACCATGGACAGTGGCCCATGCCTACACTTGCCTACCTATTTGACCAGCTTGCTGACATCTGCAAGTTATCCTAAGGCCTCTATGTGATATCCCCATTCGCCAAATGACAGACGCCATAACTGCAGCAGCTGCCACCAGATTTTTTATGTACAGGAAAATGATGGCATTAAAACTATTTACAAGACTGGATGGTGGAATAGTTATGTGAATGTGAGCATAGAGAGAGACGGAATGGGTAAGGGTGCATGGATATGACTGTTAAGTGGGATGTGGAGGAAGAGATTGCTGAAGCTGAGTGCTGTTGGGGAAAGGCAATGGGGATCAGGTTGAGGGTGATGGAAACTTCGTACTTGCTTTCCCTGTGTGGCGAAGGTCATGGAAGCGCTTCCTGCACTGCATCCAGGTGCGACGGGTGACTCCCAGAGAGTTTACCTCTGCTGCCACCTCCATCCAGGCAGCCCTGGACTCTTTGGGAGACCTCTTCCTCCCTGAGCGAGAGTAGAGGACCTCCCTGTGGGCCCTTACCACATCCACCAAGGTCTGCAGTGACGTCTCATTGAATTTGGCCGCAGCTCCGCCTCTGCCGTTGGCAGCAGCTGGTGCAGGCTCCTCTGCCATTGTGCAAGAGTGGTTGAGAAGCCTGCAGAGGTGGAGAAGCTTGCTGGACACTTTAAAAGCACCATGAATTATGACATCATACTGTGGGGCTTTCTGACTGGAAATGGACAATTAGCAAGGCTGCCCACACGCTGGAACTTAATTGGCCACTGTTAAATCTGGATATCTTTAGGTAGTGTGTCCTTCAAATAATCGACAGAGGCTGCAGATAACAATCAACAGGTGTTTACTGGATGAGGGTTGCTCTAAAACTAAACAGTACAGATCCCTACTCAGGGTTATATACAGGTGTGGTCACTGCCGGTACTATAGTATACAGGAGCTGTAAAAAGTAGTTCTCCCCTTAAAGGTACATACACTACAATTCCTCCCCTTTTAGATTAACAGTACCATAACATTCATTTAACAAGTAACACTTCTAACATGCAACATTAACTGAAAATAGTCAATTTATAAATTCAGTCTTTGGGGCGGCTTCCTGATACTTTCTGGATAGCGCCTTTCCTGAGTGTCTTGCTCTTGGTGCGGAGGCGATTCTGGCCCCCTGTCGTCGGTTGGTTCATCAGCTTCCGATACTACTGTTTCCGGGGTAGATGCTACCTGTATGTTGGGTTCATTACCAGGTATGCGAGACATGGGGTTGACTCGTTCCTGTGACGCTAGGATCTGGTCGACATGACGTCTCACAATGTTCTCCCCAACATCCACTGTGTACATTAGTGGCCCCTGCCGTGTGCATATCGTTCCTGATTGCCATTTCTCTGTTCGGTAGTCACGGGCCAAGACTGGTTGCCCTACAATGAAGCTCCTTGTCGGCTTCTCATTGATGTGCTGGAATTGCTTATTCTCAACATTTCTTCGTACATTTGGTCTGAGCAAATCCAGACGAGATCTCAACCTTCGGTTAAAGAACATCATGGCCGGGGTCTGGTTGGTAACTGCATGTGTCGCATTTCTGTAGGCTAACAGGAAATTGTCCACCTTATGCTGCAGTGGAATGTCGTCATCGCACATGGCCCTTACTGCCTTTTTAAAGGTTTGTACGAACCTCTCAGGCAATCCATTTGTGGCTGTATGATACGGGGCGGATGTGTAATGCCTTACCCCATTCCTTTTCATAAATTTCCGAAATTCTTTGGACACAAACTATGGTCCGTTATCAGAGCAAATCTGCTCTGGCAACCCGTTTCTGGCAAATATGGTCCGTAGGACTGCAATCGTTTTCTCCGTGGTGGTGGAGGACATTTTGATCACCTCAGGTCATTTCGAGTGCGCATCCATGGCTATTAAAAACATTGAGTCCATGGATGGTCCAGCAATATCAATATGCACCCGTTGCCATGGAGAGGAGGGCCACTCCCATGGGTGTAGAGGGGCATGTGGTGGTGCATTTTGGACCTTCTGGCATCCTGAGCAGCTCTTTGTCAGGTCCTCGATTTGCTGATCGATCCCTGGCCAGAACACATAAGCCCTAGCAAGGCTTTTCATTTTCACCCCTCCCAGATGGCCTTCGTGAAGCTCATTGAGCACTCTCTCCCTTAACTTGGGTGGAATTACCACTCGGGATCCACACATCAAGGTCCCCTGGCATACTGACAGCTGTTCTCTTCTGGATGAGAATGCTGGCAACAGTGAGTCGCCATTTGTTGGCCATCCCTTCACCGTCAAATCATATACCCGAGACAGTGTCGGGTCATTTCGGGTCTCCTTCTCTATATCCGCGTTAGTTACTGGCAAGCGTTCAATTATAGACGAATAAAACATTTCGATAGGATCCACTGCTGGTGCTTCCTCCGCAGTAGGCAGTGGCAGGCGTGATAGCCCATCAGCGTTTCCATGCTGTTTCGTGCCCTTATACTCTATTTCATATTGGTTCGCCCCTAGAAAAAGGGACCATCTTTGTAGCCGTTGCGCAGTCATCACCGGAACGCCCTTCTTTGGATTAAAGATGGAGACCAGTGGTTGGTGGTCAGTCAGCAAGGTGAACTTCTGCCCGTGCTGATAATGGTTGAACTTTTTCACTCCCCACACTAGGCTGAGGGCCTCCCTGTCAATCTGGGCGTAGTTACACTCGGCTGAGGTTAGTGATCGAGACGCAAAGGCTACTGGCCTCTCCAAGCCGTCTGGGAATTTGTGCGACAGCACCGCTCCAATACCATAGGGTGATGCATCATACGCCAACCGAATTGGCAGTGCTGGGTTGAAATGAGCCAACACCTCTTTTGATGTGATCAATTCTTTGCACTTCTGGAAAGCTCGTTTACATTCGTCATTCCACTTCCATGGTACCCCCGTTTGCAGTAGGGTGTTCAGTGGGTGTAGTACTGTAGACAAATTCGGCAAGAACTTATGGTAGTAGTTCACCAGCCCGAGGAACGACCTCAGTTGTGACACATTTTCCGGTGCTGGAGCCTTGACTACTGCCTCAATCTTTTCAGGGGACTTATGTAACCCCTCTTCTTCAATAACATGGCCACAATACGAGATCTGCTTTTGGAAAAACTCGCATTTGTGGCATATTCCTTCAATCTAGTGAGCACCTGTTCCAGGTTGGCGAGGTGATCACTGTCATTTTCGCCCGTGACCAGGATGTCGTCCAAATAACACTGGGTCCCTGGAATCCCTTGCAGGACTTGATCCATTGCCCTTTGCCAAATAGCCGGAGCTGATGCTACCCCGAACACCAGCCGGTTGTATAGATAGAGACCTTTATGAGTGTTGATCGTGAGGTACTGTTTTGAGGCTTCTTCTACCTCCATTTGCAGGTACGCCTGGGCCAGATCAATCTTAGTGAAGCTTTTTCCTCCAGATAGCGAGGTGAAAATATCTTCAATCCGCGGAAGTGGATATTGTACCGTGTGAAGGATTGGGTTCACTGTCACCTTAAAGTCCCCACAGATGCGAATCTTCTTTGGTTCCCCAGGCGTATTACTCAACGACCTCTTCATTACAGGAGCGATGGGTGTAGCCCACTCACTCCAGTCCACTTTGGACAGTACTCCAGAACGTTCCAAACCTTCCAGCTCTGCTTCGACGGCTGGGCGGATCGCATAAGGCACCGGTCTGCCCTTAAAAAACTTTGGGCTTGCATTTTCCTCTATTTTGATCGTCGCTGTTATGCCTTTTACTGTTCCGAGTCCTTCCTGGAACACTTCTTGTGCGTCAGTTAGCATTTTTGACAGTCGTCCAGGTGTGACTTCGTCATCCTTTTTGGCATCTACCATCAGTGCTTGTATGGCATGCCAATCTAACTGTATCTTCCGGATCCATTCATGTCCTAGTAGTGGTGGTCCTCCATCTGGCAATACATATAGGTCCATTTTTGGTGTTTCCTTGCCGTTGTATATCACGTTCACCCTTATTTTTCCTTTTGGGTAGACTTTTTGCCCCGTGTACGTCTTCAAGACAATCTCTGAATCTCTCAAGGGTATATGTGAGAATAGCCGCTTGTAGTCCCTTCGGTTTATGACTGTTAGGGCTGATCTTGTGTCCAATTCCATTTTCACTTCGACTCTGTCTATCTTGAGCATGACCCAGATAGTTTGGTGATCCTCCATTTTGATTACATTATGTAGTTTCAGACAACCCAGCTCTTTGCTTCCGGAGTCTGTATCACTTTTCTGTTCGTCTGAACTACTCTCCGTCACCTTATGTACCTTTTTGTACTTCTCCTGTGGAGATTTCTTGCTGCTGGTTTTCTTTCCCGACCTGCAGACTCTTGCTATGTGTCCTACTTCTCCACACTGTCTGCACACTTGGTCCTTAAACCAACAATCCTTATGGTCGTGTGTTGTTCTGCCGCAGCGATAACACTTCCCTGTTCCATATGACATTTCATTTGTGCCATATTCTTGCGGTCTCCGTTGTATCTCTGCAGCGCCCGTGCGGCTGCTTCGTGTGATACTGCCATGCTGAACGCCTTGTCCAGCGTAAGATCCTTTTCTGATAGAAGCCGTTTCTGGGTTCCTTCACTTTGAAGCCCACACACAAACTTGTCCCTTGAAGTATCTGCTAGTCCCGTTCCAAACTGGCAGTGTTTCGATAGCTTGCGCAGTTCCGTTAAATTCTCAGCATTACTTTCGTCTTTATGCTGGTTCCTTTTGTGGAACTTAAATCTTTCTGTTATCAGCAGCGGTGTGGGGTTTAAGTGGTCCTGTAGGATTGCCACTATGCTTTCAAAATCCTTTTCCACTGGCTTCTCTGGGGTTACTAGGTTTCGCAGTAAGCCGTACATTTTTGCACCCATGGAATTCAACAATACCAGTGCTTTCCTGGCATCTGGCACTTCATTCACCTTGCAGTACACCTCTATGCGTTCTATATATGTCGCCCAATCTTCGACTTCATTGTCGAACTCTGTGACACTGCCACTCTTCGGCATCCCTGGGTCTGGTTAGACTGGCTAAAAATGGCGTCTCCCGCGCTTTCCTTTCTTCCCGCGCTCTCCCTTCTTCTCCACTGGCTCAAAATGGCATCTCCCGCGCTCTCCCTTCTTCTCCACTGCGGCTCAAAAAATGGCGTCTTCCCGTGCTCTCCCTTCTTTTCTTCCCCCCGCGGACGCTGCTCAGCCCTTGAACACCGGCCGCGCTCTGCGCGTTTTCCCCTCTCTCGTTGACGCCGCTCGGTCTTCAACCCCGGCTGCGCCCTGTGCGCTTTACCCTCTCTCTTACCCGTCGACGCTGTTCGGCCTTTTTCTGTGCCGTCGGTCGGCTCCCGCCGCCGCTGTCCAGGAAGGGTCTGCGCCGTACCTGCTGCCAGCCCGCTGCGCTGGATCGTCGTGGCTGGAGAACCAAGCCCAGCTCTCTACAGCCTCCTCTGCGATGCTCAAGTTCTCCCTGGATGGTCGACGCCCGCACTGGTGGAGTCGGCCTTCTTCTTCAGAGTTGCAGGTAGGTTCGAAACGACTCGTCGCCAATGTTAAATCTGGATATCTTTAGGTAGTCTGTCCTTCAAATAATCGACAGAGGCTGCAGATAACAATCAACAGGTGTTTACTGGATGAGGGTTGCTCTAAAACTAAACAGTACAGATCCCTACTCAGGGTTATATACAGGTGTGGTCACTGCCGGTACTACAGTATACAGGAGCTGTAAGAAGTAGTTCTCCCCTTAAAGGTACATACACTACAGCCACTTGAGGGAAAATTGCGTCCAGCTGGCTGACCCATTTTTTTTCGGGTCGGAACCCCACATTCAGGGAACCCGAACATTTCCTGCACGATCCAGAAAATCGGGCCCACCGTGTTTTCCTTATTCCTATCTTTGAAACACTTTACATTAAAGGTGCTATACAAATGCAATGTGCTGTTATGGCGTAGCCGCCAAATCACATCGTCTATCTAAAGCTATATTTGGGAAGATGCAACCAACAAGCTAAAGATAAGAGAACCATTAAAAAGGGCAATGAACACTCCTATGGAATATGCCTTGGTTCATGGTTTACTGAAAAGGTTTTTTTTCCATTATTTGAGGAAGTGGAACAGAAATACTGCTTGTGTACCTAAAGAGTTCACGTGGATCCATCTCACACAACCTGAAGGAGTTTGTGGTGATGAAACTAGAACAGCTTTTACATGATCTTTATATTATTTTCATGAGGGTTTCATGGTCACATTTTCTAAAAGGATTTAAAAAAAATAATTTTCCTTTACCTTTCCATTACAGTTACTGGATAATTTACCCAAATCTATGTGACAATTTAGTAGGCTGGTGCACCATTAGCCATCTACATGACTTGTCTAACTATAATGGGAGATCAGGAAAATCCAAGTTATATAGAGTTTCCATCCACCACTCTGAACATTGCTTCATAATCAACAGACATACTTGTAGCTAGACAGAACTGGCAGTGTCTGTTCTCTTTTACATTTACGTACAGTAGTTTAATGCAGAGGTTTGCAACCTGAAGTGACTGGATGCTACAGGTTCCATGAGGAGATTCCAGGGGGTTTATGAGATCTTTAGGTTTCTGTACATCTATCATCACATTGCTATATTGATTTGCTCTTTCTATTTCTGTGTAGCAAAGAAAAATATTTTTGTCACTGATGGCATGTCTTTCCTTTGTGTAGGTGACACTGTCTGTTGGAAGTTATTTCAGGTGATGCCTCAGAGTGTCTCATTGTTCACAGTAGGGGGGTCCCTGGGATTGTGTTAATGTTTGCGCAGACTCCTGCACACAGAGAAGTTTGAACAGCATTGACCTAACACTGCGATCGATTCTGTCTATCAACTTAGCTGGAGACTGACAAAACTCAGTACAGCTGAATCTGGCAGATTGGGACACTAACCAGCCCCCTTATGAGTGAATGTTGTGACAATACTCCAGACTGCCCACTTTTTCTCACGTGAATCTGATTTGATTATCCAGCATTAATTAATTCAGTATGTTTGATTTTTAAAGCAACATTGTGTCAGAAAAGTTTAAACTCACGTTAAACATCCGTACAAGAAAAGAAGTTGGAAGCACATAGCTGAAAATGAGGTAAGATTCCAAAATCTGTGTTGCTCATGAATTTTAATAGCATTTGGATGAGTGACATTTTTTTAAAGGTTGTGGGATTAAATGCAATTCAATTTTTATGGAATTGCGATGACAATGGATTATATCATGACATCTTACAGTGTCCTTGCCTTTCAATATAGTGCCTATGTAGGTCAAATGGGACAGGTGTACTTGGAAAAATGTCTTCATGGATGACAAATTGTCTTCATTAATTCAACCATTCTGAATCTCACTTCTATTCTGCCACTGACTCTCTGCAGGACAAACTGAGCAGGCCAAGGAGACCAAACCATTGACTATCTAAAGGTTGGTAATAATGACAAATTGCACATCATTGTAAACCGTACAATGCCTCTGTTCGAGATCCATGTTGTTAAACTTATTTTACAAGTCATCCCTGTAGGCATCTTGTGTATGAACTTAAAGTAGCTCAAGCTGTTGAAGAAAAAAATTAATCAGCTACTAATGATATGACAGTTATGTACATACAGTAATTCATTAATCATTGATCACAGCAGCATTTATTATTTAGATGTTATGCAAATGTATAATCATTCCCTATTTACTGTAGGGTTCATTACTGCTTTTGGTTTATATCTGCATTTTTCTGCTATTTTTCCCTGTTAATTAAGTCAAATTAAATTGGGAACTGGGTCGGTTATTGTGTCAGAATATTATCTATTTAACAGTGGTTTGGGGTTTAGATTTAGGCCAGCCAAATGTGAGGAAGATTCCTACACTCTGAAGGATGATGATGATCGTACAAACAATAAATTTGATAGTCTCAATCTTGTATCCTGTGTTCATGAGTCTAGAGCCCAATCTGCTTCTCCATTGCCACAATAAATTAAACATATCCTGTATTGATGGGTCATTCGCTAATCCAAACACAATAGAGTTATCATTCTATGTCATTATAATCATTGCAGTAGGGATAATGCAATGGATGGTGACATGGGAATGTGATCATTTAAGAATGTTCACTCCCATAGTGTTCATTTTTCAATAACATACTCCAACTTCCAACATTATAACAGTGGCTACGCTTCAAAAGTACTTTCTGGCTGTAAAATGCTTTTGTGACCCTGAGATCGTGAAAGACGTTAAATAAATGCAAGTCCTTTACTTACTTTCTTTTTTCCTTCTTTCCATCTTTCTTTCTTTCTTTTTTCTTTCTTTCGTACTCAAGTGGCACTAAAAGTGATGACTTTTGGACCTTTTGATTCTACTGTCTTTTACCATTCACTGATATTCAATTTGTAAGACTCAGGACTGTTCACTCAGTCAGTCAACCACAATGGCTGTTTGCTCCAAAACATTACAAAATTTGACCACTTGTTTAAAATTGCGGGTGACCGCTTTGTGGAACACCTCTGTTCAGTCCATAAACCTGACCCCGAGCTTCTGGTCGCATGTCAATTTAATTCTCCGCTCCGCTCCACTCCCACTCTTACTCGGCCTCTTACACTGTTCCAACGAACCTCAACATAAGCTCAAGGAACAGCACCTCATCTTTCGATTAGGCACTTTACAGCCTTCTGGACTCAACATCGAGTTCAACAATTTCAGACCACAACCTCTGCCCCTATTTTTTCACATGGCAACTGTTGATGATTCCGCCATTCTCATTTACACCTCTTCTAGACTCATCTATTGTTTCTTTACTTATTCTATTGTCATCTCCTTTTGCTTTGTACAATCATACCTTTTGTCTTTTAATCACTCTTGCCTTCCAGCCTATCACAGACCTTCCCTTTTGTTCTTTCCTCCCCTCCCCCCTTTCCCTGCCACTACACTTGCTTAAAATCTGTTACATCTCACATTTTTTCCAGTTCTGATGAAAGGTCATCGACCTGAAACGTTAACTCTGCTTCTCTCTCTGCAAATGCTGCCTGACCTGCTGAGTATTTCCAGCATTTTCGATTTTCCTAATACAGCTTACCTCAAGTGATTTCCTCAAAAAAGGAGTCCTTCAAACATAATTATTAATGATTATTTAGTAAATTGTAATGCGGAACAATTTCAAGCATAAAATGACAATACTTTTTTAAACCATCCACTCTTATGACCGTGAATTCATGAAAACTTATCAAGCAATACTATTGCACATTCATCTTATGAAGGTTAAATATTGGGAAGAGTGAAGCCATTGTCTTCGGTCCCTGCCACAAAATCCATTCCGTAGACAATGACTCCAATCCTCTCCCTAGCATCTGTCTGCGACTGAACCAGACTGTTTGCAACCTTGGTGTCATATTTGACCCTGAAATGAGCTTCCGACCACACATCCACACCATTACTAAGATCACCTATTTCCACCTCCGTAACATCGCCCGACTCCGCCCCTACCTCAGCTCATCTGTTGCTGAAACCCTCATCCATGCATTTGTTACCTCTAGACTTGACTATTCCAATGCACTCCTGGCTGGCCTCCCACGTTCTACCCTCCGTAAATTTGAGGTCATTCAAAACTCTGCTGCCCATGTCCTAACTCGCACCAAGTCCCGTTCACCCATCACCCCTGTGCTTACTGACCTACATTGGCACCCGGCTGAGCAACGCCCCGATTTAAACATTCTTGTTTTCAAATCCCTCCATGGCTTCGCTCATCTCTGCAGTCTCGTCCAATCCCACAACCCTCCGAGATATCTGCGCTCCTCAAATTCTGGCCTCTTGAGCATCCCTGATGTTAATCGTTCAACCATTGGTGGCCGTGCCTTCAGCTGCCAAGGCCCTAAGCTCTGGAATTCTCTCCCTAAACCTCTCTACCCCTCTACCTCGCTTTCCTCCTTTAAGACGCTCCTTAAACTTACCTCCATGATCATCTGTCTTAATATCTCCTTGTGTGGCTCGGTGTCAAATTTTGTGTTATAACACCCCTGTGAAGCACTTTGGGATGTTTTATTACATCAGCAGCACTATCTAAGTACAAGTTGTGGTTGGTGTTAAAGGCTTTATGCTAATGGCTACAACTGAGCTCCACCTAAAACAATGGGCAAGGTGTACAATAAGAGTATTTTCTAAAGGAAACTAACTGTATTTTGGAATGTAAAGATTATTTATCTATTTAAAGTAAGTATTAATATTATTGTTAGCATCTTCCCAATAAAATAGATGTTATCAAAGATGATCATTTTTCCATTGTATCAAATTACCTAAAATCTACAGCACAGAAACAGGCCATTTGGCCCAACTGATCTAGGCCGGTATTTATACTTTCCACGAGCCTCCTCCCACTTTAATTACCTCTTCTTCCAATCCAAAGCAGTTTCCGTTGTGCTTCAGCAATTTAACACAGGAGTCAGGAGGCAATGTGACATCCTGGTGAATTGACGCTGAGGTTTTGAGGCATGCTCTGGTAGGCAGCCTCACATCACCTGGAATTAGACTGTACCTGCCATATAGACTATATTAGTGACCCAATAAAGAAAGAAAGACCTTGGGCAGGATTTCCATTGGACCGTGGAGGCAGAATTGGAGGCGTGTGGGGGGTTAAAATCCCGAAATCGGGGGTCCCGAACCCATCCTGCACCCAACCCGCCTCCATGCCAGTTTCAAAGGAGGCGAGTACCCGACCCGCACTGGGACCCGTCTCCCCAAGGCGGGAAGGGGGATTAGTGCCAATTAACTGCCTGTTAACAGTTAGTTAACAGGCAGTTTTTAGCCTAATCCCTATTTTTAATGTTGAAGTGTGGGATTCCCAACGACTCCAAACCACGCCAAGTTAGAGGAGGCGGACCGTCGGGATGAAGGGCTTGGAGGGTTCGAGATTACCTTCCAACAAGGTAAATCAAGTCAAAATCGTGAGGGTTGGCTAGAACTCGATGGATGCGGGACTACAACCCAAAAGTTGTAGTCCCGCCTCCTACCCAACTCCTGAATGAAAATCCAGCCCCTTTAATGCCTCTCAAGACCTCAGGATGTCCCAAAGCACTTTAAGTACTTTTGAAGTGTAGTCTCTGTTGTAATTAAGTTCATTTGAAGTGTAGTCACTGTTGTAACGTAGGAAGCACGGCAGCCAATTTGCGCACGGCAAGCTCCCGCAAACAGCAAAGAGATTGAGATTAGGAGAAATCGAATGCTGTCACCCACTCCCTCATAACAATAAAAATGTTGCCACCCAAAGAACAGAACACTGCTTTCATGCTGGGTCCAGTGCAGTGTGCAGCAAACACTGACCAACAAGGTAACTCAGGCCTGCTGGATGCACATTTCACTTTACAGATACCAGTCTCAGACCAGTATAATGACACCATAAGGTTCAAGAGTTCTTAATCATTTAAATCTATACTTATTTCTATGACCTTCAAGACCTTTCTTAACCAGATACTTTCAAATTTTGTTTAGGAGTTAATCAACAAAGCATAATTCATTTAATAGGAATCTTGCTCCTAAACAGTCACACAGTAGAAAGTACAATACTCTCCTATCTTTAGGCTTGCCTGAAGTTTTCCAATTTTATGCTCGTGTTCTCCTGTTCTGTGATCTCTGTTCACATTAAATTACCTGCTTGCATCCTCATTACCCATATCTTTCATTACTTTATGTTTCCCCCTTAATCAGTTCTCAAACAAGAATTACATTTAAATCTTTTAGCCTTTCTTCTTAACTTTGTATTCTGGATCAGTAATTAGTTGGGAGATAGAAGTAGGGATAAAGGATTGGTGACATCTGACAAGTGGTGATCCCCAGGGATCTTTTCTGGGGCCTCAGCTTTTCACCATTGTAGGGGGGCATCTTTTACCTGGTTTACGGTCATTTACCTTCCTTTACCTGGTTTACGGTAATTCACCTGGTCAGGCAGCCTTTTTCCACTGCACGGTGACCAATCCCAATCAGCGGTTTTGAATCGCTAAACCACCCCTTCCAGTTCTTACTGGAGGAACTTATAATTAATGATATATTAAAATGGACAAATGGTCTGGATGCGTGAAAGTCATATTTTATTAAACTAAAGAAACTACACCACAGGATTAAAGTAATCATGGTAAAATGGCTTAAATAGGGGAGGGAAAAATGGACACAACGAGGGAAAATGACTAAAATAACAATTCTTAATGAAATCCCCACTTTACCCCCACCCCTAAGCCTACCCTAAGTTGCCTTGTGGAAGGCCAGGAAAATATATGCTCACCACTATAATGCCAGCTCCGTGCCCCACGAGATCTTCACTGTCCTGAAGTAAAGAAACACCCCAGTGTTTTAAAAGTAAACTGCTGGTGTTTTTACCTCTTCAGACAGACTCCACGCTGTAGAGGGCACACGGAGGCAAGCCAGAGAGAGAGAGATGCCTCTGAGAAGCTATCTCTTATACTCCAATTTTGGGGCCCAAATATTCCCGTCCAGATCCGGAAGTTTCTGGGCTAAAACAAAAGGGATCCAACTGTCCCCATTGTCCAGTAATGGGTGATTCAAACCCATTCAATTTTAAACTGTTCCTCTTCTCAGTTTAAGTGTCTCTTCTGTGATAGCTGCAGTTTTGAATGTGTCTTCATTCAACCTGATGGGTTTGAATGGAGTTGTATTACTATGTAAACAGAAACCCATTGTCTGTGGTCAACTGAGACTGCAGTCTCAACTGGTTACTCCTTGTGCAAACATCCTTGTAGCAGTTTCTGTAAACAAATCAATTGTCTCTGCAGGGAGGGGCTTCCTGAACTGCCTTTGATTGGCAGATTCAAACGGGCTACTCCCCAGTGTAAACAAACAGCTTGTAGGTTACCTGACCCGCCCAATACCACAAGGTGATTGACAGCTCGGGCTCCATTGACATGCTAATGACCTGTCTGTCCTTTTTTTCATGCTGAAAATTCTGTTTCCATGAGGTTCAAAACTCAAGAGTACATCCTTTTCTTTAATAAAATGTATTATCTTAAAGTGTGCGATTTTTACAAAGTCCTTTGATTCCAGTGTCCAAGTGCTGCTTAGCTCATGGACTCCTTAACGCAGCCTTTTGCGGTTCTGGGCACGTTTTAAAACATTGTCCAACCCAGAGACAATTTAAATCACGCAGTCTTCATCCACGATGTGGATTAATATTTCCCGATCTTCGGGGCTGAGGGGATTTTGCAAACCCCTACATTCCGCCCTTGGACACTCCTAACTTGCTTGTAGTATCCTCTTGAAGAAGTGAGCAAAATTTTCTGACCCCCGACAAACAACCATCCCCTGGCCTAGAAATTCAGTTAAGGCCCGCCAGCAGGCTAACACCCAAAAGTTAGCGCTGCGCGCGGAGCCACTTGCGCCCGCCGGAAATTCAGTTTCAGCGCCCCAAGTCGAAGGCGGCCACTATTCAAGGGTTTCGGCGCCCCCGCTTGGGGCGCTGAAACTGAATATCGGCGCGCTAGGTGGCGGAGCGGCAGGCTGCGGTAGTGCAGGCCTCCTCCTTCTCTTAAGGGGGAGGTGCCTGCAACAGCGAGATCGCCGCTGGATTGTGCCGGGACATGAGCCCGGCACCACGGAGAAGTGCCGGGCTCACGGAAAGCAGCCGGCAATGCCGCGGGGGGGGGGGTGGAGGAGGCCGGGGAAGGAGGTGCGGGCAGGCGGCCGCCAAAAAAGCGTCCGGCCGCACCTCCACCTTAAAGCGCCCCAGTAGCACAGCAGTACGGCCCCGTTTTTCCAGCGCTGTTTGCGGCCGCTGCAGAAGAGGCGGCCGCAACTAAATATGGGGTTTGGGCCGGAAGCGGGGCGCAACCGGGGCACTGCGCACACCGATGATGTCATCGGTGTCGGCGCAGCGCTACCGGCTACCGCCGCCATTACCGCAGCGCTGAATATCAGTGCACCCTCTTACACTGGCGCAGAAACCCTCTTTGGGCGGTAACTGGGCGCAAAGCCCACTGAATTCCTAGGCCCCTGTATTTACCTATAGCTACCTATCACTGATTCCCCGACCCGTCTATTCCCCTCAAATCCGAGAAAAACCGTGTTACAGTAGGCATTTACAGATACATCAATTACAAAATGTTACAATAAGGGGTCTCATACCTCTGCACCACTTGTTACATTATAACATATTACAAAATGTTGCAATCTTGGTTATACAATGTAAACTTAAACCCAAAACTACTAGTAAATTCTAAACTTACAATTTAAACACCTTAAAAGCAAGCTATAAACATTGGTTACTTAACACAAAGCTATAATACAAATGCCGCCCGTCTCCGGATGGCCAGGCTAATCTCTGGTGTCACTGTCACAGATTACTGCTGCCTGCAGCGAAGCTGGACTGCCTCCTGCTTGTTGTCCCTGGCAGCTTATGGCTGCTGATTGGGGACCTCTGCCCTTTGGCTTCTCCCTGCTTCAGGAGACCACCCTTCTCCACTGTAAAGTGGGTAACCATGCTTTCTTGGGCTGGGGCACCCAAAGAGACCTTCTGAGGGGTGTCTCTGTGGGGGAAAATTTGGCTGACGGACCCTGAGCTTGGGTCACAGCCCTAGCTGGCTGGGAACCTTCTCCCCCTGATGGAAGCAGCCCGCACTGTTTAATATACCTGGCAGCCTGCCGGTACTCTGTGTTTGTCTCCTTTTCCCTACCCACTCCTGTACTGGGGGCAGGTATCCCCTCACCACCTGCTGCTGGTGGCTGAAAATCTTTCTCTCCAGGTCCAAAACCTGGCACCAGTCCCTTCCATGTGTCCCCCGCAAGAGGAATTGCAATCCCTTCCTCTCCAGAGTCCCACACCATAGGAGGAACCACTCTAGAAGCGGGCTGGGAAGCTTGTCCCTTTAAACAGGCGAATGCGCCTGCACGAACCTCCTCCCTGGAGTCCCACGGCAGAGACTGTGAAACCTCTGTATTCAAACAGGCGTCTGCGCCTGCGCGGGAAAACTGAAGAGGAGCCACTGGGGTCACAGGCTGGGGAACTGCGCCTGCGCGAACCCAGCGTTGGGAAACCTCTCCCCTCAGGCGCATGACTGCGCCTGCGTGAACCTCCTGTTCAAAAGACTGGGGAATCCCTGTCTCCAGACCCGGGACTACGCATGCGCGGGCAGTCTCTTTTGTGAATGAACTCGCAGCAGCCTGCAGATTTCTACTCTCAGTTCTGTTTCTGAACTAGATAACTGGTTCAAATTTAAACTTTGGCCAAAACTTAGGTCCCACTGGGGCGGGGAAGTGTCCCAATTGGTGGGCCGGACAACTTTTCCCTTGTAACAAGCCACAGTGCCTGTTTTTACAGCCTGTGAACTTGAACTTGTATGGTCAGATTTATACAATTTACATTGGTTGGCGTGGAACCACTTTGTGCACCGGGGTAGTTTTACTGAATAGACCATGGGGCTGGCCTTATAACTATACTATAGGATCCCATGTAGAGTGGCTCTAAACTTCCCACCCGGGCATAGTTTCTTACCATCACTAGGTCTTCTATCTCCCACTGGTGGCTCCTGCTGGGCTCGAGCAGCAGCCGGTTATTCCGATGCTGCTTCCCCATGCAGCGAAGATTCACCAGGCTGATACCTGGGATGGCAGGAATGACGTATGAGGAGAGATTGTGTCGATTGGGATTATACTCACCGGAGTTTAGAAGATTGAGAGGGGATCTCATCGAAACCTATAAAATTCTGTCAGGCCTGGACAGACTAGATGCAGGAAGGATGTTTATGATGGCCGGGGAGTCCAGAACCAGGGGTCATAGTCTAAGGATAAGGGGTAAGCCATTTAGGACTGAAATGAGGAGGAATTTCTTCACCCAGAGAGTGGTGAACCTGTGGAATTCTCTGCCACAGAGGGCGGTGGAGGCCAGTTCATTAAATATATTCAAAAAAGAGTTGGATATATTTCTTAAGGCTAAAGGGATCAAGGGATATGGGGAGAAGGCAGGGACAGGGTACTGAATTTGGATGATCAGCCATGATCTCATTGAATGGCGGAGCAGGCTCGAAGGGCCGAATGGCCTACTCCTGCTCCTATCTTCTATGTTTCTCTGTTTCTATGTCTGCTGCCTGAATAGGTAACTCCTGGACCGCTTCCCTCCTAGCCTTATCTATTGCCCTCTCTCCTGTGCGGACAGTCAGACCCAGGAATTTAACCTCTTGCTGCGATTTCTTGGGGTTGACTTTAAACCCCTTTTTCTGCAGCAGCTCCAGCAGCTCAGCCAGCAGTGGGCCATGCTCCCCGACCAAGTCGGTAAATAAGAGCAGGTCATCCACATACTGCAGTAACTGAGTGGGCTGACTGAACTCTTTTAAACTATCCTTCATGCATTGGTGGAAGATGCTGGGGTTGTTGTGGAAACCCTGTGGCAGACAGGTCCAGGTATATTGCTGTCCCTTAAAGGTGAAGGCAAACTTATATTGGTCCTCCCGTTTTAAAGGGATGGACCAGAACCCATTTGAAATGTCCAGCACCGTGAATGTGTTCGCTGATGCTGGAATACTGCTAATAAGATTAGCCACTGCTTCTACTGTGGGGGCACATGCGGGGGTATTGCTGTTAAGCACCCGATAGTCCACCATGGCTCTCCGAGAATTGTCCGGTTTCCTAACCGGCCAAAGTGGAGAATTAACATGTGTGGCTATGCGCCTCAACACTCCCTGTTTAACTAAGGAGGTGATGGCTGCCTCCATGTCGGGTTCTGCCTCCTTGGGGAAATTGTACTGCTTCTGTGGTCGGGCCATGGGGTCCCCGTCCATTTTAACCTCAAACCCTGTGATCCTCCCGCAGTCGTGTTTATGGGTGGGAAAGGCTGTGAGGTTTGCCTGCACGACTGCCTGCAGTGCCTCCGGGACACCATTTACCATGAGCCCGAGGTCGTAACCTTCTTTGGGCTTCACAGTACATAAGGTCCCCTTACCCTCCTTGGCTGGGATGCCCACTACATTTTCTTCCCTGTCTGTGCTAGCCCCCCAAAGGCAATGGTTGCGGAGATCCACGAGGATCCCGTGGCCCACCAGGAAGTCGGCTCCTAGGATCCCCTTTCCTTCCTCCTTATTCCACCTTGCCAGGATGCACGTCCACATAGTTTGGAGCGTGCCCAGATGGACTGAGAGGGGTCTGGAGTATACCCCCGCCTGCTCCTGACCGGTGAATCCCGATAGTATGTATGGAACTCTGTCAAACAGAGGTGAGGTGGTGGGATTATCCGTATGGATCACGGTGCATGATGCCCCCGTATCCAATAGATAAGTCCCTGTAACCTTCTCTACCTCCATCTGTACGAGCGGTCTCTTCCATTCTCGTACCGGAGATTACACAGATGGACAGGCTGCGCAGGCTCCAGTCATTGTGGGGAGGCAGAGGTGGGCGACAGGGCTACAGCACCACTGATGGCTGCTACCTTTCCCTGATTGGCCCTGAGGAAAGATTTTATCGACTCCATGACGGACTCGAATGTATCGGGAGGAGTTTCTGTCTCTGCCTTCTGAGTTGGGACTGCGGGGGTCCTGGCTTTATCGTCTCTCCCAGGCTTTTTACAATCCCTGCGCCAGTGGCCCTCCTCCCCGCACCTGTAACAAGTGACCTTGTTCTGGGAGGGACGGCTCCCCTCCTGGCGCCACTCTTTCTTGTATTGAGCCCCAGGTTTAAACTCGTGGACCTTACCCTTTTGCTGGGGGGTCCCACTATTCCTACCATTCCTATATGCTACCGTGAGCTGCCGGATTACAGTCTCTTCGGTTGCTAGGGGGTCTCGGTGGTCAAACCAAGTATCAGCCTTTGCTTTTATCTGGGGCAGGCAATTGGACACCAGGCAACAAAGCCATTGCGTCCGCTGCTGCGGGTTTATGTGTGCCCTATTTTGTCCCCCTGTACACGCGCTGTTGTAGACTGGCCACAGCCTGTCTGCAAATGCCTGTGGGGTCTTCCCTTCCTTCTGCAGTGTTTTCCCTATGCGATCGAACGGACTGCCGTCGTTCACACCCATGGCTTCCAGTATTTCCTCCTTTAGGTCCTCAAAACCCTTCTGCCCTCTCTTAGCCTCATCTGAAAGGGTCTGCTAGAGTTTACTATCTACAGAGAAAAGCAACATTTTGGCTTTCTCCTCATCATCACAGCCGTTAACACAGGCTGGCTGTTCTATCCCTTGGAAGTGCACTGAGGGGTCTCCCTTTTTGGAGAGCAGGGGAATATGTTTCACCAGGCCTCTGAGCTGTGGGGTATCATAGGGTACCAAGTAGGTATGCTGAACAGCCCCATGGTCATTATCATTCACGGGCGGACCGTACCTCCGTTGTCGGAGGGGGTACACTGGTCCTGGTCCCCGCCTGCCTAGTGGGACATGCTGGCATTCTCCTACCACCCCATTGTCCATCCCTTCTTGCTGCCAGAGCTCCTGAAAACTCAGAGCTGTGGGCTGCGGTCTTGGGATCTCTAATTCCCTGGCCAGCTCTGTTCTGGGTGCTGCCTGTGGGGCGGTTTGATTTGGGCGGCTGGTACTGTCCGACGGACTTCCCTTCGGACTTATGAGACATACCATCCCTTTAGTCCTTAATAACGCCATACCCAAACTCTCTATCTTTCTGTTACATGGGGTATGATCTGCTCCACTAAACCTTTGGTCGCAGGCCAGCTTATAAGCTGCCTTTACCTCCCGAACCATTTCCTCCTGCTCTGTTACTTCTAAGGTGAGGCGGGCATTCTCTTCCCGCAGTGTCATTTCGTTACTCTTAGCTTCTGTAATTTGGCACTTTAGGAACTCTATCTTGTGCCTCGCATGGCTTTTGCCCTCGCTAGCTTCTTGGGTGAGGTGTGCGTTTTCCTCCTGTAGCCTCATCTCACTGTCCCTAGCCTTTGTGACTTCCTGCACAAGGCGCTCTATCTCTGCCTGGCATTTCGTGACCTCTAGTGTGAGGCGTGCATTTTCTTCCCGCACCCTCATCCCACTATCTCTGGCCTCATTCACCTCTCTTATGAGGCATTCTACCTCCGCCTGGCATTTTCCAAACTCTGACTCCCGATTCTTGGCCTCTATAACCTCCTCCCGCAACCTCATCTCACCCTTCTTAACCCAGCCACCTATACCATAATAGGTCAGCTTACACGCTGCTGCTAACTTCTGCAGGGCTACCCACAGACTAAAAGCAAGAAAAGCAAGAGCTGATGCTTTCTCCAGATCCAGACCACTTATCATATCAAAAACTGCCTCCATTCCTGCCGCGGTCGCAATTTGTAGGGGGCATCTTTTACCTGGTTTACGGTCATTTACCTTCCTTTAACTAGTTTACGGTAATTTACCTGGTCAGGCAGCCTTTTTCCACTGCTCGGTGACCAATCCCAATCAGCGGTTTTGAATCGCTAAACCACCCCTTCCAGTTCTGGCTGGAGGAACTTATAATTAATGATACATTAAAACGGACAAATGGTCTGGATGCGAGAAAGTCGAATTTTATTAAACTAAAGAAAATACACCACAGGATTAAAGTAATCACGGTAAAATGGCTTAAATAGGGGAGGGAAAAACGGACACAACGAGGGAAAATGACTAAAATAACAATTCTTAATGAAATCCCCACTTTACCCCCACCCCTAAGCCTACCCTAAGTTGCCTTGTGGAAGGCCAGGAAAATATATGATCACCACTATAATGCCAGCTCCGTGCCCCATGAGATCTTCACTGTCCTGAAGTAAAGAAACACCCCAGTGTTTTAAAAGTAAACTGCTGGTGTTTTTACCTCTTCAGACAGACTCCACACTGTAGAGGGCACACGGAGGCAAGCCAGAGAGAGAGAGATGCCTCTGAGAAGCTATCTCTTATACTCCAATTTTGGGGCCCAAATATTCCCGTCCAGATCCGGAAGTTTCTGGGCTAAAACAAAAGGGATCCAACTGTCCCCATTGTCCAGTAATGGGTGATTCAAACCCATTCAATTTTAAACTGTTCCTCTTCTCAGTTTAAGTGTCTCTTCTGTGATAGCTGCAGTTTTGAATGTGTCTTCATTCAACCTGATGGATTTGAATGGAGTTGTATTATTATGTAAACAGAAACCCCTTGTCTGTGGTCAACTGAGACTGCAGTCTCAACTGGTTACTCCTTGTGCAAACATCCTTGTAGCAGTTTCTGTAAACAAATCAATTGTCTCTGCAGGGAGGGGCTTCCCGAACTGCCTTTGATTGGCAGATTCAAACGGGCTACTCCCCAGTGTAAACAAACAGCTTGTAGGTTACCTGACCCGCCCAATACCACAGGGTGATTGACAGCTCGGGCTCCATTCAAATGCTAATGGCTTGTCTGTCCTTTTTTTCATGCTGAAAATTCTGTTTCCATGAGGTTCAAAACTCAAGAGTACATCCTTTTCTTTTAAAAAATGTACTATCTTAAAGTGTGCAATTTTTACAAAGTCCTTTGATTCCAGTGTCCAAGTGCTGCTTAGCTCACGGGCTCCTTAACGCAGCCTTTTGCGGTTCTGGGCATGTTTTAAAACATTGTCCAACCCAGAGACAATTTAAATCACGCAAAGTCTTCGTCCACGATGTGGATTAATATTTCCCGATCTTCGGGGCTGAGGGGATTTTGCGAACCCCTACACCATATATACCAATTACTTGGCTGAAGGAATAGAAAGTTGTATATCCAAGTTTGAAGATCACACTATATTAGGTGGCACAGTAAGTTGTGTGGATGGGAGCAGGCAGTTGCAAAATCGACTTAGACAGACCAAGTGAGTGGGCAAAACTATGCAGTTCAATGTGAGGAAGTGTGAGGTTATCCAAAGGCAAATCGATATATTGTTTTAAAGGTGAGAGACTAGGAGCTGTGGAGGTGCAAAGGGATTTAGGTGTCTATGTACACAGATCACTAAAAACTAGTGCGCAGGTGCAAAAAGTAATCAAAAAGACTAATGCAATGGTTGCCTTTATCGCAAGGGGTTTGGAATTTAAAAGTGAGGAAATGATGCTTCAGTTGTACAGAGCCTTGGACAGACCCCGTCTGGAGTACTGTGTTCAGTTTTGGGCACCAAACCTCAGGAAAGGTATAACAACAGAAAACGCTGGAAAAACTCAGCAGGCCAGGCAACATCCGTGGAGAGAGAAACAGAGTCAACGTTTTGGGTCGAAACCCTTCGTCAGAACCCTTCTCAGGAAAGGTATAATCACTTTGGAGAGGTTCAGTGAAGATTCACCAGAATGATACCAGGGCTTAAAGGGTTAAATTGTGAGGTCTGGCTACATAAACTTGCCTTGCATTCCCTTGAGTTTAGAAGGTTGAGGGGTGATTTAATTGAGGACTTTAAAATGATAAAGGGATTAGATAGGGTAGATACAGAGGAACTAGTTCCAGATCAAGGGGGAGAACTCTCTCCCCAAAAGTCTTTGGACATTGGATCAATTGAAATTTTCAAGACTGAAATCGATAGATTTTTGTTAGGTAAACTTTTTTTTATTATTCGTTCATGGGATCTGGGCGTCGCTGCCCATCCCTAATTACCCTTGAGAAGGTGGTGGTGAGCTGCCTTCTTGAACCGCTGCAGTCCGTGTGGTGAAGGTACTCCCACAGTGCTGTTAGGGAGGGAGTTCCAGGATTTTGACCCAGCGACGATGAAGGATTGGCGATATACTTCTAAGTCAGGATGGTGTGTGACTTGGAGGGGAACTTATCAAGGGATGTGGAACAAAGGCAGGTAAATGGAGTTGAGGTACAGATCAGTCAGGATCTAAATAAATGGTGCAACAGGCTCAAGGGGCTGAATAGCCGACTCCTGTTCCCATGTTCTCTGAACTATCTTCAATGTCCATATGAAAGCAGTGTGCCCAAGCAGCAGCAAACTATTGTCCTGGGGAGGGAGCGGGGTGGGGTATAGAAGAGACCAATTCTAATCTTTAAATTTGAAGCTAATTATCCATACATTTTCTCACACCCTGAGGAAATATCACTTGTCAGTTATTACCCAATTATTCAAAGTAATAATGGTCTTATTGCACTTTTTTGCCGAAATTACATGTTTTGTTTCTAAGGAAAATTTTCAGCCATTTTAGTGGGTACTGAGGCAGGCTGCAAACTTTACTATGCGGCGGTAGAAAGAAATTTTGCCTGTAGGCATCACTGACCAAAGACTAGAGACAACAGTTAGCAAACAATAATGAAAATTGTTTTTTTAACAGATGACTCAGTCCGTTCCATTGACACTCAGTATTTGACATTGAAGCACCTTATCCTTAATTCTTTTTGACCGTGAAATGTAGGAGTATGACCAAAATTGAACATCAAACTAATCTATTGTAGTTTTCTTGTTCAAATAATGCTTTAGCTACTATGTCAAACAGCTGGAGTATGTAAGATTCTTCGAAAACAAAATGACACGAGATTAAACCTTGCATTTGGCAGGTTTCTTTTCTCTGGGGAGATTACATCTATGTTTTGACACAAAAATGTACAACCCAATTTAATTGTGTGGAGGGAAAGACAAGACGAACGAGGGGATGATAGTAAGGAGTAGCGAGAGTCAAACTTCCTTATTTATACCAACAGTTGTCTCTTTAGATTTAAGTGCAATATCTCTGAATAGCAGCCAAAGGCCATGTTTGAGTTCAGCAACTCAACAACAAATATTTATGAAATGTTCAAATCTGCCTCTGTAATGATTGTAATATTTGAACTGTGTTCATTCATAACCATCTCAGTTGGTATTTCTTAAGCTCTCAAATGGCTCTTTTCAAGCTCTTGAATCAATTTTTAGCAAGCCAGTTGTGAAAAAACAGGAATAAAAGCTTCACATATTAAAGTGGCTGCAGTCAATGTGGTGAATGTATACCCACAGTGCTGTTAGGGATGGAGTTCCAGGATTTTGACCCAGCGACAATGAAGGAATGGTGGTATACTTCTAAGTCAGGATGGAGGGGAATTTGCAAGGTGGTGGTGTTCCCATGCACCTGCTGCCCTTTTCCTTCTAGGTGGTATTCCCATTTTCATGTCCCTACCCCATATCCTTTCATATTCGTCCTTTTCAAATACTTATCCATTCCTTTTTAACTGTTGTCATAATCGCTGCCTCAATAGTCATTTGTAGTAAAGCATTCGATGAAGTAATAACCTTCTGTATGAAAATATTGTTTCCAACTTTCTCCTACATTCTTCTAGTGGCAATCGTGAGTCTATGCCACATTGTTACCGATTTGTAAACTAGCAAAAATAATCTTTCTCTATTTACCCTCTCAAAACATTTCATAATCTCTCAAAATCTTTCATTATCCCCCACTGGTTCTCCCCTAAACTTCCCTGTGTCATTGAAAACAGCTCTATCTGAATTAGCTTTTAATGACTTGAATATTTGAACCTTTAAATCCCTTTGTTCATCTACTACAGTGTCAGCTGTGGCTCAGTGGGAGCACTCTCACCTCTGAGTCAGAAGACTGTGGGTTCATAGTCCCACGCCAAAGACTGAGTTACCAAAATCTAGGCTGACAGTTCAGTGCAGTACTGGGGGAGGGTTGCACTGTTGGAGGTGCTGTCTTATGGATGAGACATTAAACTGAGGCTGTCTGCTCTCTGAGGTGGGCATAAAAAGTCCCATGGCACTATTTTGAAGAAGAGCAAGGGAGTTATCCCCGGTATAGTGGCCAATATTTAACCCTCAATCAACATAACAAAAAACAGATTATTTGGTCATTATCACATTGCTGTATGTGGGAGCTTGCTGTGCACAATTGGCTACCGTGTGCCCTACATTACCACAGTGACTACACTTCAAAGGTACTTCATTGGGATGTCCTGAGGTCATGAAAGGTGCTATAGAAATCCAAGTCTCACTAATTGGATGTAAGAATGGAGTTGGGAATGCAAAGTGCACTATTTCATATGTATCTGGCTTTCAAGAGAAAATTGTGCAAACATGGATATAAATGTTTAAAATACTGTGAAGCAGGTAGGTAACACCTCAATGCATTGGCATGAGTGGAGATTTTTATAATGTATACTTTAAAAGAAGGCTGAGTTTACATGCTCAGTGGTATTTTTGACGAAAGGTCATCATCCTGAAACGTTGACTCTCTCCACAGATGCTGCCTGACCTGCTGAGTATTTCCAGCATTTTCTGGGTTTTTTTCAGATTTCCAGCATCCGCAGTATTTTGCTTTTCTATTATCATTGATATCTTTGTAGGTCACCTGTTTATTTCTAAAAGTACTTGGCAAATTTTAGGAACAGAAAGGCCCAAAAATGATGTCCTCATCCCCACTTTTTGATTAATCGGAATCCCAACTTCTCACCATTTTTTCATAAAATGCATTTGCTTCAATGGTGACCCTAGTAACCTATTCCATCGGGCCAATTCTAACTTTGGGCCAGTTTTTAACATTCATTCTTGAGAAATAATAGAGGTGCCATTAAACTACTAGGTGTATTCTAAAGGCCATCTACTAGTGGGAAGGATATAGAGGAGCAAATTTGCAGGGAAATTACAGTGAAGTGCAAGAACTATAGAGTAGTGATAATGGGGAACTTCAACTATCCTAATATAGACTGGGATAGTAATAGTGTAAAGAGCAGAGAGGGGGAAGAATTTCTGAAGTGTGTTCAGGAGAACTTTCTTGATCAGTACGTTTCTGGCCCAACGAGGATGGAGGCATTGCTGGATCTGGTTCTGGGGAATAAGGTGGGGCAAGTGGAGCAAGTGTCAGTAGGGGAACATTTAGGGAACAGTGATCACAGTAACATAAGGTTTAGATTAGCTGTGGAAAAGGGCAGGGAGCAATCTAGAGTAAAAATACTTAATTGGAGGAAGGCCAATTTCAGTGGGTTGAGAAAGGATCTGGCCCGGGTAAATTGGAATCAAAGATTGGCAAATTTGCTCCTCTATATCCTTCCCACTAATCGAACAATGGGCTGCCTTTAAAGAGGAGATGGTTCGGGTACAGTCGTGGTACATTCACATGAGGAGAAAAGGTAGGACAACCAAAGCCAGAGCTCCCTGGATGACAAAAGAGATAGAGAGTAAGATGAAGCAGAAAAAGGGCGTATATGACAGATGTCAGGTTGAGAATACAAGTGAGAACCAGACTGAATATAGAAAGTTCAGAGGGGAAGTGAAAAAGGAAATAAGAAGGGGCAAAGAGAGAGTATGAGAATCCAACAACAACTTTAATGTAGTAAAACGTCCCAAGGTGCTTCACAGGAGTATTAAAAGACAAAAAAATTAATTGGTAGCTAACATAAAAGGGAATCCAAAAGTCTTCTATAGGCATATAAATAGTAAACGGGTAGTAAGAGGAGGGGTGGGGCCGATTAGCGACACAAATGGAGACCTACACATGGAGGCAGATGGCATGGCTGAGATACTAAATGAGTAATTTGCATCTGTCTTTACCAAGGAAGAAGATGCCGCCAAAGTCATGGTGAAACAGGAGGTAGTTGAGATACTGGATGGGATAAAAATTGATAAAGAGGAGGTACTAGAAAGGCTGGCTGTACTTAAAGTAGTTAAATCACCAGGACCAGATGAGATGCATCCCAGAATGCTGAAGGAAATAAAGGTGGAAATTGCGGAGATACTGGCCATAATCTTCCAATCCTCTTTGGATACGGAGGTGGTGCCAGAGGACTGGAGAATTGCAAATGTTACACCCTTGTTCAAAAAACAGTGTAAGGATAAACCCAGCAACTACAGGCCAGTCAGTTTAACCTCAGTAGTGGGGACACTTTTAGAAACGATAATCCAGGTCAAAATTAACAGTCACTTGGACAAGTGTGGATTAATTAAGGAAAGCCAGCACGGATTTGTTAAAGACAAATCATGTTTAACTAACTTGATTGAGTTTTTTGATGAGGTAACAGAGAGGGTTGATGAGAGCAATGTAGTTGATGTGGTGTACATGGACTTCCAAAAGGCATTTGATAAAGTGCCACATAATAGGTTTCCCAGCAAAGTTGAAGCCCACGGAATAAAAGGGACAGTGGCAGCATGGATACGGAATTGGCTAAGTGACAGGAAACAGAGAGTAGTGGTGAACGGTTGTTTATCGGACTGGAGGAAGGTATACAGTGTTGTTCCCCAGGGGTTGGTACTAGGACCACTGCTTTTCTTGATATATATTAATGACTTGGACTTGTGTATACAGGGCACAATTTAAAAATTTGCAGATGACACAAAACTTGGAAGTATAGTGAACAGTGAGGAGGAGAGTGATAGACTTCAAGAGGACACAGACAGGCTGGTGGGGTGGGCGGACACGTAGCAGATGAAATTTAATGCAAAAAATTGTGAAGTGATACATTTTGGTAGGAAGAACAAGGAGAGGCAATATAAACTAAAGGGTACAATTCTAAAGGAGGTGCATGAACAGAGACACCTAGGTGTATATGTGAACAAATCGTTGAAGGTGGCAGGGCAGGTTGAGTAAGTGGTTAAAAAAGCATACGGGATCCTGGGCTTCATAAATAGAGGCATAGGGCTGGATTTTGTCACTGGGGCGGGCTGGGGTCGTGGAACCCACATTTCGTGTTAGCCACCTGATTCTAAATCGATGTGGGAGAATGATGCGATTTTTAATTTAATTGGCCAATTGAGTTCCAATGTGTGGGAACCCATGGCCAATGAGTTTTTCCAGTCTGAAAGTCGCCTCCGATGACGTCATCATTGCTGCTGCATTTAAGGTCTGCAACAAGCCTTGCTTCTTCTGCAGACTGCCAACCTTTTAGCCTTTGCAGTGAGAGGCACCTGCAGGAAGAATGGCCAGCCAGAGACCTAGGTCTGCTCCCAGGTTTGATGACGTTGCCCTGCAGGCTTTAGTGGAGGGAGCAAGAGCACATAAAGAGGTGCTCTTCCCTTCTTCAGGGAGGGAGAAGCCTCCCCAGCAGACCAAGGCTGTGTGGATCCAGGTGGCAGAGGAGGTCAACTCTTTGTCAGTAACCCGCAGAACCTGGCTTCAGTGCAGGGAAAGATTTCATGACCTTCTGCGCACTGGAAAAGTGAGTATGAATTTCCCATCACCCTCAATCTGATCCCCATTGCCTTTCCTCACCAGCACTCAGCTTTAGCAATCTCTTCCTCCACATCCCACTTGACACTGACATCCATGCACCCTTACCCATTCCCTCTCCCTCTATGGTCACATTCACCTAACTATTCAACTATGCAGCCCTCACACTCCCTATCACTGTGACGCTATGAAAACAATTGACAACACACAGGGAGGGCCCTTGGTCTTGCCACCTCACTCCATCTTTGTCTCCTCCTAAGCATCTATGCTATGGATTCTCTACACTCACTCCTTCATTCTCACTCAACCTCCACTTGTCTCCCTCATTGCAGGAAAAGAGAGCTCACAATAAGAGAGGAAGAGCGAGGACAGGAGGAGGGCCATCCTCAGTAGCCCAGCTCACCCCCTGGGAGGATGCGGTCCTGGAGATCATGGGTGTGGAGGATGATGCGCAAGTGGGGGACGGACAGAGGGGTGCATCACAGCAAGCTGGTAACGGAATAGTTTTCCATCTCTCTCAATGACATTGCATGAGTCGCTGATAATGATTCTGAAGCTCTAACAGATGGACTTATGATCATCTGCAATATGCAATGTGCATGTAACCTTGGCATCACATCTCTGACTCTTTCCTTTACTCCCCCACAAGACCATCGCAAGCACCCGTCCCCACTAGCCAGGAGGAAGAGCCTGAGCATCCAGACTCCTCAGAAGAAGCTGCAACCTCTGAGGGCACAGCGTCAGCAGAATTCAGCACACCCAGCACCAGCGCAGACACTCACACCTTGGTGGGAGCATCGCAAGATAGAGTAGTGTTGTCACCTGGTGTATCACAGCTCACAAGTGAGCATCAGCAGATTGTGGAGACAGGGACAGCAGTGGAGAGTCCTAGTCGGAGGGCGCAGGACTCTGCCAGCTCGGCTCAGCTGCATGTCGACCCTCTGCCTCTGGGTCCATCCATAAGGTCAGCGGGGCTGCAACTCCAGGAACAGATGCAGGAGTCACTGGCGGGTTTTGTCTCCAGGGTCGCTGTGAGTGTGGAGCGAATGGAGGAGTCCATTGCAAACATGAGCAGAGCTTTTGTGGAGTCATTGGCACATGAACGCATCACCATGGAAAGGATGGCAACCTCCATGGAGGTGATAAGTCGCCAGAGTGCAGAAAACATGGTGAGTGTTCTGAATAGAATGACATCTCTGGAGGAGCGATGGTCATCTATTGAACAGAGAAACCAGACCTTCATGGAAGTCCTTCTGAGTAGGACTGCCAGTGCAGATACAGGTCCCCATGGCCCCCCTGATATGCAGCAAGGTGCTCTCAAGCCACTTGCAAGCACGGAGGGGGACCTGACCCATGAGAGGGAAGTTGGTGGCAGTCATCAAGGAAGTGAGGGCTCCTCTCCAAGCGCTCACACTTCCATGCCACTGCAGAGCCCTTGGTCAGAGCCCCACCAGAGTCCACACCCATCTGAGATTGGCGCCTCAACCCCTGCACAGCCACAGAAGCAGCAGACTGTTGACGAGCCCTCACAGGTTCGCAACCCCAGAGGACGCCCACCAAAGGTGTCGAGACAGGAGCAGCAAGGAAGTGAGCAAAAGGCCTCCATATCTGCTGAAGCCACAGGGGAAGCACCATGTAGGAGCATGCGTAAGAGAAAGATACTGCACAAATAGATACAAGGTGAAATTTGATGTTTTATGTTAAAAAGCCTTCAGATGATTGCTGTAAATAAAAAATCTGATGGCTACTGCTGTAGTTCTGGTGTGTGTCATTTTGCGAATGGGACTTCCACATTGAGGGCTTAGGATTACTTGGTATATGCCTCAGTTGAGGAAGCGCTCAGTGAAGGTGGCGAGAGGTGTTTCCCAGGAGGTCACACTGGAGATGGGTGTCAGGCTCCAAACTTCCACAGCTGTGGTTATGCCTTCTAAAAGTTCCCCCAGACCTGAGACAACAAAGTCCTGCCACCTGCAAATGATGGCTGCTCAAATCTCCTATTTAATGGTGGAGCTGCAGCTGATAGTCAGCAATCCAATTGTGCTCCCGCCAGGTTTTACCGTCGTGTATCAGAAGAGGCGTGCTTCACGTCGGAAAAGGGTTAAAATCACCAAGGCCTATCAAAATGGCATTATAAAGGCAATTTATTTCTTGTTAAGGGGCTTAACGGCCTATCCCGCCTCTTGGAGGCGGGTCGGAGACGGGACCAGTAGACACGATTTCATGAAAATTGCTTGGAGGCGGGATGGAGGTGGGGTTGGGCCCGCCCTGGGCCCGCCCCCACCCGCCAGTTTTTGCAATTTTAACCCCCCACACACCTCCAATCCCGCCTCAACGGCCCGATGAAAATTGAGCCCATAGAGTACAAAAGCAAGGAAGTTATGATGAACCTTTATAAAACATTGGTTCGGCATCAACTGGAGTTGTGTCCAATTCTCAGCACCGCAATTTAGGAAGGATGTGAAGGCCTTAGAGAGGATGCAGAAAAGATTTACAGAATGGTTCCAGGGATGAGGGACTTCAGTTACGTGGATAGATTGGAGAAGCTGGGGTTGTTCTCCTTAGAGCAGAGAAGGAGATTGAGAGCAAATTTGATAGAGGTGTTCAAAATCATTGGCGGTAGGGTCGAGAACCAGTGGACACAGATTTAAGGTGATTGGCAGCAGAACCAAAGGTGGCATCAGGAAAAACTTTTTTACGCAACGAGTGGTTAGGATCTGGAATGCATTGTCTGAAGGTTGGTGGAGGCAGATTCAATTGTGGTTTTCAAAAGTGAATTGGACAAGTACCTGAAGGAAAAAAATTTGCAGGGCTACGGGGAAAGGGCTGGGGAGGGGGACTAGCCGAAGTGCTCTTGCAGAGAGCCGGCATGAGCCCGACGGGCCGAATGGCCTCCTTCTGTGCTGTAACCATTCTATGATTCTATGATTCTATGTGGGCACTGCTGGCAAGCCCAGCATTTATTAACCATCCTGTGTTGTCCTTTAAAAGGTGGTGGTGAGTCTCCTTCTTGAACTGCTGCAGTCCGTGTGGTGAACGTGCTCCCACAATGCCATTGGGTAGGGAGTTCCAGGATTTTGACCCAGCGACGATGAAGGAACGGTGATATACGTCCCAGTCAGGATGGTGTGTGACTTGGAGGGAAATTTGGAGGTGATGGTGTTCCCATACCCCTGCTGCCCTTCTCCTTCTAGGTTTTCAGTGAGTGAGCAATGGTGTGAATTAGAAACTAGCTTGCTGCTCCAGCAATGAGGCTCAGTGTATTTTACCTCCTGAGCCTCATTTAAATCCCACTGCTGGACTTCCTACCTGTTCCAAGCAGGTAAGTAAACTGAGCAATTTTAACTGCCCAGGTTCCACCAAAGGTAGGGTTAAAATTGAGCCCCTTTATGTGCATTATCTTTTGTGTGAAATATTTCTGTTTCAATTCATTATTTGCCCTTAATTTTTAACTGATGCCCATATTCAAGTCAAGTCACAAACAGAAACTGATTTTTCGTACTTCTGGTTAACGGCTCTGTACAATATTAACACGCAGAACTGGAACAGTAACACCACAAAAGTTGCTGCTACGCTTTGTACACTGTTCTTTACGAGCACCTTTTGAAAATGGGTCAGAAAACTGGAATTGATAATGCATTTTAACAATCACTGTATGTGGATTTGCTGTATTTAATAGACTTTCAAGCCAGCATAGTTCAGTAAGGAAAAAGAATACACACCATCTATCATATAAATGCCTAATGTCAAGATATTTCCAGAAGGCTAAGTATTTCACACAGAAAAGCTATGCATGTAAACAAGAAAAGATGGAATGTCAGGAAATATTGAACTTTAAAATACATCAAGTGTTCAAATCAATGTCTACCAATGTCATTTAAATGGCCTCGGTGTTATCATTGTGCTTCAGAGACTGCAGCAACCGTTTGATAAAGGTAACTTGTTGTCACAGCAGGGACAAAAACAGTAGGATTCTTAATTGACTTCAAAATAGAGGCATTGTTAGTGTACGAAAGGACAGACCCAGAGAAACATTTTGTGACCTGTAGCTAACCTGGCAGTGCCTTGTGAAGGAAGATTGCAGCTGCAGTGCTGAAGACAGTATTATGTATGTAACATTGAGAGAGATCAAATAGGCTATTGCAGTTAGGAGTAGACGGCATCCCACTCTGGGTATCTCCCTCTATGATACACCAGAATTTGCCACGCTAATAAAATTATTGAACGTATACATAATTGCTGTTGCACCTAATAGCCTTATCTCCAGAAATATCAGGCTAAAAGTTTAAAAACTACACAATGGCCCGTATTTTCCGATCGGAGGCTTCCTGCGTGCGGAGGCCTCCGAACTGGGAAAAATTTGCCTGAGGGCTCCCGAGGTCCGGACACTTCCACTCCTGGGCCTCTCCAACTCGAAATGCGCAGGGCCCACGTATCCCAGGCGGTTCGCAAGCATCCCTGGGATCACGTGGGCCCTGGGGAGCCAATCAAAGAAGGGAATCTCCCTTCATACACTTGACAGATAGGCCTGTCAAATATATGAATGGAGATCACCCCAAAAACACTGTAAAACATTAAATAATTTTTTTTTAATCACATTTTTAAATGAATTGAAATCACAATAAATTAAATATTTTAAACAAAAATTAAATTTTTTGAAAAAAATAATTAAAGTTTTTTACGGGGCTAAAAATAGACTTTTTAAAAAGTATTTTTCAATGATAAATGAGTGAAATTAAAAAAAAAAAATTCAACTCTTCTGCTGGTAAAAGCAGGCCTTATGTCTGCTTTTACCAGGCATAAGATTTCTAAGGGTTTTCTGCGGGCGGAGGTTCTGCAGAAAGCGGAACTCTCCCCCCGCAGAGGCCCTTCTCCAGGGCAGGCGTCCGATCTGTCAGGAGCATTCTTGACAAATCGGAAATGCCGGTTTTCAGCGCATGCGCTTGGCATACCTGAAACCGGCATTTCCGATATCCCACAGCGCGTACACAACCAGAGGGATCAGAATATATGGCCCAAATATTTTAAACTTCTGCCCTTTCTGTTAGACTAGTGTGGATTCTGATCATTGCTGATCAAGACTCAGAATTTGTGTGAAGTATTCAAATATATGGCTGGGTTTCCAAACAAGTCAATATTTTATAGAAATAAGTAATTTATACACACAAATAACTTAACTAATTAGTTAATTTAGGCCAGATTTTGCAGTAGAGTTGACTATTCCAATGCTCTCCTGGCCGGCCTCTCATCTTCCACCCTCCATAAACTTAAGCTCATCCAAAACTCTGTTGCCCATATCCTAACTCGCACCAAGTCCTGTTCACCCATCACCCCTGTGCTCACTGACCTATCAGTCCAGCAACACCTTGGCCTAGAAATTCGGTTGGCTTTGCGCCCAGTTTTCGCCCAAAGAGGGCTTTTGCGCCACTTGCTAAACTTTCCCCGATATTCAGCGGTGCGGTAATGGCGGCGTTAGCCAGTAGCGCTGCGCCGCCACCGATGACGTCATCGGTGTGCGCAGTGCCCCGCTACTGCCCCGCTACCGGCCCGACCGCCATATTGAGTTGCGGCCGCCGCAAACAGCGACCAGAAAACGGGGCCTACCTGATGCGGTAGTGGGGCGAGTTAAGGCGGATGTGCGGGCGGCCGCTTTTTCGGCGGCCGCCTGCCCGCACCTCCTTCCCCGGCCTCCTCCACCACCCCCCCCTGCGGCATTGCCAGCTGTTTTCCAGGAGCCCGCCACTTCTCCGTGGTGCCGGGCTCATTTACCGGCACTAGCGAGCGGCGATCGCGCTGTTGCAGGCACCTCCCCCTTAAGAGAGGGAGGAAGGCCTGCAGTACCGCAGCCTGCCGCTCCGCAGCGGGTGGCGCTGCGGCACTTAGCGCGCCGATATTCAGTTTCAGCGCCCCAAGCGGGGGTGCCGAAACCCTTGATTTGCGGCCGGCTTCGACTTGGGGCGCTGAAAGTGAATTTCCGGCGGGCGCAAGTGGCTCCGCGCGCAGTGGTAATTTCTGGGCGCAAGCGAGCTGGCCGCCCCAAACTCAATTTCTAGCCCCTTGATTTTAAAATTCTCATCACTATTTTCAAATCCCTCCATGGCTTCGCCCCTCCCTATCTCTGTAACCTCCTCCAGTCCTACAACCCTCCAAGATACCTGAGCTCCTCCAATTCTGGCCTCTTGCGCATCCCGAATTTTAATCACTCCACCATTGGCGGCCGTGCCTTCAGCTGTCAAGGCCTTAAGCTCTGGAATTCCCTCCTTAAACCTCTCTGCCTCTCTACCTCTCTTTCCTCCTTTAAGACACTCCTTACAACCTACCTCTTTGACCAAGCTTTTGGTCATCTGCCCTAATATCCCCTTATGTAGCACGGTGTCAAATTTTGTTTGATAACGTTCCTGTGAAGCGCCTTGGGATGTGTTACTACTGTAAAGGTGTGATATAAATACAAGTTGTTGTTGTTGGTATAAATAATGGTGAGGCTAACAACGCTCACCGTTATTTATGTGGAAATCGGACAGTAACTTCCAGCGACTGCACATGTGCAGTTAAACACGAAAATCAGGAACTTGCTGTCCGAGATGCCCTGCTCCTTAGAAGCTGCACGATAATGGCATCTCGCCAAGAGGCTCACCATTCAAGTACATTGAACGGCGTGAAGTTGCTGTATTTACTTGATATTGTAGGTATTCGGGTTCACCGATGTAGGTATTGGATGAATGCCTACTTAATAATCGAGTTCGACTTCAGGAGAAACAATCAAATAGTTCTTTAATGCAGGAACAGATGAATACAAGCAGGTTGCCGAGATCGGTACAGGAGAGCCATGCAGTAGATCTTATCCGGACGGAGACGCCATGAGGACTGAGTAGGCAGTCCCGTGGATTGCGTGATGACGTCATCGCGTTCTTCCTGCGCTTGGGCAGTCACGTGACTTGCGTGATGACGTCATCGCGTTTACCCATGCTTGGGACGGTCACGTGACTTGCGACATGACGTCATCGCGTTTACCCGGCACCCGGCACTGCAGCTGGCCGTTGCAGCCGAAGTCGTGGGAGCGGGAGGCCGAGCCGGGCCGGCGATTGTCGCGGGAGCGGGAGGCCGAGCTGGGCCGGCTCGCGTTTACCCGCGTCATCGCGTTTGCCTGCGTCATCACGTTTGCCTGCGTCATCGCGTTCGCCCGTGTCATTGCGTTAAAGAGAATTATGTCCGGTAAGTAAGGGACACTCGGTGGTACCGCTACATGCGCCCCCGCAGAATTCGCTTTAACGGTCGGCGTCAAACGATGAGATGGTCTGACGAGCCTGTCCGAACGACTCCTGTAGTCTCGAGATGGAGACTGCTGGGTGGCTGACGGTCTGGCGGGCGGTCGTACTTGGGTTGGCGTAACGATGATGGATGGTCGGTGGTCTCGGCAGTCATGCTGTCTCGACTTGGCGGGCGAGGTCCAAATATGTGCTGGTCGTGAGCGGATCCTTGCGTGCGTCATGGCGGATAAAACGTATCCAGCCTTGCGAAGGACCGTGGCGTCATGGCGAATAAAACGTATTCAGCCATGCAAAGGATCGTGGAAGTGTATGACCTCTGTAGCCTGTGGTTTGAAGCGGGCACCGGGGTGAAACAGCTGGCCGCGGCATAGCGACTGGCAGGTTGGGCAGACGCGGACCATGGCTCTGTCATTATTGGGAAAAGGTCCCCAGTCTGACGAAATCTGCAGGAACGCTGAACGGGTGATCCAGGAGGAAAAAAACGTGGGTCTGGGCAGGTCGGTGAACTCGCCGACAGGCGAGTGAACTCTCCGGCAGTCGGGAACGCACGGAACGGTGCGTGCCGTAGTGCTACTACGGTAACACAGAAGACAGTGAACAGTTGCTGCGTTGATCAGTGATCGGTGATGACAGCAATTTTCGCGTGGCCGATCGTGGCCGCGGGATGCCCGTTGGACCCGTCCTCGATGGTCGCAGCGTCAGTAGATGTTTGCTTTTGTTGAGGGGAAAACTGTAGAGAGGGCAGCAACGCTTCTAGTTGTTGTTGATTGCGGTAGGGGGAAAAACTGCCGGGAGGGCGGTAACGCTTCTAGTTGTTGTTGATTTCGGTAGGGTGAAAAACTGCCGGGAGGGTGGCAACGCTTTGCCGTCGCGCCGAAAAGCGTGGTAGAAAAGACAGACCAGCAGGCTGACGGGCTGGTGCGCCATCGGCGGGGGATGGGTCCTCGTGGTTTGTGAGGGGCGAGTCCTCGTGGGTTGCGAGGGGTGAGTCCTCATGGTTTGTGAGGGGCGAATCCTCGTGGATTGCGAGGGGCGAGTCCTTGTAGGTTGCGAGGGGTGGTTTGCGAGGACTGAGTCCTCGTGGCCTCTCCGCCGGGGCGCGCTCCGATCCTGTGAGCCCGTAAACGTGCTGTACCCGCGCTGTGAGGGTGTTATACTTGCTGTTCTGCCATGGGGTTGTTGAAGAGGCTAACGCTCCGAAAGTCGGTAGAGCTGTCGAAAACGGAGACCGTATCCAGATACGTGGTCTGCGCCATATCGATGTTGCACAAGGTGAACGGGGCTTCTACCAGGATAAAGCACGAGGGCGGTTGTTGCTCCCAGTGTTGCGGTAGCTGAGCGAAATGGCTGTAGCTTCCAGGCGTGCTTCTTTCGGGGTCCGGCTGCGCTGCTTTCGTGAAAAATGTTCACAAAAAATGGGGTCACCAATGTAGGTATTGATGAGCTCCCGTCCTCACGTTGTTGGTCACCAATTGTAGGTATTCGTGATCACCGATGTAGGTATTGGACAAATTCCTGCTTAATAATCGAGTTCGACTCCAGGAGAACAATCAAAAACGTTTTTAATGCAGGAACAGAGGAATTCAAACAGGTTGCGGAGCTAGGTACAGGAGAGCCATAAAATAGGTCTTCACCAGACGGCGACGCCACGAGGACTGAGTAGGCAGTCCCGTGGATTGCGTGATGACGTCATCGCGTTCTTCCCGTGCTTGGGTAGTCACATGACTTGCGTGATGGCGTCATCGTGTTTGCCCGCGCTTGGGACGGTCACGTGACTTGCGGCGTGACGTCATCGTGTTTACCCGGCACCCGGCACTGCAGCTGGCCGTTGCGGCCGAAGTCGCGGGAGCGGGAGGCTGAGCCGGGCCGGCGGCCGTCGCTGGAGCGGGAGGCTGAGCTGGGTCGGCTCGCGTTTACCCGCATCATCGCGTTTGCCCGCGTCATCGCGTTAGGTCGCGTTCTTAAAGAGGCAACGGCCCGAACATGCAAACTCTACACAAACGTAGTTAAAGGGAATTATGTAGGTAAGTAAGGGACACTCGGTGGTACCGCTACATGCACCCCCCCAGAATTCACTTTAACGGTCGACGTCAAACGATGAGATGGTCTGACGAGCCTGTCCGAACGACTCCTGTAGTCTCGAGACGGAGACTGCTGGGTGGCTGACGGTCTGGCGGGTGGTCGTACTTGGGTTGGCGTAACGACGATGGGTGGTCGGTGGTCTCGGCGGTCGTGCTGTCTCGACTTGGCGGGCGAGGTCCAAATATGTGCTGGTCGTGAGCGGATCCTTGCGTGCGTCGTGGCGGATAAAACGTATCCAGCCTTGCGAAGGACCGTGGTGTCATGGCGAATAAAATGTATTCAGCCATGCGAAGGACCGTGGAAGCGTGTGACCTCTGTAGCCCGTGGTTCGAAGCGGGCGCCGGGGCAAAACAGCTGGCCGCGTCATAGTGACTGGCAGGTTGGGCAGACGCGGACCATGGCTCTGTCATTGTTGGGATAAGGTCCCCAGTCTGCCGAAATCTGCAGGAACGCCGAAGGGTGATCCAGGAGGAAAAAATGTGGGTCCGGGCAGGTCGGTGAACTCGCCGACAGGCGAGCGAACTCTCCGGCAGTCGGGAACGCACGGAACGGTGCATGCCATAGTGCTACTACAGTAACACAGAAGAGAGTGAACCGTTGCTGTGTTGATCAGTGATCGGTGATGACAGCAATTTTCGCTTGGCCGATCACGGCCGCAGGATGCCCGTTGGACCCACCCTCGATGGTCGCAGCATCAGTAGATGTATGCTTGTGTTGAGGGGAAAACTGTAGAGAGGGTGGCAACGCTTCTAGTTGTTGATGATTGCGGTAGGGGGAAAACTGCCGGGAGGGCGGCAACGCTTCTTTTTTTTTTAATTCATTGATGGGATGTGGGCGTCGCTGGCTGGCTAGGCCTGCATTTAGTGCCCATCCCTAATTGCCCTTGAGAAGATGGTGGTGACCCGCCTTCTTGAACCGCTGCAGTCCACATAGTGTAGGTACACCCACAATGCTGTTAGGAAGGGAGTTCCAGGATTTTGGCCCAGCGACAGTGAAGGAACGGCGATACAGGTCCAAGTCAGGATGGTGTGTGGCTTGGAGGGGAACTTGTAGGTGGTGATGTTCCCATGCGTCTGCTGCCCTTGTCCTTCTAAGTGGTAGAGGTCACGGGTTTGGAAGGTGCTGTTGAAGGAGCTTTGGCGAGTTGCTGCAGTGCATCTTGCAGATGGTACACACTGCAGCCACGGTGCGCCGGTGGTGGAGGGAGTGAATGTTGAAGGTGGTGGATGGAGTGCCAATCAAGCAGGCTGCTTTATCCTGAATGATGTCGAGCTTCTTGAGTGTTGTTGGAGCTGCACTCATCCAGGCAAGTGGAGAGTATTCCATCACACTCCTGACTTGTGCCTTGTAGATGGTGGAAAGGCTTTGGGGAGTCAGGAGGCGAGATACTCGCCGCAGAATTCCCAGCCTCTGGCCTGCTCTTGTAGCCACAGTATTTATATGGCTGGTCCAGTTCAGTTTCTGATCAATGGTAACCCCCAGGATGTTGATAGTGGGGGATTCAGCAATGGTAATGCCATTGAATGTCAAGGGGAGATGGTTAGAGTCTCACTTGTTGGAGATGGTCATTGCCTGGCACTTGTGTGGTGCGAATGTTACTTGCCACTTGTCAGCCCAAGTCTGAATGTTGTCCAGGTCTAGTTGTGCCGAAAAGCATGGTAGAAAAGACAGACCAGCAGGCTGACAGGCTGGTGCAGCGTCGGCGGGGGATTGGTCCTCGTGGTTTGCGAGGGGTGAGTCCTCGTGGGTTGCGAGGGGTGAGTCCTCATGGGTTGCGAGGGGTGAATCCTCGTGGTTTGCGAGGGGCAAGTCCTCGTGGGTTGCGAGGGGTGAGTCCTCATGGGTTGCGAGGGGTGAATCCTTGTGGATTGCGAGGGGCGAGTCCTCATGGGTTGCGAGGGGTAGTTTGCGAGGACTGAGTCCTCGTGGGTTGTGAGGGGTGAGTCCTCTTGGGTTGCGAGGGGTGAATCCTCGTGGATTGCGAGGGGCGAGTCCTCGTGGGTTGCAAGGGGTAGTTTGCTAGGACTGAGTCCTCGTGGCCTCTCCGCTGGGGCGCGCTCCGATCCTGTGAGTCCGTAAACGTGCTGTACCCGCGCTGTGAGGGTGTTATACTTGCTGCTCTGCCGTGGGGTTGTTGAAGAGGCTGACGCTCCAAAAGTCGGTAGAGCTGTCGAAAACGGAGACCGTATCCAGGTACGTGGTCTGCGCCGTATCGATGTTGCACAAGGCGAACGGGGCTTCTACCAGGATAAACCACGAGGGCGGTTGTTGCTCCCAGTGTTGCGGTAGCTGAGCGAAACGGCTGTAGCTTCCAGGTGTGCTTCTTTCGTGAAAGACGTTCATGAAAAATCGGGGTCCGGCTGCGCTGCTTTCGTGAAAAATGTTCACGAAAAACGGGGTCACCAATGGTATTGATGAGCTCCCGTCCTCACGTCGTTGGTCACCAATTGTAGGAATTGATGTTTGTCGGTTATTGTTCGTCGGTTGTTGTTTGTCGGTTGTTGTTCGTCGGTTGTTGTTTGTCGGTTGTTGTTCGTCGCGCCGTTCTCCTGTGAAAATGTTCACAGAGACGGGGTTCAGACTGTGCGCTTCTTCCATGAAAAACGTTCACGGAGACGGGGTCACCAATTGTAGGAATTGGTGTTCGTCGGTTGTTGTTCATCGGTTGTTGTTCGTCGCGCCGTTCTCCTGTGAAAATGTTCACAGAGACGGGGTTCAGGCTGTGCGCTTCCTCCATGAAAAACGTTCACGGAGACAGGGTCAACAATTGTATTGATGAATTCCTGTCCTCACGTCGTTGGGTCACCAATTGTAAGTATTCGGGTTCACCGATGTAGGTATTGGACGAATGCCTACTTAATAATCGAGTTCAACTTCAGGAGAAACAATCAAATAGTTCTTTAATGCAGGAACAGATGAATACAAGCAGGTTGCCGAGATCAGTACAGGAGAGCCATGCAGTAGGTCTTATCCGGACGGAGATGCCATGAGGACTGAGTAGGCAGTCCCGTGGATTGCATGATGAAGTCATCGCATTCTTCCCACGCTTGGGCAGTCACGTGACTTGCGTGATGACGTTATCACGTTTACCCACGCTTGGGACGGTCACGTGACTTGCAACGTGACGTCATCACGTTTACCCGGCACCCGGCACTGCAGCTGGCCATTGTGGCCGAAGTCGCGGGAGCGGGAGGCCGAGCTGGGCCGGTGGCCGTCGCGGGAGTGGGAGGCCGAGCTGGGCCGGCGATTGTCGTGGGAGCGGGAGGCCGAGTTGGGCCGGCTCGCGTTTACCCGCGTCATCGTGTTTGCCCGCGTCATCGTGTTCGCCCGCGTCATCGCGTTAAAGAGAATTATGTCCGGTAAGTAAGGGACACTCGGTGGTACCGCTACAATATAAATGCGCTAAACTCACCAGAAAAGGTTAGGGCTTGTTCATTCCATGTCATGTGAAGGTGACGGTAGCAATTAACTTTTATGTGTCGGGCTTCTTCCAGACTGGAGCTGGAGATATTTGCAACATCTCGCAGTTTGCCGTCCACTGTTGCGTGAGGGAGGTCACTGAAGCTCTGTATTCAAAGATTGCTGATCACATTTCATTCTCTCTGGCCAGTCGGAGTGAGCACGCAGCTTTGCAAGGATTGCAGGCTTACCCATGGTGCAGGGTGCCATTGACTGCATGCACGTCACTTTGCAGGTGCCGCATACAAACTCTGAGCTGGTGGTGCGACCATAGGCAGCAAACCATGCAGGCCAATGCCCGGTATCCATGCCATGATGCCTTCATACTGTGACAGTCTGCTGTGCCAGCTGTATTTCAGCCACCATGGCAATCCAAAGGGTGTCTACTGGGCGACAAGGGCTGGCTGCTGATGACATATCCCACCCACACATGCACAGCATGCAGACAATGAGAGCCATGCTGCCACAAGAAATGTGATAGAGCAGACCATTGGCGTGCTGAAGCAACGATTCTGCTGCCTGGATCATTCTGGAGGATCCCTGCAGTACTCGGCTGAGCGAGTCTCAAGCTTTGTGGTGGTACGCTACATGCTGCACAACCTTGCCATCATGAGGCAACAGCTCTTGTAACCACCTATCAGGCGAGAAGCTGAGGAGCAGGTGGAGGAGGAAGAGGAGGACGCGGAAGAGGAGGACGCGGAAGAGGAGGAGGAGGAAGAGGAAGGGAGTCTGCAACCTAGACAGCCTCTTTCTGCCCGGGCTGTACGTGAAGAACAAATTCAAGTGCAATACCAGTAGCCTCAACCCCAATTCCCCATTCACCAACAGTCCCACACTCCTTACATTTCATCTGTCTTACTGACCATCACATTGTCCTCTTAAGCACAATGCAAAAGTAAAAGCCAACACAAAATAAACATTCCAAACCAAATTTATAAATGAAATCATGTCATATTGCATTCAAATTTAAACTAATCACCCTTGTGCATTCCCTTAGTGCCTGTCTTCCATGTACCTTTTTTTTTCCTAGTGCTCCTACGCAGTGCTACCCCAATGGTTGCAGCATGGCTGGTGGAAGGCTGCTGACTTACAGTGGGGGAGACTGCAGATGGCCTTGGAGGACGACCTCGAGCAGCTCTAGACCTAGCAGGCCCGGTTTTGGACTGCACCGCCTTGGTATGGGTGGCAGCAGTCGGGGCTGGCTGAGCGGCAGTGGTGGGAGGATGAATGCTGTCCTCCTGAGAGAGAACAGCAGGTTCGTGCTCCACGAAGCCACTGCCAGTCCCCCCGGGGCGGCGCCACAGCAATCCTAGTAATGTGTTGGAGGACAGATTGCTGGACTGCTGTGACACACTGCAAGCCACTTTGAACACTGGTATCCACAGCCATGATGGCAGCAGTCTGAGTTTGCATGGCAGCAATCTGAGCTTGCACTGCATCCAGACGTTGCTTTTGCTGCAATAAAATCTGAGACATCAGCAATCAAATGCTGCATCATGGTTGTGTCCACAAGTGTGTTGATGGAGTTGGCCACCAGTTCCATGCTGGAAAGGATGGGCTCCAAGCTCTGCGCAAAGCTCTGTGCCAAGTTGGTGCCGGGCACCTCCATGTTCCTTGACATTGAACACAGGCTTTCTAGCAGGCTTCCCAATGCACCAAGAATTTCATTGTGTACACCCATCATCCTTCTTTTGTAGCCTGGCCCATCAAAGTCCTCATCTGAGTCCTGTGCAGCAGGACACGTGTGTGACCGCGCCCTCTGGCGAGCTGGCACTTATGCTATCCTTTCCCCCTGCCCTGGCTGCAGCGCACTTGTGCCCAGTGTCTCACCATGTGCAGATCCTGCCTCTATGCTATCCTCTGAGCTGACGGCTGCGAGTGTGAAATCAAGTGATGGGGCGTCTTCATCATCACTGTCTTCTTGGTCTTCCTCCACTGGCTGGCCAGCTTGCACTTCTTGGTTGCCTGAAAGGAAAATGGCACAAGGGTAAGGTTGTGGTGAGGGGAGGTGGTAAAGTAAGAGGTGCGTGCTTACACCAGTTGCAGCTTGTAAGTCAGAAGAGATTGTAGGGTGAGGGGAAGTGGGATGTGAGAAGGAGGACTAGGTTTGAGGATATCATCATCTTCGATGGTTTCAGCCCCACCGCTGGCCGAGAAAGGCCAACACCGTTTCCTCCATGGGGGTTCGAACATGCAGACGCGCCTCTCCCCCACTGGTTAGTTCCTGCTGCCTCCGGTTGTGCGCCACGTTCTCCTGCAAGAGAGGGAAGTGTGTTAGTGAGTGTTGTGCAATATGTTTGGGTGATGTGGCTGTCATGGTTCAATAGCTAGCAGTGTGTGCAAGCTGTGAGATGTGGGTGTGAGGCTTGCCACAGTGTGTGAGGGTACGGTGGAGCATATGAATGTTAGGTATGATTCCTGATTGATAGAAGTTGTTGGTAGGTGAGTGATAGGGGTGTGGTGCATTGAGTAGTGTGTGAGGCAAGTGGTGCAGTTGGTAGAAAATGGTATTTGAGGATGCATTCACTGACCTTGACCACTCATGTGAGGTCATTAAACTTCATGCAACATGGCATTCAGGGCCTTGCGGCTGCACTCCTGGCATTGATCTCAGCGGCTATCTGCTTTCTCACTGTGTGTCTGGAGGACCTCTTGGCCCCCTCTGGATACAGGACATCTCTCCTCCTTTCCACCTCCTCCACCAAGACCTCCAGTGCACCATTGGAAACCTTGGTGCACACTTTCACCCATGGTCAGCCATTATACTTTGTCACACAGTACAATTCGGAAAGATCGCAGCACCTTCATCAGCCACAATGCACCTTCCCTTTAAGAGATGCAAGCTGGCTTTAAGCAGTGCAGGCTAGCTTTACGTAATGCTAGCAAGTAATGATCTTGGGCCTGCTGCTGAAGCATGCAGCCAATGAACAGCACGGTTAATACTGGCTGCACGCAAAAATCATGATAATGAGCAGGCGGCACGCAGATTCCATGCTGTCTGCATTACATCGAACGGGCGCAGGTTAATTGTGTATCTCGATCCCCATGGCCATTTTCGGGGGTTATCCCATTTACTCCCGCAGGTATCTGTTTAGCACCTCCAGACAAGTTTAAATTATGGTAATCAGCAATTAGGACCAAAATTGTGCACTAAATCCTATCAAACAGGCGTGTCTTATTAGCACTGCACCCAGTTAGTGCGTGTTTTCACCCTTGGCCAAAATAACCCCCCTCAGATTCTTAAACAATTAAGCAAGTTATGCGATTAACTGTGAAATTAAATGATTTTTATAATCACCTCCATTCAAAGCAGTTATTAATACTTTGTATAAGATAGACTCTGTTTTCTATGGAGGAACTGGTAGTAAATATATTTGAAATAATTTAGAGAATTTAGCTTGTCCTTGGAGTTGGTTCAGTGCATTTATAATTCAAATACACAGTAAGTGCCTCCGTTTTCTATTTAAGCCATTGCATTATGTTGATTTGCCTTTGAAAAGCTTCAACTGGCAGCTTTTCATAGAATCATAGAATGATACAGCATAGAAGGAGGCCATTTGGCTTGTCGTGCCCGTACTGACACTTTGAAAGAGCTATTCAATTAGTTCCACTCCCCGGCCCTTGCCCCGTAGCCATACAAATTTGAGTCATAGGTCTGTCTTTGGTGCAGGAGGGAAGCTCCCCAGTTTAATAAATTCAGTAACGATTCAGCTTGAGGTTTACTGGAGCTGGTTCTCTGAACACTAGTATGACTGTGTACTAATTGGTATCTATAATGAAGCGCTAAACATCAGGTACGAGCCTCCAGGGATGCAGCTACATTAACAATTCGCTATTAAAACCCATGCTTTTTCGCTGCCTTTCCCAATACAGAAAATCTATATAAAAGCATCACCTCTAAAATTTCCGACTACAGCAAACGTTCTGTATGTCTTCCAAAAATAACCACACAGAGGACCCTCTGTACCTGAACATGTATCTTTCTCATTGGAGCACTTTACTTGACATTGTAGACCTTTCTCCCCTCTCCCATTCATAGCCAACAAGTGAAAAATCTAAAATAACAACAGAAAATGTTGGAAAAACTCAGCAGGTCAGGCAACATCCGTGGAGAGAAATTTGAGTAAAATCTAAATCTAGCCCTATGCGCCTAAGCATTGATGTATTTTAACAATTGATATTTGTAGTCCCAGTGTGTCATTGGGGGAGGTACTGAATGGAGGTCTGATGTATAATTACCAGGCAAGGAAAGAAAATCCAAAGACGTCTAACACTGGGCTATTTCTGTGCACTTGCTAGATATTTGTAGTCCCAGTGTGTCATTGGGGGAGGTACTGAATGGAGGTCTGATGTATAATTACCAGGCAAGGAAAGAAAATCCAAAGACGTCTAACACTGGGCTATTTCTGTGCACTTGCTATTGGCGTGACTTTGGCAGATGGTTATGACAAGGTTTCTTGCCCTCTAGAGAATAGGGGGGTGGCAGGGAGAAATGCAAGGTAAATTACATAAAAATATTCAATATCTCCAGATTGTTCATCTCTCCATCGTTTAACAAGATGAAATAAAATCATTTGGCTCATCCAGATTGCTTCATCAAGAGTCAATATATGATCATTGTTAAATGAACTAATTTCTCTTATCTGGAAGGAGGAGAGCATGCCAGGGGATCTCAGAGACGCTGTAATTGTGACCATCTTCAAGAAAGGTGACAAGTCTGATTGCGGTAATTACAGAGGAGTTTCCCTGCTATCTGCCACAGGGAAAGTCATCGCAAGAATCCTCCTCAATCGCCTTCGCCCAGTGGCCGAAGAGCTCCTCCCAGAGTCGCAATGCGGATTCCGCCCACTAAGAGACACAATGGACATGATCTTCACCGCACGTCAATTACAAGAGAAATGCAGGGAACAGCACCAACCACTGTACATGGCCTTCTTTGCTCTCACAAAGGCCTTCAACACTGTCAACCGTCAGGGATTATGGAGTGTCCTCCTCAAATTCGGCTGCCCTCAAAAGTTTGTCACTATCATAAGAACATAGAACATAAGAACATGAGCAGTAGGAGCAGGAGAAGGCCATATGGCCCCTCGGGCCTGCTCCACCATTCAATAGGATCATGGCTGATCCGAACCTAGACTCACATCCACTTCCCTGCCCGCTCCCCGTAACCCCTAATTCCCTTATCAGCTAGGAAACTGTCTATCTCCATTTTAAATTTATTTAATGTCGCAGCTTCCACAGCTCTCTGAGGTAGCAAATTCCACAGATTTACTACCCTCTGAATGAAGAAGTTTCTCCTCATCTCAGTTTTGAAAGGGCAGCCCCTTATTTTAAGATTATGCCCCCTAGTTCTGGTCTCACCCATCAGTGGAAACATCCTCCTCCGCCTGCTTCATGACGACATGCAAGCCGTGATCCTGACCAACGGTTCCACCACAGACCCAATTCACGTACGAACCGGGGTCAAGCAAGGCTGTGTCATCGCACCAACGCTCTTCTCAATCTTCCTTGCTGCAATGCTCCATCTCACCCTCAGTAAGCTCCCCACTGGAGTGGAGCTAATTTACAGAACAAGCGGGAAACTGTTCAACCTCCGTCGCCTCCAGTCCAGATCCAAGGTCATCCCATCTTCTGTCATCGAATTACAGTGTGCAGACGATGCTTGTGTCTGCGCTCACTCGGAGGTCGAACTCCAAACCATCGTAAACACCTTCACCGAAGCATACGAGAGCATGGGCCTTACACTAAACATCCGTAAGACAAACGTCCTCTACCAACCTGCCCCCGCCACACAGTGCTGCCCCCCGATTATCAAAATCCACGACAAGGCCTTGGACAATGTGGACCACTTTCCATACCTCGGGAGCCTACTTTCAACAAGGGCAGACGTCGACGACGAAGTCCAACACCGCCTTCAGTGTGCTAGTGCAGCCTTCGGTCGCCTGAGGAAGAGAGTTTTTAAGACCAGGACCTCAAACCCGGCACTAAGCTCATGGTCTACAGGGCAGCAGTGATACCTGCCCTGCTGTATGCCTCAGAGACATGGACCATGTACAGCAGGCACCTCAAAGCACTGGAGAGGTACCACCAACGCTGCCTCTGCAAGATCCTGCAAATCTATTGGCAGGATAGGTGCACCAACGTCAGTGTTCTTGCTCAGGCCAACATCCCCAGCATCGAAGCTCTGACCACGCTCAATCAGCTCCGATGGACGGGTCACATTGTCCGTATGCCCGATACGAGACTCCCAAAACAAGCGCTCTACTCGGAGCTCAGGCACGGCAAGAGAGCCCCAGGTGGGCAGAGGAAACGCTTCAAGGACGCCCTCAAAGTCTCCTTGAAAAAGTGTAACATCCCCACCGACACCTGGGAATCCCTGGCCCAAGACCGCACAAAGTGGAGGAGAAGCATCCGGGAAGGCGCCGAACACCTCGAGTCTCTTCGCCGGGAGCAAGCGGAAGCCAAGCGCAGGCAGCACAAGGAGCGCACATCAACCCAAGCACCCCACCCACCGTCTGCCCCACCTGTGACAGAGACTGTAGGTCCCGCATTGGACTAATCAGTCACCTGCGAGCTCATTTTTAATGTGGAAGCAAGTCATCCTCGGTTCCGAGGGACTGCCTAAGAAGAAGATTCTTAAATGCACTCCACCCACCTCACCCCAACCCCACAACCTATTAAATTGCTACTTTAAAGAACAGAGGTAAAAATTCTGTATGCTGGCATCTGAAGTGCATGCCAGATGCCAGGGGAGCGGAAAATTGAGCAGAGGCCTTGTGCTCGATATACGCTGTGGACATCCTGCCTGGAGTTTTCCGTCGAGCTGCCACTAGGGGATGCAAGAGGCTTGTGCGGCTCCAGGGTGCAAGCCTCGTTGATTCTTTAAAAGTTATTTATTTTAAGGTGTGCCCTGGATGCTCCAGTGGTTTTGCTCTACCAGCGCTCCATTACTCACTCCATTAAGGCTGGTCCACAGGCCCCAACAGAGCACTCATCACAGGAGCTTGATGAGGCCTTTCTCCAGGTTGGCATTGTGCTCCTGAGGTTTCAGCAAAAAAGTAGTCTTGAGAGGTTGGAAGTTGAAGGAGCACAATGCAAAATCACATGCAATAGCCGCGATTTTTGCCGACACTCAGTGGACCCGATTGGTAGCGGGTCAGTTGTGAAATATAAAATGATTCACAGCAGGTCAGTAACCCGCTGGCAAAACCCACACACCTGCAGTTCCCGGTGTCGGGTCTGCTAGCGCTGAGCAGACCCGACAGGCAGTGGCAGAGGGACCCAATTCAAATCATTAGTGGCATGTTTACAGCCACTTAACAAAGCTTTTTTTCCAAAGCTTTTTAACTTTCACAGGTCTCCCACCGGTTTCCCGCTGTGCCTAGATCTTGTTAGTGAAGCTGAGGTGAGAGGTCAGTGGCCATTGAATCAGCTGCTGAGTTGACAGCATCAAATGTCAACTCAAAGCTCCCAGCTGAACCAGATATCTTCGCTTAAGCACTACCAACTCTAAACTGCATTTCCACTACAGATTCAGGATGCTGCAAGTCTTCACATAAGTCTCCATGCAGTCTGACCTCATTACCTCTTCCACCATTGACAGATTGCTTCTGTCATCTCTACATCACCTGCCATCTATTCCATCAGCATGGATGCACTTTATACACTCTGAATTTGGTCCTCAGAATCTGACCACGATCAGCCCCAACACCAGCATCACCAGGCACACCAGCAGCGCCAACAACCACACCAACCTTCTCCGCAATCACCTGATGCTGCACAGGATGCAGGGCATCAGCACCTGCCCACATTGCTGCCCGGAATGCCAGGGATGGTCTCATCATAGCCACATTTACTTCACTTGATGCTGCATACCCTGGCTGCCACAGGATGCGCCAGGTTGGCACCACCCCACACTAACAACATAAAGCATCCCTACAATGTCCAAGCCATTCCTTTCACACTCATCAACATTGCGGGGGGTAGCGTTATGTCTCACCTGTCACTGCAACTCACTAAGCCACTTCCAAAGATACACACAAATCTGTCCACTACCGGAAAGTGTAGAAAATAAAGATTTCAATGTTTGACAGCACCTTAACAGAAACTTCACATGAACATTGGCTAAAACACACAAGTGCTTAACCTTGTGTGTTGTTAGTTGGTATGATTGGACTAGGACGAGGGTGAGTGTGAGGGGTGGCTAGTGAGCCATCTGGGAGACGCTACAGATGCATTCGCACCCGAACGACCAGATTTAGGAACAGCTTCTTTCCCAGGGCTGTCATCCTACTGAACTCCACAAAGAAAATCTAAAGCCTGCACATCTGCCAATGCACTTTATTATGTTTATGTTAATGTATTACAAGCCAAATGAATGTTCAAAGTTTAAATGTCTTAATCTAAATGTACACTCTCGGGAGCCACAAGCCTACATTTCGTTGTACTGCACTTGTGCACTAACAATGACAATAAAGTTGATTATTATTATTATAATGTAGATCGAGAGGGATGGGTGGAGGTGCAAGGTAAGTTGGTGGGAGTAAGGATGTGCCGGAGTAGGGTAGGGAAGGCACAGTGATGGGGATGAAATGCATGGCACAGTTGAGTGTGGCTTTGTACTAACATTCCGTGATCCACTGTGATCATTGAAAGGTTTGCACCACTGCAGCCTAGTCCTCCCGATGACATTCCTGCTTGTGCCCTCCTGTGCAATGTGCAACCAGGCTGCGTTGGTGTCCTGGGGAGGTCTTTTCCGCCCATGGGAAGGGAAGAGAACCTCCCTGCGTGCTGTACATAGAAACACAGAAGATAGGAGCAGGAGTAGGCCATTCGGCCCCTCGAGCCTGCTCCACCATTCAATGAGATCATGGCTGATCATCCAAACTCAGTACCCTGTCCCTGCCTTCTCCCCATATCCCTTGATCCCTTTAGCCTTAAGAAATATATCTAACTCCTTCTTGAATATATTTAATGAAATGGCCGCAACTGCCTTCTGTGTTAGAGAATTCCACAGGTTCACCACTCTCTGGGTGAAGAAATTCCTCCTCATCTCTGTCCTAAATGGCTTACCCCTTATCCTTAGACTGTGACCCCTAGTTCTGGACTTCCCCGCCATCGGGAACATCCTTCCTGCATCTAGTGTGTTTAGTCCTGTTAGAATTTTATAAGTTTCAATGAGATCCCCTCTCATTCTTCTAAACTCCAGCGAGTATAAGCCTAATCGACCCAATCTCTCCTCATACGTCATTCCTGCCATCCCAGGTATCAGTCTGGTGAATCTTCGCTGCACTCCCTCCATGGCAAGAACATCCTTCCTCAGATAAGGCGACCAAAACTGCACACAATACTCAAGGTGTGGTCTCACCAAGGCCCTGTACAACTGCAGCAAGACATTTTGCTGCTGTACTTGAACCCTCTCACTACGAAGGCCAACTTACCATTTGCCTTCTTAACTGCCTGCTGCACCTGCATGCTTACCTTCAGCGACTGGTGCACAAGGACACCCAGGTCTCGTTGCACTTCCCCTTCTCCCAATCTATTGCCATTCAGATAATAATCTGCCTTCCTGTTTTTGCCACTAAAGTGGATAATCTCGCATTTATCCACATTATACTGCATCTGCCATACATGTGCCCAATCACCCAACCTGTCCAAATCATACTGGATCATGCCTATGTCTATGCTTCTATGATCATCCAAATTCAGTACCCTGTCCCCACCTTCTCCCCATATCCCTTGACCCTTTAGCCTTAAGAAATATAGAAACAGCTTGGTCTCTTCACAATGAGTTGAGGCATTGTGGCCTTTTGGGAGGTGAATGTGACCAGCTTTTCAGCTGCATGTTGCAACTTGAAAGTGTGCCTTCCTCAGGAACAGGAATGCACAAGATGTAAAGAATGAGCTGTAAGGTTGTGTGAGAGCTTGACAGGGATGGAGAGTACATGTGGAATAAGCAACATTTTACAGCAAGCAATCGTTGGTTAAAGAATTAAAATCTCCATTTGTGCAGCTATATAACCGTATTATCCACTCCTACTTCTACACTTTTTTTACTAATACATTGATATATATCAGTCATTCTAAGATTCCTTTAGCATTAATTCTGTCACAAAATGCCTAACATCAAACTGTCAGTAGATCAAGATAAAGCATACTGGACACTCGAGAAGCTAGGAAACACTTTCTTCATGCAAAAAAAGAAAGAAAAGAAAGACTTGAATTTATATCGCGCCTTTCACAACCACTAGATGTCCTAAAGCACTTTACAGTCAATGAAGTACTTTTTGAATTGTAGTCACTGTTGTAATGTAGGAAATGCGGCAACCATTTTGCACACAGCAAGCTCCCACAAACAGCAATGTGATAATGACCGGACAATCTGTTTTAGATGTTGATTGAGGGATAAATATTGGCTAGGACACGAGGGATAACTGCCCTGCTCTTCTTCAAAATAGTTTTTTTTTTATTAGTTCCTGGGATGTGGGTGTCGCTGGCAAGGCCAGCATTTATTGCCCATCCCTAATTGCCCTCGAGAAGGTGGTGGTGAGCCGCCTTCTTGAACCACTGCAGTCCGTGTGGTGAAGGTACTCCCACAGTGCTGTTAGGGAGGGAGTTCCAAGATTTTGACCCAGCGACGATGAAGGAATAGCAATATATTTCCAAGTCAAGATGGTGTGTAACATGATGGGGAACTTGCAGGTGATGGTGTTCCCATGCGCCTGCTGCCCTTGCCCTTCTAGGTGGTAGAGGTCGCAGGATTGGGAGGTGCTGTTGAAGAAGCCTTGGTGAGTTGCTGCAGTGCATCTTGTGGATGGTACACACTGCAGACACATTGCGCCGGTGGTGGAGGGAGTGAATGTTTAAGGTGGTGGATGGGGTGCCAATCAAACGGGCTGCTTTGGCTGGCCTGGATAGTGTCGAGCATCTTGAGTGTTGTCGGAGCTGCACTCATCCAGGCAAGTGGAGAGTATTCCATCTCACTCCTGACTTGTGCCTTGTAGATGGTGAAAGATTTGGGGAGTCAGGAGGTGAGACACTCGTCGCAGAATACCCAGCCTCTGACCTGCTCTTGTAGCCACAGTATTTATGTGGGTGGTCCAGTAAAATATCTGGTCAATGGTGAACCCCAGGATGTTGATGTTGGGGATTCGGCGGTGGTAATGTCATTGAATGTCATGGTGCGTAGTTAAACTCTCAATTGTTGGAGATAGTCATTGCCTGTCACTTGTGTGGCGCGAATGTTACTTTTCACTTATTCTGCTTTCTGGCATGGACTGTGAAAAGGAAAAAACTGGCAAAGGTAAATGTAGGTCTTTTACAGTCAGAGATGGGAGAATTTATAATGGGGAACGTGGAAATGGCAGAGAAATTAAATAAATACTTTGTTTCTGTCTTCACAGAGGAAGACACAAAAACCTCCCAGAAATACGAGAAAACCAAGAGTGTGGAGAGAATGAGAATTTTAAAGAAATTATTATTAGTGAAAAAACAGTACTAGCAAAATTAATGGGACTAAAAGTCGATAAATCCCAAGGACCGGATGACCTACATCCTAGGGTTTTGAAAGAGGTGGCCATTGGGATAGTGAACACATTGGTTGTCATCTTCCAAAATTCTATAGACTCTGGAATGGTTCCTGCAGATTGGAGGATAACAATAGTAACCCCGCTATCTAAAAAGGAGGGAGAGGAAAACGGGGAACTACAGACCTGTTAGCCTCACATTAGTAGTTGGGAAAATGCTGGAATCTATTATAAAGGATGCAATAAATGGGCACTTAGAAACTAATAGTAAGATTGGGCAGAGTCAACATGGATTTATGAAAGGGAAATCCTGTTTAACAAACAGCACGGTGGCATAGTGGTTAGCACTGTTGCCTCACAGCACCAGGGACCTGGGTTCGAATCCGGCCTCGGGCGACTGTCTGTGTGGAGTTTGCACATTCTCCCCGTGTTTGCGTGGGTTTTCTCCGGGTGCTCCGGTTTCCTCCCACAGTCCAAAGATGTGCGGGTTAGGTTGATTGGCTATGATAAATTGACCCTTAGTGTTAGGGGGATTAAATACGTGGGGTTACGGGGATAGGGTGGGATATGTGTTGGTGTAGGGGTTACGGGGATCGGGTGGGATATGTGTCGGTGCAGGCTCGATGGGCCGAAATGGCTTCTATCTGCACTGTGGGGTTTCTGTGATTTCTGTGAAACCTATTGGAGTTCTTTGAGGACTAGTAACTAGTGGAGCCTACAAAGGGGAACTGGTAGATGTGGTGTATTTGGATTTTCAGCAGGCCTTCGATAAGGTCCCACACAAGAGGTTGGTGAACAAAATTAGGGCACATAGAATTGGGGGTAATTTACTAGCATGGTTAACTGACAGAAAACAAAGAGTAGGGATAAACGGGTCTTTTTCAGGATGGCAGGCTGTGACTAGTAGGGTACCGCAAGGATCAGTGCTTGGGCCCCAGCTATTCACAATCTATATCAATGATTTGGATGAGGGGACTAAATGTAACATTTCCAAAATTGCTAATGATACAAAGCTAGGTGGCAGTGTCAGTTGTGAAGAGGATGTGAAGAGGCTTCAAGGGGATCTCAACAGGCTCAGTGAGTGGGCGAGAACATGGCAGATGGAATATAATGTGGATAAATGTGAAGTTATCCACTTAGGTAGAAAAAGCAGAATGGTGAAAGATTGGGGAATGCAAATGCTCAAAGGGACCTGGGTGTCCTTGTACATGAGTCACTAAAAGTGAATGTGCAGGTGCAGCAAGCCATTAGGAAGGCAAATGGTATGCTGGCCTTCATTACAAGAGGATTTGAGTAAAGGTGTAAAGAAGTCTCACTCCAATTATATAGGGCCTTGGTGAGACCACACCTGGAGTACTGTGTACAATTTTGGTCTCTTTACCTAAGGAAGGATATACTTGCCATAGAGGGCGTGCAACGAACGTTCACAAGATTGATTCCTTGGATGGCAGGACTGTCGTATGAGAAGAGATTGAGTAAACTAGGCCTGTATTCTCTTGAATTCAGAAGAATGAGATGGGATCTCATTGAAGCATACAAAATTATTACAGGGCTTGATAAGGTGGATGCTGGGAGAATGTTTCCCTTGGCTGGGGAGTCTAGAACCAGGGGCCACAGCCTCAGGATAAAGGGTAGGCCATTCAGGACTGAGATGAGAAGAAACTTCTTCACACAGAGGGTGGTGAATCTTTGGAATTCTCTACCCCAGAGGGCTGTGGAGGCTCAGTCGTTGGGTATATTCAAAACAGAAGTCGATAGATTTCTGACTAGTAAGGGCATCAAGGGATATGGCGATAGGGCCAGTGAATGGAGTTGAGGCAGAAGATCAGCCATGATCTCATTGAATGGTGGAGCAGGCTCAAAGGGCCGAATGGCCTACTCCTGCTCCTATTTCTTATGTTCTATTATCGCAGGAGTTGCGAATGGAACTGTAGACTGTGCAATCCTCAGCGAACATCCCTACTTCTGATCTTGAGAAGGTCATTGATGAAGCAGCTGAAGATGGTTGGGCCCAGGACACTGCCCTGAGGAACTCCTGCAGTGATGTTCTGTGGCTGAGATGATTGACCTCCAACAACTACAACCATCTTGCTTTGTGCCATAGGATCTTTTGCATCCACCCAAGAGAGCAGGTGGGGCCTCAGTTTAACGTCTCATCTGAAAGACGACACCTCCGACAGTGCAGCTCTCCCTCAGTACTGCACTGGAGTGTCAGCTGAGATTTTTGTGCTCAAGTCTCTGGAGGGGGACTTAGAACCTACAATCTTCTGACTGAGAGGCAAAAGTGCTACCCATTGAGCCACTGCTGACACGGTGCTCGAAGGGTGGAACTCTCTCCCACAAAAAGTAGTAGATGCTAGCTCAATTCTTAATTTTACATCTGAGATCGATAGATTTTTTGCTAGCCAAGGGTATTAAGGGATATGGCGCCAAGGCGGGTGGATGGAGTTGGGATACAGATAAGCCATAATCTCATTGAATGATGGAACAGGCTTGAGGGGTGAACGGCCCACTCCTATTCCTATGTTCCTATGTACATACTCCACCGATACTGTTGCTGTTTCCTGACCTGTTTGCTCCTGTTGTCTTGCTCTGTAGAGTTTAGTTTTGTAAAATGTTCACTCGAAGAGTTCAAAGCATATCAAATCACTTTCATAGAAAATCAAGGCTTCAAGGAATTAGCATCCATATTTACCTATGAGCTTATAAAGGTAAATTAAACAATGTTTCACTGACATTTTAAAATTATGTGACTATTGACCCGTACCAAGGAAATAGTCCATCAATTTCCAGTCCAGGTTTTATGAGCAATACTGGGATATGCACTGTCATTATGCTTTGCTGATCATCTCTGCAGTGGATTAGAAAAACATAAATCTGCCGCCCAACCCCCCCCCACCACCGACACCCCATTCCCCCTCCCTCCCCCGCCCACCCATCCCACCACCACCATTTCCAGCACTGAGATTATCCATTTGGGGATTTACATTTCTCAAACAAGCTTACTGTCTGCATTTCCCCCTAAGATTCTATCTCGATGGCTTTCCTTGGGGTTGTTAAGTGCTGTTAGATTTGTTCATCTGCGATTATCCACTCAAGTGAGATGCTTCAGACTGATGATGTAGGCAGTACCTCCTCATCTGTAATCTATAAGTAAGGAGCTGGGAATTTAGAATACATTGGCAATCAAAGCCAGTTGCCACCGCACAGTGATTTGTTCCATCTCTAACTCTAAGGTATCAACAGTCGAGCTAGATTTTGAAAACAGTTTGGTGAGCGAAATAACTCCCAGTAATATCAGTGTATCTTTTAATAACTGAATTCTTTCAAACTGTTACCTTGTAACGGTCGGCTTCTGTCCGACAGTGTGCTAGACAATGGACTAAGCAAAATACCGCATCTTCTGGAAATCTGAAATAAAATACAGGAAACACTCAGCGGGTCAGGCCGTGTCTGCGGAGAGAGGGAGGTCGGGTTAATGTTTCATGCCAATCAGTGTTTCCAGCAGTTGCTGTTTATAGTCGATTAGGTTTGAATCCTAATATCAGCTGACTTTTGCAATCTGGCTGCCCTCCAGCTGCCACATTCCCTGCGTTAGCCATGATGTCAAGTGGCGCACCAATCCGAGGACAGCGGCCTAACTCACTAGAGCAACTGGAAATCAGCCAAGGCCAGCCTAGCACTAGTGGCTATGGATAAGTAGCAGGGCTGTCGAGGAGATGGACTAAGTTGCACATCATTCTCTCAGCCGGTTCCCAGTAGGCAGGGATAATTGGAAATAATGGCCCAGAAATTTGGGTCGGAGGCTTCCCGCGGGTGCAAGCCTCCGACCTGCACTTACCTAGAGCGCCGGCCGTTGTGCTGTGGGCCCGCGTGGGATTCCGATCCTGGGCCTCCTCCAACTGCCGGCGCGCAGTGCTTGCGTATCCCAGGGGCGCAGTTAGTTCGAAGCGTCCCCTGGGATCACGTGGGCCATGGAGAGCCAATGGTAGCAGGGAATCTGTATTCATAGATTTGACAGGAAGACCTGTCAAATCTATGAATACAATTCAGCCCCAAAACATAACTAAAACTTCAAATAAATTTTTAAAAGAAATCATATTTTTAAAATAACTATAAATTACATAAAATAACTATTTTAAACAATAATTTAAATTTTTGAAAAAATTAATTACAGTTTCTAACAGGGCTAAAAATAAACTTACCTTTCTTTAAAGTATTTAAAAATAATAAACCTGTGGAAAAATGTTTTAATTTTACTTAATTCACCACTTACCTTATTAAAAGCAGGCCTTACGACTGCTTTTTAGAAGCATAGCTCCTGGAGACTTACCCTCCCGGAGAAACCTGCAAGAAAAACGGAAGTTCCAGGCGTACGCGCTGCCTCTCCAGCGCACGCGTTCCACCTGTGAACCCCTTCCTTTAAGGGAACGGAAGTTCCGGTTTCCCGCGCATGCGCAGTGCATGCACGAAACCGGCACTTTTGTTGGGCCGACGCGTGAGTATCCAACGCGTATTCACCCGTGGGGACCTGAATTTCTGGCCCATTATACATAAAAGAAATGTTTTAAAATAAGAATTGTCTACCCATACAAATGCTACTATAGAATTGGTTGCAAGAGGAACATCCAATTTTAATCTCCCTTACATCAAACTATGTGTTCTCATGCTGTTCTTTATTTGTACATTCCACATGTTGTCCTTTAGGACTTGCTATTTTTGGTTGAATATCATGCAACATGCTTGAATGAAGTGTTCCTTTATTGATGTTCGTGATTTGACAATAGCAATGCTGTTGGGTAAATAATTAATAAACTGTTAAATATTAATGGATGGAGAATAATATTGTCTCAAAATATTACTTTAAAAGAGCACTATTTCTAATTTAACTATGAGTGACTATGATAATTCTCTTTGATTATATGGTAACCTTTCAGATCTTCCTAAAGTAATAGGTTGAATAGCAGTACAACCGACTCCATTATTCTGGACATCTGACAGAAGTTAGTTGCTGACATAAGAAGGTTTACACACAGCCCCATTTTTTTCTCTCCTAATTGAGTGCATATTGATAGTTCCTTTTGCAGAAGCAATTCTAGTTAAAAGCAATTTGCCAACTCAATTGCAGAGACAGATTCCATTACCACAAGAGCCTAACCTATTCTCCTGTTGAAGAACACAGGATTCAAAGTAAATCTCCAAGAAGACCAAGTCGAAACTCACTTAATTGCTGAAAAAAAAGACTTGGATTTATATAGCACCTTTCACAACCACTGTAGTGTAGTCACTGTTGTAATATAGGAAATGCACCAGCCAATTTGCGCACAGCAAGCTCCTGCAAATAGCAATGTGATAATTGTAGTGTATGTGCTTTAAGTCAGAACTACTTTTTACAGCTCCTGTATATTGTAGTACCGGCAGTAACCACACCGGTAGATAAGCTGTGCGCATGCCTCTGTACCCCAGTCTAGAGCTTGCCCTCCTCCAGTAAAGACCTGTTATTTGTTTATGTACAGCATCCATGTAATTATTTATCCACTGAACCATGGATCTAACAGTGGCGACGAGTGTTGATGCGAATCTACCTGCAACATTAAACAAAAAAAAATAGTCGAGTCCAGGAACATGGGCGTCGACCGCGAGCAACCGCCCAGCAGTCAGGCAGAGATCCAACTTCGCTGGGGAGGCTGTGGAGAGCCGGGCTTGGTTCCCCAGCCACAATGAGCAGTAAGAGACCGACGACAGGTCCAGAGCAGACCCTTCCCGAGCAGCGGCGGCTGGAGCCGACCGACGGCAGAGAGAGAGAGCCGGGCAGCATCGGCGGGGTAAGAAAAAGGGTGAAGAGAGCAGGGCGCAGCCGGGAGTTGATCACCGAGTGGCGTCGAGGAAAAATACTGCAAAACCGGAGAGAGAGAGGGTAAGAAACAGTCGGGTTCTAGACTGAGCGGCGTCGACAAATATCAAGAGAAGAACGCGCAGAGCACAGCCAGGGATCACGGGCTGATCAGGGTCCGCGGGGCGAAGCAAGGGGAGACGCCATTGAGCCGCGGAGAAGCAGGGAGAGCACGGGAGACGCCATTGAGCCGCGGAGAAGCAGGGAGAGCGCGGGAGGCACCATTGAGCCGCGGAGAAGAAGGAAGAGCGCGGGTGACGCCATTTTGCGAAGCCGCAGCGGAGAAGACGGGCGAGCGCGGGAAGGAAGGAAAGTGCGGGAGATGCCATTTTGTGCCAGCAGAGAAGAAGGGGAAGCGTGGGAGGCACCATTGGTGATAGTTAACGCACAACCAAGGATGCCGAAGAGTGGCAGTATCTCTACGTTCGACAATGAAGTCGAAGATTGGGCGACATATGTGGAACGTATTGAGGTGTACTGCAGGGCGAATGAAGTGCCAGATGCTAATAAAGCACTGGTTCTGTTAAATTCCATGGGTGCAAAAACTTATGGGTTACTGCGAAATCTAATAACCCCAGAGAAGCCGGTAAACAAGAATTTTGAAAGCATAGTAGAAATCCTACAGGACCACTTAAACCCCACACCGCTGCTGATAGCAGAACGATTTAAGTTCCATAAAAGGAACCAACACAAAGACGAAAGCAATGCTGAGTACCTAATGGAACTGCGCAAGCTATCGAAATACTGCCAGTTTGGAGCGGGACTAGCAGACACGTTAAGGGACAAGTTTGTGTGTGGGCTACAAAGTGAAGGAACCCAGAAACGGCTTCTATCAGAAAAGGACCTTACGCTGGACAAAGCTTTCAGTATGGCAGTATCACACGAAGCAGCCGCAAGGGGCGCTGCAGAGATACAACGGAGGCTGCAAGAATATGGCACCAAAGAAATGACCTATGGAACAGGGAAGTGCTATTGCTGCGGCAGAACAACACATGACCAGAAAGATTGTTGGTTCAAGGACCAAGTGTGCAGACAGTGTGGGAAAGCAAGACACATAGCAAGAGTCTGCAGGTCTGGGAAGAAAACCAACAGTAAGAAATCTCCACAGGAGAAGTACAAAAAGGTACACCAGGTGATGGACAGTGGTTCAGAGGAACAGAAAAGTGACACAGACTCCGGAAGCAAGGAGCTGGGTTGTCTGAAACTACATAATGTAACCGAAATGGAGGATCACCAGACTATCTGGGTTACACTCAAGATAGATGGAGTCCAAGTGGAAATGGAATTGGACACAGGTGTAATGATCAATAACATGTCATTCTATAGTGGACACTAGGTGGAGCCGTAGAGCTGTGTAGAGCTGTATATATATATAAGACTACACTACCCAGCTGTATGTATATTAAGACTACATTACCCATGAGGTAATAGGCTACCCACAAAGCAGCAGTCAAGATGGATGCCTCTACAGATACTGTACCTAGTCCACATGTGCTCAATAAAGTGTCTAGCAAAAGCTAGCTGTGTTCATAATAAGAATGTCTATTTATTAATGAACATAAGATGGTACCAGGAGCAGGATTGGTGAAGATCTGCTGAAAATTGTGAAAAGTGACATGGAGAATTTGAAGCCACCAGAGCGTTTGAAACTCACAGGAAATATCGACTACAATTGGCAGACTTTTAAACAACAATTCGAACTCTACATTGCAGCCATCAGATTCGGTACGAAGCCAGATGCAAGGAAGATAGCGTTGCTGCTCACGGTTGCAGGCCCACAGGCGATAGAGGTATTTAATACATTTGTATTTAATCCAGAGGAGAACAGAGAAAAATTAGAAGATGTGCTAAAAAAATTTGATGCACATTGCTGTCCCAAAAAGAATGAGACCTATGAAAGATACATCTTCCGTTCTCGGACACAGCAGCAAAATGAGACTTTTGATAGCTTTATAACTGATCTGAAGCTGAAAGCACAGACATGTAATTTCTCTGAGCTCAAAGCATCCATGATTCGTGACCAGATTGTGTTTGGTATTCATGATAAAAAAGTCAGGGAACGTCTGTTGAGAGAAACCGAACTAAATTTGGAAAATGCGGTGAAAATATGCCAAGCCAGCGAGCTAGCTCAAAAGCACGCGAAGACTTTCAGTGAAATCAATAATGATGTGATTGTAATGAGTGATAATGCTGCTGTCGGTGCTGTGTCCTACAAGGGGAAGAAACGTGGGCAGAACAGAAATGAAAAGCAATCGGAGGATGACATTTTTAATTGTAAACGCTGTGGTTACAAACATCAGTTAAGACAATGCCCAGCATTTGGAAAAATGTGCACAAAGTGTAATGGAAAGAATCACTTTGCCAAACAATGCTTTTCAAAAGTACAAACTAAGAAAGGGCAAAGAGTTAATGTAATTGAGGACACTGATTTAAGTGAGACATTTTTTGTAGGAATGGTGTCATGTGACAATATCAAAAAGGATACAGAAAATGTGCAGCCCTCAGAAATGGACAATGCTGAACATAAAGTTAATGCAGTAAAAGAGGACAAATGGATGATCCCACTGCAGGTAAATGGAGCATTAGTTACCTTGAAACTAGACACTGGGGCAAAAGCAAACTTAATCAGTATGAGTGACATTAACAATATGAAAGAAAAGCCCAAAATACAGAAAAAGTCAGTACTACTGAAGGACTATAATGGACAGAAAATAGATAGCTTAGGTGTATGCAGACTTAAAGTGACAGTCAAAGACAAAGTGCATCATCTCATGTTTTCTGTTGTGGCTGAAAGACTTGATTCACTACTGGGTGACAAAGCTTGTGAGGACTTAGAACTGGTCAAGAGAGTCTACCATATAAACTGTGCCATAAGCAGACCAGATGACTCGGTGGATTCTGTAGTGAATAATTTCCAGGATGTGTTCAAAGGATTTGGAGTTCTACCATTCACTTACAAGATCCAACTAAAGGAGAATGCTCAGCCAGTGGTACATGCTCCACGAAGAGTTCCAGCACCCCTGTGTGACCGGCTCAAGAATGAACTGGAAAGAATGACCACACTAGGAGTCATCAGGAAAGTTGAAGAGCCAACAGACTGGGTTAACTCCATGGTATGTGTAAAGAAAAAGAACAATGATCTAAGAATATGCATGGATCCAAAGGACTTAAATGCAAACATAAAACGTGAACACTACCAGATTTCCAAGCGAGAAGAAATCACCAGTGAAATGTCAGGTGCCAGATACTTTACAAAGCTCGATGCCTCACAAGGATTTTGGCAACTAAAACTGGATGAAGAGAGCACCAAATACTGTACCTTCAACACACCATTTGGCAGGTATTGTTTCCTCAGAATGCCTTTCGGGATAATATCTGCATCTGAAATCTTTCATAGAGTGATGGAACACATAATTGAAGGTCTGGAAGGAGTTCGGGTCTATGTTGATGACATCATCATCTGGGGCTCCACACTGAAAGAACAGAATGAGAGACTGACTAAAGTGCTACAGAGCATACGCCAGAATGGACTGAAGCTCAGCAAAGCCAAGTGTCAGTTTGGCGTCCAGGAAGTCACTTTCCTAGGAGGTAACCTATCTGGTAAAGGAATAGAGCCAGATATGGAAAAAGTAAATGCCATACACAAAATGCCCCGACCCACTGACAAAAAAGGAGTGCTACGCATCATGGGGATGATAAACTTCATTGGAAAGTCCATTCCTAACTTGTCAGCCAAGACAGCCTGTCTGCGAGACCTGCTACATAAAACAAATGAGTTCGCATGGACAGAAAGACATGAACAAGAGTGGATAAACCTCAAAACAGTGCTGACAACCACACCTGTACTCACCTTCTTTGACCCAACAAAAAGAATCAAAGTGTCAATGGATGCATCAAAAGATGGCCTAGGTGCAGTCTTGCTACAAGCAGAGGGCGAAGATTGGAAGCCTGTTGCCTATGCCTCCAGGTCTATGACTGATACCGAGTGTCGATACGCCCAGATTGAAAAGGAATGTCTAGGCTTGGTAGTTGGACTAGAAAAGTTTCATGGCTACATATATGGACTTCCCACCTTCACAGTTGAGACAGACCACAGCCCTCTGGTTGCCATCATAAAAAAGAAACCTGAATGAGATGTCTCCAAGGATTCAACTTGATGAAGCTGCAAAGATATGACTTTGAACTGATCTACACACCAGGCAAATACATAGCGTTAGCAAATGCACTATCCAGAGCACCCACAATGAGTCATGTGAGCTCTACTGAGGAAGACATGGATGTTCATGTGAGTATGGTCACTGCTGCGCTGCCCGTGTCAGACACAAAATCAAAGCAAATAGCAGAAGAAACAGTAAAAGATACAGGCCTAGAAATTCGGTAGGCTTAGCGCCGCATTTGAGGCGCTAGAGGGCCTAGCGCCGGAGTTATGGCCAGTTGAGAAATTCCCTGGGGCCCTAAATCGGCGTTGCACCGGTAGCGCTGCGCCAGCACCGATGACGTCATCGGTGTGCGCAGCGTCCCGGTTGCCGTGGTAACCCGGCCCCAAGCCGAAATTCAGTTGCGCCCGCCTCGCCCATGGCAGGCGCAACTAAGACTCTGGCAACAGAGTCTTCCCCCAGTGTGCGCCGGCGCATAAAGGTGGAGCGGCGGCCGGCCGCATTCCCGGCGGCCGCCTGCCCGCACCTCCCTTCCCGGACTCCTGCATTCCCCCCCCGCGGCCCTGATCAGTGTCTGATGCGAGCCCGGCACTTCCCCGAGGTGCCGGGCTCAGATGTCGGGTCAATCCGCCGGACAGTTGTCGGCTGCAGGCAGCTCCTCCTTAACAGGAGGAGGAGGCCTGCAGTTCCCCCACCTGCCGCACCGCATCGGGTGCCGGAGCGGGGGATTAGCGCCGGGAAACCCAAGTTCACGCCCGTTTTGAGGCGCTAAAGGAGGGTTTTAGCGCCCGCCGCCGTCTGGGCCTGGCGCACACGAATTTTCGTCGCACGCTGCCGCATTACCGCTGGCGCAAACTTTCTGGCGCTACAGCCCTGGCAAGACCAAAACCCAATTTCTAGGCCACAGTGTTACAAGCAGTAATAGAGAACATTCATCATGGTTGGCCAAAAGGTTCCTGTCCAAAATATTTTCACATAAGGTCAGAATTGAGTGTCGCAAGTGGACTATTACTAAAACAGAACAGAATAGTAATTCCACAGGCTCTACGTCAAGACATGCTCAAAAGGATTCATGAGGGACACCTCGGAATTGAAAAATGCAAAAGGAGAGCAAGAGACACTGTTTATTGGCCTGGCATAAATAAGGACATTGAGAACATGATAGGCAAATGTGAGACATGTCAGAAACACCAAAACAAACAAGCAAAGGAACCAATGATAGTAGCTGACATACCAACAGCACCATGGCAAAATGTTGGTATGGACCTTTTTCATTTAAATGGTAAAGACTATCTAATAGTGATTGACTACTATTCTAACTATCCTGAGATGGCGCTGCTCTCATGCACCACAGCAAGCAGTGTCATAATGCAAGTGAAATCCATCTTCGCCAGACATGGAATTCCCAGGATTGCCATTAGCGACAATGGTCTGTGCTTCAACTGTAAGGAGTGGCAACAGTTTGCAGCACATTATGACTTTCAGCACATCACATCCAGTCCTTTGTATGCTCAGTCAAATGGTAAGGCAGAGAAAGGTGTTCAAGTTCTCAAGCAGCTACTGAAGAAAGCGACAGAAAGCAAGTCTGATCCTTATCTCGCCCTGCTGAGCTACCGAGCCTTACCTTTAGACTGTGGTTCTTCACCTGCTGAACTACTAATGGGTCACAAGTTACGCACCACGCTACCCTGCTGTGTAAAAGAACAGCAAAGTGAGGAACTGAGACAGAGACTTCAACTGTTAAAGCTGAAACAGAAATCATACTATGACAAGTCATCCAAAACTCTAAAACCATTGACAAGGGATGATGTTGTCAGGATTGAGGATCCAGATGCATGGAACAGGAAAGCTACAGTTCTTGAGGAAGTAGGACCAAGGTCATACACTGTTAGAACTGAGGAAGGACAGATTCTCAGGAGGAACCGCCGTTCCCTCCTAAAAACACAAGAGACTATTCAAGACCATATTGATGACCATGCCGCAACTGCATCTTGTCATTCACCGCCAGAACAATCTCATGAAGACACATCAGACTTACCCGTGTTGAGAAGATCCACACGTGAAGTAAAAAAGCCTGATAGACTTAATCTTTGAGTAAAATGTAAAGCTTTGAAAATGTGTTGACTGTTTTGAAAATGTTTATGCTTATAGAGCACTAACAAAAGTGTTACTGATATTATCTTTATTGTTTTCTTGAAAGTTGATTGATATTGATTTTGTTAAACCTCAAAGAAAGGGGGATGTAATGATCAATAACATGTCATTCTATAGTGGACACTAGGTGGAGCCGTAGAGCTGTGTAGAGCTGTATATAGCTGTATGTATATAAGACTACACTACCCAGCTGTATGTATATTAAGACTATATTACCCATGAGGCAATAGGCTACCCACAAGGCAGCAGTCAAGATGGATGCCTCTACAGATACTGTACCTAGTCCACATGTGCTCAATAAAGTGTCTAGCAAAAGCTAGCTGTGTTCATAATAAGAATGTCTATTTATTAATGAACATAAGAACAGGGTCAGCTCTAACAGTCATAAATCAAAGAGACTACAAGCGGCTATTTTCACACATACCCTTGAAAGCTACAGAGATTGTCTTGAAGACGTACACGGGGCAAAAAGTCTACCCCAAAGGAAAAATAAGGGTGAAAGTGACATATAAAGGTCAGGAAATACCTAAAATGTATATATATGTATTGCCAAATGGAGGACCACCACTGCTAGGACGTGAATGGATCCGGAAGACACATTTAGATTGGCATTCCATACAGGCACTGAAGGTGGAGGCTAAAAAGGATGATAACATCACACCTGGACGACTGTCAAAAATGCTAACTGACGCAAAAGAAGTGTTCCAGGAGTTACTAGGAACACTAAAAGGAATAACAGCAACAATTAAAATAGAGGATAATGCAAGCCCAAAGTTTCTGAAGGCCAGACCAGTGCCTTATGCGATCAGACCAGCGGTTGAAGCAGAGCTGGAAGGGTTGGAACGTTCAGGAGTACTGTCCAAAGTGGACTGGAGCGAGTGGGCTACACCCATCGTTCCTGTAATGAAGAGGTCGTTGAGTAATACGCCTGGGGAACCAAAGAAGGTCCGCATCTGTGGGGATTTTAAGGTGACAGTGAACCCAGTCCTTCACACGGTGCAATATCCGCTTCCACGAATTGAGGATAATTTCGCCTCGCTATCTGGTGGTAAACGCTTCACAAAAATTGATCTAGCCCAGGCGTACTTGCAAATGGAGGTAGAAGAAGCTTCAAAACATTACCTGACGATCAACACCCATAAAAGGTCTCTATCAATACAACCGGCTGGTGTTTGGCGTAGCCTCGGCTCCGGCTATCTGGCAAAGGCCGATGGATCAGATCCTGCAAGGGATTCCAGGGACCCAGTGTTATTTGGACGACATCTTGGTCACGGGCGAAAATGACGGTGATCACCTCGCTAACTTGGAGAAGGTGCTCGCCAGATTAAAGGAATATGGGCTACGAGCTAATCGCCACAAGTGCGAGTTTTTCCAGAAACAGATCTCGTATTGCAGCCACGTCATCGATGAAGAGGGGTTACATAAGTCCCCTGAAAAGATAGAGGCAGTAGTCAAGGCTCCAGCACCAGAAAATGTGTCACAACTGAGGTCGTTCCTCGGGCTGGTAAACTATTACCACAATTTCTTACCAAATTTGTCTACGGTATTACACCCGTTGAACACCCTACTGCAAACAGGGGTACCATGGAAGTGGGATGACAAATGTAGACGAGCTTTCCAGAAGTGTAAAGAATTGATCACATCAAAAGAGGTGTTGGCCCATTTCAACCCAGCACTACCAATTCGTTTGGCATGTGATGCATCACCCTATGGCATTGGAGCGTTGCTGTCGCACAAATTCCCGAATGGTTTGGAGAGGCCAGTAGCCTTTGCGTCTCGGTCACTAACCTCAGCCGAGCGCAACTACGCCCAGATTGACATGGAGGCCCTCAGCCTAGTATGGGGAGTAAAAAAATTCAACCACTATCTGCATGGACAGAAGTTCACCTTGCTGACTGACCACCAACCACTTGTCTCCATCTTTAATCCTAAGAAGGGCGTGCCAGTAAGGACTGCACAGCGGTTACAAAGATGGTCCCTGTTTCTTAGGGTGAATCAATATGAACTAGAATATAAAGGCACGAGACAGCATGGGAACGCTGATGGGCTATCGCGCCTGCCACTGCCTACCGTGGAGGAAGCAGCAGCAGTGGACACTATCGAGATATTTTATTCGTCGATAATTGAACGATTGCCTGTAACAAACGCGGATATAGAGAAGGAGACCAGCAATGATCCAACGCTGTCACGGGTATATGAATTGACGGTGAGGGGATGGCCAACACATGGCGACTCACTGTTGCCAGCATTCTCATCCAGAAGAGAACAGCTGTCAGTATGCCAGGGGACAGTGATGTGTGGATCCAGAGTGATTCCACCCAAGTTAAGGGAGAGAGTGCTAAATGAGCTACATGAAGGTCATCTGGGGGGAGTGAAAATGAAAAGCCTAGCTAGGGCTTATGTGTGGTGGCCGGGAATCGATCAACAAATCGAAGACCTAACTAAGAGCTGCTTAGGATGCCAGAAGGTCAAAAATGCACCACCACATGCCCCTCTACACCCATGGGAGTGGCCCTCCTCTCCATGGCAACGGGTGCGCATTGATTTCGCTGGTCCATTCATGGACTCAATGTTCTTTATAGCAGTGGATGCTCAAAGTGTCCTGAGGTGATAAAGATGTCTTCAACCACTACAGAGAAAACGATTGCAGTCCTACGGACCATATTTGCCAGAAACGGGTTGCCAGAGCAGATCTGCTCTGATAATGGACCACAGTTTGTGTCCGACGAGTTCCAAAAATTCATGAAAAGGAATGGGGTAAGGCATTACACATCTGCCACGTATCATCCAGCCACCAATGGATTGGCTGAGAGGTTCGTACAAACCTTTAAGAAGGCGATAAAGGCCATGTGCAATGAGGAAATTCCACTACAGCATAAGATGGACAATTTCTTATTAGCCTACCGAAACGCAACACATGCAGTTACCAACCAGACCCCGGTCATGATGTTCTTTAGCCGAAGGTTGAGATCTCGTCTGGACTTGCTCAGACCAAATGTGCGAAGAAATGTTGAGGACAAACAATTCCAGCACATCAACGAGAAGCCGACAAGGAGCTTCAATGTAGGGCAACCAGTCTTGGCCCGGGACTATCGAACAGAGAAGTGGCAACCCGGAACAATATGTACAAGGCAGGGGCCATTAATGTACACAGTGGATGTCGGGGAGAACATTGTGAGATGCCATGTCGATCAGATCTTAGCATCACAGGAATGCATCAACCCCATGTCTCGAGTACCTGGGGATGAACCTGACATACCGGTAGTATCTACTTCAGACCCAGTAGCAGTGGAGCCCGATGAACTACCCGATGAAAGGTGGTCAGAATCGTCTCTGCACCAAGAACAAGAACCTCCGGAAAGGCGCTATCCCGAAAGGGTCAGGAAGCCGCCCCAAAGACTGAATCTATAAATGGACTTTTGTTATTGAATGTACATGTAAAAATGTAATTGTTATTTGAATATTAAGGGGGTATTATTAATCTAAAAAGGGAGGAATTGTAGTGTATGTGCTTTAATTCAGAACTACTTTTTACAGCTCCTGTATATTGTAGTACCGGCAGTAACCACACCGGTATATAAGCTGTGCGCATGCCTCTGTACCCCAGTCTAGAGATTGCCCTCCTGCAGTAAAGACCTGTTATTTGTTTATGTACAGCATCCGTGTAATTATTTATCCACTGAACCACGGATCTACCAATAATGACCAGATAATCTGTTTTAGTGATGTTGATTGAGGATAAATCTTGGCTAGGACAGTAGGAATAACTCCCCTGCTCTTCTTTGAAATAGTGCAATAGGATCTTTTACATCCACCTGACAGAGTAGACTGTGTTGTGTATGTACCTTTAAGAGAGAACTACTTTTACAGCTCCTGTATACTGTAGTACCGGCAGTGACCACACCTGTATATAAGCTTTGAGCATGCCTCTGCACTCCCAGTCTTGAGACTACCGTACTCCAGTAAACACCTGTTGATTGTTAAGTTACAGCCTCCAAGTAGTTATTGGGAAACATTATACCTTAAAAATCACGGATCCAATAGTGGTGACGAGGTCGATTAGAATCCACCTGCAGCTCTGCATTTCCCTTCAAGGATTCGCTCCGGGAGGGCGGTGGAAGCAAGTCGAGGCCAGAAGCACGGGCGTCGACCACGAGCAACCGCCCAGTCGTCCGGCAGAGAGTGAACATCACAGGGGAGGCTGTTGAGAGCCGGGCTTGGTTCCCCAGCCACGACGATCCAGCAACAGACTGGCAACAGGTACAGCGCACACCCTTCCTGGACAGCGGCGGCTGGAGCCGACTGACGGCAGAGGAAAAGCCGAGCAGCGTCGACGGGGTAAGACAGAGGGTGAAGCGCACAGGGCGCAGCCGGGGGTTGAAAACCGAGCGGCATCGAGGAAAAACAAAACAGAGAGAGAGAGGGTAAAACAGCAGCCGGGTTCAGGACCGAGCGGCGGAAACGGGAAGGCGCACAGGAAAACGCGCAGAGCACAGCCAGGGCTCAAGGGCTGAACAGTGTCCACGGGGAGAAGAAGGGAGAGCGCGGGAGACGCCATTGAGCCGTGGAGAAGAAGGGAAGAGCACGGGAGGCGCCATTTTTAGAAGGCGCAGCGGAGAAGAAGGGTGAGCGCGGGAAGAAAGGAAAGCGCGGGAGACGCCATTTTGTGCCAGCGGAGAAGAAGGGAGAGCGCGGGAGACGCCATTTTTGACAGTTAAATCACACCCAGGGATGCCGAAGAGTGGCACTATCTCTACGTTTGACAATGAAGTCGAAGATTGGGCGATATATGTGGAACGCATTGAGGTGTACTGCCAGGCGAATGAAGTGCCAGATGCTAGGAAAGCACTGGTTTTGTTAAATTCCATGGGTGCAAAAACTTATGGCTTGCTGCGAAACCTAATAACCCCAGAGAAGCCTGTGGATAAGAATTTCGAAAGCATCGTAGAAATCCTACAGGACCACTTAAACCCCACACCGCTGCTGATAGCAGAAAGATTTAAGTTCCACAAAAGCCACCAGCATAAAGACGAAAGTAATGCTGAGTACTTAACGGAACTGCGCAAGCTATCGAAACACTGCCAGTTTGGAGTGGGACGAGCAGATACGTTAAGGGACAAGTTTGTGTGTGGGCTTCAAAGCGAAGGAACCCAGAAACGGCTTCTATCAGAAAAGGATCTTACGCTGGACAAGGCTTTCAGCATGGTAGTATCACACGAAGCAGCTGCAAGGGGCGCTGCAGAGATACAATGGAGACCGCAAGAATATGGCACCAATAAAATGTCATATGTAGCAGGGAAGTGTTATCGCTGCGGCAGAACAACACACGACCAGAAGGATTGTTGGTTCAAGGACCAAGTGTGCAGACAGTGTGGAAAAGCAGGACACATAGCAAGAGTCTGCAGGTCTGGGAAGAAAACCAACAGCAAGAAATCTCCACAGGAGACGTACAAAAAGGTACATAAGGTGATGGAGAGTAGTTCAGACGAACAGAAAAGTGACACAGACTCCGGAAGCAAGGAGCTGGGTTGTCTGAAACTACATAAGGTAAACAAAATGAAGGATCACCAGACTATCTGGGTCACACTCAAGATAGATGGAGTCCAAGTGAAAATGGAATTGGACACAGGATCAGCCCTAACAGTCATAAACCAAAGGGACTACAAGCGGCTATTTTCACATATACCCTTGAAAGCTACAGAGATTGTCTTGACGACGTACACGGGGCAAAAAGTCTACCCCAAAGGAAAAATAAGGGTGAAAGTGATATACAAAGGCCAGGAAATACCTAAAATGGACCTATACGTATTGCCAGATGGAGGACCACCACTACTAGGACGTGAATGGATCCGGAAGATACAATTAGACTGGCATTCCATACGGGCACTGCAGGTTGAGGCCAAAAAGGATGACGATGTCGCACCTGGACTGTAGTGTATGTACCCGTCTATCTTTAAGGGAACTATTGAATGTAACCGTTCACCTTTATGGGAACTACTTTAGGTGTGGCACTATTTGTTTGGCTTCTGTATACTGTAATACCGATAGTGACCACACCAGTATATAAGTGTTGTGGCATGATTGTTGGGGCAGATTCGCCCGGACCTTCGAATAGTAAAGACCTGTTTGTTTGTTACTTCTGAAGTCTGTGTATTTATTAACTGCACAACCCACAGACTTTACAGTGGCGACGAGTCCGATCGTACCCTGCGGCAAGATTATCAAAAGCAACGAAGAGCGTCGAAGAGAGACAACCGCCCTCGTCGTGCTACCAAAAGAAAACACGAGGCTGCAACAACAGAAAGCAGGAAGACTAACAACAAAAGCTGTATCAGCAACAGGCACTGACTACCCTTCTGCCACGGTGCGGAGTGAGCCGACCAGCAAGAAACAAGGCGGCCGAAGAGACTGTGAGTAGGGGAAGGTGTAGAAGTATCGGGAGGATAAGGGCAGAGCACTCGACCTCGGTCGAGGGGGAGCTGTGCCGGCCAAAAGTCGGGTCCAACGGCGTCGGGTGACAGCCGGACCGCGATCGGCGGGAAAAATCCGGGCAGCGACCGCAGCCACGAAGCGCTGAGCCTGCGAGTAGGCGCGGGAAGAGAAACCCAGCCGCAGCCGGGGAGGGAAACACCGGTCTGCGAGAGGGCTGGGGAGGCGAACGGGAACCGTGCGGGTGAGAGCCGGGTGCGGAGAGAGAGACTGCGAGGAGCCAGTCCAGCGGCTGAGCTGTTCTCCACCAACGGGGTACTCCGAGCCGGCAAAACCGAACGTGCGGGAGTGGGTGAGAGACACAGCCGAAAACGGGGTGAGAGACTGCGCGAGAGCCAGTCCAGCGGCTGAACTGTTCTCCACCAACGGGGTACCCAGGGCCGGTAGCACCGAACGTGCGGGTGAGAGAGCGACAGAGCCGGGGACGGAGAGAGAGACTGCACGAGAGCCAGTCCAGCAGCTGAACTGTCCTCCGTTAACGGGGTGTACCCAGCGCCGGTAGAGCCGTGCGGGCGGGAGGAAAAGACATAGCCGAGTAAGGGGAGCTGTGCGGAAGCCAGCCAGCTGCTGAACCTGTCCGCTGTGGGGGAAGCGTACCCCTTCCACCGGGAAGAAACGCGGGAAGCCGCCATTAGGCGGAGAAGACGCCAGAAGCGGGAAACCGCCATTGAAGTGGGCAGGGCGAGAAAGGAAGAGTGGGAAACCGCCATTTTTGCGGGAAAACCGCCATCTTGATTGACGTACCGCCATTGAAGTGGGCGGGGAGAGAAGGAAAGAGCGGGAAACCGCCGATTTCGCGGGAAAACCGCCATCTTAGAAACAAACAAGTAAATAAGAATACTTAAAGAAATACTGGTGCTGCTCCCAAGGGGAGAAAGATGCCTAAGCGAGGGAATATTAACGACTTTAATTCTGAAATAGAAGACTGGGCCACGTACGTGGAACGCATAGAGATCTATTGCGAAGCCAACAAAATAGAGGAAGACGACAAGGCGATAACATTGCTAAACTCGATGGGGGCAAAAACATACGGGCTCTTGAAGCATCTAATAGCACCAGCTAAACCAGCGGATCAGACCTTCGAAGAAATTGTGGCTGTGCTGAAGGACCACTTGAACCCCACACCGTTGATGCTGGCTGAACGATTCAAATTCTACGCAAGAACGCAGAGGAAAGACGAAAGCAATGCGGAATACTTGGTCGAGCTGCGTAGGCTGGCAAAATACTGCCAGTTCGGAGGGAATCTGACAGAGGCACTGTGGGACAAGTTCGTATGCGGATTGTCCAAAGAAGGAATGCAGAAGCGACTACTGGAAGAAAACGACCTCACACTGGACAGGGCTGTCCTCATAGCTGCATCACACGAAGCCGCAGCGAAAGGGACGGCGGAAATGCAGCTAAAGGCGGCGGCACTCGGGGTGGACCAAATTACTGCGAGCACAACAAAATGCTACCGTTGTGGGAAGACAACGCACGACCAGAATCAATGCTGGTTTAAGAACCAAGAGTGTAGGAAATGTGGCAAACTGGGTCACATCGCGAAGGTATGCCGGTCTGGGAAAAAGACCAACAACCAACGGAAGCCACCACAAGAAAAGTACAACAAGGTACATCAGGTGGCTGAGAAGAGTGCAGACGAACAGAATTCAGACTCAGACCCAAACAACCAGGAGCTGGGTAGTCTGAGAATCCACAATGTGGGGAAAGAGACGGATCTACAAACTATCTGGGTCGTAATAAAAATAGCTGGAGTCCAAGTAAGAATGGAGCTGGACACTGGATCAGCTCTATCAGTCATCAACCGAAGGGACTACCATTGGCTATTCTCTCACATACCTTTAAGAAATACCAAGTTTGTATTACAGACATACACGGGACAGAACGTATACCCCATGGGGAAAATAAGAGTCAAGGTGAGAGATAGAGGTAAAGAACACCCAAGAATGAATTTGTACGTAGTACCTGAAGGAGGACCACCACTTCTAGGACGGGAGTGGATTAAGAAAATAGATATGGAATGGCACTACCTAAAAGCCATAATGAGGGAGGACTCGGTGCAAGCTATCAGCTCAGATTCTGAAATGGATGACGATAAGACCAATGCAAATATGGAAGACAAGGCTAAAAAGGACTTGCCGACGATGGGGAAGGAAACGCAGACATGCAGAAGGACTTATGGTACCAAGAAGAATAAAGCTGCAGAGCAGAACTCCAGGTTGACAGAGAATTCTGAGCCTGTTCAAGCAAAGGATTCATCCATGATGGAAGAACACCGAGCTCGGACGCAAACTTATGTCAAAGTACGACAACAATTAGAACAGTTGAGTGACCGTCTCGTACAGGAGATGAAAAATATGGAAAAGTTCTGGGACACCGAATGGGGGAACCTGGAAAGACTACAGAGACAGCTAGCTCAAGCAGAGAGCGACCATAGAGCCATCATGGTCAAATACCAATCACATTCCCCTGATGCTGTTCAGGAACTAGAATATTTACAGAATGAACCAAAGGAAGAGGAATCTTCAGGGAGCCAGGATTTTATTCCAGTTCTTCGCTACGACTCCTTACAAGCAGAGTGTGAGAAGTTGAAAGAACAGTATGAACAGGCCCAGGCTACAATTCTGGAGGGGGTTAACTCGGCAGCCTCCGAAAAGCTAGTTTCAGTAGAAGCATATGAACAACTAAAGGTTGAACATGAGCAAGAAGTCCAAAGGCTGCAGGAAATTCTTGATGAACTCAAGGCCAAGACAGACTCATCGATAGAAGCTCCATCTATAGATGAGCAATTAGAGGTGAAAATCATGGCAGAGCATGAAGGACAGGATGTCCAAGAACTTATAAAAACATTGAAGGACACCCAAGACAAGTATGAGGCGGCAATGACCGAGGTTCAACAACTTGAAGAACAGATTCAACTGGGAATTCTTTCAGTGGAAGAACAGGACACTGTAAGAATGGTCCCTGAACATGAACTAGAGAGCATCAGGGCGCAACTTTTCCAAGCGCTGAAAGCCAAAGTTCAAGAGGAATGTAAGGTGGAAGTATTGGAGAAAGAGGTGGATGAAATGGAGAAGACTCTGATCCACCGTGTTCCCAGGGAAGAGTTAACGGTCGGCCAACTCCTTCATATGCTGAAGGACAAGACTCGGCAAGGGGATCAATCTGAACACGAGCTTCAATCTTCAGGGGCAACGAGTTCGGAGCTCTCAAAAGTCACGGAGATAGCTGAGGTGGCAACACAAATTTTACAAGGATGCCAAAAGTACATTGAATCACGTCAAGGTGAACAGAAGAATGTGGAAACCGTTATTTCAGTAGAAGGGTTAAATAGCCTGATAACGCAATTACCGATGGAAAGGAAGGTATTGAACTCACAAATGAGGTCCGTCGTGAAGGAATGGCAGATAACCCAGGAAGAGCGGGATGAATATGAATGCATGAAGAAGGCTTTTCAAGAAAGATGTTTAGGGAAGGAATCACCGTCAGCTAACGTCCAGACGGGTGAGGAGGAAGAAGAAGTCTCTCTCGCTGGCCTAACTCAGGACGAACCTGAATATTACCATGACCTTTTGAGTGACACTGAATATTACGAGGATGTGGTCTGCCCAGCTTGTGATGAAAACTCTCAAAGTGCTGAAATCCGGATGAAGCACTTAAGGTCTAAGGAACATAGAGAGTTGGTGGCGCTACAGCTGGCAGCCGAGAAAGGAGCTCCGAGAGTTTCAAAAAGGCAGAAAAGAAAAAGAAGAAGCAGAAGATAATAACTGTCTAAAATATTAGCACTTCTACCATTCCAGGCGGGACATTACGAAAGGAGCTAAATTAGTTGAAAAACTGGAAAATGTCAAGACAGCCAGTTGGTTGTAAAAGTCCGCACTGCTGGTTCAACAGGACGAAAGTTCAAGCTGTTACGTCAAGAAAAAGGCTATGGAGGAGTCACGCTAGCCAGGTGAACCGGCTACACCAAAGAAATGTTGTTCGGAACGAGTCAAGATCAGAGACTGAATCTATGAACTGTTTCCGCAGAGACAGAACCTGTGAACTGTTTCCACCGAGATTATATTTGTAAATTGTTTTATATGACATTGACTCCACCGAGATTATATCTGTAATTTGTTTTATAGGAATTTGAAGATATGTATGTTTAACGGGGACTCTGTAAGTAATAAGCTAAAAAGGGAGGATTGTAGTGTATGTACCCGTCTATCTTTAAGGGAACTATTGAATGTAACCATTCACCTTTAAGGGAACTACTTTAGGTGTGGCACTATTTGTTTGGCTTCTGTATACTGTAATACCGATAGTGACCACACCAGTATATAAATGTTGTGGCATGATTGCTGGGGCAGATTCACCCGGACCTTCGAATAGTAAAGACCTGTTTGTTTGTTACTTCTGAAGTCTGTGTATTTATTAACTGCACAACCCACAGACTTTACATGGACGACTGTCAAAAATGCTAACTGACGCACAGAAGTGTTCCAGGAGGGACTCAGAACACGAAAAGGCATAACAGCAACGATTAAAATAGAGGAAAATGCAAGCCCAAAGTTTCTTAAGGCCAGACCAGTGCCTTATGCGATCCGACCAGCCGTCGAAGCAGAGCTGGAAGGGTTGGAACATTCAGGAGTACTGTCCAAAGTAGACTGGAGCGAGTGGGCTACACCCATCGTTCCTGTAATGAAAAGGTCGTTAAGTAATACGCCTGGGGAACCAAAGAAGGTCCGCATCTGTGGGGATTTTAAGGTGACAGTGAACCCAGCCCTTCACACGGTACAATATCCGCTTCCACGTATTGAGGATATTTTCGCCTCGCCATCTGGAGGTAAACGCTTCACCAAAATTGATGTAGCCCAGGCATACTTGCAAATGAATGTAGAAGAAGCCTTGAAACAATACCTCACGATCAACACTCATAAAGGTCTCTACCAATACAACCGGCTGGTGTTCGGGGTAGCATCGGCTCCGGCTATTTGGCAAAGGGCGATGGATCAAGTCCTGCAAGGGATTCCAGGGACCCAGTGTTATTTGGACGACATCCTATTCACAGGTGAAAATGACAGTGATCACCTCGCCAACCTGGAGAAGGTGCTCACTAGATTAAAGGAATATGGGCTACGAGCTAATCGCCACAAGTGCGAGTTTTTCCAGAAGCAGATCTCGTATTGTGGCCACGTTATTGATGAAGAGGGGTTACATAAGTCCCCTGAAAAGATTGAGGCAGTAGTCAAGGCTCCAGCACCGGAAAATGTGTCACAACTGAGGTCGTTCCTCGGGCTGGTGAACTACTACAGGTAGACTATCCTTTATCCGAAAACCTTGGGACCAGCCGTGTTTCGGATTTCGGAAAATTTCGGATTTCAGAAGGTATTACCGGGCAGCACCCCGCAAGCCACCACATTAATATTTCTGCAGCGAGCCTTATGAATACCTGTATTCACACTGAGTGGGATAAATAAAGACTATAAATACTGTAGTATTACAAGGATAAATACTCTAGTACAGTTTATTTGTAAGGAAAATGTTACGTCCGTGTGTAATTGAGACACGGACTGCAGGAGTTGGTTATAACAGGTGTTTACTGAGTGGAGACAAACTGGAACTACTATACAAAGTTACTGCACAGGCTTATATACAGGGGTGGTCACTACTGGTACTGCAGTATACAGGGGCTGCAGAATATAGTTCCTTCTTCAAAGTACATACACTACAGAAAACATTCAGTAAAACTTCAAACATATACAGGTACAAACTAAGCTAAATACCTGCACATATATATGCAGTAAAGGTACATTACATCTGGCTTGAGGATCTTGGAGAAGAGGGTACATCAGTGTTGTCATCGTCGTCATCAGGTTGGAGTCGGACATCTGAAGATGGGCCAGGAACAGGATTCTCAAGTGATGAAGCAGCACTGCGACAGACGGCCTTTTTAAAGATTTCTTCCAGTGTCATCTGTCTCATTAATATTGGTTTCTGTCTAAGCAGTCTCTCTTTAATTGAGTAAACTTGCATAATCTCTTGCTCACTGATAAATGCACGTTGTTCAAGGCCAGCAATTAACTGATCACACATTGTCACCATGTCGTCTATGAGGATTTTTCACCTGTGTTCACAATGTCATCATCATCACTATTATCCTCATGCTTGTCTTTATTTAACACCATTTCAGCAATTTCCCCATCACTCAACGAATGCACAACAGGTGCATCATTGTCAATGTTCAGCACTTCTTCGATGTCAGCTTCCTCTAACTTATTTACACTTTCGGATGATAAACCTTTGGCGTAAGTAAGGAGGTTTGATATCATCATCTTCTCCTGACTGACAGGAAATCCTTCAAACTCGTCATCTGCAGGTCCATCTTCATGAAACATCATTGAAGGCCAAATTCTGTGCCAAGCATTTATTAATGTTGGTTTGTCAACATCGTTCCAAGCATTAGCAACTGCGTAAATGGCATTCTTAACATTGAACTCTTTCAGGAAGCTTTGGATTCCTATGCCTCTGTTGATTGCATCAAGCATAGAGTTCAAAGAAAGGTCTTTATATTTGCTCTTCATGGAGCGTAAAATTCCTTGGTCACAAGGCTGTATTAAAGATGTCACATTAGGGGGAAAGTTAATGCCGAAAACATAACTTTTCACAAGAAGTTCAGGAGGGGTATGTGCGGAGCAGTTGTCCAGGAACAATAAAATTTTGCAGTTTTCTTCCAGTCCAACTTGCCTGCAATGAGCTCGTGTCGCTGGTACGAAGTGGTTATTGAACCAGTGAGAAAATATTCCTCTGGTTACCCATGCTTTCTTGCTCGCATAATAATGCACAGGTAAATTGCATACACCTTTCAAACATCTCGGATGTTGGCTTTTTCCAATCACTACCAACTTTAACTTGTGTGTGCCTGCAGCATTGGCACACCCAAGAACAGTCAACCTGTCCTTAGCATCCTTAAAACCTGCTGGTGCACTCTCATCAGCCGTTGCTAATGTTTTTCTAGGAACGTAGTGCCAGAACAGAGCTGTTTCATCAGCATTGTAAATTTGTTCAGGACCGAGGTTTTCATCAGATATTATTTTGGCAAATTCGTCTATGTAATTTTCAGCTGCTTCATGATCAGCAGAAGCTTTTTCACCACAGATTTTCAGATATTTTATACCATGACACTTCTTAAATTTATGCAGCCAACCTTCTGAATATTCACACTCAACTTCAATGTTCAGTTCTTCATGGTATATTCTAGCTTGTTTCATGACCATCAAACCAGTCAGTGGCACACGTTCACCTCTGCGTTGTCAAATCCACTCAATCAGCACACGGTCAAGATCTTCACCTTTTGCCCTATGCAATGCTTTCCTACTTTTCATTAGTTTATGGTCATCACTGTCAGTGTAAAACTTCAACAACTTGTCTTTCTGTTTCTTTAAGTCATATATGGTGGTAGTTCCCACACCATATTCTTCAGTAAGACGTCGCACAGACACACCACGATCAAGCTTCTGCAATAACTCCACTTTCTGCGATATCGATAATGAGAGATGCTTCCTTCTCTGCTTCTCACTGTTACCCATAGGGGTATCTGCAGCTCTTTTTAACATTTTCACAAATCACAAAAAAACAAAAAATATCAAAGAGAGCAGCAGGCGCACGTGTGACAGCGCTGAGCCACAACTGATGCCTCACACCTGCGTGGGTCAAGCATCGGCCGCGTCGGGTCATGTTTTGTGCCACTCGGGTCATGTCGTGCGCACGACTTACGCTCCACGAAAAAACTTTCGGTTGTCAGAGGTTTTCGGAAGTGCGGATAAAGGATAGTCTACCTGTACCATAAGTTCTTACCAAATTTGTCTACAGTATTACATCCACTGAACACCCTGCTGCAAACGGGGGTACCATGGAAGTGGAATGACGAATGTAAACGAGCTTTCCAGAAGTGCAAAGAATTGATCACATCAAAAGAGGTGTTGGCCCATTTCAACCCAGCACTACCAATTCGTTTGGCATGTGATGCATCACCCTATGGTATTGGAGCGATGCTGTCGCACAAATTCCCAGATGGGTTGGAGAGGCCAGTAGCCTTTGCGTCTCGGTCACTAACCTCAGCCGAGCGCAACTACACTCAGATTGACAGGGAGGCCCTCAGCCTAGTATGGGGAGTAAACAAATTCAACCACTATCTATATGGGCAGAAGTTCACCTTGCTGACTGACTACCAACCACTTGTCTCCATCTTTAATCCAAAGAAGGGCGTTTCGGTGATGACTGCACAACGGTTACAAAGATGGTCCCTTTTTCTAGGGGCGCACCAATATGAAATAGAATTTAAAGGCACGAAACAGCATGGAAACACTGATGGGCTATCACACCTGCCACTGCCTACTGTGGAGGAAGCACCAGCAGTGGACCCTATCGAGATATTTTATTCGTCAATAATTGAACGATTGCCAGTAACTAACGCGGATATAGAGAAGGAGACCCGCAATGATCCGACACTGTCTCGGGTATATGATTTGACGGTGAGGGGATGGCCAACACATGGCGACTCACTGTTGCCAGCATTCTCATCCAGAAGAGAACAGCTGTCAGTATGCCAGGGGACAGTGATGTGTGGATCCCGAGTGGCAATTCCACCCAAGTTAAGGGAGAGAGTACTAAATGAGCTTCAGGAAGGTCATCTGGGAGGGGTGAAAATGAAAAGCCTTGCTAGGGCTTATGTGTGGTGGCCGGGGATCGATCAACAAATCAAGGACCTAACCAAGAGCTGCTCAGGATGCCAGAAAGTCCAAAATGCACCACCACAGGCCCCTCTACACCCATGGGAGTGGCCCTCCTCTCCATGGCAACGGGTGCATATTGATTTTGCTGGTCCATTCATGGAATCAATGTTTTTAATAGCAGTGGATGCTCACTCGAAATGGCCTGAGGTGATAAAAATGTCCTCAACCACTACAGAGAAAACGATTGCAGTCCTACGGACCATATTTGCCAGGAATGGCTTGCCAGAGCAGATTTGCTCTGATGATGGACCACAGTTTGTGTCCGAAGAGTTTCGAAAATTTATGAAAAGGAATGGGGTAAGGCATTACACATCCACCCCGTATCATCCAGCCACAAATGGATTGGCTGAGAGGTTCGTACAAACCTTTAAAAAGGCGATAAAGGCCATGTGCGATGATGAAATTCCATTACAGCATAAGGTGGACAATTTCCTGTTAGCCTACAGAAATGCGACACATGAAGTTACCAACCAGACCCCGGCCATGATGTTCTTTAACCAAAGGTTGAGATCTCTTCTGGATTTGCTCAGACCAAATGTGCGAAGAAATGTTGAGGATAAACAATTCCAGCACATCAATGAGAAGCCGACAAGAAGCTTCAATGTAGGCCAACCAGTCTTGGCCCGCGACTACCGAACAGAGAAATGGCAACCCGGGACGATATGCACACGGCGGGGGCCATTAATGTACACAGTGGATGTCGGGGAGAACATTGTGAGAAGCCACGTCGACCAGATCTTAGCGTCACAGGAACGAGTCAACCCCATGTCTCGCGTACCTGGGGATGAACCCGACATACCGGTAGCATCTACCTCAGAAACAGTAGCAGTGGAAACTAATGAACTAACCGACGAAAGGGAGCCAGAATCGCCTCCGCACCAAGAACAAGAACCTCAGGAAAGGCACTATCCAGAAAGGGTCAGGAAGCCGCTCCAAAGACTGAATCTATAAATGGACTACTTCTGTTTAATGTGCATGTTAAAGTGTTAATTGTTATTTGAATATTATGGGTACTGCTAAACTAAAAGGGGAGGAATTGTTGTGTATGTACCTTTAAGAGAGAACTACTTTTACAGCTCCTGTATACTGTAGTACCGGCAGTGACCACACCTGTATATAAGCTTTGAGCATGCCTCTGTACTCCCAGTCTTGAGACTACCCTACTCCAGTAAACACCTGTTGATTGTTAAGTTACAGCCTCCGTGTAGTTATTGGGAAACATCATACCTTAAAAATCACGGATCCAATAGGCTGTGCCTCAGTTTAACATCTCATCTGAGAGACAGCACCTCTGACAGTGTAGCACTCCACTCGAGTGGCAGCCTAGATTTTTGTGTCAAGTTCTTAGTGTTGTGTATGTACCTTTAAGAGAAGAACTGATTCTATACTGCAGTACCGGCAGTGAACACCCCTGTATATAAAGCCATAGCAGGCTCCTGTACTTCAGTCTTGAATTACTCTCTGTTCAGTAAATACCTGTTTTATTGTTCTCCTGCAGTCTGAGTATTATTGATCCTCGGACACTACACTGGCGACGGGCAGGTTTGAACTCACCTGCAGTACTGCATCACCTCACGGGGATCTTTTCCCTGAAGAGAAGCTTCTTGGAGGTCGAAGTCAGAACGGCGGGCGTCGACTGCGGGCAACCGCCCAGGGATCCATCGGAGAGCTGCAGGGGAGGCTGTGGAGAGCTGGGCCTGGCTCCCCAGTCGAGGTGTTCCAGCAAGTCATGCTGGTAGCAGGTAGTGCGCTGACCCTTCCGGACTGCGGCGGGCTCGATCGAGCGGCTCTGCAAAGGGGCCGTGCAGCGTCGTCGGGAGGAAGAGAGAGAGAGAGGGTGGAGCGCACAGGGCGCGGTCGGTGCTCAAGAACAGGGCAGCGTGGAGAGGATAGAACGCGGGGAAGGAAAAGTGAGACGCGCCGAAGCCGCGGGTCGCCACCATTACCCTGTAGAATGCTAGGAGCAGCGTGGCAGCAAGGGGAGGAAGGGAAAGCACGGGAGGCGCCATTTTATTCCATTGGGGAAGAAGGAAAAGCGCGGGAGGCGCCATTTTATTACATTGGGGAAGAAGAAAAAGTGCGGGAGGCACCATTTTAACCACCCAAGATGCCGAAGAGTGGCAGTATCACTGCTTTCGACAATGAGGTAGAAGACTGGACCATGTATGTGGAAAGAATTGAAGTGTACTGCAATGCCAATGAGGTGGCCAATGGAAAGAAGGCGTCGGTATTATTAAATTTGATGGGCGCGAGAACATACGGCCTATTGCGGAATTTAATTACCCCAGCTAAACCAATGGAGAAAAGTTTTGAAGAGATTGTTAATATCTTACAGGAACACCTAAACCCTACACCGCTGCTGATAGCAGAAAGATTCAAGTTCCATAAAAGAAACCAGCACAAAAATGAGAACAATGCTGACTATCTTACGGAACTACGCAAGTTATCGAAGCACTGCCAGTTCGGAGCAGGACTGGCAGACACCTTACGGGATAAGTTTGTCTGCGGGCTCCAGAGTGAAGGAACCCAGAAACGACTAAATTCGGAAAAGGACCTGACGCTAGAACAGGCTTTCAGCGTGGCAGTATCCTGCGAAGCAGCAGCACGGGGAGCTACGGAAATACAACAGAAACCACAAGAATACAGCACGAATGAAATGGCGTATGGAGCAGAAAAGTGCTATCGCTGCGGCAGAACAACCCATGATCAGAAGGACTGCTGGTTTAAGGACAAAGTCTGCAGGCAATGTGGGAAAATGGGACATATAGCAAGAGTCTGCAGGTCGGGAAAGAAAACCAACACTACAAGAACTACTAAGGAAAAGTACAAGAAAGTAAAAAAAATGACAGACAGTAGTTCGGAAGATCAGGAGAGTGATAATGACTCTGGGAGCAGGAGACCAAGTTGTCTAAAGTTACACAACGTGATCGCAAAGGAGGATCACCGAACCATTTGGGTCACCCTCATGACAGCAGGGTCCCAAGTAAAGATGGAATTAAATACAGGATCAGCCCTAACTGTCATGAATCGACGAGACTACGAGCGGCTATTCTCACACATACCCTTGAAGGACACGTCCATTGTATTGAAGACATACATGGGGCAAAAAGTCTACCCCAGAGGGAAAAAAAAAGGGTGCCAGTTGAATACAACGGCAAGGAAACACAGAAACTGTATCTATATATACTACCGGATGGAGGACCACCACTATTGGGATGTGAATGCATCCGAAAAATACAATTTGATTGGCATTCCATTCAGGCGCTAACTGTGACTGATAAAAAGGATGATGACGTCACACCTGGACGACTGTCAAAAATTCTAACTGACGCGAAAGAGGTGTTCCAACAAGGACTTGGGACTCTAAAAGGATTAACGGCAACGATAAAAATCGAAGATAACGCAAACCCAAAATTTTTTAAGGCCGCCCAGTCGTTGAAGCAGAGCTGGAGAGTCTGGAGCGTTCGGGTGTGCTGTCCAAGGTGGACTGGAGCGAGTGGGCCACACCCATCGTTCCTGTAATGAAGAAATCATTGAGCAGCACACCTGGGGAACCAAAGAAGGTTTGCATCTGTGGGGACTTTAAGGTAACTGTGAACCCAGTCCTGCACACAGTACAATATCCACTTCCACGGATAGAAGATATTTTTGCCTCACTATCTGGAGGGAAACACTTTGCAAAGATTGATCTGGCCCAAGCGTATCTGTCATGGGGCCGTGCATTCACAGGGCCGTTTTGCTAGGGTTTTCGGTAGTGAACCCAAGTGCAGGAAACCTATCCAAGGACTCGAGACCAGGTAGAACTTGAAAGGTGCTTCCTTGAGACTCGAGAACATAGAAACAGGGTAACACTTGAAAGGAGATTCACTTGAGACTCGAAAACACAGAGACATAGTAACACTCGAAAGGCGATTCCTTGAACCTCAAAAACACAGAGAGACTCGAGAGAGCTGCTACCTGCAGGCAGACAAACCCAGGACTGAGCAAAGAGGACAGGAAACAGGGAGCTTAAATACAGGCCAGAGTGGTCACGTGACATAATTAATCAAATGAGACAAATACATTAACAACACACAGGTGAGGCCAGAGGCACAGAGGACAAGACAAGAACAAAAATGAACAACTTTATTAACTAGCCTAATTACTCTGATGAGATCAATTACTCGAGAAACAGGTGAGGAGAGGGGCCCAAAGGCACAGCAGCAGCGCACCGAAGCCTCAAAAACCACCCTCAGGAGGCGAGCAGAGGGAAGTGCCGCTGAAGCCGTTACAGTATCTACAAATGGAGGTGGACGAAGCATCTAGGAAATACCTCACGATAAACACTCACAAAGGCCTTTACCAGTACAATCGACTGGTATTCGGGGTAGCATCAGCCCCGGCTATTTGGCAGATGGCGATGGAACAAGTCCTGCAAGGGATCCCGGGGCCCCAGTGTTATTTGGACGACATCATGGTTACAGGCGAAAATGACAGTGAACACCTTGCCAACCTGGAGCAGGTTCTCACGAGATTACAGGAATATGGGCTACGAGCCAACCGCCCCAAATGCGAGTTCTTCAGGAGACAAATCTCGTATTGTGGCCACATGATTGATGAGGAAGGGTTGCATAAGTCGCCGGACAAGATTGAGGCTGTAGTCAAGGCTCCAGCACCGGAAAATGTGTCACAACTGAGGTCGTTCCTCGGGTTGGTGAACTACTACCATAAGTTCTTGCCGAATTTATCTACAATTCTGCACCCACTGAATGCCCTACTGCAAACTGGAGTAACATGGAAATGGAGTGATGAGTGTAAGCGTGCCTTTCAGAAATGTAAATGCCTAAACACTTCAAAAGAAGTATTGGCTCACTACAATCCAACACTACCGATTCGGTTAGCATGTGATGCGTCTCCCTACGGCATCGGAGCGGTGCTGTCACACAAATTCCTTGACGGTTCAGAGAGGCCAATAGCCTTTGCGTCGCGCTCGTTAACCTCAGCTGAGCGTAACTACGCCCAGATTGACAGGGAGGCCCTCAGCCTGGTGTGGGGGGTGAAGAAGTTCAATCACTATCTGCACGGGCAGAAATTCACCCTACTGACTGATCATCAGCCCCTGGTCTCCATTTTTAACCCAAAGAAGGGCGTTCCGGTGAGGACGGCGCAACAGCTGCAAAGATGGTCACATTTTCTAGGAGCACATCAGTACGACATAGAGTACAAGGGTACGAAACAGCATGGAAACGCTGATGGGCTATCGCTCCTACCATTGCCTATGGTAGAGGAAGCACCTGCAGTGGACCCTGTTGAGATATTCCATGCGACCATAGTCGAATGTCTACCTGTTACAAACTCAAGTATAGAGAAGGAAACCCGAAATGACCTGACACTCTCTCGGGTCTATGATTTGACGGTGATGGGATGGCCAGCACATGGCGACTCACTGTTGCCAGCATTCTCGCCAAGGAGAGAACAGCTGTCAGTGTGCCGGGGGACCTTGATGTGTGGATCCCGAGTGGTAATTCCACCCAAGTTGAGAGATAGAGTGCTCAATGAGCTTCATGAGGGTCATCTGGGAGGGGTAAAAATGAAGAGCCTAGCCAGGGCGTTTGTGTGGTGGCTGGGAATCGATAAAGAAATCGAGGATATGACCAAGAGATGCACAGGATGCCAGAAGGTCCAAAACGCTCCACCACAGGCCCCACTACATCCATGGGAGTGGCCCTCATCTCCATGGCAACGGGTGCACATTGATTTTGCTGGTCAATTTATGGACTCAATGGCCTAGAAATTCGCTATCGCCGCGCCAGGTCTTTAGCGCCCGAAATTTAGCGCTCGCCCGGATTCCCGTAGCGCCCGCCTGAAATTCAGTTGCGCCGCCCCAAGACGGAGGCAGGCGCTATTGCAGGGTTTGGCCGCCTCGCTTGGGGCGATGAAAGTCAGTTTCAGGCGTCCAGCTGCCGCTGCGGCACCCGATGCGGTGCGGCAGGCTGGGGTACTGCAGGCCTCCTCCTTCTCTAAAGGAGGAGCTGCCTGCAGCCGTGAGATTGCCGCTGGATTCCCCCGGCAAATGAGCCCGGCACCACGGAGAAGTGCCGGGTTCGCGGGAGTCAGACATCAATGCCGCAGGGGGGTGGTGCAGGAGTCCGGGGAGGGAGGTGCGGCCAGGCGGCCGCCGGGAAAGCGGCCGGCCGCCCCTCCACCTTTATGCGCCGGCCTCTCGGAGCTGCAAGGCCCCATTTTTCAAACGCTGTTTGCGGCCGCCACAGGCGAGGCGGCCGCAACTGAATTTGGCGGTCGGCACGGAATCGCATTGGAACCGGGGCGCTGCGCACACCGATGACGTCATCGGTGCCAGTGCAGCGCTACCGGCTAACGCCGATGTTAGGGACCAACTGAATTTCGGGCGCTAAAAAACTTCCGGCGCAAACCACTCAATAGCCAATAAGTGGGCGCAAACGCGACTGAATTTCTAGGCCAATGTTCCTAATCGCTGTGGACGCCCATTCAAAATGGCCAGAGGTCATCAAAATGTCCTCCACCACCACGGAGAAAACTATTGCAGTCCTACTGACCATCTTCGCCAGGAATGGCTTGCCAGAACAGATTTGCTCCGACAATGGCCCACAGTTTGTGTCCGAGGATTTCCGGAGGTTTCTGAGGAATAATGGGGTGAAACATTACACATCTGCCCCATATCATCCAGCCACAAATGGATTGGCTGAGAGGTTTGTTCAGACCTTTAAAAAGGCAATAAAGGCAATGCATAATGATGACATACCACTACAACACAAGATGGATAATTTCTTGTTTGCTTACCGGAATGCGACACATGCAGTCACCAACCAAACTCCAGCCATAATGTTCTTCAACCGAAGGCTAAGATGTCGCCTGGATTTGCTCAAACCAAACATAAGACGAGATGTTGAGGATAAGCAATTCCAGCACATCAATGAGAAGCCAACCAGGAGCTTCAAGATAGGGCAACCAGTCTTGGCCCGCGACTACCGAACAGAAAAATGGCAGCCAGGAACAATATGCACACAGCAGGGACCACTAATGTACACAGTGGACGTTGGAGAGAGCATCGTGAGACGCCATGCTGACCAGATTCTAGAGTCACAGGAACAAGCCAAACCCATACCACGAGCAGGTGCACCTGGTAATCAACCTGAAGTACAGATTGCGTCTACCTCAGAAGCAGTGGTATTGGAAGCTGACGAACCAACCAATGACAATGAGCCAGAATCAACTCCGTCGCAAGAACAGGATACTCGAGAAAGGCGTTATCCAGCCAGGATCAGGAAGCCTCCTCAAAGACTGAACTTATAAATGATTATTTCAGTTGATGTATATAGTACAGAGAAAATTGTAATTGTAATTAGTTATCATTTAGTTGTTAAATGAATGTTATGTACTGTTTATCTAAAAGGGGAGGAATTGTTGTGTATGTACCTTTAAGAGAAGAACTGATTCTATACTGCAGTACCGGCAGTGACCACCCATGTATATAAAGCCATAGCAGGCTTCTGTACTTCAGTCTTGAATTACTCTCTGTTCAGTAAATACCTGTTTTATTGTTCTCCTACAGTCTGAGTATTATTGATCCTCGGACACTACACTTAGAGTGGGGCTTGAACCCACAACCTTCTGACTCAGAGGTGAGGGTGCGACCCACTTTTTTTTAATATATACTTTATTGAACATTAAGAACATTTACAACATCGTGATCATTTCATTGTATCATACAAATAAATTCCGCCGCACTGCACAGCCATTCCACCATCACATTTTAACATCAAAACCTGAGGTTTTATTTGTCTCCCGAAACATATATTAATCGATTGTACTTTAAAAATTGTTTGTAAAATACTATCTTTAAATTCCTTTCTGAATAAAACATCCACAGAGCCTTATAATGATCTTTTAGCTTATATTTAAAATACTCTTTTAGATTAATTCTTCTCCCCTTAAGAATCAGAGCATTCCTTCTTTGCACAATCACGAATCTAGCCAAACTGAATATTAAATTAATTGCCACTCCGCTGGACTCGGGCAGACTCTCCTGCAATCCCCATCTCAAAATTGAGTCCCACGGAATTCCCATTCTCGCTCTTCGGTCCCTACCCAGCAAAAAAACTTCACAGAACTGTTGAACATAGTACTTCAAATCATTTAACTGTGGACATAACACCAGTAAATGGGACAGAGTCTCATCCTGTGTCCCACACACTGGGCAAGTTGCCCCTCCACTCGTCCAATCTTGCACAAGACTGTCATGGTAAAAATCCGGTTATGAGCCAATTTGAAATCCAGTTCAATCCACTCTGGACATTTAAAATTCGCCCACACTCCCTTCCAAATCCTGTTGAAGTCCAGCTGTGGGTATATACTCTGCCAAAACTCCTGACCAGCAGGTGTCTTGAATCCCCATTCTCTAAATACCTCATAGAAACCTCGAGTATTACAGTTGTCAAATTGGACCAACTCTCCCCCTTTCTCCAGCAGAAAGCTTGGAAAAGCGGGACGCATTTTACTTCCTTTGGAGATTTCTGCATTTATTTCTTCCATCCAATCCTGTGGCATTGCCCTCACAATCTTCTCATACATGAGCCCTATTGCTTTTTCCTTTACCTCCTGATCCTCCTCCCACACAATGTCCCTCACTATCGCATCCGGCAACCAACCTGGGATTACCTCGTATAATACATCTTTCACACATATAATACCAGCTTTTATAAAAGCTTGATGAAATAAAACCTCTCCTTCGATGTTGACCCACCTGTTCAAAAATAAGGGCTGTTCTAAAAATTCCTCAATCCCCTTGGGCATAAACTGCACACTTTTTAAAAATTAGGCCCAAGTCTCTACAACCCCCTTATAAAACCTAGGGAGAAGTTTAATCGATTTCATAAACATATTATTGTATTCCATATACAATATCCCCTGCCCTCCTATCCCACTTCGTTTTAAAAAATGCTCAAAACAACTCTTCCAAAAACTTGTATTTGACTTCTGAAGAAATCTCTTCATCCATTTGATTCTAAAGGATTTTTTCTTCAAATCACTATCTGGGAAATTGAGTCCTCCCTGATTTCTCCATCCAATGATGGTACTGTAAGCCACCAAGGCTGGTTTCCCTTCCCATAAAAACCTAACACAAGCCGCTCGGATGGAATTTTCCACCCACTCAGGAATATCTTCCACTGTCAATAAGTACCATAGCTTAGATAGCAGGAGAGCGGACACCACTGTCGCTCTTCCTTGCACTTTCAACCACCTTCTTTCCCATCTTCCCAAAATCTTTTTAATTTTCATAACCTTCGGTTCCCAATTTAATTGATCCACTTCATTCCTGTCTTTCTTGCACCCCATATGCACCCCCAGAACTTCCGAAACCTCCACCACCTTAAAGGGACTTTCCCCCAACCATTCCCCCCTACCCCTTCCTGCAACCAGGCCTTGGGACTTACTAAACTTCACTCTGGCACCTGAAGCTCTACAATATTCCTCCACTACATCCATAGCTTTCCTCACTGGCTCCCCATTTCTCAATGTTAAGGTTGTGTCATCTGCATATTGGTGTATCACCGACACCAGCCCAGAACTGGGAACCATAATCCCAACTACACCTTGTTTCTTTCGCATCATGTAACCTAATGGTTCTGCTACCAATGTGTACAACAATGGGGACAGGGGACAACTCTGTCTCACTGATCTCTGTATCGGAAAATACTTGGATAAAAAACCATTACACAGCTAAATATGTTTGAATAAAAAATCTTTATCCACTCAATGAAATTTTCCCCGAAACCAAATGCTTCCAAAAGCTTCAATAAAAACTCATGAGAGACCCTATCAAAGGCTTTCTCTTGATCTATCTTTAATACATAAGCCTCCCTCCCACTCTCTTCCATGAGCTCTATTGCATCTCGGATTGAAACCACAGAGTCTGCGATGTCCCGGCCTATGACTCCATAGGACTGAGAGGGCAAAACTATCTGCGGCAACACCTCCTTCATACAATTTGCCATAACCCTCGCCAAGATCTTATAATCCACATTTAATAACGTGATCGGCCTCCAATTCTTCAGATCCCTTCTATCTCCTTTATTTTTATATAAGCTAAGCTTATGACACCTCTCCTCATAGATGGGGCCAGGCTTCCATCAATTTTAATTTCCTTAAAAACTTTTAAGAGCAATGGACTTAAAATCTCGTAAAATTCTTTATAAAATTCTGCACTTAGTCCATCGGACCCTAGGCTTTTCCCCCCCTTCATTCCACTTATTGCTAATTTTATTTCCACTAATCCTACTACTTTGTCACACATGCTTCTCTCATCCTCCTTTAAACCCTCTTCAATAAAAGCAGTAACCTTCTCCATCGCCAAATTGGAAATGTCTTCCTTTGTATATAACTCTTGATAAAAGCTGCTAGCCGCCTCTAAAATCTCCCCACTTTCATGAATGATCTTCTCCCCAACCTTCAACTCTCCAATTAATGATAATCTCTGTTGCAGCTTCTCTTGCTCTAAAAAATACCCAGTGCATCTTTCGCCCTCCAATGCATCTCTAGCCTTTGCACGGAGAATGGCCCCCTTGCATTTTTCAGCTTGCAATAATTCCCACTCTTCCTTTAGCACCTGGAACTTAGTCTCAGCTCCCTTATCCCCTCTGTGAACTGCTTTACAGACATCCATAAATCTTTTGCTTATATTCTCTTCTCAATGCCGGTTAGCTGCCGCCCTCTTTTTCCCATAACGTACCGAAAAAACTTTTACCTCATATTTGAAATTGTCCAAACTCTTCTTTCTTTCAAGAACAAAGGTTCCTTCCGAACATTCTTTATTATATATAAAATCCCTTCTTTATAAGCAATTTCTTTCAGGTATTGATTGTTTAAAATCCACACCCCTGAACCGATCTTAACTCTGCTGTTCCTAATTCTAAGAACCAAAGTTGAGTGATCACTAAAAAATACTTTTTTATAATAAATCCCCACCACCTCAGAACTTAACCCTTCCTGCATTAACACAAAATCTATTCGGCTCTGTTTTTAAACATCACCCGCCCAACCTGTTCTGGAGAACTCCCTTTTTATGGGGTTCCGGTACCTCCATAAGTCTCTCAAATTTAAATTTGCCATCATTTTTACAATCATCCCTCTGGAGTTATTATCCTTAAAGGTCATCTGGGCTGAAATGTCCACCCGAGATAAAAATACATTAAAATCCCCCGCTATACAAGGATTTTCCACCTCTGCCACTTCAGTGAATAACCCCCAAAAAAACTCGCAACGCTTGCAATGGTCGTTCGGTGCATAGATATTAAAGAGATCGCAATTAAATTCCTCTATTTTTACCCTTAGCCGTAAAAATCTCCCCTTAGTGTCCTTGTCCACCAAGGCAACGTCCTCTTTTATGGACGGGCTCACCAAAACAGCCACCCCTCTACGGTTATTGTTTGCACAACTTGCAAACACCTCTCCCTTCCAAACCTTCTGAACTCTTTCTAGGATATCCTCATCCCAAAAGGTTTCTTGCAGACACAACAAGTCCCTGCCTTTAAAACCCTGCAACAACTGTTGCAATTTCTTCTCATCCCTCAGTCCGTTCACATTAATCGAGACCAATGTAATCATGGCTCCAAAGAAGGGAAGTATGCCTGATAATCTCCCCATCATTTAATCTCTGGCCCTTCCCTCCTCTCATGCTCCTTCCCAACTTTTCGGCCAGCTGTTGCTTTTTCCTGCAGCCTCCGACTCTTTTTCACCTCCTGTTTGAACCTTCCCTGCTGTTTCAGCCTCTTCCTTGCATTAAGTTTGGGCGAAGGAGCTGCCCTTTCTCCCTCCTTCTGCCCCTCACTAACCTTTCCCTTTCCACATGATGCCACCCCACCCCCCACTTCCATGTCTCTGTCCCCCTCTAATTCCTCGCTCGCAAGCTCTTCTGTAACCCTCTGTGCCTGCTCCCCGTCAGATACATCATCTCCCATAGAGAGTCTTCCTGCTATCGCGGTTTCTCCAACAGTGCCGCTCCCTTCAACCTCATTTCTACCTCTGACCCTTGCTCCCTGATCCTTCTCTCTCTGGGGCAATGGCGCACCTATATTGCTCCCTTCTGGCGTCTTTGTCTCACCGCTCACGTCCTGCTGCCCCTTTAAGGCTCTTGCACCCTCTCCTTGTCTTGCCCCCTCCTGCTCACTGAGATGTCCGACTCCCCATCTTTCTTTGGAGTACTTCCATTTACCATGCACTCCGCTCCCGCCTCCTCTCCCCCCGCGGACGCCAGATTCTTTAGGGAGAGCTGAACCGTATTAAGGCTCGAGTCTGCACTTGACCCTTGCTGCCCTCTGCTGTCTTTGTTCATTTCCGCTGTTTTCCACCATCTCCATCCTGTTCTCTGCTCTGCAATTTTCTGCCTCTTCCTGTGCTCTTTTCTCCTTCAATTTACCAGCTATGTCCTCCGACTGCTCCGCTCCTCCGGCCGTTCCACTCACACCTCCTGCTCCTTCTCCCATCTCCTTGTCACTCATAGATTTTCCTTCTGCCTCACACTCACAGCGGGCGGGGCCTTTGTGAAACACCCCTCAGCTCTCCGCCTTGCAGCTCCGTGCGATGTGTCCAAACTCGCCACAATTATAACAGTACAAGTCTGGACAGGTTCTTACAAGATGGTCGTGTCCAAGACAATAATAACAACCCTTCACTTGGTAATCATGCAGTACTCGGAAGTACTGCACTCCTTCCATTGTATCGAATTTCATGCTGTATGGTAATGACTTCATGCCCTCTGGGAACCGCACCTTTATGTAATGGGTTCCATCTGCTATCTGTGTTCCTGGATAGAATCTCCTCTTTATTGATGAGCAAATTTTAATGCCCCACGACTCCAACTTTTTGATTAGCACATCGTCCTCAATATAAACTGGCAAGTTTAAGAATGAGACCACCACCTCTTCCAAATATAGCAGAGATACCTCCAAGAACTTATCCTCTCAGCCACTGACCGTCACCTCGAACCCAACATTCGGCTTTGGTCGGCCGGCAAAGCAGCTTCCCTCGCCACAGTCCTCATGTACCACTTGGATAACATCCCAAGCTCATATCTCCTTATCCTCACACTGATCCACCACCGTGTTTTCTTTTCCAAACCTCCTGGGGTCCCGGACCAAATCTTTGGGCCTTTTTCTTTCCCTTCCAACCACAGTTTCTCCCCTAGTTAAATTCATCTTGGGAACACTGTCCTCTGAGTGGCCTGGCACTCCAGACCCCTCAGCAGCCATCTGGCTGTTGTTTATGGGCCAAAGAGGCCCTAAAACATGAAAAAAAAACACCACCAACTTTTTACAAACTCACTCCAACTCTCTGCAGCAATCAGGCGACCAGTAAAACCTGCTCACTCCTAGCCCCTCCCACCTAGAGAGTGCTACCCACTGAGCCACAGCTGACTGGTACAGTCATGAGTAGCTTCTTTGATACAAGTGCTTTTGAGCAATTGCTCCTACAATTTATAACAGGACAAATGAAATTGACTGTATTTAAAATCAAGTCCATCTTTCTTGATAGTATTTAGGATGTGTTGCTACATATCATAGAGTCATTATCATCATAGGGCTGGATTTTACCAGCCCTGAGGAGGCGGGTCTGGAGGTGGGACTGCTGGTAAAATCCTAAAAAATGGGAGCGGGTCCCAAACCCACTCCCAACCCGCCTCCAACCAATCTTCCTGGAAGCCGGGTCCCCGATTTGTGCAGGGACCCAACTCCTAGTGGCGAGAAGAGGATTATAGCCACTTAACTGCCAGTTAACAGGTAGTTAACAGGCAGTAAAGAGGCTTTTTCCCATTTTTCGACTGCTGCTGCGGGCTTCCCGAAGTCGGGGAACTCCGCCAGGGTAAGTGAGGCGTGCTGTGGGTCTGTTGTTATGTTGGTGTTTGGATGACAGCTGCAGAAGTGGTGTGAAGGATGCAATGGGACACTGGTTAGTATCAGAGGTAAGGAAATGTTGTGAAAGTAATTTTTTATGTGGTTAGATGTTTCTGCAGGTGACAAGCTGTGAAGTGTTTGTGTAGCCTCATCTCATCAGGAGAAGTGACAGATGGCTTCTGTAACCTCAGCTGCAGCTGCCATCTGTTTTATCCTAAGGAGTGAGTAATTGGAGAACCTGGGTGCAAGGGCTCACCTTTGGACAGTGATTGTCAGTGTTTGACAGCACCTCAATGCTGTCAAACACTGACAATTCATCTGTCAAACAAGTGTGGTGCATATGCTTTTAAGAAAACCGGCAGATGAGGCATCATCAACTGATGTCATCTGACACCGGCTTTCCCTTAATTGACTGGCAAGCCCTCAGGGCGGGCTTAACAAGGCCAATCAGGGCAAAATTGTGTCTGTTCATCAGACATCGCTGGGGGCGGGACTGGAACCCAAAAACCAGCAGTCCTGCCTCGAACTCGGCCTTCCAGGTAAGATTCCGCCCATAGAGTCATAACGTCGTAATATGTTATTGCTTAGTGCCAGAATTAGAAATATGACTATCCTTAGTTTTTACTTTCAGTTCTGCTTTAGTCATAAATCCCCACATTGGTCAATAATTTATAATGAAAGGCAACATAGAATAAATGGGCTTTTATAAAATAGTCTGTTGCACCATGCTCCACTACTGAATCAGTCAAGTGAAGTTAAAAACAAACATAATATATTTTTCATTTAATCCTTGGTTTCTGCTGAAGTGCAGCACAGCTCAATTGAATTAATATCTTGTAGTTCCCTTTTAGCCACATATAATCCTACATTCAATTCATGTGGGAGATGCTTATTATTTTTTCAAAAACTAATTACTCCAGAAAAAACCCTCAAAACTTTAGTCATGGAAGGGAGTATCCAGATGGAGGGGAAATGAGGCACAAAGATAAAAAAATAAGCCTATTAAAAGCCTAATGTATATCCCTGTAGGTGGTCCTTAACTGTAAGAAACACATTCATTTTTTTTTGCTCCAATTCTTTTGGAGAATTTAACTCTTCAAGCTGAAGTGCAGAATCCTTACTGGAAATTGCTAAAATTAATGATTATGCAACCATGTAAAATGAGGAATTGAAACAGTGCCCGTATCGGTTAGGTCAGCATGAATCAAAAATACAGCTCCCTGCACTCCCTGCACTCTCTGCACTCACACCTCTAAATCAGAAGGTTGCAGGTTCAAGTCCCACCCCAGTGACTTCAGCACAAAAGTTAAGCTGACACCTCAGTGCAGCGCTGGGGGCGTGCTGCCCTGTCGGAGGTGCTGTCTTTTGGACGAGACGTTAAACCGAGGCCCCATCTGCTCTCTCAGGTGGATGTGAAATGAACTCATGGTCCTACTTCGATAGAAGAGCAGGGAATTCTCCCAGGTGTCCTGGTCAATATTTATCACTTAACCAATGTCATAAAAAAAAAAGATGTGGTCATTATCGTGTTGCTGTTTGTGAGAGCTTGCTGTGCGCAATTTGGGTGCTGCATTTCCTGCATTACAATGGTAGCCTTCAAAAGTACTTCATTAGCATTTTTTAAATGTGCCATTGGCTGCAAAGTGCTTTGGGATGTCCTGAGGTCATGAAAGGGGTTACATAAATGCAAGTCTTTTTTTTATGGCTGCTACAAGGTTGCCTTGTCAAAGAAACACATTGGGGGAAAATTTACACCCCAAGGACGGGTGGGTTTGGAGGCAGGTGGGCAGTTAAAATAAGGTAATTTTAGATCTCGATTGCAACTCGGCTCCAACGCGCCCACTTTCAGTTTAACAGAGGTGCGTGCGAGTAACCTACTCGCCAAAGTCGGGACATTAATTAGTGCAGGTGGGTAGGTACTTTTCGAAGCAATTGACGTCCTTAGTAGACGTTAATGGGATTGAAATAACAACAGAAAATGCTAGAAAAACTCAGCAGGCCAGGCAGCATCTGTGGAGAGAGAAACAGAGTTAACGTTTCAGGTCGAAGACCTTTCGTCAGAACTGGAAACATGCAGGAAAAGGAACAGATTTTAAAGCAAGTTTCGGGGCTGGGAAATGGGAGAGGGGATGAAAGAACAAAAGGGAAGGTCTGTGATAGGATAGAAGGCAGGAGAAGAAAAGAGGCATTAAGAGATATTCAAGGCAAGAGGAGATGGTAATGGGACAGGTTAAGAAACAAGGGATGGCTCTAGATGGAGTGTGAATTGCGCTGGCAGAATGAAAGACAGCTGACATGTGGGGAAAAAAAGCACAAACAAATAGTGTGGATAAAAAAATATATGTGATAGGGGCTGAGGTTATGATGTGAAATTGTTGAACTCCTCTGCTGTGGTTGACATGGCCCTCAACCGTGTCCGTTCTATCTCCCGCACTTCTGCCCTCACCCCTGCCCCGCCCTCCTGGAACCACGATAGGGTTCCCCTTGTCCTCACCTTTCACTCCACCAGCCTCCACATTCATAGAAACATAGAAACATAGAGATAGGAACAGGAGTAGGCCATTCGGCCCTTCGAGCCTGCTCCGCCATTCAATGAGATCATGGCTGATCTTCGTCTGAGATCATAGCTGATCTTACCAGTTCAGTACCCCGTCCCCGCCTTTTCTCTGTAACCCTTAATCCCCTTAGCCTTCAGAAATATATCCAATTCTCTCTTGAAAATATTTATTGAATTAGCCTTCACAGCCCTCTGTGGCAGGGAATTCCACAGGCTCACCACTCTTTGAGTGAAGAAATTCTTCCTCATCTCTGTTTTAAATGATTTGCCCGCTATTTTTAGACTGTGGCCCCTGGTTCTGTGCTCCCCGGCCATTGGAAACATTCTCTCTGAATTCAGCCTGTCCAGGCCTGCCATAATTTTATATGTTTCGATGAGATCCCCTCTCAATCTTCTAAACTCCAGTGAGTACAAGCCCAAACTATTTAATCTCTCTTCGTAGGTCATTCCCGCCATTCCAGGTATCAGCCTGGTGAATCGCCGTTGCACTCTTTCCATGGCAAGAACATCCTTCCGCAGATGGGGCGACCAAAACTGTACACAATACTCCAGATGCGGTCTCACCAGCACCTTGTACAGCTGTAGTAAGGTATCCCTATTCCTATACTCGAACCCCCTTGATATGAAGGCCAACATACCATTTGCCTTCTTAATCGCCTGTTGCACCTGCATGCTCTCCTTCAGTGACTGGTGCACAAGAACACCCAGGTCCCTCTGCACTTCCCCATCTCCCAATCTATTGCCATTTAGATAATAATCTACCCTCCTGTTTTTACCCCCAAAGTGGATAACCTCGCATTTATCCACATTATAGTGCATCTGCCACGTATCCGCCCATTCCCCCAACCTGTCCAAATCGCACTGTAGCCTCCTGACATCCTCATCAGAGCCCACCCCTCCTCCTAGTTTAGTGTCGTCAGCGAATTTGGAAATATTGCATCCAATTCCCTGATCCAGATCATTTATATATATTGTGAACAGCTGGGCTCCCAGGACAGATCCTTGCGGCACCCCGCTGGTCACTGCCTGCCACTCCGAAAACGAGCCGTTTATTCCAACTCTCTGTTTTCTATCCGCCAGCCAGTTCTCTATCCACGTTAATACTTTGCCCCCAATCCCATGAGCCTTAATTTTGCATGATAATCTTTTGTGTGGAACCTTATCGAAGGCTTTCTGGAAGTCAAGGTACACCACATCCATTGGCTCTCCCCCATCTATTTTACCAGTTACTTCCTCAAAAAATTCCAGCAGATTAGTCAAACACGATTTACCCTTTGTAAATCCATGTTGACTCTGTCCGATCCTTTCCCCATTTGTCAAGTGCTCCGCTATTTTATCCTTAATAATGGACTCTAGCATTTTGCCCACAACCGATGTAAGGCTTACTGGTCTATAATTCCCTGCTTTCTCTCTACCCCCCTTTTTAAATATTGGGGTAACATTAGCTACCCTCCAATCCACGGGTACTGTTCCCGAGTCAATGGAGTTCCGGAAGATGATCCTTAGAGCATCTGCTATCTCCAGGGCCACCTCCTTAAGTACCCTAGGATGTAGTTTATCAGGCCCCGGGGATTTGTCGGCCTTCAGTCCCCTCAACTTACCCAACACCATATCCCTAGAGATACTAATTTCTGTCAGCTCCTCCCTCTCATTAGTCCCTATGTTTGCCGATATTCCTGGGAGGTTATTTGTGTCCTCCTTTGTGAATACAGAGCCAAAGTATGAGTTTAATTGGTCTGCCATTTCCTTATTCTCCATTATATATTCTCCCGAATCGGACTGCAAGGGACCGACTTGGGATTTTACCAGTCTTTTCCTCCTGATATACCGATAAAAGCTTTTGCAGTCTGTCTTTATGTTTGCTGCAAGTTTACTTTCGTATTCTATTTTCCCCTTCCTGATTAATCCCTTTGTCCTCTTTTGCTGTATCCTGTACTGCCCCCAATCTTCCGGTCTGGTGCTTTTTTTTGCCAGTTGATATGCCCTTTTTTTTTATTTTATGCTGTCCCTAATTTCCCTCGTTATCCACGGTTGAGTCACCTTTTTAGGTTTATTTTTATGCCAAACCGGTATAAACATGTTCTGGAATTCTTCCATTCTATCTTTGAATGCTTGCCATTGTCTATCCACTGTCAATCCCCCCAGAAACACCACCCAATCAATCTTACCCAATTCCCGTCTCATACCCTCGTAATTCCCTTTATTTAAGTTCTGGACCTTAGTCTCTGATTCAATTTCCTCACTCTCCATCTCGACTGAGAGCTCGATCATATTATGATCGCTCTGACCCAAGGGGCCTCGTACAAGAAGATTGCTGATAAGTCCCTTCTCATTGCACAATACCCAGTCTAAAATGGCCTGATCTCGAGTCGGCTCCTCGACATATTGGTCCAGATAACCGTCCCGAAAACATTCCAGGAATTCCTCCTCCTCAGAATTTTTACTAATTTGGGTAGTCCAATCAATATGTAAATTAAAGTCACCCATGATGACAGCTGTGCTCTTATCGCACGCTTCTCTAATTTCCCTTTTTATGCCTTCCCTCACCTCCATATTACTATTTGGAGGCCTATATATCACACCCACTAACGTTTTCCTCCCCTTGCTATTTCTCATTTCTACCCATACAGATTCCGTTTCATCCGAGTTAATATCCTTCCTTTCCATTGCATTAATCCCCTCCTTTACCAGCAATGCTACCCCACCTCCCCTACCTTTTTGCCGATCCTTCCTAAATATTGTATATCCCTGAATGTTAAGTTCCCAGCCTTGCCCACCCTGCAGCCACGTTTCTGTAATCCCAATCAAATCATACTTGTTTACCTCTATTTCCACAACTAATTCATCCACCTTGTTCCTAATGCTTCTAGCATTAAGATACAAAGCCTTCAGGCTTGCTTTTTTCACACTCTCATTGTGAATTAGTTTGGCCCTTTGTGTTTCTCTCCTTTGCTTATTGCTTCTCACCTTTCTACCATCTATTTCTGACTTCATATGACTTCCCTCTTTTCCACTACCTAGGTTCCCATCCCCCTGCCAAATTCAATGGATCATCCTCCGCCATGGCCCTCAACCGTGCCTCAGTGCCGGGCTCTTATGCCGGCGCCACCGAATTTCTAGGCCAATGACTCTATTTAGTCATGCGGGCATAATTTTAACCAAAGTTGCAAGCAGCAACCTCAAGCACATCAGGATAATCTAAGACACCTCAATAGGGAGTCTGAATGGTGAAGTTGAGTTTCTTGACTGACCTTCTATGGGCCGGCTTCAGATTTTATTTTGGTTTGAAATTGCGACAATCGTGAGTCAGCTTTGACTCAGTTGGTAGAAACCTCGCCTCTGAGTCAGAAGGTTGTGGGTTCAAGACATATTCCAGAGACTTGAGCACAAAAATCTAGGCTGACACTCCAGTGCAATACTGAGGGAGTGCTGCAGTGTCAGAGGTACAGTCTTTTGGATAAGATGTTAAACCGAGGCCCTCTCAGGTATATGTAAATGATCCCGTGGCACTATTTCAAAGAAGAGCAGGGGAGCTATCCCCGGTGTCCTGGTCAATATTTATCCATCAATCAACATTACTAAAACAGATGATCTAGTCATTATCTCATTGCTGTTTGTGGGACCTTGCTGTGCACAAATTGGCTGCTGTGTTTCCAACATTACAACAGTAACTAGACTGTAAAAAAGTACTTCATTGGCTGTAAAGCGTTTTGGGACGTCTGGTCGTCATGAAAGGCGCTATAAATGCAAGTCTTTCTTTTTTTTAATGATGCTCAAATAAGCACCAAGCACTTGCGTTGGTTGTCATTTATTATCTCGATATCTGAAGGGGCTGGGTTTAGGGATAACTGAATTATTCTAGTTTGAATCTAACGTGTGTGTTAACGAGTTGATACAGAACCTATACTTATATTTATATCTATATCATCTTGTAGATTGTTAAGTATAGAAGGAGTGTTTTACTGACAGTGGTACTAAGACCCAGATTTAAGTCTCTAGAGACGACAAGACCCAGACCAAGCCTTGTAGAACTTAAATCAGAACTCCCTCAATATACCATTGATGTCTAGAAATTTCTTATAAAGTTCATACAAGAAATTCTTTTTTAACCGGCACCTTAATCTCCAGAAATCTCTCTTAACCGGCAAAATTCAGGAGTAGGTTCACGTTAAGTTTTACTATATATTAGTGGCCGTGTAACCGGGGTTCCTGGATCTGTGGCTGTGTAACCGGGGTTCCTGCACCTGTGGCCGTGCAACAGGGACTCCTGCATCCGTGGCCATGTAACCGGGACTCCTGCACAACTGCCGTGTAACTGGGGCTCCTGCACCTGTGGCCGTGTACGGGGCTCTTGTACCTTGTTAAGTATACCTCTCTGTAATCCAGACTTTTTGATCAACCGGCGCCACGCTGGTCCCGTCGGTGCTGGATAAAAAAGAGTTTCCTGTATTAAGCCCGAACCGAGGTTAGGTCCTGACGAAATGGCAAACCCTGTCGGAATTGGCCAAGTCTTTTTATTAGGAAATTCAAATGATTGCTTTATTAGGGGAAATAATCCTATCCCTGTACTTCCACAAGACCAAGTGATAATTTTTGAAATAGAAGGCGTTGATGCCGACGGAGCCGTTAGAACTCATGGCACGATTAATGTTGATCCCCAGAACCAGGGGATACAGAATATCCAGTGGGATAATCAAACAAATACTCCAAATCCAATAAATTCCTTAATGATAAGGTGCACACTTGCACAATTGGGAGGCCTAATGAACGGTGCCCAACAAGGTGGTGGCAACCATGGCCGAATAGCAGGACCCAGAGCAGCCTATGCTCCTGGGGGCCATGGATTCTGGTTAAGATGGCAAGCTCATGATGAAATAAATGACTAGAATCTTCGGGGAAACTATAGACCGCTTAGAATCCATTATAATCAAAGCCGACAGGCACTAGCTCAATCTTATCTAAATGCAGGAGGTGCAATGATTAATGGTCCAGTAAACCAACCCCAGCAACCACAAATTGCGCCCCTAGGTCAAGTAAACCTGAGCTCTATCTACACAATGTGTGGTAGACCGGGAAACACCAGCCAGGAAAAAACCTGCTGGATTCTAACTAACCTTGATAAATTGGAAACCTGTTGCCAAGATTGGAATGCCCAAACCCGAGGCAACCGCTACAAATGATACTAAGTTCAGACTTAATTCCCCCATTAAACCAGTGCAACAACTGGGTTCAAATATACGCTTATGTTCTCACGGCAACTCAGGGAGAGCATGTAATGGGTTCCATCAAGGAAATACTCACTGATACAGCCACAACTAAAGGGCTGGTAGCTGCCTACAGAATAGTCAAAGTACTTACACAGGATAATTGGTACATTGTCCACGGTTGCCTGGCCAATCAATACCAAAATACAGCCCTCAAACTTGCCTATGAGGGTGCTCTAAACGATTATCGAGATAACCAACAAAGATGGGATAATGTCAATTGCATTATCCAATTAAATCATGACATCTTAGGTCTACCCCAAACTAAACATATAACGAGATCAGAAACAAGGGATAAAAAAACCGGAGAAGGTACATTTGGTACTCAGAAAGAAGGACTGTATAGACCCAAGTCTCAAGTCCACCCTTGCTATCACGGAGACATGGTTGAGGGAGGGTCAGGACTGGCAGCTCAATATTCCGGGGTATAGAATCTTCAGGCGAGACAGAGGGGGCTGTAAAAGGGGAGGGGGTGTTGCAATATTAATTAAGGAGTCAATTACTGCTGTAAGGAGGGATGATATATTAGCGGGTTCCTCTAATGAGGCCATATGGGTAGAACTTAAAAACAAAAAGGGGGCAAGCACTTTGCTGGGAGTGTACTATAGGCCCCCAAACAGTCAGGGGGAGATAGAGGAACAGATATGTAGGCAAATCTCAGAAAAGTGCGAAAATAATAGGGTAATAATAGTGGGGGATTTCAACTTCCCCAATATAAATTGGGATAGTCAGAGTGTGAAAGGCTTAGAGGGTGCAGAATTCTTAAAGTGCATCCAGGAGAGCTTTTTGAGCCAACATGTAGAAAGTCCTACAAGAGAGGGGGCGATACTGGACCTAATTCTGGGGAATGTAGCCGGGCAAGTGGTGGAAGTGTCAGTAGGAGAGCATTTTGGCGACAGTGACCATAATTCGGTGAGATTTAAGGTGGTCATGGAAAAAGACAAAGACGGCCCGGAAATAAGGGTTCTAAATTGGGGGAAGGCCGATTTTAATATGATAAGGCAGGATCTGGCCAAATTGGACTGGGAGCAGCTACTTATAGGAAAATCCGCATCAAAACAGTGGGAGACTTTCAGAAGGGAAATAGAGAGAGTACAACGCCAACATGTTCCTGTAAAGGTCAAGGGTGGGACCAACAAGCAAAGGGAACCTTGGATGACAAGGGACATACAAAAATGCATTAGAAATAAAAGGGGGGCTTTTGGCAGTTACAAAAGACTAAAGACAGAAGAAGCCCTAGAGGAGTATAAAAAATGCAGGGGCATACTTAAAAAAGAAATTAGGAGGGCGAGGAGGGGCCATGAAATAACACTGGCGAGCAAAATAAAGGAAAATCCTAAGATGTTTTATAAGTATATTAAGGGCAAGAGGATAACCAGGGAAAGGGTAGGGCCCATTAGGGACCAAAGTGGCAATCTGTGTGTAGAGCCAGATGATGTAGGCGGGGTTTTAAATGAATTTTTTGCATCTGTGTTCACTATGGAGAAAGACGATGCAGACATAGAAATCGGGCAAGGGGGCTGTGACATACTTGAACATATTAGCATCGAGAGGGAGGAGGTGCTAGCGGTTTTAGCAGGCCAAAAAGTGGATAAATCCCCAGGCCCAGACGAGATGTATCCCAGGCTGCTGTGGGAGGCAAAGGAGGAGATTGCAGGGGCTCTGACACAAATTTTCAGAACCTCTCTGGCCACAGGGGATGTACCAGAGGACTGGAGAACAGCTAACGTAGTACCATTATTCAAGAAGGGTAGCAGGGATAAACCAGGGAATTACAGGCCAGTGAGCCTAACATCTGTGGTAGGGAAATTATTGGAAAAAATTCTGAGGGACAAAATTAGTCTCCACTTGGAGAGGCAAGGATTAATCGGGGATAGTCAGCATGGCTTTGTCAAGGGTAAATCATGTCTGACAAATCTGATTGAATTTTTCGAGGGGGTGACTAGGGGGGTGGATGAGGGAAATGCTGTGGATGTGGTTTACATGGACTTCAGTAAAGCTTTTGACAAAGTCCCGCATAGGAGACTGGTCAAGAAGGTAAGAGCCCATGGGATCCAGGGTGCCTTGGCGCGTTGGATCCTAAACTGGCTGAGTGGCAGGAGGCAGAGGGTGATGGTCGAAGGTTGCTTTTGTGACTGGAAGCCTGTGTCCAGTGGGGTACCTCAGGGATCGGTGCTGGGTCCCTTGTTGTTTGTGATCTACATAAATGATTTGGATGAGAATGTAAAAGGTATGATCAGTAAGTTCGCAGATGACACGAAAATTGGTGGGGTGGTAAATTGTGAGGAGGAAAGCCTCAGGCTACAGGACGATATAAACGGGTTGGTCAGATGGGCGGAAAAGTGGCAAATGGAATTTAACCCTGAAAAGTGCGAGGTGATGCATTTTGGACGGACAAATAAGGCAAGGGAATACACAATGAGTGGTAGGACCCTAGGAAGTACAGAGGGTCAGAGGGACCTTGGTGTACATGTACATAGATCCCTGAAGGCAGCGGAACAGGTAGATAAGGTGGTTAAAAAGGCATATGGGATACTTGCCTTCATTAGCCGAGGCATAGAATATAAGAGCAGGGAGGTTATGATGGAACTGTACAAAACGCTGGTGAGGCCACAGCTGGAGTACTGTGTGCAGTTCTGGTCGCCTCACTATAGGAAGGATGTGATTGCTTTGGAGAGGGTGCAGAGAAGATTCACCAGGATGTTACCTGGGATGGAGCGCCTCAGCTATGAAGAGAGGCTGGACAGGCTGGGGTTGTTTTCCTTGGAGCAAAGAAGGCTGAGGGGGGACCTGATTGAGGTGTACAAAATGATGAGGGGCATAGATAGGGTAGACAAAGAAGAACTTTTCCCCTTAGTAGGGGGGTCAATAACAAGGGGGCATAGATTCAGGGTAAGGGGCAGGAGATTTAGAGGGGATTTGAGGAGGAACTTTTTCACCCAGAGGGTGGTTGGAATGTGGAACTCAATGCCTGAAAGGGTGGTAGAGGCAGGAACCCTCACAACATTCAAGAAGCATTTGGATGAGCACTTGAAATGCCATTGCATACAAGGCTATGGACCAAATGCTGGAAAATGGGATTAGACTGGACAGGGATGGATGGGCGGCGCAGACACGATGGGCCGAAGGGCCTCTTTCTGTGCTGTAAAACTCTATGACTCTATGAGACACAAACTCCTGGCTCGGGACCCCCAAGAGGGTATTCCAGAAGGTTTACACCCCCAACTCGCCCACAATACGAGACAGATTTCTTCCGGGAAAGATGGGATAGACAAGGGGCTAGACCTCGAAAGGAAAGCTAAGGACAGTGGACTCTCTATGGGAACAGCTTTTACACTGGCCAAAACTATCAGAGAGCCATGGGAGGGTACCGAGAAAACCGAAATTGGGATCAAAAAGATTCCCAGCAGAACCAATGTCCACCCCAACAGGAGGATCATCAAGATAATAAACGGTCCGACAAACCCCCTCAGGGATCTGGAAAACATGATACCCCCAAGAGGGAGGAACAAAAATCAGTTAAAATAATTAAAGACAAAGCACCAAATGAAACTCAGCATTCTGAGGATGAACAATCCCAGGATTGAAGGCCTGGCACCCAGCCAGGGCCTCTTGAATTCCCCTATGCCTTGGCAACCTTGCCCACAAACACACAAGTGAAGGCCCTGTTTGATACAAGAGCTGATTACACTGTAATAGATCCTGCAATTATAAAAACTAAGTGGACAGAATTGGGGAGCCCAATTTGTAAAAAATCATTAGGGGGATTCACACAAGACAAAACCAAAATAATTAATTTTTACAAAATACCTATTACTATATATGGAATCACGGTGACCCTAGATGTAGGACTGGTACCACAATTGGCCTGTTCCCTCATTATAGGACAACCAGACATGAAACATTACCTTAAAATTTCAACCAGACCTGTAGAAGCATCCACAGACCAGGATGACAGGGAAAAACATGTTCGAACACAGCTTGATTGAACTTGCCTAGAGGGGGGAGGCAAAGACCTCCTCGAGCAACTCATGAATATATACTACCCTTATCTACAATGCCATCCAAATCAATGTGGAAAGATAGACATCAAACCCCACCCACTTGATGCTGGCTGGCACAAACCTAAAAAACAGTGGCCTATTCAAGACCACATAGGAAAAATAGATCTCCTAACAACGCTCAAAGAACTAACAGAACAAGGTGTCGTAATCAAAATGGCATCTAGAACTAATTCACCATTGATTGGTGTTGCTAAACCAGATGGGAGGTGGAGATTAGTGGTCGATTATACAGCCTTAAATAAGGTAACGGCCCCACATACTGCACAGCAGCGAAATTCCACAGCCCTTCTCTCTGGAATCACGAGGGAAAAATATAAATCTTGTATTGATCTAGCAAACGGCTTCTGGTCACATCCAATCGAAAAAGCTGATTGGCTAAAAACTGCTAGGACTGGACCCGATGGTCATCAGTATTGCTGGACCAGATTGCCCCAGGGATTTCAAAACAGCCCCGTTCTTTTTTCAGCCCACATCACTGATCTTTTAAAAGACCTACCTAACGTCAATTCTTATGTGGACGATATATATCTGTCACATGACAATCTCCAAGAGCACTTGAAAGCCATTGATAGTGTTTTATCCAGACTTACAACTGCTGGGTACTTAATCAACATAAAAAAGAGCCAACTAGTTAGGGAAGAGGTAGATTTTCTGGGCCTGCGAATAACTGGAAACGGTAGAGAATTAACTCAATCCTATAAAGAAAAATTAGCCACCATTCAATATCCTAAAACTCTGAAAAATCTGCAAGCCAGTTTAGGACTCCAGAATTTTGCTCGATCCTTTACACCAACCTTTGCTGAGCTCTCAGCACCCCTGTATGCTAGAGTAGGCGAGGCAGCAAAAGGACCATTCACATTTTCACCAGCCGATAACTCAAAATTGCAACAATTATGCCGAGAAGTATAAAAAGCCATTGACCTGGAACAGAGGGACCTACAAGTTCCTCTCAATATTCATCTCAGGTCATCACCTAAAGTGGCAGTTGCAGTTTTCTATAATAAAAAGAGCATAGTGCCCATTCAGTTCCATTCTTATAACTTTTCCAATGTCGATAGGAGGTACATTAAAAAAGAAAAGGTCGTGACTATCGTAATCCAATGCCTCATCAAGGCACGAACCCTTCAAGGGAAATACCCGATTACCATTTATACTGAGATTCCTGATTTAAGATCAGTATTGAGGATGGCCTCTGATGAAAGAAGAGCCACCCAGATCCGATATGATAAATGGGCATCATTCTTGAATGACCCTACACTCAATTTAAATTCCTCTCCCCGGAAATGGACTTAGAGCATCTCCCCATCATGGAGGATGATGATACGGAGGAGGGAATCAGACAAATGCCTATGAGACCGCTTACAGAATACCATCAAGTTATTTACTGTGATGGATCGTCAATGACGATTAAAAAAGGGACATCCCAACAATCCTCAGCTGGGATGGGGATAGTAGTAGGGACTTTTCGAGATTCCTATTCCTTTTATCCAGAAGAATTACTGTCTATACCCCTTGGCCATAAGACAGCGTAATATGCTGAAGCCGCAGCATTACAGTATGCTTTAGAAAAGGCAGACCTTATTAAACCCACACTAATCTGCACGGATAGTGACGACTGTAAAAGAGGATATAACCAAGATCTAGTTTTCTGGGAACAAACGAATTTTAACAATCATAAGCGTAAACCCATAAAACATAAATCATTGTGAGAAGATATTCTCCGTTCGAGAATGGAGAAACAGAATTGTCAGGTGATTCATATAAATGGGCATACCACTGGGACAGTACACTCAAAAGGAAACAGCCTTGCAGACGAACAAGTGAAACGTTCGATCTGCATGACACCCCAGCGAGAGGGACCTGTCAATGTTAATGTAATCACTAGGGCAGAACAGGCAGCTAATCAGGATGAGGAACTGATTCAACTATTAGACCCAACAAAAGAGAATCCACCAGGATATCCACCAAAGTACTTTTACTCAGAAACCCCTACGGGTATTGTGCTAGTTAAGTTGCCCAAGGGAAACCGAGAGGTAGCCCGAGACACAAACGAGAACAGAAGCTCACGAGGACATAGGTCAAGCACATTGTGGTGCCAGAACAACATTCTGCAAATTGACGCCCTTATATTGGTGGCCAGGCATGCTTAAGGCCTGTAAAACATACGTGGCAAATTGTGAGCCATGCTAGTTAACCAATAAGTCATCACTAATTAAGCTACCACCATTGGCTCCTGTGAAAGCTGATGAGCCAATGGGAAAATTCTTTATTGTCTTTATTGGACCACTTCCCCCATCTTTGGGATATAGACATGTTCTCGTTTGTGTAGATGGATGCACTTCCTTCTGCTGGCTGGTCCCCACAAAAACTGTTTCAGAAAACGCACTTGCCAGGGCTATTTCTGATATAATTACTGTAGCTGGTGCACCCAAAATCTTACACTCCAATCAAGGCGGAGCCTTTGTATCTAAGGTCTTCAAAGACTACTGCAAACAAAGGGGGATTGGGTTAGAGCACAGCACGCCACATCATCCACAATCAGTGGGGCTGGTGGAATGTAAAAACCAGGAAGTAAAAAAGCTATTGGTCAAACTGTTGAGAATCAGGGGGAATAAGTGGACCACCATCATTCCGGAGGTACAGCTATCACTCAATAATGTGCCCGCATCTGCATCAGGGACAGTGTCCTCTAAAACTCCATATTATCTGATGTATGGGGTTGAGATGCATACACCGCTTACCCATAGTTCTTTTATTGCCTCTGTGAAGGAACAGCCATGATTCAGAGAAATACACGATACTATGAACAGAATTCTGATATTATTAATAAAAGACATACTGGGTTTAAAAATCTAAAGCCTTGGAAACACAGGCTGTAAACAGAAATACAGGCTTCTGAGATAAAATCACTTGATAACAAAGTTGTAAACAAGCTTTGAATGGGAATTAGTTAAATATACTAAAACAATGAAAGATTGAAACAAACCATTGGTGCTTCCGAAAGCTCTAAAGTTTGGAGATAACACAATGAGAATGCCCAGTTTAAAGTGTGAAGAGCTAACACGTAAAACAGAAATACAAACATTAAAAGAGGCATGTGCCTTTGAAACATGACATCAAGTAAAGAAACCTGCTGGTCAAATAGTTTTATGTTAAACTTGGAAGACAGGAACCATAAGATTAAATATGCAACCAATTGAGATAGCTAGAAAACAGGTACACACACAGTTAAAGTGGTTTTGATCTACATATTGTAAATGTAATACAAACAAGAAGGCTTTGAAAATATGACTTCAATAGAGACACCAAGCAATTGCATTGTGTTTGTATTAAACTTGGATCACCATGGAGTCAAAATGTCTGCTAAAAACCAGTAAAGCCAATATTAAGAATTGAATGAAAGCATTTTGTAGGAATGACATCAAACAGAAACCATAGCTGTCATTGTGGTGTTTGGAACACCTAAAGGTAGAGAAATAATTATGCATGCAATAGTTGAATTGATAGTAAGATAGATAGCATTCGAAAGAGTTATCAATAAAGACAATTAGCTGACATCAGCAGAGAACATCAAAGGAGAAACCACTGCCAAAAGGGTATAAAAATAAGACCTTTTAACAGAAAAGTCAGAGCTCGCTGAACGGGCAAAGCATTTCTCAAATCTTCAGAGGCATCTCTGTAAGTCTTTAACCGTGAGTCTCGGGAAGTCAAAGTGATTGATTTTGGTGGATGTTCTGGATTTAGAAATAAGTAAGAAATAAGAAATGTAATGAAGTAAAGATTTGAGAATAAGGATCTCTGAGAAATAAGAAATGTAAGCAAATTGTATTTTGAATTGTTAATGTTGTGACTGATTCAAAAGATGTTAACTGAATGTCGGCTCTTAAATAAAACTATATATTTTTAGAATTGTCTCAAAGTGTAATTCTGTATAAACTCATGAACCCACAAATTCTGTACAATCTTTTGTAAGGAGTTGCAGAATTCTGGGGGGTATTCCGGACCCTCATAATATCCGGAAGGTTACAGTCTAGTTCAATTTATTAAAAGTACTATCGGGAGGACAGTAATATCTTCAGTCATTCCGTTCCTTTAGGGAGAGATAGCCTGAACCTTTAGACCCATTTAATCATCTTATGGAATTCGGCTATCTCTAACTTAAGTTGAAGGTGAACGTCTGGGGAATTTGCCTGAGCTGGGCTAGCCCAGAAGGGCTGGGACTGTAATTATCCCTTCACCTCTACAAACTCTGAGTCCTTGACCCGACAGCGACAGTTAGATTTTAAAAAAGAAGTAACAGAGGAGATTCATCGAATTGATCAGAGGATATCGGAAGCAAATAGGCAGAAAAAATGACAAATAAAGCATGGCAACCCATACTAGGAGAACGGGTACAGGAAAAGAAGTTCGAGCAAAAACCTGGTTTAAGACCAAAGTGGAAAAAACCTGTTCAAGTACATTCTGTTATTAACGAAAGAACAGTTCAAATACATATTAACCAGCCGAATGGCAAGCATATTCTTAAAACTGTCTCCATAGACAATCTCAAAAGATTTCCTGCGGGATACTGAAATGAAGGAACAAGACAAGGTGCCGTCGTACACTGTCTTTTGACAAGGTGCCACACAAAAGATTACTGCACAAGATAAAAAATCAAGGGATTGGAGGTAATATACTGGCATGGGTGGAAGATTGGCTATCTAACAGAAAACAGAGAGTGGGGATAAATGGTTCATTCTCGGGTTGGCAATCAGTGACTAGTGGTGTTCCGCAGGGGTCAGTGCTGGGACCCCAACGCTTTACAATCTATATTAACGATTTGGAGGAGGGGACCAAGTGCAACATATCCAAGTTTGCCGACGATACAAAGATGGGAGGGAAAGCAATGAGTGAGGAGGACATAAAAAACCTGCAAAAGGACATAGACAGGCTAAGTGAGTGGGCAGAATTTTGGCAGATGGAAAATAATGTTGGAAAGTGAGGTTACGCACTTTGGCAGAAAAAATCAAAGAGCAAGTAATTATCTAAATGGAAAGAAACTGCAAAGTGTTACAGTACAAAGGGATCTGGGGGTCCTGGTGCATGAAACACAGAAGGTTAGTGTTACGTCCGTGAATAATTGAGACACGGACAGCAGGAGTGAACAATATAAGTCTTTACTGGTGGAAGTCCATAGTGAAAACTAAAAATGCAGAGGCTCAATAGCGCCTTTTATACAGGGGTGGTCACTGCCGGTACTGCAGTCTGAGACCAGTTATTCTCTTAAAGGTACATACACAACAATTCCTCCCCTTTTAGATAAACAGTACATAACATTCATTTAACAACTAAATGATAACTAATTACAATTACAATTTTCTCTGTACTATATGCATCAACTGAAATAATCATTTATAAGTTCAGTCTTTGAGGAGGCTTCCTGATCCTGACTGGATAACGCCTTTCTCGAGTATCCTGTTCTTGCGACGGAGTTGATTCTGGCTCATTGTCATTGGTTGGTTCGTCAGTTTCCAATACCACTGCTTCTGAGGTAGACGCAATCTGTACTTCGGGTTGATGGTGCACCTGCTCGTGGTATGGGTTTGGCTTGTTCCTGTGACTCTAGAATCTGGTCAGCATGGCGTCTCACAATGCTCTCTCCAACGTCCACTGTGTACATTAGTGGTCCCTGCTGTGTGCATACTGTTCCTGGCTGCCATTTTTCTGTTCGGTAGTCGCGGGCCAAGACTGGTTGCCCTATCTTGAAGCTCCTGGTTGGCTTCTCATTTATGTGCTGGAATTGCTTATCCTCAACATCTCGTCTTATGTTTGGTTTGAGCAAATCCAGGCGACATCTTAGCCTTCAGTTGAAGAACATTATGGCTGGAGTTTGGTTGGTGACTGCATGTGTCGCATTCCGGTAAGCAAACAAGAAATTATCCATCTTGTGTTGTAGTGGTATATCTTCATTACACATTGCCTTGATAGCCTTCTTGAATGTTTGGACAAACCTCTCGGCCAATCCATTAGTGGCTGGATGATATGGGGCAGATGTGTAATGCTTAACACCATTGTTCTTTAAGAACCTCCGGAACTCTTCAGACACAAACTGTGGTCCATTGTCAGAGCAAATCTGTTCAGGCAGCCCATTCCTGGCGAATATGGTTCGTAAAACTGTGATAGATTTTCGTGGTGGTTGAGGACATTTTTATTACCTCTGGCCACTTTGAATGTGCATCCACCGCAATTAAAAACATCGAGTCCATGAAGGGACCAGCAAAATCAATGTGCACCCTTTGCCATGGAGATGAGGGCCACTCCCATGGATGCAGAGGAGCTTGTGGTGGGGCGTTTTGGACCTTCTGGCAGCCTGCACAGCTCTTGGTCATCTCTTCGATTTCTCTATCGATTCCCAGCCACCACACAAACGCTCTGGCTAAGCTCTTCATTTTTACCCCACCCAGATGACCCTCATGAAGCTCATTGAGCACTCTATCCGTCAACTTAGGTGGAATTACTACTCTGGATCCACACATCAAGGTTCCTCTGCACACTGACAGCTGTTCTCTTCTCGGCGAGAATGCTGGCAGCAGTGGTTCGCCATGTGCTGGCCATCCCTTCACCGTTAAATCATAGACCCGTGATAGTGTCGGGCCATTCCGTGTTCCCTTTTCTATGTTTGCATTCGTCAAAGGGAGACATTCGACTATGGTCGAGTGGAATAACTCCATTGGATCCACTGCAAGGTCTTCTTCTTCCACCGTCGGCAACGGTAGACGTGACAATCCATCAGCATTTCCATGCTGTTTAGTTCCTTTGTACTCGATGTCATATTGGTGTGCCCCTAGGAAAAGGGACCATCTCTGCAGCCATTGTGCTGTCATTATCAGTACGCCCTTCTGAGGGTTGAAAATGGAGACAAGAGGTTGATGATCGGTTAGTAGAGTAAATTTTTGACCGTGCAGGTAGTGATTGAACTTCTTCACCCCCCACACTAGGCTGAGGGCCTCTCTGTCAATCTGGGTGTAGTTACGCTCGGCAGAAGTTAACGAGCGTGACGCAAAAGCTATCGGCCTCTCTAAACCATCAAGGAATTTATGTGACAGTACCGCCCCAATGCCGTAGGGAGACGCATCACACGCCAGCCTAATTGGCACTGCTGGGTTGTAGTGAGCCAATACTTCCCTTGAAGTGATTAAGTCCTTACTCTACTGAAAAGCACGCTTACAATCATCGCTCCATTTCCATGCTACCCCCGTTCGTAGCAGGGCGTTCAGTGGGTGCAGAATTGTCGACAAATTCGGCAAAAACTTATGATAGTAATTCACCAATCCGAGGAATGACCTCAGTTGCGACACATTTTCAGGCGCTGGGGCCTTAACAACTGCTTCAATTTTGTCAGGGGACTTATGTAACCCCTCTTCATCAATCACGTGGCCACAATACGATATCTATTTCTTAAAAAATTCGCACTTGGGGCGGTTGGCTCGCAGCCCATGTTCCCGTAGTCTAGTGAGCACCTGTTCTAGGTTGTTAAGATGTTCACTTTCATCTTCACCTGTTACAAGGATGTCGTCCAAGTAACACTGAGTCCCCGGAATCCCTTGCAGGACTTGTTCCATCGCTCTTTGCCATATCGCTGGAGCCGATGCTACTCCGAATACCAATCAATGATACTGGTAAAGACCTTTGTGAGTGTTTATCGTGAGATACTTCCTAGAGGACTCCTCAACCTCCATCTGCAAATATGCTTGTGCTAGGTCAATTTTTGTAAAACGCTTCCCTCCAGACAGTGAGGCGAATATGTCTTCTATCCTTGGAAGAGGATATTGTACTGTGTGAAGGACCGGGTTCACCGTCACCTTGAAATCCCCACAGATGCGAATCTTCCTTGGCTCCCCGGACTTATTGTTTAACGTTTTCTTCATGACAGGAACGATGGGTGTCACCCACTCGCTCCAGTTGACCTTAGACAACACGCCCGCCTTCTCCAGATTCTCCAGCTCTGCCTCGACAGCTGGGCGAATTGCATATGGTACTGGCCTTGCTTTGAAAAACTTGGGAACTGCATTCTCTTCTATTTTTATCGAGGCGGTTACGCCTTTAAGCGTGCCCAGTTCTTGTTGAAATACCTCTTTGGCGTTAGCTAAGATTGTTGACAATCATCCAGGAGTGACGTCTTCATCTTTTTTACCATCCACCGTCATTGCATGAATGGAGTGCCAATCTAAGTTTATCTTCCTGATCCATTCCCGTCCCAATAATGGTGGTCCACCATTTGGCAGTATGTAGAGATACAATTTCCGTATTTTCTTGCCGTTGTATTCGACAGGCACCCTTATTTTTCCTCTGGGGTATACTTTTTGCCCCGTATACGTCGTCAAGACGATGGATGTCTCTCTCAAGGGTATGTGTGAAAATAGCCGCTCGTAGTCTCGTCGATTCATGACGATTAGCGCTGATCCTGTATCCAATTCCATTTTAACTTGGGACCCTGCTATCGTGAGGGTGACCCAAATGGTTCGGTGATCCTCTTTTACGATTACATTGTGAAGTTTGAGACAGCTTAGTCTCCTGTTCCCGGATTCACTATCGCTCATCTGGTCTTCGGAACTACTGTCCGTCATCTTTTGTACTTTCTTGTATGGTTCCTTAGTAGCCTTTTTGTTGTCGCTGGTCTTCTTCCCAGGCCTGCAAACTCGTGCAATGTGTCCCATCTTCCCGCATTGCCTGCATATTTTGTCTTTGGACCAGCAGTCCTTCTGGTCATGGTTAGTTCGGCCGCAGCGATAACATTTTGCAAATCCCCGTGTCATTTTGTGGGTGCCGTATTCCTGTGGTTTTTGTTGAATTTCTGCAGCTCCCCTGGCTGCTGCTTCATACGATACTGCCACGCTGACAGCCTTATCTAGCGTCAGCTCTTTCTCTGAGAGTAACTTCTTCTGTGTTCCTTCACTCAGGAGTCCACAGACAAATTTGTCCCGTAGGGTATCTGCCAGTCCTGCTCCGAACTGGCAGTGCTTTGATAGCTTGCGTAGTTCCGTAAGATACTCAGCATTGCTCTCATCTTTGTGCTGAGTTCTCCTGTGGAATTTAAACCTTTCTGCTATCAACAGCGGTGCAGGGTTTAAGTGTTCCTGTAGGACAGCAACAATTTCATTAAAACTCTTCGCCTTCGGTTTGGCTGGAGTAATCAGGTCCCGCAATAGGCCGTACTTTCTAGCGCCCATTAAGTTTAGCAATATCGATGCCTTTTTCCCCTCCGCTATTTCGTTTGCCTCGAAATATACCTCGACTCTTTCCACATACGTGGTCCAGTCCTCTATTGTATTATCAAAAGCAGTGATACAGCCAGTCTTCGGCATCTTGCAAATCTAAAATGGCGCCTCCCGCGCTTTGCCTTCTTCCCCGATTTAACAAAATGGCGCCTCCCGCGCTTTGCCTTCTTCCCCGCTGTTGTTAGCGCTGCTTTCCACGGTTTCTTGCGTGTTTAATATTGATTTTTTTTTCTTTCATTATTTTCCCGTCATGGAGCGGACCCTCTGGGACACTTCCCTCCCTCTTCTTAGGTCCGAACGCTGCCCGGCTCCGAAGCACCGGCCGCGCCCTGTGTGCTCCACCCTCTCTCTCTCTCTTTGCTTCCCGACTCGCTGCCCGGCCCCGTTGAAAAGCCACCCGATCGAGCTTCAGCCCGCCGCAGCCCAGGAAGGATCAGTGCACTACCTGCCACCAGCCCGATTAGCTGGGAAACCACAGACCGAAGAACCAAGCCTGGCTCTGGACAGTCTCTCCTGCAAGTTTCCAATCCGACGATTTGGAGGGCGGTTGCCCACGGTCGACGCCCGTTTCTCGAGTTTCTTTGGATTTTATTTATTTTTATTTTTTTTTCTTTCTTCTGGCTTCGACCTTCAATAACGTCGTCTGAGGTGCTGCCGAGTTGCAGGTAAGTTCGTTTCTTACTCGTCGCCAGTGTTACGTCCATGAATAATTGAGACACGGACAGCAGGAGTGAACAATGTAAGTCTTTACTGGTGGAAGTTCATAGTGAAAACTAAAAACGCAGAGGCTCAATAGCGCCTTTTATACAGGGGTGGTCACTGCCGGTACTGCAGTCTGAGACCAGTTATTCTCTTAAAGGTACATACACAACAGTTAGTATGCAGGTACAGCAGGTGATCAGGAAGGCCAATGGAATCTTGGCTTTTATTGCAAGGGGGATGGAGTATAAAAGCAGGGAAGTCTTGCTTCAGTTATACAGGGTACTGGTGAGGCCACACTTGGAATACTGCGTACAGTTTTGGTTTCCATATTTAAGAAAATATATACTTGCTCTCGAGGCAATTCAGAGAAGGTTCACTCGGTTGATTCCGGAGATGAGGGGGTTGACTTATGAGGAAAGGTTGCGTAGGTTGGGCCTCTACTCATTGGAATTCAGATGAATGAGAGGCGATCTTATCGAAGCATATAAGATTGTGAGGGGGCTTGATCGGGTGGATGCGGGGAGGATGTTTCCACTGATGGGTGAGACTAGAACTAGGGGCATAATCTTAGAATAAGGGGCTGCCGTTTCAAAACTGAGATGAGGAGCAACTTCTTCACTCAGAGGGTAGTAAATATATGGAATTTGCTACCTCAGAGAGCTGTGGAAGCTGCAACATTAAATAAATTTAAAACGGAGATAGACAGTTTCCTAGCTGATAAGGGAATTAGGGGTTACGGGGAGCGGGCAGGGAAGTGGACGTGAGTCTAGGTTCGGATCAGCCATGATCCTATTGAATGGCGGAGCAGGCCCGAGGGGCCGTATGGCCTACTCCTGCTCCTACTTCTTATGTTCTTATGTTCTTATGTTCTTTCAAGACCCAGCTTGGAGCATGACACAGGAAATGGATGCGATTGAATTACTGACGACGGTCAGTCAGATGGTGTCGCCGGCTCCTCCACACGTTGCTTGGCAATGCATCAGGAATTGGATTCGCGAGAAGCAACAACCGAAACAAGGAAAGATCAACGAGTTACTTCAACAAAGGAAGAAGACACAGCGGATGAAGAAGGCATCAATTGAGTGCCTGGCAATGCCTTTACAAAAACGCGCATGTGTACACAAGGCGGATCGAAGGAACAGCGTGTTCAGCTTCAACTAATTTCAAATGATGTCTCTTCGACTCATATGAATAACTTACCTTTACAGAACGTACATCTGCAGATTGGACATTCTAAGTACATGTTGTTTCGCTAATTGCATGACTCTGTACTTATCATCCTTTTAAATTGTGTTCAATTTAAAATAAGGCAAAACATTGTCCTAGGATGACTTGAAAGGAATTTTCATGTAGCACATGATTGTGAATCTTGTGAAATTAATATGCTATTCTAACCTTATTAGTATCATTGAACAAACTCTGCCCTGATGTTTTGAATTCATTTTTTGGTCAAGAGGGGGGTTTAAAGGAATGAGCCATACCTATTCAGAAAAATACACCTTCCTATGAACGGAATATTGACTTTATTAAAACATGAAAACTGGGTTTAAAAATCTAAATGCCTCAATGACACAAGCTGTAAACAGAATACAGGCTTTTGAGATAAGATGAGCTGTTAACACAAAGCTGTAAACACCATACAAGCTTTTGAGATAAAATCAGTTGTTGACACTGAAACAATGGTTTTATTGAAGCAAACCATTGGAGCTTCCAGAAAGTCTGAGCTTTGGGAAGAACACAATACTATAACCCAGTTAAATTGTTTTAAACAAACACTTTGTAAACAGGCACATGAAAGAGCACAATGGTATAATGTTAAGGTGTCATAAAACAACACTTCGGGAAACAGAAACACAGAACATTAAAGAACCATATGCCTTCATAAATATGACATCAAATGAAAGACAGGAGACATAAGTCTGTACAAACAATTGAGGTAGCTGGGAAAACAATTAAGTACTCGGTTGAAGTGTTTTTAATTTACATGTAAAAAGATACAAACAGAAGACTTTGTAGATATGACATCAATAGATGCACCAAGCAATCACATGGTTTTTGTATTGAACTTGGAACACCTAGGAGACATGGAGTCTGCTTACAACCAGCTAAAGTGATTTAAGAATTGAATAGAAGCCCTTCGTAAAAATGGCATCAAATAAAAAACTACTGTCACAATGTTTTAATGATAAGTTTTGAACACCTACACAACAGGCAGAATTCTGCAAGCTAACAGCTGAATTGACAGTAAGAATAGAAAGAAGAAACAGAAAGATGACTGGAGATAATTAGCTTACATCAGCAGAAAACTGCAAAGGATATACCACTGAAAAAAGGGTATAAAATATAGAACTTTCAAATAGGAAGACAGAAGTTGCTGGAAGGGGCAAGCGATTCTTAGCTTCAGAGAACCACTCTGTAAGCCGACAACTTTTTGAGTCTCAGGTATTCAAGGTATTTGATTTTGGTGGATATCCTGGATTAAGAATAAGAAGTGGAAATGTAAAAATGTTATGAAGTTAAGATTTGAGAATAAGGATCTCTGAGAATAAGAATTGTAAGCCATTTGTATTTTGAACTGTTAATGTTGTGACTGAATCACCAGTTGTTAACTACATGTCGGTTCTTTAATAAATCTATATTTTTAGAATTGTCTCACAGAGTACTTCTGTATCAAACTCGCAAACTCAATCTCTGTACACTCTTTGGTGAGGAGTTGTAGAATTCTGGGGGAGTTTTCCGGACCCTCATAATATCCGGAAGGTTACAGTCTAGTTAAACTTATTAAAAGTGCTATCTGGAGGACGGTAACATCTTCAAGTCATTCCTTTCCTTTAGGGAGAGATAGTCTGGACCTTTAGACCCAATTAAGTGTCTTATAGGATTCGGCTATCTCTAACTTTAGTTGAAGGTGAACATCTGGGGAATACGCCTGATCTGGTGTAGCCCGAAAAGGGCTAGGACTAGTAATTATCCCTTCAGTATAAAAAGTCAGATTCCTCCATGTTTCAATGTGACTGTCCATCAAATATAGTTTGACATCCTGACTTAATTACTGAATTGTCTTTGGTAGGCTTCAGTAGTGCTACTGAAAAAAGCAACTAAAACTAGACTGTATTTTATTCAAATCAAGGCTCACGTTGATTCCCAGGCTATTCTTTACATCATGAATTTAAATTAGCCCTGCCCACAACAACACAAACTGTCCACCTTCCTTTCTGTACAGCAAAAATCTCAAAGAGCATCAGAGTCTCTGGGTTTTGAAAAATTCCAAATGACCAAGACTTTTTGTGTTTTTAATTGAAAATCCATTTAGCACAATTCACTTTCATCTTCTACATTCTCACCTTTCTTGAATTATTATTATTTGCCTAATACCACTGCATCATAGTGGACATTAAAGCTAGTTGTGAGAGAGATAAACAGAAATCAAATGTTGAAAATACACAGCGAATTCATCAACATCTGAAAAGGGAGCTTAATTGTTAATGTCCGCTTGTATCAGGCTCGCATTTCTAGCCAAGAAGTGTTCTGGCAGAACGACTACATAGTGTTAATGTATCTGTTGTTGTGGTTTTAACGCAGCAGTTTATTTGATACAATCGGAGGTAAAATCAGACCGAGCCTTTGCTAGAGCAATCCAAGACTATTCCCATTGCCCTGCTCTCTCCCAACAGCTGTGCAACTTCCTCTGCTTCAAATATTTATCCAGTTTTTCTTTAAAAGAAACAACGATCTCAGCCTCACTCTCTCCCTGACACAAAGCATTCCATACTCCAACTACCCTCCATTTTTTCAACCTCATTTATCACTACGGACTATCTTTTTGAAAAAAAGGGTTAATTCTGCTAATTATATCTATTTATTTGCACAGTTTTTAAATGATTGACACCCCTTTAAAGGGTATGTACCCATTCTTATGTTCATTAATAAATAGACATTCTTATTATGAACACAGCTAGCTTTTGCTAGTTACTTTATTGAGTCCATGTGGACTAGGCACAGTATCTGTGGAGGCTTCCATCTTGACTGCTGCCTTGTGGGTAGCCTAGTGCCTCATGGGTAATGTAGTCTTAATATACATACAGCTGGGTAGTGTAGTCTTATATACATACAGCTATATACAGCTCTATGGCTCCATCTAGTGTCCACTATAGAATGACATGTTATTGATCATTACATCCCCCTTTCTTTGAGGTTTAACAAAATCAATATCAATCAACTTTCAAGAAAACAATAAAGATAATATCAGTAACACTTTTGTTAGTGCTCTATAAACATAAACATTTTCAAAACAGTCAACACATTTTCAAAGCTTTACATTGTACTCAAAGATTAAGTCTATCAGGCTCTTTTACTTCACGTGTGGATCTTCTCAACACAGGTAAGTCTGATGTGTCTTCATGAGATTGTTCTGGCGGTGAATGACAAGATGCAGTTGCGGCATTGTCATCAATCTGGTCTTGAATAGTCTTTTGTGTTTTTAGGAGGGAACGGTGATTCCTCCTGAGAATCTGTCCTTCCTCAGTTCTAACAGTGTATGACCTTGGTCCTACTTCCTCAAGAACTGTAGCTTTCCTGTTCCATGCATCTGGATCCTCAATCCTGACAACATCATCCCTTGTCAATGGTTTTAGAGTTTTGGATGACTTGTCATAGTATGATTTCTGTTTCAGCTTTAACAGTTGAAGTCTCTGTCTCAGTTCCTCACTTTGCTGTTCTTTTGCACAGTAGGGTAGCGTGGTGTGCAACTTGCGACCCATTAGTAGTTCAGCAGGTGAAGAACCACAGTCTATAGGTAAGGCTCGGTAGCTCAGCAGGGCGAGATAAGGGTCAGACTTGCTTTCTGTCGCTTTCTTCAGTAGCTACTTGAGAACTTGAACACCTTTCTCTGCCTTACCATTTGACTGAGCATACAAAGGACTGGATGTGATGTGCTGAAAGTCATAATGTGCTGCAAACTGTTGCCACTCCTTACAGTTGAAGCACGGACCATTGTCGCTAATGGCAATCCTGGGAATTCCATGTCTGGCGAAGATGGATTTCACATGCATTATGACACTGCTTGCTGTGGTGCTTGAGAGCAGCGCCATCTCAGGATAGTTAGAATAGTAGTCAATCACTATTAGATAGTCTACCATTTAAATGAAAAAGGTCCATACCAACCTTTTGCCATGCTGCTGTTGGTATGTCAGCTACTATCATTGGTTCCTTTGCTTGTTTGTTTTGGTGTTTCTGACATGTCTCACATTTGCCTATCATGTTCTCAAATGTCCTTATTTATGCCAGGCCAATAAACAGTGTCTCTTGCCCACCTTTTGCATTTTTCAATTCCGAGTTGTCCCTCATGAATCCTTTTGAGCATGTCTTGACGAAGAGCCTGTGGAATGACTATCCTGTTCTGTCTTAGTAATAGTCCACTTGCGACACTCAATTCTGACCTTATGTGAAAATATTTTGGACAGGAACCTTTTGGCCAACCATGATGAATGTTCTCTATTACTGTTTGTAATACTGTATCTTTTACTGTTTCTTCTGCTATTTGCTTTGATTTTGTGTCTGACACGGGCAGCGCAGCAGTGACCATGCTCACATGAACATCCACGTCTTCTTCAGTAGAGCTCACATGACTCATTGTGGGTGCTCGGGATAGTGCATCTGTTAACACTATGTATTTGCCTGGTGTGTAGATCAGTTCAAAGTCATATCTTTGCAGCTTCATCATGAGTCGTTGAATCCTTGGAGACATCTCATTCAGGTTTCTTTTTATGATGGCAACCAGAGGGCTGTGGTCTGTCTCAACTGTGAAGGTGGGAAGTCCATATATGTAGCCATGAAACATTTCTAGTCCAACTACCAAGCCTAGACATTCCTTTTCAATCTGGGCATATCGACACTCAGTATCAGTCATAGACCTGGAGGCATAGGCAACAGGCTTCCAATCTTCACCCTCTGCTTGTAGCAAGACCGCACCTAGGCCATCTTTTGATGCATCCGTTGACACTTTGATTCTTTTTGTTGGGTCAAAGAAGGTGAGTACAGGTGTGGTTGTCAGCACTGTTTTGAGGTTTATCCACTCTTGTTCATGTCTTTCTGTCCATGCGAACTCATTTGTTTTATGTAGCAGGTCTCGCAGGCAGGCTGTCTTGGCTGATAAGTTAGGAATAAACTTTCCAATGAAGTTTATCATCCCCATGATGTGTAGCACTCCTTTTTTGTCAGTGGGTTGGGGCATTTTGAGTATGGCGTTTACTTTTTCCATATCTGGCTCTATTCCTTTACCAGATAGATTATCTCCTAGGAAAGTGACTTCCTGGATGCCAAACTGACACTTGGCTTTGTTGAGCTTCAGTCCATTCCGGCGTATGCTCTGTAGCACTTTAGTCAGTCTCTCATTGTGTTCTTTCAGTGTGGAGTCCCAGATGATGATGTCATCAACATAGACCCGAACTCCTTCCAGGCCTTCAATTATGTGTTCCATCGCTCTATGAAAGATTTCAGATGCAGATATTATCCCGAAAGGCATTCTGAGGAAACAATACCTGCCAAATGGTGTGTTGATGGTACAGTATTTGGAGCTCTCTTCATCCAGTTTTAGTTGCCAAAATCCTTGTGAGGCATCGAGCTTTGTAAAGTATCTGGCACCTGACATTTCACTGGTGATTTCTTCTCGCTTGGGAATCTGGTAGTGTTCACGTTTTATGTTTGCATTTAAGTCCTTTGGATCCATGCATATTCTTAGATCATTGTTCTTTTTCTTTACACATACCATGGAGTTAACCCAGTCTGTTGGCTCTTCGACTTTCCTGATGACTCCTAGTGTGGTCATTCTGTCCAGTTCATTCTTGAGCCGGTCACGCAGGGGTGCTGGAACTCTTCGTGGAGCATGTACCACTGGCTGAGCATCCTGCTTTAGCTGGATCTTGTAAGTGAATGGTAGAACTCCAAATCCTTTGAACACATCCTGGAAATTATTCACTACAGAATCCACCGAGTCATCTGGTCTGCTTATGGCACAGTTTATATGGTAGACTCTCTTGACCAGTTCTAAGTCCTCACAAGCTTTGTCATCCAGTAGTGAATCAAGTCTTTCAGCCACAACAGAAAACATGAGATGATGCACTTTGTCTTTGACTGTCACTTTAAGTCTGCATACACCTAAGCTATCTATTTTCTGTCCATTATAGTCCTTCAGTAGTACTGACTTTTTCTGTATTTTGGGCTTTTCTTTCATATTGTTAATGTCACTCATACTGATTAAGTTTGCTTTTGCCCCAGTGTCTAGTTTCAAGGTAACTAATGCTCCATTTACCTGCAGTGGGATCATCCATTTGTCCTCTTTTACTGCATTAACTTTATGTTCAGCATTGTCCATTTCTGAGGGCTGCACATTTTCTGTATCCTTTTTGATATTGTCACATGACACCATTCCTACAAAAAATGTCTCACTTAAATCAGTGTCCTCAATTACATTAACTCGTTGCCCTTTCTTAGTTTGTACTTTTGAAAAGCATTGTTTGGCAAAGTGATTCTTTCCATTACACTTTGTGCACATTTTTCCAAACGCTGGGCATTGCCTTAACTGATGTTTGTAACCACAGCGTTTACAATTAAAAATGTCACCCTCCGATTGCTTTTCATTTCTGTTCTGCCCATGTTTCTTCCCCTTATAGGACACAGCACCAACAGCAGCATTATCACTCATTACAATCGCATCATTATTGATTTCACTGAAAGTCTTCGCGTGCTTTTGAGCTAGCTCGCTGGCTTGGCATATTTTCACTGCATTTTCCAAATTTAGTTCGGTTTCTCTCAACAGACGCTCCCTGACTTTTTTATCATGAATACCAAACACAATCTGGTCACGAATCATGGATGATTTCAGCTCAGAGAAATTACATGTCTGTGCTTTCAGTTTCAGATCAGTTATAAAGCTATCAAAAGTCTCATTTTGTTGCTGTGTCCGAGAACGGAAGATGTATCTTTCATATGTCTCATTCTTTTTGGGACAGCAATGTGCATCAAATTTTTTTAGCACATCTTCTAATTTTTCTCTGTTCTCATCTGGATTAAATACAAATGTATTAAATACCTCTATCGCCTGTGGGCCAGCAACCGTAAGCAGCAATGCTATCTTCCTTGCGTCTGGCTTCGTGCCGAATCCGATGGCTGCAATGTAGAGTTCGAATTGTTGTTTAAAAGTCTGCCAATTGTAGTCGATTTTTACTGTGAGTTTCAAACGCTCTAGTGGCTTCAAATTCTCCATGTCGCTTTTCACAATTTTCAGCAGATCTTCACCACCCTGGTACCATCTTATGTTCATTAATAAATAGACATTCTTATTATGAACACAGCTAGATTTTGCTAGTTACTTTATTGAGCCCATGTGGACTAGGTACAGTATCTGTGGAGGCTTCCATCTTGACTGCTGCCTTGTGGGTAGCCTAGTGCCTCATGGGTAATATAGTCTTAATATATATACAGCTGGGTAGTGTAGTCTTATATACAGCTCTACACAGCTCTACGGCTCCACCTAGTGTCCACTATAGAATGACATGTTATTGATCATTACACCCATTATATCACTATCAGAAACCCCTTTAAAGAAAGAAGAAGAAGAAGCAGAAATAAAGACTCGCATTGCTATCACGGCTGTCACGACCCAGGGCATCCCAAAACGATATACGGCCGATTAATTACTTTTGAAGTGTAGTCTCTGTTGTAATGTAGGAAAGCCAGAGTATACTGTGTCCCTTATACAGACGGAGTGTCTCCCACAGAGTGCCTTATAAAGATGGAGGGCGTAGTGATGTAAAAAGACTACTGAGCACTTGGTTTGAGTGTAAAACAAGGCTTTAATCAACTGTTTCAAAACCATGAGATTTCTAGTTACAATCACTAGTTCCTGGTTACAGAAACACCCTGAGCAAGCTGGGCCCACGCCCGAGTATTGATACTCCTTGGACGGCGCCACCAGCTGGCCGCCCGGTGTTACTTCATGAGTTATTTCTTCATGAATGATGAGATTCATGACACATAGTTTTAACCTATCCTGCCTGGCGGGAAGCTGACTTGATCAGATTGGCCCATCGTTTTATACCTCAGCCGATTTTACACCCTATTGACTGCAATGGAGAGTAAAATCAGGCAGATGTGCAGATCAGGCAGGCGACCTGCACCAGCCACTTTTCCACCATAGCTTAGATTAAAATTAGCCCTGGAGTGTCACAATGATAAGGTGGATGAATTGGCTGCGCAAATAGAGGTAAATGGATATGATTTGGTTGGGATTACGGAAACGTGGCTCAAGGATGGCCAAGACTGAGAACTCAACATCCAGGGGTATTCGATATTCAGGAAAGATTGGCAAAAAGGAAAGGGTGGTGGGGTAGCATTACTGGTTAAAGAAGGGATTAATACAATTGTAATGAAGGATATTAGCTCTGATGACGTGGAATCTGTATGGGTAGAACTGAGAAATACTAAGGGGAAAAAAACATTAGTGGGAGTGGTATATAGACCTCCAAACAGTAAGGCGGAGGTTGGGGATGGCAGTAAAATGGAAATTAAAGAAGCGTGCAATAAGGGCATAGCAGTCATCATGGGTGACTTTAATCTACATATAGATTGGGCCAACCAAATTAGTAACAATACTGTGGAGGAGGAATTCCTGGAGTGTTTACGGGATGGTTTCCTGGACCAATATGTCGAGGAACCAACCAGAGATCAGGCCATCTTAGACTGGGTATTATGTAACGAGAAAGGATTAATTAGCAATCTTGTTGTACGAGGCCCCTTGGGTCGGAGCGATCATAATATGATCGAATTCTTCATTAAGATGGACAATGAAGCAGTTGACTCAGAGACAAGGGTCCTCAATTTAAATAAAGGAAACTACGATGGTCTGAGGAGCGAGTTGGGTAGGATTGATTGGGGAATGGCAATCAAAGGGTTGACAGTGGATAGGCAATGGCAAACATTCAAAGACCGAATGGATGAGCTACAGAATTTGTTCATCCCAGTTTGGCATAAAAATAAAACAAAAAAGGTGAATCAACCGTGGCTAACAAGGGAAATTAGGGATAGCATAAGATCCAAGGAGAGGACATATAAATTGGCTAGAAAAAGCAATAATCCTGAGGATTGGGAGCAGTTTAGGAGTCAACAAAGGAGGACAAAGGGATTAATTAAGAAAGGGAAAATAGAATATGAGAGTAAGCTACCAGGGAACATAAAAACTGACTGTAAAAGCTTTTATGGATATGTGAAGAGAAAAAGATTGGCGAAGTCAAGCGTAGGTCCCTTACAGTCAGAATCAGGGGAATTTATAATGGGAAACAAGGAAATGGCAGACCAACTAAATACATACTTTGGTTCTGCCTTCACAAAGGAGGACACAAATAACCTCCCAGAGATGTCGGGGAACATAGGGTCTGATGAAAGGGAGGAACTGAAAGAAATCAGTATTTGTAGGGAAATGGTGTTAGGAAAATTGATGGGACTGAAGGCCGATAAATCCCCAGGGCCTGATGGTCTACATCCCAGGGTACTTAAGGAAGTGGCCCTAGAAATAGTAGATGCATTGCTGGTCATCTTCCAGACTCGATAGACTCTGGAACGGTACCCATGGATTGGAGGGTAGCTAATGTTACCCCACTATTCAAAAAAGGTGGTAGAGAAAAAGCGGGGAATTATAGACCGGTAAGCCTGACATCGGTAGTGGGGAAAATGCTGGAGTCTATTATAAAAGATGTAATAGCAGAGCACTTGGAAAGCAGTGACTGGATCGGACAAAGTCAACATGGATTTACAAAAGGTAAATCATGTTTGACTAATCTACTGGAATTTTTTGAGGATGTAACTGGTAAAATAGATAAGGGAGAACCAGTGGATGTGGTGTATTTGGACTTTCAGAAGGCTTTTGATAAGGTCCCACATAAGAGATTAGCGTGCAAAATTAAGGCACATGGGATTGGGGGCAAGGTATTGACTTGGATAGAGAACTGGTTGGTGGACAGAAAGCAAAGAGTTGGAATAAATGGGTCGTTTTCCGAGTGGCAGGCAGTGACTAGTGGGGTACCGCATGGATCGGTCCTAGGACCCCAGCTGTTCACAATATATATTAATGATCTGGACGAGGGAATTGGATGTAATATCTCCAAATTTGCAGATGACACAAAGCTGGGTGGGAGGGTAAGCTGTGAGGAGGATGTCGTGAAACTCCAGTACGATTTGGACAGGTTGGGTGATTGGGCAGAAACATGGCAAATGCACTATAATGTGGATAAATGTGAGGTTATCCACTTTGGTGGCAAAAACAGGAAGGCAGATTATTATTTGAATGGCAATAGATTGGGAGAAGGGGAAGTGCAAAGAGACCTGGGTGTTATTGTGCACCAGTCGCTGAAGGTAAGCATGCAGGTGCAGCAGGCGGTTAAGAAGGCAAATGGTATGTTGGCCTTCGTAGCAAGAGGGTTCGAGTACAGGAACAAGGATGTCTTGCTACAGTTGTACAGGGCCTTGGTGAGACCGCACCTTGAGTATTGTGTGCAGTTTTGGTCACCTTACCTGAGGAAGGACGTTCTTGACATGGGGGGAGTGCAGCGAAGATTCACCAGGCTGATACCTGGGATGGCAGGAATGACGTATGAGGAGAGATTGTGTCGATTGGGCTTATACTCACTGGAGTTTAGAAGATTGAGAGGGGATCTCATCGAAACCTATAAAATTCTGTCAGGTCTGGACAGACTAGATGCAGGAAGGATGTTTCGGATGGCCGGGGAGTCCAGAACCAGGGGTCATAGTCTAAGGATAAGGGGTAAGCCATTTAGGACTGAAATGAGGAGGAACTTCTTCACCCAGAGAGTGGTGAACCTGTGGAATTCTCTGCCACAGAGGGCGGTGGAGGCCAGTTCATTAAATATATTCAAGAAAGAGTTGGATATATTTCTTGAGGCTAAAGGGATCAAGGGATATGGGGAGAAGGCAGGGACAGGGTACTGAATTTGAATGATCAGCCATGATCTCATTGAATGGCGGAGCAGGCTCGAAGGGCCGAATGGCCTACTCCTGCTCCTATCTTCTATGTTTCTATGTTTCTATCTTTTTAAAAAGTGAGTGCAATCGTCATCAGCATCACTTTAAAGAAAGAGTATGGCTGCCAGTGACCCTTTAAAAAGAGTCTAGCTTACAAATTCTGAAATGCCACCGGAGAGGCAGCAGGATGGAACCTTTACCCACTGTCCTGCTCTCTCCATGACCCTGTCCCAACTCCCAGGGTGGGCGATTGAGAGGCTACTTGGGCCCAAGATAAATAGGTACTTTATTTTTTTCTCTTCACCTTCCTCTGAATTGCAGGCCCCTATAGCGATGACAATTGGTTCTCCGGGATTGATTGCATTTTGCCTTTCAGACCCGCTCTCAGCAGATGTAGGTTCCACTGGGTCTACTGGAGGGAAGAGCCCCAGACCTTGAGCTCATCCAAAATTCTGCTGCCCGCACCCTAACTCGCTCCAAGTCCCGTTCAACCATTACCCCTGTGCTCCTTGACCTACATTGGCTGCCGGTCCGGCAACACTTCAATTTTAAAATTCTCATCCTTGTTTTCAAATCCCTCCATGGCCTCACCTCTCCCTATCTCTGTAACCTCCTCCAGCCCTACAACCCTCCGAGGACTCTGTGCTCCTCCAATTCTGCCCTCTTGAGCATCCCTGATTTTAATCGCTGCACCATTGTCGGCCGTCCCCTCAGCTGCCTAGAACCTAAGCTCTGGAATTCCCTGCCTAATCCTCTCCGCCTCGCTACCTCTCTTTCCTCCTTTAAGACGCTCCTTAAAACCTACCTCTTTGACCAAGTTTAAGGTCACCTGCCCTAATATCTCCTTATGAGGCTTCTGTGAAGCACCTTGGGATGGTTTGCTACATTAAAGACGCTATAGAAATGCAGGTTGTTGCTGGGGCGAATCCTGGAATCGCCACAAAATATCTCCAGGAATGCCCCCAGAGCACTTGCCACAATGTAAGTGGGGTGAGCCCCGCTCCTCCTCCATCATTACTTACAGGGTATTTTTAAATAGGGCAGAAACCTGGAAGATGCGAGTACTGGTTTTCTGACCACCTCTTCCCACCTGCCCCCACTGCCGCCACCGCCCCCTCCCGCCCCCGCCCGCTTCCACCCACCCCCACCCGCCTCCACCCGCCCCCGCCCCCGCCCCCACCCCCACCCGCCCCACCCGCCCGCACCACCCCCACCTGCCCTCACCCGCCTCCATCTGTCATAGTAAGCACTAAAAGTAATTTCTGTGTTTATGTGAAAGAGAATGATATTTCCCTGAATTGGTATATAATCCTAAAATGTTATAAAGGGAGGTACCTTTGTACTTATCAGTGGCCCATATTTTCCGATCCCTATGGGTGTGTACGAGCTGTGTACACACCCATAGGGACCTCGCAAGTGCCGGTTTCAGGCCTGCCCTGGAGAAGGGCCTCTGTGCGGGGGAGAGTTCCGCTTTCTGCAGAACCTCTGTCCGCTGAAATCCCTTAAAAATTTTAGCCTGGTAAGGACTACTTTTACCAGCATAAGTGTTTAAAAAGTAAAAAAATATTTTTTTCACTCATTTATAATGTAAAAATACTTTTAAAAACAGTGGGCCATAAATTCGGGTCGGAGGCTTCCCTGATTTAAAAAATATATATATTTAATGTTTTGATGTGTTTTTGGAGTGATCTCCATTCATACTTTTGACAGGTCTACCTGTCAAAAGTATGAAGGGAGATTCCCTTCTCCCATTGGCTCCCTATGGCACACGTGATCCCAGCGACACTTGCGAACCGCCTGCGCCCCTGGGATACGTGGGCCTCTGTGCATTTCGTCGTGGAGAGGCTCAGGAGCGGAAATGGCCGGACCTCGGGAGCCCTCAGGTAAGGACGTAGTTTTTACCAGATCAGAGGCCTCTGCATGCAGGAAGCCTCCAATCGGAAAATACGGGCCAATATCTGACTCTTGTTACTGCTGTGGTTTATGTTTCTGAACAGCTGTTTAGATACTGAAAGTTGGTATTTTTTGTAAACTCCTCCTGTTGTGATGCCATGATGTTGTCTTCCAGTAACATAACCTAAGGAAGGAAATACTTGCCTTAGAGGGAGTGCAACAAAGGTTCACTAGACTGATTCCTGGGATGAGGTGATTGTCATATGAGGAGAGAATGAGTAGACTAGGTCTATATTCCTTAGAGTTTAGAAGAATGAGAGGTGATCTCATTGAAACGTATAAAATTCTTAAGGGGCTTGATAGGTTAGATGCTGGGAGGATGTTTCCCCTGGCTGGGGAGTCTAGAACTAGGGGTCACAGACTTAGAATAAGGGGTCGGCCACTTAGGACTGAGATGAGGAGAAATTTCTTCACTCAAAGGCTTGTGAATCTTTGGAGTTCTCTACCCCAGAGTGCTGTGGATGCTCAGTCGTTGAGTATATTCAACACAGAGATCAATAGATTTTTGGATACTAAGGGAATCAAGGGATATGGGGATAGTGCAGGAAGGTGGAGTTCACAGAATCACAGAATCACAGAAATCCCACAGTGCAGATAGAGGCCATTTCGGCCCATCGAGCCTGCACCGACACATATCCCACCCGATCCCCGTAACCCCTACACCAACACATATCCCACCCTATCCCCGTAACCCCACGTATTTAATCCCACTAACACTAAGGGTCAATTTATCATAGCCAATCAACCTAACCTGCACATCTTTGGACTATGGGAGGAAACCGGAGCACCCGGAGGAAACCCACGCAAACACGGGGAGAATGTGCAAACTCCACACAGACAGTCGCCCGAGGCCGGATTCGAACCCGGGTCCCTGGCGCTGTGAGGCAACAGTGCTAACCACTATGCCACCGTGCTGCCCTAAGTTGAGGTAGAAGATCAGCTCTGATTTTATTGAATGGTAGAACAGGCTCGAAGGGCCAAATGGCCTACTCCTACTCCTATTTCTTATGTTCTTATGAATGGATAGTGCTGCTCTTAGCCTATTTTCCCCAGTCACTGGAACAAGGTTCTATGTCGCAGCATTCCAATTCTGCATAAACATCTGTTACCATCCTTTCTCCAGTCAACAATGCTAAGAAAAAAATTTAAAATGTGATTGGGACACAACAATAAATATACAGAGAAACTCCCTTTGCAACATTTGATATGTAACAGTTCAATCGAAGATATTTTCCATTTAAGGAAGTGAGTAGCTGACTAAAAAAGCAGAACGTTTTCTTTAGCAAATAGCATAGATGTCAGGGTAAACATTCATTAGAAGGCATACTCATTGAAAATGAAAGCTGAGGTACAAGCACAAGGTACAAAAGGTAACAGGGGGATACATAAAGTATTTAGTAGGCAGCTGTTGTCAACATTGTTGGCAGCACCATTTTGTATATTAGTGATTAGTGCTGAGAATGTGCTGGGATACTGAGGTTCATTTGGCATATTTTATTTTCATAAAAATCATAGCATTTGCAGCTCAAGAAGAGGCCTTTTGGTCCATCATGCCAGCGCTAGTTACTCAACTGGAGCTATCTATTCCAGTCTCATTTCTGTGCCTTGAGTTGCAGGAGGCATGCCCCTTTTAACCAGAATTCATTGTGAAGGGTTAGTTGTATAACTGTTACCTTTAGAGGGTGAAGACTGTGCTAGCACCCAGGGTGTCCAAGGAAGAAAAGGGAGGGTAGTCGATGTGTTACCTTGCCTGCCCTGGTCTAGTCATTGAAATTCTTGTGGCACTTGGTTTCAGAACTGGAGGTGAAAGTGCCGGTGCCACCTCCCGCCAGGTGGCACAGATGATATTTCTGGCAGGTTTCTTGCCACAGACACCCATCAATATGTGTCTCCTGATCCCAGCTTCATCGAGGAGGGCTTGCAGGTCAGACACCATGCAACCGTGGCATCACCTCTTCCTGTGTGCCATGCCCTGGTGCCTTGTTTGCCTGTGTGTGCCAGTTGCTCCTATGGTAGACTTTCTTGACCAGTGGTACAAAAACATTCATGAGATATTCACGCTATCTGACAGCCAAGTGCGTGAGCGGAGCACCGTTCCTTACTTACCTGCCGCTCCCTGAGGCTGCTGCTGCAATCTCAGCCAGAACTGGCTTTTGGCAAGGCTGTACTCTAATTTCCATGCACCGTGACAGATTACTCCCATTTTACACGGGATTTATACCAATCACTAATCCAATGGATAGGCAAATGAGCTGATCCAGGGAATGCTCATGTCAATACCTCTCCAGACCATCAGCTGTCACAAGTGTTTTTTTTCCACTGGCATTAAAGCCATGTAGCTCACCGTGTGGACATTCTTCCTCCTCCCACACTTCTTATTCTTATTCTGTTAATGTAAATGTTAGTGTGACAGTGGTTAAACTGGAAAGAAATAAACATCTTTTGAATAAAACAGCCAAGTCTAACGAGCCATACACTTGCAAATGGTATAAATTTTAATATATAAACACCTCAGAAATGTGCAATATCTGAATATGTATAAAACCAGTTGAAAATGTCAAATAACTGCAACAACCTTAGAAAAAGTCTCCTTTTATGGTCAGTTGTTAAATTAGTATTTGTTTTTAGAAAAACACAAAATGGTTGGGCTAAAGCCAGACTATGGTCCATGAAGCGCTGCACATAGTTCTGAATCAAGGTGATGGCATAACTTGGTTACTTTTGCCAGGAATTTCTTCGGAGCAGTTGCCGCCAGATCCAGTAATCTACACTTAACCCTGTTTATGTGTGTAAAGGGGGCTTCCGAATGAATCTCTGTAACGTTGCAGCGGGAGCGGCTGCGAGGAAATTCCTGGCCTATCTCTCACCTGGCATTTATCCCACAGTGCTGAAAAGGACCAGGGAGGAGATTTGGAGGAACTACAATCATTATAAGGGTGTTAATGCGCAGTGGGATGGTACCAGTGGATTGGAAGCTGGAAACCTTGATGCCCATATTCAAAGTGGAAGGAGACAGACCCAAGCAACTGTAGACCCATTAGTCTTACTTCCATTCTATATAAAATAATAGAGTTGATTACCAGGAGTAAGTTTGAGGATCATCTTTACAACAATAACACTATTAATACCAGTCACTTCCTCAAAGAAATCAAGGAAGATTGTCAGGATCTTCCTCTTCACAATTGAACTGTGGGGAGCCTTATGACCTAATGCATCTTGACTTCCAAAAGGCAGCTCAGAGATTACAGAATGAATTGGGCCAAATATGCAGAACAACAGCAGAGAAAATGTAATACAGCCAAGTGCAAAGTGCTACACATAGGAAGGAAAAATAAGATGATAAAGCGTACTCCATGAATGATGCTGAAACATCTAAGGATGAAAGTTGAAAGAGACCTTGGAGTCTTAGTAGACTCAACACCAAACATGTCCCACCAACTGCAGAGCAGAAATGAACACAGCTAAGAGGATGTGAAGTACATAACCTAAAATGTAGGGATAAGTCAAGGCATACAGCGCTGTGGCCAGACCACACTTTGAATCGTGTGTCCAAGAAACAAGGGAGACATTCAGGGACTGTGGGCAGTGTTGTGAAGAGCCACAAGGCTAATCCCATGTGTCAGGGGTCTCAATATTGGAGAAACTTGGGCTTTCCAGCTTGGAAAAAGACCTCTGAGAGATGATCTTATAGAGGAATATAAGATTGTTAAGAGGATAGAGTTAACCTGGAATATTACCTTAAATTAAACTGTGGGAGTAGATCTAGGGGCACAGGTTCAAACTAGTAAAACAGTGTGGTAAACCACTTTTATCGTTCACTATCGTTACACTATGGTTATCACTGTTTATATCATTACACTATGGTTATCACTGTTTACACTGTTGTGTCACTACACAAGGTCACCTCTTGCCACGCTGTTATACCTGGGCTGACCACAGCTGACTCCGCCCATGGCTCCGCCTGCTTGCCCAGGTATAAAGGTGGTCGACTGGCTGGTATTCCTCCTTGTTGGATCCGATCACCCACGAGGGTGGGCTCTGTTATTTAGCCAATAAAAACCTATAGTTACTAACTTAACTCGTCGCTTTTCATGAACTGAATTGATAGGTATATCAATTTTATTGGCTAAATTTTGAAATGTCTACAACGGAGCAGCCAAACGACCAGTCAGACGTACAGCCCCAGCCAAACGGCCATCCACAACAGCCCCAGCAGCCGGCCTGGCTACGAGCCCTCCGGCCGCCATACCTGGATCTAAACCCACAGGCTGCGAATTCAGCCCTTGACTTCGAACACTGGCTGAGCTGCTTCGAAGCCTACCTGGGAGAATCCGGCGTGCCTCCGGCATCCAAACTAAGAGTTCTGACCACTCAGGTGAGCCCTAAAGTATTTGCACTCATCCGGGACATTGCCACATATGAGGACGCCCTCAACCTGCTAAAAGAACAGTATCGGAGCCCTGTAAACTCAATGTACGCCAGGCATCTCCTAAGATCCCGCTCGCAACAGCCAGGAGAGTCGGTTGATGATTTCTTACGGGCGCTGCAAATACTCGGCAGGGACTGTGGCCTAGAAATTGGGTTTTGGCTTAGACAGGGCTTTAGCGCCGGAAGTTAGTGCCGGCGCTAAGTCCCCTGCGCGCGCCAAAAATTCAGTGGCGCCACGCCCAAACGGCTGCCGGCGCTACTGAAGGGTCTTTGCGGCGGTACATCGGCGCTAACTGCCGTTTCGCGCCGCAATTCCGGCGCTGCGGCACCCGATGCGGTGCGGCAGGCTGGGGACGTGCAGGCCTCCTCCTCCCGTTAAGGAGGAGCTGCCTGCACCCGGCCGCGGCCCGCGCAAATCAGCTTAAAAATGAGCCCGGCACCTCGGACAAGTGCCGGGCTTGCATCTGTTCCGGGGGGGGGGGGGAGAAGTCCGGGGAGGGAGCTGCGGGCAGGCGGCCGGCGGGAAAGTGGCCAGCCGCCGCGGGGCCTTTAATGCGCCGGCGCAAACTGGAGTAAGGCACCTCTGCCAGAACGTTGCTTGCGGCTGCCACGGGCGAGGCGGCCGCAACTCAATTTCGGAGTTCGGGCGGGTTACCACGGCAACCGGGATGCTGCGCACACCGATGACGTCATCGGTGCCGGTGCAGCGCTACCGGTGCAACGCCGATTTAGGGCCCCAGGGAATTTTTAAACTGGCCATAACTCTGGCGCTAGTCCCTCTAGCGCCTCAAAAGCGGCGCTAAGGCTAGTGAATTTCTAGGCCTGTGACTTTAAAGCCGTAACAGCTGCAGAACATACAGATGGAAACATCCAAGATGCCTTCATGAAAGGCCTTCGGTCAGACTACTCACGGCAAAGACTGCTGGAATCAAAGGACCTCGACCTGAAAACAGCTGCTATCCTCGCTCGCTCCTTGGAAGTGGCCCATCGGGACCTCGAGGCGTACTCCAGGTACTGTGCTGCGCGGCCCTGGGACTCGGGCCCGACCCCGGCCGCAATACCCCTCGCACCGCCGCCTCTGGGACCTACCACAGCGTCGGTGTCCCGGAACCGATCGGGACCGCCACCCCCGGTACCGGCTGCGACATCGGAGCCCCGCGATCGGGCCGCCGGCTGCTTCTTCTGTGGCCAGGCGAAACACCCGAGGGTGCGCTGCCCTGCAAGAAACGCGACCTGCTCTGACTGCCACAAGAAAGGCCACTTCGCGAAGGCCTGCAGGGGGAAAGCCACAGACGCCAGCAGTGCCTCATGCGAGTTGTGGGGGCGGCCATCTTTCATCAAGGCCACAGATGCCAGTATCCCCTCGTGTGAGTCGTGGGGGTGGCCATCTTTGATCAAGGCCACCGCCGCCGGCAGTGCCTCATGTGAGTTGTGGGGGCAGCCATCTTCTCCGCCATTTTATTCAACCGCCTCACCCGCAGACTACAGCAACTCGCTCAGCCATACACTAGCCTCCGTCACACTTGACCAAGCTCGCCCGCATCACCTGTCCAAGTCCATGATGGACATCAAAGTAAACGGCCACGCCACGACCTGCCTGTTCGACAGCGGAAGCACGGAGAGTTTCATCCATCCAGACACGGTGAGCCATTACTCCCTCACTGTCCGGCCAACGCGCAACCGGATCTCGATGGCGTCGAGGTCCCATTCTACAGACATCAGCGGCTACTGTGTTGTGACCCTGTCGGTTAGGGGCACGGAGTATAAAAATTTTAAACTTCTTGTCCTGCCCCAGCTCTGCGCTGCCGTCCTACTAGGGCTGGATTTCCAATCCCACCTTCAAAGTGTCACTTTGGCATACGGTGGACCCCTCCCCCCACTCACAGTCTACAACCAGCAGCTTTTAAACCGCCCACCGCGTACCACCTGCGGCCTATCCACCCTCAAGGTCCCGCCCCCCTCCCTGTTCGCTAACCTCACCCGCGACTGTAAACCCGTCGCTACCAAGAGCAGGCGGTACAGCGCCGGGGACAGAGCTTTTATTAGCTCCGAGGTGCAGCGACTCCTGAAGGAGGGCATCATCGAGGGAAGCAACAGCCCCTGGCGTGCCCAGGTCGTAGTCGTTAAGACCGGCGATAAACACCGCCTGGTCATCGACTACAGCCAAACCATAAACCGGTACACCCAGCTGGACGCATACCCCCTTCCCTGCATATCTGATATGGTCAATCAGATTGCACAGTACCGGGTACTCTCTACCATCGACCTTAAGTCGGCCTATCACCAACTCCCTATCCGCCCTGAGGACCGCCAGTATACTGCCTTCGAGGCGAATGGCCACCTCTACCACTTCCGTAGGGTTCCCTTCGGCGTCACCAACGGGGTTTCGGTCTTCCAAAGGGAGATGGACCGGATGGTTGACCAGAACGGGCTGCATGCCACGTTCCCTTATCTAGATAATGTCACCATCTGTGGCCGCGACCGGCAGGACCATGATGTTAATCTGGAGAGATTCCTCCGTACGGCCCAACGGCTGAACCTCGCCTACAATAAGGAGAAATGTGTGTTTAACACCTCGCGTCTTGCCATCCTCGGCTGCGTAGTAGAGAACGGAGTCATCGGCCCCGACCCCGAAAGAATGCGCCCCCTCATGGAGCTTCCCCTCCCCCACTGTCCAAAGGCGCTGAAGAGAACCCTGGGGCTCTTCGCCTACTATGCCCAATGGGTGCCCAATTATGCGGACAAAGCCAGACCCCTCATGAAGTCCACCTCCTTCCCCCTGACGGCAGAAGCATGCGCAGCCTTCTCCCTCATAAAGGGAGACATTGCTAAGGCCACAATGCACGCGGTGGATGAGTCTATCCCTTTCCAAGTGGAGAGCGATGCATCCGACTTCGCCCTAGCTGCAACCCTTAACCAGGCGGGGAGACCTGTGGCCTTCTTCTCAAGGACCCTCCAGGGCCCTGAGATCCGACACTCTTCGGTCGAGAAGAAGGCCCAGGCTATCGTGGAGGCAGTACGACGCTGGAGGCATTACCTTGCAGGCAAACGATTTACCCTCCTCACCGACCAGCGTTCGGTCGCTTTTATGTTTAATAACAAGCTGAGGGGCAAAATCAAGAACGACAAGATCTTGAGGTGGAGAATCGAGCTCTCCACCTATGATTATGATATCTTGTACCGGCCTGGTAAACTGAACGAACCCCCAGATGCTCTATCACGAAGTACATGCGCCAACGCGCAAATTGATAGACTGCAGACCCTCCACAACGACCCCTGCCACCCCGGGGTCACCAGACTTTACCACTTCATTAAGGCCCGCAACCTGCCCTACTCCATCGAGGAGGTCAGGACCATGACCAGGAACTGCCAAACCTGTGCCGAATGCAAACCGCATTTCTTTAGGCCGGACAGAGCAAGCCTGATCAAGGCCACCCGCCCCTTCGAGCGCTTGAGCATCGATTTTAAGGGGCCCCTCCCGTCCTCTGACCGTAATGTGTACGTCCTCAACATTATTGATGAGTACTCCTGTTTCCCCTTTGCCTTCCCCTGCCCAGACATGACCAGTACCACGGTCATCAAATGCCTGAACGACCTCTTCGCCTTGTTCGGGTTCCCGAACTATATACATAGCGACCGGGGCTCATCCTTCATGAGCGAGGAACTTCGCCAGTTCCTACTAGCGAGAGGTATTGCTGCAAGCAGGACCACCAGCTACAACCCCCGAGGGAACGGCCAGGTGGAAAGAGAGAACGCGACTGTCTGGAAGGCCGTTCTCTTAGCCTTAAAGTCTAAGGGCCTCCCAACCTCTCGCTGGCAGGAAGTCCTCCCGGCAGCACTGCATTCCATCCGGTCACTGCTTTGCACTGCCATTAATGCCACCCCCCATGAACGAATGTTTGTTTTCCCCAGGAAGTCGACTACGGGAACCTCGCTACCAACATGGCTGACTTCTCCGGGGCCCGTCTTGCTGCGAAAGCACGTGAGGGCCCATAAAATGGACCCCCTGGTCGAGAGGGTGGACCTCCTGCACGCCAACCCCCAGTATGCCTATGTGGCATACCCAGACGGGCGGGAGGACACAGCCTCCTTACGAGACCTCGCACCTTCGGGCACCCCTGAGACTCCACCATTACCCCCCACCACCCCCCCAAATCCAGCCCAGGTAGACGGCATGCCGGAACCCCACGAGCCTTCGCCGACCACGCAGACACCAGCATTAACATCGGATACTGCACCACCGCCGCCGCTGCTGCGCCGATCAGAAAGGCTTACGAGGCCTCCGGACAGACTGACATACCCAAACTGGTAGTACACTTCACCCCGCCGGACTCAAATTTAAAAAAGGGGTGAATGTGGTAAACCACTTTTATCGTTCACTATCGTTACACTATGGTTATCACTGTTTATATCGTTACACTATGGTTATCACTGTTTACACTGTTGTATCACTACACAAGGTCACCTCTTGCCACGCTGTTATACCTGGGCTGACCACAGCTGACTCCGCCCATGGCGCCGCCTGCTTGCCCAGGTATAAAGGTGGTCGACTGGCTGGTATTCCTCCTTGTTGGATCCGATCACCCACGAGGGTGGGCTCTGTTATTTAGCCAATAAAAACCTATAGTTACTAACTTAACTCGTCGCTTTTCATGAACTGAATTGATAGGTATATCAAACAGTAATTTTAGGACAGATACTAGGAAATTCCTCACACAGAGAGTGATCAATGTGAAGTAAACTTCCAGATAGAGTAGCGGAGGCAAACACTCTGGAATCATTTAGGAAACAATTGGATACTATAATGGAGCAATGTTAAGATCTCTCTGAATAAATGAATTAAGATTAGACTTCTTCATCTGTAATTATCTTATGATAAGCCTTTCTTACTAAAAGAACAAGTGTGACGCAGTACTAGAATTGATATTTCTTGATCCCAATCCAATGTCAATGGAAATATAAATTGGGGGAGATATAAAACGGGCTGCCGATTTGCTGTCACCCATTTTATACGATCGCGCAAAGTTAAAATTATCCCCTATATGTTTAATTATAAAATAAATATATGCATTTGTGCTTAGTTTCAGCATATCTAGCGGTTCTGTTGAACTGCCAGGCAACATAACTGACACAAACTCATGGCTGACTTTGCAGAACTAGCTATTTCTAGCCCTCCCAAGAATCCAGCCATGTGTCACAGCATCTTACTGTAGGGACCTGTCAATCATTCCAACTTGTTTAGCAGCTTAGCAAGTACCATGCCAAAGCCTGGCAGGCTTTCTAAAGTCATGATCAAACATTCTGTCAGTCATTAGTTTTTGTTTCATGCCTCCTCTCAGTGCCTTCTCAACTGATTCACCAACAAACTACCACCACAACAAAGACAGTCACCCTTCTAATGAAAACAGACCTAGTAAATATACACTTACACCACAGCACTCACAGTAATCGCACACAAAATGAAGCACTCATTGAGCTGTAGGACTGTTTTGACCTGCTAGATCTGTTCTTAATCTATCCCACTTAGCACAGTGGTAGTACCAGATGACAGAATGGAGGTTGGCCTCAGTGTGAAGACGATGAATGTACGGTGGTCACTCCGACTAATGCTCTCATGGACAGATGCACCTGAGACAGTGTGGTAAACCACTTTAATCGTTCACTATCGTTACACTATGGTTATCACTGTTTATATCGTTACACTATGGTTATCACTGTTTACACTGTTGTATCACTACACAAGGTCACCTCTTGTCACGCTGTTATACCTGGGCTGACCACAGCTGACTCCGCCCATGGCTCCGCCTGCTTGCCCAGGTATAAAGGTGGTTGACTGGCTGGTATTCCTCCTTGTTGGATCCGATCACCCACGAGGGTGGGCTCTGTTATTTAGCCAATAAAAACCTATAGTTACTAACTTAACTCGTCGCTTTTCATGAACTGAATTGATAGGTATATCAATTTTATTGGCTAAATTTTGAAATGTCTACAACAGAGCAGCCAAACGACCAGTCAGACGTACAGCCTCAGCCAAACGGCCATCTACAACAGCCCCAGCAGCCGGCCTGGCTACGAGCCCTCCGGCCACCGTACCTGGATCTAAACCCACAGGCTGCGAATTCAGCCCTCGACTTCGAACACTGGCTGAGCTGCTTCGAAGCCTACCTGGGAGAATCCGGCGTGCCTCCGGCATCCAAACTAAGAGTTCTGACCGCTCAGGTGAGCCCTAAAGTATTTGCACTCATCCGGGACATTGCCACATACGAGGACGCCCTCAACCTGCTAAAAGAACAGTATCGGAGCCCTGTAAACTCGATGTACGCCAGGCATCTCCTAAGATCCCGCTCGCAACAGCCAGGAGAGTCGGTTGATGATTTCTTACGGGCGCTGCAAATACTCGGCAGGGACTGTGACTTTAAAGCCGTAACAGCCGCAGAACATACAGATGGAAACATCCGAGATGCCTTCGTGAAAGGCCTTCGGTCAGACTACTCACGGCAAAGACTGCTGGAATCAAAGGACCTCAACCTGAAAACAGCTGCTACCCTCGCTCGCTCCTTGGAAGTGGCCCATCGGGACCTCGAGGCGTACTCCAGGTACTGTGCTGCGCGACCCTGGGACTCGGGCCCGACCCCGGCCGCAATACCCCTCGCACCGCCGCCTCTGGTACCTACCACAGCGTCGGTGTCCCGGAACCGATCGGGACCACCACCCCCGGCACCGGCTGCGACATCGGAGCCCCGCGATCGGGCCACCGGCTGCTTCTTCTGTGGCCAGGCGAAGCACCCGAGGGCGCGCTGCCCTGCAAGAAACGTGACCTGCTCCGACTGCCACAAGAAAGGCCACTTCGCGAAGGCCTGCAGGGGGAAAGCCACAAAGCCAATAAAAACCTATAGTTACTAACTTAACTCGTCGCTTTTCATGAACTGAATTGATAAGTATATCAGACAGGCAGATTGGTGAGGATGACGTCAAGTAGGTTATTCCCTCTTGTTGATTCTATCACCACCTGCTTCAAGCCCAGTCTGACAGCTATGTCCTTCAGGACTCGGCCAGCTTGGTCATTGCTGCTACTACTGAGCCATTCTTGGTGATGGACATTGAAGACCCACCCATAATATATTCTGTGTCCTTAATACCTTTGGTATTATCTCCAAGTGGTGTTCAGCATGGAGGAGTACTGATTCATCAGCTGAAGGAGGATGGTAGGTGGTAATCAGCAGGAGGCTTCCTTGCTGATTTTTGACGTGAAGCCATCAGACTTCATGGAGTCCGGAGTCAAAGATGAGGACTCCCAAGGCCACTCCTCTCTGACTGTTTACCACTGTGACACCACCTCTAGTGGGTCTGTCCTGCCGGTGATATAGGACATAACCAGGGATAGTGAATTCTGTAATGTTGGGTGATAGGTCGGATCCTGTGAGTATGACTATGTCAGGTTGTTGCTTGACTAGTCTGTGGGAGAGTTCTCTAGATGGTAGTGAGGAGGACTTTGCAGGGTCGACCGAGCTGGGTGTGCCTTTGTTGTGTCCTGATTCGATGCCTAGGTCACAGCCGAGTGTTCCGGCTTGATTCTTGTTTTTATTTGTAGCGGTTTGATACAATTTCAGTGGGCAGTTAGGAGTCAACCATGTTAGTGTGAGACTGGAGTCATGTATAGGCCAGACAGGGAAGAACAGCAGGTTTCCTTTCCTAAAGGATATTAACTTTATGCAGCTTTTCCAATAAAAAAATAGATGGCTCGTATTTTAACTGCGTACAGAAGAGTCATGATGATATAACTAGTTGTAGTTGTATTTTATTTGTTGTGCTAATTGATGTGCCTCAATAATTCCGAGACTCGAAGTTAGCAGAACAAAAACAAGGCTTTTATTAACTTAGAAAGTAACACGTAAGAGAGAGAGATGTCTTCCTTCTGGAGACTGAGGCCAGACTGAAGCTAGCTTACAAACGGGGCCAGGTATGGGCGGAGCCCTACACACAGCACATTCCAGCACATTCCAGTATACAATACAGCACATTCCAGTACACAATACAATGAGGTCTGGGGGAAGGGAAATGACACTGAAACCAATCTCAGTCACAGGCAGTGGTGAATGGAATATTTCATCACTTTCACCCCTTCTATAGATTTAGTCTGTTCGGGGGTTTGATAGTCCTCTGCGACCGACGTGGCTGTTGCGGTGCCGCGGGTGTCGGCTGGGTGTCCCCGGTAGCCTCCTGGGTCTCTGCCGGGGGTGCCGCCAGGGATGTTGGAGGGGTAGTTGGTGGGGGTGCCGTTGGTCGGTGTTCTTCCGGGGGTGATGAAAGAGTAGTGGGTGGGTAAGAGTTGCTGTGATCGTCGTTGCCGCTATTGCCGTGGTTGTTGTCGATGCCGGCTGGGGCGACGTCTTTTATGGACACGGTGTCCCCCCTTCCGTCGGCGTGCCGGACATATGCGTATTGGGGGTTGGCGTGGAGTAGGTGTACTGGCTCCACGAGAGGGTCCGTCTTGTGGCCCCTCACATGCCTTCGCACGAGTACCGGACCTGGGGTGGAGAGCCATGAGGGCATGGATACGCCTGAGGTGGATTTCCGGGGAAAGACAAACATTCGTTCATGAGGCGTGGTATTAGTGGCCGTACACAATAGCGACCGTATCGAATGGAGCACATCCGAGAGGACTTCCTGCCAGCGGGAGATAGGGAGGCCCTTGGTCCTTAGAGCTAGAGTGACTGCTTTCCATACTGTCCCGTTCTCTCGCTCCACTTGGCCGTTACCCCGGGGGTTGTAGCTGGTGGTACGGCTCGTGGCGATCCCCTTGGACAGCATGTACTGGCGTAGCTCTTCACTCATGAAGGACGCCCCCCTATCCGTATGGATGTAGCTCGGCATACCGAACAGGCAGAACAGACTGTTGAGGCATTTAATGACCGTGGCGCTGGTCATGTCTGGGCAGGGGAAGGCGAATGGGAACCGGGAGTATTCGTCCACAATGTTCAGGAAGTAAACATTGCGGTCGACGGACGGGAGGGGGCCCTTGAAATCTAAGCTGAGCCGCTCAAAGGGCCGTGTAGCTTTGATTAAGTGGGCTCTATCTGGGCGGTAGAACCGAGGCTTGCACTCAGTGCAAGTGCGGCAGTTCCTGGTCAGGGACCGAACTTCCTCAATCGAGTAGGGTAAGTTACGGGACTTTATGAAGTGGAACAGCCGCGTGACCCCTGGGTGGCAGAGGTTGTTGTGGAGGGTCTGTAGCCGATCCCCGGTGGCGCTGGCACACATCCCTCGTGAGAGGGCGTCAGGGGATTCGTTAAGGGCCCCTGGCCGGTAAATGATGTCGTACTCGAAGGTGGAGAGCTCGATCCGCCACCTAAGAATCTTATCATTTTTAATCTTCCCCCTCTGTTTATTGTTGAACATAAACGCTACCGACCGCTGGTCGGTAAGTAGGGTGAAGCGTTTGCCGGCTAGGTAGTGGCGCCAGTGGCGCACTGCCTCCACGATGGCTTGGGCCTCCTTTTCCATGGAGGAGTGTCTGATCTCGGGCCCTTGGAGGGTCCTCGAGAAGAAAGCTACGAGCCACCCCGCCTGGTTGAGGGTGGCCGCCAAGGCGAAGCCAGACGCATCACTTTCCACTTGAAATGGAGTGTTCTCGTCCACTGCCTGTAGCGTGGCCCGCTCAATATCCTGCTTAATGCTTTTGAAGGCGGCGTGGGCCTCAGCAGAGAGCGGGAAAGAGGATGCTTTCAAGAGGGGGCGGGCTTTGTCGGAGTAGTTGGGGACCCATTGGGATTAATAAGAAAATAACCCCAGGCACCTTTTCAGGGCTTTGGGAGTGTTGGGCAGGGGCAGCTCCCGTAGGGGGCGCAATCGGTCGGGGTCTGGCCTGATTTCCCCATTCTCCACCACGCTGCCTAGTATGCAGAGGCGCGTGGTGTTGTAAACGCACTTGTCCTCGTTGTAGGTGAGGTTGAGTTTTTGTGCAGTTTTCAGGAACCTCTCGAGGTTCGAGTCGTGATCCTGCTAGTTGTGACCGCAGATGGTGACGTTGTCGAGGTAGGGGAAGGTTGCCTGCAAGTGGTGGTCATCGGCCATGCGGTCCATCTCCCTCTGGAAGACCGAGACCCCATTCGTCACCCCAAAGGGGACTCTGAGGAATTGGTAGAGGCGTCCGTTCGCCTCGAAGGCGGTGTACGGGCGGTCCTCTGGTCTGATAGGGAGCTGGTGGTACGCTGACTTGAGGTCGATGGTGGAGAACACCCGGTATTGGGCGATTTGGTTCACCATTTCTGATATGCGGGGTAGCGGGTAGGCGTCTAGTAGGGCGTACCTGTTGATCGTTTGACTATAGTCGATCACCATCCGTTTCTTCTCGCTACCCCTTACCACTACCACTTGGGCGCACCACGGGCTGTTGCTGCGTTCAATAATGCGCTCTTTCAGGAGCCTGTCTACCTCGGTCGCGATAAACCGCCTGTCCTCCCAGCTGTACCTCCTGCTTTTGGTCGCTATTGGCCGGCAGTTAGGGGTAAGGTTCGCGAATAGCGAAGGCGGCTTTACCTTCAGGGTAGCCAGACCGCACACTGTGAGGGGCGGCTGGGACCCACCGTACTTGAGCGTGATGCTTTGGTGGTTGCACTGGAAATCCAGGCCCAAGATCACGCTCGCACATAGGTTCTACATGATTAATACTTTAAAATTATCATATACAGTTGCATTAACGCACAATTGTACCGTGCAGTAACCCAGAATGGTCGATGTCTGGGTTTTATCAGCCATAGAGATGGTACCCTGAGTAGGGACCACCTTTAGGGAGAGTTGTTGTGCCAGTTCTGGGTGGATAAAGCTCTCCGTGCTTCCACTGTCAATTAAGCATTTAACCCGGCACCCGTTTACCTCGATGTCCACCATTGATCTGGATAGCGGGTGCGGCCTGGTCTGGTCCACTGTGACCGATGCCACTGTAGGGCCCTGATCGATACAAGATGGCGTCCACGCTGTCTGCTCACAAGATGGCGGACCCCACGAGGTCGGGCAAGATGGCGTCCAAGATGGCCGCTCCCACGGCGCACACGCGGCGGTGGCGGGTTTTCCGGCGGTTGGTTTTCCGGCGGGGTTCCCTCTGCACACCTTCCCGAAGTGCCCCTTCTTACCGCACTTAAAGCAGGTGGTGCCTTTCACCAGGCACAGGTTTCTGGTGTGCTTTGGCTGCCCGCAGAAGTAGCAGTTGGGTCCCTGACGCGTCGCGGCTGTTGTAGGGCTTCTGGGGGGAGAGCGGGGCCCAGCCGGTGTCGGGCTGTCGGGCGGGGAAGATGCCTTCCAAGATGGCGGCACCCTCGGTGCACACGTGGCGGCGTGGACGGCGCGGGCTGAAGAGTAGGCGTCCGAGTTTCTCTGGGCCACATCCAGGGATCGCGCGGTGTCCGCAGCCTGTTTCAGGTCCAACCCCGTTTTTTCCAGCAGTCTTTGCCGGATGTAAGTGGAGCTGAGGCCTGTGATGAAGGCATCGCGAACAAGCTCGTCAGTGTACACTGCGGCTTTTACATCTCGGCACTTGCAGTCTTTGCCAAGCATTTTCAGGGTGCTTAGGAACTCCTCCACCGATTCCCCAGGTCGCTGTGCGCGGGTAGCGAGCAGGTGCCTAGCATACACCTCATTCGTAGGCTGCTGGTAATGCACCTTTAAGATGTCGCAGGCGGCCAGGTACGTCTCGGCGTCTTGGATGAGGGGGTAAACCCGGTGGCTTACCCAATTCCGCAGAATTCCGAGTCTCATCCTCGCAGCGTCCGTAGCGTCTTTGACGGCTGCGGAATTGTCCAGGAAGAATTCCATACACTCAAACCAGTGTCCGAAGCGTGCTGATGCGTCCGGAGCATGTTGATCCAAATCCAAACGTTCGGGTTTCAGGAGTTGATCCATAGTGTTGAAAAATAAGTTAATAAAATTGATGTGCCTCAATAATTCCGAGACTCGAAGTTAGCAGAACAAAAACAAGGCTTTTATTAACTTAGAAAGTAACACGTAAGAGAGAGAGATGTCTTCCTTCTGGAGACTGAGGCCAGACTGAAGCTAGCTTACAAACGGGGCCAGGTATGGGCGGAGCCCTACACACAGCACATTCCAGCACATTCCAGTATACAATACAGCACATTCCAGTACACAATACAATGAGGTCTGGGGGAAGGGAAATGACACTGAAACTGATCTCAGTCACAGGCAGTGGTGAATGGAATATTTCATCACACTAATTTTTACCCCACTCTTTCCCCACCTTTTTAAAAGATGCTGCTCCTTTCCATTTCTGGTTCATAACTTTATTTCAAATTCTGGACCTGAGCAATGATATTTAGTTGCATAGGTTTGTGCAGTGAACTGCCACACGTCATATCTCTCAGTTTAATGTCAATGTTTTCTGCATCCTTTCCTGGTATCATCATCCCTTTGTTATTTATTTTGCCGACACCTAAATCTTCCACCAGTGCTGTTTCCACATCCATCAAAAGCATCTGTCTTGTGCATTTCCCCTTGCATCCCCTGCCAGCTCGGCAATTTCATCAGCAAAGTTCAAATCTTCGAGTCAATGACTTCTGACCTTACTTGAGTTTTTTTTTTATCTGTTGCCATCTTCGTTCCTTGTACAATAAACCATTCTGTCAGCTTATTTTCCACTTTGATGCAGCATTGTGCTCAAGTATGCAGCTCTTGATGACGTTGATATATTTCTCCAAAATATCACACGTTATTTTCCCACCTGGCTTCACTGTTCATACATTTTCAGAGTCAATGAAGCTGAATATAGTAAGGTATCCTTGTCGTCGGGCTTACTCAGTTTTACACTATGATGTTAAACACTTTTCCTGGGATTGATGAGAATGTCAACATTAAACTACATGGAACTAATCTCGCAACACCAACATGCACTGGCAGAGTACTTATAGATGGCACTTCAGGTACGTGCTGGGCAATTTTAAGCATGCATATGGAAATTTGTGGGACATTTTGATGAAACTCACAGGTGAGAGAATGGTTCACAATCAGGGACGGATACGTAAGAACCTAAAGAGGAAGGAAATTGAGAATATATAGTGAATGAGAAAGAAAATTGATTGCTCATATACTGTAGTTAATAGATGTAGCAGAGCAATCACATCACTAATGATAAATTCTATTGTTTAATGGTTTCTAGTGATTTTCTACAGAGCTTTTGCACCTTCCTCAGTTAATCTTGTACTCACATTGGATTTTCATTTGCAATATCAAAAACAACTGAAGCATCCCTTCTATATTATTGGGCATTATGGGCTTTCACAAAGGGCTGAATTTTACCAACCTTGGCAGGTCCATGGAGTGCGACGTCGGTGGTGGGTCCCGACCCCGCTGCTGGCTCTAGCCCGCTGTCCGAAGTGATTTTCCCTTAATGGGGCTTGTTAAGCCCACCCAGTGCGTTTGCCAGCCAATTGAAGGAAGTGGGTCTGATGACGCCATTTGATGACGTGTCATCAACCAGTTTCCTTAAAGGGACCACGCGCAAATTTACTTTGACAGTTGTGCTGTTAGTGCTCTACAGCACTGAGGCGCTGCAAACACTGCCAAGTACTGCACAGAGGTGCAGGGCTGCACCAAGGTTCTCCTATGACTCCCTCCATATGCTTATGAAGGGAGTCACAGCACGCAGGGAGGTTTTCTTCCCTTCCAATGGACGGAAGAGACCTCCCCAGGACACCAATGCGGACTGGTTGCACATTGCACAGGAGGACACAAGCAGCGATGTCGTCAGGAGGACCTGGTTCAGTGCCGCAAACCTTTCAATGATCTCAGTAGATCACGAAACGTTACTGCAATGCCACACTCAACCTCATCTTGCTGTGCCACTCATCATATCTCCATCACTTTGCCTTCTCTACCCTACTCCTGCACATCCTTACTCACACCAACTTACCTTGCACCTCCACCCATCCCTCTCCATCTACATTATCACTTCCCCATCTCACTAGCCACCCCTCACACTCACCCTCATCCTAGTACAATCATATCAACTAACAACACACAAGGGTAGGCACTTGTGTGTTTTAGCCAATGTTCATGTGACATTTCTGTTAATGTGCTTTCAAACATTGAAATCTTTATTTTCAACACTTTGCATTTTTGGACAGATCTGTGTGCACCTTTGGAAGAGGCTTAGTGAGTTGCAGTGAATGGTGAGACAAAATGGTACCCCCCCGCAATGGTCATGAGTGTGAAAGGAATGTCTTGGGTATTGTAGGGATGCTTTATGTTGTTGGTGTGGGGTGGTGCCAACCTGGCGCATCATGTGGCAGCCAGGGTGTACAACGTCAAGTGAAGTAAATCTGGCCATGGTGAGCCCATCACTGGTGTCCCAGGCAGCAATATGGTCAGGTGCTGATGCCCTCTGTCCTGTGCAGCATCAGTTGATTGCGGAGAAGTTTGGTGTTGTTGTTGGTGCTGCTGGTGTGCCTGGTGATGCTGGTGTTGGATTGATCGAGTCGGATTCTGAGGACCAAAGTGATATAGTTTAAAGGGCACCGATGCTGATGTGATAGATGACAGGTTCAGGCTTGGGCTGATAAGTGGCAGTTAACATTCGCACCACAGAAGTGCTAGGCAATGACTATCTCCAACAAGCGAGAGGCTAACCACCGCCCCATGACATTCAATGGCATTACCATGGCCGAATCCCCCACCATCAACATCCTGGGAGGTCACCATTGACGAGAAACTTAACTGGACCAGCCACGTAAATACTGTGGCAACAAGAAACAGTCAGAGGCTAGGTACTCTGCGGCGAGTGTTTCACCTCCTGACTCCCCAAAGCCTTTCCACCATCTACAAGGCACAAGTAAGGAGTGTGATGGAATACTCTCCGCTTGCCTGGATGAGTGCAGCTGCAACAACACTCAAGAAGCTCGACACCATCCAGGACAAAGCAGCCCATCTGATTGGCACCCCATCCACCACCTTAAACATTCACTCCCTCCACCACCGGCGTACCATGGCTGCAGTGTGTACCATCTACAAGATGCACTGCAGCAACTCGCCAAGGCTTCTTCGGCAGCACCTCCCAAACCCACGACCTCTTCCAGCTAGAAGGACGGGGCAGCAGACGCATGGGAGCACCATCACCTCCAAGTTCCCCTCCAAGTCACACACAATCCTGACTTAGAAGTATATTGCCGATCCTTCATCGTCGCTGGGTCAAAATCCTGGAACTCCCTCCCTAACAGCACTGTGGGAGTACCTTCACCACACGGACTGTAGCGGTTCAAGAAGGTGGCTCTCTACCACCTTCTCAAGGACAACTAGGGACAGGCAATAAATGCTGGCCTTGCCAGCGACACCCAGGTCCCATAAGCGAATTTTAAAAAAAGGTGAACTTGAGATGACAGAGGCGATCTGTCAATGGTGAGAGAGATTGTTCCAATGAGGTGACACTAGATAGAGAGGTTACTCCAAACACTTGCAACCTGCATAAAGCTCATCCTGTCTTCCAAATGCAGTAAGCAACAGCTTCTGAGCTTGGAACGTGAACAGCTGTGAGATGGGAGCTTTTATAGCACATTTGCAGCTGTCAAGTAATGAGATGATTCCATGGTCAGACAACTCCCGACCTGCTTACCTGACGTGATCCCCGAGCAGCATGGATCCCATGGGAGATCTCGTAAAATATAAATCTGAGCTCAAAATACTTCTTAATGGGCTGTTAACAAGGACATAAGGACCTGAATTGCCTCCCCCCGCTGCGTGTCACGTCTGTTCAGCGCTGACAGACCTGACATCTGGGAAAAGCACATGGCGGTGGGTTGACAGCAGGATCCCGACCCACTGTCAAAAAATGTTTTCCCATCTGACCCACCACCAAACATTCCTGGTGACCCCCCGAAAAATTCCCCCCAAAATGTCAGTTGTAGTAATATTTCTAACATCTAAATTCCAAGGCAAAAGATAATCAGTTATTTGTGTTTTTGTTTTCTTATCTTGAATTAATGAGATCATGAATTTTTTAAAAGTGGGTGGGTTCGGAAAAATTAGAGCCCCTGTTTTAACTCAGGCCGTGAATCAGGTGGGTAGGGTGAAAAGTGAGTGACAAGTTCTTATGATTTCATTGGCGTCAAGCCCAGACAATTTTGATGCCCGGGACTCCTTCATATTTGACTGATGGGCGGGCTTTCTGATGGCATCGGGAATTGGGCAGCCCAACCACAAGGGGTTTGGAGTACAAGACTAAAGAAGTCTTACTACAATTGTACAGGCCTTGGGTGAGTCCACACCTGGAGTATTGTGCACAGTTTTGGTCTCCTTATCTGAGAAAGGACATACATATCTTAGAGGTGGTGCAACGAAGGTTCACTGGATTGATCCCTGGGAAGAGAGGGTTGTCCTATGAGGAGAGATTGTGTATATTGGGCCTATACTCTCTGGAGTTTAGAAGAATGAGAGGTGATCTCATTGAAACATATAGGGGGGAAAATTCAGTATCGCCCCGTTTGGGGCGCCGTTATCGGCCGTGTGCAAAGTTCAGCGCCTGGTGCTAATTATCGCCTCCGACAGCAAACTTGGCTTTTATCGCCCCTGGAGGTGATTGGAGCGCTAAATCAGGCGCTACACACCTCTCTTAAGGCGCAAAGGCCAAGGAGCGAGGCGTTACCTCAGAGCGCTGGTGAAGCAAGGAAGGGCAAATAAAAATAAACCTGCAAAGTGCTGCTCAGTACTCAAAACTCCTTCACACAGCGTTGAATCTCTCCAGAAGTCTCTCTCTCTCTCTCTCTGACTGCGTGGTGCAAAAATGTCACTGACAAGAAAAGGCAGGAAGCGGTCGCCTTTAAATAGCGCTCCCTTAGTCCCTTTCTAACAGCATAACGCTCCCCTCAACCTGTCATTGCTAGTGGCAGGCGGTAAGGCAGGGGGCACCACTCAATATCCGGTCCGGGGCACTAACAGGGCGTTGCGCACCCGACTGATGTCACAATCTGCCAGCACAGGAGATCGTGGCAGTAATGTTTAGCGCCGCCGCAAAATGTCTAGTTAATTTCGCGAGCGGCACAAACATCGCCGCAGCCGGCCGTTAGTTGCTTTGCGCCCCAATTGGCGCCCTCTTAAGGTGCTAACAACTGAAATAAGATTCTGAGGGGGATTAACAAGGTAGACGCTGAGAGGTTGTTTTCCCTGGCTGGAGAGTCTAGAACTATGGGACATAGTCTCAGGATAAGGGCTGTTGCGGTCGAAGATCAGCCATGATTTTATTGAATGGTGGAGCAGGCTCGAAGGGCAGTATGGCCTGCTCCTGTTACTAATTCTTGTGTTCGTATGCCCACAATTTCTGGAGTGCCTCTCAAGGCCTGCTTAAGGTAGGATGCATTTTTTTTCCTGGAAGAACGCTTCAAAATATATTTATATAAGCCTTTGCAGCTTTGGCAGGAGCTCAAACAGCTGCCACGCTGACTCTGGGCTCAAACCTGTGCTGCTGCGCTTTGGACAGAGTGTTGAAGAAAATGGCTAGGGGCGCTCAAGGTGTCACTCATCTCCTGCTGTCTGCTCTCCCGCAGATCAGTGGAAGTGATGAGCCCCAGCCCCGCGGGGGCGCTATGGGAGTGGTACGTGTTGCCCACACTTTGGGGATGTCAGCACGCCTGCACCTTCGCCGTGGTGCCAGCAAGTCAGGTGAGCCAGACATTTGCCGCATTCCTTGGAGTGTCAAATATTGCGGGAGGGGAGGTGGTGGAAGGTAGACTGGCGCAGGACAAATGCACTGTGACAGCTGGCTGGGAACCTGGCAGAAACTCACATGATCCTGTCTCTATGATCAGACACCAGCTGGACATTAATGGAGCGGTAGCCTTTCCCTATCACGAGTGCTGCTGGTTGGTGTTATGGTGCCCTGATTGCAGCATATGTGCAGTCAGTGACACCCTGGACGTAAGGGAATCCAGCCACTGATGCAGATCCCTGAGCTCTCCCGAGTTGACTGTTGAAGTCAATGGGGTAGGTGATGTACGGCTGGTAAGCTGCTTAATGCAGCTGTGCACTACAGATTGGGCACTGCGACTGGTGTCCGCTGTAGCAAACTGAAAGAAGCTAATACCAAAGAAGTTAAGGTGATGATTTTGGGATCCACAGGCAAAGCATGACCTCTCTGGTCCAGCAAGTAGCAGAGTGCAGCCTCCTGCTCTTCAGATAGATCCAAGAAAGTGATTCTCCTCCTGTATGCACTGTGTGTGCTGTGAATGGCCTCCTACGAGCAGTCCCCCCCTCACCTGCTATCTTCTGACAGGTCCAACTGCTGCTGGTTCTGGTTGCTGAGGCTGTTACTGCTCCTCTTCCTCCAAATGTTCCTCCATCCAAATTAAACTAGCAATAATAGTACCCGTAATAAGCACAGAATGAGACCTGGAAAGTGGAACCAAAATCAGACAGTAAAAAGATCCTACGATCCACTTACCTATAGCTGAGTGCCGCTTTAAACACTGCATTAGGGGCCCTGAAAAACTGACACTGCTAGCTTTTACTGGCGGGCCAGGCACTGAGCAGGACCTTCATTAAAATGGCTTTGGGGCCCTAATTTCTTTTTTCGTTCATGGGATCTGGGCGTCGCAGGCAAGGCCAGCATTTATTGCCCATCCCTAGTTGCCCTTGAGCAGGTGGTGGTGAGCTACCTTCTTGAACCGCTGCAGTCCGCGTGGTGAAGGTACTCCCACAGTGCTGTTAGGTAGGGATTTCCAAGATTTTGTAGGGGGGCATCTTTTACCTGGTTTATGGTAATTTACCTGGTCAGCAGCTTTTGCCTGCACTCTGACCAATTTAAGCAGCAGTTTCGAATCGCTAAACCCCACCTTCCAGTTCTGACTGGAGGAACTTATAATTAATGATATAATTAAAACGGACGAATGATCTGGATGTGAAAAAATCAACTTTTATTAAACTAAAGAAACTATACCACACGAACACAGTAATTACAGTAAACTACTTAACAAACTGCAGCTTGAGTGGATAAGTCTTTATGTCAACAAGACAGCAGTCTCAGTAAATAAACATCGATTGTCAGCAGGGAAGGGAAACTCCCGTTTTTGATTGACAGTCTGGCTGCCACTGCTTGACCCTCCCACTTTTCACAGACATCCACGAGCTGCTTTTTCCAAGCCCCATTGTCCTGGCCATGCTTTTCTGATGGCCATTTTTAAACCCCTTTGCAATTTACCAAACTCCAGGGATCAATTTTATTAATAATATGTACTGTCTTAAACAACCATCCACGGAGAGGGCCCTACGCCTCTGCTCAGCTTGGAGTTGTCACAAAATGATCCCAAGCATGGAGAGGGTCCTACGCCTCTGCTCAGCTTGGGATCATTTTGTGACAATTCCAAGCTGAGCAGAGGCGTAGGACCCTCTCCGTGCTTGGGATCATTTTGATTACATTGTATACCCAAGATTGCAACATTTTTAAATATGTTATAATGTAACAAGTGATGCAGGGGTATGAGACCCCTTATTGTAAATTGATGTATCTGTAGATGCCTACCGTACCACGGTTTTTTCTCAAATTTGAGGGGAATAGACGGGTTGGGGGATCAGTGGTAGATAGCTATAGGTAAATACAGGGGATGGTTTTTTGTCGGGGGTCAGGAAGTTTTGCTCACTTTCTTCAAATGGATACTACAAGCAAGTTGGAAGTATCCAAAGGGCGGAATGTAGGGGTTCACAAAATCCCTCAGCCCCGAAGATACTGGAGATATTGGTCCACATCATGGACGAAGAATTGTATGATTTGAATTGTCTCTGGGTTGGACAATGTTTTTAAACATACCCAGAACCGCAAAAAGCTTGTTGGCAGGGCAGCATGTGGACAACACCAGAATCGAGGAACTTCGTGGGAAAAATTTGCACACTTTAAGACAGTACATTTTATTAATAAAATTGTTCCCTGGAGTTTGGTAAATTGCAAAGGGGTTTAAAAATGGCCATCAGAAAAGCATGGCCGGGACAATGGGGCTTGGAAAAAGCAGCTCATGGATGTCTGTGAAAAGTGGGAGGGTCAAGCAGTGGCAGCCAGACTCTGTCAATCAAAAACGGGAGTTTCCCTTCCCTGCTGACAATCGATATTTATTTACTGAGACTGCTGTCTTGTTGACATAAAGAATTATCCACTCAAGCTGTGGTTTCAATGACCGCAGGACAAAGGGCTTCTGTTTACCTAGTAATCCAACCCCATTCAAAGCTCCTTACACACAATGAGACACACTGAAACTACGGAAAGGACTTTGATAGGGAACAGTTTAGAATGAATGGGTTTTTGAATCACCCATTACTCCCTTTTGTTAGCCCAGTGAACTCCGGATGTGGGCGGGAACATTTCGGCCCCAGAACGAAGACACATTCAAACCATTCCAAGCCCGTTTGAGTCAGCCAATCATGGCCTTTCTCTTGTGTATTCGAACATTTTGGCGTGAATTTGCACACAGACCCTTTCAACGCCAAACAGCAGGAGCTCGCAGGATATAAAGATAGCTCCTGAGAAGCTATCTCTCTCTCTTATTTCCTTGGACCACAGGTGGGCAGGTTTCTGACTCCTCAGCAAGGCAACCTAGTAAGGAGTTAGAGGGGTGGTAATTTAGGGGGAATTGCTAAGATTGTAAGACTTACATTGTAACCATTTATCCCTCATTTTTTTGCCGTCTGTCCTCCCCTGTTAAGTAGTTTACTGTAATTACTGTGTTCGTGTGGTATAGCTTCCTTAGTTTAATAAAAGTTGATTTTCTCACATCCAGATCATTCGTCCGTTTTAATTATATCACTAATTATAAGTTCCTCCAGTCAGAACTGGAAGGTGGGGTTTAGCGATTCGAAATCGCTGTTTAAATTGGTCAGAGTGCAGGCAAAAGCTGTTGACCAGGTAAATTACCGTAAACCAGGTAAAAGATGCCCCCCTACAATTTTGACCCAGCGACGATGAAGGATCGGCGATATATTTCCAAGTCAGGATGGTGTGTGACTTGGAGGGGAACTCGGAGGTGGTGGTGTTCCCATGCGCCTGCTGCCCTTGTCCTTCTATGTTGAAGAGGTCGCAGGTTTGGGAGGTGCTGCCAAAGAAGCTGTGGCAAGTTGCTGCAGTGCATCTTGTAGATGGTACACACTGCAGCCACGGTACACCGGTGGTGGAGGGAGTGAATGTTTAAGGAGGTGGTGGTGCCAATCAAGCGGGCTGCTTTGTCTTGGATGGTGTCGAGCTTCTTGAGTGTTGTTGCAGTTGCACTCATCCAGGCAAGTGGAGAGTATTCCATCACACTCCTTACTTGTGCCTTGTAGATGGTGGAAAGGCTTTGGGAAGTCAGGAGGTGAGACACTCGCCACAGATTAACTAGCCTCTGACCTGCTCTTGTTGCCGCAGTATTTATGTGGCTGGTCCAGTTAAATTTCTGGTTAATGGTGACCCCCAAGATGTTGATGATGGGGGATTCGGCAATGGTAATGCTGTTGAATGTCAAGGGGAGGTGGTTAGAGTCTTGCTTGTTGATTATAGTCATTGCCTGGCACTTGTGTGCCGCGAATGTTACCTGCCACTTATCAGCCCAAGCCTGAATGTCGTCCAGGTCTTGTTACATGCAGGCGTGGACTGCTTCATTATCTGAGGAGTTATGAATGGTGCTGAACATTGTGCAGTCATCAGTGAGCATCCCCATTTCTGAACTTATGTTGGAGGGAAGGCCATTAATGAAGCAGCTGAAGATGGTTGGGCCTAGGACACTGCCCTGAGGAACTCCTGCAGCGATGTCCTGGAGCTGTGATGATTGACCTTCAATCACCACAACCATCTTCCTTTGTGCTAGGTATGACTCCAGCCAGTGGAGCATTTTCCCCCTGATTCCCATTGATTTCAGTTTTACTAGGGCTCCTTGATGCCACACTCAGTCAAATGCTGCCTTGATGTCAAGGGCAGTCACTCTCACATCCCCTCTGGAATTCAGCTCCTTTGTCCATGTTTGGACCAAGGCTGTAATGCTGTAGGGAGCCGAGTGGTCTTGGCAGAATCCAAACTGGGCATCAACGAGCAGGTTATTGGTGAGTAAGTGCCGCTTGATAGCACTGTCGATGACACCTTCCATCACTTTGCTGATGATTGAGAGTAGAATGATGGGGCGATAATTGGCCAGATTGGATTTGTCCAGCTTTTTATGGACAGGACATACCTGGGCAGTTTTCCACATTGTCGGAAAGATGCCAGTCTTGTAGTTATACTGGAACAGCTTGGCTAGAGGCGCAGCTAGTTCTGGAGCACAAGTCTTCAGCATGATAGCCGGGGTGTTGTCGGGGCCCATAGCCTTTGCTGTATCCAATGCGCTCAGCCATTTCTTGATGTCACGTGGAGTGAATCGAATTGGCTGAAGACTGTCTTCTGTGATGGTGGGGAATTGCATCATAGGACCCCAATTTTAATGGCCCGGATTTTGCTCCCAGCAGTGAAGGAATGGCACTCACTGTTCACCTCACTGACAGCTGCCCACAGACCTTTCACGGGCTTGTCAGCGGAGATTTCCTCTAATCTGCCGTCTTTTCCAGCGCAGCGCCCTCTACCGGGGATCTGTGGAGTGTGTGAACAAGGCAAGCAACAGCGAGGCTCTTCAACCAATCAGATTGAAGAACCCTCACTGAGACACGCAGGCTGAGATTTTCCTTACCTCAGTGGGTCCGGGGTGGGCGATGTCAGTGGCGGGTCGCGGCCCCATTGCTGGCTCCATCCCGCTCTGGAAAATGAACTTCCCTTAATGGGGCTTGTTAAGCCCACCCAGTGCGTTTCCTGGCCAAATTAGAAGGAGCGAGTCTGGTGACGTCATTCATGACGCGTCTTGAGCCAGTTTCCTTAAAGGGACCATGGTCACCTTACTTTTGACATTTGTGCTGTCAGTGTTCTGCAGCACTGAAGTGCTGCAAATGCTGGCAATCACTGCACAGAAGTGCAGGGCTGCACCCAGGTTCTCCCATGACTCCCTCTACATGCTTAATCAGGGAGTCACAGCACACAGGGGGGTCCTCTTCCCTTCCCATGGACGGAAGAGACCTCCCCAGGAGACCAACACAGCCTGGTTGCACATTGCACAGGAGGACACAAGCAGGGATGTGGTCAGGAGGACCTGGGTGCAGTGGCGCAAACATTTCAATGATCTCATTAGATCACAAAATGTTACTACAAAGCCATACTCACCTTCATCCTCCTGTGCCTTTCATCACATTCCCATCACTCTGCCTTCCCTACCCTACTCCTGCACATCCTTACTCACACCAACTTACCTTGCACCTCCACTCATCCCTCTCCATCTATATTATCACATCCCCATCTCACTAGTCACCCCTCATGCTCACCCTCACCCTAGTACAATCATACCAACTAACAACACACAAGGGTAGCCATTTAGGGTGTTTTATACAATGTTCATGCAAAGTTTCTGTTAATGTGCTGTCAAACATTGAAATCTTTATTGTTAACATTTCCGTTCTTGGACAGATTTGCGTGCACATTTGGAAGTGGTTTAATGAGTTGCAATGAATGGTTAGACATAATGGTACCCCCGCAATGGTGGTGAGTATAAAAGGAATGTCTTGGACATTGTAGGGATGCTTTATGTTGTTGGTGTGGGGTGGTGTCAAACTAGTGCATCAGGTGGCAGCTAGGGTGTACAGCGTAAAGTGAAGTAAATCTGGCAATGGTGTGGCCATCCCTGCCTCCCGGGCAGCAATGTGGTCAAGTGACGATGCCCTGTATCCTGTGCAGCATCAGTTGATTGTGGAGAAGGTTGGTATTGTTGTTGGTGCTGCTGGTATGCCTGGTGCTGCTGGTGTTGGGGCTGATCGTGGTCTGATTCTGAGGACCAAGGTGAGACAGTATAAAGGACACCCATGTGTAGCATTTGCATATTGATTTACCATTGGCCCGCAGGCATCTGTAAGGAATACCTATTATATTCACATGTGATCACATGCTGAATTGTCATTGGCCTGCAGGCATCTGTAAGGACTGCTATTGTTTTGGAGGACCCAGGGTCCTAACTCCATCTTGTCCATATGGTGCTGTACTGCTGTGAGTCAGATCAGACCTGATGCTTCATTAAAAAAGTTTAAACAGTAATACTCCGTTGTCCTGCAATTTATTAGTTTTGTACAAAGTGTGCAAAACAAGACATGGTGTCAGAACAGGGATTTGAAATGGACATTGTTGGAGCTCCCTTACCTCGAATGAATTGGGGATCTTTGAACTTACATTGAGAACGGTGCAAGTTCAAGCAACACGTGGAATTGATGTTCTCAGGTCCACTGAAAAGCAAAGGGGAGGAAGAAAGATGCAGCTACCTACTCTTGTGGATCGGAGAAAAAGGGAGAGACATTTTTAACACATGGTCTCTCACCGCAGATGAAGCAAAGGTACTGAAATGTTATTTTGACCGTTTTGAAGCATATGTGATGCCCAAGACAAATACAATATTCGCTAGGTACAAGTTTCAGGAGAAAGTACAAGGAGCTAGTGAATCATTTGAACAGTTTGTGACTGAGTTAAAACTGCTGGAAAAAAAGACTGTGAATATGCAGATAAAGATGAGATGGTCAGAGACCGCATCGTGTTTGGAATACATTCAGCTAAAGTGAGAGAAAAACTTTTGAATGTTGGGTCCGGGCTAATGCTGGACAAAGCTATGGACATAGCTAGATCGCACGAGATAGCCCAAGCACAGTTGAAAACCATAACCGGCGCCACGAGCAGCTCATGTGAACAGACAGTGCACGCAGTTAATAGACACACACCACAGAACACCGACCAGAGAGCGTGTTTCAGAACAGAAAGAACAGAGAGAGTTCTAAAAATGGGCGACACAGACATAAAACGCTTCAAAAACTGTGGATATTGTGGAAACAACTGGCATGGAGAAAAATTGCCCTGCCAAAGGAAGGCAACGTACTAAATGTGGTAAACGGAACCACTTTGCTAAAGTTTGCAAGACTGTTTTCGGAAAAGCAGTACACACAGTGAGTGACAGCCAAATGCCAGATAGAGAGCCAAATGCAGAGGAACTGTTTATTGATTCTGTGTTACAGAAAAAACAGATTTCAGGGACTGAGCAAGCCTATGCCGATATTGAGATAGGGAAACAGGGCAAAGAGCTTAAGTTTAAACTAGACACTGGATCTCAGGTTAATGTAATTCCTCTGAGTGAGTATCACAGCTTGAAGGATGAGTGTGAGCTACAGCCCACCTCACGCAGACTGACCGGCTATGGGGGTGGGCAGCTCATTGTAAAAGGCACATGCACGATGAAATGCAAGCACAAAGAAAGCGACATGATGCTGGACTTTTACATTGTTGACACTCAAGCACTTCCAGTGCTAGGTCTAAAGGCATGTTTAGACATGGACCTCGTCAAGCTAGTGCTATCATTGACAGCACCAGTTCAGAAACAGACAGTCATGGAGGAGTTTGCTGACGTTTTCAAAGGAATCGGACTATTCCCAGGTGAATGCACTATTCACCTTGACCCAGCAGCAACCCCTGTGGTTTGCCCACCAAGAAGGATACCCCTTGCTCTACGTAGTCGCCTGAAGGAGGAGCTGCAGAGCATGGAGAATACAGAAATCATCGTCCGGGAAACAGAACCGACAGAGTGGGTCAACGCGTTAGTAGTGGTTGAGAAACCACGTACAGGCAAGCTCAGAGTCTGTCTCGACCCCAGAGATTTGAACAAGGCTATCGAACGCCCTCACTACCCTCTACCAATGCTAGATGACATCACACCCAAGCTAGTGGGAGCACGTTACTTCAGTGTAATGGACGCACGATCAGGATACTGGACTATCAAGCTCACGGAAGAATCATCTAAGCTAACAACGTTCAACACACCATTTGAACGCTACCGATTTCTGTGTTTACCATTTGGTCTTATCTCAGCTCAGGATAAATTCCAGTGGAAGATCGACAAAACCTATGAAGGCCTCGACGGAGTAGTCGCAATCGTATACGACATTCTCATCTATGGCAGGAATAGAGAGGAACATGACAGGAACCTCCGTGCGATGCTATAAAGATCACGGGAGAAAGGTATCTGGCTCAACCCCGAGAAAAGCATAATCAGATCCACCGAGATCAGTTATTTCAGGCATCGCCTCTCAACTGATGGCATTAAGCCGGATCCAGAGAAAATCTCCGCCATCAAGAAGATGGAGCCACCAAAGAACCGCGCAGAGCTAGAGACAGTACTAGGCATGATTAACTACTTAGCCAAGTTTGCCCCAAGCCTTTCTGAAATCAACGCACCCATGCGTCAGTTGCTCAAACAATCCAATGAGTTCCTATGGGACAAACAACATGACACAGCATTTCAGAAAATGAAAGACCTAATCACCAGAGAACCAGGACCGGTTCTTGCCTACTTCGACCCCAACAAAGAGCTCAGACTACAAGTGGATGCATCAATGTACGGACTAGGCGCAGTATTACTGCAAGAAGGAAAGCCCATCGGATATGCTTCCAGATCTCTCGCAGACAGTGAAATCAACTATGCTCAAATCAAGAAAGAGCTATCTGCAATTCTGTTTGGATGTAAGCGTTTCCACCAATATGTCTATGGCTGACAAGTCATTGTGGAATCCGACCACAAGCCCCTCGAGTCAATCATGAGGAAACCATTAGCTGCAGCCCCACCAAGGCTACAGAGAATGATCCTTCAGCTACAGAAGTACGACTTCACAATCATTCACTGTCCAGGCAAAGACATTCCTGTCGCAGACACACACTCCAGAAAGTCTCTTAGCAACCAGGACAGCAGCCTCAGTGAAGGCATGGATGTGCAGGTGCACATGGTGTACAACAGCTTACCTGTGAGTGACTCAAAACTGAAGGAGATCCGAGCAGGAACAGAGAAAGATGCACAACTCACACTGCTGAGCAAAGTCATACATGAAGGATGGCCTGAGGAAAGGAGGAAATGCCATCAGAGCATATCTGAATTCTGGAACCACAGAGACGAACTGTCACAAATCAACGGAATTGTCTTCAAAGGGGAGAAAATCATCATTCCTACCAGTCTCAGAAGAGATGTTGACAAAAATTCATGCTGGACATATGGGCATGGAAAAATGCAAAGAAAGAGCATGTGACATTATGTTTTGGCCCGGAATGTGCAAACACATTGAGGGCATTGTCGGAAAATGTTCCATTTGTCTAGAATGCCGCCCATCAAATGTCAAAGAGCCCATGATACCTCACCGTATCCCAGACAGGCCCTGGCAGGTCATCAGCTGCAAGCAAGTGCATGCAAAACGTGTACAGAGACAGCAACACCAAAAGAGATACTATGACAGGTCAGCTAGACTACTGCCGCTGCTGCACAATGGAGAATACATGAGAATCCAGGAGCATGACTACTGGAAGCCAGCAGTCGTCATCCAGCCAGCTGACACTGAGCGATCGTATCACGTCCGCACCCCAAAAGGACAGGTGTACCGCCGCAATCGCAGGCACCTCCTGAACACCAAGGAACAACACCGTCATTCCGACGAGAGGTCAAGCCTAGAGTTATCCTTGACTTGTGAACTGTCAAAGGGTGTAGGCGGATCACTGCCCTAAAAAAAAAACTGTACATCATTATTGAAACGTTAAGATGTTTTCACTGATAGTTAAATGTTGAGTTTACTTATATGTTGATGCTACTGAGAACATTGGGCCAGAAATTCGTGAACGGGGCTTGCCGCGCGTGCAAGCCCCGTATATGCACTTACCCTGCGCTCCTGCCGATCAGCTCCAGGGACGCCTGGAATTGGTGTTTCAAACAGAAGAATCCCGGGCAGCGTATGACGTCACGCCGCCCAGGAGTGCAGCCAGCGCGAAGCCTGGAGCGGGCAGTGCAAGTGAGACACGCCCCTTAAGGTCTCATTGTAGCAAGACATGCCCCCAATGTTTCTGTCAAGCTGCTAAGCATTTTTACATGCAAAGCAGCAGTTTAAATAGGTTTTTGGAAGTTTTTTGAAGATTTTGGTAACTTTTATAAAATTTTAAAAATGTTTACATTATTTTGAAGAATCTGAAGTAGTTTTAAACAGATTAAAGCAATTTAAAGACTTTTAAAAGCCCTAAAAGAATTTTTTTAATTCCATTTATTTATTTAGCAATGTCGTCGTCATACGTGTCTTCACACTGTTCCCTTTGGGGAACTGTATGAAGTGGTGGAAGGATTTATGGCCATGATTAACGCTCATTCCGTGACCGTAACCATCTTTGAACCAGCCATTAGGGCGGTTAGTCCTATGGCGGGAGGGTTTTACGGGCTCCCACAAGCTATACAAGGAGGGGGGGCCACCCACACCCACGGACGCAAATATCCCACTGGATGTCAACCCAGAATTTAGAGCCCGAGCTCCGACTCCACTTGCCGGGACTGTCTGGAGCGGGGTTCGAAACCCTACCCTGATCTGGCCCAGCGGCGGGGATCCTACCGCTATGCCAAAGGCCCAATCCGATTAGCAACGTGAAATGGCTGGAATGAGCACACTTCACGGCATTAAAAGAACTCACAATTGAACTGATGATGACCTCAGCAATCTCCTCAAGGAGGTGGAGGCGCAGCGCCTGCTCATCATTGGTAATGAGAAGTCAAAGGCGCCGCAAAAAGGGCAGATGATAGCTTGGTCTTTCAAGTGGCAGCATAGGGCTCCAGTCACGGGGAGGGAAAAGGCGCAGGAAACGTATGGGTGTCACCTTTTGTGCGGAGTGGGCCTTTTGCGTAGCAGTAAGCATCCCCGCCGCTGGGCCAGAAGGAGTAGGGTTTCGAACCCCACTCCAGACAGTCCCGGCAAGTGGAGTCGGAGCTCCAACTATAAATTCTGGGTGGACATCCAGCGGGATACTTGCGTCCGTGGGTGTGGGTGGCCCCCCCCCCTCAGATGGGTTGTGGGAGCCTGTAAAACCCTCACGCCATAGGACTAACCACCCTAATGGCTGGTTCAAAGATGGTTAGGATCACGGAATGAGCGTTAATCACGGCCATAAATCCTTCCATCACTTCATACAGTTCCCGAAAGGGAACAGTGTGAGGATACGTACGACGATGACCTCTTGCGTAATGCACCTCCTTGGACCCTCAGTCGCAGATGCGAGGGGGCAAATCGTGCAATTGTTAAATTTTTCATTTTATTGACATGTGAAATGTTGGGCCAGTAATTCCCTTCCAAATGCGCGAGTACGGTCGGGGTACTTACGCGTCTGGCCGGAGGAAATGCCGGTTTTCAGCATGCACAGTGCATGTGGGGAAAACCGGCATTTCCTGTCCTCTGAATGAAGGGGTTCAGAGGCAGAACGCGTGCGACTGCACAGGCAGCGCGTGCGCAGTAAAATTCGCCGCTTTCATTCATGTTTTCAGTGAGGTCAAGTCATTACAACTTACACATGAAAAAAGCATGGGTACAGTTGCTCCAGAGGCTGCGGAGGAAGATATTTTTTTATCGTGGAGCTTCTGAAAGTATGTATGTCTGTATATATTCCTTTGCGTGTTATGTATATATTCCTTTACTTATGTGTATGAATGTATTATTTAATTATGACTTTCAGGGAAAGTAACTTATTGGAAAATCATAATTAAAAACATACATTCATACACATTAGTAAAGGAATATAAAACATACATACATATACGTAAAGGAATATATGTGGACATGCATACATAACTCATTCTCACATTCCATTCACACAGCCACAATTGCTCCTTCTACCTACCGTTCTGAAAACCCGTTTAAAAAAAAAAAAATTAAACTTTAAAACTTACTTAAAATTTCTTAAAATAACTTCCCTCCCTTTCCCAAACAAAAATATTGCATTTCAGAAGCTCCACGATAAAATAAATCTTCCTCCGCAGCCTTGGAACAACTTTACACCTGCTTTTTTCAAGTGTAACTTGTAAGGACTTACCCTCACTGAATCCCTGAATGAAATCTACAAAGTTCACTGCGCAAGCGCTGCCTGTGCAGTCGCACGCGCTGTGCCTAGACCTCGGGTCTGGAAATGCCGGCGTTCCCCGCATGCGCTGTGCATGCTGAACGCCGGCATTTCCAACGGCCAGATGCGTGAGTACCCCGACCGTACTCACGCCTTTGGCCACGAATTTCTGGCCCAATATGTAGAAGAAAGGTTCAAAAGTAATGCATAACATTTTTCTTTTAAAAGAAAGGGGATGTAACATTTGCATATTGATTTATCATTGGCCCGCAGGCATCTGTAAGGAATACCTATTATATTCACATGTGATCACATGCTGAGTTGTCATTGACCTGCAGGCATCTGTAAGGACTGCTATTGTTTTGGAGGACCCAGGGTCCTAACTCCATCTTGTCCATATGGTGCTGTACTGCTGTGAGTCAAATCAGACCTGATGCTTCATTAAAAGAGTTTAAACAGTTGTCCTGCAATTTATTAGTTTTGTACAAAGTGTACAAAACAAGACACCATGTTGATGGAATAGATGGCAGATGAAGTAGAGATGACAGAAGCATTCTGTCAATGGCCAGAGAGTTTTTCCAATGAGGTGAGATTGGCTGGAGAGTAGAAAGTGGAAAGCCTGCAGAATCTGTGCTGGAAATGGACTGAGAAACAGCTTGTGGCTGAGGAAAGTGATGATCTGTCAGGTGAGAGCTTTTACTGTACATTTGAAGCTGTCAAGTAATCAGCTGGAGCAATGGCCACTGAACTCACCTCAGGATGACAGCCGTGGTCCCCGAACAGTGTGGTTCCGTGGTCATTCAGTTAAAGTCAAAAGGTAAGTTAAAAAAGCCTGTTCCTTTATTCATTCATGGGATGCAGGCGTCGCTGGCAATGCCAGCATTTAGTGCCCATCCTTAATTGCCCTTGAGGTGGTGGTGAGCTGCCTTCTTGAACCATGAGGTGTTTTCCACATGGTTTTTACAACTGAGTGGCTTGCTAGGCCATTTCAGAGGGCAGTTAAGAGTAAACCACATTGCTATGGGTCTGGAGTCACATATAGGCCAGACTGGGTAAGGGCAGAAGATTTCCTTCCCTAACAGACATTAGTGAACCAGATGTTAAGCATCTGTCAACTAGATGCTAATGATTTTAATTGGGTCCCCCGCCGCTGATGGTCAGGTCTGCTCAGCATTGATAGACCCGACATTGGGAAAGGCACGTTGAGGTGGGTTGACAGCAGGTACCCGACTTGCTGTCAAAAAAACTCCTTTTCCCACCCGACCCGCCACCAATCCCGCTCGCTAACCCCCTGCAAAATCTCAGCCGCAGAGTCCAAACCAGGAAGTATAAAGCAAGAAATATAAATTAGATTTAAATGATGTACAGAAAGTGAAATAAAGATCGGGAAATACAGGTCGGATTAAGGAAGAGAGGTAAAAGAGACTGACAGATAAAGTACAAAAAAAGTTTAAATTCAAATTTTTTTAAAATCTCCAACACTCATTTTCTTCTGATGGAATGAGACTCCACACTTGTAAAATTAATTTTTCAGAACCAAAGAGGTTGTTCAGCAATAATTATCACTTATCACGCCGTTAAAAACTCACTTATTCCTGAATGCACCAGCCCTAACTTTTTCAGACATTTTTATTGCAGAACTCGTGGGCAAGTATCCCAAGTTCACGCCATTGAATGCCAAGTCTATCGGCGAAGCCTGCGAAACCGCAACCTGTGAAGGAGCAGGGGATCTCTGACAGCAACTTCTGGATTTCCGCGTTTAGCTGCGCATGGGCGCACTCCAGAAGTTGCTATCAGATTTCCTCCATTATACCGGTGAATGCTGATAGCCTCACTGTTATTCTCATCGTAAATTCTGGGCCATTGTATTCATAAGGCCCCCACCTGCCTGTGGCGGGAAGACAGCCCTGGATCCAAAATCTGCGCGATTCAAATGGCAGTGGGCAGGAATGCAGTGGTGGGCACACTGCTGCTATTTGAACCACCCACCTGCCTCATTCCCGATGGGTGGACAAGGTTCAAAATGAACCTCGGGTCTTGATCATTTTATAAAAGTGCGCAGTATGCACTTACAAATATCCTACAAAAATAGGACCAACAGAAACTAAATAAACAAACTATAATGAAAAATTTGGAGAATGGAAAACACAAAAAGATATGCAATTGTTTATTGCAGATAGCCACAAGCAAAGAACTTTTAGTTAAAAAAAATAGATTAATAGTTATCTACTGCCTCCAATTGTCATTATAGTTGACTAGGCATGAATGTATTTGGGATTGAAGAGTGCCATCTTGTGGCAAGATTTCCAGTACAAATGGTATACTTTATTGTGGGTCTGCATCTTCTTGTAGTTTTGAGAAAGTGATTTTTAAAATTTTCTTCAATAAACTTACTGTACAAACTATCCCAGAATAGACACAAGATGCATTAGCTATATTAATGGTTTCTTGTTTAGAATAATGGGCAGCCCCCTCGTGCATCCCCGATCTCCATTGCTCTGCCATTGACAGACGTGCCTTCAGCTATCTAGGCTCTAAGCCCTGGAATCTCCTCCCTAAACCTCTCCACCTCTCTACTTCTCTCTTCTCCTTCAAGACACTCCTTAATACCTACCTCTTTGACCAGCTTTTGGTCATCTGCACTAATATCTCCTTATCAAATTTTGTTTGATAACGCTCCTGTGACGAGCCTTGGGACATTTTACTACGTTAAAGGTGCTATATAAATGCATCCTTTGTTGTAAGGAGAGATTATCAAGCTTCATTTCACTGCTGCGGTTTCTACCAAGCGGTAGCTGCAAAAGATGCTAAGCCAACAGAGAATGTCCAAAATATAGGTAGCAGCAACAATTGCTGTTATGGATAAAAGTACAATTTCTTATCAGCTCGAAACTGTTATAATCTAGCAAGACATTTTTTTGAGTTTCAAGCTTGTTAAGAGCTGTTTGTCACATCATTGGTTCCATTAAAACTTAAATACTTAGGGCTGGATATTTTACTGTGGTGGGTTGCATAGGTGAGGTGGGGGGCGGGCGGGGTGGGGGGGGCAGTTTCGGATGGGAAACCAGGAAGGCTGGGTTTTCACACACGCTGTGGAAAATTAACTCCACAGCGTGCGACTCTTGGCCCTGCCAGGTTCCCCGCCCGGAAGTCAGCCTGATTGACAGGTTTGGTTTTCAGTCGGGCAGGGTGCACTCCGGGGGAGGCTGCAGGAGCAGGTAGGTCCGATCCCCGACCCCAGCAGGGGGCTGGGGGGTGGTCCAATCCCAAGTGGGTTCCGATCCCTGACCCCAGTGGGGCTCCAATCCTGGGGGGGGTCTGATGGTTGGGGAGCTAGTCGGGTCCAGGAGGAAGCACTCCCGCTCCTCCCGGCCCCACAGGGAGTGCTCCTCGAGGCTGTCCTCGCCTCGCTGCAGCTGCCGGGTTTCCCGAGGCCAGGGAAACCCGGCCGACCACAGTAAAACCTACAAAGCAGGTTAAACCTGGGGTCTCCAGCATTAACATATTTAAAACGCCAACCCGCCTCCTTGGGATTGGGTTGGTTGCCCACCCCTTGTGGCGCCTCAATAAAAAACGGAAGTCGACAGGTTGGAGCCAGCTTCCTGACAAACTTGGAATTTTTGCCCATTTAACCCCCCGCCTGCACCCACTCCCACCCGTTCACCCCTGTTAAAATTCCCCCCTTAGTGTCACTGTTTGCCTTTACTTTGAACTGGAGTAAAAGTAATGGGAGTGTAACGAATGCTGCACAGTTTACACAAAGGGCAGCTTTGCCAGTGCTTGAATTTAGTGTTTAGGGGAAAAATGCAGGGGACAGAAAAGGGGAATGCAAACTGCACAATCCCTCACAGTCCCAGCACCAGGTGCTCTAGGGGACACACCGATCACCCCAGTGCGTGCAACGCCTCAGGTTATCCAGGGAGATAGTTGCTGAGTTGCTGCTATCTCATCTTGCTCCAGCAATCCACTGTGGGCGTAGTTCGGTCCTTAGCTCTGTTAAGTGGTAACTGTAAAGTATGCGCATATACTTGATACAAAAAGGAAGAGACAGCTTGGAAGGGTTTAACTTAGGTCTTTACTTCATACCCACAGGCGGGAACTGAGGGGAGATCAGTACCCGCAGTACTATTTATACCCCTATGGCCAGGAGTGGTACTACGGTATCACTACGCCCTACAAAGTAGTGCTGCCCTGGCCATAGGGTTAAAGTAGCATACATATTACATACACAACATTCCTCCCCTTTTAATTAAAACGTACCCGTGCAATTAAGTCAACAGATGCACCATAACTAGGGCTAATAACATTTGGTAACACAACATACATAACATATTTACATCAGAGTTGTCTACCTATATATATATAAAAAGAAACATGTTATAGATTCAGTCTCTGAGGAGGCCTCCTGTCTCGACTAGGATAACGTCTTTCTCTAGTCGGTCTCGGTGTAGGCGGCGGTACTTCCGTCACCACTTCATCGCTGGAGTCGTCGGTGTCTGATGGCACATCCTGTGCCGTGGAGCTCACTGGAGTGCTGAACTCCTCGCCATCCTGAGACTTCTGTAGCGACGAGCTGGGCCGTGATTCCGCTGGAACAATGTGCTGAGACGTTTGAGGTAGTGAATCAGTTGGGTTTCTGGACTCCACAAGTTGATCAGCATGTCGTCTGATTATGCCGTCCCCTGTCTCCACTGTGTACATCAAAGGTCCCTGGCGGGCCTTTATCGTACCAGACCGCCACTTTTCATTTCTATAATCACGGGCCAACACTTGCTGCCCCACCTCGAAGCTCCGTGTCTGTCTGTCAGGAGCCCTACAAAATACTCGGTTTTCCACATCTCTCCGGATGTTTGGTCTGAGCAATTCGAGGCGAGACCTTAACCTTCTATTAAAGAACATGACGGTGGGGGCCTGGTTGGTCACCGTATGTGCAGCATTACGGTACGCGAATAGGAAATTGTCCACCTTGTGTTGTAGTGGCAACCTTTCCTCCCCCATCGCCTTGATGGCCTTTTTAAAAGTCTGTACAAAGCGCTCTGCCAGCCCATTTGTAGACGGATGATATGGTGCGGACGTATAATGTCGCACTCCATTCCTTTTTAGGAATGCTTGAAATTCTTCTGCCACAAATTGTGGCCCATTGTCCGAACAGACTTGCTCGGGCACCCCATTTCGGGCAAAAATGGTCCTTAAGGCTGCGACCGTCTTTTCGGCTGTCGTTGATGACATCTTTATGACCTCCGGCCATTTTGAGTGGGCGTCCACTACAATAAGGAACATCGCATCCATGAAGGGCCCAGCGAAGTCCACGTGGATCCTTTGCCACGGCGTTGAGGGCCACTCCCACGGATGTAGTGGGGCTTGGGGTGGTACGTTCTGTACCATCTGGCACCCTTGGCATGCTTTTGCTACTTCCTCGATGTCCCTGTCAATGCCGGGCCACCAGACGTAGGCTCTGGCGAGGCTTTTCATTTTGACACCCCCCAGATGACCTTCGTGTAAGTCCCGCAACACTTTATGTTGTAATTTTTGAGGGACCACCACCCTGGCTCCGCACATCAATGTGCCCCGGCATACGGACAACTGGTCCTTCCTTGCCGAAAACGCCGGCAATGATGCGTCACCCTGCGCCGGCCAGCCTTTCACGGTCAATTCGTAAACCCTTGCCAGTGTCGGGTCATTCTGTGTTTCCCGCTCGATACATTGGCTGGTGATGGGCAAGTGTTCCATAACCGCCGTATGATATATTTCCACGGGGTCCTGTACTATCTCTTCGATCTCTGCAGGCAATGGTAGCCGCGACAGGCCATCCGCATTGCCATGCTGTTTGGTACCCTTATATTCGATAAGGTACTGGTGTGCTCCTAAGAACAGTGACCATCTCTGTAGCCTTTGGGCCGTCATCAGGGGCACCCCTTTTGTTGGATTAAATATGGACACCAACGGTTGATGATCCGTCAGTAGTGTGAAACGTTGTCCATGTAGATAGTGGTGGAATTTTTTTACACCCCACACCAGACTGAGGGCCTCCCTGTCGATTTGCGCATAGTTTCTTTCGGCTGTAGTTAACGACCTTGAGGCAAATGCTATTGGCCTCTCCGTCCCATTGGGAAATTTGTGTGACAACACTGCCCCTATACCATACGGGGAGGCGTCACATGCCAACCTCATTGGCATTTTTGGGTCAAAGTGTGCGAGCACTTCCTTTGATGTAATGAGTTGTTTACCCTTTTTAAAAGCAGCCTCACACGCTTCGTCCCAATTCCAGGAGACTCCCTTTTGCAGCAATGAATTTAGTGGATGTAAAATGGACGATAAGTTCGGGAGGAACTTATGGTAATAGTTTATAAGGCCTAAGAATGATCGTAACTGAGATACATTCTCAGGGGGCGGGGCCTTCACTACTGCCTCGATCTTTTCTGGGGACTTATGCAGGCCTTCCTTATCTATAATGTGACCACAGTATGAGATACGTTCCTGGAAAAACTCACATTTCTGCTTGTTCGCCCTGAGTCCGTATTGTTGCAACCGCAGAAGTACTCGCTCCAGGTTAGCGAGGTGGTCGTTATCCGTTTGTCCTGTCACCAGGATGTCATCCAGGTAGCACTGCGTTCCTGGAATGCCCTGTAGGACCTGTTCCATGGTCCTCTGCCATATGGCTGGGGCGGACGCCACACCAAATACCAGGCGATTGTACTGGTACAATCCCTTGTGGGTGTTAATCGTTAGGAGCTTTTTCGAGTCCTGCTCCACCTCCATCTGTAAATAAGCTTGACAAAGGTCAATCTTCGTAAAGTGTCTACCCCCAGCTAACGATGCGAATATGTCCTCTATCCGCGGCAGCGGATACTGTACCGTGTGCAGGACTGGGTTAATAGTTATTTTAAAATCCCCGCAAATGCGAACCTTCTTTGGTTCCCCCGGCGTGTTATTTGCAGATTTCTTTATAACTGGGACGATGGGCGTGGCCCACTTGCTCCACTCAATCTTTGTAAGGACACCTGCACTCTCTAAGGCATCCAGTTCTGCTTCCACAGCTGGCCGGATGGCGTAAGGCACCGGTCTGGCCTTACAAAACTTGGGGTTTGCGTCTTGAGCAATAGTTATTTTTGCTCTAATGTCCTTTAAGGTCCCCAGCCCTTGTTGGAACACCTCTGGCGTTTTTGCCAATATTTTCGACAGCCTGCTTGTAATGGTTGCATCATCCTTGGTGGTCTCTACTTTTATCTCGTGTATCGACTTCCAGTCGAAATGGATTTTTCTTATCCATTCCCTACCCAAAAGTGGTGGTCCGCCGTTTGGTAGGACGTATAAATAAAGTCCTGGCACTTTTCTGCCATTGTATTTAACTGTTACTTGCATTTTTCCCTTCGGGTAAACTTTTTGTCCCGTATATGTTTTTAATTTGATTTCGGTATCCTTTAAGGGAATGCGTTTGAACAGCCTGTTATAATCTTGTTCATTAATTACTGATAGGGCTGAACCCGTGTCCAGCTCCATATTAACTTCGACGCCTGCTACCTTCATTTTAACCCACATTGTGCTGTGGTCCTCCGTTTTGTCTACACCATATAACTTGAGACATCCCAGACCTTTAGGCTCTGCTTTTGTGCCTTCCTGTGACTCGTCTGAGCTACTGTCAGATATCTTATGTATTTTTGTCCTTGCCTTGGTACTGCTCGGATTGCCCCCACTATTGGGTTTCGTACCCGACCGACAAACTTTCGCTATATGCCCCTTTTTCCCACACTGCCGGCATATTTTATCACGAAACCAACAATTACTTTGGTCGTGGGTGGTTTTGCCACAACGGTAGCATTTACCTTTGTGAAATGTCACCTCATGGGTGTCATAGCCGGTTGTATTTTGTCGTATTTGGGCAGCACCCTGTGCTGCTGCTTCATGTGCCAATGCTATTTCTATCGCCTGATCTAGGCTGAGCTGTTTCTTGGCCAGCAACCGTTTTCGTGTACTCTCATTTAACATGCCACAGACAAATCTGTCTCTGATCGCTTCCGCCAAAAAGGCTCCAAACTGGCAATGTTTGGACAACCGTCTGAGCTCAGCTAAATAGGCTGCCTGCGACTCATCATTCCTTTGGTCGCGTCTGTAAAAGCGGTACCTTTCCGCTATAAATGGTGGCTTAGGGTTTAAATGTTCCTTTAACGTATCAACAATTTGGGCATACGTTTTGTCTGCTGGCTTTTCTGGAGTAAGAAGATTCCTCAGCAGACCGTATGTTTTTGCCCCCATAGAATTTAATAAGGTTGCTGCCTTTTCATCATCTTTCACCTTGTTTACTATGCAATAAAGCTCATGCCTTTCTACATATGCGTCCCAATCTTCTATGTCGGCAACAAATTCTGACAACCGAGCTTCTTTAGCCATTTTTAAAAGTACTGAAGAGGTTTTCCCGCCTTTTTCCACTAGATGGCGCTGTTATTTTTTTTTCTAAGAGAAAAACTTTCCCCCTTTTGTCCACTAGATGGCGCTGTTCATTTTAAACTGCTGAAGAGAAAAACTTTCCCCTTTGTCCACTAGATGGCGCTTTTCCCGCCTTTTCTCCCTCTGCTGTCAACGACGTCTCTCCAGGTTCGTTATTTTTTTTTTCTTGCAGCTCCCGTTATTGCCACCGCCGCTATTACAACGACCTTCCCCTCGCGTGGCCCGCTAGTCCTCGTGGCTCCGTTTGTTCCCCAGATCGCCTGCCCGTTCTGGCCCTTGCAGCTCGCGTTCCCCAGGAAGGATTGCAGTTTACCTGACCCTGGGTGGACTTTTGCCCCGTGGCTGGAACGCCCGTTCAGCCTCTTCTCTCAGCTGCCGCAGCCTTCGCTGGAACCTCTCTCTCTCGCTCCGTTGCTGCCGCTCCTCCTGAACTGGGTGGCCTCCTTCGGTCGACGCTGGACTCTGCAGGCTGGTAAGAAGCTTCTCTCCCCGTACTGCTACCGATCCTTTGTTGCACCTTGTACTGGTGAGTTCGAACGTTCCTAGTCGCCAGTGTAAAGTATGCGCATATACTTGATACAAAAAGGAAGAGACAGCTTGGAAGGGTTTAACTTAGGTCTTTACTTCATACCCACAGGCGGGAACTGAGGGGAGATCAGTACCCGCAGTACTATTTATACCCCTATGGCCAGGAGTGGTACTACGGTATCACTACGCCCTACAAAGTAGTGCTGCCCTGGCCATAGGGTTAAAGTAGCATACATATTACATACACAACAGTAACACCCCTGAATTTTTTATGCTTCAGGGTCCTTTCAAGCTGCCACATAGAATTTGACAGGCGCAAGCTGTTCTTCTGTGCACTGATATATCCAAAATGTCACCAAGCATGTAGCTGCTGTTTGCCTTTGTTCCAGTCTCTGGACTTTGGCCACTTGGCTGAGGAATGGTCGAGATCTCTACATGTAATACACTAATAGCCTCAAGCAGCTCTGGTTTCTTTCTTTCTGACATGACATTTTGCACTGTAACTGCAGTCTCTTGCAGGAGCTTTCAAAAATTTCTTGTGGGTTTCATTAGCCTCCTCGACACAAAATTGCAGCATCCTGCTGAGAACAACCTTTATATCAGTCTTGTTATCAACTCTCTCAAACCGGTCGAGTATTTTCAGTACTCTGCTGCCCTTGCAGGTAATCAATGCAGCAGTTGAGCAGTTCTGGCATCTTTTGACTTAATGAGACACAATTTAATTTCATAATTTACCAACATCCTTTTAAAGGATTTTCAATTGCTGGCTAAATTACCTGTCGTCAGTCGTTTCGCTGGGTTGGTATATGCTGAAAAATAGTTCGCAGAATTGAACAGTACTCCCAATGCTTTACATTCTAATTTTCTGTTTTAAAATTACTTTTTTGGTATGGTCAGAGTAAGATTCAATTGTAAGAATATAGATGTTTTTACATTATTCTAATATAGAACAAAGACAGAACAGCCCTTTCCCTTCGCCCGGCACCTTTCTGTGCAAGCGCAGGAGATGCAACACATGCCCTTTTACCTCCTCCCTTCCCACTGTCCAGGGCCCCAAACGCCCCTACCAGGTGAAACAGCGAGTTACTTGTACTTCTTGCAATTTAGTATACTGTATTCGCTGCTCACGGTGCGGTCTCCTCTACATTGGGGAGACCAAACGCAGATTGGGTGACAGCTTTGCAGAACACCTCCGTTCAGTCTGTAAGGGTGACCCTGAGCTTACGGTCGCCTGTCACTTTAATTCTCCGCTTCACTCCCACTCTGATCTCTCTGTCCTCAGCCTCTTACATTGTTCCAATGAAGCTCAACGTAAGCTCGAGGAACAGCACCTCATCTTTCGATTAGGCACTTTACAGCCTTCTGTACTCAACATTGAGTTCAACAATTTCAAACTATAACCCCTGCCCCCATTTTTCATGCTGTATGATTTTGCCATCCCCATTTGCAACATCTTGGCCTAGAAATTGAGTTTTGGCTTAGCCAGGGCTTTAGCGCCGGAAGTTAGTGCCGGCGCTAAGTCCCCCTGCGCGCGCCAAAAATTCAGCAGGGCCGCGCCCAAACGGCTGCCGGCGCTACTGAAGGGTCTTTGCGGCGGTAAATCGGCGCTAACTGCCGTTTCGCGCCGCAATTCCGGCGCTGCGGCACCCGATGCGGTGCGGCAGGCTCGGGAAGTGCAGGCCTCCTCCTTCCCTTAAGGAGGAGCTGCCTGCACCCGATCGCGGCCCGCGAAAATCTTTTTAAAAATGAGCCCGGCACCTCGGACAAGTGCCGGGCTTGCTTCTGTTCCGGGGGGGGGGGGGGAAGTCCGGGGAGGGAGCTGCGGCCAGGCGGCCGGCGGGAAAGCGGCCGGCCGCCGCGGGGCCTTTAATGCGCCGGCGCAAAGACTCGTAAGACTCTGTTGCCAGAGTCTTAGTTGCGGCTGTCACGGGCGAGGCGGCCGCAACTGAATTTCGGCGCTGGGGCCCGTCGGCATGGCAACCGGGACGCTGCGCACACCGATGACGTCATCGGTGCCGGCGCAGCGCTACCGGTCTACCGCGGCGTAAGGGCCCCAGGCAATTTCGGCGCCGGCGCCAAATGCAGCGCTAGGCCCTCTAGCGCCGCAAAATCGGCGCTAAGGGCACTCAATTTCTAGGCCTTTATCTTTCCTGCCTCTTACCTAAGCACAGTATGTTCCTTCAATTCCTTCCTCCCACCGCCCCCCCCCCGCCCCCGCCGTCTCTGCACCTGCTTAATATCTGTTACATCTCCAGCTTTTTCCAGTTCTGATGAAGGGTCCCAGACCTGAAACGTTAACTCTGTTTCTCTCTCCACGGATGCTGCCTGGCCTGCTGAGTGTTTCCAGCGTTTTCTGTTGTTATTACAGAACAGTTAATGTAGGCAGGGACGGTTTAAACTGTTTGCTTGCAAATTCTATCTTCTGATCACAATGACACTGATAACATTGGACAGGATCGGAGGGAATTTTAACCCCAAAAAACGGGCGGGTTTGGGTCGGGTGGGAAGTCACAGCCTTAGAAATTTGAATCCCGAACCCAGCCCGCCCACTTCCGGTTTTAACAGAGGCGGGACGAGGGATGGGTGGCCAATCCACTCCCAGGAGCCGGGTTGGCACTTTAAATATTATATTGAGGCTGTGTGCCTCATTCGGAAGCACCATTTTAAATTTAACTCTGGGCGGCCGGGTTTCCCAGGCTTCGGGGAACCCAGCAGCTAAAGGAAGGCAAGGGCTTCTGGATCCAGGAGATAAGAGCCTCTGGATAAGTGCCCTTCTGCCTTGCCAACACCACATGATTGTACAATACCCCCTCCCAACCCTTTTGATTTTCCACGATCTCACGGCCCCCCCCCCCCACCATACATCCCGCCGGCCTCTGATCTCCCCAGGCCTCCGAGCCACCACCCCACCGACCACCCCCCCCCACCCCCAACAAGCCTTCCATTCTCCGATCCTGCCTCCAGCCTTCTGACTCCTGGCCTCCGACTCCCCCCCCCCCCCCCCACCCCCAACGAGCCTTCCATTCTCCGATCCTGCCTCTGGCCTTCCGACTCCAGGCCTCCGACTCCCCACCACCACCACAACGAGCCTTCCAATATCCGATCCTACCTCTGGCCTTCCGACTCCAGGCCTATGACCCCCACCCCCACCATCCCCACCAACCCCCCGGCCTCCGAGCCGCAGCCCACAGCTGCCCCTCCGGCCTTCCAATCTCCAACTCCCACCAATCCCCAACCCACCCTTCCCCACCCCCAATCTCCGGCCTTCCAACCCCTTCCAATCCCCGGCCCTGACCCACCAAACCCCCCCCCCCCGCCACCACCCCCCCACCCTCCGATCCCCCCATTCCCTCCTCTCTGCTCCCTGGCTGCAGCCCGGTGCCACAAGCCTACCCATCTGACAGCCAATCAGCCTCTCAATCTGGCTGGCTGCGGGCGGGAAACAGATTTCCCGAGTTTCCCAAAATCCAGCCCCCCTGCTCCCTACCCGCCTCCACGTTAAAATCTTGCCCGATGAACTTCAGGGCCGAACACCTTGTACTGTAAGGATAGGCACATACAGATTATTAAATAAATAAGCTAGTTGGCATTAATAATATAATATGGAGCTAAAAGGGTTGTTAGGTTAAGTATAGGCTTTTGAAAAAACAGGTTTTTGATCACAGCAGAAGTGTAGAAGAAGGAAATTACTGTAGTATGAATAAGGCAATCGGTTCCATTTACTTTAGAGATTGCAAGGGGTCATGACATCAATGGCTTGTACAGCAAAGGCTATGGTTTGGGAAGAGCAAAGATAGGAAGCAGCGGTACAACGTGACAGAATATAAGGCACCCCATAATTGACCAGCAATCAGTTCAATGATCTAAGAGTCATAAAAACACCCAGTAGATTTGAATCCAGCTAAAATTTTTGACTCCATTCAAGACCCTGTAGCGTGAAAAGGCTTGGATACGCCACGCTCACAATTTCTTGCTAAGAACTCCTGGGCGCGTGAGTTTTAGACCTGGGGCACGCGTGTACTGCTCTGTATGAAGTTTTAAGTTGAATGCTTCAGAACAATAATAATTGAAATTAGTTGTCAGACATATTACTGCCTCGAGCTTTACAAATCTGTTAAAAGGATAAGGAAGGAATTAACCTAACAAGAATTAAACAAAAATAATATAGGATATGGTTTTTGACTGTTAGACTACTGAGTTGAAAAGTACATAGAGCTGTAGGAATCGGCTTTTCCTGGCTTCAAGTTATTCTCCTTTTTCTGTGTGTCCTCTCAAAATATGCTGGTAGATTCAGAGTGCGTTATTTCCAGCCTGATACCACTTTTAAATGGAAACTGAGTCTGTGCATCCTAGTACAATTTGTACCCATCTTCTAGCTTCGCTTCACAGGAAAGCTACACTTGATCTCGACTGCACAACACCACTAGGGATCGACTAGTATATAAATAAAAATCTTGCATACAGCATGCACTTCCTGTTAACAAACCTTGTGACCTGGGTTGGTTGGTAATTGGTTAGGAGGTAGAAGACAGAGTAGGGATAACGGGAATGTTCTGTGATTGGCGGGATGTGACGTGGGGCTGGATTTTCCAAGCCCCGAGGAGGCGGGCATAGAGGTGGGACTGCCGGTAAAGTAGCAGAAAGTGGGGACGGATGGCAAACCCGCCCCCATCCTGCCTCCGTGCCCTTGTGCCAGGAGGCGGGAAGATGTGCTGCTTCGGGTCCCATCTCCTGGAGGCGGGAAAGGCATTTAATCCTTTTAACTGCCTGTTAACAGGCAGTTAACAGGCAGAAAAAAGGATTAGTACCATTTTACCTGCACAGGTGAAGGCTTCCCGACCTCGGAGAACCCCGTCGGGTTGGAGGAGACGTGAAGGAGGTCTGTGGCGGTCGGAGGCACCTGGAAGTAAGATGTAGAGGTGAGTGATGGGTGCAAGTGTGGAGTGGTAAGTATGGAAGGTGAGTGATAAGTTTCAAAAAATGTTCACTTAACTTGTTTTCTTCCAACAGCCTTCAGCCGCACTGGATCGGGAGACCCGACATCCTCCTTGTCAATTTCACAGACTGGCTGTTGGATCCTCTGAACCAACAGCCATGTGAAATTTACAAAATTGAAAGGTTTGATGAGTCCCGAACACAAGAACTCATCAAACTACAGGGAATGTCAGTGTTTGACAGCTTCACAGAGCTGTCAAACGCTGACATTTCTTCTTTCAAGACGTCTTGACAGATAGCACGTCTGACATTGACGTTCTCTGTCAGTGACTTCTTCCCTAATTGGCCTGCTGAGCCCGCAGGGCGGACTTAACAAGGTCAATCAGGGGAAAATCCCTCTGGTTGGTCAGACGAGGATAGAGACGGGTCATTGACACGGCAAGTGGCTGTCCCACCTCCAACTCGTCTCCAATCACAAAATCCAGCCCGTGGTGTTCTTCAAGGATTCCCTCAGCTTTTCATCATAAATTAATGATTTAAATGATGGAAGAAAGAGTTGTGTATCCAAATTTGTGTGGATGGGAGCAGGAAGTTAAAAAGGGACTTAGACAGGCTAAGCAAGTAAACTGTGGCAGATGAAGTTCAATGTGGGGAAGTGCGAGGTCATCCACTTTGCATTCGATAAAGACAAATCACAATATTTTTTTAATGGTGAGAGACTAGGGGCTAGATTTTCAGTATAGACAGTTTTGGGGCGCTAACCTTAGCGCCCGCCCGAAGTTAGCGCCCGTCCCAAAGTAGCGCCCCATTGCCGGAAATTCAGTGGCTTCGCCCTAAGAGGTTGGTGGAGCGCTAAAAGAGGCGTTCCACTACTATCTTTAGGCACTAAGCCGGCGGTGCAGAGCGCAACACCCGAGCTCGGGCGCAGGGCACGGCAGACACTCTGGTGCCAGTGAGCTCTTCAAGGGGAAGGGTGCATGTGTTTTTTTCAAAGGCAGAGTCTGGGGGGGGGAAATAGGAGGGGGAGGAGGAGGAGGATGAGGATGAGGAGGAGGAGGAGGAGGAGAAGGAGGAGGAGGAGGGTAACATAAATACACCGTTCACAACAACACACTGGATCCTTCCACAGAACACATGCAGACTGCCGTTTATAGTGCAGGAGGAGTGCCCTTTAATTTGCGCTCCCCAGGGTGTGTTGCGTTCCATTTTACAAACGCTCTGGACGCCAGCCGCACAATGGGGCGGTCCGACTGAAGTTTGGATTCGGGGCGGCCAAAGGGCGTTGCACGAGGATGTGACGTCATTTTCTGCGCGCGCATCCGGGCGGCCGCTAAACTTTGCGCCGGCGCTAACGGGCAACTTAATTTGGGGCGGGGCGCAAACTGCGCTGCGCCCGGGCGCTACACACATAGCGCCTGAATATCACTTCTCTTAAGGCGCTAACTGCTGGCGCAAGCAACTGAAAATCTAGCCCTAGGAGCTGTGGAGGACCAAACGGATTTACATAGGATTACATAGGATATAGGGCACGGAAACAGGCCATTCGGCCCAACCAGCCCATGCTGGCGTTTATGCTCCACTCGAGCCTCCTCCCGTCTTTCCTCATCTAAATCTATTAGCATAATCCTCTATCCCCTTCTCCCTCATATGCTTATCTAGCCTCCCCTTAAATGCATCTATACTATTCGCTTGAACCACTCCATGTGGTAGTGGGTTCCACATTCTCACCACTCTTTGGGTAAAGGAGTTTCTTCTGAATTCCCTGTTTGATTTCTTGATGACGATCTTATATTGATGGCCTTTACTTGTGCTCTTCCCCACAAGTGGAAACATTCTCTCTCTATCCACTCTATCAAAACCTTTTATAATTTTAAAGACCTCTATTAGGTCACCCCTCAGCCTTCTTTTTTCAAGAGAAAAGAGACCCAACCTTTTCATCCTTTCCTGATATGTATGCCCTCACCTTTCTGGTATCATCCTTGTAAATCTTCTCTGCACCCTCTCCAGTGCCGCTATATCCTTTTTATAATATGGTGACCAGAACTGTACGTAGTACTCTAAATGTGGTCTAACCAAGGTTCGATACAGGTTTAGCATAACTTCCCTACTTTTCAATTCTATACCTCTATAAATAAACCTAGTGCTTAGTTTGCTTTTTTTATGGCCTTGCTAACCTGTGTCGCAACTTTTAGTGATTTGTGTATTTGTACTCCGAGATCCCTTTGTTCCTCCACCCCACCTAGACTCACAACCTCCAAGTGACTTCTCTCCTAATCTCTTTGTATTCTCCCTTATCATGCACTCCCCTGCTGTCCATGTACTTATTGTATGCCTCTTTCCTTACCCTCAATTGTTGCCTTATGGCTTTATTCATCCATGGATTCTCATTAGAGTTTAGTTCATTCTTGTTTTTTAGTGGAATATATTTTTTCTGCACTCTGTTGAACAGCCGTTTTAAATGTTTCTCATTGCTGTTCTACATCGTTGTTTGCCAATATTGTTGCCCATTTTATTTTCCCAAGTTCTATTCTCAACCCTTCAGAATCAGCTTTTCTCCACTCTATTAACCTGGTTTTCATCATACTTATGTCCTTCTCAATTATCATCTTAATGCGTATTATATTATGGTCACTATTGCCTAGATGTTCCCCTACCCTTACTTCTCTTATCTGCTCTGGTTCATTCCACATTACTAGATCCAATAGTGAATCCTCCCTTGTTGGGCTTTTTACATATTGGGTTAAAAAGGAGTCCTGTACACATTGTAGGAACTCCATTCCCTTATCCTCTTTACCTACCTCTTCAGCCCAATTAATATCGGGGTAGTTGAAATCCCCCATGATTATTATTCTATGTCTTTACTCATTTCCCTAATTTGTCTGCTGCATATTTCTTCCTCCACCTACCTTCCACTATTAGATGGTCTGTAGACTACACCTATTAGTGTGATTGATCCTTCATTATCTTTTATATCTATCCATATGGATTCTATTTTTGTCTTGCTGATATCTACATCCCTTTTTTCTACTGCCATTATATTAGCCATAATAAATACAGCTACTCCACCTCCCCTTTATCACTCGCTATCTTTCCTAAATATGTTATACCCTGCAATGTTCAATTCCCAGTCCTGATTTTTCTGTAGCCATGTCTCAGTAATCCCTCCTATGTCTGGTTCCTCGCAACGCATGATTGCCTCCAACTCCCCTGTTTTATTATGGACACTGTGTGCATTGCTGTACAGACAGTTTAACTCATGTTTAATAGGATTTCCTCTGACTTTATGTTTAACCATCTTTTAGGTGTCCATGCACACAAATCATTAAAAAGCTAGTGCACAGGTACAAAAAGCAATCAATAAGGCTTATGGACAGTTGGCTTTTATCTCAGGGGATTGGAATATAAAAGTGAGGAAGTGATGCTTCAGTTGTACAGAGCTTTGATGAGACCCCATCTGGAGTACTGTGTTCAGTTTTAGGCACCGAACCTCAGGAAAGACATATTGGCTTTGGAGAGGGTATAGGACAGATTCATCAGAATGATACCAGGACTTAAAGGTTTAAATAATGAGGACAGGTTGCATCAATTTGCCTTGTATTCCCTTGAGTTTAGAAGATTGAGGGGTAATTTAATTGGCATCTTTAAAATGATAAAGGATTAGATCAGGTAGGTACAGAGAAATTGTTTCCTCTGTTGCGGGAATCCAAAACAATTGGGCATAATTGTCAGTGTCAGCTGTGGCTCAGTGGGTGGCACACTCGCCTCTGAGTCAGAAGGTGGTGGGTTCAAGTCCCGCTCCAGGGACTTGAGCACATAAAGCTAGGCTGACACTCCAGTGCAGTGCTGAGGGAGTGCTGCACTGTTGGAGGTACCATCTTTCAGATGAGACGTTAAACCAGGTGGACGTAAAAGATCCCATGGCACTATTTGAAGAAGAGCAGGGGAGTTATCCCCGATGTCCTGGCCAATGTTTATCCCTCAACCAACATAATAGAAACAGATTATCTGGTCATTATCACATTGCTGTTTGTGGGACCTTGCTGTGTGCAAATTGGCTGCCACGTTTCCCACATTGCAACAGTGACTCCACTTCAAAAGTACTCCATTGACTGTAAAGCACTTTGAGACGTCCGGTGGTCATGAAATGTGCTATATAAATGCAAGTCTTTCCTTTATATAACCTTAAAATTAGAGTTAGGCCATTTAGGACTGAAATTGGGAAGAACTTTTTCACACAAGGGCCAGTGGAAATCTGAAACTCTCTCCCCCAAAAGGCAGTGGATGCTAGATCAATTGAATTTTTCAAGACTGAGATCGATAGATTTTTGTTTGGTAAGGGTATCAAAGGATATTGGGCAAAGGTGGGCAAATGGAGTTGAGGTACAGATCTGTCATGATCTAATAGAATGACGGAACAGGCTCAAGGGGCTGAATGGCCTACTCCTGCTCCTATGTTTCCTCTTGCCACAATTTTTGGTAACACTTTTCTGTCAACATTTACCATTGTAAATTGTTATGCCAACATTTCCCATTTAGTTTTTGCTATGTCTAACTGTCATGATGTAGTTGCAGGGTCTGGGTACTGTAATAGGTGGCTCCATGGAAAGAATTTCAGAAGACTCTCTCCCAACTCCTTTGCCATCTGGTGTATAAAGAAAAATGTATATTCACCAAGTGACAGTAGACACTGCCACAGGCAACTTACTTGTATTATACTTAAAAAGTGATTTACTTTCCAAATCTTGGCAGAGTTTAACATTTGACAAGTAAGTAAAATAAGTGTCATCAAATAAATCTGCTAAGCATCTAATTCCCTTCTTATCTTCTAGCTTTCATTGTAATGACTACTAAACGATCTGGAATAATGGTTTATGCTGTAATTTAAATCTTGCAAAAACAATTGCAGGAGGTTGAATAGTAGCAAAATACTGCGGAATCCAAAACAAAAACAGAAAATGCTGGAAACACTCAGCAGGCCAGGCAGCCTCTGTGAAGAGAGAAACAGAGTTAACATTTCAGGTCTGTGACCCTTCGTCAGTTCAGACCTGCTGAGTGTTTCCAGCATTTTTCTGTTTTAGTACAGGAGGATGAAGTCTGGAATTGCTTGAGTGCATCATCTTGCTGCATTAAAGCTGGAGTGGGAGACTTTCTGCAGGTCACATACAATATCGTCAGCTACATAACAGATCCAGTTGAAGAAGTATGGTAGAACTAGAACTTGCTCCAATAAAAGCTAAGATACTTGCAAAGGTTTTATATTCTCTTAATGTCATATTGTTTCTGTGTTGTTGCTGAGAGAGTTAGGAAGGTGTTTTGCAGTTATTTCAATGTTACTTTTAATATATATTAATATATACTATCAAGTATAGCCTGGCATTGTTCAGTGTGAGCCTCAGGTTATGCTGCTGCAAGGAGGATTGCTGGGATGTTAGAGCAGGTGAGGGGTGCACATGGACACTGATTGGACTTCATAAGAAGTTTGTGCTGGTGAAGTAAGGGTTTTTTCCCCAGGGAAACTTAGCAAATTAGAATTATTTTGTGTGACAAGTGCACCTTAGTTGCAAAATTCTTATATATAGACTAGCAAAAATCCTCTGACATTGGTAATGTCACTATTTTATCAGGATAGGAATATTCTACAGTGGGCCGCATATAGTGACGCAGCCAGCATGGAGATGATTGGGTAATTCCCCTGTCAATCACGCCTGGAGATCGCACTGCTGCTCCTCCAACACTGCCCTCTTGAGCATCCCTGATTTAATCACTCAACCATTGGTGGCCGTGTCTTCAGCTGCCTAGGCCCTAAGCTCTGGAATTCCCTCCCTAAACCTCTCTGCCTCTCTTTCCTCCTTTAAGACGCTCCTTAAAACCTACCTCTTTGACCAAGCTTTTGGTCATCAGCCCTAATTTCTCCTTATGTGGCTCGGTGTCAAATTTTTTTGTCTTATAACATTCCTGTGAAGCGCCTTCAGATGTTTTTCTGCATTAAGGCGCTATATATATATATACACGTTGTTGCTGTAAGTGACTGGGATCGATTTTACACACTTAATTTGTATGTAACTAATCTCCACTCAGCATTTTGCTGGAAAATTTGCTGTGCTTTTATTGGGAGTTACGGTCATGCATGAGTTCTGTTTGCTGCAATTCGTAGAGACTCTTTTTAAATAGACTCTGTAAATAAACTTTGTGTTGCTGTTTTCCTTATTTGCTGTAATATACACCTGTTTGCTATAAGTCTTGTGCCATCCAACTCATTGGCTGACACAGTGGTGTTAATAGACACTCCGAATACAGTGTGAAACTAATCTACTATTCTGCTGGTAAGGTGTATCTTAAAGGATATTAGTGAACCAGCTGCTTTTACGACAATCCGACAGCTTCATTGTCACTTTTACTGATATCAGCATTTATTTCCAGATTTAAAAAAAAACTGAATTCAAATTCTCAAACCGCTATGGTGGGATGTGACTTCACATCCTCTGGATTATTAGACCAGTAACATAATCCTTCTTTTTAGGCAGTCACTCGGAAAAGAGGATGACTTGCTTCCACATTAAAAATGAGTTTGCAGGTGACTGATGAGTCCAATGCGGGACCTACAGTCTCTGTCACAGGTGGGGCAGACGGTGGTTGAAGGGGTGGGTGGGTGGGTGGGGTGCTTGGGTTGACGTGCGCTCCTTGCGCTGCCTGCGCTTGGCTTCCGCTTGCTCCCGGCGAAGAGACTCAAGGTGTTCAGCGCCTTCCCGGATGCTTCTGCTCCACTTTGTGCGGTCTTGGGCCAGGGATTCCCAGGTGTCGGTGGGGATGTTACACTTTTTCAAGGAGGCTTTGAGGATGTCCTTGAAATGTTTCCTCTGCCCACCTGGGGCTTTCTTGCCATGCCAGAGCTCTGAGTAGAGTGCTTGTTTTGGGAGTCTTGTATCGGGCACGCAGACAATGTGACCCGTCCATCGGAGCTGATTGAGCGTGGTCAAAGCTTCGATGCTGGGGATGTTGGCCTGAGCAAGAACACTGACGTTGGTGTGCCTATCCTGCCAATGGATTTGCAGGATCTTGCGGAGGCAGCGTTGGTGGTACCTCTCCAGTGCTTTGAGGTGCCTGCTGAACATGGTCCATGTCTCTGAGGCATACAGCAGGGCGGGTATCACTGCTGCTCTGTAGACCATGAGCTTAGTGCTGGGTTTGAGGTCCCGGTCTTCAAACACTCTCTTCCTCAGGCGACCGAAGGCTGAACTGGCACACTGAAGGCGGTATTGGACTTCGTCGTCAACATCTGCCCTTGTTGACAGTAGGCTCCCGAGGTATGGAAAGTGGTCCACGTTGTCCAAGGCCTTCTCGTGGATTTTCATAATCGGGGGGCAGTACTGTGTGGCGGGGGCAGGTTGGTAGAGGACCTTTGTCTTATGGATGTTTAGTGTAAGGCCCATGCTCTCGTACGCTTCGGTGAAGGTGTTGACGATGGTTTGGAGTTCAACCTCCGAGTCCAGTAACATAACCACTACACTGTCGTACCCCAAAATATATTCAGTACTGATGTGCCTCAATAAATCCGAGACTCAATATTAGCGGAACAAAACAAGGCTTTTATTAACTTAGAAGGTAACACACAGTGGAGAGGTGTCTTCCATCCAGAGGTCTGCAGTACTGGATGTGAGGCACGCTGAGCCTGCTTACATAGGGGCCAGGTATGGGCGGAGCCCTACACACAATACAATACAAGGTGAGGAAACGGAACTGAGGTAAGGGAAATGAAACTGAAACTAAACCACAGTCACAGGCACAATCACACAGAGAATACAGATGAGTGATGAATGGCATATTTCATCACAAGTACAATGTATATTCATTACCATTGTTGATCCATCAGTATAGAATAGGTTCTTAGCTTTGGCCTACTGCTACTGGTAGCTAGTATCATGCCTGTGAAGGAACATCATTCTGGGGTTAAGGCAATGTTATTTTAGCTCTGTCTCTTTATCGAATGGGAGACAGTGATGAGGTTTAGTTGGCACAGAGAAAGCAATTATTATAAAGATTGAAAAACACAAAGGGCCGGATACAGCACAATGTAAATCAGACAGCAACTTCCAGCGACTGCACATGCACATGCACAGTTAAATGCGTAAATCAGGAAATTGCTGTCCGAGATGCCCTGCTCCTCCAGAAGTAGCACGATAACTGTAACTCGCTGTCTGACTTACAATTGAAATAAGTGGAACAGCATAAAGTTCATGTACTTACCTGATATATACACACTAAACTTGCCAGAAAATGTTAGGGCGGTCCATTCCAGTGTAAGTAAATTTTTAACAGTGTGATAAATCTTAATTACTGTCAAGCAACCTCTCTAGCACTGAAAATTAACTTTTACAAGTGTGGAGTCTCATTCCTTCAGATTTGAATTGTTGTTGGAGATTTATAAAAAAGAATAATTTAAAATAAATACTTTTTTTTACTTTTTCTTTCTGTCTCTTTTATCTCTCTCTCTTAATCCAATCTTTCTTTATCTCTCTTTATTTTGCTTTCTGTACCTGATTTGACATTGAATTAAATATTCTGACACTTCCTGGTTCAGACTCTGCACTGCTCATTAATGATTCTTCGATCTGACTGGTTAAGGGGATACGCTTTCCCTGTTCACACAGATCCCAGATGCTTTGTAGAGGGCGCTGTGCTTTTTGGATATTTGGCTGACAGCCACATCCAGTGCAAAAGTCCATAGAATGCCTACGGGCAAGTGCAAGTGTAACAAACGGCTGGCGCTGTTTGTTCACTGCTGACCGCATAATCAGGCCCAATGTTTAAAAGCTATAAAATAGGAGGAAAAAAATTATTAATTTATAACATGACAACTGAAAGAAGTGCCTGTCTTTGATAAATAAACTACATATGAGAGGAATAATAATTTTGGTAAATGTAGTTACATTTTTGAATGTGGGTAAATATAATTGATGAAAAACAGAAAAGAAAAACTAAAGAGGGTGAAGACCAGCCATTTTAAAATAGAGGCAAAATTGGTTCATAAAAGAGGAATTACATATTGAATGTAATTTTAAGATTGTTGAGGATCCGGAGTTTCGAATGCATACAAAATTAAGCAAAAATGATAAATACTCAACCTAGGAGGAAACTGGACAATCACAGTGAGATACTTTGACAAATCTTTATTGATTCAATTCATAATAAATTGTTACTATGAATTTGATGTTAATGTTTCTGAGTGCCTCATTGCTATGGTACATTTTATTTAGTCAGCTGAAGTTTGCGAGGTTAATTTGAAGGGTTTTCAGTGTACTTTACCTGGATTAGCTAGCATTGTGACTATTGAATGGGCAGCCTGACTGTCACTGAGGATGCCAACGAGGAGAGAGAGAAAATGAAGAAGGATTTGCTGTAGATATTTTATCATCTTATTTTACATGAATGTGTTCCCAGTCAGCTGTGCCCATGTCCTGCTATAATTGTAAGGTGCAGTAACTCTGTTCCAGATTTGTGATAGATGTCTGCTATGACACAGTTGCACTCGCATCGAGTCCCGTTCACCCATCATCCCTGTGCTCGTAGACCTACATTGGCTCCCAGTCCGATTTTAAAATTCTCATCTTGTTTTTGAATCCCTCCAAGGCCTCGCCCCTCCCCATCTCTGAAACCTCCGCTACCCCTACAACCATCCACAGAACACTGTATTCCTACAACACTGGTCTCTTGTGCAGCGCCCCCACCCCCCGCCCTCCTTTCATCCCCAGATTAGGTGGCCATGCTTTCAGCCACCTAGGCCCAATGCTCTGGAAATCCTTTCCTAAACCCCTTTGTCTCTCCACCTCCCTCTCCTCCTTTAAGGCCTTCAATAAAATTCTACCTCTTTGACTCAGCCTTTGGTCACCCCCTACTAATATCTCCATCTTTGGCTCAGTGTCCATTTTTGCCTGATGACGCCGCTGTGAAGCACCTTGGGACATTTTACTCCATTACAGGTGCAATAGAAATGCAATTTGTTGTTTCTGTTCTAACACCTTTTTTACGTTATTTTGACTTTTCAGCAGGTATAATTTCTCAGGATTTCAGACTTGACTTTTGTTTCTGTTCGCGTAACACGAGCATAGCACAATGGTACAGTATTTTCACATTGCCAACTAGCCAATAGAATAATAGAAGCACAGAATTTTACAGCACAGAAGGAGGTAATATTGCCCGTGGCATCTGTGCTGGCTCTCTGAAAGAGCGATCCACTTAGTCTCAGTCCCACATAGCCTCACGGCTACTCTCAGCTTTAGTTGCAGATACACAGAGTAGATAAGATCACTGTATTAATAAAGACTGGATGACAAACGGTCATGTTAGAGGCAGAGAGACTTGAATGAAAGCCTGGTCAGTAAGGATGTTACAGACGAACAGCAGGACCGCCAAGAAGAAAACAAAAATGTTTGGGGAAAAAGGCAGTGAAAGAGAAGCTGAGCTGAGTACTTTGTAGTTGGAGCATAAGAAGACTATAGTTCAGAAATATAGTGGATGAATTTCTGCTTCTCCCACCTAACCACTGTAACTTCAGCAGAAGAGCCACGGAAACCCGAGCAAAATGGCCTAAATGGTGTTTATGTCATTTTGCCAAGCTTTTCACAGCTGTTCCACCCAAGGTAGGTGGGCGATGGGCAGAAACCTCCCAGAAATTGACTCCCTTAATGATTATCATTTGGAGCACTGGGCCTGTTGAGGCAACAAGACTCAGGGATTTTTTTTTAAATATAAAACTTCAACGTTCACGGGCACAGCTGGGTTGACTATCGGATGCCAAGTGGGGATGGAGGCAGCGTGGAGGACTTGCCAAAGGAAGGATATTCCGCTAGTAGCTTCTTGCAGCTGGCCAAAGGGGGCATTAGCTGAAGGCTGGCAGCAGGATGGCAGCGTTAGTTTAGGTAAACTGAATGAATAGGAGACCACCTCACTAAGGGAAAAGTAACATTTAAAAAATATATTTTTGCCGCACACTCCCTTGATTGTCTTTTCTTCTTGCCAGTTGCTAGCACATATCTTTCTTCACAGATGTAGTGTGGACCCAAAGTTTTTCTAGCCACTATCAGTACCATTTCATGATGAGCAAATATTCAACACGATTCAAGGAAGTCAAGCTGGGCCTGGTGAGGATTTTTCTCCCTCCTCCCTTCTACCCCCTTAGCTTTTCCATGACATATTTTACACGGATTGATAGGTCATTGGAATTCCCTACCAGAAGCAGTGGAGGAATGCAGAATCCATAATAGATCAGTGGACAAATAATTGAAAAAGGAAAATTTTAAAGGGTATGGGGAACTGTCGGGGAATGGGACTAAGTGGATCGCTCTTTCCGAGAGCCAGCACAGATGCCACGGGCAATATTACCTCCTTCTGTGCTGTAAAATTCTGTGCTTCTATTATTCTATTGGCTAGTTGGTAATGTGAAAATACTGTACCATTTGTATTGTGTCAACGAGCAAATTATTTGATATGTTGTATTGCACATCAGCACGATGTGCTGCAAGTTCAAATTTTAACAAAGGAGTTATCTTTTGAGCAGCTAGGATATGGTGTTGTCACTTTCAGATCTAACAGTTGACAAATTGTATATCGATTCTGCCAATGTGACTGCCTGTTCTGTCAAATAGAAAAATTGACAATTGGCCATAAATGTTGTTCGGAGACAGATTCAATGCAGTTCTGGCCACAGAGCTGTCATTACCTGAAAAAAGATGTGCATTAAATGTGAAATATTTGTGTAATAGTCTTACTTCATTAATGTGTCATGCATATTTAGTATCACAGTACTATAGAATTAATTCAGAGTTACTTTAAAAGTCATGGATTAGGCTAATGGAAACCAGAATAACAGCAATTGATGAAAGTTTAAACTTACATAGAATCATACAGCACAGAAGGAGGCCATTCAGCCCATCATGCCTGTGCCAACTCTCTGGAAGAGCGACCAATCCCCTGCTCTTTCCCCACGACCCTGAAAAATTTCCTTTTTAAGTAGAGATCCAATTCCCTTTTGAAAGTTATTACTGAATAAGCTTCATAAAGCAAACTATGCAAATTGGTAAGCAGTGGTATTCCACTGAGGGTTCTGAACATGACACATAATTGAGATGAGGAAGAGCAGTTTGAAGGCCCAATAAACACATCTGATGCATTTTTTCCACACCTGTCACTATCCTGTTACCTGCATTTATAGAAACCTCCACATGTATAATGAAAGGTCTTCACCACCACTGCTTCACAACACAGGCTGTTGCAGAGTTGTACGGTCTGCTGCAGAATGAGCTGAAGACAACATTGACTCAAGATTTTCGGTGATGACAGTGCCAACCCTCCCGCCCCTCCCCTCCCCCAAGGTGATCCTTTATGGCGCTGGTTGTATGCCATTTTTTCTTTGGAAGGAGAAATAACAATGTTACACGCTTGTGAGTGTTATGGAGACTTGTCTCATTTAAGGTCATGCATGCCGTGATGGTGAGAGGTGAATGTGCCTATAAATGCAATGTCCTTGAAGACTCGTGTCCGGCAAAGTGAGTTGACACAGTGGTTTTGTGTTTTTTTAACAGGATGTGGGCGTCTCTGGCAAGAGCAACATTTATTGCCCATCCCTAATTGCCCTTCTACAACTGAGAGGCTTGCTAGGCCATTTCAGAGGGCAATTAAGAGTCAACCACATTGCTGTGGGTCTGGAGTCACATATTGGCCAGATCAGGTAAGGACAACAGATTTCCTTCCATAAAGGACATTAGTGAACCAGATGGTTTTTTATGACAATCCAGTAGTTTTGTGGTTACCATTACTGATACTAACTATTTTTTTCCAGATTTATTTAATTAACTGAATTTAAATTCCCCAGCTGCCATGCTGGGATTTGAACTTATATCTCCAGATCATTAGTCCAGCTGGATCTCCTCTGGAGATCTTCCCACCACGGCCACCAACCTCATAGTTTCCCAACCCCGCACAGCCCGCTTCTACCTCCTTCCCAAGATCCACAAACAGGACTGCCCTGGTAGACCCATCGTTTCAGCCTGTTCTTGCCCCACGGAACTTATCTCTTCCTATATCGACTCTATCTTTTCTACCCTTGTCCAGTCTCTTCCCACCTACATCCGCGACTCTTCTGATGCCCTCCGCCACTTTAACAGTTTCTAGTTTCCTGGCCCCAACCGCCTCCTTTTCACCATGGACGTACAATCCCTCTACACCTCCATCCCCCACCAGGATGGCCTGAGGGCACTCCGCTTCTTCCTTGAACAGAGGCCCAACCAGTCCCCATCCACCACCACCCTCCTCCACTTGGCTGAACGTTCTCACATTGAACAACTTCTCCTTTGACTCCACTCATTTCCTCCAAATTAAAGGTGTTGCTATGGGAACCCGCATGGGTCCTGCCTTTTCGTGGGATATGTGGAACACTCTTTGTTCCAGTCCCACTCAGGCCCCCTCCCTCACCTCTTTTTCCAGTACATTGATGACTGTATCGGTGCCGTTTCCTGCTCTCGCCCTGAACTAGACAATTTCATTCACTTTGCCTCCAATTTCCACCCTTCCCTCACCTTCACATGGTCCATCTCCGACTCTTCCCTTCCCTTCCTCGACTTCTCCATCTCCATCTCTGGGGATAGGTTATTGACCAACATTCACTACAAGCCCACTGACTCCCACAGCTACCTGGACTACACTTCCTCCCATCCCGCCTCCTGTAAGGACTCTATTCCATTCTCCCAGTTTCTCCGTCTCTGCAGCATCTGCTCCGACGATGCCACTTTCTACACCAGTGCTTCCGACATGTCTTCCTTTTTCCTCAACCGAGGATTCCCCTCTACCATGGATGACAGAGCCCTCGACCGCGTCCGTTCTATCTCCCGCACTTCTGCCCTCACCCCTGCCCCTCCCTCCCGGAACCACAATAGGGTTCCCCTTGTCCTCACCTTTCACCCCATCAGCCTCCACATTCAATGGATCATCCTCCGCCATTTCCGCCACCTCCAACGTGATCCCACCACCAAATGCATCTTCCCCTCCCCTCCCCTTTCAGCATTCTGTAGGGACCGCTCCCTCCGAGACACCCTAGTCCACTCCTCTATCACCCCCAGCACCCCTTCCCCTTCGCCTGGCACCTTCCTGTGCAAGCGCAGGAGATGCAACACCTGCCCTTATACCTTCCCACTTCCCACTGTCCAGGGCCCCAAACATCCCTTCCAGGTGAAACAGCGATTTACTTGTACTTCTTGCAATCTAGTATACTGTATTCGCTGCTCACGATGTGGTCTCCTCTACATTGGGAAGACCAAACGCAGATTGGGTGACCGCTTTGCGGAACCCCTCCGTTCAGTCCGTAAGGGTGACCCCGAGCTTCCGGCCGCCTGTCATTTCAATTCACCGCTCCAATCCCACTCAGACCTTACCATCTGCGGCCTCTTGCATTGTTCCACAGAAGCTCAGCGTAAGCTCGAGGAACAGCACCTCATCTTCCGATTAGGCACTTTACAGCCTTCCGGACTCACTATCGAGTTCAACAATTTCAGATCATAACCTCGGCCCCTATTATATTTTTATATATTTTTTATCCACACCTTTGGTTTGTGCCTTTTCCTTTTTTTCTCTCCCACATGGCAGCTGTCTCTCACTCTGCCAGCGCATTTCATACTTCATCTAGAGCCATCTTTTGTCTCGTTACCTGTCTTATTACCATCTCGTCTTGTCTTGAATATCTCTTAATGTCTCTTCACCTCTCAGACCTTCCCTTTTGTTCTTTCATCCCCTCCCCCATTTCCCAGCCCCCAAACTGGCCTTTTAATCTGTTTCATTTTCTGCTTTTTTCTCAGTTCCGAAGAAGGGTTTCGACCTGAAACGTTAACTCTGTTTCTCTCTCCACGGATGTTGCCTGGCCTGCTGAATTTTTCCAGCGTTTTCTGTTGTTATTTTGGATTACCAGTCCAGTAACATAACCACTATTCTATTGTACCCCCAAATAAGTGATACAAAGGTGCTTGCATGACTGGAACAAAGAACATAGGAACAGGAGTAGGCCATTCAGCACCTCGAGCCTGTTCCGCCATCCAATTAGATAATGAGAGATTGCATTTTGCAGAAGTTTTCCTGACGCCCAGGTGCTGAGAGAGAAAGAAGTCAGGAGGTGAGTGGAGCTGTACATGGGAGAAGAGTGCCAGAGCCTTGACTTACGTTGGCCACCCTTGTGACATCATTGAACCACTTCCAGCACTGTGTGGCTCTCCTTGGAGAGGCAATTCTTGCCTCTGCCACCTTCCTCCAGAGAGCATGCACCACTCTGTTACGGGGTCTCCTGCCCTCGGTGACCATTAGAGGATTACCCCTGGCTGCCAGCTCTGCCAGCAGCACTGGGGGTCGGCCCAGCTGCTGACACTCCTAAGGCTGCTGTTCCTTCTGCCACCTTGCTGAAAAGCGATGTCGCTGTTTAATTGGCTGCAGTCTTTTAAAAGCTGCACCAAAACTGTATATCCCTCCCTCCCAGTGGTTTTCTGGCCTCCAACCTACCCTGTGTGCCTAATGAGAGTTCTGAGAGGAATCTGCAGAGGGTTAGCAATGATTTAGCATTGGCAGGCACTAGGACTACCCTGCCGCAAACATAAGAACATAAGAACATAAGAAATAGGAGCAGGAATAGGCCGTTTGGCCCCTCGAGCCTGCTCCGCCATTCAACCATGGAAGTTTGCAGCACAGCAGAAGGCCATTCAGCCCATCATGTCTGAGCTGGCTCTTTGCTAGAGCAATCCAAGACTAATCCCACTGCTCTGCTTTCTCCCCATAGCTCTGGCTGTTCCTCTGCTTCAAATAAGCAATTTTCCTTAAAAGGTGCAATAATCTCTGCCTCAACTATTCTCCATGGCAAAGTGCACCACTTTCCAACAACTTTCTGCGTAAATAAATCTCTACTAGCCTCTCGCTGAGTGACAATTTTAAATTGATCATCCTGGACCAGAGGAAATAATCTTTGCCCATTGACCCTATTAAACTCCAACATCATTTTTAAAGCCTCTATTAAATCTCCTCTCTGACCTTTCTTGCAATTTGTGGTACCTTGCAATTAGCAGCTGCGTTTGCCTCTGAGAACAGTGAATGCACGTCAAATGTAATTTATTGGTTGTAAACACTTAGGCAAGTTCTTTTTCCCTTTACTCCCAAACGGTTCACAGAATCTCCATCGTCTTGAACTGAGTTTTGCACAGAAGGGATTAAGTATCAATGGTCATTAGCTCAAGGATTTGTGGCTGGATTTCCGCAATACCAGCTGGGATGCTGTACATTCCCAGTTGCAGTTTCCAAATCTCTCTCAGTATAGTTAAATGAAGCAGAATTGAATGTGCCTGGTTAATGTCTTAGCAAGTTAAGAACAGGCTGAATGATTGAAGAATGATACTGAAGGTCAAAGCTAGCAATCTTTCAGGCCATTCACATTTTGGAAAGACCATGTTCAAGCAAGTTCCCTCCCCAATTCAGTACCATTTAGACTTTGTCCGCATTAGTTGTTTATGAGGTATTTTTTAGACACAGAATGCAGTTCCAACCACCCTCCTGACATTATTCCTGGCATTAGCAAGGCTTATCATTAAGTGAAGCTTACATAATCTCGGCTGACACAAGCACCATCGGAGATGCTAAACCGAGGCCTTGTCTACCCTCTCAGGTGACTGTAAAAGATCCCACGGCCACTATTCGAAATACAGCAGGCGAGTTCTCCTCGGTGTCCTGGCCAATATTTATCCCTCAACCAAATCACTAAAAAAAACAATTATCTGGTTCATTATCACATTGTTGTTTGTGGGAGCTTGCTGTGCACAAATTAACCACGTCATTTCCTACATTACATTACTACACCTCAAAAGAATTTAATTGGTTGTAAAGCACTTTGGGACATGAAAGGTGCTATAAAAAGGAAATCTTTCTTTTCCTACAATGAAAAGGAAAATCTGCAGAAAGGAGGAAATCATCTTGGCCTTTAGTGGTCACAAACAAATTTGGACGGATGGATTATTTTCCTTTCTTTATTTGATTTCTTTTTCATTTTGCTCCCTTCTGAGCTTGCATGGAGCTCTCTTGTTGGTCTTCACTCCTTTCCTTCATTTTGTTTTTAACAGGTAGTCTTTTTTCCATTAATCTCCTAGCCTACTGGAAGTATACTTATAATTTAATAAATAATCAATTCGGTAGATATTGTTTTTCAGTTAAATATCAATGATAGAAACATTGTTAGTATAGTTTATTGCGATGATGATTGTTTCAGTGCTTCAACAAATGAAGAGCACTCTAAAGCTTGACAGGCCTGCTCTTAAATTAGTGATGAGGTCAATTATCTCAAAGCACTCAGTGTTCAATGGCTGCAGTCATAAGGGAAGATTGAGAGTTTCCCTCGATCAGGGATCATGGCGAAATTAGACAGTTTCTCTTCCTGAAACTGTTATCTGCAGCTAGACCCTTCCCATGGGAAAATAAATAAGTTGGGAGTGCAAGTCGCACATAGCTTGGATGGCCTTTACTCGTCTATATTTTAATGTTCTATGAAGCATTTGTTTGGTGTACAACTTTCTGCTGTTTCAGTAGTTTCAGTGGGGCTGAATTGACCACTTTAAACTCACTAGTCTCTCCATGTGGCCAAGAAGTGTCATTGTATCTCTTGTGATACCTTAGCAGAATTACCAAAAATGTTCTTGCCGCAGCAATATGCTGCTAGGGTGTTTTCAGCGAATCATCTTCCTCCTCTCGCCATCGTTCTCTACTGAACGCACTGATGTCTTTCTTGGGTAGAGTTCCAAGGTTACAATCAGAAAGCAAGACTTATACAACCTCAGGACATCCCAAAGTGCGTCAACGCCAAAGGAGCACTTTTGAAGTGAAGTTGTAATGTGGAAATCGCCTTCCAATACCTCACCCACTTATTCATAAATAACAACAGAAAATGCTGGAAATACTCAGCAGGACAGTCAGCATCCGTGGAGAGAGAAACAGAGTTAACATTTCAGGTCTGGGACCCTTCATCAGAACTGGAAAAAGCTGGAAATGTAACAGATTTTAAGCAGGTGCAGAGACAGGGGGGGGCGGTTTAGGAGGGGAGGAAGGAATTGAAAGAACATGCTGTGAAAATGTTGCAAATGGGAATGGCAAAATCATACTGCATGAAAAATGGGGGCAGGGGTTATTATCTGAAATTGTTGAACTCGATATTGAGTCCGGAAGGCTGTAAAGTGCCTAATCGAAAGATGAGGTGCTGTTCCTCGAGCTTACGTTGAGCTTCATTAGAACAATGTAATAGGCCGAGGACAGACAGATCAGAGTGGGAGTGAAGCGGAGAATTAAAGTGACAGGCGACCGGAAGCTCAGGGCCACCCATACGGACTGAACGGAGGTGTTCCGCAAAGCGGTCGCCCAATCTGTGTTTGGTCTCCCCAATGTAGAGGAGACCGCATCGTGAGCAGTGAATACAGTATACTAAATTGCAAGAAGTACAAGTAAATCGCTGTTTTACCTGGAAGGGGTGTTTGGGGGCCGGGACAGTGGGAAGTGGGGGAGGTATGAGGGCATGTGTTGCATCTCCTGCGCTTGCACGGGAAGGTGCCAGGTGAAGGAGAAGGGCTGTTGGGAGTGATTGAGGAGTGGACCAGTGTGTCGCAGAGGGAGTGATCTATGTGAGCCTAGACAACATCAATCGGATAGGTCGCCATGGGCAACATCACAACACAGCCTCTTTCCTTCCCCTGACTGACCCAGTGCTGCTGAGGTCAGCTGCACTCACCCAGGACTGAGATGAGCTAACTTACCACAGACTGGGGATTGGAAACCGGAGCCAGTCTATAATGGCTCAGTGTCCACACTGGTTAATCTCACTGAGCCAGGGAGGGGACGACAATTACTTAATTGCTGATTATACTATTTCACTTCAGGATTAGGGATAGGATCAAGTCAGATATTGTTTTCCCGCTTGGCGAGGTGCATTTGTGAGAAGCACGGGCTTATCACCAGGTAATTCATAATTATACTGTGAATATAAATGACCTGGTGCAACCCAGTGAGCATTTTATCAGAAAAGTGCAGATGCACTGCCGGCTGCTTTCAAACCACAATTTACTGATAAGCCCTCCATTACAAGTGAGGCCTCGCTGTTGGAGTGGAGTCGCTGAAAGTTTCACTTTTTGTGTATTTCATCTGTGCATGTTGTATTGTGAAGCCACAGTTCTGATGCTTTTTTCGCACTAAAGGGCCAGTGCTCTCAGGCGGAATATACTCGATCACCCTCCTTTATTTGGGGAGGACGGGCTCTGTGAAAGGGTCTTGAATCCTGATCATGTCAAATACGTGTGTCGCGTGCGGCACTCTTGACGAGTATTGCCTCTTTGCGTCACGCGTCTGCAAGCAAACACAGAAAAAGGATCGTCAAATTCTTCTTTTGTAAAGATGGGTGGAGATACATTTTTTTTAAATAACAACAGAAGACGCTGGAAAAACTCAGCAGGCCAGGCAACATCTGTGGAGAGAGAAATAGAGTCAACGTTTCAGGTCAAAACCCTTCTTCGAACTGAGAAAAAAAGGCAGGAAATGAAACAGATTAAAAGGCAGTTTGGGGGCTGGGAAATGGGGGAGGGGTGAAAGAAGAGACATTAAGAGATATTCAAGGTGAGACGAGATGGTAATAGGACAGGTAAAGAAACAAACAGTGGCTCTAGATGATGTATGAAATGCGCTGGCAGAGTGAGAGACAGCTGCCATGTGGGAGAGAGAAAAAAAAGGAAAAGGCACAAACCAAAAGTGTGGATAAAAAATATGAAAATATAATAGGGGCCGAGGTTATGATAGAATTGGAATCCACGTGGAATAAGTCAGAACATTTTATTTTTACTTCCTTACACTGGTCCCACCCTGGGCCTGGCCAAAGTGGCCATCAACTGGTCCAGGCAGCGGGTGGTCGAGGGGACCCGTTCGGCACGACTGCCCTGCCCCTCTTCCGCGGCCACGTTCGCGCCCGGGTGGCCCTAGAGATGGAACACGCGGTGTCCGCCAGCACGCCCGAGGCCTTCCGCGACCGGTGGGCGCCGCGGGGACTGGAGTGCATCATCACCCCCTCCCCGGCAATGGAATTTTAATTTAATTTACTAAGTTTCCTTTAATGTTTTAAGTTACAGTTTATTTGTTTACTGCATCACCAAAAGAGTACACGGGTCCCATTCTCTCCCAAAAGAATATCCATGGGGAAAAGTTATAAACCTCGTGTACATTATGTGGATTACTGCCACAACCAAAGGTGTCTCCTTTATTCACACATAACAATTCAGACTTTATCGAGCAAGGAAAGACAATTATCATTGCAAACTGGTTAAAAAAAAAGCTATCTGGTGAAACAATTTAGGTGACTGTGATGTCTCACAGGCTGGTATTCTTTTCAGCAGCAAATTGCAGTAAATCAATGCGCTCACTGACCTGACAAATTAGTATAACAATGAGCTACACAATGAAAAGATGTTGCAGTGTTTGGCCTGTGCCTTCACATTATTCTGTGTTCTCGCTGCTGTTGGAAGCCGCCAATCAATTGCCATTCTCTATTATCTGTAAGGGTTTCTGATTTCTGTGTATTTTTGATGTCTGCGTATGCTGTGCCTAGTGGGAGATCCATCAAGCCACTTTAAGATATCTTGTTTCTCTGGAAATAATTTGATCATTCAATGCAGCCGGATAATCAGTTCAAGTAGGAATGCGCACAGGTGAAGCAGAGATCAACAAATCTTACTCAGCAGGCAGCTGGAGCCTTCCGCTCAGCTTCTATTTTGTTTAGGATAATGGATGTTGTTGTAGATTTGTGCCACTTAAGCGACGTTCTCTGTCAAAGGATTTCTCTATTAGTGGGGGAACTGCAAACAAGGTGTGTTATCAGGATTTCTGAGTATTGCTGGGCAGGGTAAGTTTTTGTATATTTTCTTGTAATGAATTCTGGACGTGGGTTTACTGCATTTTTCCACCACTGCAGACAAAGGCTGCTTTAGTTTTACTTGCCCGCTCCGCCCCAATCCTGAATCCAGTGAGTGATGCTGGAGTGCAGTTCTACAGATTCTGGCAGCTCTCTGGTACCTTGTCAAGGTGGTTACTCGTTGTAAGTGAATCTAGGCGAAGAAACATCCTTCTGGTTGGGAGTCAAGTGTTAGAAATCGGAGAAAGGCAGGAGGCCAGAATTGGAGGAGCGCAGAGATCTTGGAGGGGTTGTAAGGCTAGAGGAGGTTACAGAGGTGGGGATAATATGCGAATACAACATTTCCATGTGCAATAGCAAAATACTGCAGATGTTGGAAATCCGAAATAACAACAGAAAATGCTGGAAAAACTCAGCAGGCCAGGCAACATCGGTGGAGAGAAATTAGAGTGACGTTTCGGGTCGAACCCTTTTTCAAACTGGAAAGGAAATAAAATAGATCGAAGGCAAGGCTGCGATAGAACAAAAGAGACATTAAGAGGTATTAAAAACCAGACGAGATGGTAATAGGACAAGTGGAGACAAAAGATGGCAAGATTAGGTGTGAAGTGTACTGGCAGAAAGAGAGACACTGCCCTGTGGGAGAGAGAAAAAAAAGGAAAGGGGGGGAAGGGCAGTCGTTTTACATGGGTTTTAACCTGATTGTTTTGAGTGGGTTAACACCTACGTAAAAACATTGCACACAGGAGTATAGTACAAAAGGTACTAAACAGTCATAAGTGAACTGTGCCGATTGGAATTTCTGCTCTCCTATGTACAGCTCTGGCGGTGAGACTGGTTGCCAAATCAAGCAAATACCAGCTTGCTAACCTACAACTGGAAGTTTCTTTTTTACTTGAAGACAAACCAAAACTACCAAGAACGTCCTTCAGTAAAGCCAACAAAAATAAAATGGCGTGTTTCCAAATCATAACAATTTATACTACATCAAATAAGGCAACTGTCACAAGCTTGAGGACTGCAGGGCCCAGGAGAGCAAATGAAAATACAATGATCGCCCTCACTTCACCCTGACGATGAAATATCTGTGGGGTCCTTAGGGTCTCACAACCTTAGTATCACAACTGGGGACAAAACTCCCACAACAATAATTCATGACAACAATAAATCCTGTGAATAGACTCAGGGAGTTACTGCAGCTTTACAAATTGCCCCCACGTCCCTTAATATTTTAGAATTACTGGCTCCAATGTTCCAGTTTCAGCACAAACTTTTATGGACAAAATTAATGGCCTGCATTAATTAGACATCAGCGTTATTTTAATTTGAATATCTCCACATCTGAGCATTTATACAGTTCTGACAAAGATATGTTAACCTGTCTTTTCTCTTTACAAATGCTGTGTACTTCCATAATTTTCCCTTTTTATTTCAGATTTTCACTATTTGCAGTGTTTTTCTTTTCATTTGTATTGGTACGGTGCCATTAACATAGAAAAATGTCCCAAAGTGTTCCTCAGAGGAAGAGATGAATCAATGCCAAGCCTTTGTAGGGTGGTTAAGAGAAGTGACTGAAAGCTTGGTCAATGAGATGGGTTTAAAGACGGCTTTTACTGACTGGGAAGGAAGTAGAGAAGTGGCAGGATTTAGGGAGGGAGTTCCAGAGAGTAGGAACAAAATAACTGAAGGCTCTGCCACCAATGGTGAAGTGGAGAGAGAGGAAGATGCACTGAAGTCTAAGGTCAGTGGATACAAGACATGCAAGACCGGAGAAGTTTGCAGAAGGTAGCGAGGCTGTAGAGGGAATTGTAGATGATAACAAGAATTTTAAATTCAAAGCACTGGGAGATAGGTAGGCAGCGATGGTCAGCAAGGATGAGGGCGATGCGAGACTTAATCTGAGAAATGTTAACCCCCAAGGATGGGAGGGTAGGAAGTTAAAAATTGTAAAATTCTCAAATCTTACCCCACGCGCCTCCAACGCGCCCACTTCCTGGTTTAGTGGAGGCGCGTTTGGCTGCGTGAGAGTAAGCTCAGGTCGATCATTAGCACAGGCGTTTCAGTCATTATCACATGCTGATGAGGCGCATTTCAAATGATTTCAACAGGGATTTAACGCCTCCAGCACAGGTTTGCTGTGGCTCAGGAAACTCAGATTGCCCAATCTCAATAACAGTTCAGTACCTGCAGCTGCTTTGTCAGTTCCCTCGGACAAAGGTGTTGTAGCGAGTTCTTGCAATTATAGACGGTTTTCAAAAGTGTGGAGGCTTTCAAACGGACAACATCAGGATGGGAGGCGCCATGGGTGTTTTTGATAGGACATTGGATGAGGAAGGCAATCACCATCCACGGCAGCAACGTCGTGCTGTGGTGGGATCTGCAGGTGCACAAGAGCGAGGTGCACAACACAGACCTGAAGAACAGAGTGGAGAGCAGCAGAGTGCAGAACAGAGTGGACAACAGCAAAGTGCAGAACAGAGTGGAGAACAGCAGAGAGGAGAACAGAGTGGAGAACAGCAAAGTGCAGAACAGAGTGGAGAACAGCAAAGTGCAGAACAGAGTGGAGAACAGCAGAGAGGAGAACAGAGTGGAGAACAGCAGAGTGGAGAACAGAATGGAGAGCAGCAGAGAGGAGAACAGAGTGGAGAACAGCAGAGTGGAGAACAGTGTGGAGAACAGCAGAGAGGAGAACAGAGTGGAGAACAGCAGAGTGGAGAACAGTGTGGAGAACAGTAGAGAGGAGAACAGAGTGGAGAACAGCAAAGTGGAGAACAGAATGGAGAGCAGCAGAGAGGAGAACAGAGTGGAGAACAGCAGAGAGGAGAACAGAGTGGAGAGCAGCAGAGGTGCACCTGTGCAAGGGCAGACTCAGCCATCGGGAGACGAAGCAGCATGTCTGGTACTGGCTAAGGGTGAGGTGGTGGGAGAGTGCAACTGGTGAGAAGTGGTAGCGCTTTGAGTGAAGTTCCCACTTCCATGTCCCCTTTCGCCATCATCCCTCTCCTGGGTCATCGCCACATCACTCCTACCATTCTGCTGCTGACCAGCTTGGTGGAGATCAGTGACGCGTTGTAAGGCCACGGATGCGGTATCTGTCATCCTGTTTAAGGCGACATGGCCGTGGTCATGGCCTGCATAGACTGGTTTATGGGCTATGCTTGAAGCTCCAAGGAGCCGGCCACTCTCTCCATGGCAGGCATTCTCACAATTACCTGTGACACCAATCCACAGCTGTCGGAGTTTGACTCCTCCATCCTCTTCGCTATTGTGGAGAGTGCATAGCATGTCTGTCAGTACCTTGAAAAGTTGCTGCTGTACCTCCTATCATTCTCCTTCTCAATGATGGCCCCCGGGGTTCAGCATCTGTGTCCAGCTGAGCAGAGCTTGGAGAGGATTGCGTCCCCTGACGCGGACTCTCCACAGTTGTCCCTGCCACCAGTGTCTGCTCGTGCTTGCTTGTGAGTTGTGAATCACCAGGTGAAAACCCAACTAACTCTCTAACTGGACCCACTGAAGTGTGAGTATTTGCGCTAGTGCATGGCTGTATGTCCTGTGACGGTGCACCCTCTGAATGAAAGAGGTCCTCTGAGGAATGTCTCTGCACACGAAGGCTTTGGAAGACAAAAGAAACAGCTATGATTTAGTCATGACAAAGTGACAACCTTGACAATCATAATTCAGTCATTGATGAAATAAAGTCAGCATGGGTGTGTCAGAGATATTTTTAATTCTGTCACCAGGCATCTGCAAGTTCCCTGTCTCTCCATCTCTGATTGACACTTATCGCCATGACCTCCTCCTTTGCATCTGCACAATTTGTGGCTGGCCAGCTCCAGTCCTCTACCTCTCCCTTGCATTTTGCACTCTCTGCGACAAGAGATGAAAGCACAGACCTGTGAGTGACTGAAGGTGAGGTATTCACCTGATGGATGCAGTGCATTCGGTGAGGGTGACTATGAGACATATAAATCACATTGATAAGGATTGGGGTAAGTGGCAGCAGTGGAAGGATACATGGGGAGGTGAGGAAGTGTAAGATTTAGGATCACAGGCTCACACAGATTACCCAACAGGGTTATAGAAGTTGCAAGGCTTTTATTAAAGAGCTACAGTTTTAAAGCATAATCAGATATTACATATGGTTTAAGCTGAGTATAATAGACATACAACCCGTGACAGTAGAAAGCGATCTACAACTCCCCGAAGCGGAATGCCACGACCGGACGGACGGGGAGGCAGTAGGGTGGTCTCGGATTGGGTGGATTCCTGCAGTCTGCTGCAGTGGTCACTTCCATTGGGTCATCTCTCAAGCTGCTGGAGGTGTTAGGCCATCAGCCACCTCAGAGGCTAAACTTAACCAAGGTATTAGGCCGTAGTCACCTCGGAGAAGCCTTCGCCCCTGACTGCCTGATTTCCTCTCTCGGTCGTCTATATTTATAGGCCTAGAAATTCACTGGCCTTAGCGCCGCTTTTGAGGCGCTAGAGGGCCTAGCGGCGAAGTTATGGCCAGTTTTGAAATTGACAGGGGCCCTAAATCGGCGTTAGGCCGGTAGCGCTGCGCCGGCACCGATGACGTCATCGGTGTGCGCAGCGTCCCGGTTGCCATGGTAACCCGCCCGAACTTGGAAATTGAGTTGCGGCCGCCTCGCCCGTGGCAGCCGCAAGCAACGTTCTGGCAGAGGTGCCTTACAGAACGTTGCGCCGGCGCATTAAAGGCCCCGCGGTGGCCGGCCGCTTTCCCGCCGCCCGCCTGGCCGCAGCTCCCTCCCCGGACTTCCCCCCCCCCCCCCCGGAACAGAAGCAAGCCCGGCACTTGTCCGAGGTGCCGGGCTCATTTTTAAAAAGATTATCGCGGGCCGCGGCCGGGTGCAGGCAGCTCCTCCTTAAGGGAAGGAGGAGGCCTGCACTTCCTGAACCTGCCGCACCGCAGCGGGCGCCGCAGCGCCGGAATAGCGCCGAAATTCAGCGCATAGCGCCAGTTTTCAGGCGCTAACAGCTTTCAGCAGCGCCGGCAGCCGTTTGGGCGCAGAAGTAGTGAATTTTTGGCCCGCCCAGCGCGACTTAGCTCCGGCACTAACTTCCGGCGCTAAAGCCGTCGCTGCGCCAAAACCCAATTTCTAGGCCATAGTTATTTTTGTGGGCTGGTAATCACGTGGTGTCAATCATTTGATCCCCATCCTATTGTCCAATTGTGAAGCGGGAAGGCAACCCTCGCCATCCCTTTCTGCATGACTGACAAGGCCTCCCTCTTATCTTTCTGAGGAATGTTTTGTCAAGTTTCTTCAAGGGCATTTTATGGCTTCGTGGCTCCTTGTTATCTAGCAGGTGCTATCCTCCCTGTTTCCTTGCATTTTACAATTCCCTTATCACTTCTATTTGTCTTTTGATGCTTGATATTCGACCTTGCTGGCATTTATGCTATCTTTTTCCGCTTGCCTGTTGTCAGTCTCTATTCTAAGAATTAAAACCCATCTTTGAATCTAACAGCTATTTCTTACAGAAGTGCATAGAAAGTGAAGTATGGGTGCTGCTGAAACTTACATGGTGTGAAGAATGATGTGTTAGAGTATGCTTGGCAATACAGAGTGAGGGAGGAGGGGGGGTTGTTGTGCACCACAGGATGTAGGTGAATCAGCAACTATGTTCACTTTTCTTGACTTGGTTAGGTCATAAAATTGCTTCAAAGACCGTGACACTATGCTCCTGCTGCTCACCTCCTCAGCCACCTCCAACCACACCTGCTTGGTAAGAGAAACAGATTTCTTCCTCCCATTACTGGGGAGAATTATTTCCCTCCTGCTCCTGACTGCACCCAGCAGTAACTCAAGGGAAGCATTGTTAAATCTGGGTACTGGCCTTGCTTGTCATGAATCCGTGTTAAGTACCTCTCTGTCTCCTTCCGAAACCTCCTAGCTCCTACAAATTCCATTGTTGTATTGGCCCTTTAAATAGTCGACTTGAAATCGTGACATGATGGTGCACATCACGTACGCTGTGCAGATTGGAGACGTGAAACCCGGAAGGAAAAATTTTATGAGGCAATTGATGCACTATCAACAACACCAAAGACTACGAGTTGAACTTATACGAAGAAGGCTTTTATTGACTAAGAACTAGAGCATGCCTCTGCTAGTGGATCCATCCTAAGAGCTCCCGGGGGAAGGGTGGTGAGTCACCTTTATACCCGGGCTTAGGTGTGGAGCCAGGGGCGGAGACATGCCTGGACATGTACAGAGTTAACAGTGGTTTACCACATTCACCCCTCGTTTAAAAAAGAGTCCGGCGGGGTGAAGTGTTTCAAAAGTTCGTATACGAAAGTCTCTCCGGGGGTCTTGTCTGCCGTAATGACCTTCGTGGTGCCGGTTGCGGCGGTTCTTTGCCCGCGGCCACTTCTCGCGTGGGACGGAGCACTGGCGTGTCGTCCTCTCGGGGTAGGGATGGCACCGGCATGTCGTCAGTTCGTGGTAGACACCCCGGTGGTGCGTCGTGGGTAGTGGTGGTGGGTGGAGGTAGTGGATGGTGATCGATGGTGTTTCGGGTGGTACCTGAGGGTGCGAGGTCTCGAATTGAGACTGTGTCCTCCCGCCAGTCAGGATACGCCACGTAGGCGTACTGTGGGTTGGCGTGGAGGAGGTGAACCTTTTCGACCAGGGGGTCCGTCTTATGGCTCCTCACGTGTTTCCTGAGCAGGCCGGGTCCCGGAGACGTCAGCCATGGCGGTAGTGATGTCCCCGAGGTGGATTTCCTGGGGAAGACGTACATCTTCTCGTGAGGGGTGGCGTTTGTGGCAGTACAGAGCAGTGATCGTATGGAGTGGAGCGCATCGGGGAGGACATCTTGCCAGCGGGAGATTGGGAGGCCCTTGGATTTTAGGCGAGCGTGGTGGTCTTCCACACCGTTGCGTTCTCCCTCTCTACCTGTCCGTTACCCCGGGGGTTGTAGCTGGTAGTCCTGCTCGTGGCTATGCCCTTCTCGAGCAGGTACTGGCGCAGCTCGTCGCTCATGAACGACGAGCCCCTGTCGCTGTGGATGTAATTGGGGAAGCCAAATATGGCGAACAGGTCATTGAGGCACCTGATGACTGTGGCGCTGGTCATGTCCGGGCAGGGGATGGCGAAGGGGAAACGGGAGTACTCGTCAATAATATTGAGGAAGTACGTGTTGCGGTCAGAGGAGGGAAGGGGCCCCTTGAAATCGACGCTGAGACGTTCGAAGGGGCGGGTGGCTTTAATCAGGTGTGCCCTGTCTGGCCTATAAAAATGCGGTTTGCATTCGGCGCAGACCTGGCAGTTCCTGGTCATGGTCCTGACCTCCTCGATGGAGTAAGGCAGGTTGCGAGCTTTAATAAAATGGAAGAACCTGGTGACCCCCGGGTGGCAGAGATCATTGTGGAGGGTCGGTAGCCTATCGACTTGTGCGTTGGCACATGTCCCACGGGATAGGGCATCTGGGGGCTCATTAAGTTTCCCGGGTCGGTATAAGATATCGTAGTTGTAGGTGGATAACTCGATCCTCCACCGCAATATCTTATCATTTTTGATTTTCCCCCTTTGTCTGTTGTTAAACATAAATGCTACTGACCGTTGGTCAGTGAGCAGGGTGAAACGTTTACCGACCGGGTAATGCCTCCAGTGCCGTACAGCCTCCACTATCGCCTGGGCCTCCTTCTCGACTGAGGAGTGTTGAATTTCGGGGCCCTGGAGGGTCCGTGAAAAGAAGGCCACGGGTCTCCCCGCCTGGTTAAGGGTTGCGGCTAGGGCGAAGTCGGATGCATCGCTCTCCACTTGGAAAGGGATGGACTCATCCACTGCGTGCATTGTGGCCTTCGCAATGTCCTCTTTTATGAGGGTGAAGGCCGCACAGGCCTCTGCCGTCAGGGGGAAGGAGGTTGACTTGATGAGGGGCCGGGCTTTGTCCGCATAGTTGGGCACCCACTGGGCGTAGTAAGAGAAGAACCCTAGGCATCTCTTCAGGGCTTTTAGGCAGTGGGGGAGGGGTAGTTCCAGGAGGGGGCGCATTCGGTCGGGGTCGGGGCCGATGACTCCGTTTTCCACCACGCAGCCAAGAATAGCGAGGCGCGTGGTGCGGAACATACATTTTTCTCTGTTGTATGTCAGATTCAGCCGTTGGGCCGTACGGAGGAATTTTTCTAGGTTGGCGTCGTGGTCATGCCGGTCATGGCCGCAGATGGTGACGTTGTCCAGATAGGGGAAGGTGGCCTGCAGCGCGTTCTGTTCAACCATCCGGTCCATCTCCCTTTGGAAGACCGAGACCCCGTTGGTGACGCCGAAGGGGACTCGGAGGAAGTGGTAGAGGCGACCGTCGGCCTCGAAGGCCGTGTACTGGCGGTCCTCAGGCCTGATGGGGAGCTGGTGGTATGCCGACTTCAGATCAATCGTCGAGAATACCCGGTATTGTGCTATCTGGTTGACCATGTCAGATATGCGGGGAAGTGGGTATGCGTCTAATTGCGTGTATCGATTGATCGTCTGGCTGTAATCAATAACCAGGCGCTGTTTTTCGCCGGTCTTCACTACCACCACTTGGGCTCGCCATGGGCTGGTGCTGCCCTCGATAATCCCTTCCCTCAGGAGTCTTTCTACTTCTGATTTAATAAAGCTCCTATCCCCGGCACTGTACCGCCTGCTTTTAGTAGCAATTGGCTTGCAGTCTTTGGCGAGGTTAGCGAACAATGGGGGGGGTTTGACCTTCAGGGTGGACAGGCTGCATACTTTACGCGGCGCCGTGTTTAAATTCTGCCGGCTGCAGACTGTAAGTGGGGGCAGGGGCCCGCCATATGCCATCGTGACGCTCTCCAGATGGCACTGGAAGTCTAATCCTAGCAGTACGGGAGCGCAGAGCTGTGGCAGGACGACAAATTTAAAATCTCTGTACTCCACACCGTTCACTGTCAGAGTCGCTACACAGTAGCCGCCGACGTCCGCCGTATGGGACTTTGAGGCCATAAAGACCTGGTGGCGTGTGGGCATAACCGATAGGGAGTAGCGTCGCACCGTGTCGGGGTGGATGAAGCTCTCCGTGCTTCCGCAGTCGAAAAGGCAATTTGTGGCATGGCCATTTACCTTTACGTTCATCATGGACCTGGCTAGTTGATGGGGCCTAGATTGGTCCAGGGTGATGGAGGCCATCGTCGAGGTCGGTGGGTCGCTGTAGTATTCGCCCGCGCCGGGGGCCTGGTCTCGAAATGGTGTCCAAGATGGCGGCTCCCCCGCGGCTGGTGGTGCCCAAAATGGCGGCCCGCACGGCTCACACATGGTTGGTGGGGTCCAAAATGGCGGCCTGCACGGTTCACACGCGGCGCTGCTGGAATTGGGGGTCGATTTCGCCCTACACACTCTCGCGTAGTGGCCTTTCTTGCCGCATTTGGAGCAGGTCACGTCCTTTGCTGGGCATTGCTGTCTGGGGTGCTTGGCCTGGCCGCAGAAGTAGCATTTCTGGCCTCTGGTCATTGCAGCTGTAGTTGGGCTGCTGGCGGCTTGTGGCCTTACCGGGTCCCAAGATGGCTGCTCCCATGACATCCACGTGGCCATCTGGTCAGGGGGGTAGGCGTCCATGTTCTGGAGGGCCACGTCTAACGAGTTAGCGAGGGCCACCGTCTTCTGCAGGTCGAGCTCCCTCTGTTCCAGCAGCCTCTGCCGAGTATAGTTGGACCTAATGCCGGCTACGTAGGCGTCTCGGATCAGGTCTTCCGTGCATTCCTTGGCCGTCACCGCTTTGCAATTACAGGCCCGGCCGAGGACTCTCAGTGCCAATAAATATTCGGCGCCCGATTCCCCGGGGCGCTCTTTTCGGGTAGCCAGGAGGTGTCTGGCGTAGACCTCGTTAACAGGCCTCACGTATTGTTCCTTTAGCGTCGCGATGGCGGCCGCGTAAGTTGTGGCGTCTCGGATGATCAAGTAGACTCGGTGGCTCACCCGTGAGTTCAAGACAAGCTGTTTCGCGTCATCTGTAGTGACGGTAGTGCTGGAGACCTCCAGGAAGGCTTCGAAACAGCTCAGCCAGTGTTCAAAGTTATTGGATGCATCTGCTGCTTGAGGATCCAGGTCTAAACGTTCCGGCTTCAAGATTTGCTCCATGTCGAAAATTTAGTCAATAAAATTGATGCACTATCAACAACACCAAAGACTACGAGTTGAACTTATACAAAGTAGGCTTTTATTGACTAAGAACTGGAGCATGCCTCTGCTAGTGGATCCATCCTAAGAGCTCCCGGGGGAAGGGTGGTGAGTCACCTTTATACCCGGGCTTAGGGGTGGAGCCAGGGGCGGAGACATGCCTGGACCTGTACAGAGTTAACAGTGGTTTACCACAGCAATTAACTCAGAGAACCTGACCCGCTAACTTTTCTTCTGGGTTTCGCGCACGCAATCCACCCCCCCAACCCTGCTTGGAACACACCTTTACACTAATATCGGGGGCTAATATAAGTCAAAATGTGAGTGGCTGAGTTCTGGACAAGGTGTTGTTTATGGAGATGGAGGTTGGAGCAGTGAGGAGGGTATTGGAGAAATTGATTTTAGAGCTGACAAAAGCATGGATAAAGCTTTTAGCATTGGCAGGGATGAGGTGGGGTAGATGCGGGCAATGTTGAAAAGATGGAAGTAAGCAACTTTGGTGATGGACGGGTTATGGGAATGAAGCACAGCTTTGGATCAAACAGGACACTGATGTCGCACATAGTCTAGTTCAACCTGAGCAAACTGCTAGGGAAAGGGTTGGTCCCAGTGGCGAGGGCATGGAGGTTTTAGCAGAGACCAAAAATGATAGCTTTAGTCTTCCCTATACCCAGTTGGAGAAAATCCTGGTTGATCCATGATAACATAGAGATGGTCATTTTTTAAATTCATTCTCGGGATGTGGACATCGCTGGCAAGGCTTGTATTTATTGCCCATCTCTAGTTGTTCTTGGGAAGGTCATGGTGGTAAGCCTTCTTGAACTCTTCTTAGGTCATGGAATCGGGAGTTAACATAAGAAGAACATAAGAAGTAGGAGCAGGAGTAGGCCATACGGCCCCTCGGGCCTGCTCCGCCATTCAATAGGATCATGGCTGATCTGAATCTAGACTCACGTCCACTTCCCTGCCTGCTCCCCGTAACCCCTAATTCCCTTATCAGCTAGGAAACTGTCTATCTCCGTTTTAAATTTATTTAATGTCGCAGCTTCCACAGCTCTCTGAGGTAGCAAATTCCATAGATTTACTACCCTCTGAGTGAAGAAGTTTCTCCTCATCTCAGTTTTGAAAGGGCAGCCCCTTATTCTAAGATTTATGCCCCCTAGTTCTAGTCTCACCCATCAGTGGAAACATCCTCCCCGCATCCACCCGATCAAGCCCCCTCACAATCTTATATGTTTCGATAAGATTGCCTCTCATTCTTCTGAATTCCAATGAGTAGAGGCCCAACCTACTCAACCTTTCCTCATAAGTCAACCCCCTCATCTCCGGAATCAACCAAGTGAACCTTCTCTGAACTGCCTCGAGAGCAAGTATGTCTTTTCTTAAATATGGAAACCAAAACTGTACGCAGTATTACAGGTGTGGCCTCACCAGTACCCTGTATAACTGAAGCAAGACTTCCCTGTTTTTATACTCCATCCCCCTTGTAATAAAAGCCAAGATTCCATTGGCCTTCCTGATCACCTGCTGTACCTGCATACTAACTTTTTGTGTTTCATGCACCAGGACCCCCAGATCCCTTTGTACTGTAGCACTTTGCAGTTTCTCTCTATTTAGATAATAACTTGCCCTTTGATTTTTTTCTGCCAAAGTGCATAACCTCACACTTTCCAACATTATATTCCATCTGCCAAATTTCTGCCCACTCACTTAGCCTGTTTATGTCCTTTTGCAGGTTGTTTATGTCCTCCTCACTTACTGCTTTCCCTCCCATCTTTGTATCGTCGGCAAACTTGGATATGTTGCACTTGGTCCCCTCCTCCAAATCGTTAATATAGATTGTAAAGAGTTGGGGTCCCAGCACTGACCCCTGCGGAACACCACCAGTTACTGATTGCCAACCCGAGAATGAACCATTTATCCCAACTCTGTTTTCTGTTAGATAGCCAATCTTCCACCCATGCCAGTATATTACCCCCAATCCTGTGATTTTTTATCTTGTGCAGTAATCTTTTGTGTGGCACCTTGTCAAATGCCTTTTGGAAGTCCAAATACACTACATCCACTGGTTCCCCTTTATCCACCCTGTATGTTACGTCCTCAAAGAATTCGAGCAAATTTGTCAAACATGACTTCCCCTTCATAAAACCATGCTGACTCTGTCTGATTAAATTATGCTTATCCAAATGTTTGGATTTTACTGCTTCCTTAATAATGGACTCCAACATTTTACCAACCACAGATATTAGGCTAACTGGTCTATAGTTTCCAGCCTTTTGTCTACTTCCCTTTTTAAATAAGGGCATTACATTAGCAGCTTTCCAATCTGCTGGGACCTTTCCTGAATCCAGGGAGTTTTGGAAAATTACCACCAATGCATCCGCAATCCCTACCGCTACTTAGCTCAAGACCCTAGGATGTAAGCCATCAGGTCCAGGGGATTTATCCGCCTTAAGTCCCATTATCTTACTGAGTACCATCTCCTTAGTGATTTTAATCGTGTTTAGCTCCTCCCCCACTATAGCCCCCTGTTTGTCCAGTGTTGGGATATTTTTAATGTCCTCTACTGTAAAGATTGATACAAAATATTTGTTCAGCGTTTTTGCCATCCCCATGTTCCCCACTACTAATTTCCCAGTCTCGTCCTCTAAGGAACCAACATTCACTTTAGCCACCCTTTTTCTTTTTATATAACTGTAGAAACTCTTGCTATCTGTTTTTATATTTTTTGCTAGTTTACTTTCATAATCTATCTTCCCTTTTTTAATTAATCTTTTAGTTGTGGGAGAGTTACACACAGAGCTATGAGATGATACATTCAAGGACATTAAAGAGAAAAGAGACCTTAGAGATGGAGTAGTAGTTAGAGAGGATGATCAAGTCAAGGGTGGACTTTAAGGAGAGGGGCGATGATAAGAACTTAACTAGAACATAAGAATTAGGCGCAGGAGTCTGCAGGAGTTGGGCCTGCTCTGACATTCAATAAAATCATGGCTGATCTTCGACCTCAACTCCACTTTCCCGCCTGATCTCCTTGATTCCTCTAGAGTCCAAAAATCTATCGATCCCAGCCTTGAATATACTCAAAGACTCAGCATCCACAGCCCTCTGAGGCAGAGAATTCCAAAGATTTACAACCCTCCGAGTTCCTCCTTATCTCAGTATTAAATGGCTGACCGCTTATCCTGAGACTATGCCCCCTAGTTCTAGACTCTCCAGCCAGGGGAAACAACCTCTCAGCATCTACCCTGTCAACCCCCCTCAGAATATTATGTTTCAATGAGATCTCCTCTCATTCTTCTAAACTCCAGAGAGTATAGGCCCAAGCTACTCAATCTCTCCTCATAGGACAACCCTCTCATCCCAGGAATCAATCTAGTGAACGTTCCTTGCACCGCCTTTAAGCCAAGTATATCCTTCCTTAGATAAGGAAACCAAAACTGTGCACAGTACTCCAGGGCCTAGAAATTCAGTTGGCTGCGCCAGGCGCTAACGCCAAAAAAGGGCGATATTTCCGTCGATAAAGCCTTAGCGCCGACGCCCAAATTCATTTGAGATTTAGCGCCGGCGCAAAGTGTTAGCGCCCGCTCGGGTGCGCGCGCAGCTTATGACGTCATATCCTTGCGCAACGCTGTTGATTTGCAGCCACAGCTCATGTCCAGGACGTCTCTCTCGGTGGAAGTGAAGGTCACGGTGGCTCTCAGCTTTTATGCAAGCGGCTCGTTCCAAGCCGCTGCTGGGGACATCGCGGACATCTCCCAGTTCGCCGCACATCGCTGCATCTGGCAGGTCACCGATGCACTGTTCGCGAGGAGACACCAGTTCATCTCCTTCCCCATGACCCAACAGAGGCAGCAGCAGCGTGCAGTGGGATTTGGAAGGATCGCAGGCTTCCCCATGGTGCAGGGCGCCATTGACTGCACGCATGTGGCTATGCGGGCACCTATAGACAATCCCGAGGTTTACCGCAACCGCAAGGGCTACCATTCCCTCAATGTGCAGCTGGTGTGTGACCACAGGCAGCGCATCCTAGCTGTAAATGCCCGCTTCCCAGGAAGCAGCCACGATGCTTTTATCCTGCGCCAGACTACTGTGGCTGACATGTTCCAGGCACAGCCTCCACCAAGGGGATGGCTTATCGGGGACAAGGGCTACCCTTTGTGCACATGGCTCATGACCCCGCTCCGCGCGCCCAGGACCCCAGCGGGGGACTCATACAACGAAAGCCATCAAGCAACAAGGAACGTCATAGAGCAAACCATAGGCGTCCTCAAGCAACGCTTCCGCTGCCTGGATCACTCCGGCAGCTCTCTACAGTATTCGCCGGATAGAGTGTCCCAGTTCGTCGTCGTGTGCTGCATGCTGCACAACCTGGCTATCCGCCGGACGCAGGCACTGCCACCTGACATTGCACCACCACCTGAGGAGGACGAGCAGGAGGACCATCAGGAGGAGGAGGGGGAGGAGGAGGAGGAGCAGGCCAGGAGGGGGCCAGAAGGCCCAAGGGCCGTACGCCGGGGGCTTATTGCTCGACACTTCTAGGCCCGCTGTGAGGGAATGGCCTGTGGGAATGAGCGCACCTGAAGGCAGCCGCTCCGGAAGCCGTCAGCCGGTTAACGCAGCAAACACTTGAAACATGACACCTGGACAAGCTGAATAAATAAAAACCTTTATTTAACAAACTGAGGCCCCTTCCCACATGAAACTCAAAAACACAGAACACACCCAAAAAACAGTCACAAACATATGTCACTCCCCCAACCTGGGGAGGACTAACAAAAGTTGGCCATCCACATGGCCTTCAACATTGGCCGTAACAAAAAAAGGGCCCCCCTCGCCAACAGAAAGACCCCCATAAAAACAAAAAATGCCTTCAATTTCGGCCATCCACAAAAATCAGCCCCCAAAACACAATCCCCCCCATATATACAATGCCGCAGAGACCACACTCTAGCGGCTGTGCTGAGAGGGCGAGTCCTTAGAGAGCCTTCCCCGGCCCCTGCCCGGCCTGCTGCTCCGCCTCAACGTGGGCCCTGTGGCGGCCTCAAGGCTGGGGGAAGGCTCATGAGGGCCCCCATGCATCGCGACAGATGCCCTTGGGGGTCGGCCAACACGACGCACGTCCCGGGAGGGGCCGGCTGCTGACTGGTTCGGCTGTGGCTGGCCAGCATCAGTGGCAGCAGCAGCTCCTCGCACCCTGGCTGGGGGAGTGGCAGTGTCGGATGCTCCAAGGGGGGCAAGCTGGCTGCTGCCAGGTGCGCGAGGCTCAGCAGACACAGTGGCAGTCGTCCGGCCTGCCAGTTCAGCTGGCGCAGCTATGTGCTGGAGGCCAGCCCGCTGTGTTGCAGCAGGGCGGCGGGTGCGGGTGCGACGCCTCTGCGTCAAAGCGAGTGTGGCAGAAGTCAGTGACCGCACTGCCCGGGTATGTGCCTCCAGCTGCTGTGACAGTGTGTCGAAGGAACCACCTCTCTGGCGACTCTCCTCCTGCAGTGCCGCGAGTAGTTCGACCTCCCTGGCGTGTGCTGCGGCCAGTTGCTCCACCCCCCTGGCCTGTGATTGCCCGAATGCTGCCACACTCTGAGCCAGGGACTCGATGGCGTGCGGCATCTGCTGCACAACCCCCATGAACTCATGGTGGCGCCGGTCAGACGCCACCGAGATCTCTTGCAGGAGGCGCACCTCCTGGCCGAGGCCACTCTCCGGACTGGAGAGAGGACTCTGCAGCTGGGGAGAAGCCGGCCGAGCTGGCCGACCCCTGCTGCCTGCCTGGACCCCACTGCAAGCAGGATCTGCCCTCCCCTGCAACACCTCCCCCTGGCTCTCCTGCATGCCAGACGTCCCCCCTTCATTGCCATCCCCTGGCACGGCTGAGGGCTCGCCCGATGGGCCGGCTTCCTCCTCGTCCTGGACGTCCTCCTCCTCCAAGGGCCTGGCACCCGGCGCCTCAGGGACCAACTCCTCCTCAGCAGCTGAAAGCAGGAAGGCACAAGAGTAGCTTTAAAGTGAGGACAGGGCGTCAGCGAGGGACGCCTGAGCGGTGGCATTATGCGCATTTGTCCGTCAGTGGGAAAGGATTTAGATCGGAAGCACTAGGGCAACGAGAGAGCTGCAAGCGGTCATCTCCTTACCAGTGGCTCCCAGCACAGGGTCCGCATCCCCGATGGCTACAGGGCCAGTCACCCAGGGACGCAGGAGTCCAGCGACGCTCTCCTCCAGAGCACTTAGAGCCTGGTAGTGGGGCCGTCCACCACCGGTCTCCACCCGGCTGCGCGCATTTCTTGCCAGCTTGGCCTGCAAGAGAAAGGACGGACTCTAAGTACAGTGTGGTGCCCTGTTGCTGTGTGTACTGCCTCCCATGGTGGAATAGCCTGGCCAGTGTGGTCAGTGCAGAAAGTGCTGTTGATGATCATGCCAGTGGCATTGCTGCGTGAGGAGGGCTGCCCATTATGCCTTTGAGGTCCCTTTGCCCATAGTGTGAGGCTCACATGCAAGGATGAGGAGGACAGTGGAAAGGGTACTCACCTTCACCAGCCGACAGAGGTCATTGAACTTTTTGCGGCACTGGTCCGCAGTCCTGGGCACATCTGAGTTTGAGGAGACCCTGCGTGCGATGCTCCTCCAGGCTTTCCTGAACTCTCTCCTGGGAGCCTTTCTGCCATTGTCCGGGCACAAGATGGGTCTTCTCTCCTGGACAGCATCAATCAGCACCCTCAGTGCATGGTCTGAGAAGCGCTGGGCTCTTTCACGGGCCATCTCCATCTGTCCTGGCGCTATTTTGTCCCACCAGCACTGTTGAGGCCTAGCAGCAGGGCTCCAGTGTGCAGGGCGTGGCAGCAGTCAAAGTTGACCCTTCCCCCTTTAAGAGCAGGCCGGCGTCAGGGTGTCTGCTGTCAAGCAGCACATGACCGCACCTGCGCTGCGCCCGGCATCGGCGTTATCAGGCCGCAGCGCCGGTTTAGCGCCGGAACCGAGCATTGCAACGCCGGTTTCAGCGCTCGCCAAAACTCTTGGCCAAATCCACTGAATTTCGGCGCGGTTGCCTGCAGTTTCCGGCGGGCGCTAAATTTACCGAACGCCCGACTTTAGCGCCCCAAAACTGTGCAAACTGAATTTCTAGGCCCAGGTGTGGTCTCACCAAAGCCCTGTATAATTGTAGCAAGGCTTCCCTACTCTGGTACTCCAACCCCCTTGCAATAAAGGCCAACATGCCATTTGCCTTCCTAATTGTTTGCTGTACCTGCATGCTAACTCCTTATGATTCGTGTACGAGGACACCTAAAACTCTTTGAACATCAACATTTACTAGTTTCTCAACATTTAAAAAATATTTTGTTTTTCTATTCTTCCTACCAAAGTGAATAACCTCACATTTCCCCATGATTGATGGTTTGAAAAAGGAAGAAGGACAATGCCTGAATGAAGAGAGCCATTGGCAATATTGGTAACGTAGGGGCCAGGGAAGGTAGCTAAGAAACCACGGCCGGAATTTTCCCAGTGCCAAGCGTACAGGTTTGGGGGCAGGTCGCCAGTTAAACCCGCCATCATTCCGCTGACTTCCGCATTTAACTGAGGTGCGTTTCAAGGCACGCCATGGACTCGCTCGGTAGAGGCGGGCGACTTCATTGAGGTCATTAACTGCTTGTTGAGAGACCCTTAACTGCCTTTTTCACATCAGGTTTTGGCTTTAACTTGTTGCGCACGGGATTCACGCACCTCGTGACCCTCGCCTGTGAAGGGGAGGCGGAAGCTCAATGGCCATTGTGCGAGTCCATTAAGTGACAGCTGGAAAAAACACATAAATACTCGCACCTTAAACTTGCTTCCTTGCCTAAGGGAAAGGCTCTTGCTGACTCCATTTTGTGCAGTGATTTAGCGGTCAGGAGTGTGCAGGTCATTTCTGCAACCTCGGAAGCCAATCTCACCACATTGCTAGTCACTATCAGAACATTGAAGGATTGAGCCTCTGATCTCCACTTTACCTGCCATCTATTAGATCAACATGGGTGCCACTTATGCTGCCTCGCCTTGGACCTCAGAATCGGACCAAAGATGAGTCCCACCACCAACAACACCAGCCAAACCAGCAGCAGCAGCAGCGGCAGCAACAACCACAACAGCAGCCTTCTCCTCAATGACCTGATGCTCCACAGGAGAGGGGGTCAGTGCAGGGGTACACCATGCTGGAGGTGATACCCCCAACAGGCAGGGTTAGGGTATACAGGCAGAGGATGAGCTTCCTGGACATGACTGAACAGCAGTGCTTCAGGAGGCTCAGGTTATTGCACCAGGTCGTCGTAGACATTTGTAGCTTGCTTAAACAAGATCTGCTGCCCAGAAGACCTAGAAACATAGAAACATAGAAAAATAGGAGCAGGAGTAGGCCATTCGGCACTTCGAGCCTGCTCCATCATTCAATATGACCATGGCTGATGCTCTATCTCAAAACCATATTCCTGCTCTCTCCCCATACCCCTTGATGCCTTTTGTGTCTAGAAATCTATCTATCTCCTTCTTAAATATATTCAGTGACTTGGCCTCCACAGCCTTCTGTGGTAGAGCATTCCACAGGTTTACCACCCTCTGAGTGAAGAAATTGCTCCTCATCTCAGTCCTAAATGTGCTACCCCGTATCCTGAGACTGTGACCCCTCGATCTAGACCCCCCAGCCAGGAGAAACATCCTCCCTGCATCCAGTCTGTCTAGCCCTGTCAGGATTTTATACGTTTCAATGAGATATTCCTGTCAAAGTCACCACCGCCCTCAACTTCTTCACCTCAGGCTCCTTCCAGGGATCTGCAGTAGACATTTGCAGGATCTTGCAGTTGGCTGCCCACAGATGCATCACCCAGGTGACCGATCCATGTTTCACAAGTCAGATAATTATGTAAACTTTGCCACTGATGAAGCCAGTGTTACTGAGCGGGTGCTCGGCTTTGTGGCTCTGGCTGGCTTCCCACCGGTGCAGGGTGTCATCGACTGCACACATGTGGCCATCAAGGCAGCCCCACATCACCCAGGAGTGTTTGTGAATCACTAGGGCTTCCACTCCCTCAATGTGCAGCTTATCTGCAACCATGAAAAGATCATCATGCATGTTTGCTCCAGATTCTCTGGCAGCTGTCATGACTCTTTCATGCTGCACCAGACCACTCTCCCTCAGCTCTTCACACCTCCAAACAAATTTACCGGCTGGCTGCTTGGAAACAAGGACTATCCACTGAAGACGTGGCTGATGACACCATTGAGGAAGCCAAGCAATGAGGGCAAGGAGCGCCATAATGACAACTGCATATGCACCAGATGTGTCATAGAGCAAGCAATCAGCATGATGAAGATGCGCTTCAGATGCCTTGGCAGATCTGGAGGAGCCTTTCAGTACGCACCAGCCAGGGTCTCCAGAATCATCATTGTCTGCTGCGTGCTGCACAAAATAGCACAGCAGCGAGGATTGGAGCTGCAGGAAGAGCAAGGCGCAGAGCGCACAGCCTCTTCAAAGGAGGAGGAAGAGGAACAGGTGGAACACGAGGAGGAGGAGGAGCAAGAACAGGTGAAACACGAGCAGGAGGAGGAACCGGAGGTGGAGATGGCACTAGCAGCAGTGCACATTGTTGCCCAGGAGGGCTTCATAATGGCCAGATTTACTTAACTTGCACCAGTGCACTCATATGGCTGCCAGATGCTGTACTAACTTCCCCCCGCCTCCCCCAACAACACCACAAAGCAGTCCAACAATGACCAAGACATTCCTGTCACCCAAACCCCCATTGCTTGAGGTTAATATTGTCTTACCATTCACTCCAAGTGACAAAGCCACTTCCCAGGCAGCAGGCAAAAATGGACAAGATGGGAAAGTTGTGCAAAGAAATAAATTTCTGTGCATCATAAATACAACTGAAGCTTAACATTAGCGTTTTTTCATACATCCATGTGCACACCCTTGTGCATCTAGGATTGTGTCTTTATTCGTTTACGTGTGCTTCTATAAGGTGCAACCCCTGTGGCTTCAGCAGAGGTAGAGGCAGACTGCTCACTTCCCTGCTGCGACTGCTTAGACACTTTCGGCGGACATCCTCTGGGTTTTGGAGGCTGTGAGGGCCCCGCCAAAGACTGCTCCTCCTGCAACTGTGCAGGGGCAGACTCGGCCATCGGGATCCGAGGTAGCATGTGGAGCTCTGACTGAGGAGGAAGTGTAAGAATTTGCAATAGTTTATGGCTCCGAAGATTAATTTCTTTGATTAAAGAATCCCTGGGTGATACACCTTTAAAAATTTCAGGGATCAAAAATGGCCATCAGACCACATGGCCGAAGACAAAGGACTTGGAAAACAGCTTTCTGTGTCTGTGAAGAAAGGTTCAATGGAAGTCAAATCTGTCAATCAAAGGGGAGTTCCCACCTCCCTGCAGAGACAATCGATGTGTTTACAGAAACTGCTACATAAAGGAGTAACCACTTGAGACTGCAGTTTCAGTTGACAACAGGACAATGGCTTTGTTTACACTAGCCTCCAAGCTGTTTACATAGTAAACACAGAAATACATGTTTTTTTCAAACCAGGACAGCTCCATTCAAAACCCATGAATGGAAACACATTCAAAGCCAATCACAGACAATTTGAAGAGACATATAAACTGAGAAAAGGAACAGTTTAAAATGAATGGGTGATTCATCCAAACCCATTACTGGACAATGGGGCAGTTGGATCACTTTTGTTTTAGCCCAGAAACATCCGCATCTGGGCGGGCCCCAAAAGGGGGTATAAAAGATAGCTTCCCAGAAGCTCTCTCGCTCTCTGGCCTTGCCTCCGTGGGCCTCTACAGCGTGGGAGTCTGTCTGTGGAAGCGAAACACCAGCAGTTTACTTTTAAAACACTGGGGTGTTTTTCACTTCGGGGCAGTGAAGATCTAAGTTCACAGGGCACGGAGCTGGCATTGCAGTGGTGAGCATATATTTTTCTGGCCTTCCACAAGGCAACTTAGGATAGGCATAGGGGTGGGAGTAAAGTGGGAATTTTGTTAGAATTGTGATTTTAGTCGATTTCCCTCGTTGTGTCCGTTTTTTCTCCCCTATTTAAGTAAGACAGTGTTGCACCTAGCAGAGAAGTGCGATAGTGAACACTGAATCCAGTATTTAAAACTGTATTAAAATAGGAATAGCTGTTTTAAGTACCGTATTTAAAACCGTATTAAAAGGAGTAGCTGATTTAGAGTACTTTATTTGAAACTGTATTAAAAGGGGTGTTGCACCAAGCAAAGGAGTGCTGTGGTGAATGCTGTTAGCTGTTTTAAAGTAACTGTATTAAAGTGCTGTGTTTTTAAGTAAAAGCCACTAAGCTGAGGTGCTGTAGTGAGTAAAGGGTCTTTTAAGTAAAAAGTACTGGATTTAAAATAAAAGCAGTGTTGCACTGAGCAGGGAGCCCACTAGTGGACACTGAGTGTACTGCGTGTATTAATCAAAGGAGAGTTGCACTGAGTAGGGAGCCCTCTAGTGGACACTAAGTGTACTGCGTTTAAGCAAATAGTGTTGTACCAAGCATAAGAGCCATATTGATTATTTTAAGTTGTTTCTTTCTTTTGTTTTCAATAAATACTCTGTTTTGCACCCAAACCACGAGTCACGTTGTTTTCTGTCTACATCGCCACCGAATAAGTCCGGGGGTCAGAACTCAGGAATAGGGGAGTGCTTCAAAACCGCAAGGGGGTCCCTGGATCACCTCAGAGGCTTCTGACTGGCCAGAGACAAATAACCCCAGCCCGCTATATTAATTCCATACAGAAGCAACAGGGGAGAAGTGGGAACGCTTTGAGAAGAGCCCCCACTTCCATGTCCCCTCTCACCATCATCCCTCCCATGGGCCAGCCACACTTCCCTGTTAGCAAGGAGCTGGAGAGCACCTTGCTGCACATCAGTGGGGCGATGAAGGCCCAAGTCTACATTCATATCCCTCCTCAAGATGAGGTCAATGAGCGGCTGCAATCTGTTGTTCACAACAATCATGTTCTCATTGGACTGGGGCATTTGCTGCTCCATGCAGGTGGTCATCCTTTCCATGGAACAGCACATCATCGCCATCGCCTGCGAGATGGTGGTGCTCATGTTGGAGATGGACTCCTCCATTTTCTGTACATTTGCACACATCGAGGCTACAAAAGCTGCCCGAGCCTCGCACAATTATTGTTGCCTCTCCAAGATCACCCTCTTTCTCGGTGGCTCCCAAGGTTCAGCATCTGCATGCAGCTCAGCAGAGCTTTGAGCGTCCTGCGCCCTCCGGTGAGGAGTCTCCACTGCTGTCCCTGTCTGCACCATCTGTTCTTGCTCATTTGTGAAGTGTGAGACGCCAGGTGAAAACACCACTCTATCTCTCACAGGACCCACCGGGATGTGCATATCTGCGCTGGTGCTGGCTGCGCATGGGTGTGCTGATGCTGCACCTTCAGAGACTGGAGCTTCCTCTGAGGAGTCATCATCCTCCTGCGGCTGGTCAGCGGTGGTGGGCAGGAGGCACTTGATGGACCTGTGGGAGAGTAAAAAGTTGAATTAGATGTGTTATGATAAGAATGGGTAATGTTACTATTATGCACATGATGACATTTCACTGACTGCTGACATCAGTCACCATTTGAGTAACTGTTGTATGCCAGCGGCTTTGTGAGATTTAATTCTGTCATCGAGTTGCTGAGAGGTCCCCCTCTCTCCATCTCGCACTGCCAGCAGCTCTGCAACCCCAGAGATTTCTAGCACCTTATCCTCTGCTGGAGTCAAATTTGTGATGACAGGAGGGCCACCTCCAGTTCTCTGCCTCTCTCTGCTGTTGTGGGCTCTCTTCTCCTGCAAGGAAGGATGGAAGAGAACAATATATATTAATGATCTGGACGAGGGAACTAGATGTAATATCTCCAAGTTTGCAGACGACACAAAGCTGGGTGGGCGTGTGTGCTGAGAGGAGGATGCAGAGAAACTCCAATATGATTTGGACAGGCTGGGTGATTGGGCAGAAGCATGGCAGATGCAATATAACATGGATAAATGCGAGGTTAACCACTTTGGTGTCAATAACAGGAAGGCAGATTATTATCTGAATGGCAATAGATTGGGAGAAGGGGAAGTGCAACGAGACCTGGGCGTCTTTGTGCACCAGTCGCTGAAAGTAAGCTTGCAGGTGCAGCAGGCGGTTAAGAAGGCAAATGGTATGTTGGCCTTCGTAGCGAGAGGGTTTGAGTACAGGAACAAGGATGTCTTGCTGCAGTTGTACAGGGCCTTGGTGAGACCACATCTTGAGTATTGTGTGCAGTTTTGGTCACCTTATCTGAGGAAGGATGTTCTTGCCATGGAAGGAGTGCAGCGAAGATTCACCTGGCTGATACCTGGGATGGCAGGAATGACGTATGAGGAGAGATTGGGTCGATTGGGCTTGTACTCACTGGAGTTTAGAAGAATGAGAGGGGATATCATCGAAACTTATAAAATTCTAACAGGACTAGACAGACTAGATGCTGGAAGGATGTTCCCAATGGTCGGGGCGTCCAGAACCAGGGGTCACAGTCTAAGGATAAGGGGTAAGCCATTTAGCACAGTGATGAGGAGGAATTTCTTCACCCAGAGAGTGGTGAACCTGTGGAATTCTCTGCCAAAGAAGGCAGTAGAGGCCAATTCATTAAATATATTCAAGAAGGAGTTGGATATATTTCTTAAGGCTAAAGGGATCAAGGGATATGGAGAGAAGGCAGGAACAGGGTACTGAATTTGAATGATCAGCCATGGTCTTATTGAATGGCGGAGCAGGCTCGAGGGGCCGAATGACCTACTCCTGCTCCTATCTTCTATGTTTCTATGTTTCTATGACTCATTTCAATAGTACTGGCGAGCTCCAGGTACCAGTTGCGACCCAAGAGGGAGCTCACTCGTGGGGAGAGTGAATTCGGCTGGCTGGGTGAGTCCGAGGTTGTGGGGGGGGGAGGAAATCGGGGTGGGGGAGGCAAGGGGAATAATCAAAATATATATCAGTATTGCGATTCTTGGAAACTAATGTTTCTGACAGCAGCTCAGGTAAATGAGGCCCAAGGCCCAATATTGGCTGTGCCTCGGACCTACACGTTGCAGTACGCATCAGGCCATTATCATCTTGCTGTTTTCCAAGGTGTGGGAAAGGTGACCTCCACTGTAAAATTGTAACCAATGGTTATCTGCAAACTACGTCATCAATATTCATGAAAGGCTATCAGACAAATCTTGGTCCGCTTTCAACACTTTAACATCAGAGAATTGTGTTGGAATTTATTATTCACATTTAAGATTTATAAGATGTCAAATTTAGTTCATCTTTGATTCATTTTACATAATCCAATCCAAATTATATTAACATTTACATAAGCCAAGCCAATCACTACTTGCCAGGCATCACAGATGAGGAAACCAAACGCAGATTGGGTGATTGCTTTGCGGAACACCTCCAAGCATGACCCCAAGTTTCCGGTCGCCTGTCACTTTAATTCTCCACTCCACTCCCAGTCTGACCTTTCTGTCCTCGGCCTCTTACACTGTTCCAACGAAGCTCAACCTAAGCTCAAGGAATAGCACCTCATCTAATATGATAGAATTCTTCATTAAAATGGAGAGTGAAGTAGTTGACTCAGAGACTAGGGTCCTGAATTTAAATAAAGGAAACAAAGATGGTATGAGGCACGAGTAGGCTAGGATTGATTGGGGAACGTTACTTAAAGGGTTGACGGTGGATAGGCAATGGCAAACATTTAAAGATCGCATGGATGAACTACAGAATTTGTTCATCCCTGTTTGGCATAAAAATAAAACAAAAAAGTGACTCAACCGTGGCTAACAAGGGAAATTAGGGATAGCATAAGATCCAAGGAGAGGACATATAATTTGGCCAGAAAAAGCAGCAAATCTGAGGATTGGGAGCAGTTTAGGATTCAGCAAAGGAGAACAAAGGGATTAATTAAGAGGGGGAAAATAGAGTATGAGAGTAAGCTTGCAAGGAACATAAAAACTGACTGTAAAAGCTTCTATAGATATGTGAAGAGAAAAAGATTGGTGAAATCAAACGTAGGTCCCTTGCAGTCAGAATCAGGGGAATTTATAATGGGGAACAAAGAAATGGCTGACCAATTAACTACATACTTTGGTTTTGACTTCACAAAGGAGGACACAAATAATCTCCCAGATATGTCGGGGAACATAGGGTCTAATGAGAAGGAGGAATTGAATAAATCAGTATTTGTAGGGAAATGGTGTTAGGGAAATTGACGGGATTGAAGGCCGATAAATCCCCAGGGCCTGATAATCTACATCCTAGGGTACTTAAGGAAGTGGCCCTAGAAATAGTAGATGCATTGCTGGTCATCTTCCAAAATTCTATAGACTCTGGAACAGTACCCATGGATTGGAGGATAGCTAATGTAACCCCACTATTTAAAAAGGGTGGTAGAGAAAAAATGGGGAATTATAGATCTGTAAACCTGACATCGGTAGTGGGGAAAATGCTAGAGTCCATTATAAAAGATATAATAGCAGAGCATGTGGAAAACAGTGACAGGGTCGGACAAAGTCAACATGGATTTACAAAAGGTAAATCATGCTTGACTAATCTACTGGAATTTTTTGTGGATGTAACTGATAGAATAAATAAGGGAGAACCAGTGGATGTGGTGTACTTGGATTTTCAGAAGGCTTTCGATAAGGTCCCGCATAAGAGATTCGCCTGTAAAGTTAAGCACATGGGATTGGGGGTAAGGTACTGTCTTGGATAGAGAACTGGTTGGCAGACAGGAAACAAAGAGTTGGAATAAACGGGTCTTTTTTCGAGTGGCAGGCAGTGACTAGTGGGGTACCATAGGGATCGGTGCTAGGACCCCAGCTATTCACAATATATATAAATGATCTAGACAAAGGAACTAGATGTAATATCTCCAAGTTTGCAGACGACACAAAGCTGGGTGGGCATGTGTGCTGTGAGGAGGATGCAGAGAAACTCCAGTATGATTTGGACAGGTTGGGTGATTGGGCAGATGTAGGCAAATGCAGTATAATGTGGATAAATGCGAGGTTATCTACTTCGGTGGCAAAAACAGGAAGACAGATTATTATCTGAATGGCAATAGATTGGGAAAAGGGGAAGTGCAATGAGACCTGGGTATCAATGTGCACCAGTCGCTGAAGGTAAGCATGCAGGTGCAGCAGGCGGTTAAGAAGGCAAATGGTATGTTGGCCTTCATAGCGAGAGGATTCAAGTACAGGAGCAAGGATGTCTTGCTGCAATTGTGCAGGACCTTGGTGAGACCACATCTTGAGTATTGTGTGCAGTTTTGGTCACCTTATCTGAGGAGGGATGTTCTTGCCATGGAGGGAGTGCAGCGAAGATTCACCAGACTGATACCTGGGATGGCAGGAATGATGTATGAGGAGAGATTGGGTCGATTAGGCTTATATTCGCTAGAGTTTAGAAGAATGAGAGGGGATCTCATTGAAACTTATAAAATTCCAGCAGGACTAGACAGACTTGATGCAGGAAGGATGTTCCCGATGGCGGGGGAGTCCAGAACCAGGGGTCACAGTCTAAGGATAAGGGGTAAGCCATTTAGGACTGAGATGAGGAGGAATTTCTTCACCCAGAGAGTGGTGAACCTGTGGAATTCTCTGCCACACAGGGCAGTTGAGGCCAATTCATTAAATATATTCACGACGGAGTTGGATATATTTCTTGAGGCTAAAGAGATCAAGGGATATGGGGAGAAAGCAGGGACAGGGTACTGAATTTGGATGATCAGCCATGATCTCATTAATGGCCTACTCCTGCTCCTATCTTCGATGTTTCTATGTTTCGATAAGGCACTTTATAGCCTTCTGGACTCAACATCAAGTTCTAGACACAAAAGGCATCAAGGGGTATGGGGAGAGAGCGGGAATATGGCATTGAGATAGAGGATTAGCCATGACCATATTGAATGGCAGAGCAGTCAACAATTTTAGACCATAACCTCTGCCCTATTTTTTCAGATGGCAGCTAGTGATGATTCTGGCATTCCCATTTATGCCTCTTCTAGGCCCATCATTTGTTTCTTTACTTGTCCCATTATCATCTCCTTTTGTTTTGTACAGTCATACCTTTTGTCATTTAATCTCTCCTGACTTCCACCTATCACAGACCTTCTCTTTTGTTCTTTCCTCCCCTCCCCACTTTCCCTGCCCCTGCATTGCTTAAAACCTGCATTGCTTAAAACCTGTTATATCTCTAACTTTTTCCAGTTCTGATGAAAGGTCATCGAGCTGAAATGTTAACTCTGTTTCTCTCTCCACAGATGCTGCCTGACTAGCTGAGTTTTTCCAGCATTTTCTGTTTTTATCAAAGATGAAGATGGACACAGAGATACATTAACGATTAAAGAGAAACCACCATTTCCAAGACTGTCACTGACCTCATCTCCTCTGGAGATCTTCCCCCCGCTGCCACCAACCTCATAGTTCCCCAACCCCGCACAGCCCGCTTCTACCTCCTTCCCAAGATCCACAAACAGGACTGCCCTGGTAGACCCATCGTTTCAGCCTGTTCTTGCCCCACGGAACTTATCTCTTCCTATCTTGACTCTATCTTTTCTCCCCTTGTCCAGTCTCTTTCCAGCTACATCCGCGACTCTTCGGACGCACCCCGCCACTTTAACAGTTTCCAGTTTCCTGGCCCCAACCGCTTCCTTTTCACCATGGACGTACAATCCCTCTACACCTCCATCCCCCACCCGGATGGCCTGAGGGCGCTCCGCTTCTTCCTTGAACAGAGGCCCGACCAGTCCCCATCCATTACCACCCTCCTCCGCCTGGCTGAACTTGTTCTCACATTGAACAACTTCTCCTTTAACTCCACTCATTTCCTCCAAATCAAAGGTGTTGCCATGGGTACCCGCATGGGTCCTAGCTATGCCTGCCTTTTCGTGGGCTATGTGGAACAATCTTTGTTCCACTCCTACTCGGGTCCCCTCCCTCACCTCTTTTTCCGATACATTGATGACTGTATCGGTGCCGTTTCCTGCTCTCGTCCCGAACTTGACAATTTCATTCACTTTGCCTCCAATTTCCACCCTTCCCTCACCTTCACATGGTCCACCTCTGACTCTTCCCTTCCCTTCCTCAACTTCTCCGTCTCCATCTCTGGGAATAGGTTATCGACCAATATTCACTACAAGCGCACTGACTCCCACAGCTACCTGGACTACACTTCCTCCCACCCCGCTTCCTGTATGGACTCTATTCCATTCTCCCAGTTTCTCCGTCTCCGTCGTATCTGCTCCGACGTTGCTACCTTCCACACCAGTGCTTCAGACATGTCTTCCTTTTTCCGCAACCGAGGATTCCCCTCTACCGTGATTGACACTGCCCTCGACCGTGTCAGTTCTATCTCCCGCACTTCTGCCCTCACCCCTGCCCCTCCCTCCCGGAACCACGATAGGGTTCCCCTTGTCCTCACCTTTCACCCCACCAGCCTCCACATTCAACGGATCATCCTCCGGCATTTCCGCTACCTCCAAAGTGATCCCACCACCAAACGTATCTTCCCCTCCCCTCCCCTTTCAGCATTCCGCAGGGACCGCTCCCTCCGAGACACCCTAGTCCACTCCTCTATCACCCCAAACAGCCCTTCCCCTTCGCCTGACACCATCCCATGCAAGCGGAGGAGATGTAACACCTGCCCCTATACCTCCCCCCTTCCCACTGTCCAGGGCCCCAAACACCCCTTCCAGGTGAAACAGCGATTTACTTGTACTTCTCGCAATCTAGTATACTGTATTCGCTGCTCACGATGCGGTCTCCTCTACATTGGGGAGACCAAACGCAGATTGGGTGACCGCTTTGCGGAACACCTCCGTTCAATCCGTAAGGGTGACCCCGAGCTTCCGGTCGCCTGTCATTTTAATTCAATGCTCCATTCCCACTCGGACCTCACCGTCCTTGGCCTCTTGTATTGTTCCACGGAAGCTCAACGTAAACTCGAGGAACAGCACCTCATCTTCCGATTAGGCACTTTACAGCCTTCCGGACTCAATATCGAGTTCAACAATTTCAGATCATAAACTCGGCCCCTGTTTCATTTTTTCTTGTAATTTTTCCACTCCTTTCCCACCCCCCTTCCCTTTTGTTTCGGTCTCACACCTGGCAGCTATCCCTTGCCCTGCCAGTACACTTTACACCCAATCTCAGCCTATTACCATCTCGTCTAGCTTCTAACACCTTTTATTGTCTCTTTTTTACTTCTTTTGTTTCTTTTATTCTTTTGTCCGATCGCAGCCCTGCCTCCGATTTATCTTTTCTTTCCAGTTTTGAAGAAGGGTTCGACCCGAAATGTCAACTCAAATTTCTGTCCACGGATGTTGCCTGACCTGCTGAGTTTTTCCAGCATTTTCTGTTGTTTTAACGAACACTACTTTATTTAGAACATAAATAAAGGGTTAAATTATGACGGCAGGTTGCATAAATTTGGCTTGTATTCCCTTGAGTATAGAAAGTTGAGGGGTGGACTGATTGAGGTGTTTAAAATGTTAGTAGGATTTGATAGGGTAGATACAGAGAAACTATTTCCTCTGGTGGCAGAATCAAGAATGAAGGGACATAATTGTAAAATTAGAGCTAAGTAATTCAGGAGGGAAATCAGGAAGCACTTTTTCATACAAAGGGCCTTCTTCTTAGGCAATCCCTCGGAACCGAGGATGCCTTGCTTCCACATTAAGAATGAGTTCTCAGGTGACTGATGAGTCCAATGTGGGACCTACAGTCTCTGTCACAGGTGGGGCAGACGGTGGTTGAAGGGGCGGGTGGGTGGGGTGCTTGGGTTGACGTGCGCTCCTTGCGCTGCCTGTGCTCAGCTTCCGCTTGCTCCTGGCGAATAGACTCGAGGTGTTCAGCGCCTTTCCGAATGCTTCTCCTCCACTTTGTGCGGTCTTGGGCAAGTGATTCCCACGTGTCGGAGGGGATGTTGCACTTTTTCAAGGAGGCTTTAAGGGTGTCCTTGAAGTGTTTCCTATGCCCACCTGGGGCTCTCTTGCCGTGTCGGTGCTCCGAGTAGAGCGCTTGTTTTGGGAGTCTCGTATCGGACATGCGGACGATGTGACCTGTCCATTGGAGCTGATCGAGTGTGGTCAAAGCTTCGATGCTGGGGATGTTGGCCTGAGCGAGAATACTGATGTTGGTGCGCCTATCCTACCAATGGATTTGCAGGATCTTGCAGAGGCAGCTTTGGTGGTACCTCTCCAGTGCTTTGAGGTGCCTGCTGTACATGGTCCATGTCTCTGAGGCATACAGGAGGGTGGGTATCACTGCTGCTCTGTAGACCATGAGCTTGGTGCTGGGTTTGAGGTCCTGGTCTTCAAACACTCTCTTCCTCAGGCGACCGAAGGCTGCACTGGCACACTGAAGGCAGTGTTGGACTTCATCATCGACATCTGCCCTTGTTGACAGTATGCTCCCGAGGTATAGAAAGTGGTCCATGTTGTCCAAGGCCTCGTTGTGGATTTTGATAACTGGGGACAGTACTGTGTAATGGGGGCAGGTTGGTAGAGGACCTTTGTCTTACGGATGTTCAGTGTAAGGCCCATGCTCTCGTACGCTTCGGTGAAGGTGTTGACAATGATTTGGAGTTTGACCTCCAAGTGTGCGCAGACGCAAGCGTCATCTGCATACTGTACTTCGATGACAGAATTTGGGATGACCTTGGATCAGGACTGGAGACGACGGAGGTTGAACAGTTTCCCGTTTGTACTGTAAATTAGCTCCACTCCAGCGGGGAGCATACTGAGGGTGAGATGGAGCATTGCAGCAAGGAAGATCGAGAAGAGCGTTGTTGCGATGACATAGCCTTGCTTGACCCCAGTCCGTATGTGAATTGGGTCTGTTGTGGAACCGTTGGTCAGGATCAGGGCTTGCATGTTGTCGTGAAGCAGGTGGAGGATGGTGACAAACTTTTGAGGGCAGCCGAATTTGAGGAGGACACTCCATAAGCCCTCACGGTTGACAGTGTTGAAAGCCTTTGTGAGGTCAAAGAAGGCCATGTACAGTGGTTGGTGCTGTTCCCTGCATTTCTCTTGTAATTGACGCGCAGTGAAGATCATATCCATTGTGCCCCATAGTGGTCGAAATCAACATTGCGACTCTGGGAGGAGCTCTTCAGCCACTGGGAGAAGGCCATTGAGGAGGATTCTTGTGACGACTGTAGTAGAAATCTGAAACTCTCACCCCCGCAAAAGGTTGTGGATGCTAGGACAATTGGTGCTTTCAAGACTGCGATTAATAGATTTTTGTTAGGTAAGAGTATCCCGGCAAATGGAGTTGAGATGCAGATCAGCCATGATCTAATTGAATGGCGGAGCAGGCTCGAGGGGCTGAATGGCTGAATCCTGTAGTCAGATGGATCCTTTCCAAGAAATCGTTTAACTAGATATGCATGTGTCAGAAACTATGATTGCCAGATGTTAATTAGTTTGATGAAAGCCAGTTGTTATCCTTCTCTTTGCTAGTTCAAAATCAGGAAAATCAGGCTCATCTCCCAATGCTCATCCCCTGCTTCAGGACTCTTTCTACTCATTAAATTTCTCATTGCAAAACCCACAGTGCAATACTCAGCTCGTTATTCCATGGCTTTGAGAGATCTGGTTTTGCACCAGTCAGGCAGGCACTATCTTCATTGACCTTCTTGCAATACCAGGATATATAAATACTTTGTTTGAGTTTCAGTTGTGCAGAACTCAGGGATTAACCTTTTGTTTTACAGAATGTCTGCCACATGATTTTAAATGGCCAGCTTCCCTGCAGGGTGAATTTGCAATTTCTGAGAGATTTGACTGTTAATCCCTCATTAAACAAACACTCCACTAATATTGAAACCTAGAGTATTCTTCAATTTAAACTGTGGACAAGAGCTGAACTAATCAGGCTAAGTATAAATACATAAGGAAATCTAGAGCATGGAAAGGTCCCTTATCCTATGAAGCCCACTGCACCCAGAGTCCCATGTAAGATTGTTCTGTCATGGACTTCCCTCCCACACCTCTTATTGACAAGCTACCTTAGGGAATACTAATTCCTTCCCCACATTTTCTTGAAAAAGATAACAAAGAATTGTAAGAGATAGCACCTTTCGCCTTCTTTGAACATCCCAAAGCACCTTGCCTGGATGAGGGCACCTCCAACAACACTGAAAAAGCTCGAAGCCCTCCCTAACAGCACTATGGGAGTACCTTCACCACTTGGACTGCAACGGTTCAAGAAAGCAGCGCACCACCACCTTCTCAAGGGCAATTAGGGATCGGCAATAAACGCTGGCCTTGCCAGTGACGCCCACATCCCAGGAACGAATAAAAAGAAAATCCAGCACAAAGCAGCCTGCTTGATTGGCACCCCATCCACCACCTTAAATATTCACTCCCTCCACCATCGGCGTACCGTGGCTGCAGTGTGTACCATCTACAAGATGCACTGCAGCAACTCACCAAGGCTTCTTCAACAGCACCTCCCAAACCCGCGACCTCTTCCACCTAGAAGGACAAGGGCAGCAGGCGCATGGGAACACCATCATTTCCAAGTTCCCCTCCAAGTCACACACTTGGAAATATAGTGCAATTCCTTCATCGTCACTGGGTCAAAATCCTGGAACTCCCTCCCTAACAGCACTGTGGGAGTACCATCACCTCACCGACTGCAGCGGTTCAAGAAGGTGACTCACCACCACCTTCACAAGGGCAATTAGGGATGGGCAATAAATGCTGGCCTTGCCAGCGATGCCCACATCCCATGAATGAATAAAAAAATCCTTACAGCCAATGAATGTAGTCCCTGTCATTTTGTAGGCAAATGTAACAGCAAGGTCCCACAAACAACAATGAAATGGATGACAAGCTAATCTGATTTTGGTGATGTTAGTTAAGGGATGAATTTTGGCCAGGACACCAAGAAAATCCTCACCCCTCTTAAAAAAAGGGGGCCTTCAGTTTAACATCTCTCACAGAAGACAGCACCTCTGACAATGGAGCTCACCCTTAGTACTACACTGAAGTGTCAGCCTATATTATGTGTCATCTGGAGTACTGTGTTCAGTTTTGGGCACCGAACCTCAGGAAAGATATATTGGCTTTGGAGAGGGTATAGGACAGATTCATCAGAATGATACCAGGACTTAAAGGTTTAAGTTATGAGGACAGCTTGCATCAAATTGCCTTGTACTCCCTTGAGTTTAGAAGATTGAGGGGTGATTTAATTGGCATCTATAAAATGATAAAGGATTAGATCGGGTAGGTACAGAGAAACTGTTTCCTCTGTTGCGGGAATCCAAAACAATTGGGCATAATTGTCAGTGTCAGCTGTGGCTCAGTTGGTAGCACACTCGCCTCTGAGTCAGAAGGTTGTGGCACATAAAGCTAGGCTGACACTCCAGTGCAGTACTGAGGGAGTGCTGCACTGTCGGAGGTGCTGTCTTTCAGAGGAAACATTAAACCAAGGCCCTGTCTGCTCTCTCAGGTGGACGTAAAAGATCCCATGGCACTATTTTGAAGAAGAGTAGGGGAGTTCTGCCCGGTGTCGTGGCCAATGTTTATCCCTCAACCAACATAACAAAAACAGATTATACAGTCATTTATCACATTGCTGTTTGTGGGACCTTGCTGTGTGCAAATTGGCTGCCACATTTCCCAGATTACAACAGTGACTCTACTTCATTGGCTGTAAAGCGCTTTGAGACATCTGGTGGTGGAGAAAGGCACTATATAAATGCAAGTCCTTCTTTCTTTTTACATTATGTGGACATGGGAATTGAACCCACAATCTTCTGACTCAGAGCTAAAAGTTCTATCACTAAGCCAAGCCCATACTTTGTAATTTGACACTGTAACACTTATCAACAGATGTTGATGTGGCTCTTTTTTTAAAAGCAGTGATATTTGACCCCAAATCAACCATTTGCTCCAGTTATATGCATAACGCCTAGAGTAAATTATTTGACATCAATGCCCCCTTCTTGCCTTATTTACAAAATTACTTTAGCAGGAAAAGGGCAAGAACTGATCTACTAAAACCAGAAGGAAAAAGGAGAGGAGATGGTTTAGATTTAACCAAGCAAATTATTCACTGTGGCAAACCATTCAAATACCAAGGGTAGCAAATTAACATGAGTAAGTCAAAAGAAAGAAAGAATTTTAATTAATATAGTGCCTTTCATGTCTTCATCATGTCCCAAAACGCTGTACATCCAATGAATTACTTTTTAAAGTGGCAGATAATTTGCACACAGCAAGGTCCCACAAACAGAAATGAGATAAATAACCAGTTAGTCTGTTTTAGTGATGTTGGTTGAGGCATGAATATTGGCGAGGACACCAGGAGAAGTCCCCTGCTCTTCTTCAAAATCATGCCATGGGATATTTTACAGCTAATTGACTGTGCAGACTGGACCTCAGTTTAACATCTCATTCAAAAGACCTCTGACAATGCAGTATCCTTTCAATACTGCACTGAAGTGTCAGCCTGGATTATGAGCTCAAGTCCTTGAGTGAGACTTGAACACACAACCTGTGAGAATAATAGTCATTTGTAACATTTTACACAGAGGACTAGTGGAATAAGTTACCGGAGAAGTATGTTAAAATTGTTAATATACAAAGGCTTGTGTGGAGTATAAACACCAGTCTGGATCTGTTGAGCCAAATGGCCTGTTTCTGTGCTGTAAATACTCTGTAAAGAGGCAGTTTGGGAGCTGAAATTTCTGGGCGGCATTTTCCTTACCTGGGCGGGTGATGTTGGTGGTGGGTCGTGGCTCCGCTGCTGGCTCCATCCCATTGTCCAAAATGAACTTACCTCAATGGGGCTTGTTAAGCCCGCCCAGTGCATTTGCCGGTCCAATTAGAGGAAGCAAGTCTGGTGATGTCATTCATGGCGTGTCATCAGCCGGTCTCCTTAAAGGGACCATGGCCACATTTCTTTTGACGTTTGTGCTGTCAGTGTTCTACAGCATTGAAGTGCTGCAAACACTGACAATGACTGCACAGAGGTAAAGGGCTGCACCCAGGTTCTCCCATGACTGCCTCCATATGCTTATGCAGGGAGTCAGAATACGCAGCGAGGTCCTCTTCCTTTCCGATGGGCGGCAGAGACCTCCCCAGAAGACCAACGCAGTCTGGTTGGAGATTGCAAAGGACACAAGCAGGGATGTTGTCAGGAGGACCAGGCTGCAGTGGCGCAAACCTTTCAATGATCTCAGTAGATCATGTAACATTACTGCAAAGCCACACTCAACATCATCCTCCTGTGCCACTCATCACATCCCCATCACTCTGCCTTCCCTACCCTACTCCTGCACATCCTTACTCACACCAACTTACCATGCACCTCCACACATTCCTCTCTCTCCATCTATATTATCACAACCCCACCTCACTAGCCACCCCTCACACTCAACCTCATCCAAGTCCAATCATACCAACTAACAACACAGAAGGGTAGCCACTTGGTTGTTTTATCCAATGTTCATGTAAAGTTTGTATTAATGTGCCAAAGATTGAAATCTTTATTTTCAACACTTTCCAGTCTTGGACAGATTTGTGTGCACCTTTAGAAGTGGCTGAGTGAGTTGCAATGAATGGTTAGACATAACGGTACCCCTTGCAATGGTAATAAGTGTGAAAGGGATGGCTTGGTCATTGTAGGGATGCTTTATGTTGTTGGTGTGGAGTGGTGCCAACCTGGTGCATCATGTGGCAGCTAGGGTGTACAGCGTAAAGTTAAGTAGATCAGGCCATGATGAGGCCATCCCTGGCCTCCTGGGCAGCAATATGCTCAGGTGCTGATGCCCTGTGTCCTGTGCAGCATCAGATGATTGCGGAGAAGGTTGGTGTTGTTCTTGGTGCTGTTGGTCTGCATGGTGCTGCTGGTGTTGGGGCTCATCGTGGTCCGATTCTGAGGACCAAGGTGAGACAGTATTATCGGCACCCATATTGATGGAATAGATGGCAGGTGAAGTACATATGACAGAAGCGATATGTGAATGGTGAGAGAGGTAATAAGGTGAGACTGGATGGAGAATTTGTGGAAGCACTTGCAGCATGCTGAATCTGCTGTGTTCTGGAAATGCATGTGATGATCTGTCAGGTGGGAGCTTTTACTATACATTTGAAGCTGTCAAGGAATCAGCTGGAGCAATGTCCACTGAACTCCTGCCTCAGGTTGACAGACGTGGTCCCCGAACAGTGTGGTTCCCGTGACCATGAAGTTAAAGTTAAAAAGTAAGTTAAAAAAGCCTGTTAAGGGTCTATTAAGTAGATTATAATAAGTTTAATTGGGTCACCCGCTGCTGTCTGTCGGGTTTGCTCAGCAGTGACAGATGCGTCTTTGGGAAAGGCACGTTGCGGCGGGATGACAGCGGGTTCCCGACCCGCTGTCAATAAAAAACACTTTCCCACCCGACCCGCCTCGATTTCAAAATCTTCATCCTTGTTTTCAATCTCTCCATGGCCTCGCCCCTTCCTATCTCTGTAATCTCTTTCAGCCCCACAACAACCCGAGATATCTGCACTCCTCTAATTCTGCCCTCTTGAGCATCCCTGATTATAATCACTCAACCATTGGTGGCCGTGCCTTCTGTTGCCTAGGCCCTAAGCTCTGGAATTCCCTGCCTAAACCTCTCCGCCTCTCTTTCCTCTTTTAAGACGCTCCTTAAAACCTACATCTTTGACCAAGCTTTTGGCCACCTGCCCTAATTTATCCTTATGTGGATCGGTGTCAAATTTTCTCTAATGGCCCAGAAATTCGGGTCGGAGGCTTCCCGCAGGTGCAAGCCTCCGACCTGCACTTACCTAGCGCGCCGGCCGTTGAGCTGTGAGCCCCCGTGGAATTCCGATCCTGGGCCTCCTCCAACTGCTGGCGCGCAGTGCTTGTGTATCCCAGGGGCGCAGTTAGTTCGATGCGTCCCCTGGGATCATGTGGGCCATGGAGAGCCAATGGTAGCAGGGAATGCTTCATTCATAAGTTTGACAGGAAGGGCTGTCAAACCTATAAATATTATAAGCTCCAAAACATCACTAAAACCTCAAATAAATGTTTAAAAAACATCACATTTTTAAAATAAACTATAAATTACATGAAATAACTATTTTAAACAATAATTTAAATTTTTGAAAAAATTAATTACATTTTCTAACGGGGCTAAAAATAAACTTACCTTTCTTTAAAGTATCTAAAAATAATAAACCTGTGGAAAAAATGTTTTAATTTTAATTAATTCACCACTTACCTTGTTAAAAGCAGGCCTTGCGACTGCTTTTTAAATGTCTAACTTCTGGAGACTTACCTTCCCGGGGAAACTTGGAATAAAAAGTAAGTTCGATGCGCACGCGCTGCCTCTCCGGCGCACGCGTTCCACCTCTTAACCCCTTCTTTCATGGGAACGGAAGTGCCGGTTTCCCGCACATGCACAGAGCATGCACAAAACCGGCACTTCCATTGGGCTTACGGGTGAGTACCCAATGCGTACTCACCCGTGGAGACCCGAATTTCTGGGCCATTATATTTATTCAAGATACTTAAATACCTATGTCCTATGTGTTGTAATGAATTGTTGGCCTTTTGAAAACGTGGCAACAAAAACATGAATTCACGTAGCGCCTTTAACATAGTAAAACGTCCCAAGGTGCTTCACAAGAGTGTTATTGGACAACATTTGACACCAAGCTACATAAGGAGATATCAGGACAGATGACCAAAAGCATGGTCAAAGAGGTAGGTTTTAAGGAGCCTCTTAAAGGAGAGAGAGGTAGAGAGGTGGAAAGGTTTAGGAAGGGAATTCCAGAGCTTAGGGCCTAGGCAACAGAAGGCACAGCCACTAATGATGGACCGATTAAAATCGGGGATGTGCAAGATGCCAGATTTGGAGGAGCGCATAGCTCTCGGAGGGTTGTAGGGCTGGAGGAGGACAGGGAAAAGACAGGCTTTTTCACAAACATGATTTAAACAAATTGTTCCCATATTATCAGAACTTAAGAATTGGGAGCAGGAGTAGGCCATATGGCCTCTCAAGCCTTCTCCACCATTTAATAAGATCATGGCTGATCTTTGACTTCAATTCCATTTTCCTGCCTGATTCCATATTGCTTTATTCCCCTAGAGTCCAAAAATCTATCTATCTCAGCATTGAATATACTCAACGACTGAGCATCCACAGCCCTTTGGTGCAGAAAATTCCAAAGATTCACAACCCTCTGAGTGAAGAAATTCTTCCTCATCTCGGTCTTGAAAGGCCGACCGCTTATCCTGAGGCTATGCCCCCTAGTGCAGAGACTCTCTAGCCAGGGGGAAATCTCTCAGCATCTCTCCTGTCAATCCCCCTCAGAACCTTATATGTTTCAATGAGATCACCTCTAATTCTTCTAAACTCCAGAGAGTATAGGCCCATTCTACACAATCTCTCATCATAGGACAGCCCTCTCATCCCAGGAATCAATCTAGTGAACCTTTGTTGCACCGCCTCTAAGACACGTATATCCTTCCTTAGATAAGGAGACCAAAACTGCACAGTACTCCAGGTGTGGTCTCACTGAGGCCCTGCACAATTGTAGCAAGACTTCCTTCCTCTTGTAGTCCAACCACTTGCAATAAAGGCCAACATGCCATTTCCCTTCCTAATTACTTGCTGTACCTGCATGCTACCCCTCTGTGTTTCTAGTATTAGAACACCTAAATCTCTCTGAACACCAACATTTAATAGTTTCTCACCATTTAAAACATATTGGGGGGAAAATTTGGTTGCTTAGCGCCTCCCATTAGCGCCTCCGGGGGGCGCTAACGGGGCACTAGCAAGTTAGTGCCCGAGCGCGGCAATGTTATCGCCGCTCGCAAAATTGACCAGGCATTAAATACTACTGCCACGAACTCCTGCGCCCGCAGATCATGATGTCAGTCGAGCATGCAATGCCCAAGTAGCGCCCCGGACCGGATATTGAGTCGCGCCCCCTGCCTTTCCGCCTGCCACTAGCAATGACAGGTAGATGGGAACGTTTTTCAGTTGGGAAGGGTCTGGGGGAGCGCTATTTAAAGGTGGCCGCTTCCTGCCTTTTTTTGTCGGAGACATTTTTGCACCACGCATTCTGAGAGCGAGAGAGACTTCTGGAGAGATTCAATGCTGTGTGAAGGAGTTTTGGGACCTGAGCAGCACTTTGCAAGTTTATTTTGATTCAACCTTCATTGCAGCGATTTAGAAGAGACTATGGGGGCTGCACTGAATCAGGGTGTCGTCCTGCACCTGCAGAATCGGAGGCAGCAGAGATGCAGAGAGAGAATGGCAAACATGGCCAGAGGGAGGAGGGCCAACAGGCCTCTGCACAGGAGACCTTACCCTCCGAAGGTATTCAGGGAGCAGTTCTCATACCTTCATTTGTCTGAGGAGCAGTGTTTGCGCAGGCTGCACTTCAGCAAGGAGGTGGTCACTGAGCTCTGCCACCTGCTGCAACCAGATCTGCAGCCTCAACTGAGGACAAGGACATCTCTGTCGGTGGCAGTGAAGGTCACAGTGGCTCTGAATTTTTATGCCAGTGGCTCCTTTCAAGCTTCTACTGGGGGCATCGCCAATATCTCCCAGTTCGCTGTCCATTGCTGTATCCAGGAGGTGACAAATGCTCTGTATAAAAGGAGTTGACAGTACATCTCTTTCCCCATGACCGGGCCAAACAGCATGAACGCGCATGTGGCTTTGCTAGGATAGCGGACTTCCCATGGTGCAGGGTGCCATTGACTGCACGCATGTGGCATTGTGGGCACCGCATGAAAATGCAGAGGTATTCCAAAACCGCAAGGGGTTCCATTCCTTAAATGTGCAGTTGGTCTGTGACCACACACAGCTCATACCCGCTGTCAATGCCCGTTATCCTGGCAGCAGCCACGATGCTTTCATCCTATGCCAGACTGGTGTGCCAGACCTTTTCCAGCCACCGCATCACCCAAGTGGTTGGCTCCTCGGGGACAAGGGTTATCCACTCTGCACCTGGCTGATGACACCGCTCCATAACCCCAACAGTCCTGCCGAACTGCAGTATAATGAGAGCCATCTCGCCACCAGGAACATCATTGAGCAGACGATCGGCGTGCTGAAGCAACGGTTCCGCTGTCTGGACCACTCAGGAGGAGCCCTGCAGTACACTCCTGAGCGAGGCTCTCTGTTCATAGTTGTGTGCTGCATGCTTCACAACCTGGCAATCCTGAGGACCCAGCCAATCCACCAGGGATTGCTGCACCACCGGAGGAGGAGGAGGAAGAGGAAGAGGAAGAGGAAGAGGAGGAAGAGGATGAGGAGGGGGATGATCATCAGCAGCACCAACGTGGGAGGGAGGCGCACAATGTTGCCAGTGCAAGGGCCGTCTGTGAACGGCTGATAAGAAGCCGCCTCTAGGCCCCTACTCAGAAGATGGCTTCCGGCATGGAGAACAACATCATGGAAAGCAACCCGCACCCCGTATTGCCGGCCAAAGCTGGAATGATTCCAAAGCCCAAAAATGTAAATTTTGAATACAAAAACTTTTTTATTTAACAAACTCTGTGTGTGTCATTTATTCAGGACAAACAATTAGAAACCAACATAACAAATCATGAACTAACAGAACTCGTTCTCACAAGGTGGAGATAAACGGCAAAACAGTAAACAAATGTCATCACACGAACCTCGACCTTTACCACAAACATTCTCACCATTTCTTTAGGCCTCCTACTGTTTGCCCTTTGAGGGTGATCTCCATCCCCTGCGCACTTCCCCCTTCCCACCCTACTGATCCTCCATAATGGGGCCCGGCTGGTGGAAGGCTGCTGAATGCTGGATCCAGACACTGCAGATGCCCTTGAAGGACGCCCTCGACCAGCTCTGGGCCTGGGGGCCCCGGCTGCAGACTGCACCAACTCTGCATGGGCAGCAGCAGTCTGGGCTGGCTGTGTTGCAGGCCGTGGCAAGTGCAATGGGGAAGTGACAGTGGTGGGAGCAGGAATGTTGTCCTCCTGAGAGAGGACAGCACCTTCCTGCTCGACCGACAAACTGTACTCCCACGGGGCAGCACCTCAGCATCCGGAGCAATCTGCTGGAGCACAGACTGCTGGCCTGCTGTGGCACTGTGAGAGCCCCGGGGCAATGTGGCCGACCCAGCGAGGATGGCAGTAGTCAGTGCTTGCGTGACATCAATCTGAGAATGCATGACAGCAGTCTGAGACTGGATAGCACCAGCCAATGACTGAATTGCAGCACTAAGCTGTTGCATTGCATCAGCCTATGCTGCAGCGGACTGCCCCACACTCCTAGCCAGACCATCCATGTTTTCGGGCACCCTTGCCATTGCACCCATGAGCTCAGTGTGCATGCTCAAGGCCTGGCTATTGATGGCCGCGATGGCGCCGTCCTCATCTGAGTCCTGTGCAGCAGGACTCGCTTGCATAATCACCCTCTGGGGAACTGGCCCCCAAGCTTCCCTTCCCCAATGGTGTTGCTGCAGCCTGCTGGGTCCCTGAACTTCGCCCTAATCAGACCCTACCCCCCTGCTCCCCTCCAGGGAAGGCGTGGTCCCAGTGTCGGAATGGGCTCCCGCGGGAGACGCAGGCGGTGAGGCTCCGGCTTCCTCTTCCTCCTCGCCTGGGGCGTCGCTGCCACTGGTAGCTTGAGGGACAGGCGGGTCAGCTGGTGGTTCACTATCTGAAAACAGGGAAGTACAAGAGTGGCTTTAGTGTCAGGACAGGGGGGCGGTAAGGGAGCAAGGACTGGAGGCATTTAGTAAGTTGTATTGAAAGTGTAAAAGGCTGGTGTTGTGAGGGGCAAGTGGAATGAGAGAGGAGAGAAAACTGATGAACACACCATTGCTGTCCCCAAGGGGGTCGACCTCTCCAGTGACCACGGCACCTATGACCTGGCTGGCAATGATCCTGTGCGCACACGCCTCCAAATCGGTGAGAGTGTGTAGGTCAGCCGGTCCTCCTCCCGTGCGTCACTGCTGCCGCCTGTTATGAGAGAGCTTGGCCTGCAAGTAAAAGGACAGTGTCTGAGTGAATGTGCAGCCATGTGCGTGCCTGATGTGTCTCCCATAGTTGAATAGCCCTTAATGTATGCAGCCATGTGCTTGCCAGAAGTGCCTCCCATAGTTGAATAGCCCTTAATGTATGCTAGATGTGGAATGTGCGTGTGTGTTTTATGAGATGGCCATAGGTCTTGGATGAGTGTTGGGCATTTGGAGTTTTTAAACACTCTGGGCACAGAATGAAGTTGAGATGGAGGGATGTAGAGGCATTGAAAAGCAGCCACTCACCCTGACCACCCGAGTGAGGTCGTTGAACTTCTTACAACATTAGGTGAGGGTCCTGGGCACCATGCTCCTGGAGGAGACGTGCTGAGCCACCTCCCTCCAGACTCTTCTATATTCGCGTGGCAATGGCCTCCTGCCACTCTGTGGGTAGAGCAGTGCCCGTCGCTGCTCCACAGCGCCAACCAGAGCCACCAAGGCCCGGTCACTGAAGCGCTGAGCTCTTTCCCTGGGCCTGTCCATTAGTGGTTCCAGCACAATTGCTTTACAGGTCTCTCCAGGCCGAGAGTCATGGCTGCAGTGAGCAGGGTGCAGCTGAACAGCAACATGGACCCTCCCCTTTAAGAACTGGCTGTGTTCCATTGCTAACTGACATCACCTGAGCTTCGCCAGCGCTCTGAGGTAGTGCCTCGCTCCCCGACGTTAGCGCCTTAAGAGAGGTGTGTAGCGCCTGATTCAGCGCTCAAATCACCTCCAGGAGCGATAGAGGCCAAGTTTGCAGTCGGAGGCAATAATTAGCGCCGGGTGCTAAACTTTACGCCCAGCCAATAATAGCGCCCCAAACGGGGCGATACCGAATTTCTCCCCATTCTATTTTCCTATTCTTCCTACGAAAGTGAATAACTTCACTTTTTGTCTCAATTAAAAACAAAAGCAACTTTGTTAAATTTCGATATTCTTACAAAACTTAAAAAAAAACAGAAAATGCAGGAAACACTCATCTGGTCAGGCAGCATCTGTGGAGAGAGAAACAGAGTTAATGGCCTCGATAGTTACGGGGAGGGAGCGAGGGCACCTGTCAATGGCGGGGAAACCCAGAAATGCCAGAAACGCGGAGGTCCTGCCGAATTTAATGACAGGGCATCGTGAGAATTTTTTTACTCCATTTCTCACACGGCAGCCAGGCCAGATTGAGAGGCTGTGGCCGGCTGCTGGTTGGGAAAGCCTGCGGTACAAGACAGCAGCCGGGGGCCACTGAGAACAGATCTTGGCAACTGAGAAGATCGGGAATCAGTGGAGCGGTGGGGGAGGGGAGGTGGAGGGCTCAGAGCGTGATGGAGGAGGACGGAGGGAGAGGTGGAGAAATAGCGGGGGAGGGAGAGGTGGAGTTGTAGTGTATGTACCTTTAAGGGGAGAACTACTTTTTACAGCTCCTATATACTGTAGTAGCAGCAGTGACCACACCTGTATATAAACCCTGAGTAGGGATCTGTACTTTTCGTTTTAGAGCAACCCTCATCCAGTAAACACCTGTTGATTGTTCCTCTGCAGTCTCTGTCGATTTATTGAAGGACACACTACCTAAAGATACCCGGATTTAACATTGGCAACGAGTCGATTCGAACGTACCTGCAACTCTGTAGAAGAAGGCCGATTCCAGGGGCACGGGCGTCGACCATCCGGCGGAGACTCCAGCGAGACGGGCTGGCAGCAGGTACGGCGCAGACCCTTCCCGGACGGCGGCAGCTGGAGCCGACCGACGGCACAGGGGAAGGCCGAGCAGCGTCGACGGTGTAAGAGAGAGGGTAAAGCACAGCCGGGGTTGAAGACTGAGCGGCATCGACGGAAAAAAAAAACAGAGAGAGAGGGTAGAGCGCACGGGGCGCAGCCGGGGTTCAGGACCGAGCGGCGTCAACGAGAGAGGCGCGCAGGAAAACGCACAGAGCGCAGCCGGTGTTCAAGGGCTGAGCAGCGTCCGCAGGGGAAGAAAGGAAAGTGCAGGAGACGCCATTTGAGCCGCAGCGGAGAGAAAGGGAGAGCACGGGAGACGCCATTTGTGAGCCGCAGCGGAGAAGAAGGGAGAGCGCGGGAGATGCCGTTTTTGAGCCGCAGCGAAGAAAGGAAAGCGTGGGAGACGCCATTTTGAGCCAGCGGAGAAGAAGGGAGACCGCGGGAGACGCCATTTTTAGCCAGCCTAACCACACCCAGGGATGCCGAAGAGTGGCAGTGTCACAGCATTCGACAATGAAGTCGAAGATTGAGCGACATATGTAGAACGCATAGAAGTGTACTGCAAGGCGAATGAAGTGCCAGATGCCAGGAAAGCACTGGTATTGTTGAATTCCATGGGTGCAAAAACGTATGGCTTACTGCGAAACCTAGTAACCCCAGAGAAGCCAGTGGAAAAGGATTTTGAAAGCATAGTGGCAATCCTACAGGACCACTTAAACCCCACACCGCTGCTGATAGCAGAAAGATTTAAATTTCACAAAAGGAACCAGCATAAAGACGAAAGTCATGCTGAGTATTTAACAGAACTGCGCAAGCTATCGAAACACTGCCAGTTTGGAACGGGACTAGCAGATACTTTAAGGGACAAGTTTGTGTGTGGGCTTCAAAGTGAAGGAACCCAGAAACGGCTTCTATCAGAAAAGGATAAGGATCTTACACTGGACAAGGCTTTCAGCATGGCAGTATCACACGAAGCAGCCGCACGGGCGCTGCAGAGATACAAAGGAGACCGCAAGAATATGGCACAAATGAAATGTCATGTGGAGCAGTGAAGTGTTATCGCTGCGGCAGAACAACACACGACCATAAGGATTGTTGGTTCAAGGACCAAGTGTGCAGACAGTGTGGAAAAGTAGGACACATAGCAAGAGTCTGCAGGTCGGGAAAGAAAACCAGCAGCAAGAAATCTCCACAGGAGAAGTACAAAAAGGTACATAAGGTGACGGACAGTAGTTCAGACGAACAGAAAAGTGATACAGACTCCGGAAGCAAGGAGCTGGGTTGTCTGAAACTACATAATGTAATCAAAATGGAGGATCACCAAACTATCTGGGTCACGCTCAAGATAGACAGAGTCCAAGTGAAAATGGAATTGGACACAGGATCAGCCCTAACAGTCATAAACCGAAGGGACTACAAGCGGCTATTCTCAAATATACCCTTGAGAGATACAGAGATAGTCTTGAAGACGTACACGGGGCAAAAAGTCTACCCCAAAGGAAAAATAAGGGTGAACGTGATATACAACAGCAAGGAAACACCAAAAATGGACCTATATGTATTGCCAGATGGAGGACCACCACTACGAGGACGTGAATGGATCTGGAAGATACAGTTAGATTGGCATGCCATACAAGCACTGACGGTAGATGCCAAAAAGGATGACGGCGTCACACCTAGACGACTGTCAAAAATGCTAACTGACACACAAGAAGTGTTCCAGGAGGGACTCGGAACACTAAAAGGCATAACAGCGACGATCAAAATAGAGGAAAATGCAAGCCCAAAGATTTTTAAGGCCAGACCGGTGCCTTATGCGATCCGCCCAGCCATCGAAGCAGAGCTGGAAGGTTTGGAACGTTCTGGAGTACTGTCCAAAGTGGACTGGAGCAAGTGGGCTACACCCATCGTTCCTGTAATGAAGAGGTCGTTGAGTAATACGCCTGGGGAACCAAAGAAGGTTCGCATCTGTGGGGACTTTAAGGTGACAGTGAACCCAGTCCTTCACACGGTACAATATCTGCTTCCGCGAATTGAAGATATTTTTGCCTCGCTATCTGGAGGAAAGCGCTTCACTAAGATTGATCTGGCCCTGGCGTACCTGCAAATGGAGGTAGAAGAAGCCTTGAAACAGTACCTCATGATCAACACTCACAAAGGTCTCTACCAATACAACCAGCTGGTGTTCGGGGTAGCATCAGCTCCGGCTATTTGGCAAAGGGCAATGGATCAAGTCCTGCAAGGGATTCCAGGGACCCAGTGTTATTTGGACGACATCCTGGTCACGGGCGAAAATGACAGTGATCACCTCGCCAACCTGGAGCAGGTGCTCACTAGATTGAAGTAATATGGGCTCCGAGCTAATCTCCACAAATGCGAGTTTTTCCAGAAGCAGATCTCGTAGTGTGGCCACTTTATTGATGAAGAGGGGTTACATAAGTCCCCTGAAAAGATTGAGGCAGTAGTCAAGGCTCCAGCACCGGAAAATGTGTCACAACTGAGGTCGTTCCTCGGGGTGGTGAACTACTACCATAAGTTCTTGCCGAATTTGTCTACAGTACTACACCCACTGAACACCCTACTGCAAACGGGGGGTACCATGGAAGTGGAATGACGAATGTAAACGAGCTTTCCAGAAGTGCAAAGAATTGATCACATCAAAAGAGGTGTTGGCTCATTTCAACCCAGCACTACCAATTCGGTTGGCGTGTGATGCATCACCCTATGTTATTGGAGCGGTGCTGTCGCACAAATTCCCGGACGGTTTGGAGAGGCCAGTAGCCTTTGCGTCTCGGTCACTAACCTCAGCCGAGCGTAAATATGCCCAGATTGACAGGGAGGCCCTCAGCCTAGTGTGGGGAGTGAAAAAGTTCAACCACTATCTGCACGGGCAGAAGTTCACCTTGCTGACTGACCACCAACCACTTGTCTCCATCTTTAATCCAAAGAAGGGCGTTCCGGTGATGACTGTGCAACAGCTACAAAGTTGTTCCCTTTTTCTAGGGGCGAACCAATATGAAATAGAGTGTAAGGGCACGAAACAGCATGGAAACGCTGATGGGCTGTCATGCCTGCCACTGCCTACTGTGGAGGAAGCACCAGCAGTGGACCCTGTCGAAATATTTTATTCGACTATAATTGAACGCTTGCCAGTAACTAACGCGGATATAGAGAAGGAGACCCGAAATGACCCGACACTGTCTCAGGTATATGATTTGATGGTGAAGGGATGGCCAACACATGGCGACTCACTGTTGCCAGCATTCTCAACCAGAAGAGAACAGCTGTCAGTATGCCAGGGGACCTTGATGTGTGGAACCCGAGTGGTAATTCCACCCAAGTTAAGGGAGAGAGTGCTCAATGAGCTTCACAAAGGCCATCTGGGAGGGGTGAAAATGAAAAGCCTTGCTAGGGCTTATGTGTGGTGGCCTGGGATCGATCAGCAAATCGAGGATCTGACAAAGAACTGCTCAGGATGCCAGAAGGTCCAAAATGCACCATCACATGCCCCTCTACACCCATAGGAGTGGCCCTCCTCTCCATGGCAATGGGTGCATATTGATTTTGCTGGTCCATTCATGGACTCAATGTTCTTAATAGCCGTGGATGCGCACTCGAAATGGCCTGAGGTGATCAAAATTTCCTCCACCACCACAGAGAAAACGATTGCAGTCCTACAGACCATATTTGCCAGAAACGGTTTGCCAGAGCAGATTTGCTCTGATAACGGACCACAGTTTGTGTCCGAAGAGTTTCGGAAATTTATGAGAAGGAATGGGGTAAGGCATTACACATCCGCCCCGTATCATCCAGCCACAAATGGATTGGCTGAGAGGTTCGTACAAACCTTTAAAAAGGCAGTAAGGGCCATGTGCGATGATGACATTCCACTGCAGCATAAGGTGGACAATTTCCTGTTAGCCTACAGAAATGCGACACATGCAGTTACCAACCAGACCCCGGCCATGATGTTCTTTAACCGAAGGTTGAGATCTCGTCTGGATTTGCTCAGACCAAATGTACGAAGAAATGTTGAGAATAAGCAATTCCAGCACATCAATGAGAAGCCGACAAGAAGCTTCAATGTAGGGCAACCAGTCTTGGCCCGCGACTACCTAACAGAGAAATGGCAACCAGGAACGATATGCACACGGCAGGGGCCACTAATGTACACAGTGGATGCTGGGGAGAACATTGTGAGACGCCATGTCGACCAGATCCGAGCGTCACAGGAATGAGTCAACCCCATGTCTCGCGTACCTGGTGATGAACCCGACATACAGGTAGCCTCTACCCCAGAAACAGTAGCATCGGAGGGGCTGAGGTAGACTCCCAAGGAGAGGAGGTGTGTAGTGCTCCAGGCAAAGGGCCTGAACTCCTCCGGCAGGGAGTCCACCCGCCACTGACCCACCAGGAGTCCGGAACATTTCTCCCAGTTGATCCTGGCGGAGGATGCGTCCGAGTAAATCTGCTGGCATTCCCGCATCCTCCGCAAGTCAGCGGGATCCGTGACCATGAGGAGCACGTCATCGGCGTAAGCCGAGAGGACCACCTCCACGCCCGGCCCTTGCAGAGCCAGTCCCGTCAACCTCTTCCGCAAGAGGCGCAGGATTGGCTCCACGCAAACGGCGTATAACTGACCGGACATGGGGCATCCCTGATGCACCCCCCTCCCGAAGCGAAGGGGCGCCGTCAAGGACCCGTTAACTTTAATCAGACACTCCGCGACGGCGTACAGAAGTCGGATCCGGGCGACGAAATGCGTCCCGAACCCGAATGCGCGCAGAGTCCCAAAGAGATACTCATGATCCACCCTGTCGAACGCCTTCTCCTGATCCAGGGAAAGGAAGGCGACCGACAGACCAGCCCTCTGGGAGTGGTGAACCAGGTCCCGGACCAGATGGATGTTATCGTGGATGGTCCGACCCGGGACCGTGTAAGACTGGTCGGGGTGGATCATGTGGGCCAGCACGGTGCCAAGGCGAGCAGACATGGCCCTGGCAAAGATTTTATAGTCCGTGCTGAGGAGGGAGACCGGGCGCCAGTTCTTAAGGAGGCAGAGATCGCCCTTCTTAGGCAGCAGGACAATGACCGCCCTGCGCCAAGAGAGGGGCATCTCCCCGGTCGCCAAACTTTCCCCCAGGACCCGCGCGTAGTCGCCCCCCAAGACGTCCCAGAACGTCCTGTGGAACTCCACGGTCAGCCCGTCCAGCCCCGGGGACGTTCCCCTAGAGAGCTGGTGGAGGGCGCCGGTCACCTCCGCCAGGCTTAACGGAGCGTCCAATTTTTCGGCGCCCTCCGGGCTGACCTTCAGCAGGTCCTCCCACAAAACTCTGCGCGCATCCTCACTGGACGGATCCGGAGAGAACAGAGTCCCGTAGTAGGTGCGGGTCTCCGCGCTGATTCCCTCCAGATCCGAGACCAGAGATCCATCGTCGGCCAGCAGCCCCAAGAGCTGCTTACAGACCCCCCGTCTTTTTTCCAGCGAGTAGAAGAAGGGGGAGCCACGGTCCAGGTCCCGCAGGAGCTGGATCTGCGACCTCACGTACGCGCCTCGGGACCCGACGAGCTGCAGGTCCTTCAGCGCGCCCCTCTTCTCTTTGTACACCTTCCGCAGGGCCGGGTCCTCGATGACCTGACCGAGACGGGACTCCAGGTCGAGCACCTCCTTCTCCAACCGCCCGACCTGGGCCTCCCGCCTCTTGGTCGACCCCTTTGCGTACTCCTGACAGAAGAGATGGATGTGAGCCTTGCCCACATCCCACCACAGCCTCAAGAAGGGGAAGCCCCCCTGCTTCCTTCTCCAGTCGGCCCAGAATCGACGAAACGAATCCCGGAACCGTGCGTCCTCCAGCAGCAGGTTGTTAAAATGCCAGTACGCGGAACCCCCTCCGCGCGCGCAGCGGATTGAGCTCCGCCCATACCAGGTGGTGTTCCGTGCACGGCACCGGCCGCATGGAAGCCGCCGGAACGCAGGAGATGGAAGCCGCCGGAACGCAGGAGACGTACGCCCGGGAAATGTAAAGGCGGTCGATTCTGGACCTTCCTCCCCCAGACCTCACGCTAGTGAAGGCGCTGGAGTCGGGGTGGAGATTTCGCCAGACGTCCACCAAGTCGAAGGACCCAACCAGGTCCCTCAACTTCTCCATCGCCGCCGGGCTTCGCGGGGGACCCAAACGGTCCCTCGCCTCGAGGGTGCAGTTAAAATCCCCCCCGAGGATGACGTACTCGCCCACGTCGACGGAGCCCAAAAGAGCGGACACTTCTTCGAAGAAGCGCACTTGCTGCGCACCGGTCTGAGGGGCGTACACGTTCACTAGATGGAGCGGCACGCCCCCCAGGCGAACAGTGACCTGGAGCAAGCGGCCCGGCACGTGCTCCTTGACCCCCAAGATCTCCGGCTGAAAATGCGGGGCCAGCAAGATAGCCACCCCGCTGGAATTGTTGGAGAGGTGACTCATGCTGACCCCTCCTTGCCACTCCAGGAGCCACGTGGCTTCGTCTCCCGGAACGGTGTGGGTTTCTTGCAGGAAGCACACCGCATACTTCCCGTCCCGAAGGACCGAGAAGTTATTGAATCTGTGGCGCGCCTCCCTGCTGCCGTTGATATTGAGGCTGGCTATGGTTATCTTCATGTCAGAAGCATAGTGCAACCTCTACCTACACCTAGCGGGGGGAGGAAGCGCAGCCGCTAGTCAGCCGCCACTTCCTCAGCAGCCCAGTGAGAAACGTTCTGAGCTGACGCAGCTCAAACGGGTTCACACCCTCGTCCGCGCCCATGATCTTAACGGCGGCGCGGACGGATATGATGAGCAGCGCCAGCTCCGACCACCTGTCGAGGGCCAGCCGGACCTTATTGCGCTGACCCAGGCATGTAGCCATAAAATCCCGGAGTTCCCTTACGGGAATGAGGGGAGACTCGGCAAGGGGCACGAGGTCATCCATTGCCTCGTCGGCGCTGGAATCCGAATCATCCTCCGTGCCCATCACCGAGTCCCCATCCTCCTCCAGGGGGTCATCACCAGCGGCCGAGCCGTCCGCCGCGCAGTGCGAAGCGAACGGCTCGGCCGCACCAGCCAGCCCCGCCTCCGCCCGGATCCCACCCCTAGGATCGACGGCAGAGGATTTCTCCCTGGGCTCCTCCAGGGGTGCTGGGCCAGAAGACGGCGGCGGTTCAGAGCCCCCCTCCGCCCCAGACGCTGGAACGACCAGAGAAACCGGGGAGAGAACAATTCCCAGCTCCTCCAGTACGTCCGGCACCAGAGACGCAGCCAGGGGGCCATCCCCCTCCCCGCCACCAACCTCCGACCCAGCAGATGGGGTGTTTTGAATAAAAACGTCTACCAGGTCGAGCAGCCCCTTGGAGATGTCCGGGTTGCATTGGGCGAGCTCATTATCCTCGAGCTCGCCCGACCCAGACCCCAGGCCGCCCGACCCGGCGAGGGGTAATGTCACCGATAGAACATCTATTTCCGCCGCGGGTTGTTCCGCGACCCGCCCTACAGGCAGGGTCTCGTCTCCGCCCCCGGGAGGCACGTGCTGGACAGACACATCTGCCTCAGCCTCCCGAGGGACAGGCGACCCCTGCCGATCGCTGGTGATGGTGACAGCGGGGGGGGGCGCAGTACCCGCGGCGGGCGACGACTCCCCCTGCTCAGAGGGACCTTCCTCCTCCCGGTCCTCCTCCTCTTCCAGGGGGTTGCGCCTTCTTTTTAGCATGGAGGGAGCGAGGGAGACCTCCATATCTCCAAAGGCCTCCTCCTCAGCTCCCTCCAGCGGAGCAGGTTTGTCGGGCTCCTCGGGCCCGAGCCCGGCCGCAGGTAATGGCGTTTCCACCACGGCGGTTGCGACCACAGGCTCGGGCACGAGGCCCCTCCCGCTTGCGTCTGCCCCGACCAACTCCGCGAGGAGCGCGGGTGTCAGGGGCTCTAAGTTTAGGGGCTGGCCATCCACGGGGGGACCCGCCCTGAGGTGTTTCGATTTTCGCCGCGCCTTCTTTCCGCCCGGACGCGCTCCCTCCACCCGCCGGAGGCCCTGATGGCATCGGCCTCCGACCACGCATCAGTGGCTCCCGACGCATGGACGGAACTGGGGGGAGGAGTGGTGGCGGCGCCAGCCTCGGCCACGCCAGACGATCTGGCGGCCTTGGAGGCGGGGCAGTTTTTTCTGATGTGCCCCACCTCCTTGCAGGCGTGGCACCGCACACCGTCCGACGTCCAGAAGACGCGATAGGCGGTCCCCTCGTGGAGGATGACGAAAACCCCGTCGGTGTCCTCCCGCGCCAGCTGGATAAACAGCTGGTGCCGGAAGGAGAAGGCATGGCGAAGGCTGGCTTCCCGGAAGCCGAGCGGGATGGGTGTAATCCCCGACCTCACCTCCCCAAGTTGACGTAAATGGGGAAGGAGGAACTCACCAGGAACATAGGGCGGGACGTTGGAAAGGACGATCCTCTGCGCGGTGGCCTCGAGAGGATCCACCGGCAGGAAGGTCCCGCCCACGGTGAGCCCCTTGGCGACGGCCAGGGACACCGCCCGCTCCGACCCCAGGAAGAACACAGCCTTCCCATATATTTTTGAGGCCGCGACGATGGCTGATGGGCCGACATCCCCAGCCATGGCTTTAACGCAGGCCTCAATGGTCATAGTGGGGTGAGTGTAGCTCTTCACCCCAAGCTTTTTTGTTATAAGTTTAAAGGGTGACGGGGCAGCAGAAGCAGCGGGAGCAGCTGTGGCTGTGGCTGCCACTCCCGCATAAGTCCTAGCTGGCCCCGCCACCGGTGAAGATGCAGTCGCCATTATGGGGTGTTTTTATAAGGGCTACACTCACCCCAAGTCACAGGCCTGAAGGTGTTAATGGCCTCAGGTATTTTTTGGTCCTCTATTGAGCAGAGGGAGCTGTTTAAAATGAAGACACACCTCTCCCCTTATTGGTTGAAATTGGGAGAGGGGCCTTCTCCCCTCTGCTCAATAGGCAATTAAAAGATGAAATGAGGTGCCTCAGAGAGAAAGGCAGAGAAAGACAAAGAGAGAGAGAGAGAGGGGGGTGGGGTGGGAAGGAGGGAGGTGGCAAGGACAGTGTTGCCACTCAGGATGGTGGGTGGGTGTTGGCAGGGGTGCACTCTCCGATGGGATTTAAAAGTCTTTGATGGTGGTGGTCTTCTGGCAGGGGGAGAAGATGTCTTCACCTGGGAAAGCTGGAGATGCCCAGGCTCAGTCCTGCACCAGGTCTTAACGATGTAATTAATGGAATTAACCACTTAACCTAGGCAGCTCCAGCTGGCCCAGGTCAGGCAATAGAAGGGCTGCTTAATTAGTGGTGTGTGTGGCCTAGTTTTTAACAAGAACCACACACACACACACAGCCACCCCTTGATGTTCCGGCCTTGTTTTCTTCTTTTCTCCCCCCACCTAAAATACAAAGTCTTTGGGAGAGTGCCCCAAATAACAGCCACCTATAGATATTTTGAAAGGTGATATTCCTCCCTCCTTCCGAACAGTTGGTGTTGGTTGATACTGGTTTCTCTCCCCTCTCTCCCTCTCCTGAAGTGGAGGCCAATTTGGGGAGGCAGTAATGGGAAAGGCCTCTCCCCTGGTTGGTGTTGTTGCTGGCCTCCCTTCTCCTTCTCCTCCTCTGTCCTCTCCCTCCAGGCACCTCAGTTGATACGATGATGGTGGAGGTGGAGGTGGTGGTGGTCCAGCGTTCTCCTCCTCTGCCTGGTCAGGGGACCACCACTTTAGACCAAGTCTGGCTGCTCCCTCTGCTCGTGCTTGCAGCTGCACAACCAGCAATGCTGTATTTACTGAACAGAGGTTAACTTAAGACTGAAGTACAGAAGTCTGCTAGGGCTTTTTATACAGGTGTGGTCACTGCCGGTACTGCAGCATAAAATCAGTTCTTCTCTTAAAGGTACATACACAACAGTTCAGGTAAGTTTTACTTCATATTAGTGGCTGTGTAACTGGGGTCCCTGGATCTGTGGCTGTGTAACCGGGGTTCCTGCACCTGTTGCCATGCAACAGGGACTCCTGGATCGGTGGCCGTGTAACCGGGGTTCCTGGACCTGTGGCCGTGTAACCAGGGTTCCTGCACCTGTTGCCTTGCAACAGGGACTGCTGGATCGGTGGCCGTGTAACCAGGACTCCTATACCTTAGTAATCCGGACTTTTTGATCAACCGGCATCATGCCGGTCCCGTCAGTGCCGGATAAAAAAGAGTTTCCTGTAGTTCCTTCAGTGAATGTGAGTGATGTATCACGCAAGAGGACTCAAAAACAGAAATTAAAGCAATTAAATATAATGAATAAAGTTGCCTTGTACAAATCATCAAACACAGGTCGTTAAATGGACCTGCCCAATCTGGGCCTTTGCTGATTTTATTTTATAAAACAGCCTCTTAAAAATCTGATAGCCGGGGTGAGTGAACAGCCTAGTTGTAAAACCAACATATCTTTGTAAAAATAACAAGAAAATGAGCATTTGCCTCGTCGTCTGCAGGAGGTTAAATAGTAAAGTAGAGCATTCACCAACTTGTCCATTGGGTGTGTTCACTTCTGTTGCCATGGGGTGGCGTGAGAGAGTTCAGATTCTGAAATCTGTCTCTGTCTCCTCATTTAAATCTCCAGAGGAAAAGTGTAGCCGTGCTTTTAATCAGGGGTGTCGACCTACTTCCAAAAGACAGGCAGGAGATTTGGGTGAGTCACGGATAGGAGGAGGCTTTTGTGATGTGACCTTAATGCTCTACCAACTCTGTGGTTTGTGAAATGCGCCGAAGTTTAGCATCAGATATATTTGATCAAACATTATGAGCTGTATGAGCAATCAACCTTTCTATTTAGTTACTTCATTGATATTTTCCCCACTTTCATTGTTAGAAATATAGAATGATACAGCATAGAAGGAGGCCATTCGGCCCATCACACCTTTGAAAGAGCTATCATGGAATCATAAAAATTTACAGCACAGAATCAGGCCATTCGCCCCATCAGGGGGAATTTTTCAGGGGATCAGCAGGTCGGGTGGAATTTTTTTTGACAGCGGGTAGGGAACCCTCTGTCAACCCGCTGCCACGTTAGTTTCCCAGGTGTCAGGTCTGTCATCGCTAAACAGACCCGACACCAAGCAGCGGGGGTGGCAACTTAGATGATTAAAAGCTCATTAACAGGCACTTAAAAATTATTTTAAGCTCACCTTTAAATTTTAAGAGTTCGCCCACGGGTTCCCCACTGCTCAGGGATCACGTCAGGTAAGTAGGTCGGGAGTTGTGTCAGCATGGGATCGTTTCTTAACTTGACAGCTGCAAATGTGCTATAAAAGCTCCCATCTCACAGCTATTCACTTTCCAAGGTCAGAAGCTGTTCCTTACTGCATTTGGAAGACAGATTGAGCTTTATGCAACTTGCAAGTGTTTGGATCAAACTCTGTATCCAGTGTCACCTCATTGGAACAACCTCTCTCACCATTGACAGATCGCTTCTGCCATCTCTACTTCACCTGCCATCTATTCCATCAGCATCAGTGCCCTTGATCCTCAGAATCACAACACAATCAGCCCCAACACCAGCAGCACCAGGCACACCAGCAGCACCAACAACAACACCAACCTTCTCCGCAATCAACTGATGCTGCACAGGACACAGGGCATCGGCACCTGAGCACATTGCTGGCCAGGAGGCCAGGGATGGCCTCACCATAGCCAGATTTACTTCACTTGATGCTGTACACCCTGGCTGGCACATGGAGCTGGATTTTGTGAATGGAGGCGAGTTGAAGGCTGGACAGCTGCTTGTCGTGTCAATGTCCCGCCTCCATCCTTGCCTGACCAACCAGAGGGATTTTCCCCTGATTGACCTTGTTAAAGCCCGCCCTGCGGGCTCAGCAGGCCAATTAGGGAGGGAGTCACTGACTTCTTGAAAGAAGAAATGTCAGCGTTTGACAGCTCTGTGAAGCTGTCAAACACTGACATTCTCTTTAGTTTGATGAGTCCTTGTGTTCAGGACAAACCTTTCAAATTTGTAAATTTCACATGGCTGTTGGTATGGAGGTTCCAACAGCCAGTCTGTGAAATTGACAAGGAGGATGTCGGCTCTCCCGATCCACCGCGGCTGAAGACTGTAGAAAGAAAACAAGGTAAGTGAACACTTTATAAAACTTATCACTCACCTTGCATACTTACCACTCCACACTTGCACCCATCACTCACCTCTATACCTTACTTCCAGGTGCCTCCGACTGCCGCAGACCTCCTCCACGTCTCCTCCAACCCGGCGGGTTTCTCCGAGGTCGGGAAGCCTTCACCTGTGAAGGTGAAATTGAACTAATCCTTTCTTCTGCCCGTTAACTACCTGTTACTGAGATCATTGAAAGGCTTGTGCCATTGCAGTCTGGTCCTCCTAACGACATCCCTGCTTGTGCCCTCCTGTGCAATGTCCAACCAGGCTGCCAAGATCTCCTGAGGAGGTCTCTTCCGCCCATGGGAAGGGAAGAGAACCTTCCTGGATACCGTGACTCCCTCCGTAGGCATAGTGTTTGCCAGTGTTTGCAGCACCTCAATGCTGTAGAACACTGACAGCACAACTGTCAAAATGAATTTAAGTATGTTCCCTTTAAGGGAGCTGGCTGATGACACGTTATCAAGTGATGTCATCGGACCCGCTTCCTTCAATTGGCCAGGAAATGCGCTGGGCGTGCTTAACAAGACCAATCAGCGTAAGATCACTTTGGACAGCGGGCTGGAGCCAGCAGCGGGGTCGCAACCAGCCACCGACCCCGGCCACACCGGACCCGCCGAGGTAGGGGAAATCACGGCCATCGTGTCTGTGCCAGCTCTTTAAAGGAGCTATCCAATTCGTCCCACTCTTTCCACATAGCACTGTAATTGTTTCCCTATCAGGTATTTACCCAGTTTCCTTTTGAAAGTTATTCTTGAATCTTTTTCCACCTTCTTTCAGACAGTGAATTCCAGATCATAACATCTCGCGGTGTAAAAAATCCTTTCCTTATGTAGCCTCTGGTTCTTTTACCAATTACCTTAAATCTGTGTCCTCTGGTTACCGACCAGTCTGCCACTGAAGACAGTTTCTCCTTATTTACTCTATCAAACCCTTCATCATTTTGAACACCCCTATCAAATCTCCCCTGAAATCTTCTCTGCTCTAAGGAGAACAACCCCCGTTTCTCTAGTCTCTCCACGTAAATTAATTCCTTCATCCCTGTTACCTTTCTAGTAAATCTCATCTGCACCCTCTCAGCCTTGACATCCTTCCTAAAGTGTGGTGTCCAGAATTAGCCACAATACTCCAGCTAGGGCCTAACCAGTGTTTTATAAAGGTTTAGCATAGCTTCCTTGCTTTTGTACTCTATGCCTCTTGGAGCCATGGATCCTGTATGCCTTTATAGCACCTTCTCAACTTGTCCTGCCACCTTCAAAGATTTGTGTATGTGAACCCCCAGGTCTCTTTGTTCCTGCACTCCCTTTAAATTGCACTGTTCAGTTTATTTTGCCTCTCCTCATTCTTTCCACCAAAATGAATCACTTCACAATTCTCTGCCATGTGTCTGTCCATTTCACCAGTCTGTATGTCCTCCTGAAGTCTGTTACATTTCTCCTCACTGTTTACTACATTTCTGACTTTTGAGTCATCTGCAAACTTTGAAATTATGCCCTGTATATCAAGTCCAGGTTTTTAACATATATCAATAAGAGCAATGGTCCCAACACCAACCACTGGGGGACACCACTGCACACTTCCCTCAAGTCCAAAAAACAACCATTCACCATTACTCTCTGCTTTCTGTCCCTTAGCCAATGCTGTATCCACGCTGCCACTGCCCCTTTAATAACATGGGCTTCAATTTTGCTAACAAGTGTATTATGTGGTACTTTATCAAATGCCTTTTGAAAGTCCACATACACAACATGAAACACACTACCCTCATCAAACCTCTCCATTATTTATCAAAGAACTCAATCAAGTTAGTCAAACACAATTTGTCTTTAACAAATCCATGCTGGCTTTCATTTATTAACCCATATTTTTCCAAATGCCAATTAATTTTGTCCTGGATTAGTGTCTCTAAAAGTTTTCCCACCAGCAATGTTAGGCTGACTGGCCTGTAGTTGTCGCATTTATCCCCATCCCCTTTTTGAGACAGGGGTATACCATTCCAAACTACATGAAACATTGTGCTATCCAGCACCGACGGGACCGAGCTGCTACCATTCCCTCAAAACTGCCAGACACTCCAGAGCTAATGTTGAAACATATGGAGATTTTTATCTCCATATGAATCAACAAACCCTGTTGCTTAGCAACAGCCTCTAAACAGTCAGCAAGCGTCTCTGTAGCATCTCTAGCTGAAGCTGTTGCTTAGCTACAGACCTTGCAGAGCTTGACTGTTCAAAAAAAGCAAAGAAAAGAAACAAAAAGAATAAAAAACGGCTCCTGATTTTTGCCGGTGGCTCCAGCTTGCCGGACGGTTCGCCTCCGGATAACACAAAGTTTCCTGTACCTGGGCCAGATCCCTTTTCAACGCACTGAAATTAGCCCTCCTCCATTTGAGTATGTTCACATTTGAATGTTTCTTGTACTTTTCCATAACCACACTTAAACCTAATTATATTATGATCACTGTTTCCTAAATGTTCCCCCACTGAAACATACTCCACTTGCCCAACTTCAAAATTATTTAATTGGCTGTGAAGTGCTTTGGGACATCCTGAGGTCATGAAAGGTGCTATATAAATACAAGCTCTTTCTTTCTTTCATGAACTTAAACTTGCAAAGTCGGTACCATAAATGAAGATATGGAGCATAGCTATATTATACTGCTACTAATCTAACCCACTTAATGCTGAGATATTTTCAAGCTCATACTTAAATTATTGGTGCGCTTGTGATGATTTAGATTCTGGTGATTGATATAAACTATCAGTTTACTTTTATCACCTATCCTTAACTTTGTGATATATTAATTGTATCTGCAGATTTTGTTACATAGTGTTAGTAAAGAAAGAACTTGTATGTATCAATCATTGTTCTCATCCTCAGGACATCCTAAAGCTTTTCACTGTCAATTAATTACTTTTTTAAGTCACTGTTATTTTATACACAAACACGACAGCCAATTTGCGCATGACAAACAACAAAAGAGATAAATGACCATTTAATCAGTTTTGGCTGTGATGTTTGAGAGATGAATGTTGGGTGGCTTCTTCAAATAATGTCATGAGATCTTTTACATCCACCTGAACAGGCAGATGGGGCCTCAGTTTAATGTTTCATCCAAAAGACAGGCCAAGAACGCAGCACTACACTCAAGTGTCAAACTAAACAAGGTGAATAAGTCCCGAGGTAAGGCTTGAACCCGCAATCTTCTGATTCAAACGCGAGGTTCGTACCACTGAGCCAAGCTCCCACTGTTATGTAATTCAGTCCTTGATACCTCTGGCAAATTAGAGTTAAGTTGTACTGAGATCCTGCTACTGACTGATGTGGTTTGGTCACTACTCTTTTTTTATTCATTCATTCACAGGAGACAAAGACATTCAAGAGGACATAAACAGGCTGATGAAATGGGCGTACACGTGGCAGATGGGATTTAACGCAGAAAAGTGCGAAGTGATACATTTCGGTAGGAAGAATGAGGAGAGGCAATATAAACTAAAGGGTACAATTTAAAAGGGGGTTCATGAACAGAGAAACCTGTGGGTATAGGTGCACAAATCGTTGAAGGTGGCAGGGCAGGTTGAGAAAGCGGTTAAAAAAGCATATGGGATCTTGGGCTTCATAAATAGAGGCACAGAGTACAAAAGCAAGGAAGTTATGATGAACCTTTATAAAACACTGGTTCGGCCTCAACTGGAGTATTGTGTTCGATTCTGGGCACTGCACTTTAGGAAGGATGTGAAGGCCTTAGAGAGGGTGCAGAAAAGATTAAAAGAATGGTTCCAGTGATGAGGGACTTCAGTTACATGGATAGACTAGCAAAGCTGCGGTTGTTCTCCTTGTTTCTCTGTTCATGAACCCCCTTTTAAATTGTACCCTTTAGTTTATATTGCCTCTCCTCATTCTTCCTACCGAAATGTATCACTTCGCACTTTTCTGCGTTAAATCCCATCTGCCACGTGTACGCCCATTTCACCAGCCTGTCTATGTCCTCTTGAATGTCTTTGTCTCCTGTGAATGAATGAATAAAAAAAGAGTAGTGACCAAACCACATCAGTCCTGCCCACACTGCACATCAGCGTCTGCAAAGATGCATGGCAGAACCTTGCTTTGGCAAACATCGTGCTGATGGAATTTACTCTTCTCAAAGGAAGTTGAGCAATAGACCCCCCTCCACCCTGATGATGTCACAAAGATCTGTAAATTTCCACCTACCTTCCACCACCTCAGACCGCCGTGATGGCGGTGTGGCTTTCATCACCAAATCACACCTTGGTCTGTCCCCCTACTCCTCCGGCACTTTCTCCTCCTTTGAGCATCTCACCTTATTCCACCCCTCTCACCTTTCATTCACTACCACCCACCAAAGTACCAGAAAAAAATTATTACCCATTGATTTCCTCCCTCAGCCTCTGCACCAAGCGACTTCTCATCCTCGGTGATTTCAACCTCCATCTCAATTCATCATGCTCTCTCTCCTTTGAGTTCACTAGCCTCCTATCCTCCCTTAATCTCTCCCTCCATGTAAACTCCCCAACCCATATTCACGGCCACCCCCTTGACCTTGCCATCTCTCGTGGCCTCGCTACTCCCATTGTGCTGCCTTTCTTTAGGAATTTATGTTAGTTTTCCAGTTAATTCAGGGGTTTGAGTAATTTGGGTCGATTTCCATTGTGTGCCGCCACCTAGTGGATATTTGGTGCCTAGCAACTGCAGTAAAGCGCAGTAAAGTGCAGTAAAGCGCAGTAAAGTGCAGTAAAGCACAGTAAAGTGCAGTAAAGCACAGTAAAGTGCAGTAAAGTAAACTACTGTATATCACAGACCTGCAGCCACACATGGTCTGGGAAGTTATATTCTTGTCACGCTCCAGCCTTGGACACTATTTGTCTGTAAGTACTTGAGAGTGTTATAGATGATTAGTGTACACTATATTTTGCAGAAAATGTTTAGTTTGTAACTTTTCTCTGTAAGCAAACTTACACAGCTAGCCGTGAAGTGCTCGCTCTCTGTCTAGCTGGTTAACTTGCAGCTGTATTTTGATGCACTATGTACAGGGCTAATTTAATGAGAATGCCTTTCAGTTTGCTAAATGTATATTCACAGTAAGCTGTGTTTCCATGTGTTTTGGTAAGTTACATGTCAAATGTACAGTGTTGCTCAGGCGTACCTAAATTTGTGTATGCATATCGGTTATGTGCTTGTATATTAATGTGTGCTTCCATTTCTGTATTGTATTTCAGTTTCACAATAAGAATCTTTCAGTAAAGTTTACAAGAAAAGTCAAGCCTTGTGATTTTTATGGGAAGATATCAAGTTGTTAGCTACCCGTCTAGCTCTGCATAGGAACGCGCTGCAAGGGCAGAATAGTGAAAAGACAACAGCACAGCGGGCTCAAGCACAAGAAGATACCACTCAGCTACCATGAGTCTACACTCAGGAAGACAATATACCATAGAGGACGTCGACCAGCCAACCGAGAAGCATGAGCCTCTTCGAGCAAATGATGCCAAGTCACAGTCCTCTAAAGCATCCTCTAGATCATCTCGGCGGTCCAGCAGACCATCGTCATCGACAGCTTCTGCAGCCACCAAAGCAAATGCCAAGGCAAAAGCTGCCCAGGCTCAATTGTCCTTCACTGAAAAAGAAGCTAGTGTGATGAAGCAGAGAGCTGACCTCGGCGCCAGTCTCCACATTCTCCAAAGCCAGAGAGCTGCTGCTGCCGCTGAAGCTGAAGCTGCAGCTTATGAAGAAGGTGAGGAGAATGAAGGCGGGGAGCACAGCCATGAAGCATATGTTCTACAACAGCCCCTCAGTCCAGTGCAACGTACAAGTGAGTATGTCCAACAACACTCCAAATTGTTCTTCAAGGAAACATCCAGGTATCTCGACGCAGAACCAACTACTCACCACAGTAACAAACAGCCTGTTTTCGGAGACACTGAGCTTAAAAGAGAAGAAACAAGAAAGACTTACCTGCAGAGACCTCCACAGCACTCGGCCAATCCAGCCAAGCAGTCCTCACCCGAGCCACAAGGTGCACAAGACCTCGCTAGGTAGCTCATCCGCCGAGAATTGTTAAGTTCAGGTCTTCTAGAATTTGATGACCATCCTGAAAATTATTGGTCATGGAAAGTGTCCTTCCTGAGTACCACCAAGGACTTGAATCTGTCAGCCAGAGAAGAACTAGATTTGATGACAAAGTGGCTCGGAGCTGAGTCGTCAGAACAGGCGAAGAGAATTCGCTCAGCGCACGTCCGCAATCCCACAGCAGGCCTCAACCTGGTTTGGCAACGTCTCGAAGACTGTTATGGGACACCAGAAGTCATTGAACACGCACTGCTTAAGAAGATTGAGGACTTTCCGAAGCTAACCAACAAAGATAATGTCGAGCTTCGAGAACTGGGTGACATTCTCCTCGAACTGGAGTGTGCTAAGGGAGAAGGTTACCTGACAGGCCTCTCGTATTTGGATACAGCTCGTGGGGTAAACCCAATAGTGGAAAAGCTCCCCTACAACCTTCAAGAGAAATGGATAGCTAAGGAATCCAAATACAAGGAGGACTACGGAGTGGCATTTCCCCCCTTCTCTCTCCTCTCCAGGTTCGCCCAACAACAGGCAAAGGTGAGGAATGATCCAAGTTTCACTTTCTCCACCTCCAGCAGTTACGCTCCTTCGAGAACAGAGAAACCCACAAAGTACAGCAACAAAGCCTCTGTGAGCGTGCACAAAACAGATGTTCCAGCCGAACCCTCAGTCAACCAATCCAGTTCTGCTGGGAATAAAGTGGATGACCCAAATCGTCAGTGTCCAATACACAAGAAGCCCCACCCACTCAAAAAGTGTCGAAGCTTTAGAGGCAAGCCTATTGATGAGCGCAAATCATACCTGAAAGAGAATTGCATCTGCTTCAGGCGTTGTGGGTCGACTATGCACATGGCAAAAGACTGCAAGGCGACAATCAAGTGCTTCGAGTGCAACAGAGAAAAACAAATCGCAGCCCTGCATCCAGGTCCTCCTCCTTCGACCACCAAGAGTGCTGTGGTTGACAAAGAGGATAGCTGGGAGCAAAACGAAAGCGCATCTTCTTCAGTCACCTCCAAGTGTACAGAGGTTTGTGGAAATGCAAGCAGCCCACGCTCATGCTTCAAAATCTGCTTGGTTAAAGCATATCCTGCAGGGAGAAAGGAGAAGGCAATCAAAATGTATGCAGTGCTTGATGAGCAAAGTAACAAGTCTCTAGCGAAGACAGAATTCTTCAATCTCTTTGAAGTCAAGGCCAGCGCAGCTCCGTACACGCTAAAAACCTGTGCAGGGACAACAGAGACTACGGGTAGGAGAGTTGGCAACTTCATGATCGTGTCCATGGATGGGAAACTACAGCTTCCCCTCCCCACCTTAATTGAGTGTGACATGATGCCAGATGATAGGACGGAAATTCCTTCCCCAGAGGTCGCACGCCATCAGCCCCATCTACAGCCAGTTGCCAACAAGATTCCAGCTGTGGACCCGGACGCTCCAATCCTCCTGCTCTTGGGAAGAGACATCTTAAGGGTGCACAAGGTGCGTGAGCAAATCAACAGGCCCCACAATGCTCCTTATGCGCAGCGGCTTGACCTGGGATGGGTCCTCGTGGGTGGAGTTTGCCTGGGAACAGTCCACAAACCAGCGGATGTCAACGTATATAAAGCAAACGTGTTGCACAACGGTTGTACATCCTTTCTCAGCCCATGCCCAAACAGGATCCAGGCAAAGGAAGACTACGATGGCATGACGCAGCATCATAGGTCAACCTCCTCTACCTGTGAGGAAGAGGCAGGCCTCACTATGAGCACAGACAGCCTAGGATGCTCAGTGTTTGAAAGGTCCAAGGATGATAACAAACCAACACTACCCATGGATGACAAAGCTTTCCTAACCATTAGTGCCCTGAGGAGGTTTTTCTCAATCCGTGGTCCAGCCAAACTTCTCCGCTCCGACAGAGGGACTAACTTCGTGGGTGTCTGTAAGGAGTTGGACATCCACACGGACAATGCAGCGGTAAGAAGCTACCTCCAAAAGAAAGGATGCACGTGGGTGTTTAACCCCCTGCATTCATCCCACATGGGTGGTTCATGGGAGAGGCTCATCGGTGTTGCCAGGCGTAATCTGGATGCTATGCTGCTTCGGACGGGACCCACTAATCTCACACACGACGTCTTGAGCACTCTCATGGCTGAAGTCATGGCGATCATGAATGCAAGACCCCTGGTGCCGGTGTCCACCGACCCAGACATGCCAGCAGTCCTCACCCCAGCGATGCTCTTGACTCAAAAGATGAGTGCTATTTCAGCCCCCTCTGGAAACTTTGACATGGCTGAGCTGCACAGGAAGCAGTGGAAGCAAGTCCAGTGTCTTGCAGACACTTTTTGGAAGAGATGGAGAGGAGAGTATTTGTCCACCCTACAGAGCCGTAGGAAATGGACAGAAGACAAGCCAAATGTCAAAGTGGGAGATGTTGTCTTGCTGAAAGACAGCCAAGCACACAGAAATGAATGGCCAGTGGGACTGGTTGGCAAAACTCTGCCGAGCAGGGACAAGAGGGTCCGCAAGGTGGAGGTGAAGATTGTCAAGGAGGGTACTGTCAAAGTGTTTCTGAGGCCAGTCTCAGAGATCATAGTCCTCCTTTCTGAAGAACCTAGAGAAAGGATTCTGAGTATGTTTGCAGCCAAAGGACGTTTTCGTTAGGTTTATTTTGTATCTGTAGTGGTACAATGGAATTGTACCAAGCAGGGAGTGTGCTGCCTTTCTTTAGGAATTTATGTTAGTTTTCCAGTTAATTCAGGGGTTTGTGTAATTTGGGTCGATTTCCATTGTGTGCCGCCACCTAGTGGATATTTGGTACCTAGCAACTGCAGTAAAGCGCAGTAAAGTGCAGTAAAGCGCAGTAAAGTGCAGTAAAGCACAGTAAAGTGCAGTAAAGCACAGTAAAGTGCAGTAAAGTAAACTACTGTATATCACAGACCTGCAGCCACACATGGTCTGGGAAGTTATATTCTTGTCACGCTCCAGCCTTGGACACTATTTGTCTGTAAGTACTTGAGAATGTTATAGATGATTAGTGTACGCTATATTTTGCAGAAAATGTTTAGTTTGTATCTTTTCTCTGTAAGCAAACTTACACAGCTAGCCGTGAAGTGCTCGCTCTATGTCTAGCTGGTTAACTTGTAGCTGTATTTTGATGCACTATGTACAGGGCTAATTTAAAGCGAATGCCTTTCAGTTTGCTAAATGTATATTCACAGTAAGCTGTGTTTCCACGTGTTTTGGTAAGTTACATGCCAAATGTACTGTGTTGCTCAGGCGTACCTAAGTTTGTGTATGCATATCAGTTATGTGCTTGTATACTAATGTGTGCTTCCATTTCTGTATTGTATTTCAGTTTCACATTAAGAATCTTTCAGTAAAGTTTACAAGAAAAGTCAAGCCTTGTGATTTTTATGGGAAGATATCAAGTTGTTAGCTACCTGTCTAGCTCTGCATAGGAACGTGCTGCAAGGGCAGAATACCCATTGTGTCAATTGCAGATAAGGCCATCTCTGATCAGTTCCTCATATCGCTCTCCACCCACATCCTCCCATCCTCCTTCGCCCTCCCCCACCCAATCCTACTTCCTTCTGTGCCCACCCCTGGAAAAAAATCTCTCCCAACTCTCTTACACTGCACTTATGAAATCCCAACTGTCTAGCGTTTGGCCCTCTATTCACCATGATATTTCTGCAGCTACCAATCTGTTCAACCACACCCTCACCACCACTTTTGATGCCCTAGTCCCCATTAAAATAATTACTCCCTCTTGTTAAGTCTGTGTGTTCCAGTTATGGTTAATATGAATCACTGCACACAGACCACAAGAATAACTTTAACAGGTCTTTACTAGTCGAAGGTCAGGGCTGAACTGAATACAATATTATTACACTGTGCTTATATACCGGTGTGGTCACCACCGGTATTACGTATACAGCAGCCAAAGAAAGTAGTACCTTTCTTAAGGTGGACCAGGCTTAAGTTCTCTTAAGGTGGAACAGGTTACATACACCACAATCCTCCCTTTTTAGCTTAACAGTCATATCCCCAAATAAACATGACATATATACATATATAACTTCAGGTATAACAGTTCAAAGGTTCAGTCTCTCAGGAGGCTTTCTGATTCGGCTTGGATAACGCCTTTCAGTGGTCTCTGATTCTTGTTGTTGAGGTGCCTCCTCTAGTTGGTTGCCAATGTATTGGGTGTCATCATCATCAAATACATTCTCGGCCGAGGTAGATGCTTCAGGTTCATGAACGTCTTCCACAGCTGTCTCTGTCACAACCATGGGTTCGACCCTTGCTCTCGACTCTACCAGTTGATCCGCATGACGCCTTATCACATTATGACCAATATCTACGGTGTACATCAGAGGTCCTTGTCTGGCCCGGATTGTTCCGGACTGCCATTTGTCGTTTCCATAGCCCCTTGCCATCACTGGTTGTCCTACGTCGAAAGTTCGAGTGGTCTTGCTGTTAATATGCCGAAACTGTTTGTTTTCCACTTCCCTCCGCACATTTGGTTTTAACAAGTCCAACTTGGACCGCAACCTCCTGTTATAAAACATCATAGCAGGACTTTGGTTAGTCACGGCATGATCGGCGTTTCTATATGACATCAGGAACTTATCGACCTTGTGTTGCAGCGGAATCCGATCATCATTCATGGCCTTAATAGCCTTTTTGAATGTCTGGACAAATCTTTCAGCCAACCCGTTTGTCGCCGGATGATATGGGGCAGAGGTATAATGTTTAACACTGTTCTTCTTTAAGAATTGTTGGAATTCTTCCGATACAAACTGTGGTCCGTTGTCCGAACAGATCTGTTCTGGCAATCCGTTCCTTGCGAATATTGTTCTTAACACCGCAATTGTCTTTTCAGAAGTAATGGTATTCATCTTGATGACTTCTGGCCATTTGGAATGTGCGTCCACCGCGATTAGGAACATGGAGTCCATGAATGGACCAGCAAAGTCAATGTGTACGCGTTGCCATGGGGCTGAAGACCATTCCCATGGGTGTAGCGGTGCTATCAGAGGTGCATTTTGCACTTTTTGACACCCAGCGCAGCTTTTCGTTAACTCCTCAATCTGTTGGTCAATACCCGGCCACCATACGTAAGCCCTAGCAAGACTTTTCATTTTAACTCCCCCCAGATGACCTTCATGTAGTTCTTTTAAAACTCTTTCCCTTAACTTGGGAGGAATAATCACTCTTGTCCCGTACATCAAAGTACCATGGCAGACGGACAGCTGGTCTCGCCTTGCCGAGAATGCCGGTAACAGAGGATCACCCCGTGTTGGCCATCCTTTCACTGTCACCTCGTAGACTCTGGACAGTGTCGGGTCGTTCCTGGTTTCTCTTTCAATACTTGCGTTGGTGACAGGTAAACACTCGATAATGGTCGAATGAAATAACTCAACAGGGTCAACTTCCGTCGTGTCTTCATCTTCAGGTAGTGGCAGGCGCGACAGGCCATCAGCATTGCCATGCTGTTTCGTACCTTTGAATTCTATCTGATATTGATGTGCCCCTAAGAAAAGAGACCATCTCTGGAGACGCTGTGCTGTCATCACCGAAACACCCTTCTTAGGGTTAAAAATGGACACCAACGGTTGATGGTCCGTCAGAAGTGTGAATTTTTGGCCCTGTAGGTAATGATTAAACTTCTTCACTCCCCATACAAGGCTAAGGGCCTCCCTATCGATCTGCACATAGTTGCGCTCAGCGGACGTCAATGATCTGGATGCAAACGCGACTGGCCTTTCCATGCCATTTGGCAATTTATGTGAGAGTACTGCCCCAATACCATATGGAGAAGCATCACAAGCCAACCGAATAGGCAGTGTCGGGTTGAAGTGAGCCAACACTTCCTCTGAGGTGATCAATTCTTTGCTTTTGTGAAATGCCTTCTTACAGTTTTCGCCCCAGTCCCATGGTACCCCTTTCTGTAAAAGAGCGTTCAACGGATGCAGCACCGTGGATAGATTTGGCACAAATTTATGGTAGTAGTTAATTAATCCTAGAAACGACCTCAACTGAGAGACATTCTCCGGAGCGGGAGCCTTTACAACTGCCGTTATCTTGTCAGGAGACTTATGAAGCACCTCCCGGTCAATGACATGACCACAGTACGAGATCCGCTTCTGGAAGAACTCACATTTCTGCCGATTTACCCTAAGTCCATACTCTTTCAGTCTGTTGAGCACCAGTTCCAAGTTAGCGAGATGCTGTTCATCACCATCACCTGTGATCAGAATGTCGTCCAGGTAACATTGTGTGCCTGGAATTCCCTGTAATACCTGCTCCATGGCCCTCTGCCAAATTGCTGGAGCCGATGCCACACCAAAAACCAGCCTATTGTACCGGTACAACCCTCGATGCGTGTTGATCGTGAGGTATTGGCGTGACTCTTCTTCAACCTCCATCTGCAAGTACGCCTGCGCCAGGTCTATCTTGGTGAAGTGTTTCCCGCCAGACAGTGAAGCGAAAATATCCTCAATCCGTGGAAGCGGTGTGGTAAACCACTTTTATCGTTACACTATAGTTATCACTGTTGTATTGTTATCACCGTTATCACTGTTGTATCACGATACGAGGTCGCCTCTTGTCGCGCTGTTATACCTGGGCTGACCACCTCCGACTCCGCCCATGGCTCCACCTACCTGCCCAGGTATAAAGGTAGTCGACTGGCTGGTATTCCTCCTTGTTGGACTCGATCACCCACGAGGGTGGGCTCTGTTATTTAGTCAATAAAAACCTTTAGTTACGTTCCTAACTCGTCGCTTTTTATTGGACGAATTGATAGGTATATCAATTTTATTGACTAAATTTTAAAGATGTCTACTACTGGCCAGCCAGAAGCCCTCCCAGAAGCACAGCCACACCAGCCGGCTTGGCTGCAAGCCCTCAAACCACCGTACCTGGATCTAAACCCACAGGCAGCAAACGCAGCCCTCAACTTCAAACACTGGCTGGACTGCTTCGAATCCTACCTGGAAGAATCCGGCGCCCCGCAGAGATCCAAACTAAGACTTCTGAACGCCCAAGCGAGCCCGAGAGTATACGCACTCATACAGGACACGACTACGTACGAGGCCGCTATCAACCTACTGAAACAGCAGTACCGCAGCCCGGTAAATTACATGTACACCAGGCACCTCCTAAGATCCCGCCCGCAACAGCCAGGAGAGTCTGTAGCTGAATTTTTACGGGCGCTAAGAGCACTCGGCAGGAACTGTGACTTTAAAGCGGTGACGGCTGTTGAAAATACGGAAGATAATATCCGCGATGCCTTTGTGAAAGGCCTACGGTCCGACTACTCACGGCAAAGACTGCTTGAAGCTAAAGACCTCGACCTGGACAAAGCTGAAGCCCTCGCTCTCTCCCTGGAGGTGGCCCATCAGGACCAGGAGGCGTTTTCCAGGTACTGCTCGCGACCCTGGGACTCGGGCCCGACCCCTACCGCAATACCCTTCGCAGCGCCGCCCCCGGGACCTACCTCAGCGTCGGCGTCCCGGACCCGACCGGGCCCGCCACCCCCGGTACCGGCTCCGACATCGGGCACCCGCGATCGGGCCGCCGGCTGCTTCTTTTGCGGCCAGGAGAAGCACCCGAGGTCGCGCTGCCCAGCCAGGAACTCTACCTGCACAACCTGCAGGAAGAAAGGCCATTTCTCTAAGGCCTGCAGGAGCAGATCTTCAGAGGCCAGCAGTGCCTCATGCGAACTGTGGGGGCGGCCATCTTCTTTCACGGCAACTGAGGCCAGTATCCCCACACGTGAGTCATGGGGGCGGCCATCTTTGATCAAGGCAACCGACCCCAATAGTGCCTCATGTGAGTTATGGGGGCAGCCATCTTCTCCGCCATTTTGTCCTACCTCGTGGGAGACGCCATTTTACCCACCACGCCCGACTGCCACCGGGCCCCCGGACCCGACGACCGCCTCGCCCGCAGACGACAACGACTCGCTTACCTACACGCTAGCCTCCGTCACTCTGGATCAAGCCCGCCCACACCACCTGTCCAAGTCGATGATGGACATCAAAGTAAACGGCCACGCCACGACCTGCCTGTTCGACAGCGGAAGCACGGAGAGCTTCATCCACCCAGACACGGTGAGCCACTACTCCCTCCCTGTCCTGCCAACGCGCAACCGAATCTCGATGGCATCGAGGTCCCACGCCACGGACATTAGCGGCTACTGTGCTGTGACCTTGTCGGTTAAGGGTACAGAGTATAAAAACTTTAAACTCCTCGTCCTCCCCCAGCTCTGCGCTGCCGTCCTACTAGGGCTGGACTTCCAATCCCACCTCCAAAGTGTAACCCTAGCATACGGTGGACCCCTCCCCCCACTCACAGTCGACAACCAGCGAAGGTTAAACCGCCCACCGCGTAACACCTGCAGCCTATCCACCCTCAAGGTGCCGCCACCCTCCCTGTTCGCTAACCTCACCCCCGACTGCAAACCCGTCGCTACCAAGAGCAGGCGGTACAGCGCTGGGGACAGAGCTTTCATTAGCTCTGAGGTGCAGCGTCTCCTGAAGGAGGGCATCATCGAGGGGAGCAACAGCCCCTGGCGTGCCCAGGTCGTGGTCGTTAAGACCGGCGATAAAAATCGCCTGGTCATCGACTACAGCCAGACCATAAACAGATACACCCAGCTGGACGCATACCCCCTTCCCCGCATATCTGACATGGTCAATCAGATTGCACAATACCGCGTATTCTCGACCATCGACCTTAAGTCGGCCTACCACCAACTCCCTATCCACCCCGAGGACCGCCAGTACACCGCCTTCGAGGCGAATGGGCGCCTATACCACTTCCTTAGGGTCCCCTTCGGTGTCACCAACGGGGTCTCGGTCTTCCAAAGGGAGATGGACCGGATGGTTGACCAGAACGGACTGCAGGCCACATTCCCCTACCTAGATAACGTCACCATCTGCGGCCGCGACCGGCAGGACCACGACGTGAATCTGGAGAAATTCCTCCGTACAGCCCAACGGCTGAACCTCACCTACAATAAGGAGAAATGTGTGTTTAACACCTCGCGCCTTGCCATCCTTGGCTGTGTAGTAGAGAACGGACTCATCAGCCCCGACCCCGAAAGAATGCGCCCCCTCATGGAGCTACCCCTCCCCCACTGCCCTAAGGCACTTAAGAGAACCCTGGGGCTCTTCGCCTACTATGCCCAATGGGTGCCCAATTATGCGGACAAAGCCAGACCCCTCATGAAGTCCACATCCTTCCCCCTTACGGAGGAAGCGTGCGCAGCCTTCTCCCTCATTAAGGGAGACATTGCCAAGGCCACTATGCACGCAGTGGATGAGTCCATCCCCTTCCAAGTCGAGAGCGATGCATCCGACTTCGCCCTAGCCGCCACCCTTAACCAGGAGGGGAGGCCGGTGGCCTTCTTCTCAAGGACCCTACAGGGCCCTGAGATCCGACACTCGTCGGTCGAGAAGGAGGCCCAGGCGATTGTGGAGGCGGTACGACGCTGGAGGCACTACCTGGCAGGCAAACGATTTACCCTCCTTACCGACCAACGTTCGGTCGCTTTTATGTTTAATAACAAGCTGAGGGGCAAAATCAAGAATGACAAGATCTTGAGGTGGAGAATTGAGCTCTCCACCTACGATTATGATATCTTGTACCGGCCAGGTAAGCTGAACGAACCCCCCGATGCTCTGTCACGAATTACATGCGCCAGCGCGCAAAGTGATAGACTTCAGACCCTCCACAACGACCTCTGCCACCCCGGGGTCACCAGACTTTACCACTTCATTAAGGCCCGCAACCTGCCCTACTCCATCGAGGAGGTCAGGACCATAACCAGGAACTGCCAGACCTGCGCCGAGTGCAAACCGCACTTCTTTAGGCCGGACAGAGCAAGCCTGATCAAGGCCACCCGCCCCTTCGAGCGCCTGAGCATCGACTTTAAGGGGCCCCTCCCGTCCTCTGACCGTAATGTGTACTTCCTCAACATTGTTGATGAGTACTCCCGTTTCCCCTTTGCCTTCCCCTGCCCAGACATGACCAGTACCACGGTCATTAAATGCCTGAACGACCTCTTCACCTTGTTCGGGTTCCCAAACTATATACATAGTGACCGGGGCTCCTCTTTCATGAGCGAGGAACTCCGTCAGTTCCTACTAGCGAGAGGTATTGCAGCAAGTAGGACCACCAGCTACAACCCCCAAGGGAACGGCCAGGTGGAAAGAGAGAACGCGACGGTATGGAAGGCCGTCCTCTTAGCCTTAAAGTCTAAGGGCCTCCCAACCTCCCGCTGGCAGGAAGTCCTCCCGACAGCGCTGCACTCCATCCGGTCACTACTTTGCACTGCCGTTAACGCCACCCCCCATGAACGAATGTTTGTTTTCCCCAGGAAGTCGACTACGGGAACCACTCTACCAACCTGGCTGACCTCTCCGGGGCCCGTCTTGCTGCGAAAGCACGTGAGGGCCCATAAAACAGACCCCCTGGTCGAAAGGGTGAACCTCCTGCACGCCAACCCCCAGTACGCCTACGTGGCTTACCCAGACGGGCGGGAGGACACTGTCTCCTTACGAGACCTCGCACCCTCGGGCACTCCGGAGACACCACCTTTACCCCCCCCCACCACCCCCCCAATTCCAGCCCAGGTAGACGGCATGCCGGAACCCCACGAGCCTTCGCCGACCACGCAGACACCAGCACTAACACCGGATAATGCAGCACCGCCGCTGCGACGATCGGAGAGGCTTACGAGGCCTCTGGACAGACTGACATACCAGAACTGGTAGTACACTTCACCCCGCCGGACTCAAATCTAAACAAGGGGTGAATGTGGTAAACCACTTTTATCGTTACACTATAGTTATCACTGTTGTATTGTTATCACCGTTATCACTGTTGTATCACGATACGAGGTCGCCTCTTGTCGCGCTGTTATACCTGGGCTGACCACCTCCGACTCCGCCCATGGCTCCACCTACCTGCCCAGGTATAAAGGTAGTCGACTGGCTGGTATTCCTCCTTGTTGGACTCGATCACCCACGAGGGTGGGCTCTGTTATTTAGTCAATAAAAACCTTTAGTTACGTTCCTAACTCATCGCTTTTTATTGGACGAATTGATAGGTATATCAAGCGGATACTGCACCGTGTGAAGCACCGGATTAACGGTGATCTTGAAATCTCCACAGATGCGAACCTTCCCTGGATCTCCTGGCTTATTGTTCGCAGGACGTTTCATAACGGGAACAATGGGCGTAGCCCACTCACTCCAATCTACTTTAGACAGTACCCCTGAACGTTCTAGTGCTTCCAGCTCCGCTTCAACCGCAGGTCGTATTGCATAGGGTACCGGTCTGGCTTTAAAAAATTTTGGTTGTGCATGTTCATCAATCTTGATGTTTGCCGTAATTCCTCTCAGTGTTCCCAGTCCCGGCTGGAACACCTCTTTAGCCTCATCCAATATTCTGGACAATCGTTTAGGTTTGACAGCTGTTTCCCCGGAATCTACCGTTAGTGCTTTCAAGGAGTGCCAGTCCATATTCATTTTCCTAATCCACTCCCGTCCTAGTAGTGGTGGACCTCCTTCAGGTAGCACATATAAGTCCATTACTTGGCTTCCTTCGCCCTTGTGGACCACTTCTACCTCTATTTTTCCGATGGGGTACACTCTTTGCCCCGTGTACGTTTTCAATATAATCTCCGTATCCTGTAAGGGAATATGTTGGAATAACCTTCTGTAATCTTTCTTATTCATGACCGTCAATGCCGATCCAGTGTCCAATTCCATTTTCACTTGGACTCCTGCTATCTGAAGTGTGACCCAGATAGTTTGTAGGTCAGCTTCATTACTCACATTGTGAATTCTTAGACTACCCAGTTCCTTGCTGTTGGAGTCTGAATCCGAATTCTGTTCATCCGAACTCTTCTCAGCCACCTTATGTACCTTTCTGCACTTTTCCTGCGGTGACTTTTTGTTGCTGGTCTTCTTTCCTGACCTGCATACTTTAGCTATGTGACCAAGCTTGCCACATTTTCTGCATTCCTGATTTTTAAACCAGCATTGGTTCTGATCGTGTGTTGTCTTTCCACAACGATAACATTTCACTGTACCCAAAGCCATTTGGTCTGCGCTGAGTACCGATGACTTCAGCTGCATTTCCGCAGTGCCTCTCGCTGCGGCTTCGTGTGATGCTGCAATAGTGACAGCCTTATCAAGTGTAAGATCATTCTCTTCAAGCAGCCGCCTTTGTGTTCCTTCTTTCGACAATCCACACACGAATTTGTCTCTCAGCGCCTCTGTTAGTCTTTCCCCAAACTGACAGTACTTCGCTAGCTTACGCAGTTCAATTAAATACTCCGCGTTGCTTTCCTCTTTCAGTTGCGTTCTAGCATAAAATTTAAATCGTTCCGCTAACATCAGCGGTGTGGGGTTCAAATGATTCTTTAGGACAGCAACAATATTCGCGAAAGTCTGATCCGCCGGTTTAGCTGGTGATAGAAGATGCTTCAATAGCCCGTATGTCTTCGCACCCATTGAGTTTAGTAAGGTTAGTGCTTTATCCTCATCTGATATCTTATTTGCATTACAATAAACTTCTATGCGTTCTACATACGTGGCCCAATCTTCAACATCAGCATCGAAATCGTTGATGTTACCAGGCTTAGGCATCCTTGCAATCTTCTAGAGAAACAAAAAAAATTTTCTTTTATTTTAAAATGGCGGTTTCCCGCGCTTGTCTTCTTCCCCCGCCTACGAAAATGGCGGCTTCCTGCATTTGCCTTTCTCCCCCGCTTGCTGTAATGGCGATTGCCGTATTGCTGCCGTTCGCGCCTCGCCAGCGGTTCTCAATTCGTGCCTCCCAGCCCCTCTTGCAGTCCGGTCCTTTCCACCGGCTGCGGCTGAGTTCTCCGCGGTTTTTTTATTTTCTCCCGCGCCTTACGCTGTCCCGGTCGCTGCGCCTCGCGGCCTCGGTAGCTGCCCGGCCTTTTTCACCGGTCGCGGTCGAGCTCTCTCTCGACGCTGTTGCGTCTCCCAGCCCGCTTGCAGCCCGGTCTTTTACACCGGCTGCGTTTGCATTCACCGCGGCTCCCGTGCCTTACGCTGCCCCAGTCTCAGCGCCTCTGGCCCCGACTTCTGTCCAGCTCTTGTCCCCGGCCGTGGTTGAGTTCTCCGCCCTTATATCCTCCGTTTTCCCTCCCCTACTCCACAGCCAATGTGGCCGACTTGCTGCTCGTCGCTGATCGGCTTACCCACCACCGTGGTAGAAGGGATGATCACTGCCTGTCGCTGATGGAAGGCGTCGTGTCAGGATTCTTCCTTTGCTCTTCAGACCCGAGTCTTTTCTGAGCAGGATGATGAGGGCGGATGCCTCTTCTTGACGCCCTTAAACTGCCTTGGATGTATCTCTGCCGCAGGGTAAGATCGTACTCGTCGCCACTGTTAAGTCTGTGTGTTCCAGTTATGGTTAATATGAATCACTGCACACAGACCACAAGAATAACTTTAACAGGTCTTTACTAGTCGAAGGTCAGGGCTGAACTGAATACAATATTATTACACTGTGCTTATATACCGGTGTGGTCACCACCGGTATTACGTATACAGCAGCCAAAGAAAGTAGTACCTTTCTTAAGGTGGACCAGGCTTAAGTTCTCTTAAGGTGGAACAGGTTACATACACCACACCTCTCACCCTGGCCATTTGCCCTGGTACAGCCCTCATTTTAACTCCCTTAAGTCCGAGGGTTGCAGACTTGAAAGGATATGGCAGACAACTGGTTTAGCTATTCACCGCCAGATCTGACTGGACCATATAAAGCATTATCGGGTCCTGCTCACTATTCCAGAATCATTCTGGAATGCAAGGATAAACCCCGGCTTTTATTCTGTACTGCTAACCGTCTTCTTAAACCCCGCTCCCCTGTCTCCTCCACCCTTACCTTCGACAACAAGTATGATGAGCTCATGGACTTTTTTGGCTCTAAGATTGAGACCATCCGTTCAGCTGCCTCTGCTACTTCTCTTCTTTCCTCTAGCTCACCGGGCCAAACTTCCTCTAAGGTTCCTCCCTGCCCTAGCCCTGAACTCACATCTTTCTCCAGTTTCTCTCCGATCACCCCTCATGATCTCTCCGCACTCATATTGTCCATGAGACCCACTTCCTGCTCCCTCGACCCTATTCCCACCAAACTGCTGACCACCCAACTTCCTTTTCTGGCTCCCATGTTAGCTGACATTGTTAATGGTTCTCTCTCCTCAGGTACTGTCCCCCTCTCCCTCAAATCTGCCGTAAACACCCCTCTCCTCAAAAAACCAACCCTTGACCCCTCCGTCCTCGCAACCTACTGCCCCATCGCCAAACTCCCTTTCCTCTCCAAAGTCCTTGAATGGTTTGTTGCCTCCCAAATCCGTGCCCGTCTTTCCCGCAACTCCATGTTTGAAACCCTTCCATCAGGTTTCCACCCCTGCCACAGTACTGAAACGGATCTCATCAAAGTCACAAATGACATCCTTTGTGACTGTGACAAAGGTAAATTATTCCTACTCGTCCTTCTTGACTTGTCTGCAGCCTCTGATACGGTTGATCACTCCAGCCTCCTCCAATGCCTCTCCACTGTCGTCCAGCTGGTGATAGTGCACTCGCCTGGTTCCAATCTTATCTATCTAATCATAGCCAGAGTATCACCTGCAATGGCTTCTCTTCCCACTCCCATATCGTTACCTCTGGTGTCCCGCAAGAATCTATCCTTGGCCCTCAATTTTTTATCTACATGCTGCCCCTTGGCGACATCATCCAAAAACACAGAGTCAGTTTCCACATGTACGCTGATGACACCCAGCTCTACCTCACCACCACTTCTCTCGACCCCTCCACGGTGTCTAAATTGTCAGACTGCTTGTCCGACATCCAGTTCCGGATGAGCATAAATTTTCTCCAATTAAATATTGGGAAGACCGAAGCCATTGTTTTCGGTCCCCGCCACAAACTCCGTTCCCTAGCCACTGACTCCATCCCTCTCCCTAACATCTGTCTGAGGCTGAACCACACTGTTTGCAACCTTGGTGTCATCTGGTGTCATCCCATCTGGTTCACTAATGTCCTTTAGGGAAGGAAATCTGCCGTCCTTACCTGGGCTGGCCTATATATGACTCCAGACCCACAGCAAAGTGGTTGGCTCTTAACTGCCCACTGAAATGGCCTAGCAAGTCACTCAGTTGTAACTAACCACTACGAAACATAATAAGAATGAAACCAGACAGACCACCCGGCATCGACCTCGGCACCAGCTACGGACACGGCAACGGCAACGGCACACCCAGCCCAGTCAACCCTGCAAAGTCCTCCTCACCAACATCTGGGGGCTTGTGCCAAAATTGGGCGAGCTGTCCCACAGACTAGTCAAGCAATAGCCTGACATAGTCATACTCACAGAACCATACCTTTTAGCCAATGTCCCAAAATCTTCCATCACCATCCCTGGGTATGTCCTCTCCCACCGGCAGGACAGACCCACCAGGGGTGGCGGCACAGTGGTATACAGTCGGGAAGGAGTGGCCTTGGGAGTCCTCAACATTAACTCCGGATCCCATGAAGTCTCATGGCTTCAGGTCAAGCATGGGCAAGGAAACCTCCTGCTGATTACTACCTACCGCCCTCCCTCAGCTGATGAATCAGTACTCCTCCATGTTGAAAACCACTTGGAAGAAGCTCTGAGAGTAGCAAGGGCACAGAATGTACTCTGGGTGTGGGGGCTTCAATGTCCATCACCAAGAGTGGCTCAGTAGCACCACTACTGATCATTACCACCAAGCCAGGGGACCAACCCTGGTTCAATAAGGAGTGTAGAAGAGCATGCCGGGAGCAGCACCAGGCGTACCTAAAAATGAGGTGCTAACCTGTGGAAGCTGCAACACAGGACTACATGCATGCTAAAAAGCAGAAGCAGCATGCTATAGATAGGGCTATGTGATCCCACAATCAACGGATCAGATCAAAGTTCTGCAGTCCTGCCACATCCAGTCGTGAATGGTGCTGGACCATTAAACAACTAACGGGAGAAGGAGGCTCCATGAATATCCCCATCCTCAATGATAGTGGAGCCCAGCACGAGAGTGCAAAAGACAAGGCTGAAGCGTTTGCAACCATCTTCAGCCAGAAGTGCCGAGTGGATGATCCATATCGGCCTACTCCCGAGGTCCCCACCATCACAGAAGCCAGTCTTCAGCCAATTCAATTCACGTCATGTGATATAAAGAAATGGATGAGCGCACTGGATACAGCAAAGGCTATGGGCCCTGACAACATCCCGGCTATCGTGCTGAAGACTTGTGCTCCAGAACTAGCCGCATCTCTAGCCAAGCTGTTCCAATACAGCTACAACACTGGCATCTATCCGACAATGTGGAAAACTGCCCAGGTATGTCCTGTCCACAAAAAGCAGGACAAATCCAACCCGGCCAATTACCGCCCCATCAGTCTACTCTCAATCATCAGCAAAGTGATGGAAGGTGTCATCGACAGTGCTATCAAGCGGCACTTACTCACCAATAAGAATATAAGAAGTAGGAGCAGGAGTAGGCCATACGGCCCCTTGGGCCTGCTCCGCCATTCAATAGGATCATGGTTGATCCGAACCTAGACTCACGTCCACTTCCCTGCCCACTCCCCATAACCCTTAATTCCCTTATCAGCTAGGAAACTGTCTATCTCCGTTTTAAATTTATTTAATGTCACAGCTTCCACAGCTCTCTGAGGTAGCAAATTCCATAGATTTACTACCCTCTGAGTGAAGAAGTTTCTCCTCATCTCAGTTTTGAAACGGCAGCCCCTTATTCTAAGACTATGCCCCCTAATTCCAGTCTAACCCATCAGTGGAAACATCCTCACCGCATCCACCCGATCAAGCCCCCTCACAATCTTATATGTTTCGATAAGATCGCCTCTCATTCTTCTGAATTCCAATGAGTAGAGGCCCAACCTACTCGACCTTTCCTCATAAGTCAACCTTCTCTGAACTGCCTCGAGAGCAAGTATATCTTTTCTTAAATATGGAAACCAAAACTGTACGCAGTATTCCAGGTGTGGCCTCACCAGTACCCTGTATAACTGAAGCAATAACCTGCTCACTGATGCCCAGTTTGGATTCCGCCATGACCACTCGGCTCCATTACAGCCTTGGTCCAAACATGGACAAAGGTGCTGAATTCCAGAGGTGAGGTGAGATTGACTGCCCTTGACATCAATGCAGCATTTGAACGCGTGTGGCATCAAGGAGCCCTAGTAAAACTGAAGTCAGTGGGAATCAGGGGGGAAAACGCTCCACTGGCTGGAGTCATACCTAGCACAAAGGAAGATGGCTGTGGTGATTGAAGGTCAATCACCACAGCCCCAGGACATCACTGCAGGAGTTCCTCAGGGCAGTGTCCTAAGCCCAACCATCTTAACCTGATTCATCAATGACCTTCCCTCCAACATAAGGTAAGAAATGGGGATGTTTGTTGATGACTGCACAGTGTTCAATGCCATTCACAACTCCTGAGATAATGAAGCCGTCCATGCCTGCATGCAACAAGACCTGGACGACGTTCAGGCTTGGGCTGATAAGTGGCAGGTAACACTCACGCCACAGAAGTGCCAGGCAATGACTATCTCCAAAAATCAAGAGTCTAACCACCTCCCTATGACATTCAACGGCATTACCATCGCCGAATCCCCCACCATCAAAATCCTGGAGATCACCATTGACCAGAAACTTAATTGGACCAGCCACATAAATACGGTGGCTTAAGAGCCGGTCAGAGGCTAGTAATTCTGTGGCGAGTGTCTCACCTCCTGACTCCCCAAAGCCTTTCCACCATCTACAAGGCACAAGTAAGGAGTGTGATGCAATACTCCCCACTTGCCTGGATGAGTGCAGCTGCAACAACACTCAAGAAGCTCAACACCATCCAAGACAAAGTAGCCCATTTGATTGGCACCCCATCCACCACCTTAAACCTTCACTCCCTCCACCACCGGCATACCGTGGCTGCAGTGTGTACCATCTACAAGATGCACTGCAGCAACTCGCCAAGGCTTCTTCGGCAGCACCTCCCAAACCCGCGACCTCTTCCTCCTAGAAGGACAAGGGCAGCAGGCACATGGGAACACCACCACCTCCAAGTTCCCCTCCAAGTCACACACCATCCTGACTTGGAAGTATATCGTCGATCCTTCATCGTCGCTGGGTCAAAATCCTGGAACTCCCTACCTAACAGCGCTGTGGGAGTACCTTCACCACACGAACTGCAGCGGTTCAAGAAGGCAGCTCACCACCACCTTCTCAAGGGCAACTAGGGATGGGCAATAAATGCTGGACTTGCCAGCGCTGCCCAGATCCCATAAGCGAAAAAAAATATTTGACCCTGAAATGAGCTTCCGACCATATATCCGCGGGACAACTGAGACCGATAGCAAAATACTGCAGATGTTGGAAATCCGAAATAACAACAGAAAATGCTGGAAAAACTCAGCAGGTCAGGCAACATCCGTGGAGAGAAATTTGAGTTGACGTTTCAGGTCGAACCCTTCTTCAAAACTGGAAAGAAAAGAAAATAGATCGAAGGCAGGGCTGCGATCGGACAAAAGAAGTAAAAGAAACAAAAGCGTTAAAAGAGACAATAAAAGGTATTTAAAGCTAGATGAGATGGTAATAGGCTGAGATTAGGTGTGAAGTGTACTGGCAGGGCAAGAGATAGCTGCCAGGTGTGAGAGAGAAACAAAAGGAAAGGGGGGGGGGAAGGAGTGGAAAAATTACAAGTAAAAATGTAATAGGGGCCGAGGTTATGATCTGAAATTGTTAAACTCAATATTGAGTCCGGAAGGCTGCAGCGTGCCTAATCGGAAGATGAGGTGCTGTTCCTCGAGTTTACGTTGAGCTTCCGTGGAACAATGCAAGAGGCCAAGGACGGTGAGGTCCGAGTGGGAATGGAGCGGTGAATTAAAATGACAGGCGACCGGAAGCTCGGGGTCACCCTTACGGACTGAACGGAGGTGTTCTGAGACCGCCTATTTCCACCTCCATAACATCGCCCGTTGCCACCCTTGCCTCAGCTCATCCGCTGCTGAAACCCTCATCCATGCCTTTGCTACCTCTAGACTTAGCTATTCCAACGCGCTCCTGGCTGGCCTCCCACGTTCTACCCTATGTAAACTTGAGGTCATCCAAAACTCGGCTGCCCATGTCCTAACTCGCACCAAGTCCCTTTCACCCATCACCTCTGTGCTCACTGACCTACATTGACTCCCGGTTAAGCAACGCCTCGATTTCAAAATTCTCATCCTTGTTTTCAATCCCTACATTGCTTTGCCCCTCCCTATCTCTGTAATCTCCTCCAGCCCCACAACCCCCCGAGATATCTGCACTCCTCTAATTCTGCCCTCTTGCGCATCCCTGATTATAATTGCTCAACCATTGGTGGCCGTGCCTTCTGTTGCCAAAGCCCTAAGCTCTGGAATTCCCTCCCCAAATCTCGATGCCTCTCTGCCTCTCTTTCCTCCTTTAAGATGCTCCTTAAAACCTACCTCTTTGACCAAGCTTTTGGTCACCTGCCCTAATTTTTCCTTATGTGGTTCAGTGTCAAATTTTTTTGTCTTATAATACTCCTGTGCAGCACCTTGGGACGTTTTACTACATTAAAGGCGCTATATAAATACAAGATGTTGATGTTGTAAATGCCTGACTAATCATGTTGCTAGATCCTTCATCAGAAGCACCCCACACATTCAGAGGTACTGCATGAGCCAGCATTGACTAATTGGCTGTGCCTGTGGAGATGCCACCAGCCATTTGGCACACCTGCCTGGCAGAAACCATGGGGGCCAACCTTCCTGATGCAGAGTTGTGCCAAGGATACCAGTGGCTAGGATGCAGCATTCGGCTGGCACATGCAGGGAGAGACACAATCTGCTGTGGATTGAAATTTGGCCATCATCCCCTTGCAGGCATGCTGCAATGTTAACTTCTGGGGCTGGGGAATAGCACAGGGGGCAACATTGCCTCACAGGCATTTCATACCGCATCACTTTGATGTCTGGAGCCATTATGCAGGGCATCAGTCTGCTCTGTAACCTATCTGTAAAATCATACCTAGTGTTCCTGTGAAGGAATAAGCCATATTTCAGAAAGATACACCATCATATGAACAGAATTCTGATTTTATTAATACATGATATACTGGGTTTAAAAGTCTGGAAAGCCTCAGCGACACAAACTGTGTCACTACAGGCTTCTGAGATGGGATGGTTTGATAACACAAAAGTTGTAAAACACCATACAAGCTTTGAAATGGGCATTGGTTAAAAATACTAAAACAATGGCCCTATTGAAATAGCAGTTTGGTGCTTCCAGAAGGTCTGGAGTTTGGGAGAAACACAATGGAATGACCCAAGTAAAGTGTTATAAACTAACACATTGAACAGGAACACAGAAACATTAAAAGAGGCATGTGCCTTTGAAAAGATGACATCAAGTAAAAGAAACACCTGCTGGTCAAATAGCTTTAATGTTAAACTTGGAAGACAGGAGACATCATTCTTAATACAACCATTGAGATAGCTAGAAAACAAGCAAACACCCTAGTTGAAGTGTTTTTAATTTACATGTTGTGAATATGACACCAACAGAGCACTTTGAAGGTATGACTTCAATAGATGCACCAAGCAATTACATTGTGCTTGTATTGAAAATGGAATAGTTAGTAGACACAATGTCTGCTAATAACCGGTGGTTTTAGAAATGAATGGAAAACCTTCGATAAGAATGACATCATCAAAGAGATAAATCTGTAGTAGCCATTTTATGATAAGTTTTTGAAACATCTAAACACAGAGACAGGATTCTAAAAGCTAACAGCTAAATCGACAGTAAGAATAGAAAAAATTCAAGAGAGAGATGACTAGAGATAATTAGCTTACATCAGCAGAAAACTTCAAAGGATAAACCACTAAAAAAAAGGTATAAATTAGAGCTTTTTCAGATAGACAGTCAGAAATCGCTGGGAATGGGTAAGCGGTTCTTGGCTTCAGAACCACTCTGTAAACCTACAACTCTGAGTCTCGGGTTATCAAGGTATTTGATTTTGGTGGATATCCTGGATTAGAATTAAGAATAAGAAATGTAAAAAGTTAAAATTTGAGAATAAGAATCTCTGAGGATAAGAAATGTAAGCTATTTGTTTTTGAACTGTTAATGTTGTGATTGACTCAAAAGCTGTTAACTGTATGTCGGCTCTTAAATAAATGTATATATTTTTAGAATTGTCTCAAGTAGTATTTCTGTATCAATCTCGCGAACTCAATTTCTGTACACACTTTTGTAAGGAGTTGCAGAATTCTGGGGGGTATTCCAGACCCTCATAATATCCGGAAGGTTACAATCTAGTTAAACTTATTAAAAGTGCTATCCAAAGGATGGTAACATCTTCATGTCGTTCTTTTTCTTTAGGGAGAGATAGTCTGAATCTTTAGACCCAATTAAGAGTCTTATAGAATTCGGCTATCTTTAACTTTAGTTGAAGGTGAACGTCTGGGGAATACGCCTGATTTGGGGTAGCCCGAAAAGGGCTAGGACTAGTCATTATCCCTTCATTCCCTTGCCTTCATTTTTGCCTGCCGCTCATAATTGCCTATCCATTCAGCCTTGCAAAAGGATCCTAATGGGCTCAGATGCCTTATGAGGCTATTGAAAGCATCTTCTTTTATTGTCCCCATCCCTTTAAGTTTCACTTACACACTACTTTCCACTCCCATCACTAGTGTCCTCTCTGGACCTGTTTGAGTCGGCTCCTGATGTGGCGAATGATTACGCAAATAAGCTTACAACAGAACATTGAGTGTTATTTGCACTTGACCTTTTGGGCAGGATTTGTACCAGTTCTAAAATATTTAGAATGGTTCTGTAGGTGCAAATCGGCCAATATTTCTTATGTTTTATGGATATTATGCCAAATTTAGTATTCATATATCCTAGACTCATGAACAAGACATCTGTTGAAATTGTAACCCCAGGATATTTTCCTTTGCTTAGTCCTGTTCAAAACATAGGCTCACCTGTCATTCACTTACCCACTTAAAGCCCATCAGTCATTGGCCAGGTGGTAGGCGTTGGGAGCTTATTGTACGAGCAGTTTCTATGTTTTCTCACGGCAGCTGAGCTCTTTGAGTAATGAACGTCAGTGATGTAATAAAACTCACTACGCACTTGGTTTGAGCATAAAGCAAGGCTTTAATCAACTTGTTTCAGAACATGGAAGTCTAGTTGTATCCACTAGCTCCTTGTCTTTACAAAATGTCCCTGGCAAGCTGGGGCCAACGCCCGAGTATTTATACTCCTTGGACGGCGCCACCAGCTGGCTGTCCAGTGTTATTTCATAGGTAGTTTCTCGATGATGAGATTTGTGTCATTCTTCCTGCCTAAAAGATTTGGAAGTCCGACGACTTCCTTTTAACGGATTAGGCGGACCACGAATAGCCGCAGTCTTTTAGATTTTTGTTTATGGCCAGAAGGCACATCTCCCCGGACCGTGTCTTGGTCCCTGGGCCGCTTGATCCATGCCAGTGGATCGACAGGGCCCGTGTTGCTCTGATCAACCCGAGGGAGGCTGGGGAGATCATGACTCCGGGTGCAGGTCCCTACAGGCGCAGAACTGGGTTCGTCCCGTTGGTTAGCCGGAGATTGACCGGCGTCCTGGCCCGGGGTGGCCATCCCACGGGGAGCGCTCGGCTCCCCGAGCGGATCCGGCGGGGCAGCCGGCAGATCCCTCGATGTCCCAGGTAGGGCATCATCCTCGGGGGAGCGCAGAGTATCGGCCTCATTCCCATGGGTCCCTCCATCAGTCAGGTCCGCGGAACCGGCCAGACAGGGAGCCAGGTCCCGGAGCGAAACGGTGGACTCCCGGCCATCCGGGTACCACACGTGGGCATACGTGGGGTTGACGTCTGTAAGTTCTACCTCGTCGACTAGAGGATTGGTTTTTGACGATCAGATGAATCTTCGGAGCAGCACGGGGCCAGGAGCTGCCAACCATGACGGTAGAGACGTCCCATGGGTGGAGCGACGCTGGAAGCTGAAGAATCGCTCATGAGGTGTGACATTGGTAGAAGTAGAAAGGAGAGACCTGATGGAATGCAATGCATCAGGGAGCATAGTTTCCCACTGCTGGTCTGGTAGATTGCGTGACCTCAGCGCAAGACGAACAGCGTTCCAAATGATAGCGTTGTATCTCTCAACCTGTCCATTACCGATGGGATGGTATGGTGTCGTTTTACTTGTGGCGATTCCCCGTTGGGAGAGATAACTTTTGAGTTCGCTTGACATGAAGGAGGGACCCCGATCAGAGTGGATGAAATTGGCCATACCGCAAAGGGAAAAGACTTGATCAAGGCATTTGATCACTGTGGAAGTAAGCATATTGGGACAGGGGAAAGCAAAGGGAAAGCGTGAATATTCGTCCACCATAGTCAGTAAGTAGGTGTTCCGCGTTGAGGAAGGCAATGGCCCTTTAAAGTCAATGCTGAGTCGCTGCATAGGCTGCATAGCGTGTATGAGTGAGCCATCCGATGGACGGAAGAATTGCGGTTTTAACTCCGCACAAATTTTACAGGAGGAGCACGTTCTTTTCACATCTTCCGTAGAAAATGGGAGATTTTTAGATCGCACAAAGTGCAACACACGGCTAACGCCAGGATGGCATAAGTCAGTATGAAGATCCGCCGGAGTCAAAGTTGACATAGAAGAGCAGAATGCCCGCGTGAGGGTATCCGTGGCCACATTCTCTTTGCCGGGTCGATAATGTATGGTGTATCCAAAGGCAGCCAATTCCATCCTCCAGAGTTGTATTTTGTTATCCTTGATCTTAGTGCGTTTCTGGTTATCCAGCATAAAGGCCACGGAGCGCTGATCGGTTATAAGTGTGAAATGGCAACGAGCGAGAAAATGACTCCATTTACGTTCTGCTGATGATGGCCGTAGCCTCCTTCTTGACAGGAGGATAATGGAGCTCGCTACCCTGCACAGTTCTGGACAGAAATGCAACGGGTCGACCACCTTGATTCAAGGTAGCAGAGATCGCCACATCCGATGCATCGCACTCGACCACGAAAGGGAAATTTTCATCAATGGAACGAAGCGTGGCTTTTTCCAGTTGTCGCTTGAGGAGGTTGAAAGCTGAAATAGCCGTTGCCTCCAATGGAAATGACTTTGCGTGAAGCAGGGGCTGGATCTTGTCGGAGAAGTGGGGTATCCATTTTGCATAATAGGCGAACATGCCGAGTGCCCAACGAAGAGAGCCAAGGTTCGTAGTGGGAGGGAGCTCCTGAAGCGGACGAAGTCGCTCCGGATCCGGTTTGATGACACCGTTGCCCATCCAGTAGCCAAGGATGTTGACTGATGGTACTGATTTCACAGATTTGGACTCATTTAAGGTTAAGTTGCGATGACGGAGAATGTCAAAAAATTTCTGGAGATTGGCATCATGCTCCTTCTGGTTATGACCAGCAATGGTGATATTATCTAGATATGGAAAAGTGTCCGTTAAGTTATCCTGTTTGACTAGGCTATCCATTGCCCATTGAAAGACGGCCACCCCATTGGTGACCCCAAATGGAAGGCGACAAAACTGGCCGTATAATTTTTGTCAGAGTCCTTTAACGGTACTTGATGATATGCGCTCTTTAAATCAAAAGTTGAAAATACCTTGTAGTTGGCAAGGTTATTGACCATGTCATCGATGCGTGGTAGTGGGTAGGCATCCAGGTCGGTATACTGGTTAATAGTTTGCGAGTAATCGATGCAAAGACGTTTCTTATGTTGCTTCAGAGGATTTTTAACAATGACGACTTGAGCCCGCCAGGAAGATGAACATGGCTCAATGATACCGTCAGCTAGAAGGCCTCGATAAAGGCTCGATCATCTCGGCTGAAACATCGTGATTTAGTGACTATGGGCTTACATCGGGGGGAAAGATTGGCAAACAAGGAGGGCTCATCGAGCGAAGCCGCCGAAAGCGCACAAAACAGTACTTTGGAAATAGTAAGCTCTGGCTTTGACCCTCCAAACTTGAAAGTGAGTCTTTTGTGTTGTTTCTGGAAATCCTGTCCCAGGAGCACATCACTGCATAGGTTCTTGAGCACCCCGAGCCAGGTGGAGAAATAAGTGCGGCCATTGAGAATAAGGTCAACAAGACAAAAGCCGGTAGAATTGGTGGTCAGTGTCGTCAGAGCCATTGCAATTTCCCTGTCTGAGGGGTAAATACGCAGTTTTAACTTACTGACAGCCCGCTCACTAATGAAGCTGTCAGAGCTGCATGAGTCGATTAGTGCACTCAAAATGTGTCCATTTAGCGAAACCTTTGTGGCTGCATGGGACAAACTTTGGGGAAAAACAGCTGTGATGGGAGGAGGGGCAGTTTTGCCCTTGACAGCTGTAACCTTAGTAGTGGTTCTTGGGGGAGGAGCAGTTTTATAGATTGCAGCTGTAACCTTAGTAGTGGCTCTTGTGGGAGGAGCAGTTTTATAGATAGTAGCTGCAAAACTAACAGGAGCTCTCGACCAGTATACCTTAGAAAAATGGCCTTTCTTACTAACAGCGGCTCTTGACTGGCATACCTTAGAAAAGTGACCTTTCTTGCTGCAATGATTGCAGGTCGCGTTACGAGCAGGACAAAATTTCCTATAATGGAACGCTCCTCCACAGAAGAAACACTTCCTTCCAGATTGCCAAGATGCCGCTAGGGCAGGGTCGTCATCAGTGTAGGTTTCTAGGGTAGGGTTGTCATCAGCTGGGTTGGAGTCGTCATCCGTGAGGGCTTCTGCCCGAGGCCTATTGAAAGAGTCACTAAAAGAGATAGCAGCAGCCCGTGCACGTGGTAAAAGATAGGTGTCTGCATTCTAAGTCCAGAGAACATGCCTGGTCATAGGCAGCCTGTAACTTGAGGGTTTTATTCTCCAACAGATGCTGGCGTATGAAGGGAGACGCAATCCCATTAATAAAGGAATCACAAATTAACTCCTCCTGGTACTGCTCAGCTGTAACAGCTTTAAGATTACAATCCTTGCTGAGCCCGCGAAGTTTCTGAAGGAATTCGTCAAGTGATTCCCCGGGTTGTTGTCGAGTTGTGGCCAGTAGATGCCGAGAAAAAATTTCATTTGGGGACTTGACATATAGCTGCTGTAGTATTTGGATAGCGGCATCATAGTCTACACAGTCTTCGATATAATCAAACACATGAGGAGATACGTAATTAGCAAGTATTTCTAATTTATCAGGAACATTTTCACCACACACCCTGAGGAAGTTGCTGAAAGTACGATACCAGTGTTTCCATACCTTAGCAGCTATAATTGAATTCGGGCCCAGGTCAAGATGGGCGGGGCTGAGTAGTTTCTCCATGATGGATCGATTACTTGTCTGAGTTCCCTTCTACGGTTTGAGTCATAGCTGGCTGTTCCTGAAATCACCCAAAGCGTGGAGTCGATATCAAGTTGATTAAATTGACGTAATAAAACTCACTACACACTTGGTTTGAGCATAAAGCAAGGCTTTAATCAACTTGTTTCAGAACATGGAAGTCTAGTTGTACTTCACTAGCTCCTTGTCTTTACAAAATGTCCCTGGAAAGTTGGGGCCAACGCCCGAGTATTTATACTCCTTGGACACCGCCACCAGCTGGCCGTCCAGTGTTATTTCATAGGTAGTTTCTCGATGATGAGATTTATGACAGTCATTTTGTTTCCAGCTTTTATATTATACTTGTGTCACGTACTGTCAGCAAAGGTCACTCAATGGGCCTGAATTTGCAGTGGGAGGTGTACCTCCGGAGTACGCCTCCGACTCAAAAAAAAATATGAACCTACCTGCTGGCTCCCGGGCTTCGGAGACTTCGGGTCCTGAGCCTGCAGGCGTACGCCTGCATAAAGGCACACGGATCCCAGGGACGCAGGCGGTTCGGAAGCGTCCCTGGGATCACGTGGGCCAGGTCCTCCGATCAGAAAGGAGGATTCCATTGCAGTCATTTCCGAACGGAATCCCCTGATGACAAGCAAAGGAATCCCCAAATAATTAAAGAATTTACACAGTTCTAATGAAAATAAATGTTCCCAGTTTCACATTTAATTAAACGTCCCTTTAATGAAGCATTTACAATAAAAATTAAATTTTTTGAAAATAATTTTAAATATTTTATTCAGGGCCAAAATTTAAATCAACTAATTTAAAATTGTTGTGGATGATGTTTTATTTGCTTAATTTTTAATTTAACATTTGTATTAACCCTTACGTTGGTGATAGCAGGCCCTACGGCTGCTTTTACCAGGCGTCAGTGTTTTGTGGGCATTTGCTGGGCAGTAGTTGGGCAAATAGCCCCACTCTGCACAGTGAAAGTGGTTTTTCTTTTGGTTCGGAGGATCTGTCAAGGCGAAACTTGACAGATCACAGGTTCCAGGCTTTCGCACATGCGCAGCGCTTGCGGAAACCCAGAACTTGCGGGGCCTTTTACAAGGCTCGCGACGGCATACGCTGTGTGTGAATGCCGTCATCGGCCCCGCAAAATCTAATAGATTTTCAATGGAACTTGAGGAATATGCTAAACTGCCACATAATTATTAGCGTGGAATTGGAATGTTGTTTCACTTGCGATTTAAATACAGAAATGATGCCCCTGTTCCATGTTATTTGAAGGGGGCTGCTCCACATTTTCAGGCTGCACTTCAGTTCCATGCTCCTGATCTTTGGCCACCCGGTGTACATAAGAACATAAGAACTAGGAGCAGGAATAGGCCACTTGGCCCCTCGAGCCTGCTCCGCAAAGAGGAGGGCGGGCAAGTCAGAGAACCACCTTGTGGGCACTGCTCCTCAGCCTGGCCAAGGTGGCCATCGGCAGGTCCAGGTTGGACGCAGCCCGTGGGGGTGGTCGCTCCAGCTGCCTGCCCCTCTTCCACGACTTTGTTCGCGCCCGGGTGGCCCTGGAGAGGCAGCACGCGGTGTCTGCCGGTACGCTTGAGGCCTTCCGCGACCAGTGGACGCCGGAGGGACTGGCGTGCATAGTGGACAGCGGAAATAATTCAATTGGCTAAGTTTCCTTTTTCTTTTGTAGGATTTGGGCGTTTATTAGTTGTGCCCCTCTAAAAATGGGGCTCTTTGGTTCAATTGCTTCTATTTGGGTCGATGACACTGGCGCAACCCAATGTCTCCTAACGGGTAATTTAGAAAAATTAGGGATGGGCAATAAATGCTGGCCTTGCCAGCGACGCCCACATCCCATGAACGAATATTTTAAAAAGCAATACAGAAATGATGCTGCAGTCTACTCTTTAACAAGGCAGCACGGTGGCATAGTGGTTAGCACTGTTGCCTCACAGCGCCAGGGACCCGGGTTCGAATCCGGCCTCGGGTGACTGTCTGTGTGGAGTTTGCACATTCTCCCCGTGTTTGCGTGGGTTTCCTCCGGGTGCTCCGGTTTCCTCCCACAGTCCAAAGATGTGCGGGTTAGGTTGATTGGCTATGATAAATTGACCCTTAGTGTTAGGGGGATTAAATACGTGGGGTTACGGGGATAGGGTGGGATATGTGTTGGTGTAGGGGTTACGGGGATCGGGTGGGATATGTGTCGGTGCAGGCTCGATGGACTGAAATGGCCTCTATCTGCACTGTGGGGTTTCTGTGATTCTGTGATTCTGTGAAGGCAGCTTCATTAGAAAACAATTGTTCAAGTCGGGTTCACAGTGAGAAGAAGTGGTTCGTCATTTTACAGATGTCTCTGTCCTGCATATTAACCCTCTCTCCAGTTTTGTTTTGTTCACTTGAGTTTTTTTATTCACCTTCAGCTAGCTGATGCAATTTCCACCACCATATAATTAATCCTAATCACCGTGACTGCTTGATAGGGGCCCAACTTCCCTGAAGGACAACTGCTATCAGTTCCCAAGTAGGCATAAGTAAGGTAAACATAAAAGCAAACCAAACCTGGCAAAACCGGATGGCATGAGAGAAAAAAAAGAGGGTGCTGTAAATTTATTCGTGTTACCATACGAATATTACTCAGGTCCAACTGCTGAAAACAGACCTGTTTCAGAAAACACTGACACAGATCACAGCCACTTTGAGGTGAGAGGAGCTTGAATTATCTATTTTTAGGATATGATCCACACACAAAATGATTTGATTATCATAGATTTCACAAACTGTGACTGTCACTGGAAGTGAGACATGACAGTTTTGGTAACGGAATACATAACTAATCCCCCCGCCACCACTGGTACACTGAAGGGATGCCTTGTGTGGATCAGATGTTTTCACAGTCATCTGGGAAAGGTGAGAAACAGCCTTGTGACAAGCACCTGCTTCAAGTGACTTGTCCCAGTTACAAAAGGGACTGTGATTTTTTTGTGTTACTCCAGCTCCTGTTGGATTCTTGTAACATGTTTTGGGCTATCTTAAATTATATTTTCTGATGATTTCTTTTTGTGCGTGGTATAGACAATGATGAATGTAAGTGGTTGGAGGCGGGAAATTTAAAGTGCTGATCTCCCGGGCTGCTAGAGGCAGTGCTCGGGAGAGGAATCGCCAAATTTGGGAAACTCCAGCTTGGGTTGGGGAACCCTACCACCCAGGCGGTGAATAGGAAACATACCCCGGCACAGTCTTTAAGCCAAAAGCAGTTTGATTATACCAGCCTGTTACTGTCAGAGCTGCCAGTAGAGGGAGCAGCCTGACACTATCTTCTATTTTTGCTGTGAAATCAAGAAAGTTTCTAAAAGGTTCACAATCTTCATGAAAAAAAACATTTTTTGAGGGGAAGAGATGGTGAAGAGTGTCATTTTAATGTAAAGTGTCAATACCTAAAATTGAAGCAATTATACTTTTCGGTGTGGCTTACGCCATCATATTGTTTGTAGGCAAACAAGAAGAGGTTTGCTAAACATTTTTCTCATGAAGGCAACACCCCTTTAAGCTCATTCCCATCCACAACATAGAGCTTTGTCAGTGGGTAAGTTAGGGATTAACGGGATATAAATCTGTAGGATGCCTTTCAGAAAGAAAATGACATTGAAGAAGCTTGATTAACCTCTATTTGGCACATCACCAGAACATGTCTGAGGTTTGTGCTTCCAACAAGGCTGTTGTGCTCAAACGATATGTGCCACAGATAACCTTAGCCTGACTTGACTGTAGCCAGGCATTCGAGATAGCCAATCTAATTGCTGAAAGATAACACAGTAGCAAAGTTTTTAGATTTTCCCTTAAGGTCAGTGGACTGACAGCGCTGAAACTCAAAGCTAAAGAAGAGCCCTGTTGTGTATGTACCTTTAAGAGAGAACTGATTTTATACTGCAGTACCGGCAGTGACCACACCTGTATATAAAGCCATAGCAGGCTTCTGTACTTTCAGTTTAAGCTTACCCTCTGTTCAGTAAATACCTGTTATTATTGTTCTCCTGCAGTCCGTGTATTATTGATACGCGGACACTACACTGGTGACGAGCAGGTTCGAACTCACCTGCGGTACTGCATCACCTCACGGGGATCTTTCCCTGAAAAGAAGCTTCTTGGAGGTCGAAGTCAGAGCAACGGGCGTCGACCGCGGGCAACCGCCCAGGGATCCATCGGAGTTCGGTGAATTGCAGGGGAGGCTGTGGAGAGCTGGGCTTGGCTCCCCAGTCAAGGTGTTCCAGCAAATCGTGCTGGTAGCAGGTAGTGCGCTGACCCTTCCGGACTGCGGCGGGCTCGAGCTCGATCGAGCGGCTCTGCAAAGGGGCCGTGCAGCGTTGTCGGGAGGAAAAGAGAGAGAGAGAGGGTGGAGCGCACAGGGCGCGGTCGGTGCTCAAGAACCGGGCAGCGTAGAGAAAATAAAACGAGGGGAAGGAAAAGTGAGACGCGCCGAAGACGCGGGTCGCTGCCATTACCCTGTAGAATGCTAGGAGCAGCGTGGCAGCAAGGGGAAGAAGGAAAAGCGCGGGAGGCGCCATTTTATTCCATTGGGGAAGAAGGAAAAGCGCGGGAGGCGCCATTTTAATCCATTGGGGAAGAAGAAAAAGCACGGGAGGCGCCATTTTAAACCACCCAAGATGCCGAAGAGTGGCAGTATCACTGCTTTCGACAACGAGGTAGAAGACTGGACCACGTATGTGGAAAGAATTGAAGTGTACTGCAAGGCAAATGAGGTGGCCGATGGAAAGAAGGCATCAGTATTATTAAATTTGATGGGCGCGAGAACGTACGGCCTATTGCGGAATTTAATTACCCCAGCTAAACCAATGGAGAAAAGTTTTGAAGAGATTGTAAATATCTTACAGGAACACCTAAACCCTACACCGCTGCTGATAGCAGAAAGATTCAAGTTCCATAAAAGAAACCAGCACAAGGATGAGAGCAATGCTGACTATCTTACAGAACTACGCAAGTTATCAAAGCACTGCCAGTTCGGAGCAGGACTGGCAGACACCTTAAGGGATAAGTTTGTCTGCGGGCTCCAGAGTGAAGGAACCCAGAGACGACTACTTTCGGAAAAGGACCTGATGCTAGAACAGGCTTTCAGCGTGGCAGTATCCTACAAAGCAGCAGCACGGGGAGCTGCGGAAATACAACAGAAACCACAAGAATACAGCGCTAACGAAATGGCATATGGAGCAGAAAAGTGCTATCGCTGCGGCAGAACAACCCATGATCAGAAGGACTGCTGGTTTAAGGACAAAGTATGCAGGCAATGTGGGAAAATGGGACACATAGCAAGAGTCTGCAGGTTGGGAAAGAAAACCAACACTAAAAGAACTAATAAGGAAAAGGACAAGAAAGTAAAAAAAATGACAGACAGTAGTTCGGAAGATCAGGAGAGTGAAAATGACTCCGGGAGCAGGAGACTAAGTTGTCTAAAGTTACACAATGTGATCGCAAAGTAGGATCACCGAACCATTTGGGTCACCCTCATGATAGCAGGGTCCCAAGTAAAGATGGAATTGGACACAGGATCAACCCTAACTGTCATGAATCGACGAGAATATGAGCGGCTATTCTCACACATACCCTTGAAGGACACGTCCATTGTATTGAAGACATACACGGGGCAAAAAGTCTACCCCAGAGGAAAAATAAGGGTGCCAGTTAAATACAACGGCAAGGAAACACAGAAACTGTATCTATATATACTACAAGATGGAGGACCACCATTATTGGGATGTGAATGGATCCAAAAAATACAATTGGATTGGCATTCGATTCAGGCGCTAACTGTGACTGACAAAAAGGATGACGACGTCACACCTGGACGACTGTCAAAAATTCTAACTGACGCGAAAGAGGTGTTCCAACAAGGACTTGGGACTCTAAAAGGAGTAACGGCAATGATAAAAATCGAAGATAACGCAAACCCCAATTTTGTTAAGGCCAGACCAGTACCGTATGCGATCCGCCCAGCCGTTGAAGCAGAGCTGGAGAGTCGAAGAAGGTTCGCATCTGTGGGGACTTCAAGGTAACTGTGAACCCAGTCCTGCACACAGTACAATATCCACTTCCACGGATAGAAGATATTTTCACCTCACTATCTGGAGGGAAACGCTTTACGAAGATTGATCTGGCCCAAGCGTATCTACAAATGGAGGTGGAAGAAGCATCTAGGAAATACCTCACGATAAACACTCACAAAGGTCTTTACCAATACAACCGACTGGTATTCGGGGTAGCATCAGCCCCGGCTATTTGGCAGAGGGCGATGGAACAAGTCCTGCAAGGGATCCCGGGGACCCAGTGTTACTTGGACGATATCCTGGTTACGGGCGAAAATGACAGTGAACACCTTGCCAACCTGGAGTAGGTGCTCACTAGATTACAAGATTATGGGCTACGAGCCAACCGCCCCAAATGCGAGTTCTTCAGGAGACAAATCTCGTATTGTGGCCACATGATTGATGAGGAAGGGTTGCATAAGTCCCCAGACAAGATTGAGGCAGTAGTCAAGGCTCCAGCACCGGAAAATGTGTCGCAACTGAGGTCGTTCCTCGGGTTGGTGAACTACTACCATAAGTTCTTGCCGAATTTATCTACAATTCTGCACCCACTGAACGCCCTGCTGCAAACTGGAGTAACATGGAAATGGAGTGATGAGTGTAAGCGTGCCTTTCAGAAATGTAAATGCCTAATCACTTCAAAAGAAGTATTGGCCCACTACAATCCAACACTACCGATTCGGTTGGCATGTGATGCGTCTCCCTACGGCATTGGAGCGGTGCTGTCACACAAATTCCTTGATGGTTTAGAGAGGCCAATAGCCTTTGCGTTGCGCTCGTTAACCTCAGCCGAGCGTAACTACGCCCAGATTGACAGGGAGGCCCTCAGCCTGGTGTGGGGGGTGAAGAAGTTTAATCACTATCTGCACGGGCAGAAATTCACCCTACTGACTGATCATCAGCCTCTGGTCTCCATTTTTAACCCAAAGAAGGGCGTTCCGGTGATGACGGTGCAACGGCTGCAAAGATGGTCACTTTTTCTAGGGGCACATCAGTACGACATAGAGTACAAGGGTACGAAACAGCATGGAAACGCTGATGGGCTGTCACGCCTACTGAAGTAAGATATTAAAAATTGGATTTAATAAGGTAAAACAAACCAGGATTCATCTGTAACACCAATATACAAAATGGAGGGAATAGGTTAATTCGTGCTCCGAGTTGAACAATAGAAGTCTGTAAAAGTTGTATAAACCCAGATAAGGTTTAAACAGGACTACGGGGTAACTGCTCAGAGATTAAAACTGTCAAAACAACCCCTTAGAAAGAGGGAGAGATATATGGGTTCGGCCACGCGAGTCGACACCTTTGCACTTAAGGGTTTGTTAAGTGTGAAGCTCAACAGGGTTCTATTCTTTTAACTAACTAAAGTGTTTTTGCTCTGTAGAAATAATTTAAGAGAGAGAGACAGAAAGTCTGCGGATTGCCCGCTTTGGAAAGATCTACTATCTTAGAGAAATACTTAAAAAGACCAAGCCATCTGACAACAGCAAATGGACGATCGTAAAGTAATAAAATTGAGGCCCGGGTCATGAGAAAGTAACAAGACCAACTGATGACGAAATGTGAGATTTGTAAGCGACTGGAAGAATGGAATGTCATGGTTTTATAATTACAATTTAACTATAATTCTGTATATGTTAATAAGCTTATCCCCGCCTTTAGGGCAGGGCCTTAAGTTTTGTATAACTGTGAGAACCTCAAGAGATTCGGTGGAGTTGGAGCCTTGTGTTGGGACGCAAGAGCCATAGCTCCCCAGGCCTGAATAAACCGTTTTTACTTCAATTATTGGGTCTGTCTTTCTTACAACAAGCCAGTGTTGTCGACTGTGTATATCACTCAGTCCACACTTTGGGGGCTTACATCAATTGGCGACGAGGATGGGATATGCGTTCTGAACCAGACTCTCGGACAGCGTTAACCTAAGACGGGTGAGTATGTTTTAATTACCACCTGTAAAATTAGGGGTTAATCGCTGGCGAGACGGTGAGTCAGAATCGACGTATAAAAGAACTATAAAAAGAAAGACACCCTTAATTGAAGGCAGTTAAAAAGATAGGGATAAGGTGTTCCCTAAGCCGTATAGCGGCAAACCGACAGGGGCGGAAAAACCCCGGGAGGCAGAGAAGTCCTCATTTAGCCGTAGGTAGGCGAACCGACAGGGGCGGAAAAACCCCGGGAGGCAGAGAAGTCCTCATTTAGCCGTAGGTAGGCGAACCGACAGGGGCGGAAAGACCCCTACCCCGGGGAGGCGGGAAATCCTCTTTATCCGTGAGATGGCGAAATCTCAACAATTGAATGAATGGGTGCACCGTGGTGAGTGAATGAGATAAAACCCTACGGTCATAAAGAGGTTAGAACGGACAAGGGTGAGGTCTGTCCCCAGCACCTAGCCTGAGCCTGAATTAAGAGGACAGTAGTCCCACGTGACGGCCAGGATCAAGTAGGACGCCGGGAGCTACAGACCCCACAGTACCAAAACCTCGGGACTAAAGGGTTGGTGTGTGTCTAACGAAACGAAGTGACTAATAGAAAGCAAGAAACTAATGAAGGTGACGCTATGGGGCGAACAACGTAGCGTACAAACCTAATTCCTCAACATCGTGAATTATGCGTGAAACATAGCAGTTAGCTATGACTAAGAGGGTGGAAGAAGAATCCTCAAAGGACCTGGATTCTATAACCCGACTCCTGGAAAATAAAAAGAAACAGTGCAGAGAGCCAAAGGCTTGGTAGGGAGGAGCTAAAGATAAAGAGGCAACAGATAATGTAAGGAATTGAAACAGAAGGGAGAGATAAAGAAGGAAAAAGATCTAATTTGCAGGCGAACCAATTTGAAACCCCAGCAAAAAAAAACAAACAAACAGGGATTTGGAAACTAGGGAAAGCTGTTGAGTCACAGATTTAAAAAGGAAGGAAAAGATAAACTTAAAGCTTTACCAACATGGAAGTTATTAGCATCTGTACCAAGACAAGTAAAACACGAGATTTGCTGAGTGAAAGGAACCTTAGACATATGCTGAAATTACAGTTTGTACAAAAATGTGTGAGTGTGGATGTTTTCCTGATTAGGAATGTTTAAGAGGATTCAATATTCCTTTGTCTGAAAATCTGTCCGTTAAGAAAAAGAACTGTCTGCTGTGTGTTGTAGCTCCACCCACTTCTCTGTGTTAAAGTAAAAGCATTTAACCCCTTTGTCTTGTCGGGGATTTTGGAAGTTTAAGAATGTGCAAATAAGATTGTGCCCTCAGAATGAAAAAAACCTATTACAATTTAAGTTAAGTTGGAGTGTAAAAACTGAGAAGAGCAACAAAAAGTTTGTTTAATGAAAGATTAAGTTTCAGTCTAAGATCTAACCTTGAAGTTATGAGGTAAATTAACCTATTAAAACCAGACTTTCATTGTGGCCACAGTGAAATTCTGGTTGATGTAAATTGGTGTAGTCCGAATTGAATAAGATAACTCCACTCCGCAAGAATATCTGATAGTGGCAGGTCCCTCTACAATATTTAATTGACTATGGTACTGGAAGCCTTATAGAAGGCGGGACTAGAGTTAAACCTTAGAAAGGTATAGGCAGGGATATATGACACCAGGAGAAGACCCGTAAGAGACAAGAATATAATCAAAGAATTAGTAGGAACCTCTCTCCTACCCAAAGAGTCCGTAATAATAAATTAAAGCACACAAGAGGATGGGCAGCTAAACGATCAACTGAGAGAGGGAATCTGACCAATGAAGCCCAAATGTTCATGTTGAATCAAAGTGTGAAACCACAACTCTCTTTCAGTCAGGGATGTTTTTTTGGGTTGCGTGAAGTGACGCAATAATGTTTAGCTCCACCTTCAAAAGCCTGCGAAGGAGTTAACCCTTTCCACTGACAGCTGTTTGAGTTCACCAAGTAACAACTTCAGTATTACTGAACAGAATTTAAAGACATTGGACATTATTAAATGTAAATTTCTTAATGTTGAGTTAATATTTCCCCACAGTGATAGAAGGAAAATTAGGATTTGATAAATGGAAGTTATCTTATAAACTAATTGCAGCACCGTCTCAAACGGCAGGGAGGCTGCTTGGGAAGCTGTCCTGTTACCCAAAGATAAATCTGGACAGATAGTTAGAGACATGAGGCCAAAGACCAACAGATTATACGGGATCGAGAACAGGATACACGGGACGACCAGAAGGAGGTCTTAGCAATAGATAGCAAGGTGATAGCAGAAATAATACCAGCCAAACCAGGGCTAGCACCCAGATGGTCAGGACCTTATGAAGTATTAATGAATAATGACACATGTGCTCATGTAGATGGGTCTGGAACGGGTAAAGGAAGGTGGAAACACTGGACTCAGTTAAAAATATATAAGAAAGACAATGAGTAAACCAGAGATGGTGCCCTTTTTAACAGAGTGAGGAGTATACTAGAAGATATAAAGAATGGGAAGGGGAGTTACTACATATATCAATGATAGGGCTGTGTATGATGATAATAGGCTGTGTATGATGATAATATTATATGCCATAGTTTGCATCTTCAGGTATGTCTGGGGACAGAGCCACAGAACAAGAAATGAACCAGATGTACAGCATTTTGAACTGATAAAATGGATAAGAGCAGAATAATTCTAACTGGCTGGTGACGACCAGCCCCCTTTTTGTAATTACAGGAACATTGGACGTCCGGAATGAGATGGAGCGTCCTCGCCTTGATTCTAGGGATAAATATAAGTATTGCCATTATCGAGGGGGATTAGTAATAAGGAGAACACAGGATGAGGTGTATTTTACTGTAGCACATAGAGTTACTAAGCTTGCCATTAATATGAGTACTTTTGAGATACAAAACAAACCTGGAACTCCCTGTGGGTAAAACAATTAGAGGATCCACAGGAAAAATCTATCTTACAAAGATGTAAGAAACGGGGAGTATTGGAAACGACCGGAGCAGGGTATGCGGCCGGGTTAGCAACAGTTAATAGCTTGGACATAGAAGGAGTAAACGAAGGAGTAGAAGAATTACAAGCAAAAATAGAGAAGTTACTAAAACAAGCTACTGGAAATAGCCAGCAATTGACACTGGCAGGGAAACCAAACAATAATGCAATTGTCGGGGGTGGAAGAGATAGTAGCCCCCCATGCAGAAACAATCAATACAATTATTGATAGACTTAATAATGCTTCTCGCCAAAACGATAAGGAACTAATATGTGCCACGTAGGGCTCATGGCTATTGTCGAATGCTCAGCATAATATGAGGCAAATAAATAATGGACAGATCCCTGATTGGATTACTAATAAGGATCTGGAACCTTGGATTGACACAAATAAAAGCCTATGTAAGGAATGTAAAATGGGACAAGTACACCGGGCAGGCGATTGTCTGACCCCATGGACTAAGATGATTGGCTTTGTACTGGCCATCCCACAATTCCCAGAAGGGGGACAACCCCGATACGATGTGATTAATATAGGAGAAGTACAAAGGGAAAGTGGGTTAAATATCATGATGTCCCTACCAAGACACTTTGGGAAAGGGATGAAGATAATAAACAGAAGAATAAAACCTAAAGGGGGGTGGTAGTGGACGGGTGCCACCACAAGGGAAGGACATGGGTGTGCACACACCCCCCCACCGAGGGAGACACATCAGAGTACGGATTTACGAAAATTACCAATTGCACCCTCGAGGTTCACCCAAGGGGATACACTGGACATGGGTAGCACCAAGGAACAACGGGACATTTTGTGTCACCACAATTGAACAGAAATATGAATATCAAGATATGGCTTATACCATTCCCCAACCAAACCGTTGTTTTGGTCTAAAGATACCTACACAGATAGGAAAACCTGGTCATTTGATAATATGGGACTTACTAAAAAGGGTTGAAACTTATGTCATACCAGAGCCCAAGGCAATTCCTAAGTTAGAGGAAGCTTGGCAGAAGTTACGGCAGGAAACGGAGGAAATTTTAAGTACTATCATAAAATAGAAGAAGGCTTAAAGAAACAACAGAAAGACATTAGTGCAACATTAGAGGAAACTCACCCACTTCCTCATATTTTGATAATTGGGGACCAGGATGGTCGGGGACTGTGGGCGCCTCGGTGGTACAAGGCATAATGATATTCCTCTTGATTGTTATTCTGATATATTGTGTATTTTTATTTCTCCAGTGCCTTTGTGCCAGAATGAGTAAGGCCGAAAGTGGTGCGGTGAAGGAAGTAGAGCCTGAGGAGGGGCAGGTAGCGATGTTAAGAATGGACAACTCCCCCGCCTCTCCAAGGCAAATGGTGTAAGACGCGATGGGAAGCCCTGAAATTATATGGGATTAATTGGGCATGGTAATTAATGACCGGGCCGGCCAACCGTGAGATGGAGGTGGCAGAAGGAGGGTGGCAGAAGGAGGGTGGTGAATGAGGACTGGTGTGTGATGACAGTCTCGAATTGGCACGTCACACACCCCACGTGGGAATGAGGGACCGGCTTGAGCAGAAAAGCCTCAACCATTAGTGCAGGGTCTAAGGGGCCCCGGGAATGGTTACACCGGACGGAGTGCATAAAGGAAAGCCCACCCTAAAGGAAAGCCCACCGTAAAGGAAAGACCACCATACCACAGAGGGGGAAGTCGGCCTCCAAATTGATAAGATATATATACATGTATAACCTAAACTGGTAGAAGGCCAGGGAGTGCACGCTCTGGCAGACACCAGGAAGTGGAAATACATGTTGACCTGTTTGGAGCAATTGTCCAAAGGTCAAAAGGGGGGATTGAAGTAAGATATTAAAAATTGGATTTAATAAGGTAAAACAAACCAGGATTCATCTGTAACACCAATATACAAAATGGAGGGAATAGGTTAATTCGTGCTCCGAGTTGAACAATAGAAGTCTGTAAAAGTTGTATAAACCCAGATAAGGTTTAAACAGGACTACGGGGTAACTGCTCAGAGATTAAAACTGTCAAAACAACCCCTTAGAAAGAGGGAGAGATATATGGGTTCGGCCACGCGAGTCGACACCTTTGCACTTAAGGGTTTGTTAAGTGTGAAGCTCAACAGGGTTCTATTCTTTTAACTAACTAAAGTGTTTTTGCTCTGTAGAAATAATTTAAGAGAGAGAGACAGAAAGTCTGCGGATTGCCCGCTTTGGAAAGATCTACTATCTTAGAGAAATACTTAAAAAGACCAAGCCATCTGACAACAGCAAATGGACGATCGTAAAGTAATAAAATTGAGGCCCGGGTCATGAGAAAGTAACAAGACCAACTGATGACGAAATGTGAGATTTGTAAGCGACTGGAAGAATGGAATGTCATGGTTTTATAATTACAATTTAACTATAATTCTGTATATGTTAATAAGCTTATCCCCGCCTTTAGGGCAGGGCCTTAAGTTTTGTATAACTGTGAGAACCTCAAGAGATTCGGTGGAGTTGGAGCCTTGTGTTGGGACGCAAGAGCCATAGCTCCCCAGGCCTGAATAAACCGTTTTTACTTCAATTATTGGGTCTGTCTTTCTTACAACAAGCCAGTGTTGTCGACTGTGTATATCACTCAGTCCACACTTTGGGGGCTTACATCACCTACCGTTGCCTAAGGTGGAGGAAGCACCTGCAGTGGACCCTGTTGAGATATTCCATTCGACCATAGTCGAATGTCTACCTGTTACAAACTCAAGTATAGAGAAGGAAACCCGAAATGACCCGACACTCTCTCGGGTCTATGATTTGACGGTGAAGGGATGGCCAGCACATGGCGACTCACTGTTGCCAGCATTCTCACCAAGGAGAGAACAGCTGTCAGTGTGCCGGGGGACCTTGATGTGTGGATCCCGAGTGGTAATTCCACCCAAGTTGAGAGACAGAGTGCTCAATGAGCTTCATGAGGGTCATCTGGGAGGGGTAAAAATGAAGAGCCTAGCCAGGGCGTTTGTGTGGTGGCCGGGAATCGATAAAGAAATCGAGGATATGACCAAGAGATGCACAGGATGCCAGAAGGTCCAAAACGCTCCACCACAGGCCCCGCTACATCCATGGGAGTGGCCCTCATCTCCATGGCAACGGGTACACATTGATTTTGCTGGTCTATTTATGGACTCAATGTTCCTAATCGCTGTGGACGCCCATTCAAAATGGCCAGAGGTCATCAAAATGTCCTCCACCACCACGGAGAAAACTATTGCAGTCCTACTGACCATCTTCGCCAGGAATGGCTTGCCAGAACAGATTTGCTCCGACAATGGACCACAGTTTGTGTCCGAGGATTTCCGGAGGTTTCTGAGGAATAATGGGGTGAAACATTACACATCTGCCCCATATCATCCAGCCACAAATGGATTGGCTGAGAGGTTTGTTCAGACCTTTAAAAAGGCAATAAAGGCGATGTATAACGACAACATACCACTACAACACAAGGTGGATAATTTCTTGTTTGCTTACCGGAATGCGACACATGCAGTCACCAACCAAGCTCCAGCCATAATGTTCTTCAACCGAAGGCTAAGATGTTGTCTGGATTTGCTCAAACCAAACATAAGACGAGATGTTGAAGATAAGCAATTCCAGCACATCAATGAGAAGCCAACCAGGAGCTTCAAGATAGGGCAACCAGTCTTGGCCCGCGACTACCGAACAGAAAAATGGCAGCCAGGAACGATATGCACACAGCAGGGACCACTAATGTACACAGTGGACATTGGAGAGAGCATCGTGAGATGCCATGCTGACCAGATTCTAGAGTTCCAGGAACAAGCCAAACCCATACCACGAGCATGTGCACCTGGTAATGAACCCGAAGTACAGATTGCGTCTACCTCAGAATCAGTGGTATTGGAAGCTGACGAACCAACCAATGACAATGAGCCAGAATAGACTCCGCCGCAAGAACAGGATACTCGAGAAAGGCGCTATCCAGTCAGGATCAGTAAGCCTCCTCAAAGACTGAACTTATAAATGATTATTTCAGTTGATGTATATAGTACAGAGAAAATTGTAATTGTAATTAGTTATTATTTAGTTGTTAAATGAATGTTACGTACTGTTTATCTAAAAGGGGAGGAATTTTTGTGTATGTACCTTTAAGAGAGAACTGATTTTATACTGCAGTACCGGCAGTGACCACACCTGTATATAAAGCCATAGCAGGCTTCTGTACTTTCAGTTTAAGCTTACCCTCTGTTCAGTAAATACCTGTTATTATTGTTCTCCTGTAGTTCGTGTATTATTGATACGCGGACACTACAAGCCCTGTTTTGGTTTATGTAACAACATCCTGTGTTTACCCAATGACAGGACACAGATGCACCTCTGTCATTTCCCAGTTCCTGATCAGTCAGCTAGAGCCACCAGGGTGGGAGAGAGTAAAGGTTTTACTGGCGACAAGGGTATCAAAGGTGAAGGTGAAGGGGTGATGGAGCTGATCGACAGCAGTTGATGTATCGTGGTGAATGGAGGGCCAAAGGCTAGACAGTTGGGAGTTTGAAATTGCCACTGTATGCGATTTTTGGGGAGAGTATTTTTCCAGGGACGGATGCAAAAGGACGTGGAGTTGGAAGGGGGATGTGAGTGATACCAGGAAATGATCAGACATGGCCTTGTCTGTGATTGAGACGATAGGAATAGAGAGACCGCATGAGATGGCACGATCGAGGGGGTAGTCATCAATAGAATAGGAGAGTTTATATGGAGGGAGAGGTTAAGGGAGGGCAGTGAACTCGGAGGAGAGAGGGAAAGGTGAGTTGAAATCACAGAGGATAAAGTGTCACTCAGTGGATAGACTGAGGGAGGAAAGAAGTGAGGGTATTTCGGTGAAAAACTCAGGGTGTGGATTGGGTGGGTGGCAGAAAATGAGGATTTTGAGGGCGAGGCAAGAGAAGTGGAATAAGGTGGGGTAATGAAAGGAGGCAAAAGTGCCAGAAGAGTAGATGGAGACCAAGGTGAGGTTTGATGATAAGAGCCACACCGCTACCATGGGTGGGGCAGGTGGTGAAAGGTATGGACAGGCGAGGAGGCTTCAGTAAGGGGCAATGTGTCATCACCCATGAGCCAAGTTTCTGTTAAGGCCATGATGTCAATGCAATCACCCAGGAGGAGAAAGTGCCAGAAAAGTAGTGGGAAAGAACAAGGTGAAATTTAATGATAAGGGCCAGACTACCCCCAAAGTTCTGCTAGCCCTTGCCCTGAACCAGAATCTTTCACTAGTTTCTCTCCAATCTCCCCCTCATGCCCTCTCCAAGCTCGTCTTATCCATGAGACCCAACTCCTGCTCTCTCAACCCTCTTCCCACTAACATGCTGATGACCCAACATCCCTTCCTGGCCCCTATGCTAGCTGACATTGTAAACAGTTCTTTCTCCTCACGCACAGTCCCCCTCCCTTTCAATGACCTCTCTCCTACAAAAAAAACATCCTTAACCCCTCTGTCCTTGTGAATTACTGCCACATCTCCAACCTCCCGATCCTCTCCAAAGTCTTTGAATGTGTTGTCACCTTCCAAATCCGTGCCCATCTTTCCCACAACCCAAACTTCCCCAATCAGGTTTCCCCCCTGCCACTGCCCTAATCAAAGTCACAAACAACATCCTCTGTGATTTTATTACACAATTCCTCTTTATCCTTCTCGACCTCTCTACAGCTGTTGACACAGTAATGTGCTTGTCCACAAATTACCAATTTACATAGAAACATAGAAACATAGAAGATAGAAGCAAGAGTAGGCCATTCGGCCCTTCGAACCTGCTCCGCCATTCAATGAGATCATGGCTGATCATCCAAATTCAGTACCCTGTCCCTGCCTTCTCCCCATATCCCTTGATCCCTTTAGCCTTAAGAAATATATCCAACTCCTTCTTGAATATGTTTAATGAACTGGCCTCCACCGCCCTCTGTGGCAGAGAATTCCACAGGTTCACCACTCTCTGGGTGAAGAACTTCCTCCTCATTTCAGCCCTAAATGGCTTACCCCTTATCCTTAGACTATGACCCCTGGTTCTGGACTCCCCGGCCATCAGAAAAATTCTTCCTGCATCTAGTCTGTCCAGGCCTGACAGAATTTTATAGGTTTCGATGAGATCCCCTCTCAACCTTCTAAACTCCAGTGAGTATAAGCCCAATCGACACAATCTCTGCTCATACGTCATTCCTGCCATCCCAGGTATCAGCCTGGTGAATCTTCGCTGCACTCCTTCCATGGCAAGAACGTCCTTCCTCAGATAAGGCGACCAAAACTGCACACAATACTCAAGGTGTGGTCTCACCAAGGCCCTGTACAACTGCAGCAAGACATCCTTGTTCCTGTGCTCGAACCCTCTTGCTATGAAGGCCAACATACCATTTGCCTTCTTAACCGCCTGCTGCACCTGCATGCTTACTGTAAAGTCTGTGGGTTGTGCAGTTAATAAATACACAGACTTCAGAAGTAACAAACAAAACAGGTCTTTACTATTCGAAGGTCTGGGCGAATCTGCCCAATAACTCCTGGCACAACACTTATATACTGGTGTGGTCACTATCGGTATTACAGTATACAGAAGCCAAACAAATAGTGCCACACCTAAAGTAGTTCCCTTAAAGGTGAACGGTTACATTCAATAGTTCCCTTAAAGATAGACGGGTACATACACTACAATCCTCCCTTTTTAGCTTATTACTTACAGAGTCCCCGTTAAACATACATATCTTCAACTTCTTATAAAACAAATTACAGATATAATCTCGGTGGAGTCAATGTCATATAAAACAATTTACAAATATAATCTCGGTGGAAACAGTTCACAGGTTCAGTCTCTGCGGAAACAGTTCATAGATTCAGTCTCTGATCTTGACTCGTTCCGAACAACATTTCTTTGGTGTAGCCGGATTACCTGGCTAGCGTGACTCCTCCATAGCCTTTTTCTTGACGTAACAGCTTGAACCTTCGTCCTGTTGAACCAGCAGTGCGGACTTTTACAACCAACTGGCTGTCTTGACATTTTCCAGTTTTTCAACTAATTTAGCTCCTTTCGTAATGTCCCGCCTGGAATGGTAGAAGTGCTAATATTTTAGACAGTTATTATCTTCTGCTTCTTCTTTTTCTTTTCTGCCTTTTTGAAACTCTCGGAGCTCCTTTCTCGGCTGCCAGCTGTAGCGCCACCAACTCTCTATGTTCCTTAGACCTTAAGTGCTTCCTCCGGATTTCAGCACTTTGAGAGTTCTCATCACAAGCTGGGCAGACCACATCCTCGTAATATTCAGTGTCACTCAACAGGTCATGGTAATATTTGGGTTCGTCCTGAGTTAGGCCAGCGAGAGAGACTTCTTCTTCCTCCTCACCTGTCTGGACGTTAGCTGACGGTGGTTCCTTCCCTAAACATCTTTCTTGAAAAGCCTTCTTCATGCATTCATATTCATCCCGCTCTTCCTGGGTTATCTGCCATTCCTTCACGACGGACCTCATTTGTGAGTTCAATACCTTCCTTTCCATCGGTAATTGCGTTATCAGGCTATTTAACCCTTCTACTGAAGTAACGGTTTCCACATTCTTCTGTTCACCTGGACGTGATTCCACGTACTTTTGGCATCCTTGTAAAATTTGTGTTGCCACCTCAGCTATCTCCGTGACTTTTGAGAGCTCCGAACTCGTTCCCCCTGAAGATTGAAGCTCGTGTTCAGATTGTTCCCCTTGCAGAGTCTTGTCCTTCAGCATATGAAGGAGTTGGCTGACCGTTAACTCTTCCCTGGGAACACGGTGGATCAGAGTCTTCTCCATTTCCTCCACCTCTTTCTCCAATACTTCCACCTTACGTTCCTCTTGAACTTTGGCTTTCAGCGCTCGGAAAAGTTGCGCCCTGATGCTCTCTAGTTCATGTTCAGGGACCATTCTTACAGTGTCCTGTTCTTCCACTGAAAGGATTCCCAGTTGAATCTGTTCTTCAAGTTGTTGAACCTCGGTCATTGCCGCCTCATATTTGTCTTGGGTGTCCTTCAATGTTTTTATAAGTTCTTGGACATCCTGTCTTTCATGCTCTGCCATGATTTTCACCTCTAATTTCTCATCTATGGATGGATCTCCTACCGATGAGTCTATCTTGGCCTTGAGCTCATCAAGAATTTCCTGCAGCCTTTGGACTTCTTGCTCATGTTCAACCTTTAGTTGTTCATATGCTTCTACTGAAACTAGCTTTTCGGAGGCTGCCGAGTTAACCCCCTCCAGAATTGTAGCCTGGGCCTGTTCATACTGTTCTTTCAACTTCTCACACTCTGCTTGTAAGGAGTCGTAGAGAAGAACTGGAATAAAATCCTGGCTCCCTGAAGATTCCTCTTCCTTTGGTTCATTCTGTAAATATTCTAGTTCCTGAACAGCATCAGGGGAATGTGATTGGTATTTGACCACGATGGCTCTATGGTCGCTCTCTGCTTGAGCTAGCTGTCTCTGTAGTCTTTCCAGGTTCTCCCATTCTGTGTCCCAGAACCTTTCCATATTTTTCATCTCTTGTACGAGACGGTCACTCAACTGTTCTAATTGTTGTCGTACTTTGACATAAGTTTGCGTCCGAGCTCGGTGTTCTTCCGTCATGGATGAATCCTTTGCTTGAACAGGCTCAGAATTCTCTGTCAACCTGGAGTTCTGCTCTGCAGCTTTATTCTTCTTGGTACCATAAGTCCTTCTGCATGTCTTCGTTTTCTTTCCCATCGTCGGCAAGCCCCTTTTAGCCTTGTCTTCCATATTCGACTTGGTCTTATCATCATCCATTTCAGAATCTGAGCTAATAGCTTGCACCGAGTCCTCCCTCATTATGGCTTTTAGGTAATGCCATTCCATGTCTATTTTCTTAATCCACTCCCGTCCTAGAAGTGGTGGTCCTCCCTCAGGTAATACGTACAAGTTCATTCTTGGGTGTTCTTTACCCCTATCTCTCACCTTGACTCTTATTTTCCCCACGGGGTATACGTTATGCCCCGTGTATGTCTGTAATACGAACTTGGTATTTCTTAAAGGTATGTGAGAGAATAGCCGGTGGTAGTCCCTTCGGTTGATGACTGATAGAGCTGGTCCAGTGTCCAGCTCCATTCTTACTTGGACTTCAGCTATTTTTAGTATGACCCAGATGGCCTGTAGATCTGTTTCTTTACCCACATTGTGGATTCTCAGCCTACCCAGCTCCTGGTTGTTTGGGTCTGAGTCTGAATTCTGTTCGTCTGAACTCTTCTCAGCCACCTTGTGTACCTTGTTGTACTTTTCTTGTGGTGGCTTCCTTTGATTATTGGTCTTTTTCCCGGACCGGCATACCTTCGCGATGTGACCCAGTTTGCCACATTTCCTACACTCTTGGTTCTTAAACCAGCATTGATTCTGGTCATGCGTGGTCTTCCCACAACGGTAGCATTTTGTTGTGCTTGAAGTAATTTGGTCCACCCCAAGTGCCGCCGCCTTTAGTTGCATTTCCGCCGTTCCTTTCGCTGCGGCTTCGTGCGATGCAGCTATAAGGACAGCCCTGTCCAGTGTGAGGTCGTTCTCTTCCAGTAGTCGCTTCTGCGTCCCTTCTTTGGACAATCCGCATACGAACTTGTCCCGCAGCGCTTCTGTCAGATTCCCTCCGAACTGGCAGTATTTCGCTAGCCTACGCAGTTCGACCAAGTATTCCGCATTGCTTTCGTCTTTCTTCTGCGTTCTTGCGTAGAATTTGAATCGTTCAGCCAGCATCAGCGGTGTGGGGTTCAAATGGTCCTTCAGCACAGCCACAATCTCTTCGAAGGTCTGATCCGCTGGTTTATTTGGTGCTATTAGATGCTTCAAGAGCCCGTATGTTTTTGCCCCCATCGAGTTTAGCAATGTTATCGCCTTGTCGTCTTCCTCTATTTTGTTGGCTTCGCAATAGATCTCTATGCGTTCCACGTATGTGGTCCAGTCTTCTATTTCCGAATTAAAGTCGTTAATATTCCCTCGCTTAGGCATTTTTCTTCCCTCGGGAGCAGCACCAGTATTTCTTTAAGTATTCTTATTTATTTGTTTGTTTCTAAGATGGTGGTTTTCCCGCGAAATCGGCGGTTTCCCGCTCTTTCCTTCTCTCCCCGCCCACTTCAATGGCGGTATGTCAATCAAGATGGCGGTTTTCCCGCGAAAATGGCGGTTTCCCGCTCTTCCTTTCTCGCCCCGCCCACTTTAATGGCGGTTTCCCGCTTCTGGCGTCTTCTCCGCCTAATGGCGGCTTCCCGCGTTTCTTCCCGGTGGAAGGGGTACGCTTCCCCCACAGCGGACAGGTCCAGCCGCTGGCTGGCTTCCGCACAGCTCCCCTTACTTGGCTATGTCTTTTCCTCCCGCCCGCACGGCCCAACCGGCGCTGGGTACACCCCGTTAACGGAGGACAGTTCAGCCGCTGGACTGGCTCTCGTGCAGTCTCTCTCTCCGTACCCGGCTCTGTCGCTCTCTCACCCGCACGTTCGGTGCTACCGGCCCTGGGTACCCCGTTGGTGGAGAACAGCTCAGCCGCTGGACTGGCTCCTCACAGTCTCTCTCTCCGCACCCGGCTCTCACCCGCACGGTTCCCGTTCGCCTCCCCAGCCCTCTCGCAGACCGGTGTTTCCCTCCCCGGCTGCGGCTGGGTTTCTCTTCCCGCGCCTACTCGCAGGCTCAGCGCTTCGTGGCTGCGGTCGCTGCCCGGATTTTTCCCGCCGATCGCGGTCCGGCTGTCACCCGACGCCGTTGGACCCGACTTTTGGCCGGCACAGCTCCCCCTCGACCAAGGTCGAGTGCTCTGCCCTTATCCTCCGGATACTTCTACCCCTTCCCCTACTCACAGTCTCTTCGGCCGCCTTGTTTCTTGCTGGTCGGCTCACTCCGCACCGTGGCAGAAGGGTAGTCAGTGCCTGTTGCTGATACAGCTTTTGTTGTTAGTCTTTCTGCTTTCTGTTGTTGCAGCCTCGTGTTTTCTTTTGGTAGCACGACGAGGGCGGTTGTCTCTCTTCGACGCTCTTCGTTGCTTTTGGTAATCTTGCCGCAGGGTACGATCGGACTCGTCGCCACTGTAAAGTCTGTGGGTTGTGCAGTTAATAAATACACAGACTTCAGAAGTAACAAACAAAACAGGTCTTTACTATTCGAAGGTCCGGGCGAATCTGCCCAATAACTCCTGGCACAACACTTATATACTGGTGTGGTCACTATCGGTATTACAGTATACAGAAGCCAAACAAATAGTGCCACACCTAAAGTAGTTCCCTTAAAGGTGAACGGTTACATTCAATAGTTCCCTTAAAGATAGACGGGTACATACACTACACTTACCTTCAGCGACTGGTGCACAAGAACACCCAGGTCTCTTTGCACTTCCCCTTCTCCCAATCTATTGCCATTCAAAAAATAATCTGCCTTCCTGTTTTTGCCACCAAAGTGGATAACCTCACATTTATCCACATTATAGTGCATTTGCCATGTTTCTGCCCAATCACCCAACCTGTCCAAATCGTACTGGAGTTTCACGACATCCTCCTCACAGCATACCCTCCCACCCAACTTTGTGTCATCTACAAATTTGGAGATATTACATCCAATTCCCTCGTCCAGATCATTAATATATATTGTGAACAGCTGGGGTCCTAGGACCGATCCTTGCGGTATCCCACTAGTCACTGCCTGCCACTCAGAAAACGACCCATTTATTCCAACTCTTTGCTTTCTGTCTGCCAACCAGTTCTCTATCCAAGTCAATACCTTGCCTCCAATCCCATGTGCCTTAATTTTGCACGCTAATCTCTTATGCGGGACCTTATCGAAAGCCTTCTGAAAGTCCAAATACACCACATCCACTGGTTCTCCCTTATCTATTTTACCAGTTACATCCTCAAAAAATTCCAGTAGATTAGTCAAGCATGATTTACCTTTTGTAAATCCATGTTGACTTTGTCCGTTCCTGTCACTGCTTTCCAAGTGCTCTGCTATTACATCTTTTATAATGGACTCTAGAATTTTCCCCACTACCGATGTCAGGCTTACTATAATTCCCCGCTTTTTCTCTACCACCTTTTTTGAATAGTGTGGTAACATTAGCTGCCCTCCAATCCATGGGTACTGTTCCAGAGTCTGTCGAGTTCTGGAAGATGACCAGCAATGCATCTACTATTTCTAGGGCCACTTCCTTAAGTACCCTAGGATGTAGATTATCAGGCCCTGGGGATTTATCGGCCTTCAGTCCCATCAATTTTCCTAACACCATTTCCGTACAAATACTGATTTCTTTCAGTTCCACCCTTTCATCAGACCCTATGTTCCCCATCATCTCTGGGAGGTTATTTGTGTCCTCCTTTGTGAAGACAGGACCAAAATATGTATTTAGTTGGTCTGCCATTTCTTTGTTCCCCATTATAAATTCCCCTGATTCTGACTGCAAGGGACCTACGCTTGACTTCACCAATCTTTTTCTCTTCACATATCTATAAAAGCTTTTACAGTCAGTTTTTATGTTCCCTGCAAGCTTACTCTCATAATCTATTTTCTCTTCCTTAATTAATCCCTTTGTCCTCCTTTGTTGAATCCTAAACTGCACCCAATCCTCAGGATTATTGCTTTTTCTGGCCAATTTATATGTCCCCTCCTTGGATCTTATGCTATCCCTAATTTCTCTTGTTAGCCACGGTTGAGTCACCTTTTTTGTTTTATTTTTATGCCAATTTATTGAATTCAATTTTACAGTTTGAACTCATGACCTGTAGGTTGTGAGTTCAGTACCATAACCACTACACTACCGTACATGAAGGAGGCATTTGTTCGTTTTTAAATTGTAGCTTGTATTTTAGCCAGTTGACAGACAAAAATGTTGAATTGGTAACTATGGCCCAAGACAAGACAAGGATCTTTTGTTTCAATTTGGAAAAACTCAGAATAGAAAGAGCTGAGGAGGCTTGCCTTTTGATGAAAATGTGGAAAATGCAACTTTTATTTTTAGCAGCTTATTGAGCGTATTCTTTACTTAAAAACCGCCTGGAATAGTGAGGAAAATAGCTCAGTAATTTCTTCACAGCACCAAACATAATCAGTCAGAGGTAAAGTGTCTCTGTGAATTTGAGGAGGAAGCTTGGCTCTTGTGAACTGGAGGGTGCAGGTTAGAGAGACAGTGTCCCTGTAAGCTAAGTGGATACTGGAGGGGACAAGAACATCTGGGAACTGGAGAGGAGATAGAGGAAAGAGAGTGTTGCAGTGAAGGGGGACTGAAGTCCCTGGAGGGAGAATGGCTGTCCAGGTAGCTTTTGGGGAAGTGATGGCATTTATTCTATCTACAGTTTTTTTTAAAGATTAAAAATCTAGGAATTGTGAAGTTAAACAAAGTTCCCCATTTTCAAGGTTTCCCTGTCCCCTTAGAAATGCATGGAAAAGTGGATCGGGGAGGGGCAATATTTGGATGTATGGTTTAACATTTCCCATGGGGTACCTTGCTTTTTTTTTACAAACTCCCTCAAAAAAGTCCTCGTTTTATTTAATTTGTCTAAAAGGGGGATGAATCTTCATGTAACAATTCTACAGCAACAGCTGCCGCAGAATGACTGGAGATCATTTGGGAATCTGCAGCATTGACCTGGAGAATACATTCTGCCGATTGGAAAAAAAAGCGGGACCTTCCCCTTTAAGGCACACGTGAAGCAAGAAAACTGAATGTGAAGCAGAGCAGACAGAGCGAGAGTGGAGGGCAGGCTGGCGGCACTAGTGCGCCTGGGAGAAATGAACCCGTTCAACCACAAAAAACAGGACACTCTCGTTGAAATGTCTTCTGCCGGGGAAGAAACGGGAGGTAAGTGCATAAAAAAAAAAAAATACATATAATATAGTATTTAATAAGTCTGCAGATTTGAATTCAGGGAAAAGCAGCACCGGAGCTGGCTCGTTCCCCTTGCACTAATGTCGCTTGGCAGAAAGGGGAATGAGCGCTGTTTTCATTGCTGCACAGGGCTGGAGCCGGGGAGGGAAGAAGAGAAGAGAAGGAGGGAGAGACCCGAGGTTCAACTAACGGGCTGGGACGGGAGCTGAGGATTTCGGAAGGGTTTCTACTTGCAAGTTTCAGGGAATCAGCTGGTGCGCATCAGTAACGCTGACTGCTTGCTTCGGGCTCCAGTAACTGGCACGAGTGAATTTCGGCTGTTAATGCCACCTGATTAATCATCTCGGGTTTGGCTCGAGTCGGTTAATTTCCTAGAGGTGTGTGTGTGTGTTTTCCCCCCTAGAGGTGTGGTGTTTTTTTTTATCCTATCTCCTTCATCTTTCAATCATTTATTTTGAGAGGGTTTCGCTTGGAGCTGGAATACTCCAGCGGGAGATGGTGTCACTCTGACCCGAAGTGAGCAGGGAATGAATGTGTCCCCGGAGGGAGTGGAGAAGGTCAGGCCAGACTGCGGTGAAATTCCAAGTTTGGTCTCATTCAAGCATCCGGGCGTTCCTTCCGCAAATGGCGGAAGAGAAATACACATTCCCTCTATCCAGCTGTCTCATTCCGCTTGTTTCCCCCATTCAAAATGCATAAACAGCCACAATATCCAGGTCCACACAGAGGGGCCGGTGCTGTGAGACTGCCAGCCCAGCCCTGAACTGGGCAATACAGAATCTCCAATTTTGGATATGCATCCACTGGTGTTATCCCTAAAATAGATTGATGGTCGGGAGAGAGGAGGGGCTTGTACAATAGTAAGAGCCAAGATTCAATGCTACCAGGTTTTCACTTCCTTAAAGAAAATCCTATTGTTGAGGAGTGGAACTGTTTGTCTTGTGTTTTGGAGCAGATTTATGATTCACACTATTGTGCTGTTCTGGACAGAATTGTCCAGGCTGTGTAATGGAAAGGTTACAAACATCTGTCCTGGCAGGGGTTGGTGTCTACCAGTTCTTAGCTCCAGGGCCAGAGTAGCAGCGAACCTCATATTTTACCATCAGTATTGCTCACTCATTGAGAATGGGCACACCTCTTTGGGAAGTGGCCTGCGTTCTGGGAGCAACTGGCTTGCCTTTTCCGAATGGGCCAGGTTGAACAGTGAGAACCTGCCATTATCCCGCCAGATGACGACAATTCATAAAATGGGGTCCTCGGACTGAGGGGGGCAATTTTATTCGGACTGTTACCAGCCCCGCGGTGCAAATCAAAATTTGGGCAAACAGCGCCCATGATTTTTCAACCCAGTGGGCAGTGCTGACTTGCAAAATAACCCTCTTCCCATCTCACGGGGTAGGGTGGCCAACCTTTCAAATCTGAGGAGTCGGAAAAATAAAATTGCATCTAGCAAAGAGGTCGCTGCAAAGAGGTTGGGTCATTTTTATGTTCAAGAGCGCTGATCATCGGTGCTGCGAGAACTATGCATTTGCAGTTTTGGGAGTCCCAGGCACACATGAAAATTAGAACTCGGCTATTCAGGAGTGGAATCAGGAAGCACTTTTTCACACGCAGGGTCGTAGAAATCTGAAACTCCCTTTCCCTAAAAGGCTGTGGATACTCGGTCAATTGGAGCTTTCAAGACTGAGAGAGATTTTTGTTTGGCAAGAGTATCGAGGGATATGGAGGAAAGGCAGGTAAATGGAGTTGAGGTGCAGATCAGCCATGATCTAATTGAATGGCAGAGCAGACAAGAGGGCCTGAATGGCCTCCTCCTGATGCTCCTGTCAGTGTGAAAGGACCTTAAATGTGTAAAGTCTGTGGGTTGTGCAGTTAATTACGACACAGACTTCAGGAGTAACATACAACAGGACTTTACTATTCGAAGGTCAGGGCGAATCTGCCCTATAAGTCATGCCACAGCACTTATATACCGGTGTGGTCACCGTCGGTATTACCGTATACAGAAGCCAAACAAGTAGTGCCACACCTAAAATAGTTCTCTTAAAGGTGAACGGTTACATACAATAGTCTCTTAAAGGTAGACGGTTACATACACTACAATCCTCCCTTTTTAGCTTACAACATACTATTTCTCATTAACATACATATATTCAACTTCAGGTAAACAATTTACAGATATAGTCTCTGTGGGAAACAGTTCACAGGTTCAGTCTCTGTGGGAACAGTGTATAGATTCAGTCTCTAGTCTTGACTCGGTCCGAACAACATCGCTGTGGTGTAGCCGGTTCACATTGCTAGCGTGACTCCTCCACTAGTCTTCCCCTTGATGTAACAGCTTGAACTCCCGTCCTGCTGAACCAGCAATGCTGACTTTTACAAACAGCTGTATTGCCTTGGTAATTTTCCTTACTTTCCAACTGATTTATCTCCCTTTGTAGGGCCCACGTGCATGATCTGGTAGGAGTGATAATGATTTTGATGGTTATCATCTTCTGCTTTTTCTTTTCTGCTTCTTGGAGACTCTCGGGGCTCCCTTATCAGCTGCCAGCTGTAGCGCCACCATCTCTCTATGTTCCTTAGACTTTAAGTGCTTCATCCTGATTTCTGCACTTTGGGAGTTTTCATCACAAGCTGGGCAGGCCAGATCCTCGTAATATTCAGTGTCACTCAACAGGTCATGGTAATATTCGGTGTCGTCCTGAGCTAGTCTAGCGAGAGGGCCTGCTACTTCTTCCGTACCCAACTGGACGTTAGCCGACTGTTGTTCCCTCCCTAGACATCTTTCCTGAAGAGACTTCTTCATGCGTTCATATTCATCCCGCTCTTCCTGGGTTTCCTGCCAATCCTTCACTAATGACCTCGTTTGTGATTTCAATACTTCCCCTTCCCTCGGGGATTGATTGATCAGGCTATTCAATCCTTCTACTGGAGCAGCTGTTTCAACATTCTGCTGTTCACATTGACGTGATTCAGCGTACTTTTGGCATCCCTGTAAAATCTGTGTTGCAACCTCAGCTATTTCCATAACTTTTGAGAGCTCCGAACTCCTTCCCTTTGAAGATTGAAGCTCGTGTTCAGATTGTTCCCATTGTAGAGTCTTGTCCTTCAGCATATGAAGGAGTTGGCTGACCGTTAACTCTTCCACGGGAACACTGTGGGTCAGAGTCTTCTCCATTTCATCCACCTTTTCCTCCAATGCTTTCACCTTCTTTTCCTCTTGTACTTTGGCTTCCAGCGCTCGGAGAAGTTGTGCCTTGATGCTCTCTAGCTCATGTTCAGAGGCCATTCTTACAGTCTCTGTGTTTCTTACAGTTCCCTTTTCTTCCACTGAACGGATTCCCAGTTGAATCTGTTCTTCAAGTTGTTGAATCTCGGTCATTGCCGCCCCATATTTGTCTTGGGTTTCCTTTAATATTTTTATGAGTTCTTGTACATCTTGTCTTTCAGGTTCTGCCATGTCTTTCACCTCTAATTTCGCATCTATGGATGGAACTTCTACCGATGAGTCTGTCTTGGCCTTGAGCTCATCAAGAATTTCCTGCAGCCTTTGGACTTCTTGCTCATGTTCAACCTTCAGTTGCTCATATGCTTCCACTGAAACTAGCTTTTCGGAGGTTGCCGAGTTAACCCCTTCCAGAATTGTAGCCTGGGCCTGTTCATACTGTTCTTTCAACTTCTCACACTCTGCTTGTAAGGAGTCGTAGAGAAGAACTGGAATAAAATCCTGGCTTCCTGAAGATTTCTCTTCATTTGCTTCTTCCTGCAAATATTCTAACTCCTGAACAGCATAAGGGAGATGTGATCGGTAATTGGTCACGATGGCTCTATGGTCGCTCTCTGCTTGAGCTAGCTGCTTCTGTTGTCTTTCCAGATTCTCCCATTCGGTGTCATAGAACTTTTTCATTGTTTTCATCTCTTGTACGAGACGGTAACTCAATTGTTCTAATTGTTGTCGTAATTTGAAATAAGTTTGAGTCCGAGCTCGGTGTTCTTCCGTCATGGATATGTCTGTAACTTGAACAGGCTCAGAATTTTCTGTCGAGCTAGGTTGTCGTTGTTCGGTGGAGTTCTGTTCTGAAACTTTGTTCTTCTCTGGAGCATAAGCCTTTATGCATGCCTTCGTTTTTCCAACCTTCGTCGGCAAGTCCATTTCAGCCTTGTCTTTCATATTTGGGTTGGTCTTATCGTCATCCGTTTCAGAATCTGAGCTGATTGTCTGCACCGAGTCCTCACTCGCTATGGCTTTTAGATAGTGCCATTCCATGTCTATTTTCTTGATCCACTCCCATCCTAGAAGTGGTGGTCCTCCCTCATGTAGTACGTATAAGTTCATTCTTGGGTGTTCTTTACCCCTATCTCTCACTTTGACTCTTATCTTTCCCATGGGGTATACTTTATGCCCCGTGTATGTCTGCAATACGAACTTGGTATCTCTTAAGGGTATGTGTGAGAATAGCCAGTGGTAATCCCTTCGATTTATGACTGATAGAGCTGATCCAGTGTCCAACTCCATTTTCACTTGGATTCCAGCTATTTTTAGCATGACCCAGATAGTTTGTAGGTCAGCTTCCTTACTCACATTGTGAATTCTCAGACTACCCAGCTCCTGGCCGTTTGGGTCTGAGTCTGAATTCTGTTCGTCTGAACTCTTCTCAACCACCTTGTGTACCTTGTACTTTTCCTGTGATGGCTTCCTTTGGTTGTTGGTCCTTTGGTTGTTGGTCTTCTTCCCTGACCGGCATACCTTAGCTATGTGACCCAGTTTGCCACATTTCCTACATTCCTGGTTCTTAAACCAGCATTGGTTCTGGTCGTGTGTTGTCTTCCCACAACGATAGCATTTTGTTGTTGTCGAGGTAATTTGATCCACACTTAGTGCTGCTGTCTTTAGCTGCGTTTCCGCAGTTCCCTTCGCTGCGGCTTCGTGCGATGCTGCAATAAGGACAGCCCTGTCAAGTGTAAGGTCGTTCTCTTCGAGTAGTCGTTTTTGTGTTTCTTCCTTCAACATTCCGCACATGAATTTGTCTCTCAGTGCCTCTTCCAGGTTGTCCCTAAACTGACAGTCTTTTGCTAGCCTCCGCAGTTCAACCAAGTATTCCGCGTTGCTTTCGTCTTTCCGTTGCGTTCTCGCATAGAATTTGAATCGTTCAGCCAACATCAACGGTGTAGGGTTCAAGTGGTCCTTCAGGACAGCCACAATATCATCGAAGGTCTGATCCGCCGGTTTAGCTGGTGCTAGTAGATGCTTCAAGAGCCCGTATGTCTTTGCGCCCATCGAGTTCAGCAAGGTTATAGCTTTGTCATCTTCTTCTATTTTATTGGCCTCACAATAGATCTCAATGCGTTCCACGTACGTGGCCCAGTCTTCTACTTCAGAATTAAAATCGTTGATGTTACCACGCTTAGGCATCTTCCTCTCTTTGGGAACAACACAAGTACTTCTTTAAATTATTATTTCTTTTTTTTTCTAAGATGGCGGTTTTCCCGCGAAAATGGCAGTTTCCCGCTCTTATCTTCTCTCCCCGCCCACTTCAATGGCGGTTTCCCGCTTCTGTCTTCTTCCCCGCCTAATGGCGGCTTCCCGCGTTTCTTCCCTGGCGGGAGGGGTACACTTTCCCCACGGGCGACGGCCGCTGGCTTTCAGGTTCACAGCCTGCGCGTCGGCTTCAAGGCTTTCCCTTTTTTTTTATTTTATGGCAGGGCGACCGGCTCTGGGTACCCCGTTGACGGCGAACAGGTTCAGCCGCTGGGCTGGCTCTCGCACAGTTCCCCTTGCTCGGCTCTGTCTCTCTCCCGCTCGCTCGGCTCTACCGGCGCTGGGTACACCCCGTTGACGGAGGACAGTTCAGCCGCTGGACTGGCTCTCGCGCAGTCTCTCGGTCGGCTCCGACTATCCCGCTCGCTCGGACCCCAATCGCGCCTCCCAGCCCTCTCGCAGTCCGGTGCTTCTCTCCCCGGCTGCGGCTGAGTTTCTCTCTTCCTGCGCCTACGCTCCCGGTCGCAGCGCTTCGTGGCTTCGGTCACCGCCCGGCTTTTCCCGCCGGTCGCGGTCTCTCACGACGCTGTTGGACCCGACTTTTTGTCCGGCTCCTTTCCCCCTCGACCGTGGTCGAGTGCCCAGCCCTTATCCTCCGGCTATTCTTTTCACTTTCCCTTACTCACAGTCACCGTGGCAGAAGGGACAGTCAGTGCCTGTTGCTGATGGAAGTTTTTGTCGCTAAAGTCTTCCTCCTTTCTATTGCTGCAGCCTTGAGTTTTCTCCCAGCCGAATGACGAGGGCGGTTGCCTCTTTTCGATGCTCTTTCGTTGCTTTGAAATTATTGTTGCCGCAGGGTACGATCGGACTCGTCGCCACTGTAAAGTCTGTGGGTTGTGCAGTTAATTACGACACAGACTTCAGGAGTAACATACAACAGGACTTTACTATTCGAAGGTCAGGGCGAATCTGCCCTATAAGTCATGCCACAGCACTTATATACCGGTGTGGTCACCGTCGGTATTACCGTATACAGAAGCCAAACAAGTAGTGCCACACCTAAAATAGTTCTCTTAAAGGTGAACGGTTACATACAATAATCTCTTAAAGGTAGACGGTTACATACACTACAAAATGTCCCAGTCTGTAGCATGATTTCCTGGGGACTATTCACGCCAAAGCTGTTTTGAAGTTGAATCCCCAGCTATTTACAGTGGGCCTGCTCTTGAATGCTGTGTGTCATTCATGTCACCAAATAGGGATGGAGATGCCACCCAAGAATCTCCATGTAGCTCAGGATAATTGAGAGTCGATTATTGCACAAATGCTGCCAGCATTCTGTTGATGGGCGTGGGGAGCTGTTAGGGCAGGCTCCTGTCTGATTTTCCACTAGAGTTTTCATGGGACGGCAGAAGCAGCTGCTGCTTTTATTAAAAAAAAAGTCGGGGCCCACAGCCTTTGCTGTGTCCAGTGCGCTCAGCCATTTCTTTGTCATGGGGACTGGATCGAATTGGCTGAAGACTGGCTTCTGTGATGGTGGGGACCTCAGGAGGAGGCTGAGAGGGATCATCCACTCGGCACTTCTGGCTGAAGATTGTTGCAAATGCTTCAGCCTTGTCTTTTGCACTCGTGTGCTGGGCACCGTCATAATTGAGGATGAGGATATTCATGGAGCCTCCTCCTCCTGTTAGTTGTTTAATTGTCCACCACCATTCACGACTGGAGGTGGCAGGACTGCTGAGCTTTGCTCTGATCTGTTGGTTGTGGGATCACTTAGCTCTGTCTATAGCATGCTGTTTAGCATGCACGCAGTCCTGTGTTGTAGCTTCACCAGGTTGGCATATCATTGAACCAGGGTTGGTCCCCTGACATGATAGTAATGGTAGAGTGAGGGATGTGCTGGGCCATGAGGTTTCAGATTGTGGTGGTATACAATTCTGCTGCTGCTGATAGCCCACAGCACCTCATGGATGCCCAGTTTTGAGCTGCTAGATTTGTTCTGAACCTATCCCATTTAGCACGGTGGTAGTGCCACACAACACGATGATGGGTGTCCTCGCTCTGAAGACGAGACTTCGTCTCCACAAAGACTGTGCGATGGTGACTCAGAGTCATAGAGTAATACAGCACGGATAGAGGCCCTTCGGCCCATCGCGTCCGCGCCGGCCATCAAGCCCTACCTAATCTAATCCCATATTCCAGCATTTGGCCCGTAGCCTTGTATGCTATGGCATTTCAAGTGCACATCCAAATGCTTCTTAAATGTTGTGAGGGTTCCTGCCTCTTCCACCCTTTCAGGCAGTGAGTTCCAGACTCCAACCACCCTCTGGGTGAAAAAGCTCTTTCTCAAATCCCCTCTAAACCTCCCGCCCTTTACCTTGAATCTATGCCCCCTAGTTATTGACCCCTCTACTAAGGGAAAAAGCTCCTCAGCATCCATCCTATCTATGCCCCTCATAATTTTGTACACCTCAATCATGTCCCCCCTCAGCCTCCTCTGCTCCAAGGAAAACAAACCCAATCTGCCCAGTCTCTTCATAGCTGAAGCGCTCCAGCCCTGGTAACATCCTGGTGAACCTCCTCTGCACCCTCTCTAACGCGATCACATCCTTCCTGTAGTGTGGCGACCAGAACTGCACACAGTATTCCAGCTGTGGCCTAACCAGTGTTTTATACAGCTCCATCATAACCTCCTTGCTCTTGCCTTCATTAGCCGAGGCATTGAATATAAGTATCCCATATGCCTTTTTTACCACCTTATCCAACTGTTCCGCCGCCTTCAGGGATCTGTGTACTTGCACACCCAGATCCCTCTGACCCTCCGTCTTGCCTAGGGTCTTTCCATTCATTGTGTATTCCTTTGCCTTGTTAGTCCCCCCAAAGTGCATCACCTCGCACTTTTCCGGGTTAAATTCCATTTGCCACTGTTCCGCCCATCTGACCAACCCATCTATATCGTCCTGCAGACTGAGGCTACCCTCCTCGCTATTTACCACCCTACCAATTTTTGTATCATCCGCGAACTTACTGATCATACCCTTTACATTCATATCCAAGTCATTAATGTAGACCACAAACAGCAAGGGACCCAGCACCGATCCCTGTGGTACCCCACTGGCCACAGGCTTCCAGTCACAAAAACAACCTTTGACCATCACCCTCTGCCTTCTGCCACTAAGCCAGTTTTGTACCCAATGTGCCAAGGCACCCTGGATTCCATGGGCTCTTACCTTCTTGACCAGTCTCCTGTGCGGGACTTTATCGAAGGCCTTACTGAAATCCATGTATACCACATCCACTGCGTTACCCTCATCCACACACCTAGTCACCCCCTCAAAAAATTCAATCAAATTAGTCAGACATGATCTTCCCTTGACAAAGCCATGTTGACTATCCCTGATTAATCCTTGCCTCTCCAAGTGGAGACAAATTTTGTCCCTCAGGATTTTTTCCAATAATTTTCCTACCACTGATGTTAGGCTCACTGGCCTGTAGTTCCCTGGTTTTTCCCTACTACCCTTCTTGAATAATGGTACTACATTAGCGGTTCTCCAGTCCTCTGGCACATCCCCTGTGGCCAGAGAGGTCCTGAATATATGTGTTAGAGCCCCCGCAATCTCCTCCTTTGCCTCACACAGCAGCCTGGGATACATTTCATCCGGGCCTGGGGATTTATCCATTTTTAGGCCAGCTAAAACCGCCAATACCTCCTCCCTCTCGATGTTAATATGTTCGAGCATATCACAGTCCCCCCGCCCTATTTCTATGTCTACATCGTCCTTCTCCATAGTGAAAACAGATGCAAAAAATTCATTTAGAACCCCTCCTACATCTTCCGGCTCCACACGCATTGCCACTTTTGTCCCTAATGGGCCCTATTTTTTCCCTAGTTATCCTCTTACCCTTAATATACTTATAAAACATCTTCGGATTTTCCTTTATTTTGCTCGCCAGTGTTATTTCATGGCCCCTCCTTGATCTCCTAATTTCTTTTTTAAGTATCCCCCTGCACTTTTTGTACTCCTCTAGGGCTTCCTCCGTCTTTAGCCTTTTGTATCTACCAAAAGCCCTCTTTTTCCTAATCCATTCTCGTATATCCCCTGACATCCAAGGTTCCCTGTGGTTTTTGGAACCACCCTTGACCTTTATCACAGATCACAGAATCACAGAAACCTCACAGTGCAGATAGAGGCCATTTCGGCCCATCGAGCCTGCACCGACACATATCCCACCCGATCCCCGTAACCCCTACACCAACACATATCCCACCCTATCCCCGTAACCCCACGTATTTAATCCCCCTAACACTAAGGGTCAATTTATCAGAGCCAATCAACCTAACCCGCACATCTTTGGATTGTGGGAGGAAACCGGAGCACCCGGAGAAAACCCACGCAAACACGGGGAGAATGTGCAAACTCCACACAGACAGTCACCCGAGGCCGGATTCGAACCCGGGTCCCTGGTGCTGTGAGGCAACAGTGCTAACCACTATGCCACCGTGCTGCCCTTTACGGGAACATGTTGCCATTGTATGATCTCAATCTCCCTTCTGAAAGCCTCCGATGCGGATTTTCCTACAAGTAGCTGATCCCAGTCCCTTTTGGCCAGATCCTGCCTTATCCTATTAAAATCGGCCTTCCCCCAATTTAGAACCTTTATTTCCGGCCCATCCCTGTCCTTTTCCATGACCACCTTAAATCTTACCATATTATGGTCACTATCACCAAAGTGCTCACCTACTAGCACTTTTTCCACTTGGCCGGCCACATTCCCTAGAATTAGGTCCAGTACCGCCCCCTCTCTTGTAGGACTTTCTACATGCTGGCTCAAAAAGCTCTCCTGGATGCACTTTAAGAATTCTACACCCTCTGAGCCTTTCACACTCTGACTATCCCAGTTAATATTGGGGAAGTTGAAATCCCCCATTATTATTACCCTATTATTTGCACATTTCTCTGAGATTTGCCTACATATCTGTTCCTCTATCTCCCCCTGACTGTTTGGAGGCCTATAGTACACGCCCAGCAAAGTGCTTGCCCCCTTTTTGTTTTTAAGCTCCACCCATATGGCCTCATTAGAGGACCCTGCTAATATATCATCCCTCCTTACTGCAGTAATTGACTCCTTAATTAATATTGCGACACCCCCTCCTCTTATACCTCCCCCTCTGTCTCGCCTGAAGATTCTGTACCCCGGAATATTGAGCTGCCAATCTTGCCCTTCCCTCAACCATGTCTCCGTGATAGCAACAATATCATACTCCCATGTGTTTATCAACACCTTCAGTTCATCCACCTTATTTGCAAGACTCCTTGCATTAAAATAGATGCCATCCAGCCTTGCCCTTATATATTTGCCCTGTCTACCAAGCTGACTTGTTTTTTTTCTCTATAATTGGCAGCACATCTCCCCCTATTTCAGCTCCCCTCTGTATCCCATCCCCCTGCCAAGTTAGTTTAAACCCCCCCCCCCCCCCCCCCCCCAAACAGTGCTAGCAAACCTCCCCGCAAGGATATTTGTCCTGCTCTGGTTCAGGTGCAACCCGTCCGACTTGTACAAGTCCCACCTTTCCCAGAAGCAGGCCCAGTGATCCAGGAAAGTAAAACCCTCCCCCCTACACCAACTCTTTAGCCACGCATTCATCTGCTCTATCCTCCCATTCCTATACTTACTAGAACGTGGCACTGGGAGTAATCCAGAGATTACAACCTTTGAGGTCCTGCTCTTTAATCTGTTACCTCGCTCCCTAAATTCTTGATGCAGGACCTCATCCCTCTTTTTACCTATGTCGTTGGTACCAATGTGGACCACGACCACTGGCTGTTCACCCTCCCCCTCCAGAATGCCCTGCAGCCGCTCAGTGACATCCTTGACCCTGGCACCAGGGAGGCAACAAACCATCCTGGATTCACGTCTACGGCCACAGAAACGCCTATCTGTTCCCCTTACTATAGAATCCCCTACCACTATTGCTCTCCCACTCTTTTTCCCCCCTTCCTGGGCAGCAGGAGCACCCCCAGTGCCAGGAAGTTGGCTGCTGCTGCCTTCCCCTGGTGAGTCATCCCCCTCAACAGTATACAAAGCGGTATACTTGTTTGAAAGGGGGATGTCCGCAGGGGTTCCCTGCACTACCTGCCTGCCTTTGTTGCTCCGCCCGATGGTCACCCCCTGTGCTGCCCTACCCTGAGGCGTGAACAACTCACTAAATGTGCTATCCACGAGCCTCTCAGCATCGCGCATGCTCCAACCAATACTGTCATGGACAGATGCCTCTGCGATAGGTAGATTGGTGAGGACGAGGCCAAGTAGGTTTTCCATCCTGTTGGTTCTCTAACCACCTGCCACAAGCCCAGCCAGGCAGCTATGTCCTTCAGAACTTGGCCAGTTCAATCAGTAGTGGTGCTACCGAGCCAGTCTTGGTGACGAACATTGAAGTCCCACACCCAGAGTACATTCTATGCCCTTGCTACTTTGTGCTTCTTCCTAGTGGTGTTCAGCATGGAGAAGTACTGATTCATCAGTTGAGGGAGGGCAGTAGGTGGTAAATAATGTGGTGACATCAGACATCCAATGTTCTGTAATTACTGACTCATTTATACTCTGTGGTAATCACACCCAGGAATTCAGCCTTGCTAGATGCTGTGGAAATTGCGGAAGTAAGTTTTAAGAACCAGACACAGAAATAGTAAAGCCCCACAGATTTTAGAATTTGTTTTGCCTGTGCCGACTACTTTACAATCTGACTTTTTGCCACTTGCTGTGAGGCTGCTTTCCCCCACTCCCCAGAGTGGGCACAAAATGGTTTTCCCATTGGGTATTCTCTACTTTTTGTTTTCTGGAGGAACAGAGGGATGCCGAGCTGGTGCAGCTGCATTGGAGATGCATGGCACCTACCTGACGCAACCCTCACATTTGAGGACACAGGTAGAGGAGCTCCTATCTGCATTTGGCTGAGGAACCGCAGTCTGAAGAAGATATGGAAGATAGCCATTTCATAACTGCAAGGCATACTCATGCCGCACTGATGCAGGAGCTCTCTTGACTGCCGCATCTGGGTCCTGCACAAAAAGTCCTATCCACATCTTCCCCCTTCCTACTACTAACGTGCTTTCATCTAGCATCATGGGAGCACTATCAGTGCAAGGGCAGCAGCAGTTCACGTAGAAGGCCCACCACCACAGGATAGCTAGGCATGAGCCATTAACATGGCTTTGCCAGCATCAATCACATCCTGAGAGCAAATGTTTTAAAAAGTCTACAGAATTTTCTCTGTGCGCATCAGCTTGCACAGCTCCCATGCATGCTGCTATGTAAGTGCGAGTTTTTGTATTTTCAAAATTTGAGATTGCCTAACGTATGGGGATTTAAAATATTTCAGCCTCATTAATGTTTTTTTTATTCTGTTTTTCATTCCTCTGTAATTTACATTTCTAAAACACAAACCGGCTGTCAACGTTAATTGTGGGTTGTTGAGAATTAAATGATGGTGCACAGACTGATTATGCCGGGTTAGAAAAACAGAATACGAGCTTCGCTTTTCCACCAATAATCAACAACAACTTGCATTTATGTAGCACCTTTTTTAATGTAGTAGAATGTCCCAAGATGCTTCACAGGAGCATTATCAAACAATATTTGACACTGAGCTACATAGCAGATATTAGGACTGGAAACCAACAGCTTGATCAAAGAGGTAGGTTTTAAGGAGTATCTTAAAGGAGGACAGAGCGGGGGAGAGGTTTAGCGACCTAGGCAGCTGAAGGCATGGCCACCAATGGTGGAGTGCCAACAATAAGGGATGAGCAAGAGGCCAGAACTGGAGGAGTGCGGAGATCTTGGAGGGTTACATAGTACTGACAGCACAGAAACAGGCCATTTTACGCAACAGCTCCAAGCCGGTGCTTATGCTCCACACGAGCCTTCTCCCACCCTTCTTCATCTAACTCTATCAACAGATCCTTCTACTGTATTCCTTTCTCCCTCATGTGTTTATCTAGCTTCCCCATAAATGCATCCAGCTAGTCACTGCAACTACTGCTTGTGGTAGCGAGTTCCACATTCTAACCACTCTCTGGGTAAAGACGTTTCTCTTGAATTCCTTTATTGGATTTATGAGTGACTATCTTATATTTATGGCCCCTAGTTCTGTTCTCCCCCACAAGTGGAAAAATCTTCTCTACATCTACCCTATCAAACCTTTTCAGAATCTTAAAGACATTTATTAGATCACCTCTCAGTCTTCGAGCCTCACCCTGTAGCGGCTGCTGGAGATTAGAGCTAGGGAGGGTAGAGGCCATGGAGGGATTTGAAAGGATGAGAATCTTTAAATAAAGGTGTTGCCAGACCAGGAGACTAATTAAGAGTCTAATTAACATCTTTTAAGATTTTCTTTGCCCTTGCATTAGGAAAACTTTGTCAGCGTAAACCGGTAAAAATGTTCGAGCTGGAAACAAAACTGTTTTGTGAGTAGGCTTTGAAACGGGCCAGAATAAAAGAAGCAGTGCTACAATATTTCAGTTGTAAGCAGGCCCCTGCAGAGGGAAAAATCTGAAAACAAAATTGAAACACTCAGGATCATTTGTAAAGATTGTTAAGTTGACTCTAACAATTGTGTTTCTGTCTTTAAAATAATTATCCATTTAAAAAAAAAAGTGAAGTTAACGTGTTACTTTGTTCAGGGTTCAGTATTAGTGAAGTTTGCCACAAAATTGTATGGTGGGTGCGCTACATGCAGTCTAATAACAGATAATCATTGCTGTCAATAAGGGATAGGACTTGCTTCCTATTGGTCACGCATTGATGTTAATCCCTTGTATTAAGACTATTGAAAGTGTTCTAGTGATAAAACCTCATTCTTCTTTCACTGTTTGATTAAAACTTTTAATTGTGCGTTGCAGGGGTCGGGGGAGGATTTAGCTTTTCCATCTAAAGATAGTTAGAGCTGGATTTTTGTTTACCCCCTCTATACAGCAGTGAGTTTACAAACCGTTGCCCTGACCACGTTCCATTTTCCTGGGTTTGGGACCTTTTGAATATGCGTGGTGGACACCAGTAGACCCCAGGGAAATTGAGACAGTGCTGCTGCAGCACTTGAAGAGGTTTTACTGTGTTAAAGGTGCTGTGTAAATTCTTGTTGATTTATTGGTGGAAAAGCAGAGCTCGTGTTTTGTTTTTCTAGCCCAGCATGTTCGGTCACAGTACTGTGCACTGTCATATAATTCTCAACAACCCACAATTAACTTTGACAGCCTGTTTGTGTTTTAGAGATGTAAATAACAGAGGAACGGAAAGGTCCCAAAGAAGCCAGTAGCTCATCATGGTTGTGTTTGGAAATATTGTTCTTGATTAACCTTTTCTATGCTGTTTACTGTGCTAAATACCTCCTATATGGTCAACTCTCAATCGCCTCATCTCGAGGTTGAAAAGCTGAAGTTTCTCCACTGTTTCCTTATTACTCAGTCTTTATGATTTAGGGATCAGTCTTGTGGCCCATCTCTGTCTGACCTCCAGAGTTTTAATGCCTCTCTTGTCTTCGTGCCCAGAGCCAAACACAGTACTCTAGGAGTGGTCTGACCAGAGTATTGTACTGTTTGTGCAAGATTTCAAAAGAACATAAGTAGGAGTAGGCCATTCGGCCCCTCGAGCCTGCTCTCTCATTCAATAAGATCATGGCTGATCTTAGAATAGAATCATAGAATGGTTACAGCACAGAAGGAAGCTATTCGGCCCGTTGAGCCCGTGCCAGCTCTTTGCAAGAGCACTTCAGCTAGTCCCCCCTCCCCTGCCTTCCCTGTAGCCCTGCAATTTTTTTTCCTTCAGGTACTTATTCAATTCCCTTTGGAAAGCCACGATTGAATCTGCCTCCACCACCCTTTTTCAAGCAGTGCATTCCAGATCCTAACCACTCGCTGCATTAAAGTTTTTCCTCATGTAGCCTTTGGTTCTTCTGCCAATCACCTTAAATCCGTGTCCTCTGGTTCTTGACCCTTCTGCCAATGGGAACAGTTTCTCTCTATCTACTCTGTCTAGACCCCTCATGATTTTGAACACATCTATCAAATCTCCTCTCAGCCTTCTCTGCTCTAAGGAGAACAACCCCAGCTTCTCCAATCTATCCACGTAACTGAAGTCCCTCATCCCTGGAACCATTCTCGTAAATCTTTTCTGCACCCTCTCTTAAGGCCTTCACATCCTTCCTAAAGTGGGATGGCCAGAATTGGACACATTACTCCAGTTGAGGCCGAACCAGTGTCTTATAAAGGTTCATCATAACTTCCTTGCTTTTGTATTCTATGGGGGTGATTTTAATTCCCAAGTCGGGAAGGAGGCAGGACAACAACTTTCGGGTTGTAGTCCCGCCTCCATCGAGATGCGGCCAATCCACGCGATTTTAACTTGATTGACCTTGTTGAGCCCGCCCAGTGGGCTCAGCAGGCCAATTAAGGGCCACCCGGCAACAGGTGACGTCACAGACTGAAATTTCATCTGTCAAGACGTTTTGACAGATGAAATATCAGTGTTTCACAGCTGTTTGAAGCTGTCAAACACTGACAGTCTTACTTCTAGCCTGAGTCCTTCTACACAGACTCAGTTAGAAATCTCACTGGCACAGAAAGCTGCAGGCAGTCACTTTTGACAGATCGCAGCCATTCTGCTTTCTGTGCCGGTTAGACGATGGACTCCCGAAACCTAGAGGAAGGAAGGCTGAAAAGGTAAGTACAGGTAATTTAAACTTCTTTACACACTTTAGACACACCAAACACACTTACCTTTGCACTCATGCACCCATCACTCACCTGAACACCGACATCTCGACCCCTCCAAGTCCTTCAACCCGATGGCCCGACGACTCTAATTTGGTGTGGTTTGGAGCCGTCGGGAATCCCACGCTTTAAAATAGGGATTAGGCTAAAAACTGCCTGTTAACTGCCTGTTAAGAGGCAGTTAATTGGCACTAATCCCTTCCCGCCTCGGGTAGGCGGGTCCCAGTGCGGGGCGGGTACCCGCCTCCTTTGAAACGTGCATGGAGGCAGGTTGGGGGCGGGATGGTGTCAGGACCCCCGAATTCGGGACTTTAACCCCCCGCATGCCTCCAATCCCGACTCCACGGGTCAATGAAAATCAACCCCTATGCCTCTATTCATGAAGCCCAGGATCCCGTATGCTTTTTTTAACAACTTTCTCAATCTGCCCTGCCACCTTCAACAATTTGTGCACATATACCCCCAGGTCTCTCTGTTCCTGCACCCCCCCCCTTTTAGAATTGTACCCTTTAGTTTATTTTGCCTCTCCTCGATCTTCCTACCAAAATGTATCACATCACAATTTTCTGTGTTTAATTTCATCTGCCACGTGTCTGCCCATTCCACCAGCCTGTCTATGTCCTCTTGAAGTCTATCATTCTCCTCCTCACTTCACTATACATCAAAATTTTGTGTCCTCTACAAATTTTGAAATTGTGCCCTGTACATCCAAGTCATTAATATATATCAAGTAAAACAGTGGTCCTAGTACCGCCCCCTGGAGAACACCTCTGTGTACCTTCCTCCAGTCCGAAAAACAAACATTCACCACTACTCTCTGTTTCCTGTCACTTAGCCAATTTTGTATTCATGCTGCCACTGTCCCTGTTATTCTGTGGGCTTCAATTTTGTTGGCAAGCCTATTATGTGGCACTTTATCAAATGCCTTTTGGAAGTCCATGTACACCACATCAACTGCATTGCCCTCATCAACCCTCTCTGTTACCTCATCAAAAAACTCAAATCAAGTTTGCCTTTAACAAATCCATGCTGGTTTTCCTTAATTAATCCACACTTGTCCAAGTGACTGTTAATTTTGTTCCAGATTATAGTTTCTAAAAACTTCCCCACTACCAAGGTTAAACTGACTGGCCTGTAGTTGCTGGGTTTATCCTTGCACGCTTTTTTGAACAAGGGTGTAACATTTGCAATTCTCCAGTTCTCTGGCACCTGCCCCGTATCCAAGGAGAATTGGAAGATTATGGCCAGTACCTCTGTGATTTCCTCCTTAACCGCCCTCAGCATCCTAGGATGCATCCCATCCGGTCCTGGTGACTTATCTACTTTTAAGTACAGCCAGCCTTTCTAGTACCTCCTCTTTATCAATTTTTATCCCATCTAGTATCCCAACTACCTCCTCTTTCATGATGGCTTCTACCTCAACTCTACCATCCCACACTATCTCCATATCCTTTGATTTTTCTCTGGCTTGAGTTTTATTATTTTGGCAATAAAGTTAGACATTTTGTTTGCTTTATTTACTACTGCTCCATACTGATTAGACATACTGTGGCTGATTTTCGCTGTCTCTACTGGGTGGGTACAAGGTGGTAGTGGTCTGAAAATCACAGTGTTGAACTTACCCTGTTCACACTCCTGATCTACCTGCCGTCATTTCCAGCCGCTCCATAAACATATAGAAAACTAAACCTGTAGAAAATATCTCCATTTACGGTCTGACCAGACTAATTTTCTATACTAGTTACTATGTTAATTAATTAACAAAGATTGTATGCCAAAGCAGATCCATGACACTGCTCATAACAGTGGGAGAGTTCCATTTGCATACCAAGTACCCTGTTTTAAGTGTTGATACATTCCTGCTTTCAATGTGTTGTAGCGGCTTGTGGGTAAATTTTATAACTTTGCAAAATTTACCCTGGGCGTCCTGCAGGGTGTTGCAGCCTTCCAGCTCTGGCCATCATCCCCTCCAGCAAAATTCAGCTAGCCCTGTTTCTATTTGACTCATTTTGAAGAGCCGTGAGCAAATCCATCCACTGACAGAGGCTTGCAGACAGGTGTTTCAGTTGGTCTCGGGCTGTAGGCTGTTTTGAAGCTTTCATTGTTGGTTAATCGCTTGGTGGTATTACTGTTGATGGAAGTTGTTAAAATAGTAACGGTGCATCTGTCCTTTTTTTCCAAAATAGATTCTGAATAAAACTGATTTGGCTGAGTATCCTAATGTACAGTTAGACATCCTTATGCAACTATTTAAAATTGCTTTGACCTACCTAAATTGTTGATGCTTCAGAATTCACAAACGGTTAACATCCAGCTGAACAAACCGGTTTGTACTACACCATGGCTTGTATCCCTTATCTATCTGCATATACATTTTAAAGCATCTTTCCGTCGAATTTACAGCACAGAAACAGGCCACTCAGCCCAACTGGTCCAGACTGTATTTATGCTCCACACAAGCCTCCTCCTACCCCTCTTCATCTCGCCCTACCAGCATAACCTTCTATTCCTTTCTCCCTCGTGTGTTTATCTAGCTTCTCCTTCAATGCATCTACGCTAGTCACCTCAACTACTCCATGTGGTAGCGCACTCCACATTCTAACCACTCTCTGGGTAAAGAAGCTCCTCCTGAATTCCTTATTGGATTTATTAGTGACTATCTATCTTATATTTATGACCTCAAGTTTTGATGTACCCCATCAAACACTTTTCATAATCTTAAAGCCCTCCATCACGTCATCCCTCAGCCTTCTCTTTTCTAGAGAAAAGAGCCCCAGCCTGTTTTAAGTTATAACCTCTCGATTCTCAAGTTCTTTTAGTTTGCATTCCTTGACTGAGAATCTTTGCAAATTCACATGACCGCTTTCTCTGAGAGAATTTTCATTTATCTACTTCCTAGAAAGCACATTGAAATAGTAAAAAATACTTTGAACTCTACGGTAAGATTACTGAGTGTTCTGCTGTGCCTTACAGCTGTACTGCTGATGGCTCCAGTGTAGGTAATAAAATGCTGAAATGGACATCGAAACCAACAAGCCGTGGGTGGAATGATTAGTAGAGGTAATCGAATGTTTGGTTAGAAAGAGGGGTTTTAAGAAGGATTTAAAGGTGGAGAGGAAAGGCAAAGGATGTTGGGGAATGAATTGCAGAGTGTAGGGTTGAGGTGGCTGAAGGCTCTGGCTGCATCTGGGAGCCCATGTAGATCCACAACGACCGGGGTAAAGGGCGAGTGGAGCAGGATACAATTGGCCGTGTTTTGGATCAGTTGGAGTTTCTGGATGAGAGGAGCCCTGCGAGGAGGACATTAAAGAGATCAAGTCTAGAAGTGACAGAAGCATGGAAATAAGCAGTCTTGATGTCAGATTTGAAGCTCAGCTCAGCTCAGAGTCAAATAAGGTGCCAAGTCTAATTCAGTCTGACTGAGTGGCTGTGGAGCAAGGTTTTTGGTTGTGGACAAAAACAATGGCTTCATTCTTCCTGAGAAAGTTGCAACTCATCCATGACTTGATGTTGGACTGGTGCTCTGACAGCACAGAGATGGTTGAAAGCAAAGGTGGAGCGCTAGAGCTGGGTGTCGTCAGTATACTTGTGGCATATGGATGATGTCGCCGAGAGGCAACCTGTACATGAAGATGAGGCTAAGGATAGATTCTTGGAGGATTCCAGCGGCGATGGTGAAGGGCAGAATGGGTGACCATTGCTGGAGACGCACTGGCTGTGTTCAGACAGGTAGGAGTGGAACCACGCAAAGGCAGTCCTACCAAGTTGAGCAAAGGAAGAGTGCAGCATGGTTCACCATGTCAACTCTTCAGAGGAGGACAAGTAGATATAACACATCATGGTTAGTCAAAGTGGAAGTCATTTATGACTTTGGCTAGGGCAGTGTTGATGGTGTAAGCTGGGCAGATGCAGGACAGGAGGGATTTGAACCGTGAGTTTTGCGACGGATGAAGTTCAGAGACACCATTTCACTGCCTATAAGTAGGACCTATATAACCGTGTATACTGTGTACTTTTACCCTTCAGCAGTCTCGCAGCAAATATATAGGCCTGGAATTTGCGGCGGATAATGACGGCAAACTGCCAACGTTCGTCGTCATTACCCCTCTGAAACTGACTGCGACTTCAGGATGTAGCGCATGTGCATTGAAACACGGAAATCCTGACGTGGTCAGTCATTCACTGCTCCGACACTGGCTGTGTTGTGGAACCCCACCCCCGTGAATAGCCGGCAATCGGTGTAATCAGTGAAACTGACACAAACTTTTCAGCGGTAATATCGTTGTTACATAACCCATTAAATGGAATAGGTGTAACTGGGGTTTTAACAGCGTATTGACTGGTAAACAAAAGTTCTGGCCACGAAAAACACATTTTTATATTTGTGGAGTGTCAAATTTCTCCATTATGATATAAATTACAACTTTTAAAAAACTTTAAAAAAATGTTTGTCATGATATTTCAGCTTCTACCTAATCCTCATGTGAGAGTCCCAATCTTTATTTCGCTCTCTCTAACCATTTTAAAAAGAAAGACTTGCATTTATATAGCGCCTCTCACAACCACCAGATGTCCCAAAGCATTTTACAGCCAAAGAAGTACTTTTTGAAGTGTAGTCACTGTTGTAATGTAGGAAACGTGGCTGCCAATTTGAGCACAGCAAGCTCCCACAAACAGCCATGTGATAATGACCAGATACTGTAATCTGTTTTTATGTTGATTTGAGGGATAAATATTGGCCAGGACACCGGGGATAGCTCCCCTGCTCTTCCTCGAAATAGTGCCGTGGGATCTTTTATGTCCACCCGAGAGAGCAGACGGGGGTTCGGGTTAACGTCTCATCTGAATGACTGCACCTCTGACAGTGCAGCACTCCCTCTACTGCACTGGAGTGTCAGGCTAGATTTTTGTATTCAAGTGGATAGGTGTGGATTAATTAAGGAGAGCCAGCGACAAATTGGCCCAGAAATTCGGGTCGGAGGCTTCCCGCGGGTGCAAGCCCCCGACCTGCACTTAACTAGAGCGCCAGCCGTTGTGCTGTGGGCCCGCGTGGGATTCCGATCCTGGGCCTCCTCCAGCTGCCGGCGCGCAGTGCTTGCGTATCCCAGGGCCGCAGTTAGTTCGAAGCGTTCCCTGGGATCACATGGGCCATGGAGAGCCAATTGTAGCAGGGAATCTCTATTCATAGATTTGACAGGAAGACCTGTCAAATCTATGAATAGAGATCGGCCCCAAAACCTAACTAAAACTTCAAATAATTTTTTTTTTAATTACATTTTTAAAATAACTATAAATTACATAAAATAACTTTTAAACAATAATTTAAATTTTTGAAAAAATTAATTACAGTTTTTAACAGGGCTAAAAATAAACTTACCTTTCTTTAAAGTATTTAAAAATAATAAACCTGTGGGGGAAAAAATGTTTTAATTTTACTTAATTCACCACTTACCTTGTTAAAAGCAGGCCTTGCGACTGCTTTTTAAAAGCGTAGCTGTAGGAGACTTACCCTCCCGGAGAAACTTGTAAAAAAAAACGGAAGTTCCAGGCGTATGCGCTGCCTCTCCGGCGCACGCGTTCGACCTGTGAACCCCTTCCTTCAAGGGAACGGAAGTTCCGGTTTCCAGTGCATGCACAAAACTGGCACTTTCATTGGCCCAACGCGTGAGTACACAGCGCGTACTCACCCGTGGGGACCCGAATTTCTGGCCCATTGTGTTTAACTAACTTGATTGAGTTCTTTGAGGTAACAGAGAGGGTGGATGAGGGTCATGCGGTTGACGTAGTGTACATCGATTTCCAAAAGGCGTTCAACAAAGTGCCACATAATAGGCTTACCAGCAAAGTTGAAGCCCATGGAATAAAAGGGACAGTGGCAGCATGGAAAAGGAATTAGACAGCTTGTTGACATCATCGCAGTAGTAATTCCCATTACAAAGTGCTGAAATCAATTGAACATCAAAAAAGACTAACTTCTCGCCACAGAGATCGAGATCTCTTTGGGCAGCTTTCTACGGGGCCAGCAGCGAGCGCCTTTGCTTCACCGCTGACCACAAATTACAGGCCATAATCTATTATTTGGGAATCACAAGATTGAGATATATGGTAATTTAATATCATACCCAAAGTGTTTGTTGCAAGTTTGACTGAAGCACATGTATTGCAAGCAGCTAGTATAACTGGCCCTTGGCAAATCCATAACTAACACTGTGCCCTGCCCTGTTAACATACCAGGGCACTGCAGAGGGAAATACTTTCAGTGCAGATACACACAAACACTTTTTTTTATATCGCCTGTATATATACTTGACATCACAGACACATGAGGTCCCATATTCCCAAGTTTGGTAAAGATTCTGAATTGCCCTTTAATAACGTCAGCCACAGAGATATAGTCAGCGAGCTTTTGAGAACATAAGAACATAAGAAGTAGGAGCAGGAGTAGGCCATACGGCCCCTCGGGCCTGCTCCACCATTCAATAGGATCATGGCTGATCCGAACTTAGACTCACGCCCACTTCCCTGCCCTCTCCCCGTAACCCCCTATTCCCTTATCAGCTAGGAAACTGTCTATCTCCGTTTTAAATTTATTTAATGTTGCAGCTTCCACAACTCTCTGAGGTAGTAAATTCCATAGATTTACTACCCTCTGAGTGAAGAAGTTTCTCCTCATCTCAGTTTTGAAAGGGCAGCCCCTTATTCTAAGATTATGCCCCCTAGTTCTAGTCTTACCCATCAGTGGAAACATCCTCACTGCATCCACCCGATCAAGCCCCCTCACAATCTTATGTTTCGATAAGATCGCCTCTCATTCTTCTGAATTCCAATGAGTAGAGGCCCAACCTACTCAACCTTTCCTCATAAGTCAACCCATCATCTCCGGAATCAACCTTCTCTGAACTGCCTCGACTGACAGAATAAGGACTGGGGTGCATTTTTGTTTTTTGGATGCTAGTCAAGATATGCCATAATTTCCTAACCCAGTGTGTATGGTAGTGTACTATACTTTATTTAATTCATTCATGGGATGTGGGCGTCGCTTGAGAAGGTGGTGGTGAGCCGCCGCCTTGAACCACTGCAGACCGTGTGGTGAAGGTACTCCCACAATGCTGTTAGGTAGGGAGTTCCAGGATTTTGACCCAGCGACGATGAAGGAATGGCGATATATATCCACGTCAGGATGGTGTGTGACTTGGAGGTGGTGGTGTTCCCATGTGCCTGCTGCTCTTGTTCTTGGATGGAAGAGGTCATGGGTTTGGGAGGTGCTGTTGGAAGAAGCCTTGGCGAGTTGCTGCAGTGCATCTTGTAGATGGTACACACTGTAGTCACGGTACGCCAGTGGTGGAGGGAGTGAATGTTTAACGTGGTGGATGGGGTGCCAATCAAGCGGGCTGCTTTGTCCTGGATGGTGTCGAGCTTCTTGAATGTTGTTGGAGCTGCACTCATCCAGGCAAGTGGAGAGTATTCCATCAAACTCCTGACTTGTGCTTTGTAGGTGGTGGAAAGGCTTTGGGGAGTCGGGAGGTGAGACACTCGCCACAGAATACCTAGCCTCTGACCTGCTCTTGTTGTCACAGTAGTTATGTGGCTGGCCCAGTTAAGTTTCTGGTCAATGGTGACGCCCAGGATGTTGATGGTGGGGGATTTGACGATGGTAATGTCGTTGAACGTCAAGGGGAGGTGGTTAGACTCTGAGGTGCCAAGACATTTAGCCGTGCACTGGATTTTTCTGACAATTGGAACGTATTAAATCAGTCCTGAGAAATTGGTAGCTGTTGGCCTGATCTGAAGCTATAATACCTGCTGAAATAGTGACTGGTCAAAGCACTCTGAACTGCTCTAGTACAGAATAGAGGTGTTTTATCCTGGGTCTAATTTAAAACCATTCATACAGTAGGTTGTGTCCTTTTGTGATTAGCAGTGTGAATGTGCCATGTTCCTTGATCAGTTTATCTGCACCAAGTTTGCTGGCGATTTGACTACATAATTTGCTTTAGAATCACACGAGTTGAATGTGAAGTGGGATCTGGACACTTATCAACAGGTGCTTGACAGGAGCGTTATCAGACCTGGAGGAACATTGTAAATAAAACAAGGGTGACATTTGGACAGAATGAAAGGTGATTGAAATACAGAATAGGAACTGCGAGGCTGAAAGAGGCAAGTGGTCCCTTTAGTCTGCCTTCCTGTCGTTGTATCTGATTTGTTTCACTTCAAGATACTTGTCCAATTTTGCCATGAGGATATTTAAGCTACTTGGTTTTACAACCTCCCTCAGTAAGAAATATGATTATATAAAATTGACAGGCAGAAAAAGACCAGCTGGTCCACACTTATGATAGCTGGAGCATCATGACTAAACACTCCCTCCCTCCTTCCTTCGCCTGCAGCTGTGTGACCTCCTAGGTGAGGCAAAAAATCAGGGGGTTAAAAACCCCAGGGCCAATGTTACTGGACTTCCCGTGGTTGACGTTGAAACATAGAGTTGTTAGTCCTGCAACAATCACCACTGTGTGATTCAGGCCCGAGTGGTTTTATACAACCAGCTTTTGTATGCATTGACTAATAACAGTATTGTTTTTATACAACTGTTCTACAGTATTGCATTAAATGGCGAGCAATTAATGCAACTTGTTTCCGCCGTGAAGTCCCATTCGAGCTCTTCAGACTTGTTATATGTCGCGGGTCACCGTTGAGGCGAATGGACTCCTGACTGTCTCGAAAGCGCTCTTAAGTTTTGGAGGGAACAGGCCTATTCTTCTACTATTCGGCTACCTTGGGCTGCACATACTCATATCAGTATCCCGCCAAGCTGATGCCAGGCTGAGCTGTAAGTTTCTTGCATCATGTCATAATACCAGCCCATCATATGGCCTTGCACGTTAGGTTGTGGGTCACCTGGCAACCAGTCCCTTATCTAAGTATAGTTTTGAAAATTCAGCATTTTCTCCACATTCGCTCTCCCCCCAAAATGCTAAAGCAAAGCACGTGGGGATACTTTAACCACTTAAACCACTTTAAAATATTCTAACAGCCAATAAAGGGCCAATTACTCTAGAAAATTCCTCATGCGATCGAAACCAGTCCATGAGATCTCACGGACAAAGCATTATCTATAAAGACACTTACTTTCTATATGATGCGATCTCTGTTCCAGTCAAGAAGCAGTTCAGGAGATGATCAGATGTATTGAGCAGGAAGGGTGGGAAGTTATGAGTCAGTCATTAATTGATGAAGGTAAATAAATTCAAAGGGTCGCTAATCCCTACCAGTCAGCGCACCATCTGATTTGTTTGTACTGCAAATTATTAGGAATCCCCTTTCTCCTCAACTGGCTCATGACGAAGTGTATTGTGACAATTGATTAAGTATTTCCCTCCTGTTTTTCGTGTCAGTGGAAAAGCCACTGGCGAGAAATCGGTTGTGGTTGCACCCGTTTCCTGGACAGAGAGCAGAGGCAAAAAGAACCAATTTTGGTCCGATTTGGGCCAGCTGCCTCTGGAACTTCTGCGCAGGCCACTTTCCAGCTTTTCAATTGGAATAACAGCACATGCGCGGAAATCTGGGCCACGCAGCCACTTAAAGGGGCCGCGCACCCATTAAAAATTGACGGGGAACATTGCTCTGGAGGCGAGACAGGTGCCAGCAGCTCACTGCAGTTATTACGATGAGGCCTGAAGACCGATTTCGGGAGATCCACAGGCTGCAGTCGTGCCGCCGGTTTCGTTGGGCACTGGTAACCAATTTTCTACCTCATGGAGTATAATTATTTTCTTCCTATTTGGAACCGGTCTTCCCATTCCCACCAACTTTCTTTTTTGCTCGCATTAATGACCAAAGGAAAATATCAATGCCCAATTGCAAAAAGAAAAATGAAACGAGCTGAAACAACTGATGCACGTTCTGTATTTGAATATGTTGTGCTCCCTTATTTGCCTGGGCAGGGAAGTTGGTAAACATGATGGTTAAACTACACAGGACCCAAGTTCCTATTGTTTAGTAGCTCCAAACCATGCAAAAATAACCTGCAGGGTTCATTGAAATATAATAAAATGTACCTGCTCCAGAAGCGCATGGCAGGGCGTGGAAAAAGATAAACAAACCACTGTGCCCCCAGATCCTGGTCATCTTTTACAGACATTCTGCTCTGTAATTTCCTTTTGAATTTTTTGCATATTATCCTGTGTAGATGTTTATGAGCATGAATACATGTAAATCATAAAAGCATTGCTATATTTTACTTGGTGTTTGATTGCATGCTATTATATAAATGCAAGTCTTTTTTATATAATGCCTTTCATGACTTCAGGACATCCCAAAGCCCTTTACAGCCAATGAAGTACTTTTTGAAGTGTAGTCACTGTTGCAATGTGGGAAACGCAGCGGCCAATTTGCGCACAGCAAGCTCCCACAAACAGCAATGTGATAATGACCAGATAATCTTTTTTTTAAGTGATGTTGATTGAGGGATAAATATTGATGAGGACACCGGGGACAACTCCCCTACTCTTCTTCAAAATAGTGCCATTGGATCTTTTATGTCCACCTGAGAAAGCAGATGAGGCCTCGGTTTAACGTGTCATCTGAAAGACGGTCACTGTTGTAATGTAGAGAACGCGGCTGCCAATTTGCACACAGCAAGGTCCCAGAAACATGTGATAATGACCAGATCATCTGTTTTGGTGGTGTTGCGTGAGGGATAAATGGTGGGCAGGATGCATTTTACCTAATTAAGTTAAGTTATGAATTTTCCTATAATTTTCTTCCATGACAATATGTTGGCAGCCACCTCCGAAGTTTGGCTATCTTTAAATGTCCATAGATGGCTGAGATTTCAGGAAGTCCTTTGTGTATCTGTATTTGATAGAGGTGTAGGGATAGGACAAGGTAGATAGAAACTGACTCTTTCCAGTGGGTGGGTGAGAATAGAAAGAGGGGAGCATTTGGAAGATAAAGAGCAGGAATAACTTTTTTTTAACAGAGGGTTGAGAGCCTGTGGAATGCACTACCAGAGTTGGTGATTGTTCAGGTGGTTTCTGCTTCATTTAAGAATTGATTAACACAGGCGCTTGAAGGAAAGGAGGACAAAGGGACTTAGAACAGAGCAAGCAAATGAGATTGGATGACTGCTCATGTGAAGGATTGACACTAACAGAGACTGGTTGAGCCGTGCTGTAATTTCTATGTAAACTGCACAAATTCATGTTGAATCGATAAGACGAGAGGTGTTGGACTATAGGCTGAGAAACTATGCTGTAGGACACGAGCACACGAATGTTAAAGAGTTCGCCTGAAGTTAATTTGTCCACCATTTTAACTGGTTAATATAAAAGACTGATTTCTAAGATTTATTTCTATGGAATACATTTCTTTTTATAAAAGTCAGAAAAAGTTACGTTAAATGCCAGTGCCTGGAGCAGACTTCAGAAGTGCACAATTGCACTAACAGGCCTGTTTTTAATAATTATTTTATGACCATTGGGGTCAATTTTCTCCCACTAGTGTAAGTGAGACAGTGTGATTTTGAAAAAGACCAGCCCATCTTGAGTACCCTTAATCCCGTCTGTAGTTTCAGGTTCAGGTACTTTGCACAGTCTCTTGTCTGTACTGGACTCTTGACCCAGATGAGAATGCTGCCTGTGAATGGGTGGGTGACTCCGATCAGGAGGGGGACGTTGTATGCTGCCAGGGCCTGTCTGGCACAAATTTCTGCCAGCTTTTTGGGCCTTCCGGCTGGTGTCAGAACCTCTCCTGAGGTTGGGCTAAGAAGAGAGAGCTTCATTTTGTATCTAGCCATGCTATACCTTGCCTGGGAGGGCTTGCCAAAATGAGTGTCTGAAAAGGGAAAGTGTTCCATTCCCCAACACCAGCATCCCTCAAAGGGAAAGGCATGTGGGTGGATCTTCGGTTGAGGACCCGACTGAACTCGGCTGTGATGCACGCCGTGGCAAAATGCTCTGTCGACACCTGTTGTCTGGGCTCATGCATGAAGAATGGCCATGTGGGGGAGGTCGTATGAAACCATACTCCAGCATTAATCAGTGCCTTCAGGAGAGGAGAATAAAAAATTTGGAAAGAGTAATAGTAAAGTGTACAGCAATTTGCTCTTTAGCACATTCCCTCTTTTTTTGATAGTGTTTGTGTGGGCGACAGTAAATGGCTGTTCTCAGTGGGCTATGTAGTCTCTGTTATGTATTTAACATCACAGGCGCAGACGAGCTGATTTTTGTTTTGTGTTCACATCTTTATACTGTCTTTTGGAACAATAACCATGAGCTGCATTACTTCAAAACACAATCTCTAATCAACCAAGGTTATAATTCGTACCCCATCATTGAAAATAACACTTTTCACTGGAGCTACTCTTTAAATTGCTTCTGACAGATTGTATGAAGTATTGTAAATTATCTACTTTTATTTGTAAGATATTCATTTACATTTTATAAACGTGGAACCTGTCCAGTGTAGCTGAACTGAAGGGAACATCACTTTGATAGTTCTGTATTTTTGTAACTTTCCATTTCTGCTTTATTCCAGTGAAATGATCCTTGGCTTTTTCTTTTATATTCTGTCCTTTTCATATTTTAATGCCCATAAATAAAATGTATGAACATGTTTACTTGGGATGGTAATTTCTCTTTTATTCTGTTCAGTTTAAATGAATAGGTTTAATCCCTAAATTTCACAATGATATAAGACAATGATCTGAATCGATGCACTGAAAAAGCTGGGGCTAATCATGCTTTATATTTCTTGTAAAATGAGCTTTGAAGTGCTTTGTGTTTTAAATACAGGCTTGTTTCTCATTATAATGGATCTTTGTTGTTGCCTAAAGGCTTTTTTCTGTTTGTGCTACGGCAAACCTAATGGACTTTATGAATATTTATTTTGGTTACCTAGCATTTTCTGACCTCCAGGCTGCCTATCTGACATTAAGTTCGTAGACATGTCAAAATTTTCTTCAATTGAACATCAGAAAGACCACAGTCACCAATTTAGGCTCCCACCATAAACCCTGTTGCCTTGAGACTGACTCCAATCATCCGCAGCCAGTTGCTCGGGCGGAATTAGAAGGTGTGGAACCTTGGTGTCCTATTCGACCTTGAAGAGCTGAGCTTCAAACCTCACATCATCTCCATTACCAAGACTGCTTACCACTGACTTCCACATTCCTACCTCACGCCCACTGCTTTTGAAACTCTTATCCATACCTTTGTCACCTCTAACCTTGATTTCTCCAAGGTGTGACTTTCTATTCTCCACTTTCCGTCAACTCCAGTTTGTTCGACATGTAGCTGCCCACATCTTGTCCTGTATGTGGTCTCGTTTACCAGTCAGTCCCATCTTTACTGACCTGCATTGGCTCTCTGTCCTCCCAATAAATTACATTTGAAATCCCCTGCTTGTTTTCAAATCCCTCCATTGCCTTGCCACACCCTCTCTCAATGCCCCTCCAGCCAGACATCCTCTTCCGCATCCTTCACTCCTCCGACGCTGGGCTTTTATGCAGCTTGCCCCACCATATTTCATTCCACTTTTGGTGGTGGAGTTTTCAGTCGTCTTGGCCTACATTACAATAGTAACTACACATCAAAAAGTACCTCATTGGCTGTAAGGCACTATATAAATGCAAGTCTTTTTTTCATTTACTTGTTAAAATTCCTGTGTGAATCCCTCCGACTTTCCATTATTCTCTCCGTCTTTAAAAAGATTCTCAGCACTCAACTTTTCTACAAGGTTTTTAGCCCCCTCTCCTAACTCTCACAATGCTCTTTTATTTCTTCTGTATATATTTTCTCCTTTGTAAATCACTCTGGAACATTTTGTACATTTATAGGTGCCATATAAATGCAAGGTGTTGTTGCTTTAAATTGCTATGGACACAGTTTAAGAAAGTGCCAATTTGGTGTTTTTTTTTTCTCTCCTTGTCTTCCATCCTCTCTGGTTCCCTCAGTTCTGCTGTGGTTCAGGACTCAATGGGCTGGTTGATTTTGAAGTGTTTATTTCAGGGAATCCAAACAAGCCATATTTTGTGTCCAGAGTCACAAGACATGTTTCAGGATGTCACTGTTTCTGATTGAATGCTGATACATTCTCCACAAAAACAAATAGATTACTTGTAATGTTTTGATTTAGGACAATTGTTACGTTTGTTGTTGCTGTTACTTCTCTCACTCACTCTGAATAGCCAGTAATGGCACTGCAGAGCAGAATAAAGAAGTTTGCAGTAAAAACAGAAAGTGCTGGAAATACTCAGCGGGTCAGGCAACATCTGTGGAGAGAGAAACAGAGTTAACATTTCAGGCTTTTCATCAGAAACGTTAACTGTTTCTCTCTCCACAGATGCTGCCTGACCTGAATATTTCCAGCATTTTCTGTTTTTATTTCTGATTTCCAGCATACGCAGTCTTTTGCTTTTGTAAAGAAGCTTGCAGACCTGTTCCAACAGTTTCACAGGCTAGACAAGATTTTCTCCTTCTTTCCAACTCATTGCAGTTCTTTCCCTAATCCCAAATTGCTATTCCATTATCAACTTTCCCCTTGAAATTTGTAGTGGGAGCAGGGGGAAGATTTACGTTGAAGATCGTAATCAGCAACTCTTCCTGCTTCATTGAGAGTATATCCTTGTAGATTGCCTTTCAACAATACGCCATCCTGGTGTGAACATAAGCTAGTAGAATTACAGCACTGTTTTCGTAGCCCATCTCTTTCTCCTCCCCCCCCCCCCCCCCCCGGGCCTTTCAAAGAGAGACAAATATCCGAGGCCACCTTTCTGTTTCTACAAGCTTTATTTTGACAAATTTGCTACAGTTTAGTTTAGGTGTAGTTAGTTCTTCATTAGCTGAGGAAAATACTGCCTTTTTTTCAAGTTAGCCCTATCTTTTGGCAAAGTTAAGTACTTGTTGCTGTCTGGTTAGTGCATTTAGGTTTGATTATTCTATTGTGATGTAAAAGATCATCTAGTACCCAGCAGGAGAATATTCTTCTTCCGAGCAGTGTTGAGGCAAGTATAAGACCAAGTCTTGTCCTTCACCTGGAGATGGCCCTGTTCTTGGTGTCTCCAAAATGAAAAGGAAAATAAATCACCGCCTCACTTAGTCCAATGCTTTTCCTCCATTATTTTATGGTGATTCTTTCTTCAGGCAGCAGTTGTGGACCATGTAGGTTGAAGATGCCACTGTCTGCTTTACTCTATGTAAGTCTAGTCAAAGAGATGTCCCTCTAGATATGTCACCACACCTGACCTTGGATATAGATTTCCAGATGCTTCTACAAAGAGTTGTTTATTGTTTGAGTTGTAATGGTTCTTCTGAGGTGCGTGATCATGTTGCTTGGTCAGAAGGGTAGACGTCGCTGAGTCTAGGCTTTGCCTCTGGATCACTTTCAATACTTAAATCCTTGATATGCAAATAGAGCCCCTACCCCTTGGTTCACACACTGTGATCTTCTGTTAATTTACACTGCTGACTAGTTTCTCAGTCACTATGTCAGCACATTGTCATTTTCAATGATTCACAGTACAGAGTAAGAACATAAAGAGCAGGAGTAGGCTCCGCCATTCAATAAGATCACCTCAACTCCACTTTCCCGCCCAATCTCCATATCCCTTGATTCCCCTAGAGTCCAAAAATCTATCTCCCTCAGCCTTGAATATACTCAGCATCTACAGCCCTCTGGGGCAGAGAATTCCAAAGATTCACAGCCCTCTGAGTGAAGACATTCTTCCTCATCTCAGTCTTAAATGGCCTACCCCTTACCCTGAGACTATGCCCCCTATTTCTAGACACTCCAGCCAGAGGAAACAGCCTCTCAGCATCTACCCTGTCAATCCCCTTCAGAATCTTGTAAGTTTCAATGAGATCGCCTCTAATTCTTCTAAACTCCAGAGAGTATAGGCCCATTCTACACAATCTCTCCTCATAGGACAGCCCTCTCATCCCAGGAATCAATCTAGTGAACCTTCGTTGCCCCGCCTCCAAGGCAAGTATATCCTTCCTTAGATAAGGAGACCAAAACTGCACAGTACTCCAGGTGTGGTCTCACCAAGGCTCTGTACAATTATAGCGAGACTTCCTTGCTCTTATACTCCAATCCCTTGCAATAAAGGCCAACATGCCATTTGCCTTCCTTATTGCTTGCTGTACCTGCATGCTGGCTTTCTGTGTTTCTTGCACGAGGACACCCAAATCTCTCTCAACACCAACATTTGAAAGTTTCTCACCATTTTAAAAAATATTTTTTTTTTTCTATTCTTCCTACCAAAGTGAATAACCACCAAAGAGAATGTTGCTTTATATCCTATTGGTGGGAGTGGGGGTGGGGGGAGGGCAGGGAAATGGGGTTTCATTTGGTTGAGGTGGTTCCAAGATAACAATCTTAATAGTGTAAGTTCTTCAACAGCAACATGCATTTATATAGCACCTTTTTTAATATGGAAAAATGTCCCAAGGTACTTCATAAAGGCATGAGGAAAACAAATGCAGACCCAGAGGAGGACAGATTAAGATGGCTGATCGGAAGTGCAATCAGAGGTGGGTTTTGAAGAGAATTTTAGAAGAGAGAGGGAAGGGTTAAGGGAGGGAATTTCAAAAGTGGGATCTAAGTAGCTGAAGCTTCCAGTGGGTGGGGGGGGGGGGGGGTTGTTGGTGAGTGTTGCACAGGAGATCAGAGTCAGAAGAGCAGAGAACTTTGGGCGAGAGTTGTAGGGATGCAGGAGGTTGCAGAGCTGGGGAGGGGCGAGAAACAAAGCCATAAAAGGATTTAAACATAAGGGGGGGGAAATTTGGCATTGCCTATTTTGGTGCGCTAATATCGGCCAGGAGCAAAGTTTAGTGCCTGATGCTAATTATCGCCTCCGACTGCAAAATTCGCCCCTGGAGGTGATTTGAGCATTAAATCAGGTGCTACACACCACTCTTAAGGTGCAAATGTCAGGGAGCGAGGCGCCACTGAAGCTCCGGCGATGCCAATTACCATGGAAGCCAGACAGACTGGCACTGTCCAGTTCTTAAAGGGGAGGGGCCATCTTGCTGACCAGCCACACCCTGCTCGTTGCAGCCTTGAATCTCGGCCTGGAGAGACCTCCAAAGCAATTGTGGTGGAAGTACTAATGGATAGGCCCAGGGAAAGCGCTCGGTGCCGAGGGCCAAAACTCCTTAGGACAGCATTAAAACCAAAAATTTTGCCGACAAGAAAAGGCAGGAAGTGCCCACCTTTAAATAACGCTCCCCCAGCCTCTACCTGTCGTTCCTAGCGGCAGGCGCTAAGGCAGGGGGCACGACTCAATATCCGGTCCGGGGCATTGTATGCTTGACTGACGTCACGATCTGCAGGCGCAGGAGATCGTGGTGGTAGTGTTTAGTGCTGCTGCAAAACAACTGGTCAATTTCGCGAGCGGCGCTAAAATCGCTGCGCTCGGGCGCCAAGTTCCTAGCACCCCCGGAGGTGCTAACCAACCAAATTTTTCTCCCGAGAACTTTAAATTTGAAGCACTGGGGGACCAATATAGGTCAGTGGGAATGGGAGTGCGTTGGATAAGCTGAACTTTTGGAACCAAATCAACCGTGTATGGTGGACTGGGTAGTCCAATACCAGAGCCAAATAGATCTGCAGCACTCCAGTGTACTGTTGATGATTAACTAACCAGCCTGGCTCACTAGAGGACTCTGGAAGGGTAGACCAGCACTGGGGATTCTTCCCACTCCGTTCTAAATAGCTACGCAAGCCAGTGATCTCTCCGATAGTGTGGTCCCGGCTAGAAAAACAACAGGAAGTTTCCAGTTCTCTGTAATGGTAAGTTGGACATTTTTAAATGTTTAAGCTCCAGCAGCAGCTCTTTGGATACTTGGATGGCCCCTATTGCTTGCCTCTGCCAACCTGTGTTTAAGCTTTCTGGACTTGGGTAAGGGGTGTGTCCTTCTGGGAGAAATAGTGCACACTTTATATCGAGTAAAGAGAAACTCTAGCTGCGTGAATTTTAAATGTTTAGGGAAAGCTGAAGTAAATAAGTTGATTGTAAGTACATATTTTTACAGGGTGTGGGAACGATGCGCGTGAGCCCGATAACTGGTGGCGCACCTGGAGCGTTTGGGGACATGGAGGTCCTGCCGATCTTAACATTTATTTAAACGAGGCACTGCTGTTAACTTGAAACTTATAGGACTAGACAAACTAGATGCAGAAAGGATATTCCCGATGGTCGGGGAGTCCAGAACCAGGGGTCACAGTCTAAGGATAAGGGGTAGGCCATTTACGACTGAGATGAGGAGGAATTTCTTCACCCAGAGAGTGGTGAACCTGTGGAATTCTCTACCACAGAAGGCTGTTGAGGCCAATTCATTAAATATATTCAAGAAGGAGTTAGACATATTTCTAAGGGATCAAGGGATATGGGGAGAAAGCAGGGACAGGGTACTGAATTTGGATGATCAGCCATGATCTCATTAAATGGCGCAACAGGCTCAAGGGGCCGAATGGCCTACTCCTGCTACTATCTTCTATGTTTCTATGTTCCCGGAATCCTGCAGACACCTGGCCAGAATCACTACCTGGTCGGCGGGCGGGAACGGGATTTTTGTGGCAGGACTGGTCCATGCCAGTCCATGAGAGGAGGGGATCCAGGGCGATTGGGGATGGGCAGGGTGGGGGTGATGTATGTTCCAGCATGATCAGGAGGAGGCCGGAGCTGGGGAGGCCCAAGGAGAGTCTGTGGGGCTTGAGGAAGCAATCCTACTTCTCCTGGCCCAAAAGGAGTTCTAAGAGAAGTAATTTTTTTAAAGACTTACCTTGGACTCTTCTGGCCAGGCAGCACCTCCCGCTGTGGTTCTGCTGCTGGGTAGCAGACAGTGCGGGACTTCCCCTGCCTTCAACTTAATATTACATCGCAGTACTGATGACGTCATCGGGCTGTGTTAAGTAGGCCCCCACCTGCCTTTAGTGGGAGCCTCGTCGATAGCCTGATTTGCCGCTGTTGATATTGCGACAGTTGGGATCACGGCAGGTTACAGGCGGGATCCCAATTTTCAAGATTTTAACCTCTCGCTCAACCCTTTCCTGCCCATCGTGTGTGGGGTGGCGGGGGTTAAAATTGAGGCCTGTAATTGTACCTACTTCTGTCTATTATTAACCAATCTCAAACGCCATCATGGTAACAGCTAGAAAGAAGTGTTCGTCTCTAAATTGGTTAGCTAATAGCAGGGTGTGCTCTGGCAGTGTAACCACTAAATATAGAAAGGTTAATATCACTCTCTTAAAATGGCCATTTTGGTCAGAGATTTAATCACTTGGTCCTAAAGTTTAATTTGCACCTCCCTATAGGGAAAAAAAAAATTCAACATTCTGGAGAATTTCACAAAAATGGGGAGAAAGCAGGGACAGGGTACTGAATTTGGATGATCAGCCATGATTGCATTGAATGGTGGAGCGGGCTCGAGGGGCCGAATGGCCTACTCCTGCTCCTATCTTCTATGTTTCTATGTCAAAGAGCGTCTTGTTTGGTGAAATAGGTTTTGGCCCAGTTGTTTGAATTCATATTTTGCCTCCTAATATTACACCTGTTTTTTTTTTAAATTTCTGCTTGTGTTCTTTACCCTCTGAGCAGAAGGTTACTTGACTTCTCTCGTCCTTTCTGATCTATGTTCAGGTTTTCTGTGTTACGGTTGAATTTTGGTGGCAGAAACCACTCCCTCTTCAGAGATCATGATTTTTAAACTGCATTAAAAAAAACACACACACATTCGAGATAAAACGTTTAACATTGATCTGTCAAATGTAAAACTTCCAGACCTCCGTTTGGCTGAGACTGAGAGATGCAGTTGTGATATTTATTAATAACCCTGTGTGATGTAATACCACTGGTGGGGAAATTCAGCTGCTGGATCAGATTGAAAATGGGGAAGGAGTCCAGGCCTGTGCACTGGGCCCCTGACCACTGATGCACTGGAATAGATACTGGATGTAGAATGGTTTCCTTTCCAATAGAACGTAGATGCAGGCCTCCATCCTTCTTTCTTGCACTCCGAATGATTTTGTATTGTGAATATTTTTTTTTTTACATTTGATTTAGCCAGATAGCTCCTAATTTTCTTTCCCTGGATGCGTGTTGTTTTTCGGCTGCACGCACACTTGAGTAGAACGGAACTGCGCTCGGGCGGGATGTTTTGCAAACCTTAGGGTTCCTAACACACACACTCCTGTTTTTGTTTGTGCTGCCTGCTTCTGCTGGGTCATATTTTTGGTACGTCCAAAATAAACCTTGTGGGTTAGGATAGAAATGGATGACGGGATGCAAGGTCACGGCCAAGACCAGGTTTAATAATCTGCTGTTTTTAGCAATGTGAAAACATTTTTTTTTTACGAGATTAAAAAAAAAATGTTGCGTCATGGCAGGATGATGTGATGTGACCACAGCCCGAGCTGTTCACCGAACCTGTCATCTGTCACTCATTGGGAGTGACACCCACTCATTTTGGGTCGCAAGTGTAACTGATTTTAATCTGTTACTTTGTAGCTTGTTCCATTCTTGCTGATTTATAAATCTCACTCCGAGCAGTGCCCTAATAATTGACAGATCTGCCTTTATGCAGTATGCCTAGTTACTACATTTTTACCCAAAATTAAATTTACACAGGAAAAACAAACTAATGTTGTTGTCCTTTTTTAAAAGGGTTTATTTGAAGGTCAGCTTTGTAAATTGAAATGCTGATTGGTTTGGCTCTGTACACTCTGTCTGATTTAGAAACCGGGCCACCAGTAAATAGATTACTGTGATTAAAGTGAATTACATTTACTGAGCTCTGAGACTGTCCTGGTCATAAGAGTTCACTGCTGCCTGGCTAAAGCAGCTAAATTCTCCTACATAGCGGAGAATTAGATGATTTATATGCTATATTGAACCAGATCAGAATGAAACTTTGTATGGGCGACGACAGGATGAGCTTCCAGGAAAGGCCTCATGGCCTAGAAATTTGGCTGCACAGCGCCTGGTTTTTTGGGTGCTAGACGACCTCCAAGATGGCGGGCAGGAAGCGCGCACTCATCACGACCCGGAAGTGCACCACACACCATACTGGCAAAGGCTTTTAAAAAAAATAAAAAAATAAAAAAATCGGCCTGCAGTACCCACGCCTGAAACAGGTGTTCAGTCCTTTGCATGTGCAAATAAGAGGCATAATGCCTGTTTGAGGCCCCAGCAACAAGATTGGTTTGCCCTGAGGCAGCCAGCACTTAAAAATGGGCACGCCCGAATTTCTAGGCTCCTGTACCTCCACTCCGAGCACCTGAAGCATGTGGTGTGCCTCTTCAGTTCAATTTAATTGGTGGTTTATTTGGCCGCTCTAAATCTACTCAGCCATGATCTCATTAAATGGCGGAACAGGCTCGAGGGGCCGAATGGCCTACTCCTGCTCCTATCTTCTATTCAGAATCCAAATCATCAATTTTCAGTTTTGACAAATTTGAAATGAATAAGTGTTGTAAGATTTCAGAAGTTTATCATCTCCTCCCCTCCCCTCACACACTCATTTTAAGGCTCTGATGTATTGTTTGTTCATTATTTGGCACAGTTCCCAGATTATGATCAGACTTGTAAATTGTGTGCATTTTCCACACTCTGTCCTGGGTGGTTGGACTGTATTTTCTCCCTGTGTGCTCACAAGAGTGAGACGGGGCCAATGCCAGGGTAGGACGGTGTAATTAGTTATACTAACAGGCTAGTAACCCAGAGGTTTTGTGTTCAAATCCCATCATGGCAAGTTGTGCAATGAAATTCAAAGGTGCTCGGCTCGCGCCAGACTGACCATGTAAATTGCCGATTGTTATAAAAAAAAACAACTGGTTCATTGATGTCCTTTTAGAGAATGGAGCATGTGGTCTGATCTACAATGTGGCTGATTCTTAATGCAAAGTTATAAAACAATCACCATCACCACAGGGATGGCAGGAGTTCAAGAGGAAGGTCCAGCGCCACCTCCAGACAAATGGGGATGGGAAATTAAATGTGGCCTTTCCAGTGTTGCCCACATCCTGAGAACATATCTTGGAAAACACATTACTTGTGATTAACATGATGCAGAGGCAGAAAGCCAAAGGAAATGTGCAACATTTTTTTTGTCCCACAAAGTCAATAACCCTTTAAAATATTATGAAAATGGCTTATTATTGTTGGAGAGTTCAGACGTCTTGTTGTTGTGACTGCACGAATACTGTTTTGCTGGATAATAATTTGGGATGGATTGCAGGGAATTTCTCTTTTTTAAAAGAGTTTAGTGACACAGAAAATAACAGCCCCCTGACGGTGAATGTAAGGCGGTAATCTAGCTGAGGGGTTCAGATCATGGCCGTACACTTATTTTTACTGTATTCTTTTATCATGTCCACAAGATCCTCTTACTGATTGCAGCCTTTAATTCACTCTCAAAACCTGCTATGACACATTAAACAGTGCACTCTCATTAACGAAAGATGTGTGCTGATCATTTTGCCAATTCACTTGTCATTTGTAAAATCGGACTCTCAAACGCACAGGAAGCATTTGGGACCATTTTTGACAGCGAGGGCGTAGAATAAACAATACTGCAGATAAACGGGGATCTCCGTGTTGGGGTGAACAGGATAATTGTAAAGTTTGCTATTTTGCTGGTATAATTCTGGATCAGTTCTAAACTACAGGATGAGAACTGACTGAAGTGAATCCATTATGGAGCTCAGAACTGAACCATGAATGGATTTAGTCACAAAAGAAAATGGTAATTCAAAGCTATGAATGATGTTTTGTTTCTTCTACCAACATTTTCGATTTTACTGCACTTCCGTATGCAGAAGGCCAGCTTCCTCCGTTCCACAGCACAACACTTGAGTAGAATGTAAGAAACCCCATAGCAAGAAAAGGCCATTGGGCCCATCAAACTTGCTCCCGCCAGAGTCTATGGGGGCAAAATTGGGTTGCGCCCCCTTTGGGGCGCCCTGAAAAAGTTAGCACACCCGTGCCTGAAATTCACCGGTAGCGCCCCAAGAGGGAGGCGGGGCGCTACTGGAAGCACCCAGTCAACCTCTTGGGGCACTGCAAGTGAATATCCTGGCTCTTCATGTCGCGCCATGGTACTGCAGGCCTCCCTCCCCTTATTAAAGGGGAGGGACCTAGTGCGGCGCGACCCGGGGCCCAGCTGAGCCACCAGGAATCGGAGTGCCGGCAAAAGAGCCCGGCACTCGAGGAGTGCCGGGGTCACGGAGCGCAGCCGGCACCCCGTGGGGGGGGGGGGGGGGGCTTCACGGAAGGCCGGGGACAGCAATGGGGGCAGGTGCTGGCAGGCGGCCAGCATCAAAAATGGCCGCCCGGCACCACCCCTTTAATTTGCACCGCCCCGGCCGCAGGTAGGCCCCCCTGACCCTGACGGACATAGCGTCCGACGGTAAGTCAGGGGGCGCTAGCGAAGATCGCGAACGGGGCACTGCGCATGGCGATGACATCATCGCCGGAGGCACAGCGCCATGGGGTGCTAAAGGTTACTACCGCCGCCGCTAACCTCCCGCTGAATTTAGCGGGAGGTGTTAGCAGTGCTGCGCCCGGGTGTTAGTTGCTTTGCGCCCTAAGAGGACGCTAACGGGAGGCGCAAATCAACCGAATTTTTCCTCCTCGTGACTGATTTTAACTGCCCCCACCTGGTGGGGAAGCAGTTAAAATTAGGCCAGTCACTTACACCCTCTGATCCTGCTACCTTCCAGGCGTGTCCCGATCTTAACCTGTTCTTTGGGGTCCTTCTTTAAATGTGCATATCGGGTCTTGTGATGCCGTCTGGACCCGATCTGCAATTTTAGTTGGAGGGCTGAGTGGAGGGAGCAGTGACGGCTCCCCTGTCAGGCCAGACCTGGTGGGAGGTGGATCATAGGCCAGAAGAGGTCCAGGCAGGTAAGTGTGGAAAAAATTAATTTTAAGTTTCCTTGTCGGCGAAGAGGAGCGGGATTGCTCCATCTGGCCTTACAAGGAAGCCTTGGGCCTCACTTACACTGAACACCCTGCCAGAGCCTATTTTCCACCCCCCGACCTTCCGATCGCCTCCAGAGCCCCCCTCTCAACTGAGTGCTGTGGACCGTGCTAGCAAATTCCGGTTTCTGTGAATGAGACTGGGCCGTTTAGATCGGCCGGGTGTGCCCCCACTCGCGTGCACCGTAGCCACGACCCCACTAAAATCAGGGCTTATATTTATTTCATCATAGGCACTGTCCCACCACCTGTTGAAACCCTACTTTAAGGGACACTAAGTTCTTTTCCCCTCTCTGCCTTGGAGAGAAAAAAATCAAGCAGTGCTATTAGTATCTCTCTAATCCTCAAACTGCCTACCCAACAATTATCCACCTATATCCCTGCAAATATGTCACATCACCCCAATCAACTTCCTTCTCTGGGAACCTGCTTCTCCCAACCACAGCCTGTGGAAGAATAATTCCCGACCAGTCTCTCAAAGAACTTTGCCAAATGCCTTGTGAAAACTCAAGAAAACAACACACATTGGATTACACTCATCCACTTGCTTCATTTTCCAGTAGCTTTCTCAGTGATGACCTATTACTTATAAACACTGCTGTCTGCTCCCTGTGATATAGAATCATACAGCACAGAATGAGTCCATTCAGCTCATTGTGCCTGTGCCGGCTCTTTGAAAGAGCTACCCAATTAGTCCCGCTACCCAATTAGTCCCACTCCCCTGCACTTTCCCCGTAGCCCTCCATATTTTTCCTTTTCAAGTATATAAGAAAGAAAGGCTTGCATTTATATAGCGCCTTTCACGACCACCGGACGTCCCAAAGCGCTTTACAGCCAATGAAGTACTTTTTTTTTGGAGTGTGGTCACTGTTGTAATGTAGGAAACGCGGCAGCCAATTTGTGCACAGCAAGCTCCCACAAACAGCAATGTGATAATGGCCAGATAATCTGTTTTAGTGATGTTGATTGAGAGATATATATTGGCTAGGACACTGGGGATAACGCCCCTGCTCTTCTTCGAAATAGTGCCATGGGATCTATTACGTCCCCCTGAGGGAGCACTCCCTCTGCACTGGAGTGTCGGCCTAGATTTTTGTGCTGAAGTCCTTGTAGTGGGACTTGAACCCACAACCTTCTGACTCTGAGGCAAGGGTGCTACTTAACCACTTCCCTTTTTAAAATTACTATTGAATCCGCTTCCACCACCCTTTCAGGCAATGCACTCCAGATCATAACAGCTCGATGTGTTTAAAAATAATTCTCCTCATCTCCCTGGATTTTTGTCAATTATCTTAAATCTGTGTCCTCTGGTTACTGACCCTCCTGCTAGTTTCTTCCTATCTACTCTATTAAAACCCTTCATAATTTTGAACACCTCTATTAAATCCCTTCTTAACCTTCTTTGCTCTAAGGAAAACAATCCCAGCTTCTCTAGTTCTCTCCAAATAACTGAATTACCTCATCACTGGAACCATTCTCATAATCTCATCTGCACCCTCTCCAAGGCCTTGACATCCTTCCTAAAGTGTGGTGCCCAGAATTGGACACAATACTCCAGCTGAGGTCTAATCAGTGAGTTATAAAGATTTACCGTCGCTTCTGTGCTTTTTGTACTCTATGCCTCTATTTATAAAGCCAAGGATCCTGTATACTTTTTATCAGCTTGACCTGCTACCATCAACGATTTGTGTATGTGAACCCCCATGTCTCTCTGTTACTGCACCCACTTTAAAATGGTACCATTTAGTTTATACTGCCTCTCTTTTTACATTCCAAAATGCATCACTTCATACTTCTCTGCATTACATTTCATCTGCCATGTGTCTGCCCATTTCACAGTCTGTCTATGTCCTCCTGAAGTCTGCTACTATCTTCCTCACTGTTTACTACATTTCCAAGCTTTGTGCCACAGCTTCACCTTTTTTACATGTTCCTTCCTGTGAGCATTTAATAACAGTACACCAGTTTGTGCAGACATTACACTTTTGTTACAGATGAAAAAAATCTTAATTGTGCTTGAAACTGAAGAGGAATATACTGACTTCTAATTCACCCTAAACAATTACAATTGCAGCCACCATTACCACTTACCAAGGAGTTCTTGAACAGCGGTCTTAAAGGGACAGGCCAGGTTAGAAGCTAAACATCGCAACTGTGCTCCATACCCCAGATTACCTGTGAACAAGTAATATCAATATTCTCTCTCATTGTCTAAATCCTTGACACCAGAACTTTTACTTCTGATGTTCCTCGTGTTTGCATACACCATTCAGAGTGGTGAACCTGTGGAATTCTCTACCACAGAAGGCTGTGGAGGCCAAGTCATTGAATATATTTAAGAAGGAGATAGATAGATTTCTAGACGCAAAAGGCACCAAGGGGTATGGGAAGAAAGCGGGGATATGGTATTGAGCTAGAGGATCATCCATGATCATATTGAATGGTGGAGCAGGCTCGAAGGGCCGAATGGCCTACTCCTCCTATTTTTCTATGTTTTCTAATTTGATCTTTCTGTTTTTAAAGTCATTAATTTCCTTTTTAAATTATTTTATATCCACCCCTTTTAGTGGTTTAAATCCTTCTTGGATCTGAGTGTAGACCTTCAGTGAAGGGTTAATAATCTAAATCCTTTTCAACTTTTATCAATGGACATTGGTTCATTTCCAAATTGCATTACTTAGAGAGATTCTGCACTATTATAATAAAATGTAAATAATCTGCTTGTTAACAGTACTGTACCATGTGGTGCTTGTTTCCAAGAAACCCTGTCTGAATTTGCATTCTGCTTCTTTGTGCAAAACATTCTGGGCAGGACAATCTAATTACAGCAGCTTGTATTCATCACCTGTGCTGCAAAATTTGTAGAGAATCTTGGCTTGTAAATAGTACATCTATATTTTATTGGTCAAAATTCTGTGAGAAACTTGTTATTTACTCTTGTGAGCATATCTGCAGAGTGCATGTGCGTCATGGCGATGTCATCCTACTTAGAAGGCACTGTAGGATAAAGGAAAGGGGGCCTCCAGGAATGAAAAGCTCCCATGGCACAAAATGGATGAGGTAAAATGTTAAAAAGAAAGAATTGCATTTTTATAGCACCTTTCATGACCTCTGGATGTTCCAGTGCTTTACAACCAATTGAGTACTTTTGAAGTGTTGTAATGTAGGAAATACGGCAGCCTATTTGCGCACAGCAAGCTCCCACAAACAGCAACGTGGGAACCTCGTATTTCAGTAATGTTGGGTGAGGGTTAAATATTGGCCAGGACACTGGGGAAAATTCCCCAGCTCCTCTTCGAAATAGTGCCTTGGGGATCTTTTACGTCCACCTGAGAGGTTTACCGGTTAAACACCATTGTAGGCATAGTTCTCCTTCACTGCATTTATATTTCTAATTGGATTACAGTGTAGTGGGTTTTTCATGTGGGTGGAGGTAGGGTTAAGATTTTGCCATGTTATGCCCTTTCATTCCATTCCAGAGTGAAGGAATCCGATCACTTCCAAGCGCTTCTCGCCATTTCCTTTTGTAAATGCAGCATCCACATTTAGCTCTAGTTTGCAATTTAATCTGTGTCTTTTTACTATAGTGCATCTTAGCTTATTCAGTGACTTGTGCTGTCAACCTGCTTGGGATTTCCCTGTGATGTGATTTGAAGTCCGGCATCTGCTTATTCATAAATAATCAGTGTCATTCCCAAGATTTATAACTGTCCTTATTTATTTAAAAAAAAAAGAAAAAAAAAAATGTCCTTCCAACAAAACCAAAACTCGGGGAGAGGCCATGAGCTCCGTCAGTTTAAGAGCTGGATCAATTCTGGCATTGATACATTTCCTTACTAATATTACTGGTAACGTTTTGTTCCCCAGTGTCTGCAGTGAATTCCCAATTTAGGGAAACTTGACCTACTGACAAAGTACACAGCAAATGGTGAACAGTTGGGTTTGATTACAGGGCTACAATCCACAATAATTGAGGGAAATCCAAGGATGCACTAAACAAGAACTACTTGCATTTATTTATAACGCCTTTAACATAGTAAAATGTCCCAAGGCGCTTAACAGGAGCGTTACCAAACAAAATTTGACACCGAGCCTCATAAGGAGATGTTAGGGCAGCATTAGGTTTAAGGAGCGTCTTAAAGGACGAAAGAGTGGTATAGAAGTTTAGGGAGGGAATTCCAGAGCTTGGGGCCTTGGCAGCTGAAGGCACGGCTGCCAGTGGTGGAGCGATTAAAATCGAGGATGTTCAAGAGGCCAGAATTGGCAGAGCGCAGCGATCTCTGGCTGGAGGGGATGTGGGGCTGGAGGAGATGTGGGGCTGGAGGAGATTAGTGTTGGGGAAGTGCGAGGCCATGGAGGGATTTGAAAACGGGGATGAGCATTTTGAAACTGAGGCGCTGCTTAACCGGGAACCAATGTAGGTCAGCGAGCACAGGGGAGATGAGTGAGCGAGACTTTGTGCGAGTTAGGACATGGGCAGCTGAGTTTTGGATGACCTCAGATTTACGGAGGTTAGAACTCGGGAGGCCGGCCAGGAGTGCATTGGAATAGTCAAGTCTAGAGGTAACAAAGGCAGATGAACTGAGGCAAGGGCAGAGTCGGGCGATGTTACGGAGGTGGAAATCGGCGGTCTTAGTGATGGTGCGGATATGTGGTCAGAAGCTCATCTCGGGGTCAAATATAACACCAAGGGTGTGAACAGTCCGGTTCAGACTCGGATGGAGTCAGTGGCTAGGGAACGGAGTTTGTGGTGGGGACCGAAGACGATGACTTTGGTCTCCCAATATTTAGCTGGAGGAAATTTCTGCTCATCCAGTACTGGATGTCGGACAAGCAGTCTGACAATTTAAAGACCGTGGAGGTGTTGATGGTGGCGGTGGAAATGAATTAAAGCTGGATATCGTTAGTGTACATGTGGAAACTGACTGACTGTGTTTTCCGCTGATGTCGGCGAGGGGCAGCATGTAGATGAGAAATAGGAGGGGGGCCAAGGATAGATCCTTGGGGGATACCAGAGCTAACAATACGAGAGAGGGAAGAGAAGCCATTGCAGGTGATTCTTTGGCTACGATTAGATAGATAAGCATGGAACCAGGCAAGTGCAGTCCCACCCAGCTGGACGAAGGTGGAGAGGTGTTGGAGCAGAATTTTGTGCTCAACCGTGTCGAAGGCTGCAGACAAGTCAAGAAGGACGAGGAGGGATAGTTTATCTTTTAAAGCAAGAGAGGGGACCAGGAGTGATTTATGATAGCTGCGTGAGGCTTTGCGGTACTTCTGTCTCTGTCATTCTGTCTGTCATCGCGTGTGCGTCTGTCGGGTATGCGCTCGAAAGTTACAGGACGTACCTACGCGCGCGTTACCTCCAAAGAAAGCTTAGGCTTCCGAGACGGTTTTAAGCGTATTTACGTTTCGGCCGGGCTAAAATCGCGCCCGCGGTATCCCAAAAACCTTCAACATTCCGCTCATTAGCATCTCATTATCCGCTCATTAGCGACAGAGTGACCTCGAGCTCGACCAATCGTACGCCGGGTTGCTGGCATGTGCCGCCGGGCCAATCGGTGCGTGTGTGGCCAGGCCTTATCGTTCTGAACCGAGGTGAGTCGCCGCCATCTTGATTCCAAACTTTTCCTTTTTCCCACTTTCTGCGTCTTTATAAAAAAAAACGTTGCTTTTAAAACACACATTGTTTTTAAAAAAAAAAAAAATGATTTAGAAACGAATTAACTAATCTAATCTCATTAATTTTCCTACCTTTCCCCGTTTTTCCAGGTAGGCCTCGAAGCCTCGGCTTCTCCTTCGCACCCACGCCCGAGCTAGGCACCTCCCGGCCCCACTCGAAGGCTGGAGGGCCAAGCCTCAGCCCAGCGCCACTAGGGTGCGCACGCAGCAGGAGCTGAGACGCGGCGTCTCTCTCTGGCTTGGCTGGGGGGCGGGGCTTGCTGAGCGTCAAGCGTTACCCTGGCAACCGGGCCCGCCGGCCGTCTCGCACAGCCGCAATCGGCGGTCTTCACCATGGGGGGGCACCCCCTCCCCCCCCCCCCCTTCCCTTCCCCTCTCCCCCCCTTCCCCCCCGCCCTTCTCCCCACCCGCCCTCCCTTCCCCAGTCGCGCGCTCTCTCTCTCTCTTCCAACAACAACATGCCCTCGAAAAAGCCTCGGCACCGCCGGGCACTTCAGCTAGTAATATTAATTAATATATATATATAGCGGTTCTTCTGTCTGTCATTCCGTCTGTCTGTCTTGAATAAACTCTCAAGTTATAGAGCGTACCTACACGTGTGTTACATCGAAAGAAAGCTTACGATTCCAGAACCGTCATAAGCATACTTACTTTTCGGTCAGACGAAAATTATTCGCGCGTTATGCAAAAAACCTTCAAAATTAAACTCATTATCTGCTAATTAGCATTGATTGACTGACGTCAAGGTCAACCAATCCTGTGCCGTCACGATTGACCAATCCTACAGTTCAGTCGCCTGATGGTTGGCCAATCGCTGCGTCTGTGGGCGGGACTAATGCTTTTCAACTCGGGCATCGGGCAGCCATTGCTTCACTACTTCCAGCTCAAAATCTGCTAATCCAGCTTCGAAAAAGTTAGTATCTCTTATAAAACGTTTTTGGTAAATGTTGTGTTTTTAAAAGTACTTTCACTTTCATCTTTGAAGCTATTAAAAGGTAGAAATGTTGCCCGGCAGCAGATTCACAGAGGGACACCGAGACAGGCCCGAAAGCCTGGGACTCAATTTAAAATGTTGCCCGGCAGCAGATTCACACACAGACAGACAGGCCCCAAAGCCAAGGGACTTGATTTAAACCGCCCGGCCCAAAACAGCCCTGGCAAAGCCGGGCTCCCCCAGCTAGTATCATATAAAGGATGTGTTCGTTTTCTTTTACTTTTAGTTTCCTGAGTCCTGATGCCTCTCTGGAAAGCTGCTAGCAAGAAGGTCCTAACCTCCTTGGTGACATTATTATTGTAGGACTGCCAGAGAATAATGAAGAGTAGATTAGAGTGTAATTCCAAATACAGCAATGACTTGAATTCCAACACTCGAGTGCTCACACTTGTAAACCTTCATTTTCTCTGTTCTTTAAAGATGTTACTGATTTTATGAAATGATGCATTAGAAATTATAAGCAGCAATGTCATTGAATAGAATACGAGTAACATAAAGTGGTATATTTTTGCATTTGAATAATGAATATTGCAAAAAGAGTATAGTATTTAATTCACCATTTATCAGTAAATGTGCACAGGGCGAGGAAAGCAAACTCCTCTAGCTGCAAGGCAAAAGCAGACCTTGGGGTTGAAATTGCCCCATGTGCTATTTTTAGCATGCTAGTTAATTGTTCTGTGTCAAATTCCTGTGTTTTTTTGATTTATTCTTGGGATGTGGGTGTCGCTGGAAAGGCGGATGTTTATTGCCCTTCCTAGTTGTCCTTGAGAAGGTGGTGGTGGTGATTCATCATCTTGAACCACTGCAGTCTGTGTGAAGTTGTTTTCAGCCAATGAAGTACTTTTGAAGTTTAGTCACTGTTGTAATATCGGCAAATGGAGCGGCCAATGTGCGCACAGCAAGGTTCCACAAAAGGCAATTGGATACATGACCAGATAATCTGTTTTTTAATGATGTTGGTTGAGAGATAAATAGCGGCCTGCTATTCTTCGGAATAGTGCCATGGCATCTTTTACGTCCACCTGAGAAGGCAGATGGGGGTCTCGATTTAACGTCTCCACACTTGTGATTGCGACACTGGGAGCCATGCTAACAAAATGTTGTTTGGTGTAGAAAAATTAATTTCACTGTATTATGTCCGTGTATAATTGAGACACGGACTGCAGGAGTTGGTTATAACAGGTCTTTACTGAATGGAGGCAATCTGGAACTACTATGCAAATGTTACTACACAGGCTTATATACAGGGGTGGTCACTACTGGTACTGCAGTATACAGGGGCTGCAGAATATAGTTCCTTCTGCAAAGTACATACACTACAATTCCTCCCCTTTTAGCTAAACAGTACATAACATTTGATTAACAATGAAATAACATTTACAATTACAGTTGCTAGATACATTAGTTGAAGTTAAGCAATTATAAGTTCAGTCTTTGAGGAATCTTCCTGATTCTGTCTGGATAACGCCTCTTTGGGGTATCGGGTTCTTCTGGCAACGTTGAGTCGGGATCAATGTCGTTTGGTTCGTCTGCTTCCAATATCACCGATTCTGAGGTAGATGCAATTGGTACTTCGGTTTCATCGCCAGGTGTATCAGATCGTGGTGTGGAGTTGACGTTTCCCAGTGACTCTAGAATCTGGTCAGCATGGCGTCTTACAATGCTCTCTCCAACATCCACGGTATACATTAGAGGTCCTTGCTGTGTACAGATCGTTCCTGGCTGCCATTTCTCTGCGGTAGTCCCGGGCCAAAACTGGTTGACCTATCTTAAAACTCCTGGTCGGCCTTTCTTTCATATTCTGAAACTGCCTGTTCTCCACATCTCTTCTGATGTTTGGCTTAACCAAATCCAAGCGGCATCGTAGTCTTCGATTGAAGAACATCATGGCTGGAGTTTGGTTGGTAACCGCATGTGTCGCATTCCGGTAGGCAAACAAGAAGTTATCCACCTTGTGCTGTAGGGGTATATCTTCATTACACATTGCCTTGATAGCCTTCTTGAATGTTTGAACGAACCTCTCGGCCAATCCATTAGTGGCTGGATGATATGGGGCGGATATGTAATGCTTAACACCATTGTTCTTTAAGAACCTCCGGAACTCTTCAGACACAAACTGTGGTTCATTGTCGGAGCAAATCTGTTCAGGCAGCCCATTCCTGGCGAATATGGTTCGTAAGACTGTGATAGTTTTTTCTGTGGTGGTTGACATTTTTATTACCTCTGGCCACTTTGAACGTGCATCCACCGCAATTAAAAACATCGAGTCCATGAAGGGACCAGCAAAATCAATGTGCACCCTTTGCCATGGAGATGAGGGCCACTCCCATGGATGTAGAGGGGCTTGTGGTGGGGCGTTTTGGATCTTCTGGCATCCTGTACAGCTCTTGGTCATCTCTTCGATTTCTCTATCGATTCCCGGCCACCACACAAACGCTCTGGCTAAGTTCTTCATTTTTACCCCTCCCAGATGACCCTCATGAAGCTCATTGAGCACTCTATCCTTCAATTTGGGTGGAATTACTACTCTGGATCCACACATCAAGGTTCCTCTGCACACTGACAGCAGTTCTCTTCTCGGCGAGAATGCTGGCAACAGTAGTTCGCCATGTGCTGGCCATCCCTTCACCGTTAAATCATAGACCCAGGAGAGTGTCAGGTCATTTCGTGTTTCCTTTTCTATGTTTGCATTCGTCACAGGGAGACATTCGACTATGGTCGAGTGGAATATCTCCACTGGATCCACTGCAAGTTCTTCTTCCACCGTCGGCAACGGTAGGCGTGACAATCCATCAGCATTCCCATGCTGTTTAGTTCCTTTGTACTCGATGTCATATTGGTGTGCCCCTAGGAAAAGGGACCACCTCTGTAGCCGTTGTGCTGTCATTATCGGTACGCCCTTCTGAGGGTTGAAAATGGAGACGAGGTTGATGATCAGTAAGTAGAGTAAATTTCTGACCGTGCAGGTAGTGATTGAACTTCTTCACCCCCCACACCAAGCTGAGGGCCTCTGTCAATCTGGGCGTAGTTAATGAGCGTGACGCAAAAGCTATCGGCCTCTCTGAACCATCAAGGAATTTATGTGACAGTACCGCCCCAATGTCGTAGGGAGACGCATCACACGCCAGTCTTATCGGTAGTAATGGGTTGTAGTGAGCCAATACTTCTCTTGAAGTGATTAGGTCCTTACTCTTCTGAAAGGCCCGCTTACATTCATCGCTCCATTTCCATGCTACTCCAGTTTGTATTAGGGCATTCAGTGGGTGCAGAATTGTGGACAAATTCGGCAAAAACTTATGGTAGTAATTCACCAATCTGAGGAATGACCTCAGTTGCGACACATTTTCAGGCGCTGGAGCCTTAACTACTGCTTCAATTTTGTCAGGGGACTTATGCAACCCCTCTTCATCAATCACGTGGCCACAATACGATATCTGTTTCTTAAAAAACTCGCACTTGGGGCGATTGACCCGTAGCCCATGTTCACGTAGTCTAGTGAGCACCTGCTCTAGGTTGGCAAGGTGTTCACTGTCATCTTCACCTGTCACTAGGATGTCGTCCAAGTAACACTGAGTCCCCGGATATTCCTTGCAGGACTTGTTCCATCGCTCTTTGCCATATCGCCGGAGCTGATGCTACTCCGAATACCAGTCGATTATACTGGTAAAGACTTTTGTGAGTGTTTATCGTGAGATACTTCCTAGAGGATTCTTCCACCTCCATCTGCAAATATGCTGGTGCTAGGTCAATTTTTGTAAAACGCTTCCCTCCAGATAGTGAGGCGAAGATATCTTCTATCCTTGGAAGAGGATATTGTACTGTGTGGAGGACTGGGTTCAGTGTCACCTTGAAGTCCCCACAGATGCGAACCTTCCTTGGCTCCTCAGACTTATTGTTTAAAGTTTTCTTCATGACAGGAACGATGGGTGTCGCCCACTCGCTCCAGTCTACCTTAGATAACACGCCTGCATTCTCCAGATTCTCCAGCTCTGCCTCGACGGCTGGGCGAATTGCATATGGTACCGGTCTTGCTTTGAAAAACTTGGGAATTGCATTCTCTTCTATTTTTATCGAGGCGATTACGCCTTTAAGAGTGCCCAGTTCTTGTTGAAATACCTCTTTGGCGGTAGCTAAGATTGTTGATAATCGTTCAGGAGCGACGTCGTCATCTTTTTTACCAGCCACCGTCAGTGCCTGAATGGAGTGCTAGTCTAAACTTATCTTTCTGATCCATTCACGTCCCAATAACGGTGGTCCACCATCTTGCAGTATGTACAGATACAATTTCTGTATTTCCTTGCCGTTGTATTCGACAGGCACCCTTATTTTTCCTCTGGGGTATACTTTTTGCCCCGTATACGTCCTCAAGACAATGGATGTCTCTTTCAAGGGTATGTGTGAGAATAGCCGCTCGTAGTCTCGTCGATTCATGACGGTTAGAGCTGATCCTGTATCCAGTTCCATTTTGACTTGGGACCCTGCTATCGTGAGGGTGACCCAAATGGTTCGGTGATCCTCTTTTGCGATTACGTTGTGAAGTTTGAAACAGCTTAGTCTCTTGTTCCCGGATTCACTATCGCTCATCTGGTCTTCGGAACTACTGTCCGTCATCTTTTGTACTTTCCTGTACGGTTCCTTAGTAGCCTTTTTGTTGTCGTTGGTCTTCTTCCCAGACCTGCAAACTCGTGCAATGTGTCCCATCTTTCCGCATTGCCTGCATATTTTGTCCTTGGACCAGCAGTCCTTCTGGTCATGGGTTGTTCTGCCGCAGTGATAACATTTTGCAAATCCCCGTGTCATTTCGTGGGTGCCGTATTCCTGTGGCTTTTGCTGTATTTCCACAGCTCCCCTTGTTGCTGCTTCATACGATACTGCCACGCTGAAAGCCTTATCTAGCGTCAGCTCTTTCTCTGAGAGTAACCTCTTCTGGGTTCCTTCACTCAGGAGTCCACAGACAAATTTGTCCCGTAAGGTATCCTGCTCCGAACTGGCAGTGCTTTGATAGCTTGCATAGTTCTGTAAGGTAATCAGCATTGCTCTCATTTTTATGCTGATTTCTCCTGTGGAATTTAAATCTTTCTGCTATCAGCGGTGTAGGATTTAGGTGTTCCTGTAGGATAGCAACAATTTCGTTAAAACTCTTCGCCTTCGGTTTGGCTGGAGTAATCAGGTCCCGCAATAGGCCGTACGTTCTTGCGCCCATTAAGTTTAGCAGTACCGATGCCTTTTTCTCATCGGCTACTTCGTTTGCCTCGCAATATACCTCGACTCTTTCCACATACGTGGTCCAGTCTTCTATTGCATTATCGAAGGCAGTGATATTACCAGTCTTCGGCATCTTGGAAATCTAAGATGGCGCCTCCCGCGCTTTGCCGCCTTCCTGTTGCTAGCGCTGTTGCTGGCATTTTATGCCTTGATGGCGACGCCCTATGGTCTTCGCGCACTTCCCCCCGTGCTGCTGCTAATGCCGCTCTCCGCGGTTCCCGTGGCAAACTGCAGCTCCTCGCGGCTTTCTGCGCGCTTAATTTTTATTATTTCCCCGTCGTCGGAACAACCCTGTGGGACTCTTGCCTCCCTCTTCTCGGATCTGTATGCTGCCCGGCTTCGTAGCACCGGCCGCGCCCTGTGTGCTCCACCCTCTCTCTCGCTCCTCTTCCCGACGATGCTGCTCGGCCCCGTTGCAAAGCCACCCGCTCGAGCTCTAGACCGCCGCAGCCCAGGAAGGATCAGTGTACTACCTGCCTCCAGCCCGATTAGCTGAAGCACCATTGACAGGATAACCAAGCCCCGCTCTCGACAGCCTCTCCTGCAAATCTTCAACTCCGCTGACTCAGAGGCGGATGCCAACGGTCGACGCCCGTTTCTTCAGTTTCTTTCTTCCTTCTGGCCTCGACCTCTGATAACTTCGCTTCAGGGACGGATCCCCATGTGGTGGTGCAGACTGTAGGTAAGTTCGTATCTGCTCGTCGCCAGTATTATGTCCGTGTATAATTGAGACACGGACTGTAGGAGTTGGTTATAACAGGTCTTTACTGAATGGAGGCAACCTGGAACTACTATGCAAATGTTACTACACAGGCTTATATACAGGGGTGGTCACTATTTGTACTGCAGTATACAGGGGCTGCAGAATATAGTTCCTTCTGCAAAGTACATGCACTACACACTGGCATTTTCCTGGTTAGTTCATATTAAACCAAGCCTGGATTAAAAAAATAGAAAACCCATGTGGCTACTGTATGATGAGGTGACTTGTGGATCTGCACAGTGGTGGTGCAGATTGAATTTAATCTCCGAATCCTTCTGGCAGAATGATTTTAAAGCTGCAATTCCCACAGTTTCCTCAGATGCAGTTGGAAGCTAATAGATTGGCAGAAAAAGACATGCCCTTCATACTGTCTGTTTTAAGTTCTGAGATTTTATGGTAGAGGTCATTTTTAGTACTGTACAGTTCATGAATCCTAGTGTTAAACCTGCATCTTGAATCACGATTAGCGTAATTGTAAATCTTGTACATGTAAAACCGTTTGATTTTGTTCTCTACCAATGCTTCTATGGCGGTCTGCCAAAGCATTTTCCTTTGAATCATAATTCTAGAGTTTGAAAGCTGCAGTAAAAGAAGGGATATACCCTCACTTAAAAGAGGGAACTGCTCTTTTTGCGATTTGACCCCATTCTCCAGCAGCGTGGTATTGGGGGCAATACAGGCGAAGAGGCTGTTTCAATGACAACAGGACAGGCCAATGCGCTGTGCTGTCAATGCTTCCCGAACTGGGGGCAAGCCTCCAAACGTGCAAGGACTTAGTCGTGGTTACTAATTATGAGAACTGAAAATATCCCATTCTTCCTCAGTTAATCTAACCTGCTGGTTGATTGTTTATTGCCGCAACAAACCTTTATTTTGCACAGATGTTGATGGATTCAAGTTGTGCTTATTGTTTTTTTTTCCCCTCCCCTAAACCTAATGTTTTCTTCCTTAAAGATATTGCAGTTATCACTGGCATCGCATTGGAATCGCCAGGTATAATACATCTTTGTGCGAATGTTTTGTGCTCTGCTGTGTTTCATTTCCAAGTGTTAAAACAATGTGCAAGTGACTGGAAGTCTTGTTTGCTGATCTTCCCAGTGTTGCTCGTAATTGTTGTAAATGTCATTACATTTTGTGGAACGAAGCTGAAATGCTGTATTTACCAGTATTGCACAAAAGTTTACTGGGGAAGTATATTCATCTGAAATGCCACGTGCTTTTACTATTATGAATCAATGCTGATATAAATTTACCGTTCTATCTTGGTCTCCCTTTGTTTCCGTTGTGACCAAACAAGGGATTCTACACACCGTTCTCGTTTCTAGGCTATTTTTAAAATTTAGGCCGATGTAGCTATTCAGATGGATGCACTTCCTCTTCCTTTTGAATGATAGATTCAACTTCTACTTGTCTGTTCATCCCCATTGTTTCCATTCTATTTTTTTTTTTAAATGTCCCTACTTAAACCCTTTCCTTAGTGATTTCCACCCCCCCCCCCCCCCCCTTCTCTAAATATAGAGTTACTGGTTTTTGCAAGATGCAATTCATTGGATTTGATGCAGCTCCATATTGTTTCAAGACCTGGCCAATAGCTTTCACTAAAATATTTTTAAAAAAAAGGACTTTATGTGGATAAGGGTGGGTTAATCTGCTTTCTGAACCTTTTTATAGGGGCAACTTTTGTTTCCATAGCATGATGTGGGAGAAAGAGCAAGGAAACCATATTCCTGTGGAAAATGTATTTTGAGATTTCCTTTTAAATTGGGGAGGGGGGGGGGGGGGAAAGCCTGCTGTTAACAAAGCGGTGATTTTGGGATTGAAACCTCTGCCTAAATGCTTGTAAATATTTGGCCACTGACTGGAATTTGTAGCTTGTGAGGTTGATTCCGACTGCATTCACTGTCGTTTGTTACAACCTACAGTAAGTTGAACATTTTGGTCGAGATATATGTACAGATGGCCAGGCCGACACTTTAATTTTTAGTGATTGCCCCTCCTATCTCGGCCTCCACAGCTGATCTCTACTCCAAATAGGAGACTGGGAATAGATCATTCTCCAGATAGCTCTACTGATATCATTCTCCAGTCTATCCGCCAGTAACTTGAATAATCAGGAACTCATAAATAGTCTATGCAGTTGATCTGGCTTGGATAGGCACAGCTAGCCTGTCCTCCTCTCTTCCACCTCTCTCAATCCCCCACTCCGCCATCAAGGCGGGAGAGACCAAGGTGTGAACATCATCAGTGAAGACCATAACTTAAACTTAGGCCTTCCAGTCAAGAGTCCTGCTCACTTACCTTTTTACCTGCATTATTGATTCTTTTCCTGCAATGTTTGAAAGAGACGCATCTGATTTTTAGTCAGGAAGTGTTGTTTTTGTGTGTGCCTGGTCATGCTGTGCTCTTGCTGCACTCAATACATTGGCTGAAGATGCTGAAGGAAAAGCTGCTGGAAGTTGCTTTGAAAAGATAATTTCCTTCATAAAATGTACTTGGAAGTGTCAGGGCACTCCTGTTTGTGCTGGCAGAAAACCCATGTTGTTCATTTATATTCCCTCCATATTTTAGGTGAAGACAATGGACCTTACTATGATCCTTCCAATGGTACCAGAGAAAGAGAAATTCCTGTCAATCCGGAGGTAAATCTTGCCGTTTCTTGACCTAATGTATCTCCATGCGGTGCAAGTTCTGTAGAATGGCGGTATTGGAAGAACGTTTTCAGGTGAAATAAAAACAGGAAATGCTGAAACTACAAGAGGTGTGTACTGGTCGTCGGAACCTATTCTGAAGAACAGTAGGCAGGAAGTGTACACATCCAAAACGTCACAACTTGTCATTTTCTCTGTACCGATGCTGATTGAGCTGCTGTGTACTTCTAGCATTTTCAGCTTTTATTTCAAATTTTCAGCATTTGCAGTTTTTTCTTTTAATGTTGTAGCCTTATGTCATTTTTTATCGAGTGTTGCATTATACAATTGTTTGGACAGTATCTGATAAGTATGAACTGTGAGTATCTGATAAGTTGCTGTTACTTGTGAAAGTTCCTACAAAGGATATTCCTAAGAGCATTGGCAAGCATTTATGTATAATTTAATAGTGGAAAAAAGTAACGTTCCTGCTAAGGAGCAAGATTTCCCCTTTTTTAAAACTGCATCTACAGTAATAATATTCGCTGTTCAGCTTAGCTTCAAGTAACAAAGAAAACATTCTCCGCTTCCCTCAAGGTTCGATCTGGATAATCAGTGACGTTCCTTCAATTCACAGCTCTGATTGGCAGATTGTCCTCCTCAGTTTATGACTCCTTGACTCGTATATGTCTCGGGAAGAATGCCTGAGCCCTGAAATTGGGTACTAACATGAAATAATCAGCAGCGACTCGCTGAAATATGCAAGTAATATGTGAAAGGTAATGAAAAAATGATCACTAATTCCCCAGTTGTGATCGTATATCATCTCAAGAACCCCTGCTGAGTACTAAAGCCCTGATTTTTAACTCTTTTTTCCCTTCCCCCCCCCCCCCCCCAACCACACCCGATGAGAAAGTTGCATGCATTGGGTGCCTGGTGCAGGCTTTGCCTGGAGCAGCAGGCCCGGGTGAAGGCCAAAATCAGTACATTTTGTTTAATAGGTCCATGGATTATTTTGTATAGAGTTATACAGCACAGAAAGAGGCCCTTCGGCCCATCATGTCCACACCGGCCATCAAGCCCTATCTATTCTAATCCCATTTTCCAGCACTTGGTCCGTAGCCTTGTTTGCTATGGCGTTTCAAGTGCTCATCTAAATGCTTCTTGAATGTTGTGAGGGTTCCTGCCTCTACCACCATTTCAGGCAGTGAGTTCCAGATTCCAACCACCCTCTGGGTGAAAAAGTTTTCCTCAAATCCCCTCTAAACCTCCTGCCCCTTACCTTGAAACTATGCCCCTGGTTATTGACCCCTCTACTAAGGGGAAAAGTTCCTTTCTATCTACCCTTTCTATGCCCCTCATAATTTTGTACACCTCAATCAGGTCCCCCCTCAGCCTTCTCTGCTCCAAGGAAAACAACCCCAGCCTGTCCAGTTTCTCTTCATAGCTGAAGTGCTCCAGCCCAGGTAACATCCTGGTGCATCTCCTCTGCACCCTCCAATGCAATCACATCCTTCCTATTGTGTGGCAACCAGAACTGCACACAGTATTCCAGTTGTGGCCTAACTAGCTGTGGTAAACCACTGTATTGTATATTGCCACCTCTGGGTGGCGCTGTGTATGGAGGCATGCCTCAGCTGACTCCACCCACCACTGTGTGGGTTTCGTTCAGACTTGTTCAGTCACTCACGAAGAAGCATGGTCTCTTCTTAGCTAATAAAAGCCTTATTCATCTCTTCTTTCGACTCATCATCTCTTCTTCGACTCATCACCTTTTATGAAGTAATTGATAAGCGTATCAATTTTATTAGCTAAAAGTTAAATGGCGACACCTGAGGAGCAACAACAGCAACGGATACAGCAGACATTGCTGAGAGCCCTCAGACCACCACGCCTGGACCTCGACCCTCAAGATGTGGGTGCATCAGCCAAGTTTGAACACTGGCTGAGCTGCTTTGAATCCTTCCTCGCAATCTCACAGGTTACAGAGGAGGATCACAAACTGAAAATTTTGACCGCCCAGGTGAGCCATCAAGTATATATGCTAATCCGGGACTCTAATACGTACGTGGCGGCCCTCGAGCTACTAAAAGGGCAATATACGCGCCCAGTGAACACAATTTACGCCCGACACCTCTTGGGATCCCGCAGGCAGCAACCGGGAGAATCGGTAGGGGCATTTGCACGGGCGCTACTGGCACTCTGCAGAGACTGCGATTGTAAAGCGGTAACGGCTGTGGAGCACGCGCAGGGACTCGCCTGTGATGCCTTCGTCAGGGGCCTCCAGTCAGACCACACCCGGCAGAGACTGCTAGAAAGCAAGGAACCCGACCTGAAGACGGCCATTGCCCTTGCGCTCTCGTTAGAGGAGGCCCACCGAAACCTCGAGGCATACCCCCGTAACGGCGCCGAGACATGGCAATCGAAACCGTGGGACACGGGACCGCCGCCCCCGGCACCAACCGCTGCAGCGACCCAACCGAGACAGCAGCCTCCGGTAAGAACTGCTTCGATGCCCAGTAACCAGGCCCAAAAATGCTATTTCTGTGGCCAGTTAAAACATCCCAGAGCGCACTGCCCAGCTAAGACAGCTACCTGCTCGGGCTGCGGGAAGAAAGGCCATTACGCTAACGCCTGCAAGGGGAAGCCAGCCAGCAGCGCAGCGTGCGGGCCGTGGGAGCAGCCATCTTATCCGCCATTTTGTGTACCCCCGGCCGCATGGCATCCGCCGCCATCGTATCCAACGCACTCAACCGCCATTTCGTCACCGGAACCGACCACCGTCTCGGCGGATGACTATAGTGACTCACTAAGCCACATACTGGCCTCCGTGACGCTGGATCAAGGCCACCCTCACCATCTATCCAGCTCCATGATGGATATCGCGGTAAACGGCCGCGCCACCAGTTGCCTGATCGACAGCGGGAGCACAGAGAGTTTCGTCCACCCCGACACGGTACGTAGCCACTCCCTCACGATTCTGCCAACGCACCATCGCATTTCTATGGCGTCCAAGTCCCAGTCAATGGACATCAGCGGCTACTGTGTGGTGACCCTGTCAGTAGGGGGCACTGAATATCAAAAATTTAAACTGCTAGTCCTGCCCCGTCTTTGCGCTGCCGTCCTGCTAGGGTTGGATTTTCAGTGCCACCTTAAGAGTGTCACACTAGCATACGGTGGACTCCTCCCCCCACTCACAGTCTGCAACCAACAACTTTTAAATCGCCCGCTGCAAACCACCTGCAGCCTTTCCACATTAAAAGTCCCCCCCCCTCCCCTGTTCGCTAACCTCACCCGCGACTGTAAACCCATCGCTACCAAAAGCAGGCGGTACAGTGCCGGGGACAGAGCTTTTATCAGCTCTGAGGTGGAGCGGCTCTTGAAGGAGGGCATTATCGAAGGTAGCACTAGCCCCTGGCGAGCCCAGGTTGTAGTCGTTAAAACCACTGCAAAACGCCGCATGGTAATCGACTACAGCCAAACCATAAACCGGTACACCCAGCTGGACGCGTACCCCCTCCCTCGCATATCTGATATGGTCAATCAGATTGCGCAATACAAAGTATTCTCCACCATCGACCTTAAGTCAGCGTACCACCAGCTGCCCATCCGCCATGAGGACCGCCAGTATACTGCCTTCGAGGCAAACGGCCGCCTCTACCACTTCCTTAGGGTCCCCTTCGGCGTCACCAACGGGGTTTCGGTCTTCCAAAGGGAGATGGACCGAATGGTTGACCAGAACGCGCTGCGGGCAACCTTCCCCTATTTGGATAACGTCACCATCTGCGGCCACGACCAGCAGGACCACGACGTTAATCTAGCAAATTTCCTCCGTACGGCCCAACGGCTGAACCTAACGTACAATAAGGAAAAATGTATGTTTCACACCAAGCGCCTGGCCATCCTCGGCTGCGTGGTGGAGAACGGAGTCATCGGGCCCGACCCCGACAGAATGCGCCCCCTAATGGAGCTACCCCTTCCCCACTGCCAAAAAGCACTGAAGAGATGCCTGGGGTTTTTCTCCTACTACGCCCAGTGGGTGCCCCTCTATGCAGACAAAGCCAGGCCCCTCATCAAAGCCACCTCCTTCCCCCTGACACCAGAGGCGTGTGCAGCCTTCACTCTTATCAAGAACGATATCGCGAAGGCCGCAATGCACGCGGTGGATGAGTCCATCCCCTTCCAAGTGGAGAGCGATGCCTCCGACTTCGCCCTAGCTGCGACCCTTAACCAGGCGGGCAGACCCGTGGCCTTTTTCTCAAGGACCCTCCAGGGCCCCGAGACGAGACACTCCTCCGTCGAAAAGGAGGCCCAGGCTATTGTAGAAGCGGTGCGTCACTGGAGGCATTACCTGGCCGGGAAACGATTTACCCTGCTCACTGACCAGCGTTCAGTAGCTTTTATGTTTAATAATAAGCAGAGGGGTAAAATCAAGAACGACAAGATCTTGAGGTGGAGAATCGAACTCTCCACCTACAATTATGATATCTTGTATCGGCCAGGGAAACTCAATGAGCCCCCAGATGCCCTATCACGTGGTACATGCGCCAACGCGCAGAGTGATAGGCTGCAGTCCCTCCACAATGACCTCTGCCACCCGGGGGTCACCAGGTTTTTCCATTTTATCAAATCCCGTAACCTGCCCTACTCCATCGAGGAGGTCAGGACCATGACCAAGAGCTGCCAAATCTGCGCCGAGTGCAAACCGCACTTCTATAGGCCGGACAGAGCAAGCCTGATCAAGGCCACCCGCCCCTTCGAACGCCTGAGCGTCGATTTTAAAGGGCCCCTCCCCTCCGCTGACCGCAATGTGTACTTCCTCAACATAGTTGATGAGTACTCCCGTTTCCCCTTTGCCATCCCTTGCCCAGACATGACCAGTACCACGGTCATCAAGTGTCTGAATGACATCTTCGCTCTGTTCGGGTTCCCCAGCTATATACATAGCGACAGGGGCTCATCGTTCATGAGCGACGAACTTCGGCAGTACCTGCTAACAAGAGGTATCGCCACGAGCAGGACCACCAGTTACAACCCCCGGGGGAACGGCCAGGTGGAAAGGGAGAATGCGACGGTTTGGAAGGCAGTCCTCTTAGCACTAAAATCTAAGGGCCTTCCGACCTCCCGCTGGCAGGAGGTCCTCCCTGCAGCGCTTCACTCCATTCGGTCACTGCTTTGTACTGCCACTAATGCGACCCCTCATGAGAAAATGTTCGTTTTCCCCCGGAAGTCTACATCGGGAACCTCGCTACCGGCATGGTTGACTTCTCCTGGGCCCGTCCTACTGCGGAGGCACGTGAGGACGCATAAAACGGACCCCCTGGTCGAGCGGGTGCACCTCCTACACGCCAACCCCCAGTATGCCTGGGTGACATACCCAGACGGGCGGGAGGACACGGTCTCCATACGAGATCTCGCACCCTCGGGTACCCCTGAATTACCACCGTTATCCCCCTTACCACTGTTATCCCCCTTACCACTGTTATCCCCCACCACCCCTCCCAACCCAACCCCTGCAGACGGCATGCCAAAGCCCCAGGAATCTTCGCCAACCACCCAGACACCAGACCCGACGTCGGATGCTGCAACACCACCGCTGCCACCACGACGATCAGGACGTCAGACAAGGCCTCCTGATAGACTTAACTTGTAGTACCCTTCACCCCGCCGGACTTCACATTAAACAAGGGGTGAATGTGGTAAACCACTGTATTGTATATTGCCACCTCTGGGTGGCGCTGTGTATGGAGGCATGCCTCAGCTGACTCCACCCACCACTGTGTGGGTTTCGTTCAGACTTGTTCAGTCACTCACGAAGAAGCATGGTCTCTTCTTAGCTAATAAAAGCCTTATTCATCTCTTCTTTCGACTCATCATCTCTTCTTCGACTCATCACCTTTTATGAAGTAATTGATAAGCGTATCACTAGCGTTTTGTACAGCTCCATCATAACCTCCCTGCTCTTGCCTTCATTAGCCAAGGCATAGCATATAAGTATCCCATATGCCTTTTTAACCACCTTATCTACCTGTCCTGCTGCCATCAGGGATCTATGTACATGCACACCAAGGTCCCTCTGATCCTCTGTCCTTTATTATTCTAGCTTGAAGTAAAACCCCATCTCGATCAATAAAATCATCACAATCGCAAGAAATATGTCTCTGTTCCTACCTAGCTTATCGAGCACAATCCGGACAGGTCTCTTCCTGGAGGCCTTCTGTGGCTGAGAGGGTGGGCTGATGTCGAACTAATAACAAAATGTGTATTTAAAAAAATCCAAAATCATTGCATCTATACAACCTGATTTGCTGCTTTTTAACTTTCTGTTGGGATCTCGAAAGAAACTGGCCACCATGAATGGAACTCTTTTAATAGTCATAAGTGTCGTCTCACTGAAATGAGAGAACTCACCAGCAGCACTTTGGGTTGCCAATTCTGGTTGGACGTATTCCTGGAGGATTCATCACATGACCTCCCACCTCCAGTATTTTTATAACCAATAAATGTTCAAAGGAAATGGGGGAAAAACGTACAATTTTATTTTAATGTCCCTATGATTTTTCTCCCAGATGGCTTGCAGCAGTGTCCAGGAGATTGTCCTTTAATTCCTGGAGTCTCCAGGGCCACCCTGGAGGGTTGGCTACCAATGTTCCCTGTAAGCTGTGCTCTGTTCTGCGCAGCCTGGTTTTTTTTTTTTTTTAATGCGCATTCCCTCTAAATTTCTGTGCCTGCGCGGTTTTTACACTGTAAAAGCCGGTGAGCGGGCCTGCGCGGGACCTTTCCGACTGCTGCGTGGCTGCACGCGCGCACCCTAGCAGCAACATTGTTGGCTACCCTAGCAGCACTCCCCGCGGTCAAACATTGGCTACAAAGGCTCACTTCCTACGGCGCTGCAGGGGACACAAACATGAGAGAATACACCATCGGTTTCTTGTTGCTTTTTAAAAGGAGCGTTGGTCTGTGACACTTTTGAATTTCGGTGGCATTATCGAGGTCGTGAAACTGTTAAACATTCTAAATTCCATTCCATGTGTACAGATAAAGCAGCAGTCGGACTAATTAAGGACAACAAAAATGCTAATATTGTTTTTAATATCCACAGCAGTGAATTGTTAGAGATTGGTTTCAGCTGCTTGTCGTCAGTGTTTAAAAATGATTCCGCTGAACTCCGCTCCTTCTTTATTGAGATAGGTGGAGGATGAGATTTTGCTCGATTCAACCAAACCGTTCTTTTTATTTGAAGGATTAAAAAGCAGAAAGTGCTGGAAATACTCAGCAGGTCAGGCAGCATCTGTGGAGAGCGAGAAGTAGGGTTAACGTTTCGGGTCGATGACTTGTTCCGACGAAAGGTCATCGACCTGAACCGTTAACTCTGTGTCTCTCTCCACAGACACTGCCTGGCCTGCTGAGTATTTCCAGCATTTTCTGTTTTATATTTCAGATTTCCAGCATCCGCAATAATTTGCTTTATCTATTTGAAGAATGTTGGGAGATCTACCATGAACACTAACTTGTCAGCTCAGTCAATTAAAAGCAGTCCTCTGGAATGACTCCCCCTCCATACTTAGTACTGGAATTTGCTTTTGAATCCATCCTTGTACCTTGCCCACTCTGGGGAGAAAAAAAATCTCCAGCAATTCTGCTGCTGTGGGTTGCCAGCTCATACTCTTCTGCCCACTCACTTTTCTTTAATGAAGGGCAAATTGTAGCTGACCAGTGCAGAGCCAAGTTTCCAACCCACAATATTTAATCTACGGATAGTTTTTTTTGGGGAGTAGGTGCTGGGAGCTGGCAGTCGGGGCAAAGCGTGACTGCAGCCGAGCTCTGCCTGTACATGATGGCCCCTGCAGCAATTTCTCCTCGGCTTGCCTTGGCTGCTGCACTGGGGATCCGCTAAATAAAGGGGAATTTCATTTCAGAACTCTGCAAGTGCGTCAGCACTGTGTGTGAGTTGGGGTTGCCAACTCTGGCTGGATATATTCCGGGAGGTTTCATCACCCCCCCCCCCCCCCCCCCCCATTGGTCCCCCAACATGCCCATTCTCACGGCCTTCCCGTGCCACTTGGAAAGCGAACAGACACTTCATTATCTGATTGGTTGATTCTTATCCATCAGTGAACAGCCTTTTCTTTCCCATCACCAACATTTTTAGAACAAATAAAAGGTTTTCGTTTAATGCCCCTATGAAGTTTTCTCCTGGGATGCTCCCAGCCATGTCCTGGAGATGAATCTTCAAATCTTGGGCTGCTGTGTGAGGCAAGGGAGGAGATTGCAGGGACTCTGACACACATTTTCAGACCCTCTCTGGCCACAAAGGGGGGGGGGGGGGTGCAGAGGACTGGAGAACAGCTAACATAGTACCATTATTCAAGAAGGGTAGTAGGGATAAACCAGGGAATTGCAGGCCAGTGAGCCTAACATCAGTGGTAGGGAAATTATTGGAAAAAATTCTGTGAGCCAGAATTAGTCTCCACTTGGAGAGGCAGGGATTAATCAAGGATAGTCAGCATAGCTTTGTCAGGGGGAGATCTTGTCTGACCAATTTGATTGAATTTTTTGAGGAGGTGACTAGGTATGTGGATGAGGGTAGTGCAGTTGATGTAGTCTACATGGACTTCAGTAAGGCTTTTGACAAAGTCCCACATAGGAGACTGGTCAAGAAGGTAAGAGCCCATGGGATCCAGGGCAACTTGGCACATTGGATCCAAAATTGGCTTAGTGGCAGGAGGCAGAGGGTGATGGTCGAAGGTTGGTTTTGTGACTGGAAGCCTGTGTCCAGTGGTGTACCACAGGGATCGGTGCTGGGTCCTTTGCTGTTTGTAGTGTACATCAATGATTTAGATATGAATGTAGGAGGTATGATCAGTAAGTTCGCAGATGACACGGAAATTGGTGGAGTGGTAAATAGCAAGGAGGGAAGCCTCAGGCTACAGGACGATATAGATGGGTTGGTCAGATGGGCAGAACAGTGGCAAATGGAATGTAACCCTGAAAAGTGTGAGGTGATGCATTTTGGGAGGACTAACAAGGCAAGGGAATACACAATGAATGGTAGGACCCTAGGAAGGAGAGAGGATCAGAGGGACCTTGGTGTGCATGTACATAGATCCCTGAAGGCAGCAGGACAGGTAGATAAGGTGGTTAAAAAGGCATATGGGATACTGGCCTTCATTAGCCGAGGCATAGAATATAAAAGCAGGGAAGTTATGATGAAGCTGTACAAAACGCTAGTTAGGCCACAGCTGGAATACTGTGTGCAGTTTTGGTCGCCACACTATAGGAAGGATGTAATTGCAATGGAGAGAGTGCAGAGGAGATTCACCAGGATGTTACCTGGGCTGGAGCACTTCAGCTATGAAGAGAGACTGGGCAGGCTGGGGTTGTTTTCCTTAGAGCAGAGAAGGCTGAGGGGGAACCTGATTGAGGTGTACAAAATTATGAGGGGCATAGATAGGGTAGATAGAAAGTAACTATTCCCCTTAGTAGAGGGGTCAATAACCAGGGGGCATAGTTTCAAGGTAAGGGGCAGGAGGTTTAGAGGGGATTTGAGGAAAAACTTTTTCACCCAGAGGGTGGTTGGAATCTGGAACTCACTGCCTGAAAGGGTGGCAGAGGCAGGAACCCTCACAACATTCAAGAAGCATTTAGATGAGCACTTGAAACGCCATAGCTTACAAGGCTACGGACCAAGTGCTGGAAAATGGGATTAGAATAGACAGGGCTTGATGGCCGGCGCGGACACGATGGGCCGAAGGGCCTCTTTCTGTGCTGTATGACTCTGACGCCCGATCAAGCTTGGAGCCACTCGAGTGAGTGCGCGTGCACATTGTATGATTTTGCTCCTCTCAGTTGTATATTACAAAGAGGCCTACATAACTGCCTGAGTCATTTCCACGTCTCAGTAGAACATTTGGAGAGAGGGGCGAGTGCAGCAGTAAACGAGGAGCCCTTTAGTCAGACAAGATCTGGTCTTGTAAAGTGCTGATTTATGAGCTTCAGCTTCCAGCAACCATGGTGCTGCAAGTTAATTACCTTGGTTTAAAAAGGCCTGACTGTCTGGATTCTGTGAAAAGAGAAAGATTTAGTCATAGACACAGAGACCGAAGTTCGAACCCAGGTGGCATATATTGCAGTGGGCTCCACGAGAGCTAGAATCTCTCTCTAGGTGAGAAGATATTATTTCGTGTGTGGCTTGTCACTTCTGAGTTCTGATTCATGCTATGAGTGGGATGTAGGGGGTAATTTTGCAAGTCTCTGCTTCTGGCATAGTAGCTGAGGTAGTTGAGCGTGGTAGCTGAGAGGGCTGCAATATTTGCATTCCTAATTTTGTCACCCTTACTCTGCACTGGCGAGGCAGGTTGGCCAATGGTGGGGGCGGGCTACAATGCTTGTATAGTGTAGTAGTTTGTATATCACAATTCATCCTTCTGTATTCTGAGGTAAAATAATTTTCTCACCACTTCTGTGGTTTTTCTGGAACAGTAGCATAGTGGTTATGTTACTGGACTAGTAATCCAGAGGCCTGGACTAATGAACCAGAGGGATGAGTTCAAATCCCACCACGGCAGCTGGGAAATTTCAATTCAGTTAATTATATAAATCTGGAATAAAAAGCTAGTATCAGTAATGGGGGCCATGAAACTATCGGATTGTTGTAAAAACCCATCTGGTTCACTAATGTCCTTTTTAGGGAAGGAAATCTGCTGTCCTAACCTGGTCTGGCCTATGTGATTCCAAACCCTCAGTAATGTGGTTGACTCTTAACTGCCCTCTGAAATGGCCTAGCAAGCCACTCGGGTGTAACAAACCGCTACGAAAAACAATAAGAATAAAACTGGGCGGAACACCCTTGTCGACCTTGGCACTGGCTATGGACACGGCAAATGCACACCCAGTCCAGTCGACCCTGCAAAGTCCTCCTCACCAATATCTGAGAACTTGTGCCAAAATTGGGACAGCAGTCCCACAGTCTAGTCAAGCAACAGCATGACATAGTCATACTCACCGAATCATTCCTTTTAGCCAATGTCCCAAACTCCTCCATCACCAGCCCTGGGTATGTCCTGTCCCACCGGCAGGACAGACCCACCAGGGGTGGCGGCACAGTGGTATACAGTCGGGAAGGAATGGCCCTGGGAGTCCTCAACATTGACTCCAAACACCATGAAGTCTCATGGCTTCAGGTCAAGCATGGGCAAGGAAACCTCCTGCTGATCACTACCTACTGCCCTCTCTCAGCCGACAAATCCGTACTCCTCCATGTTGAACACCACTTGGAAGAAGCACTGAAAGTAGCAAGGGCACAGAATGTACTCTGGGTGGGGGACTTCAGTGTCCATCACCAAGAGTGGCTCAGTAGCACCGCTACTAACCGAGCTGGCTGAGTCCTGAAAGAGATAGCTGCCAGTTTGGGCCTGCAACAGGTTGAGAGAACCAACACGAGGGGGAAAACCTGCTTGACCTCGTCCTCACCAATCTACCTGTCGCAGATGCATCTGCCCATGACAGTATTGGTAGCCGGGACCATCACACTGTCATTGTGGAGACAGAATTATACTCCACCACAATCTGTAACCTCATGGCCCGGCATATCCCTCACTCTACCATTACCATCAAGCCAGGGGACCAACCATGGTTTGAGTGTAGAAGAGCATGCCAGGGGCAGCACCAGGCATACCTAAAAATGAGGTCCCAACCTGGGGAAGCTGCGACACAGGACTACATGCATGCTAAAAAGCGGAAGCAGCATGCTTTAGACAGGGCTAAGCGATCCCACAATCAACAGATCAGATCAAAGCTCTGCAGTCCTGCCATATCCAGTTGTGAATGGTGGTGGACAATTAATCAACAAACAGGAGGAGGCTCCATGAATATCCCCATCCTCAATGATGCTGGAGCCCAGCACGTGAGTGCAAAAGACAAGGTTGAAGCATTTGCAACCATCTTTAGCCAGAAGTGCCGAGTGGATGATCCATATCTGCCTACTCCTGAGATCCCCACCATCACAGAAGCCAGTCGTCAGTCAATTCGATTCACTCCACGTGATATCAAGAAACGGCTGAGAGCACTGGGTACAGCAAAGGCTATGGGCCGCGACTACATCTCGCTGTCGTGCTGAAGACTTGTGCTCCAGGACTAGCCACACCTCTAGCCAAACAGTTCCAGTACAGCTATAACTGCATCTATCTGACCATGTGGAAAACTGCCCAGATATGTCCTGTCCACAAAAAGCAGGACAATCCAATCCGGCCAATTACCACCCCATCAGTCTACTCTCAATCATCAGCAAAGTGATGTAAGGTGTTGTCGACAGTGCTATCAAGCAGCACTTACTCACCAACAACCTGCTCACTGATGCCCAGTTTGGGTTCTGCCAGGACCCCTCTGCTCCCGACCTCATTACAGCCTTGGTCCAAACATGGGCAAAAGAGCTGAATTCCAACAGTGAGGTGAGAGTGACTGGCCTTGTCATCAAGGCAACATTTGACAAAGTGTGGCATCAAGGAGTTCCTAGTAAAATCGAAGTCAATGGGAATCGGGGGGAAACCTCTCCACTGGCTGGAGTCATACCTAGCACAAAGGAAGATGGTTGTGGTTGTTGAAGATCAATCATCACAGCCCCAGGACATCGCTGCAGGAGTCCCTCAGGGCAGTGTCCTAGGCCCAACCATCTTCAGCTGCTTCATCAATGACCTTCCCTCCATCATAAGGTCAGAAGTGGGGATGTCCGCTGATGACTGCACAGTGTTCAGTTCCATTCGCAACTCCTTATATAATGAAGCAGTCCATGCCCGCATGCAGCAACACCTGGACGACATTCAGGCTTGGGCTGATGAATGGCAGGTAACATTTGCGCCACAGAAGTGCCAGGCAATGACTATCTCCAACAAGCGAGTGTCTAACCACCGTCCCTTGACATTCAATGGCATTACCATCGCCAAATCCCCCACCATCAACATCCTGAGGGTCACCATTGACCAGAAACTTAATTGGACCAGCCGCATAAATACTGTAGCAACAAGAGCAGGTCAGAGACTGGGTATTCTGCGGCGAGTGTTTCACCACCTGACTCCCCAAAGCCTTTCCACCATCTACAAGACACAAGTCAGGAGTGTGATGGAATACTCTCCACTTGCCTGGATGAGTGCAGCTCTAACAACACTCAAGAAGCTCGACACCATCCAAGACAAAGCAGCCCGCTTGATTGGCACCACACCCATCACCTTGCACATTCACTCGCTGCACCACCGGCGTAACGTGGCTGCAGTGTGTACCATCTAAAAGATGTACTGCAGCAACTTGCCAAGGCTTCTTTGGCAGCACCTCCCAAACCCGCGACCTCTACCACCTAGAAGGACCAGGGCAGCAGATGCATGGGAACACCACCACCTCCAAGTTCCCCTCCAAGTCCTACACTAACCTGACTTGGATGCATATCGCCATTCCTTTTATCATTGCTGGGTTAAAATCCTGGAACTCCCTCCCTAACAGCACTGTCAGAGTACCTTCGCCGCATGGACTGTAGCGGGTCAAGAAGGTGGCTCACCACCACCTTCTCGAGGGCAATTAGGGATGGACAATAAATTCTGGCCCACTTTCCATGAACTAATAAAAACCAACAAACTAATTGGAGTTCACAGAGCAAGTGGTCAGTCTGCACTCGTTGTCAATGCTGGGTGCTTCTGACAGATAAGCCTCATCTACAAATTAGTTTTTCCACGACTCCCCCTTTGGTGCTTTATTTTTTCATGTTCCACAGTGACTTGGCTGATGTTGGGAGATTACAGTCCCAAACCACATCCCACTGCACTGCCTGTGCAAAATGTTGATATAAACATGCACCACGAAACAGAAACTTCCTTTGCTGAAGTGCAGCACCAGTCAAAGTCTCTGTTCTGGACACCTGAACAATGGTTGGAAACCATGTTTTCATTGCTGTAGTGATGCTCTGTTAAAGCTTCAACTCCTGGCATGTCCGGGGAATTCTAGGCTCTGCTGGCTGACCATACAGTCCTCCGCTGCAACACAGCAAAGCTGAAACAAGTATTATTAAGTTTATTATTTGAAGTGCTTTTTTAAAAAATGTCCAGCTTAGGATGAATAATAAAATAGATATTGAGTAAACTGGGCCGATGTTCTCTGGCGTTATTCATTTCTGGGATGTGGGCGTTGCCGGCATTTATTGCCCATCCCTAGTTGCCCTTGAGAAGGTGGTGGTGAGCCACCTTCTTGAACTGCTGCAGTCCATGTTCTGTAGGTACTTCCACAGTGCTGTTGGGGAGGGAGTTAAAGGATTTTGACCCAGCGATGATGAAAGAACAGTGATTATATTTCCAAGTCAAGATGGTGTGGAACTTGGAGGTGATGGTGTTCCCATGCACCTGCTGCCCTTGTCCTTCTAGGTGGTAGAGGTGATCTCATTGAAATGGTCACTAAGGGAATCGAGTGATATGGGGATAGGGTGGGAAAGTGGAGTTGAGGTAGAAGATCAGCCATGATCCTATTGAATGGCGGAGCAGGCTCGAGGGGCCGTAAGGCCTACTCCTGCTCCTATATCTTATGTAAGTGCTGAATCTGCGCTCCCAGTAGATGGATCTCCTCTACTATAAGCACATACCAGAAATCAGGGGTGATGTAATGGATGGATAATCATAAGATACAATCCTCCCAAGAAGCAAGGCGCTCCACTGGAAATGCGAGTTTTGTTAAATCACTCCTGCATTATAAACTTGAAATGGGGCTGAAAAACGTCATACAGCAACCTGTTCAAGCCAGTGTTTGTTTTTAAAAAAAAAAAGAAAAAAACAACTGAATTTAACTTGTTTCTGCACTGCTGGAGTTTCTTTGATTACACAAATCTCTTCTGAAGAAGCCCTGGCTTGGAGTGGGGATGGAGTAGGAGCTAAACAAACAGAAAGTGCCTCACAATGCTCCGTTTTCACTGGAGGATGGGATCAGATGACTGTGTGAAATGTGCAGACGTCTGCTGAGTGGTTGCCAGTGGCTATATTTTCAGACACGACGCAGACGTATTGCAGCTGTTCTAGGTTAGAATGCAGGGTTAAAGGCAATGAGGCAGTGCAATGCAGATGCAGTGCTCGGTTTCTAACTGGAGTGTCTGAATATAGTGCATTCCTGAGACTACGAACTCTGATCCAATGCTCATCAGCAAATTCCAAGGGATAATGTACTTCTTTCAAAAGAAAGTGAGGATGTTGAGGCCAAATTGTGTCTTGCAGGCAAACTACTTTGTTTAAAAAAAGAAAGGTAGGTGGACTGCCCTTTAGATATCAATTACACTCCAACACCAAAGCAATATGCCTCGCACATGACTTTCAAGCCTCGATTTTGCAGTTGGCGTTATTTTAATGCCCACTTTAACTCATAATTAAATGGCTCACAGCAGTGTTAAAAATAATGCTGATCAGAAAGTCGAGCCCTCAAATTATAGATTGTCTATTTGAAAATTAGCAACTCCGCTCCATTGCCATCACATTAAATGTTACAGCAACAGGCAGCGATGGTAACTAGGAAGACGATCCACAGAAAGTGATCTTGGTTGTTGCTAGGAATGCAGACAGACTGGAAAATTGGACTGGGGTGCCGGTAATAACAGGCTTCTGACTCAGAATTTCTGATTTTAAAACACCTCGATTTTAAAATTCTCATCCTTGTTTTCAACTCCCTCCAGCCCTATAGTCAGCTGTGGCTCAGTTGGCAGCACACTTGCCTCTGAGTCAGAAGGTTGTGGGTTCAAGTCCCAGGCTCCAGAGACTTGAGCACAAAAAATCTAGGCTGACACTCCAGTGAAGGAGTGCTACACTGTCGGAGGTGCTGTCTTTGATATGTTAAACCAAGTCTGCGTGCTCAGGTGGACACTATTTTGAAAAAGAGCAGGGGAGTTATCCCCAGTGTCCTGACCAATATTTATCTCAATCAACATCAGTAAAACAGTTTGTCTGGTCATTATCACACTGCTGTTTGTGGGATCTTGCTGTGCGCAAATTGGCTGCTGCGTTTGCTACATTACAACAGTGACTACACTTCAAAAGTACTTCATTGGCTGTAAAGTGCTTTCAGATGTCCTGAGGTCATGAAATGCGCTATATAAATGCAAGTCTTTTTAACCCCCTCCCCACCCAAGATCTCTCACTCCTCCAATTCTGGTATCTTGCGCATCCCCGATTTTAATCACTCCACTATTGGTGCCTTCAGCTACCTAGGCCCTAAGCTCTGCAATTCCCTCCCTAAACCTCTCCGCGCCTCTGTCCTCTGTTAAGTCGCTCCATAAAACCTACCTCTTTGAGCAAAGTTTTGGTCACTTATCCTAATATCTCCTTACATGGCTCAGTGTCAACTTTTGTCAGATAACACTCCTGTGAAGCGCATTGGGACATTTTTACTACGTCTAAAGGTGCTATACAAATGCAAGTTGTTGTTGTTTAATAAATAGCTTGTTTTGCAGAAAAACACTCAGTTTTGCATATAAATTCTTAAGCCATGGCTCCTAACTTTGTGGGTTTTCTATGATGTTTAAGAAATGGTTCCACATACACTTTTGAGAGTTCATTCATTCCTAAGGACTCTGCTGATGAATGGAATCCAACCTTACACTGTTGAGTTATGAGCCTAGATTTTCCAATCAGCTGATTTTAATAGCAGCGGTTACTCATTCACCACTGGCAGTACAATAGCAGTAGGAAAATCCAGGCTTTTATCTGCATTTCCGAGGAATATATATGAGGGCTATTTTTGTAATTGGTGGATTGGCCATCCATGAGAATATTGGTTAGGAATGAACGGAGCACAAAACCTCTGGATATCTCTGATGATGCCAGAGGTAGAATCAAAGAAGTTTCAGTAGGAAAAGGGCACCACACAAGGCAGTTGAGGCCAATTCATTAAATTAAATATATTCAAGAAGGAGTTAGATATATTTCTTAAGGCTAAAGGGATCAAGGGATATGGGGAGAAAGCAGGGACAGGGTACTGAAATTGGATGATCAGCGATGATCTCATTAAATGGCGGAACAGGCTCGAGGGGCCGAATGGCCTACTCCTGCTCCTATCTTCTATGTTTCTATTTGGGCCACCACATCTGTGCCGGTGCCAGAACCTCAACTGGAGCTGTCTACTCCATTCTCCTTTCCCAGCCCTTTCTCTTCAGATGCCTATCCAACTCAGTGATGTTATAACCTCACTTGCCGCTTGTAAAGCTTTCCATGTTCTAATAACCCCTTGTGTTCAGCATTTCTTCTAACTTTTTTCTTTGTTCTTTTATTTGATCTCCATTGTCACCGACTTGCTAGTGAACTGGTAACGAGTGGATGACTGGAATAATTCGGGGGTAATTGTAACCTAACCCAGCCAGCAGGAAACCGTCCCTATCAGATCATCCAACCATTTAACATCCCGCCTGATTTTATTTCCCAGACACTTTACAGCCTTCTGGACTCCACATCAAGTTCAACAATTTCAGACCATAACCTCTGCCCCTATCATTTTTTTCATTTTTTTCCCCTCGCATGACATTCTGCCATTGCCATTTACACTTCATCTAGAGCCATCTTTTGTTTCTTAACTTGTCCCATTACCATCTCCTTTTGCCTTGCACCATCATCCCTGTTGTCTCTTAATCTCTCCTGTCTTCCATCCTATCACAGACCTTCGCGTTTGCTCTTTCCTCCCCTCCCCCTTTCCCTGCCCCTGCACTTGCTTAAAAACCTGTTCCATCTCCAGCTTTCTCCAGCTCTGACGAAGGGTCATCGACCTGAAACGTTAATTCTGTTTCTCTCTCCACAGATGCTGCCTAACCTGCTGAGCGTTTCCAGCATTTTCTGTTTTTTTTTTTAAATTTCAGATTTCCAGCATCTGCAGTATTTTGCTTTTTGTATTATTTATTTCCCAGTATCCTGCCGGGAGGATTAGGTTACAATCACCCCTGATGTATCTGTTTGAATGATTCTGATGTGGGAGCACAGTGTGGTTCCACAGAATGGTATTGCTGTTTGCATTGAGCCAAAAGGCAAGTGCGTTTAGCTGCTAGATTTACAGATCGCACGCATCCGGTCATGACTGGTTTACAGCTGAGGCAACCAGTTAGCTGACTCGGTGATGATAGCCTCCTGACTGGGGATACTTCTGTGCCCTAATTGGCCCTGGGCTATTCTATACCACATTAGGAATTGGTTTTCAAACTGACCAGAAATTCATAAGGGTAAAGGAATGATTTACGAGGAGATTGGGTCGATTAGGCTTATATTCGATAGAGTTTAGAAGAATGAGAGGGGATCTCATTGAAACTTATAAAATTCTAACAGGACTAGACAGACCAGATGCAGGAAGGATGTTCCCGATGGCGGGGGAGTCCAGAACCAGGGATCACAGTCTAAGGATAAGGGGTAAGCAATTTAGGACTGAGATGAGGAGGAATTTCTTCACCCAGAGAGTGGTGAACCTGTGGAATTCTCTACCACAGAAGGCAATTGAGGCCACTTCATAAAACATATCCAACTCCTTCTTGAATATATTTATTGAGGTTAAAGGGATATGGGGAGAAAGCAGGGACAGGGCACTGAATTTGGATGATCAGCCATGATCTCATTGAATGGCGGAGCAGGCTCAAGGGGCCGAATGGCCTACTCCTGCTCCTATCTTCTATGTTTCTATGTATTTCTAGCCCAAAGAAACTGAATTAAAGTTGCTTTGACTAATTTTATCATCATGATGGAAAGATTTTTATTTTTCTGGTACTTTCCTGCAATTAATTGTTGAATCATTCAGAAATCCATGATCTATGGTGTAACCACCCAGTGACAGTACATTCCTCTCCACAATTGCAGGTGCTCTGTCACTGCTGCAGTTAACTTACGTGCTCCTTTCATCTCTGCCACGCTCACTCCCCTATGCCCCGAATGAATTCCATTCATTTACCTAATTTACTGCTGTACAGCCCTAAAGGATGGCTTGCTTGGTCTGTAATCTAACATTAGAATCTCTCCTTGATGCACTCAGCAGGTACTAAGCATTACAACAGAGACTGCTTCTCTCATCTCTGGTCCGCCAAAGGTGGTAAGCAGCCATTGCTACACACGTCAATCTGCATGTGGGTGTTTGCATGTTGTGCATGCTCTCGTCTGGGTTTGTAAAAGTAGTACATTTTTTTACCTTAGACCACTGTTTGCATGTGTGTTTTCCCTCCGTATATTGAAACCTCACTGTTACAAGGAACTCATCACTGACTTTACTGTCTTCAGCTCAAGCAGGCCCAGGGTAAGTGTTTGTTAACATATCTGTGATCATGGGGGCTTCGGCCTCCCCGAGGTCCCCACCACCATAGATGCCAGTCATCAGCCAATTTAATTCGCTCCATATGATATCAAGAAACGGCTGAGTGCACTGGCCACAGCAGAGGCTATTGGCCCCGACAACATCCCGGCTGTATTTCTGAAGAACTGTGCTCTGGAACTAGCCGCGGCTTTAGCCAAGCTGTTCCAGTACAGCTGCAACACTGGCATCTCCCCGATTATGTGGAAAATTGCCCAATAATGTCAGGTCCACAAAAAGCAAGATAAATCCAACCCGGCCATTTACCGCCCTATCAGCATATTCTCAATCACCAGCAAAGTGATGGAAGGATTAATCAACAGTGCTAACAAGCAGCACTTACTCGCCAATAACCTGCTCGCCGATGCTTATTTTTGAAACATAGAAACATAGAAAAACAGGAGCAGCAGTCGGCCCTTCGAGCCTGCTCTGCCATTCAATATGATCATGGCTGATCCTCTATCTCAATACCATATTCCTGCTCTCTCCCCATATCCCTTGATGCCTTTTGTGTCTAGAAACCTATATCTCCTTAAATATATTCAGTGACTTGGCCTCCCCAGCCTTCTGTGGTAGAGAATTCCACAGGTTCACCACCCTCTGAGTGAAGAAATTTCTCCTCATCTCCGTCCTAAATGCCCTGCTCCGTATCCTGAGACTGTGACCCCTCGTTCTAGATCCTCCAGCCAAGGGAAACATCCTCCCTGCATCCAGTCTGTCTAGCCCTGTCAGAATTTTATACGTTTCAATGAGTGCCCCTCTCATTCTTCTAAACTCTAATGAATACAGGCCTAGTCGACCCAATCTCTCCTCATACAACAGTCCTGCCACCCCAGGAATCAATATAGTGAACCTTCGCTGCACTCCCTCTATGGCAAGTATATCCTTTCTTAGGTAAGGAGACCAAAACTGCACATGGTACTCCAGGTGCGGTCTCACCAAGGCCCTGTACAACTGTAGTAAGACATCCTTGCTCCTGTACTCAAATCCTCTTGCAATGAAGGCCAACATACCATTTGCCTTCCTAACTGCTTGTTGCACCTGCATGTTTGCTTTCAGTGACTGGTGTACAAGGTCACCCAGGTCCTTTTTTGTACATCAGCATTTCCCAATCTAGCACCATTTAAATAATGCTCTACCTTTCTCTTTTTCCTACCGAAATGGATAACTTCACATTTATCCATGTTATACTGCATCTGCCATGTATTTGCCCACTCACTCAACTTACCTAAATCACCTTGAAGCCTCTTTGCATCCTCCTCACAACTCACAATCCCACCTAGTTTTGTGTCATCAGCAAACTTGGAAATATTACATTTGGTTCCCTCATCCAAATCATTGATATATATTGTGAATAGCTGGGGCCCAAGCACCGATCCCTGCGGTACCCCACTAGTCACTGCCTGCCACCCCAAAAAAGACCCATTTATTCCTACTCTGTTTCCTGTCTGTTAACCAATTTTCAATCCATGCCAGTATATTGCCCCCAATCTCATGCACTTTAATTTTGCACACTAACCTCTTATGTGTGACTTTATCAAAGGCCTTCTGAAAATCCAAATGCACCACATCTACTGGTTCTCCCTTATCTATTCTACCAGTTATATCCTCAAAAAAACTCCAGTAGGTTTGTCAAACACGATTTCATAATCGTGTTGACTTTGTCTAATCCCGTTGATATTTTCTAAGTGTCCTGTTATCACATCCTCTATAATAGACTCTAGCATTTTCCCTACTACTGATGTTAGGCTAACCGATCTGTAGTTCCCGGTTTTCCCCCTCTTTTTTAAAATAGTGGCGTTACATTTGCCACCCTCCAATCTGTAGGAACTGTTCCATAATCTATAGAATTTTGGAAGATGACAACCAATGCATCCACTATTTCCATGGCTACCTCTTTTAGTACTCTAGGATGCAGATTATCGGGCCCTGGGGATTTATCAGCTTTCAGTCCCATTAATTTCTCCAGCACTTTTTTACTAATCCTATTTCCTTTAATTCCTCCTACTCACTAGACCCTGATTTTGGTTCTGCCAGGCCCACTCCGCTCCAGACCTCATTACAGCTTTGGTCTAAACATGGACAAAAGAGCTAAATTCCAGAGGTGGGGTGAGAGTGACTGCCCTTGACATCAAGGCAGCATTTGACCAAGTATTGCACCAAGGAACCATAGTCAGACTAAAGTCAATGGGGATCAAGGGGAAAACCCTCCAATGGCTGAAGTCAAACTGACACAAAGGAAGATGATTGTGGTCATTGGAGGCCAGTCATCTTAGCTCCAGAACATCACAGCAGGAGTTTCTCAAGTCAACGTCCTAAGCCCTCAGCTCCTTCATAAATGACTGTGGCTACTGGAGCAGGTCAGAGGCTGGGTATACTGTGGTGAGTGGCTCACCTCCTGACCTCCCAAAGCCTCTTGACCACCTACAAGGCACAAGTCAGGAATGTGATGGAATACTCTCTACTTGTCTAGATGGGTGCAGCTGCAACAACACTCCAGAAGCACAACACCATCCAGGGCAAAGTCGCCGCTTCAACGGCAGCCCATCCATCAGCTTAACATAGAAACATAGAAGATAGGAGCAGGAGTAGGCCATTCGGCCCCTCAAGCCTGCTCCGCCATTCAATAAGATCATGGCTGATCATCCAAACTCAGTACCCTGTCCCTGCCTTCTCCCCATATCCCTTGATCCCTTTAGCCTTAAGAAATATATCCAACTCCTTCTTCAATATATTTAATGAATTGGCCTCAACTGCCTTCTGTGGTAGAGAATTCCACAGGTTCACCACTCTCTGGGTGAAGAAATTCCTCCTCATCTCTGTCCTAAATGGCTTACCCCTTACCCCTGGTTCTGGACTCCCCTGCCATCGTGAACATCCTTCCTGCATCTAGTCTGTCTAGTCCTGTTAGAATTTTATAAGTTTCAATGAGATCCCCTCTCATTCTTCTAAACTCCAGCGAGTATAAGCCCAATCGACCCAATCTCTCCTCATACGTCATTCCTGCCATCCCAGGTATCAGTCTGGTGAATCTTCGCTGCACTCCCTCCATGGCAAGAACATCCTTCCTCAGATAAGGCGACCAAAACTGCACACAATACACAACTGCAGCAAGACATCCTTGTTCCTGTACTCAAACCCTCTCGCTACGAAGGCCAACATTCCATTTACCTTCTTGACCGCCTGCTGCACCTGCATGCTTACCTTCAGCGACTGGTGCACAAGGACACCCAGGTCTCCTTCTGCCAATCTATTGCCGTTCAGATAATAATCTGCCTTCCTCTTTTTGCCACCAAAGTGGATAACCTTGCATTTATCCACATATGGCAGATGCAGTATAATCACCCAACCTGTCCAAATCATACTGGAGCATCCGCTTTCTCATCACCCGCCGCACCATGGCTGCATTGTTTACTATATACAGGATACACTGCAGCAAATTGCTAAAGCTTCCTCAGCAGCACCTCCCGAGCCTGTGACCTCTGGGCAAGGAGAGCAGGCACATGGGAACACCACCCCCTCCAAGTTCCCCTCCAAGTCGCACACCATCCCGAATTGGAAATATATCGACTGTCCCTTTATGGTTGCTGGGTCAAAATCCTGGAGCTCCCTACTTAACAGCACAGTGGGAGTACCTTCACCACATGGAGTGCAGTGGTTCAAGAAGGTGGCCCACCACCACCTTCTCGAGGGCAACCAGGAATGGCTAATATATGCCGGCTATGCCAGCGATGGCCATATCCTGAGAGTGAATTTTTAAAAACAGGTGTACAATAACAATCTGTTGCCTCTATTTAAATAGTTTAAGCCTTTTTAGTTTTGTTCTGTAATCTGTTGTATTTGGGGTGTTATGTGGTTGTGGTTTTGTTGAACAAATTGTATTTCTTAGCTGCTACTGGTGGTAGAATAACGAATTATGATTGTCAATAATTGTCCGAGTGTTTTAGAGGTCACGACCTCACGAGATGGCAAGCAGAGTACTCTGTCCACTGTAATGTGACCAATGAGTCCACACCAGGTTAGATTTAAGCACTTTGATGCGCACATGCTGTTTAAATGACTGGCTACATTTGTATGCGAGAAAAGCCAGTGGTGTCAAAGCAGCTTGGTACAGGACTGGGATGTCGTGCCAACTGATGACTTAGTCAATGGGCACTTGTGTCTGAGAAGATTTGTAGTACTGACTGAGATGAATCTTTTGTTACCCCTCCGAAAGGTGAGTGAATATGACTTTTTAATGATTTATATTTTAATTGTTTAATAATTTTAGGTCAGAGGAGATCCTCTTGTTGAGAACAAAGAAATGAGAAACCATTGGTCCACAATTCCAAGCTACTTAATAATATTCCATTAATGAGATGTTTTGAAAGGGAAGTGTCATCCTACTCTTTCACTTTAACTGATACCTAACGGAGTATTGCAGAACACCATTCAATCTGTCCCATCTCCTGGAATGTAACTGAGTTTTGTTGAGACAAAGAAAGCATCAATGGACAATAATAGATTGACAACAGGGTATATCTTGACTTTGTGCGATAGTGTAAAACACATGATAGTAAGTCGGCAGCCCCTAGACTTCAATGGAAATAAAAATCGGAAGGGATGTAAAATGGACTGCCAACTCCCTGTCTCCTATTTTACACTGTTGCACAAAGTCCAGATCTACTCCAATGTGTTTCCTCTTAATTTTCAGTCTGTGACTATCACTGATTTGTTAGAAGTGAATTGCAGACGGTATGACAACAGAGAAAATGTTCATTCTGTAATACTGTGCAATTATTCTATTGACTCTACATTTCAAGAAGTAAATCATTAAGCAGTTTCAGATGTTTCTACATGAAAAACACCAAATAATTCGAAGATTATTTTGACTCTCCCCTTTTAGGATAAAAAGAAAAAAAACGAGAATCCTGGAAATCTGAAATAAAAACAGAAAATGCTAGGAACACACAATGGGTTAGTCAGCATCTAGAGGAGAAAGACGGGTTAAGATTTTGGGTGGAAGCTTTTATCAGAATTTTTATAATCAGGAGAAAATCCCCTTTTTAGAGCTTACCAAAACAAAATGAGCTTTATGTTTAGAAACAGGAGCTTAGAGCAAATGTGCAGTTCCCTCGCCTTCGGCTGCATGAATTCCCAGGCTCACCTTGTTTGGGCAGCAATAAAAAAAAAAAACTTTTTAATTGGTCGTATGAGCTGCTGCTGGATTTGCCAGCTCTGCTGCTGTCTGTTGCCTGGTGTAGAATGGTGTTGAGTGGATGTGTAAATAGGACAGTGATTCCGGGAGGCCAGTGCAGTGCAGCCAGCTCTTACAATGAGGGGAAGGAGGAACAACAGGTTATGTCAAGAGTACAGATATGCTAACCCCTTTCCCAAGAGCCATTTCTCTTAGCTTTTACTGAACATTGATTGTAGCCCATTTTCCACAAGTAGCGTCTCCTTTGAACTGAAACCAGCGACCTTGTATTGGTTAGTATGCACCAATTTAACAATCAAATTTGGCCTCGAATTGCAATGGAGAACATGAGCAGATACCTGTCCTGTGTCTTCTGTGAAAAGTGCAAAACAATCTACCATCAGACCAAGTGTACAGGCTAAATCTACTTGGTCAGTTTTCTTTACATGTTGAATGATATATGGAAACAGTGAGACGAGCATTGAAACAGGATAATAAAAGCCCAATAAAAGTGAGATCCTTTTCGGAATGTTTTTCTTGCCGGGCTTGATGCGCAACAGAACGCAGACCTCCAACATGTGACGTTGTACAAAGATGACGAGAATTTCATTTCACCCACGAAGTTCAGAATTTAGAAGCTGAAAGCTACTTTTATATTGCTGCACTGCCCTGTTAATATCTTTGGCTCCCGATGCATGGGTCTCATGCAGCCAGGAGCGACCCCAAAGAAAAATAGTTGATCTGGCCTGGAAAATCAGCCTTAGCGGGTCTGCTGGCAGCACGAGACCCGTGTGCTGGGAGCTGGTAACACTAATATGATTGATGCAGCAATATAAAAGCTGAGCAACAGAACTGGGATTCATGCCATGGGGGTGGTGGTGGGGGGGCGGTGGGGGTGTGTCTCATGCTCCAGCTATTTCCTTTATGCAAACAAACAGGCTGAGACTTTAACAGATCTCTCACCTTGTGATGTGAGCTGTTTAATGTCTGGATATTGCTGCTTCATCCAGACAGTATTGCTAATGGCTAACCATTTGGAGAGATTAGGATTCCCCGTTTCACTGACTGGCAATCCACATATTTTAATAATTCGAAGTAAGTATTTCAGCCACTAAGCAATTTTGGACTTAATTGGTTTCTGAGCAAGGCATTGAACCAACAATAAAAAAAACTCTCTATGGCAGATATTTCCCATTAAACATGATTGCATGTAGCCATTTGCGTGCGTGGGTCTGCACTGTCACTGAACAATGGGATCCTCCCAATGCCAAAACTAGCTGAAACAATTTTGAAATTGAATTTACCCTAGCTATCTGACATTGCACAGAATAAAGTACAGAATTCTCCTTATTTGTTACAGCTGCAAATGGGTTAAATAGTCTGCAACTTGATTTTAAAAACAAATATGCTGGAAATACATAACAGGCCCATGAGTAACTGAGAAGACAGATAGGTTAACAACTGAGTGGAGATCCTTCATACTCCACAGTCATTAATGTAATGGAGGAAGAGATTAGGGAATGGGCTTGGACTAGAATTGGAACAAGGGTGTGCCGTATGTTCAGATAAAGTCAACATAGAAATATAGGAAGATATGAGCCTCTCCTCAATGCTGCCTGACCGGCTGAGTGTTTCCAGCACTTCCTGTTGTTAACCGACCTCTACCTGCGGAGGCTGAACGGCAACTCTTCGACACCTCCTCCTACGTCCCCCTGGACCAAGACCCTACTACCGAACATCAAGAAATCGTTTCCAAGACTGTCTCCGACCTCTTCTCTGGAGATCTTCCCTCCATGGCCGCCAACCTCATAGTCCCCCAACCCCGCACAGCCCGCTCCTACCTCCCTTCCCAAGATCCACAAACAGGACTGCCCTGGTAGACCCATCGTTTCAGCCTGTTCTTGCCCCACAGAACCGATTTCTTCCTATCGCGACTTTTTTTTCTCCCCTTGTCCAGTCTCTTCCCACCTACATCCGCGACCCTCCACCACTTTAACAGTTTCCAATTTCCTGGCCCCAACCATCTCCTTTTCACTGGACGTACAATCCCTCTACACCTTCATCCCTCCACCAGGACGGCCTGAGGGCGCTCCACTTCTTCCTTGAACAGAGGACCAACCAGTCCCCATCCACCACTACCCTCCTCCGCCTGGCTGAACTTGTTCTCACTTTGAACAACTTCTTCTTTGACTCCACTCACTTCCTCCAAATTAAAGGTGTTGCTATGGGCACCTGAATGGGCCCTAGCTATGCCTGCCTTTTCATGGGATATGTGGAACATTCTTTGTTCCAGTCCTACTCGGGCCCCCTCCCTCACCTTTTTTTTCCGGTTCATGTTTTTCCTCCAACGTAATCCCACCACCACACATCTTCCCCAGCCCCCCCCCCCCCCCCCCCCCAACTTTCAGCATTCTGAAGGGACCGTTCCCTTCGCAACACCCTGATCCACTCCTCTATCACCTCCAACATCCCTTCCCCTTCGCCTGGCTCCTTCCCATGCAAGCGCAGGAGATGCAACACCTGCCCTTTTACCTCCTCCCTTCCCACTGTCCAGGCCCCAAACACTCCTTCCAGGTGAAACAGCGATTTACTTGTACTGTATTCGCTGCTCACGATGTGGTCTCCTCCGGTATTAGTGCCGTTTCCTACTCTCGCCCTGAACTAGATAATTTCATTCACTTTGATTCCAATTTCCACCCTTCCCTCACCTTCACATGGTCCATCTCCAACTATCCCTTCCCTTCCTCGACTTCTCGGTCTCCATTTCTGGGGCTAGGCTATCGACCAACATCCACTATAAGCCCACTGACTCCCACAGCTACCTGGACTACACTTCCTCCCACCCCGCTTCCTGTAAGGACTCTATTCCATTCTCCCAGCGACTCCACTTCAAAAAGTACTTTATTGGCCGTAAAGCGCTTTGAGACTTCCGGTGGGCGAGAAAGGTGCTATATAAATGCAAGTCTTTTTCCGTCTCCGCCGCATCTGTTCTGACGATGCAACCTTCCATACCAGTGCTTCCGTTATGTCTTCCTTTTTCCTCAACTGAGGATTCCCCTCTACCATGGTTGACATGGCCCTCGACCGTGTCCATTCCATTTCCCACACTTCTGCTCTCACCCCTTCCTCTCCCTCCCAGAACCACGATAGAGTTCCCCTTGTCCTCACCTTTCACCCCACCAGCCTCCACATTCAACGGATCATCTTCTGCCACCTCCAGCGTGATCCCACCACCACATATCTTCCCCCTCCCTCCCCTTTCAGCATTCCGAAGGGACCGTTCCCTCTGCTACACCCTGGTCCACTCCTCTATCACCCTCAACACCCCTTCCCCTTCGCCCACACCTTCCCATGCAAGTGCTGGAGATGCAACACCTGCCCTTTTACCTCCTCCCTTCCCACTGTCCAGGGCCCCAAACACACTTTCCAGGTGAAATAGCGATCTACTTGTACTTGCAATTTTAGTATACTGTATTCGCTGCTCACGATGTGGTCTCCTCTACCTTGGGGAGACCAAACGCAGATTGGGTGACCGCTTTGTGGAACGCCTCCGTTCAGTCCGCAAGTTTGACCCTGAGCTTCCAGTCACCTGTCACTTTAATTCTCCCCTCCAATCCCACTCTGATCTTTCCGTCCTCGGCCTCTTGCATTGTTCCAATGAAGCTCAACATCAGTTTGAGGAACAGCACCTCATCTTTCTATTAGGCACTTTACAGCCTTCTGGACTTGACATCGAGTTCAATCATTTCAGACTATAAGTTGGCCCCTGTATTTTTTTTCTCTCTTGTTCCCTCACATGGTAGCTGTTAATGTTGCTGCCATCATCATTTACACATCATCTAGAGCCATCTTTTGTTTCTTAACTTGTCCCATTACCTCTCCTTTTGCCTTGCACCATCATTCCTTTTGTCAGTCAATCTCTCCTGCCTTCCATCCTATCACAGACCTTCCCTTTGTTCTTTCCTCCCCTCCTCCCTGCCCCTGCTTAAAATCTCTCTTCCCTAACCTTTTCCAGTTCTGATGAAGAGTTCAACTCAAAACGTTGACTCTGTTTCTCGCTCCTCGATGCTGCCTGACCCGCTGAGTGTTTCCAGCACTTTCTGTTGTTATTTAAGATAGGAACAGGAGTAGGCCATCCAGCCCCTTGAGCATGTCCACTAGTCAATTAGATCACGGCGGATATGTATCTCAATTCCATTTACCTGCCTATGCTCCATATCACTTGATCCCTTGACTAACAAAAATCTATCAATCTCAGTCTTGAAAGTTTCAATTGATCCAGCATTCTTTTGGGGGAAGAGCATTCCAGATTTCTACTACCCTTTGTGGGGGTGAAAAGTGCTTCCTGATTTCACTTATAGTCTAGCTCTAATTTTAAGAATAAGCCCCTTTGTTCTGGATTCTACCACCAGAGGAAATAGTTTCTATGTATCTACCCCTACCAAATCCCTTTATCATTTTAAACACCTCAATTAGATCACACCTCAATGTTCTAAACTCAGGTGAATACAAGCCAAGTTTATGCAACCTGTCCTCATAATTTAACCATTTAATCACCATTCTGGTGAACCTGCACTGTACCCCCTCAAAGGCCAATATATCCTTCCTGAGGTTTGTGTCCAAAACTTAACATGGCACTCCAGATGGGGTCTGACCAAGGTTCTGTACTTCCTCATGTTTGTATTTCAACCCCTTTTCAGATAAAGGTCAATGTTCCATTAGCCTTTTTGATTACTTTTTGTACCTGTGCACTAGCTTTTGGAGATTTGTGTACATGGACACCTACATCCCTTTGCTCCTCCACAGCTCCTACTATTTCACCATTAAGACAATACGATCTCTCAATTCCCCACATTGAACTCCATCTTCCATAGTTTTGTCCACTCATATTTAGTCTGTCTATATCCCTTTGTAACCTTTTGCTCCCACATATACGACTTACTGTGTCTCCTTACTTAGTGTCTGATACAAACTTGGGTATACAACTCTCTACTCCTTCATCCAAGTCATTAATATATATGGTGAAAATCTAAGGCCCCAGTAAAGTGGGAGACATCACTTGTCACATCCTGTCAGAGCATGTTCCCTTTCTCCCTACTCTCTCTCGCGTCTTCCTGCCAACCAATTACCACCCCAAGTCACCAGGTCACACGTAACTGGAGCACAAGTGATCTGAAGAAAGTGTGTGGAGTTGAAGCTGAGAATTATTTCAACCAAAATTTAAGACGGTGACTAGATAGAGATTGGTTGAGACATTTCTCAAGAAAGAAGCAGAAAGTCTGGACACCGCAGCAGTGTGAGATGGAAATGCAGAGAGACTGAACCTCGGAGAGGGAAATGTGTGCGGCCACAGAACCTGAAATCATCAAAGTGGTAGAGAAAATCAGAGGGGGCACGGACGTAAGTGGGTAGAGACTGAACAAAGGAGAGAGAATAGAGTCAAGCTAAGAGGAGACAAATTCAGTGGGACATTGAGTTTGGACAAAGATCTCCACCCAATACATTAACCTGTTTTATTTATCTTTTCAGATACTTACATATAGATTGGACTAGCCTAATCAGTAAAAATAATGAGGAGGAGGAATTCCTTGAGTGTTTGAGGGATGGTTATCTGGATCAATATGTCGAGGAACCAACTCGGGAACAGGCTATATTGGACTGGGTACTGTGCAATGAGAAGGGACTAATCAGTAATCTTGTTGTACGGGGACCCTTGGGTCAGAGCGATCATAACATGATCGATTTCTCACTCGAAATGGAGAGCGAAGAAATTGACTCAGAGACTAAGGTCCTGAATTTAAACAAGGGGAATTATGATGCCATGAGACGGGAACTGAGTAGGTCTGATTGGACAACGTTCCTGGGAGGACTGGAGGTAGATAAACAATGGCAAACATTTAAAGATAGAATGACAAAATTGCAAAAATTGTTTATACCAATCTGGCATAAAAGGAAATCTAAAAAGGTGACTCAACCGTGGATAACAGGGGAAATTAGAGACAGCATAAAATCCAAAGATAGGGCGTATAAAATAGCCAAAAAAAGCGCCAGAGCGGAAGATTGGGAACAGTTTAAGATAGAGCAAAGGAGGGCAAAGGGCATAATCAAGAGGGGCAAAATAGCTTACGAAAACAAGCTGGCGGAAAATATAAAAACTAACTCCAAAAGCTTTTATAAGTATATCAAAAGGAAAAGACTGGTGAAAACCAAAGTTGGTCCATTGCAGTCAGATACGGGGGAATATATAATGGGAAATAAGGAAATGGCAGATCAACTAAATGCATACTTTGGGTCAGTCTTTACGAAGGAAGACACAAAAAACCTCCCTGGGATATCGGGAAAAATAGGGACATTGGCAAAGGAGGAACTGACGCAAATCAATATCTCTAAGGATATGGTGTTAAGGAAGCTAAAGGGATTGAAGGTGGACAAATCCCCAGGGCCTGATAACATGCATCCTAGGGTACTGAAGGAGGTGGCCCTAGAGATAGCGGATGCACTAAGGATGATTTTTCAGAATTCATTAGACTCGGGAACAGTGCCGATGGATTGGAGGGTAGCTAACGTTACCCCACTATTCAAAAAGGGGGGTAGGGAAAAAGCAGGTAATTACAGACCTGTAAGCCTTACATCAGTTGTGGGCAAAATGCTGGAGTCCATCATTAAGGATGAAATAGCGGAGCACTTAGCAAATGGGGACAGGATAGGACAGAGTCAACATGGATTTACAAAGGGTAAATCGTGCTTGACTAATCTATTGGAATTTTTTGAGGGAGTAACTGGTAGAATAGATGGGGGAGAGCCAGTAGATGTGGTGTACCTGGACTTCCAAAAGGCCTTCGATAAGGTCCCACATAAAAGATTAGCATGGAAAATTGAGGCTCATGGGATAAAGGGGAAAGTTTTGGCGTGGATAGGGAACTGGCTGTCAGATAGAAAACAGAGAGTTGGAATAAACGGCTCATTTTCTGAATGGCAGGCAGTAACAAGTGGGGTACCACAGGGATCTGTCCTGGGCCCCCAGCTGTTCACAATTTACATTAATGACCTGGATCAGGGAGTCGGATGCAGCATTTCCAAATTTGCAGACGACACTAAACTAGGAGGGGGGGTGGGCTCAGAGGAAGAGACCAGGAAGCTCCAGAGCGATTTGGACAGACTGGGCGATTGGGCGGATAAATGGCAGATGCACTATAATGTGGACAAGTGCGAAGTTATCCACCTTGGGTGCAGGAACGGGAGGGCAAATTATTATTTAAATGGCAATAGATTGGGAGAGGGGGAAGTACAGAGAGACCTGGGTGTTCTTGTACACCAGTCACTGAAGGCGAGCATGCAGGTGCAACAGGCGGTCAAGAAGGCAAACGGTATGCTGGCCTTCATAGCAAAAGGGTTAGAATACAGGAACAGGGATACCTTGCTGCAGCTGTACAGGGCACTGGTGAGACCACACCTCGAGTACTGTGTACAGTTTTGGTCGCCTCATCTGAGGAAGGATGTTCTTGCCATGGAGGGGGTGCAGCGGCGATTCACCAGGCTGATACCAGGAATGGCGGGAATGACCTATGAGGAGAGACTATGTAGTTTAGGGATGTACACACTGGAGTTTAGAAGATTGAGAGGGGACCTCATAGAAGTGTATAAAATTCTGACAGGTCTAGACAGACTGGATGCAGAAGGAATGTTTCCCTTGGCGGGTGAGAACAGAACTAGAGGACATAATTTAAGGATAAGGGCTAAACCATTTAGGACAGAGATGAGGGGGAATTTCTTCACTCAGAGAGTGGTGAACCTGTGGAACTCATTGCCACAGAGGGCAGTGTACGCCAGCTCATTAAATATATTTAAGAGGGAATTAGATATATTTCTACGGGCAAAAGGGGTTAAGGGTTACGGAGAGAAGGCGGGGACGGGATACTGAATTAAAGGATCAGCCATGATCTCATCGAATGGCGGAGCAGGCACGAAGGGCCGAATGGCCTACTCCTGCTCCTATCTTCTATGTATCTATGTATACTGACCGACCGTGTGCATATTTCGAGTGTTTTCCGTTTTTAATTCAGATTTCCAATGTTCACAGTTTTTGTTGTTATTTCTAATGACTTTTAAAATGTAAGATAGTTGTAAAAGACTGCATATTAGTCAAAGGCCAGCTTAGTCAGGGATACGAAAAAGTTTAGACAAAACAAAAAGGTGAGTTTTTACAAAGGTTCAAAAATGGAAGTGAAAGCAACATGTGTAAAAGTAAAGTAAAGGGATAAAGCTAAGATCTGAAGCTGTTGAAGTCAATGTTCAGGCCAGAGGGGTGTGGAGTGCCCAGACGAGAAAATGAGATGCTGTTGTTAAAGTTTGTTTAAATCTTCATTGGAGCAATGCAGGAGTCCAAAGGTGGAAAAGTCAGATTGCGAATGGGAAGTGACGTGGAATTGGTGTGTCACAGCGAGGTCAGAACCATGCTTGTGGGCTGAGTGGAGATGTTCGGCAAAGTCGGTGGCCATCCAAGCTGAATTTGGTCTCTCTAATGTAAAAGAAACTTCACCCTGACCACTGAAAATGGCATACTAGACTAGAGGGAATGCAGTACATGGAAATCAGCCCTGTACAGAGTATCTGGGAGCTCAGATGACAACGTGGGAGTAAATTAATGGATAGGTGTTGCAGTTGCATGATAAAGTGTCTAGGGCAGAGCAGATGGTTGTGCAGGGTGGTAAGAGAATGAACTAAGATGATGGGAGGCCTTCAGGAAGGTGATGAGGGGAGGAAAATGCAGTTGGTGCTGGCATCATGTTCTAGATAGTGAAAGATTATCTGGTGCATGCAGTGGCGAATGGAATGGAAAATGAGGAGAAGGAAGACCCAGCTGTGAGAGGAGCGAAAAAGGGTGAGGGGAGCTAATTTATATGGCTTTTCAAAATGAATCTTGGGGGTCCATTTTAATATTATGACTTCTTCCAGAAACATTAATCATGGTAAATGCCAATGCCTGTGATTCCACCCCTACCCTGCTGTCAATGAGCTCCCATTCTCAACCAACTTACCAGGCCAGTCAATTCTCCACAGGGAAGGAGGGCATATTGCCAAGGCCATCGGCTTGGATGTGCTCCTTGCACTGGCTGTAAGGAGACACTGGGGGAGATGCGGGGGGGTGGTGTGGGGGAGGTCTATTGTCTGACCTTTTAGCTGCAAATTGAGAAACATGGGAACATTTTGCAAAGTAAAAACAAGAGAAATAAATAAAACAAGCTGTCTAAATCTTGGTTACCAACAGGACTTGCCTTGCGAGTAAGAATTAGAATTTCTGACACTACATTAATAGTTCTGGCTTCATGTACTTGTTTCTGTGAGCAGTCTTGTGTTTATTTAGTAAACCACTGTCAGTACATGAAATGCCAACACTTAAACTACTTCTTTGTGATTGGAAGCCAAATCTGAGCAAATGGGGAAATTATCTAGTACTGTACCATGGTCGCAATTATTTGTCTTGCTGATAATAAGTGTATAGTATCTGTGGAATTAAGTGTATACAACAGTCAAGTGTTTCACATTGTGCACCTTTACATACATCAAACAAATTTGATTCTGGTGTCTCTGTTGTACAGTTGAGTAATTGTACGGCATGCAGTATTGCTGTTGACTACACCAGTGTATTTTGATATAGTATTTGTTACATTCTTGCCTATTTCTTTAGCTGACAGGGAGATACATACTTCTGTCACTCATGACCCCTAAGTGGTCAGCAAGAGGTGGGCTCGCACTGAACGTGCTCCTCTTGAACGTTTAGTTCCTTTTCTCCCCTTTCCCTTCATATAGCTCTCCATGGGGCAGTCTGGCAGAGTACTGGCCAAGCCTGTTTGATGAAGGCAGGTGAGCTTTGAATGTCAGGCAAGAGTCCAGCTCTCAACCAGAATCATATACTGTGCTGCCACTATGTATAATGGAATAGTACTGGGACTGCGAATGACTTCAGGCACAGGCGTGATACCTTCTACTGTCAGTATTGCACTATTTTTACTTTTTGGTGGTTATTCCGCAGATGCAGAGAAAACATGCGCTCTTCGTGAAAAACCGTTTCAGGGTACTGTATGGTAAAGCACTCGTAGTGTTAAACAATAACAGTGACATGGAGCCTGCAGAGACCTGCATATACAGCAGCAGTGTACCCTCTAATGCTCAAAAGATTGCTTTCGGTTTTAACAATGGGAAGATTTCTCGTTCCAAATTGACCAATTGAGTGAGTAATTTCCTAAATGGAGATGCTCTGACTGGATTTGTCGGTTGCACCATAATACTTTACTCATTTCAAATGGTTAGGTCAGGGTATTGCTCAACACCATTAATTCTGTCTCATTTCCTGGAGGCGAAACATAGAAACAGAAACATAGAAGATAGGAGCAGGAGTAGGCCATTCGGCCCCTCGAGCCTGTTCCACCATTTAATGAGATCATGGCTGATCATCCAAATTCAGTACCCTGTCCCTGCCTTCTCCCCATATCCCTTGATCCCTTTAGCCTTAAGAAATATATCCAACTCTTTCTTGAATACATTTAATGAATTGATCTCAACTGCCTTCTGTGGTAGAGAATTCCACAGGTTCACCACTCTCTGGGTGAAGAAATTCCTCCTCATCTCTGTCCTAAATGGCTTACCCCTTATCCTTAGACTGTGACCCCTGGTTCTGGACTCCCCCGCCATCGGGAACATCCTTCCTGCATCTAGTCTGTCTAGTCCTGTTAGAATTTTAGAAGTTTCAATGAGATCCCCTCTCATTCTTCTAAACTCTAGCGAATATAAGCCCAATCGACCCAATCACTTCTCGTACGTCATTCCTGCCATCCCAGGTATCAGTCTAGTGAATCTTCACTGCACTCTCTCCATGGCAAGAACATCCTTCCCTAGATAAGGCGACCAAAACTGCACACAATAATCAAGGTGTGGTTTCAGCAAGGCCCTGTACAACTGCAGCAAGACATCCTTGCTCCTGTACTCTAATCTCGCTATGAAGGCCAACATACCATTTGCCTTCTTAACCGCCTGCTGCACCTGCATGCTTACCTTCAGCGTCTGGTGCACAAGGACACCCAGGTCACGTTGCACTTCCCCTTTTCCCATCTATTGCCATTCAGATAATAATCTGTCTTCCTGTTTTTACCACCGAAGTGGATAACCTCGCATTCATCCACATTGGGCAGATGCATGGCAAATGCAGTATAATTACCCAACCTGTCCAAATCATACTGGAGTTTCTCTGCATCCTCCTCACAGCACACACGCCCACCCAGCTTTATGTCATCTGCAAACTTCAAGATATTACACCTAGTTCCCTCGTCTAGATTATTTTATACATATATATATATGGGGTCCTAGCACCAATCCTTGTGATACCCCACTAATCACTGCCTGCCACTTGGAAAAAGACCCATTTATTCCAACTCTTTGCCTCCTGTCTGCCAACCAGTTCTCTATCCAAGACAGTACCTTACCCCCAATCCCATGTGCTTTAACTTTGCACGCTAATCTCTTATGCGGGACCTTATCGAAAGCCTTCTGAAAGTCCAAATAACCACATCCACTGGTTCTCCCTTATCTATTTTACCAGTTACATCCTCAAAAAATTCCAGTAGATTAGTCAAGCATGCTTTACCTTTTGTAAATCCATGTTGACTTTGTCCGATCCTGTCACTGTTTTCCAAGTGCTCTGCTGTTACATCTTTTATAATAGCGGACTCTAGCATTTTCCCCACTACTGATGTCAGACTTACCGGTCTATAATTCCCCGTTTTCTCTCTCCCACCTTTTTTTAAACAGTGGGGTTACATTAGCTACCCTCCAATCCATGGGAACTGTTTCAGAGTCTATAGAATTTTGGAAGATGACCAGCAATGCATCTACTATTTTTAGGGCCACTTCCTTAAGTACCCTAGGATGTAGATTATCAGGCCCTGGAGATTTATCGGCCTTCAATCCCGTCAATTTCCCTAACACCATTTCCCTACAAATACTGATTTCATTCAATTCCTCCCTCTCATTAGACCCTATGTTGATTTTGTTTGGACAGAAAAGCCCTTGAACAGGCTGGATAACCTGATTGTATTGGTTTAGAATTGCTGTGTTTCACAGCAGGGGAAATTGAGGCTTTGAGAATGCAATTAAGAATTGGAAATTAGAAATTTATGTAAAACCATTCAGGTACTTAGACAGACCTGTGTTCTAATTCCGTGCACTCACAAATTAGTGGTATGTGGGTAAACCTATGTTTTCTATTCATCCATTTATGTTTCTTTTGAAATTCCTTCATTCGGCACTGATTCGAGGTTATATTGCTGTAAAATGCTGTGGAGCTTGCGTTGGCTGGGAGCTTCACTTACATTTACCATGCCATTTAACCCAAGCAGCAGAATGCTATCGCAAAGTTTTGTCAGCATATTGTAATATTCTGCACACCAAATAATGCCTTGAAACTGGTGCAAGATGCTTTAGTCTGGAACAATTGTACCCGCATGTTTGGAGAATGATCATTTTACCAGACAAACTAATGGGAAAGATTACAAAACTGCCTGATACCTTTTCAATATTATGCTCAGGTATTGTGCTGGGAGATGGGGTGCTTTATAAAAGAGTGTGTGCATTCAATGCAAACATTTTTAGGAAGCTTTCATTGTTTTTGAATATAATGTACACTATTTTTCACTGGAAAATGCGCCAGAAAACCAGCATGCTTATGTGCAAACATTACTAGAGGTGGAAAAGGGTGCATTATGAATGCGTATTATATGTGCTGAATTGCGTGTGGCAAAAACTGCAGTGTCCAACTGAGCATGCTCGGGGGATGGGGGGTCTCGGTATGCAAATACATTTTCTCATTCAGAAATTGAATGTGAAGTAGAATTGATGGAATTACCGGGCAGCATTATGGAAATAGGTTGTTGCAGAGGAGCTATTTTGGATCAAAGTTGGAACGTGCAATGGCTGGTTTCCCCCCCCCCCCCCCCCCCCCCCACAATCGAGTGCTCCCAGAGAATGCTGTTCAGGAACCCGTCAGCCAGCAGACCTTGATTTTCCATCCATTTACATTAATGAATGGAAAGTGAGGGCGCACAATTTCCTGCCGAGTATCCCGTGCAAATGCCCCTTCTCACCAGGAGTGCTTGATGAAGAAATTAGCCTCTAGTGACATTCTATTGTGCATGCGTTCGATTTTAGAGGAGTCCGGTACACTGGCTTCTGGTTGTTTGCAATATCTGTCAATGGGAAGACTGAAAATACCTTCATTAACTTTTTAAAAATATAATTAAGAAAGTTTAAATGTATGGCCAAGGTCAGTGGTGTAGCACAGTGGCAGGGATGAAGAGAGAGTAGAAGAAAGAAATCAGGTAAATCCGTATATAGGGATTTGGTAATCCCATGCTTGAATTTTAAAAGGTTGAAGCATGTAGAAGGAAGGAAAATCTGCTGGAAATGAGGTGCTCTGCCATTTGAAGTCCTGGAATGAATAATTTAGAGAAGGAGACCATGAAATGCACCTTTTGATTTCATCACATTGAGTGTACAGGGTGGAGGAAGAGTGTGTGTAGGATGATGTATTTGGAACTTGGAAGGAACAAAAGAGGAAGCTTCAGAAGAGCACAGACCACAATGGTGTTGATAACATGGAAAGAGATGAGAAAAGTTTCAGTGGAGTGTGAGACATTGGAGGTTCAAGGTGAGAGAGGGATAATTGGTGGCAAAAACAGGAAGGCAGATTATTATCTGAATGGCAATAGATTGTGAGAAGGGGAAGTGCAATGAGACCTGGGTGTCCTTGTGCACCAGTCGCTGAAGGTAAGCATGCAGGTGCAGCAGGTGGTTAAGGCGGCAAATTGTATGTTGGCCTTCGTAGCGAGAGGATTCGAGTACAGGAACAAGGATGTCTTGCTGCAGTTGTACAGGGCCTTGGTGAGACCACACCTTGAGTATTGTGTGCAGTTTTGGTCACCTTATCTGAGGAAGGATGTTCTTGCCATGGAGGGAGTGCAGCCAAGATTCACCAGACTGATACCTGGGATGGCAGAAATGACGTACGAGGAGAGATTGGGTCAATTGGGCTTATACTCGCTGGAGTTTAGAAGAATGAGAGGGGATCTCATTGAAACTTATAAAATTCTAACAGGACTAGACAGACTAGATGCAGGAAGGATATTCCCGATGGTGGGGGAATCCAAAACCAGGGGTCACAGTCTAAAGATAAGGGGTAAGCCATTTAGGACAGAGATGAGGAGGAATTTCTTCACCCAGAGAGTGGTGAACCTGTGGAATTCTCTACCACAGAAGGCAGTTGAGGCCAATTCATTAAATATATTCAAGAGGGAGTTAGATATATTTCTTAAGGCTAAAGGGATCAAGGAATATGAGGAGAAGGCAGGGACAGGGCACTGAGTTTGGATGATCAGCCATGATCTCATTGAATGGCGGAGCAGGCTCGAGGGGCCGAATGGCCTACTCCTGCTCCTATCTTCTATTTTTCTATAATGCTTTCTTGTTTCCTGCCCAAGAATGTCAGACAGGTACTGGAGGGGACCCTCCACAGACACGGTGTGGTAAACCACTTTTATCGTTACACTATAGTTATCACTGTTGTATTGTTATCACCGTTATCACTGTTTTATCACGATACGAGGTCGCCTCTTGTCGCGCTGTTATACCTGGGCTGACCACCTCCGACTCCGCCCATGGCTCCACCTACCTGCCCAGGTATAAAGGTAGTCGACTGGCTGGTATTCCTCCTTGTTGGACCCGATCACCCACGAGGGTGGGCTCTGTTATTTAGTCAATAAAAACCTTTAGTTACGTTCCTAACTCGTCGCTTTTTATTGGACGAATTGATAGGTATATCAATTTTATTGACTAAATTTTAAAGATGTCTACTACTGGCCAGCCAGAAGCCCTCCCAGAAGCACAGCCACACCAGCCGGCTTGGCTGCAAGCCCTCAAACCACCGTACCTGGATCTAAACCCACAGGCAGCAAACGCAGCCCTCAACTTCAAACACTGGCTGGACTGCTTCGAATCCTACCTGGAAGAATCCGGCGCCCCGCAGAGATCCAAACTAAGACTTCTGAACGCCCAAGCGAGCCCGAGAGTATACGCACTCATCCAGGACACGACTACGTACGAGGCCGCTATCAACCTACTGAAACAGCAGTACCGCAGCCCGGTAAATTACATGTACACCAGGCACCTCCTAAGATCCCGCCCGCAACAGCCAGGAGAGTCTGTAGCTGAATTTTTACGGGCGCTAAGAGCGCTCGGCAGGAACTGTGACTTTAAAGCGGTGACGGCTGTTGAAAATACGGAAGATAATATCCGCGATGCCTTTGTGAAAGGCCTACGGTCCGACTACTCACGGCAAAGACTGCTTGAAGCTAAAGACCTCGACCTGGACAAAGCTGAAGCCCTCGCTCTCTCCCTGGAGGTGGCCCATCAGGACCAGGAGGCGTTTTCCAGGTACTGCTCGCGACCCTGGGACTCGGGCCCGACCCCTACCGCAATACCCTTTGCAGCGCCGCCCCCGGGACCTACCTCAGCGTCGGCGTCCCGGACCCGACCGGGCCCGCCACCCCCGGTACCGGCTCCGACATCGGGCACCCGCGATCGGGCCGCCGGCTGCTTCTTTTGCGGCCAGGAGAAGCACCCGAGGTCGCGCTGCCCAGCCAGGAACTCTACCTGCACAACCTGCAGGAAGAAAGGCCACTTCTCTAAGGCCTGCAGGAGCGGATCTTCAGAGGCCAGCAGTGCCTCATGCGAACTGTGGGGGCGGCCATCTTCTTTCACGGCAACTGAGGCCAGTATCCCCACACGTGAGTCATGGGGGCGGCCATCTTTGATCAAGGCAACCGACCCCAATAGTGCCTCATGTGAGTTATGGGGGCAGCCATCTTCTCCGCCATTTTGTCCTACCTCGTGGGAGACGCCATTTTACCCACCACGCCCGACTGCCACCGGGCCCCCGGACCCGACGACCGCCTCGCCCGCAGACGACAACGACTCGCTTACCTACACGCTAGCCTCCGTCACTCTGGATCAAGCCCGCCCACACCACCTGTCCAAGTCGATGATGGACATCAAAGTAAACGGCCACGCCACGACCTGCCTGTTCAACAGCGGAAGCACGGAGAGCTTCATCCACCCAGACACGGTGAGCCACTACTCCCTCCCTGTCCTGCCAACGCGCAACCGAATCTCGATGGCATCGAGGTCCCACGCCACGGACATTAGCGGCTACTGTGCTGTGACCTTGTCGGTTAAGGGTACAGAGTATAAAAACTTTAAACTCCTCGTCCTCCCCCAGCTCTGCGCTGCCGTCCTACTAGGGCTGGACTTCCAATCCCACCTCCAAAGTGTAACCCTAGCATACGGTGGACCCCTCCCCCCACTCACAGTCGACAACCAGCGAAGGTTAAACCGCCCACCGCGTAACACCTGCAGCCTATCCACCCTCAAGGTGCCGCCACCTTCCCTGTTCGCTAACCTCACCCCCGACTGCAAACCCGTCGCTACCAAGAGCAGGCGGTACAGCGCTGGGGACAGAGCTTTCATTAGCTCTGAGGTGCAGCGTCTCCTGAAGGAGGGCATCATCGAGGGGAGCAACAGCCCCTGGCGTGCCCAGGTCGTGGTCGTTAAGACCGGCGATAAAAATCGCCTGGTCATCGACTACAGCCAGACCATAAACAGATACACCCAGCTGGACGCATACCCCCTTCCCCGCATATCTGACATGGTCAATCAGATTGCACAATACCGCGTATTCTCGACCATCGACCTTAAGTTGGCCTACCACCAACTCCCTATCCACCCCGAGGACCGCCAGTACACCGCCTTCGAGGCGAATGGGCGCCTATACCACTTCCTTAGGGTCCCCTTCGGTGTCACCAACGGGGTCTCGGTCTTCCAAAGGGAGATGGACCGGATGGTTGACCAGAACGGACTGCAGGCCACATTCCCCTACCTAGATAACGTCACCATCTGCGGCCGCGACCGGCAGGACCACGACGTGAATCTGGAGAAATTCCTCCGTACAGCCCAACGGCTGAACCTCACCTACAATAAGGAGAAATGTGTGTTTAACACCTCGCGCCTTGCCATCCTTGGCTGTGTAGTAGAGAACGGACTCATCGGCCCCGACCCCGAAAGAATGCGCCCCCTCATGGAGCTACCCCTCCCCCACTGCCCTAAGGCACTGAAGAGAACCCTGGGGCTCTTCGCCTACTATGCCCAATGGGTGCCCAATTATGCGGACAAAGCCAGACCCCTCATGAAGTCCACATCCTTCCCCCTTACGGAGGAAGCGTGCGCAGCCTTCTCCCTCATTAAGGGAGACATTGCCAAGGCCACTATGCACGCAGTGGATGAGTCCATCCCCTTCCAAGTCGAGAGCGATGCATCCGACTTCGCCCTAGCCGCCACCCTTAACCAGGAGGGGAGACCGGTGGCCTTCTTCTCAAGGACCCTACAGGGCCCTGAGATCCGACACTCGTCGGTCGAGAAGGAGGCCCAGGCGATTGTGGAGGCGGTACGACGCTGGAGGCACTACCTGGCAGGCAAACGATTTACCCTCCTTACCGACCAACGTTCGGTCGCTTTTATGTTTAATAACAAGCTGAGGGGCAAAATCAAGAATGACAAGATCTTGAGGTGGAGAATCGAGCTCTCCACCTACGATTATGATATCTTGTACCGGCCAGGTAAGCTGAACGAACCCCCCGATGCTCTGTCACGAATTACATGCGCCAGCGCGCAAAGTGATAGACTTCAGACCCTCCACAACGACCTCTGCCACCCCGGGGTCACCAGACTTTACCACTTCATTACGGCCCGCAACCTGCCCTACTCCATCGAGGAGGTCAGGACCATGACCAGGAACTGCCAGACCTGTGCCGAGTGCAAACCGCACTTCTTTAGGCCGGACAGAGCAAGCCTGATCAAGGCCACCCGCCCCTTCGAGCGCCTGAGCATCGACTTTAAGGGGCCCCTCCCGTCCTCTGACCGTAATGTGTACTTCCTCAACATTGTTGATGAGTACTCCCGTTTCCCCTTTGCCTTCCCCTGCCCAGACATGACCAGTACCACGGTCATTAAATGCCTGAACGACCTCTTCGCCTTGTTCGGGTTCCCAAACTATATACATAGTGACCGGGGCTCCTCTTTCATGAGCGAGGAACTCCGTCGGTTCCTACTAGCGAGAGGTATTGCAGCAAGTAGGACCACTAGCTACAACCCCCGAGGGAACGGCCAGGTGGAAAGAGAGAACGCGACGGTATGGAAGGCCGTCCTCTTAGCCTTAAAGTCTAAGGGCCTCCCAACCTCCCGCTGGCAGGAAGTCCTCCCGACAGCGCTGCACTCCATCCGGTCACTACTTTGCACTGCCGTTAACGCCACCCCCCATGAACGAATGTTTGTTTTCCCCAGGAAGTCGACTACGGGAACCACTCTACCAACCTGGCTGACCTCTCCGGGGCCCGTCTTGCTGCAAAAGCACGTGAGGGCCCATAAAACAGACCCCCTGGTCGAGAGGGTGAACCTCCTGCACGCCAACCCCCAGTACGCCTACGTGGCTTACCCAGACGGGCGGGAGGACACTGTCTCCTTACGAGACCTCGCACCCTCAGGCACTCCGGAGACACCACCTTTACCCCCCCCCCCCCACCACCCCCCCCAATTCCAGCCCAGGTAGATGGCATGCCGGAACCCCACGAGCCTTCGCCGACCACGCAGACACCAGCACTAACACCGGATAATGCAGCACCGCCGCTGCGACGATCGGAGAGGCTTACGAGGCCTCCGGACAGACTGACATACCAGAACTGGTAGTACACTTCACCCCGCCGGACTCAAATCTAAACAAGGGGTGAATGTGGTAAACCACTTTTATCGTTACACTATAGTTATCACTGTATTGTTATCACTGTTGTATCACGATACGAGGTCGCCTCTTGTCGCGCTGTTATACCTGGGCTGACCACCTCCGACTCCGCCCATGGCTCCACCTACCTGCCCAGGTATAAAGGTAGTCGACTGGCTGGTATTCCTCCTTGTTGGACCCGATCACCCACGAGGGTGGGCTCTGTTATTTAGTCAATAAAAACCTTTAGTTACGTTCCTAACTCGTCGCTTTTTATTGGACGAATTGATAGGTATATCACACGGGATCAACATTCAAGACTTGATGACGAAATAGCGTCCATGCAAAGCAATTGTTTTGATTCACACCAACTCTGCAATTGTGTAAATGCAGTCTGCAGCCAGAGTTAGGGCCCAACCTGACTCTGGAGTGGAAGCAGACTCCTTGGAGGAGGGTCTGACTTCCTGTGGTATAGTTTTGGATTAGTTTACTAACTCACCTAACATAGTAACAGTTTCAGGCAGGAGAAAACCTTCGGTCTATCCAGCCCATCTATGCACAGTATTCCCTTGGTGCATTTCTAACAACCCATTTGACAAGAACCTGTCTAGTTCCTTCTTGAAATCCATTAAGGTTTCTTGATCCACCACCCGTGCAGTAATCTGTTCCACATACTTGCCACCCTTTTAGTAAAAAGGTTTCTCCTGCATTTCCTAATTTCTTTTGTTGTCCTTAATTTGCAAATATGGCCCTTTGTGTTTAAATTCTGTACAGGGCAGAAAAGAAAATCCAACTTACATGATATCTGCAGCTGAAACTAGTCTGAGCTGTACTCTGGTCCTGTTTTGTGGACAGCTTGCTTTGTGTGTGATCAGTATGACTAGTTTGATTTGTAATGTCTGTCATGTTTTGGGATTTCTGATTATGCCACTATGATATATATGTTACAAATGCTATTCAGTTAAACAGCTCTCAAGGAGCTAAATTCACTGAACAGCAGGGTTTGGGGATGCAGATTAAGATTCTTTCCCAAGATGACTCCCCAAAGCCTTTCTACCATCTATAAGGCACAAGTAAGGAGTGTGATGGAATACTCTCCACTTGCCTGGATGAGTGCAGCGCCAACAACACTCAAGAAGCTCGACACCATCCAAGACAAAGCAGCCCATTTGATTGGCACCCCATCCACCACCTTAAACATTCACTCCCTTCACCACCGGCGTACCGTGGCTGCAGTGTGTACCATCTACAAGATGCACTGCAGCAACTCGCCAAGGCTTCTTTGGCAGCATCTCCCAAACCAGCGACCTCTTCCACCTAGAAGGACAGGGGCAGCAGGCGCATGGGAACACCGCCACCTCCAAGTTCCCCTCCATGTCACACACCATCCTGACTCAAAAGTATATCGCCGATCCTTCATTGTCACTGGGTCAAAATCCTGGAACTCCCTCCCTAACAGCACTGTGGGAATACCTTTACCACATGGACTGCAGCAGTTCAAGAAGGCAACTAGGGATGAGCAATAAATGCTGGCCTTGCCAGCGAAGTCCACATCCCATCAACGAATATAAAAAAAATTCAGACAGTGTCTGAACCAGCGTGCTTCATACAATGAAAGCTTGTTTGGGCATTTCAGTGATCATTCACACCAATGCTGGTTGAACTGACTCTATTCGTGTGAGGGGTGGTCGCTTTAATTAGTCAGAATTAACAAAAAGGTGAGAAACGTCAATGTTCAGGGTCAGTCAGGCACAACAAAAGCTGGAAAAAGATAGATTATGGACTGGGCTGGGAATTAAGATACAGCTAGAAGCTGACCTGAAGAAAATAAATAAAGTGTGACTGTTTGTTTTGTTGTTTACTGTTGTTATGGGAGGTGTTATAGGTGCTTTTGTTAGTCATGTATGTTCTGCAAAATAAGCCATCTTCTTGATTTGCAGTTGACCTTGTTTTATCAGAATGATCATTAGTGCCACCTGTTGAAAGATTGGTGAAGTGGGGGTGTGTGAGTGTTTTCGGTATCCAATTGATATGTCAAGGGGACACATTGTTACAAACCCTGAGTTACACCATCATATAAGTAGATATTGGGCAATGTGAGGCAACTCCAGAATGTAAGAGATGTGGGATCCAGACACGGGAGCGACTGGTGCCATTGACACCGAGAAGGTATCTACTGAAGGTCTGAAACTTGTAAGCTTTGGCTCCATTTTAGCCCTGGTTGAAATTCCAATCAGCCCACACGAGCTTTTAATGCGAATATTTCCAGAAAAATGTTCATTAAGCTCTACCTTCCTGGTTGGAGTTTGATTTTGTTGAAGGACAACAGCTTGCATTTATATAGCAACTTTAACGTAGTGCAGGAATGGTCTAATTCCGATCAAGAGACTGAGGTCGACTCGGGCGATCAATCAAAAGAAGTTTAATGTAAAACTAACTGAGTTTAACAGACAAATGCAAGAGAACTACGGGTACAGGTCTTTACAGTTTGAAGGCTCCACGAGGACTGCCCAGGCGGTCCCGTGGACGGCGTCATGACGTCATCACGTTTTTCCCGCCGTTGGAGGGTCACGTGATTAACGGCATGACGTCATCGCGTTTGCCCGCGCTCTTAAAGGGACCGCGCTCTGTACATGCAAACAGTATATACAGGTTCAGGCTGTAGCTAACCGATTGTTAAAGGGAATTATGTACAGTTGTTCAGAGCCCCTTAGTGGCTCTGCCACATGCGCCCCCCCCAGAATTGTCTTTAACGGAAAAAGTCAAACGGCGAGGAGGCCTGACAAGCCTGTTAGAGCGACTTCTGTACTCCTGAAGTGGAAGCTGCTGGACGGCGGGCGGGCTGTCAGGTGGTTGCGCTTGTCCTGGCACGGCAACTGTGGGCGGTCGACCACGTCTTGGCGGCTGTGCGGTCTCGACAGGACGGTCAAGGTCCAAGTGTGCCGGTTTCAAACGGTCCACCAAAATGTGGTCCGGTTTACCCCCGATATCCATCGAGAAGCTTTTGTCTCCTGCCTCTAGCACGCGGAAAGGACCAGTGTAAGGGGCCTTGAGCGGATCCCCATGAGCGTTGTGGCGGATAAAAACACATTCGGTGTTCTTCAGCTTTGCTGGGACGTGTGAGCTCTGAAAGCCTTGCTGCGATGTTGGTACAGGTGCGAAACACCTGGCTGCCTCCTGGTGGCTGATGAGTTGGTCGGATGCGGACCATGGCTCTGTTGGAGTCGGAAGGAAATCCCCTGGTACGCGTAGCGGCTGGCCATAGACGAGCTCTGCCGAGGACGAGCGAAGATCTTCCTTGGATGCCGTGCGAAGACCCAACAGGACTCATGGTAGCCTGTCCGCCCATCCAGCGCCTTGGAGGCTGGCCCGCAGTGCGGCTTTGAGTGACCTGTGAAATCGTTCGCACAGGCCGTTCGCCTGTGGATGGTAGGCTGTGGTGCGATGTAGCTTGATGCCGAGCCCCTGAGCCACTGCGTTCCAGAGCTCAGAGGAAAACTGCGGTCCACGATCAGAAGAGATGTCCACAGGTACCCCGAAATGGGCGACCCAAGAGGAGATGAACACCCTGGCTACGTCTGCCAAAGTGGTGGATGACAAGGGAACTGCCTCTGGCCATCCAGTGGTGCGGTCTACCATAGTTAGAATATGTGTAAACCCATGGGAAGGTGGAAGTGGCCCCACCAGGTCCACATTCACGTGATCGAACCGTCGCTCCGGAACAGTGAAGGTGGCCAATGGAGCTTTGATGTGACGCTGCACCTTGGCCTTTTGGCAGACCACGCAGGTGTTGGTCCAGTCGCGGACATCCATATGCATGCCCCGCCAAATGAACTTGGACGACATCAGCCTTTGCGAGGCCTTCATTCCAGGGTGTGAGAACCCGTGTATGGCGTCAAACACTTTGCGGCAACCGGCACGATAGGGCGAGGATCTCCTACGGAGACGTCACAAAGTAGCGTGGTGCCTGCGGCATGGAATTTGATGTCGGCCACTTGGAGGCTAGAGGGGCTGGTTCGGTAAGCCTGCACCTCTGGATCCGAGGCTTGATCTTTGGCCATGAGGGCATAGTCGATGCCAAGCTGGACCGCATGAACTGTTGCGCGGGAGAGGCAATCTGCCACCAGGTTGTCTTTACCGGCCACATGCTGAATATCTGTCGTGAATTCAGATATAAACATTGGCTGACGTTGTTGTCGGGCTGACCACGGTTCGACGGTCTTGGCCATGGCAAAAGTTAGTGGCTTATGGTCCACAAAAGCAGTGAAAGGACGTCCTTCCAACAAGAACCGGAAATGGCGGATGGCCAGAAAAAGAGCCAGCAACTCCCGGTCGAAGGTACTGTACACTCGCTCGTTCCGCTGTAGTGCCACGTTCCGTTTACCCACTGTTCTTGTATTGCACCAATGGCGTAGTCTGACGCGTCGCTGGTGAGGGCGATGGTGGCTCCTGGCAGCGGGTGCGCCAGCATGGTCGCGCTGACCAAGGCGCTTTTGGTGTCAGCGAAAGCATGGTCCATGTCGGCCGTCCAGCTTACCGGATCCTTGCCAGACTTGCCCTTGAGGGCCTCCATGAGCAGTGCTGCCTTAGGCACGAAATGGTGGTAGAAGTTTACCATACCGAGGAATTCTTGCAGGGCCTTCATATTCTGTGGGCGTGGGAAAGATGATACTGCCTCCACCTTCATTTGCAAAGGAACTGCTCCTTCCGAGGTGATGCGATGCCCCAGGAAATCAATTTGTTGCAGGCCGAACTGACACTTGGCCGGGTTGATGATCAGGCCGTGTTGGCTGAGGCGCCAAAAAAGGGTGCGTAAGTGACCGATGTGCTGCTCCTTGTTAGGGCTGGCGATGAGAATATCGTCCAAGTAGACGAATATGAATTTCCATCAGGCGCTGGAAAGCCTGGGCAGCGTTCTTCAGTCCAAACAGCATCCGCAGGAATTCGAAAAGGCCGAATGGGGTGATGACTGCAGTTTTCTGGATATCTTGCGGGTGCACCGGGACCTGGTGGTAGCCATGGACAAGGTCGACTTTGGGGAAAAAATGGTATTTCCAGCCAAATGGGCAGAGAAATCCTGGATGAGGGATCGGGTACCGATCAGGAGTAGTGGCGCCGCATGGCCGCCATCCGCCGCCAGGTTTCGGGACAATGTGGAGAGGCGAAGGCCAGGGACTATTCGACCGGCGAATAATCCCTAACCGTTCCATTGTGGCGAACTCCGCTTTCGCGGCTGTGAGCTTGCCAGGTTCGAGGCGCCGGGCCCGTGCATAGACTGGGGGGCCAGTAGTGATGTGGTGTTCGACACCATGTTTCGTGGCCGTAGAGGAGAAGGTGGGTCTGGGAATTCGCCTAGCAGGCGAGTGAACTCATCCGGAGTCGGGAAAGCACAGGAAACGGTGCGTGACATGGCATTACCGCGGTGGCAAGGGATAGAGTGAAACGTGGCCGCATTGATTAACCGTCGGTTCCTTACATCGCCCAGGAGGCTGTTGGCGCACAAGAAATCCACACCGAGGATGGCTTGAGAGACCTTGGCCGTAACGAATTCCCAGTAAAACCGCTGGCCGCCGAAGCACACCTGGACCCGCCATCTGCCGAAGGTCCGAATAACCCCGCCATTAGCCGCCTCGAGGGAGAGGCCGTGCCTTCCAGCCTGTACATCAAGAGCTGATGCAGGTAGGATGCTACACTGCACCCCAGAGTCGCATAGGAATCGCCGACCGGAGAGGGAGTCGGTGATAAACAGGAGCTTGCCTGAATTTCCGATTGCCATCGCAGCCGTGGGGCACCCGTTAGACCCGATCCTCTTTTGGCAGAGTTGCTGTTTTTTGTTTGGGCGAGAAGCTGCAGGGAGGGCGGTAACATCTTGCTTTCGCGCCAAAACGGGCGTGGTAGAAGCACAGCCCCGCGGGTTGAGGAGCTTGGGCGGCATCTGTGGGGGATGGGCGCCTCGTGGCAGCGCAGTACTGCTGCGTAATCGCGAAGATCTTGTCTGCTTTGGCAGCAAGCGCTGCGCAGTCTGTGACTTCGGACCTGGCCAGGGCAGCTTGTACTTGTACCGGTAATTGGCTGAGGAATAGCTCCCTAAAGAGGAAGCATTCCGGTTCGGAGCCCAGGAGCGTGAGCATTTGGCTCATTAGCTCGGAAGGCTTGGAGTCCCCGAGGCCGGGCATAGCGAGCAGTCGGCGGGCGCGCTCTGACTTCGTGAGCCCGAAGACCTGTAGCAACCGCGCCTTGAGTGTTTCATACTTGCGGTCGTCCGGGGGGTTCTCAAGCAGGCTGACGATCCGCGAGGCGGTGGAGCCGTCGAGTGCGGAGACCACGTAAAAGTATCGGGTCTGATCTGCAACGATGTTCCGCAGTGCGAACTGGGCTTCGGTTTGGATAAACCACGAGGTCGCCTGTTGCTCCCAGAACTGCGGCAGCTTCAGCGCAACGGAGTTTGCTTCCATGCTTCGTTCCTTCCTTCCCGATTTTTGCGAACAATATTCGCAGGTCACCAATGTAGGAATGGTCTAATTCCTATCAAGAGACTGAGGTCGACTCAGGCGATCAATCAAAAGAAGTTTAATGTAAAACTAACTGAGTTTAACAGACAAATGCAAGAGAACTACGGATACAGGTCTTTACAGTTCGAAGGCTCCACGAGGACTGCCCGGGCGGTCCCGTGGATGGCGTCATGACGTCATCACGTTTTTCCCGCTGTTGGAGGGTCACGTGATTAACGGCATGACATCATCGCGTTTGCCCGCGCTCTTAAAGGGACCGCGCTCTGTACATGCAAACAGTATATACAAAGATACAGGTTCAGGCTGTAGCTAACAGATTGTTAAAGGGAATTATGTACAGTTGTTCAGAGTCCCTTAGTGGTTCTGCCACAGTAGAAAAATATCTCAAGGTGCTTCACAGAAACATGAGCAGAAAGTTAGATGCCAAGCCAAAGATGGAAAGATTAGAAGGGGTGACCAATAGCTTGATTAAAGAGGTGGATTTAAAGGAGGGTTCTCAAGAAGAGAAGGAGGCGCAGTAGTGGAGAGGTTTAGGGAGGAAATACCAGAGCGTGGGGCCTAAGTGGTTGAGATATTTCTGACAGTGGTGGGACAAAACGGGGGAAAAACCGAGAGGTTTCAATCAGCAAAATATGGATTTTGGGGTGTGGTTATATTATTGAAGAGGGAGAGGGCAAGGCCAAGGAGGGATTTAAACACACAGATTAGAATTTTAAATTGGGGCTTTGGGGTAGCAGGGGCCAATGTAGTAGGACAACGATAATGGATCAATGGACTTGGCATGTGATAGGATATGGCCAGCAGAGAAGTCGTGGAGGTGAAGAAGTGGAATTGGATGTCATCACCATATATGTAGAGCCTGACCTCATGTTTTCAGATGATGTTGCCAAAGGGCAATGTAGATGAGGAAGAGCAGGGTATATGAGGAGTGCTGTGATGATGACAGTTTTGAAAGGATGGGGGGCAGTATCTGAGGCGAGGGAAGCATTTACAATGTCAATTAGCATGAGGACCAGGAACACAGGTGGTCACCAATAAAAGCCGTAATTGCCTCCAGGAAAGCATTGGGAAGATCACAGCCATCGTCTACGGTCCCCGCCACAAACTCCATGCTCTTGGCATCAACTTCATCCCCTTCCCTGTCCAGTGCATTGGACTGAATCAGATTGTTTGCTACCTTAGCTTCCTATTTGACCCTGGGCTGAGTTTCTGATCCTACATCCTCTCCATCACAAGGGCCACGGGGACCGTAGACGATGGCTGTGATCTTCCCAATGCTTTCCTGGAGGCAATTACGGCTTTTATTGGTGACCACCTGTGTTCCTGGTCCTCATGCTAATTGACATTGTAAATGCTTCCCTCGCCTCGGATACTGCCCCCCATCCTTTCAAAACTGTCATCATCACAGCACTCCTCATATACCCTGCTCTTCCTCATCTACATTGCCCTTTGGCAACATCATCTGAAAACATGAGGTCAGGCTCTACATATATGGTGATGACATCCAGTTCCACTTCTTCACCTCCACGACTTCTGTGCTGCCAGACTGCTTGTCCGACATCCAGTCATGGATAAACCACAATTTGCTCCAGTTAAACATTGGGAAGACCAAAACCATTATCTTCGGCCCACACGACATATTCTGTACCCTCACCACCGATTCCATAAGAACATAAGAAGTAGGAGCAGGAGTAGGCCATACGGCCCCTTGGGCCTGCTCCGCCATTCAATAGGATCATGGCTGATCCGAATCTAGACTCGCGTCCACTTCCCTGCCCTCTCCCCGTAAGCCCCAATTCCCTTATCTGCTAGGAAACTGTCTCTCTCCATTTTAAATTTATTTAATGTTGCAGCTTCCACAGCTCTCTGGGGTAGCAAATTCCATAGATTTACTACCCTCTGAGTGAAGAAGTTTCTCCTCATCTCAGTTTTGAAAGGGCAGCCCCTTATTCTTAGATTATGCCCCCTAGTTCTAGTCTCACCCATCAGTGGAAACATCCTCCCCGCATCCACCCGATCAAGCCCCCTCACAATCTTGTATGTTTCGATAAGATCGCCTCTCATTCTTCTGAACTCCAATGAGTAGAGGCCCAACCTACTCAACCTTTCCTCATACGTCAACCCCCTCATCTCCGGAATCAACCGCGTGAACCTTCTCTGAACCGCCTCGAGAGCAAGTATATCTTTTCTTAAATATGGAAACCAAAACTGCACGCAGTGTTCCAGGTGTGGCCTCACCAATACCCTGTATAACTGCAGCAAGACGTCCCTGTTTTTATACTCCATCCCCCTTGCAATAAAAGCTCCCTCTTCAGCCACTGTCTCGGTTTCAACTAGACTGTTCACATCCTTGGTGTCCTGTTTGACCACAGGCTGAACTTCTGACCTTCTCCATCGCAAAGACCACCTACTTCTACCTCTGTAACAATGCCCCTGTTTCAGGCCTTCTGTTGTTGAAACCCTCCTCCATGCCTTTGTGACCTCCAAACTCGACTGTTCCAATGCTCCTGGCGGCATTCCGTGGTCCACCCGCCATAAACTTCAGCTCATCCAAAACTCTGCTACCTGCATTCTATCCTGCACCAAGTCCTGCTCCCCCATACCCCAGTGCTCATTGACCTACATTGCCTCCCAATGCCTTAAATTTAAAATTCCTTCATGGCCTTGCCACTCCGTCTCTGTAACCTCCTCCAACCCTAGAGCTCTGTGTTCCTGTGACTCTGGCCTTTTATGCATCCCACACTCCCTTTATGCCACCATTTGTGTACCGTCTCGAGGAGGATTGGGGTGGGGCAAAGATTTTTCTTAAACTGCAATAATAGGAACCATTTGAATGGTAGGGTAGACATATTGACTGGGCAAATCTACTGAGAATGTGTTAATAACATTGTTATCTGTTCTCTTCCCCAGTGGGAAGATCCTGTTATTGTGTTAGCCTCTATTATTTAGGTGCTATTTCAATTCAATTGAGACTGAGCAAACGAATGAAAAGTGCCAGTGTAATTTATTGCTTCTTTCAGTGGTTATAAGCAAATTAATTTGTAGTCCAGTAAATCACTCCTCTGCCATTGGCATCTGTGATCTGCTGTTCACTGGAAAAAATATTTAAAAGGCACCTTAAATGCATAGAATAAAAACAAAAGTGTGCTACTAATCAAAATTATTTGTATCGGTTTGATTTTTAACCTCTCTAGTGCCAGTTGTGGTAACGCTCTTACCATTCTGGTGCCCTGGCTATGGCTAAGCCCTTGGATGATGGCTGTGCTGGGCCAGTGTGGTGGGAAATGGAATGTGGAAAATCTACAGACAGTAGAAGGCAGTTGCATAAGAATTAAACTTAGTCCTCTTTGCACCTGCCTCAATTTTTTTGGATCTAAGTGTTAAAGGTACTTTACTTCGGCAGACTGCTAGAATAGTCTCAGAATGGGGAAGATGATTGTGATATTGTGTACAGAACCACAGAAAAGGACGTTGGTGAACCAGTTGGGTTTTTTACGGCAATCTGACAGCTTTATGGGTACTATTACTGATTACCAACCTTTTTATTTACAGATTTTCTTTTAAACTGAATTCAAATTCTCATACGGGATTTGAACTCTCGTTCTTTTAGATTATTTGTCCAGGCCTCCGGATTACTACTCCCGCAAAATAACCATGACTGATACCTGGGATGGCAGGAATGACGTATGTATAGAGATTGGGTCGATTAGGCTTATATTCGCTAGAGTTTAGAAGAATGAGAGGGGATCTCATTGAAACTTATAAAATTCTAACAGGACTAGACAGACTAGATGCAGGAAGGATGTTCCTGATAGCGGGGGAGTCCAGAACCAGGGGTCACAATCTAAGGATAAGGGGTAAGCCATTTAGGACAGAGATGAGGAGGAATTTCTTCACCCAGAGAGTGGTGAACCTGTGGAATTCTCTACCACAGAAGGCAGTTGAGGCCAATTCATTAAATATATTCAAGAAGGAGTTGGATATATTTCTTAAGGCTAAAGGGATCAAGGGGTATGGGGAGAAAGCAGGGACTGGGTACTGAATTTGGATGATCAGCCATGATCGCATTGAATGGCGGAGCAGCCTCGAGGGGCCGAATGGCCTACTCCTGCTCCTATCTTCTATGTTTCTGTGACACTCCCAAAAAGATGAAAGTAAAACAGCAAAATGTTTGTTTAATCTGGCATCATGCCTGTGCTTCAACCACATCAACCAATGCAGATTCACAAGGTCCTTTATGACATTTTAACAATCAGAAATGGCATACAAGGTCACCATGACAACCAGGCTTACATTGATGTACCTGTAGGCAGCTTTGTATAAGGGTTTGTTGATTGTTGGAATACCTAAAGAATATTTAATATTTTTAATTCCTATACAGCCCGTTTGCTTATGTTTGCTTTGCTTTAAATTACCTCTGCCACAGGGGAAAAAAAACCAGACTGGGACAATTATTGACTCACTTCCACACAACAATGTTACAAACAGAATATGCACTTACTTTGAATTGAGATTTCAATGCTAGGAAGTATATGATTCATTCATTTGTGCCTGTGAAGGTGTGCGGCCAAATTCTGTTTTTTGTCCAGCACAAGCCCTCGATATTGTTTGGATGCCTTCTATAGGCGGTGGCACTGGTGCCGGCACCAGCATGACCTTTTGAGATCCTGGCTTCGAGAGCGTGATACCTTGACCCTTCACGGCTGATACTGAAGGTTTAAAATTGCCACATAAGGCAATGTCTCCTGCGTGTGCTTTATGGAGTGTGTTCAGGCAGCTAATAGCACGAATGGGGCTAGAAGTTTTGGAACATCCTTCTCGGGCTATTATAACTATCTGTGCTCCCGGGTGGAGTTCATGCTGTTTGCAATGATCTGGACAAATAAATGACACTTTTCTGGAATAACAAAGACCCAGAATTAGGCTCAAAAATTGCAACGATCCAAAGACCGGAGGCTTCGCTCTCCCAAAATGTCATTCTTACTATTATTAAACAGCACAGGCCCAGGTCGTATTGACTACCTGTATGCATCCCACTGCATCCCATTGACTACCTGTGGGCAAATATGGAGTAGGCAGGCTGTCTATTCCTTCTAATTACACATGGGCACTATGTTTCTGCCCACAGTAGCACCCTCTGCCCAGTCAGGCACCTAATTTGAGTATCCCATGAACATAGGTGCCAGCCACCTGCTTTTGGAAGCAGTGTTTTCAGCCCCCCTTTGTAAAGAGGCTGGAAATCAGCTGTTAATGTACCACATGATGATGGTCCTGGCTCAACCTCTGTACTAGGCGCCATGAGCCACCTGCTTCATCTCATCCTAGCATTGTGGAACACCAAGTGGAATGTTCTTTCTCTGGCTTGGTGCATGCTTCAGAACAGCCATGTGTTGAATGGACAACCAGTGACTCCTGGGCTCTTGTCATTTGTTGATGGGGCTGCAAGAGGAGTAGCCTCAGCTGAAGGCAGTTTTGCAGATGGGCTCCTTGATGCTCTCCCGACAGCACCAACACTTCTTGATTATTCTCACTCATTTCCTGTCTATTCGAAGGGTTAGCTTTCCCAGCTGCAAGCAAGATTGCCACCGCAACTATTTTTCCACTTTCATCCAGTTCCCCTTATCCCCTGCTCCTCTCACTCTGTGTATCTGTTCCTGACGTTATCTGTGTCTGTCCCTGTCATTCTCTTATTTTTGTCCTGTCATTCTATTTTTGTCTCTACTGGTTATTCTTTGCTTGTGTCCATGTTATCCTACGTCTGTCACTCGGAGGACGATTTTCAATCCTGCCTGCCTGGCATAAACCGGGCAGGCGGGCTGTTAAAATCGTGTGGGACACTTACCTGCTGACATCCAGCTCCATTTCCACTGTCTTCTATTTTAACCTGCTCTTCTAAGCAGGCAACCAGGACACTCATCTGAAACCGACAGATCCTTCTTTAATTCCATTGACCAGAAACTTAACTGGACCAGCCACATAAATACTGTGGCAACAAGAGCAGGTCAGAGGCTGGGTATTCTGCAGCGAGTGTCTCTCCTCCTGATTCCCCAAAACCTTTCCACCATCTACAAGGCACAGTCCAGGAGTGTGATGGTATACTCTCCACTTGCCTGGATGAGTGCAGCTCCAACAATACTCGAAGCTCGATACCATCCAGGACAAAGCAGCCCGTTTGATTGGCACCCCATTCACCACCTTAAACATTCACTCCCTCCACCACCGGCGTACCGTGGCTGCAGTGTGTACCATCTACAGGATGCACTGCAGCAACTCGCCAAAGCTTCTTCGGCAGCACCTCCCAAACCCGCGACCTCTTCCACCTAGAAAGACAAGGGCAGCAGGCATATGGGAACACCACCACTTCCAAGTTCCCCTCCAAGTCTCACACCATCCTGACTTAGAAGTATGTCGCCGATCCTTCATCGTCGCTGGGTCAAAATCCTGGAACTCCCTCCCTAACAGCACTGTGGGAGTACCTTCACCACACGGACTGCAGTGGTTCAAGAAGGCGGCTCACCACCACCTTCACAAGGGGAACTAGGGATGGGCAATAAATGCTGGCCTTGCCAGCGACACCCACGTCCCATAAATGAATTTTTAAAAATATGCAGATCTGAGTCTGATTGCATCATTTGGCCCTGACTGCTATTTTAACTGATGGCCTGAGCAAAGACGTCATTGTAGCTTTCCCACCAGTTGAAGCTAGCGGGAAGGTGAATTGGGCCAGAAAACTCCAAAAGAGGAGAGTTATTTGTTTTTAAACTTTCCTTGTGAGGCAGAATTGCTCCTTTTGGGTCCAACAAGGAAAGTTCAGGCGTCCCATCTCTTGAAGTTTAGGGAGGGAAATCCAGAGCTTGGGGCCTAGACGGCTGAAGGCACGACCACCAATGGTGAGGTAAAGGAAGTAGGGGATGGATGAGGCAAGAGTTGGAGGAACACCGAGTTCTTATAGGGCTGGAGGAGGTTGCAGAGCTAGGGAGGGGCAAGGCCATAGAAGGATATGAACACCAAGGTGAGAATTTTAAAATTGTGGCTTTGGAGGGCCTGGACTAATGTAGGTCAGCGAGCACAGGGTTGATGGGTGACTTGGTGCGGGCGGCAGAGTTTTAGATGAGCTCAAGTTCATGGAGTGTGGAAGGTGGGAGGCTGGCCAGGGGAGTGCCATGAATCTTACCATTCATGTAGAAATGATTCATGAGATAACACTGGTCAGCTGGTGGCGGCGTCCAAGGGATGTATAAATACTCGGATGTGGGCCCAGCTTGCTCAGGACGTTTCTGTAACCAGGAACTAGTGATGTAACTAGAACTCATGGTTGTGAAACAGTTGATTAAAGCCTTGTTTTATACTCAAACCAAGTGCTTAGTAGTTTTTTTACGTCAGGAAGCATTGAAATATTCGAGTCTGGAGGTAACCAGAGCATGGATGAGGATTTCAACTGTACTCTTTCAGTACTGCACTGGAGCGTCAGACTAAGTTCTGTGCTTAAGTGTCTTGTGTCTCTTAAATCAAGCCATAGAAAGTGCAAACAAACCACTGGGGTTAATTTCTAGAGGAATAGAATTCAAAAACATAGAAGTTATGTTAAACTTATATATGGCACCTTGGTTGGACCACACTTGGAGTACTGTGCACAGTTCTGGTTTCCATATTACAAAAAAAAATACAGAAGCACTGAAGTTGCAAAAAAATTGATACCATAACGAAGAGGGTAAAACTATTAGGAAATACTAAACAGGCTGGGGCTCTTTTCACCTGAAAAGCGAAGACTGAAAGGTGAACTGATAGAGGTTTTTAAAATTATGAAGGGGTTCAATAGGGTAAAAGTAGAGAAGATGTTTCCACTTGTGGGGGGTGGGGGTCCAAAACTAGGGGCCATAAATACAAGACAGCCACCAATTCTCATATTTTCATTGTCACAACCTATCCTGTTCTGCTGTTGATTGTTAATAAACAGCGACAGGGATTTTTGATGTGGGAGGGTTAAAATAGCTGTGACAGCACTTAGTGGCCTTGTTCTAATTGGACCCTGGGAGACTGGCTGACTCCAAGCATTGACTAAATTCAGCTCCCTTAACCTAGTGGCAGATTTGTACACCCACAAAATATTGGGCCTACAAGTCTGCTGCCAGTATAACAGATCTAGATCTGGCCGTGTAAACACTGGGGGTTAGCTCGTGAATACTGGTCTGCCATAATGCAAATTACAGCAAGACCAATATAAAAGCATCTTTGGTAGATGTAGAGAAGATGTTCCCACTTGAAGAGTCCAAAACCAGTGGTCACAAATATAAGATAGTCACTAACAAATCCAATAAGAAATTCAGGAGGAACTTCTTTACCCAGAGAGTGGTTAGAATGTGGAATGCGAATAGCACAGATGGATTTAAGGGGAAGCTAGACCAGTACATGAGGGAGAAAGGAATAGAAGGATATGTTAGGGTGAGATGAAGTAAGGTGGGAGGAGGCTCGTGTGGAGCATAAACACCAGCATAGACCTGTTGGGCTGAATTGCCTGTTTCTGTGTTGTAAAATTCGATGTAATTTACTTGGGGCTTGAACCCACAACCTTCTGGCTCGGAGGGCAGAGTGCTACCACGGAGCCAAGGCTGACCCTATTCGCTGCAGTTTCCATCATCGCCAGTTCATGTCCCACAGCATAACTAGTGTGTCCTACGTTAGGCTTTTGTTTTCAGTCATTACAGGAAAAACAACTTCATTGTGGAAAGTGAACCCAAAATGCTTTTTTAAAAATTCCTGAAATCTAATGTAACAAAATAATTTAATTTATTGATTCGCCTTGAAGTAGTATTCATGGTACTTTTTAAGTTGTACTTTTGAATTGTCAGCTTTCTTTGAAGCTGTTCGTCAACATATCTGAGCATTTTAAGTTGGCATGCATAAGTGCTGACTTCCATTGTGTGGGTTCATATTGTGCAGCTACATTGCTATTTGCTGCCATAAGGCTTGAGACTCGACCACATACACGTAAACACATTCAAAATCCTCGATTGGATTGTTCTTTTGCTATTCACTTATAGGAATGTATCATCCATATGTGGACAGCTGACCAAAAGCGTGGTCAAAGGGGTAGGTTTTAAGGAGTGTCTTAAAGGAGGAGAGAGAGAGGCGGCGAGGTTTAGGGAGGGAATTACAGGAAACTTTCTGGTATCCGGCACTGACAGGACCGAGCTGTTGCCGTCCCATCAAAACTGCTGTAGAAACCAGCGCTAATGTTAAAACATACGGAGCTTTTGAGCACCGTGTGAAGCAACAAACCCTGTTGCTCAAAACAGTCGGCCGCAGCTTGCAAGCATCTCTGTAGCTAAGCAACAGCTTCAGCTAGACCTTGCATAGCCAGACTGGGGGGAAAAAAGCAACGAGAAGTAAAAAAAACTTATCTGAACCGACTCCTGAATTTTGCCAGTGGATAGAGCTTTCCGGACATTTAACCTCTAGTTAAACTAAAGTTTCCTGTACAGAGTTTGCGGCCTAGGCAGCCGAAGGCATGGCCACCAATAGCAGGGTGATGAAAATCAGGGATGCCCAAGAGGCCAGAATTGGATGAGTGCAGAGACCTTGTAAGGTTGTAGGGCTGGGGGAGGTTACAGAGATGGGAGGATGAGGCCATGGAGCGATTTGAAAACAAGGATGAGAATTTTAAAATTGAGGTGTCGTCGGACCGGGAGCCAATGTAGGTCAGCAAGCACAGGAGTGATGGGTGAACGGGACTTGGTGCGAGTTAGGATACGGACAGCAGAGTGTTGGATGAGCTCAAGTTTATGGAAGGTGCAAGGTGGGAGGCTGGGCAGGGGAGCTTTGGAACAGTGGAGTCTCGAGTTAACAAAGGCATGGATGAGGGTTGATACTGCAATTGGTAATGGCGGGATTCAGCCAAATGAACGAATTTGTTTTAAAAATCTATATTCTTCAGAATATAGCAAAGTCCCGTTATTGGCCATATTCCTGGGCCACCATTGTTAACGATGGGAGGTTGAAGGAGCTGCAGCTGGCCACCTGTAGCTTGGGCTTGTTCTCTAGGCAGCACACATAGTATAGCTTTACTACTGTACTGAAAGAGAGGCCGGATTGGCTTAGTTCAACTCGTACTACTAAATCATTTATTTAAAAAAAAAATTAAATGTTAAAATGTAACCTTGGGAGGGCGGTTTATTTTTTAAAGCTGCTTTTATAAAAAATTAAAAAAAGTTGGCCTCCAAATCCTTTTAAATGTGTGGGTCTGTATAAATAATGTGCTGAAATAAGATGGTTTATAGTTCAGATAGCATGTAGATTAGTCACTAAGCCTTTCTTAAAAGTTCTATCTATGGTCTGTGAGCGAGTGACTGACTCACGACGTCCTGGCTGTTTTGCTCTATGGAATGTCTGTGATGTGTGTGCGCTGACTCATTGTTTCCATGGCACCATCCTCCCATTTCAAGGCAATCCCGTTTCCTCCAGACCACAAATTGAAGCAGCATTAGCAGCAGCTCAGAGTACAGGCCCGAGCCAAGATAAAGCAGCACAGACCAAGACGAGTTCTTTGAGCATAAATAACTAATGCACAACACACCTGCTACTTCTGAAATGCTAGACGAGGCCGAGGGATTGACATGTTTGTTGGGATGAGTGCAGGAGTAGTTAATTTAACTGAATAGTTCATATTTCTGTGTGTCTGCCTTGGCTCAGTAGTAGTACTTTTGCCTCTGACTCAGAAGATTGTGGGTTCCAGCTCCACGCCGGAAACTTAATCTAGGCTGATACTTCAGATGACGTGTTAAACCGAGGCCCTGTCTATCTTCTCGGGTGGATATAAAAGATCTCACGGCACTATTTGAAGAAGAGCACATGAGCTAATATTTATCCCTCAACCAACACCACCAAAAGGACTGGAGGACAGCTAATGTAGTACCATTATTCAAGAAGGGTAGTAGGGATAAACCAGGGAATTACAGGCCAGTGAGCCTAGCTTCAGTGGTAGGGAAATTATTGGAAAAAATTCTGAGGGACAGAATTAGTCTCCACTTGGAGAGGCAGGGATTAATCAAGGATAGTCAGCATGGCTTTGTCGGGGGGAGATCATGTCTGACCGATTTGATTGAATTTTTTCGAGGGGGTGACTAGATGTGTGGATGAGGGTAGTGCAGTTGATGTAGTCTACATGGACTTCTGTAAGGCTTTTGACAAAGTCCCACATGGGAGACTGGTCAAGAAGGTAAGAGCCCATGGGATCCAGGACAATTTGGCACATTGGATCCAAAATTGGCTTAGTGGCAGGAGGCAGAGGGTGATGGTCGAAGGTTGGTTTTGTGACTGGAAGCCTGTGTCCAGTGGTATACTGCAGGGATCGGTGCTGGGTCCCTTGCTGTTTGTTGTGTACATTAATGATTTAGATATGAATGTAGGAGGTATGATCAGTAAGTTCTCAGATGACACGGAAATTGGTGGTGGTAAATAACGAGGAGGGGAGCCTCAGGCTACAGGAAGATATAGACAGGTTGGTTAGATGGGCAGAACAGTGGCAAATGGAATTTAACCCTGAAAAGTGTGAGGTGATGAATTTTGGGAGGACTAACAAGGCAAGGGAATACACAATGAATGGTAGGACCCTAGGAAGGACGGAGGATCAGAAGGACCTTGGTGTGCATGTACATAGATCCCTGAAGGCAGCAGGACAGGTAGATAAGGTGGTTAAGAAGGCATATGGGATACTTGGTGACATGAATCTTGCCATTCATGTGAAAATGACTTATGTAATAATACTGGGCGGCCTGCTGGTGGCGCTGTCCAGGGAGAGTATAAATACTCGGGCATGGGCCCAGCTTGTGCAGGACATTCTTTAACAGGAACTAGTGAAGGACACAACTAGATCTCCATGTTGACAAACAGTTGATTAAAGCCTTGTTTAATACTCAGACCAAGTGCCTAGTAGTTTTCTTGCGTCACTTGCCTTCATTAGCCGAGGCATAGAATATAAGAGCAGGGAGGTTATGATGGAGCTGTACAAAATGCTAGATAGGCCACAGCTGGAATACTGTGTGCAGTTTTGGTCGCCATACTATAGGAAGGATGTGATTGCATTCGAGAGGGCGCAGAGGAGATTCACCAGGATGTTACCTGGGCTGGAGCATTTCAGCTATGAAGAGAGATTGGACAGGCTGGGGTTGTTTTCCTTAGAGCAGAGAAGGCTGAGGGGGGACCTGTTTGAGGTGTACAAAATTATGAGGGGGGTAGATAGAAAGGAACTTTTCCCCTTTTAGTAGAGGGGTCAATAACCAGGGGCATAGTTTCAAGGTAAGGGCCAGGAGGTTTAGAGGGGATATGAGGAAAAACCTTTTTCACCCAGAGGGTGGTTGGAATCTGGAACTCACTGTCTGAAAGGGTGGTAGAGGCAGGAACCCTCACAACATTCAAGAAGCATTTAGATGAGCACTTTCAAGGCTATGGACGAAGTGCTGGAAAATGGGATTAGAATAGATGGGACTTGATGGCCGGCGCAGACACGATGGGCCAAAGGGCCTCTCTCTGTGCTGTATAACTCTGACTAAAACCAGATTATCTGGTCATTATCTCATTGATATCTGTGGGCTCTTGTTCTGTGTAAATTGGCTGCCATGTTACCTACATTACAATAGAGCCTACATGTCAAAAAGTACTTGTGTGGCCATGAAGAGCTTTGGGATGTCCTGAGATCATAACTGGTGGTATATAAATGCATGTTCTTCCTGTTACTGATACCTGGGATGACAGGAATGACGTATGAGGGGAGATTGGGTCGATTGGGCTTATACTCGCTGGAGTTTAGAAGAATGAGAGGGGGTCTCATTGAAACGTATAAAATTCTAACAGGACTTGACAGACTAGATGCAGGAAGGATGTTCCCGATGGCCGGGGGAGTCCAGAACCAGGGGTCACAGTCTAAGGATAAGGGGTAAGCCATTTAGGACAGAGATGAGGAGGAATTTCTTCACCCAGAGAGTGGTGAACATGTGGAATTTTCTACCACAGAAGGCAGTTGAGGCCAATTCATTAAATATATTCAAGAAGGAGTTAGGTATATTTCTTGGGGCTAAAGGGATCAAGGGATATGGGGAGAAGGCAGGGACAGGGTACTGAATTTGGATGATCAGCCATGATCTCATTGAATGGTGGAGCAGGCACGAGCGGCCGAATGGCCTACTCCTGCTCCTATCTTCTATGTTACTAGCCCATATTCTCAGCTATGATGTATGTGTCGTTAAAGGACCTGCTAGCTTCAGCAATATTTGGCTGCAAGACTGGGGTGTCACTTTTTTAAATTCATTCTCTGGATATGGGCATCGCTGGCAAGGCCAGCATTTATTGCCCATCCCTAGATGCCCTTGAGAAGGTGGTGGTGAGTCTTCGACTTGAACCGCTGCAGTCCATGTGATGAAGGTACTCCCACAGTGCTGTTAGGGAAGGAGTTCCAGGATTTTGACCCTGCGATGATGAAGGAACGGCGATATATATCCAAATCGGGAGGGTGTGAGACTTGATGGGAACTTGGAGCTGATGGTGTTCCCATGTACCTGCTGCCCTTGTCCTTCTAGGTGGTGGAGGTCACAGGTTTGGGAGGGGCTGTTGAAGAAGCCTTGGCGAGTTGCTGCAGTGCATCCTGTAGAGTGTACGCACTGCAGCCACGGTACGCTGGTAATGGAGGGAGTTGCTGTTTAAGGTGGTGGATGGGTTGTCGGTCATATGTTCCATCTGAATGAATGTCTTGAACTCTTGGGTACTGTTAATACAGCATCTCATCCATAATCAATTGGATCTATAAGGTGAAGATTATGCTGCACTCGGTGCAAATGTAAGACTGCTTCAAGAGGGGTGTGAGACTCGCACCTCTCCGCTCTACTGCTCCAGGTAATCTCCTGAGTTAGCTTTGTCCCCTAAAAAAAAGTATGGAGAGAAAAGCAATGGATGTTGGTCTTGAATCAGGAGTACTATACCTGGTGCTTCATCTCGGAGGACTTTGTGTACAACCCTGCTAGCTATGAATAAGGTCTGAATAAAGAGATAAGCTATATCTGACTAATTTGTATGGTCGGGATACTGCAATGCACATGTATTCGTGTGTGTGTAAAATCAGCTTATAAAGACATTCCTTTTTATTTTGTAAAGTAACATTGGGTGACACTATAGATTGTGTTTTTAAACTAATGAAGGGGTGGGAGGATTCAGAAATGGGTAAATTCAAAAGCAGTAAGAGAAATGTCAAAGCTGTAGAGCAGAGTAGTGAACTGGGTAAAGATAAGCAGAGTGGGTCAGGAAGGGACAGAGATTAATAGAGGTAATAGGGCACCAGTGAGTAAACTGACATCAGGGAAAAAGAGAAGAAAGTTACAGCTAAAGGTACTATATCTGAGTGCATGAAGCATTCGCAACAAAATAGATGAATTAATAGCATCGATCGAAATAAATGGGTTTGATTTAATAGTCATTACAGAGACGTGGTTGCAGAGTGACCAAGGTTGGGAAATAAATATTCCAGAATATTTCTCTTTTAGAAGAGACAGGCAGAATGGAAAAGGAGGCAGGGCAGCCCTGATAATAAAGGAGGGGATAAAAACGGTAGAGAGAAAGGATCTTGGCTCAGAAAAACAAAATGTAGAATCAGTTTGGGTGGAGCTAAGAAACAATAAGGAGCAGAAAACACTTGGAGTAGTTTATAGGCCCCCTAACAATAGTTGAAGTGTCGGGTAGAATATAAATCGGGAAATTAGAGATGCATGTAACCGGGGTAATATGGTAATCGTGGGAGACTTTGGGCTCGAATTTCCAAGCCCCGTGGAGGCGGGAGTGGTGGGAAAATTGCAGAATCTGGGGGCAGGAACCCATCCTGCCCCCAACCTGCCTCCGTGCCAATGTCCCAGGAGGCGGGTATCCGACCTGTGCTGGGAGCCGCCTCCGAGGCAGGAAGGGGATTAGTGCCAATTAACTGCCTATTAACAGGTAGTTAACAAGCAGTTTTTTGCCTAACTCCTATTTTTAGCCCTGAAGTGAGGGCTTCCCGATGGCTCCGAACCACGGCACGTTAGCGAGGCGGACTGTCGGTCTGAAGGGGTTGGCGGGCTCGAGATATTCGTTGTGCAGGTGAGTGATGGGTGCATGTGTGCAGAGGTAAGTGTTTGCGGTAAGTGTAAAGTGTTTTAATTTTTACTTGCCTTTACTTTCTCCTGCAGGCTTCCTTCCTTCAGTTCTCGGGAGTCCCTCAGTTCACCAGCACAGAAAGCAGAATGGCTGCTGAACTGTCAAAAGCTGCAGCCTCTGCTTTCTGGTCTGGAGAGATCTCTAACTGAGTCTGAGTAGAAGGACTCAAGTTAGAAGACAGATTGTCAGGGCTGGATTTTGATACTGGAGGCGTGTAGGAGGCGGGACGACAACTGTTGGGGTTGTAGTCCCGCCTCCATCAAGTTGTGGCCAACCCACACGATTTTCACTTGATTGACCTTGTTGAGCCCGCCCAGTGGGCTCAGCAGGCCAATTAAGGGCCACCCGGCAACAGGTGACGTCACAGATTGACATTTCATCTGTCAAGAGCTTTTGACAGATGAAATATTAGCGTTTGACAGCTCTGTGAATCTGTCAAACACTGACAGTCTGTACACTAAGTTAATTCCTTCCTCTCAGGCTGATTTAGAAATCTCCCCAGAACAGAAAGCTGAATGCTGCAACTTTTGACAGCTCGCGGCCATTCTGCTTTCTGTGCCGGTGAGACGAGGGATTCCTGAGACCTGAAGGAAGGCTGTAAAGGTAATTAAACTTCTTTAAACACTTTACACACACCAAACATACTTGCCTCTGCACTCATGCACCCATCACTCACCTGAACACTGGACATCTCAAACCCTTCAGCCCAACAGTCTGCCTCGCTAACTTGACAGGCAGTTAATTGGCACTAATTCCCTTCCCGCTTCAGAGAGGCGGTTCCCAGCACAGATCGGGTATCCGCCTCCTTTGAAACTGGCATGGAGGCGGGATGGGTTCATGCCCCCCCGATTTCGCGATTTTAACCCCCCACACTCTTCCAATCCCACCTCCACGGCCCAATGAAAATCCTGCCCTCCGTGTTTGACAGCTTCACAGAGCTGTCAAACGCTGATTTTTCATCTGTCAAAAGCTCTTGACAGATGAAATGTCAATCACTGACGTCACCAGTAACCAGGTGTCCCTTAATTGGCCTGCTGAGCCTGCTGGGCGGGCTTAACAAGGTCAATCAAGGGAAAATAGCATGGGTTGGCCACAAGTCAATGGAGGCGGGACTACAACCCAAAAAGTGGGAGTCCTGCCTCCATCACGTCCCCATTGACAAAATCCAGCCCTTTAACTTTCATATAGACTGGGCAAACCAAATTTGCAGTAAAAATGCAGAGGAAGAGTTCATGGAATGCATTCAAGATAGTTTTCTAGATCAGTATGTCGAGCACCCTACTAGGGAATTGGCTATTTTAGATCTAGTATTTCTGCCTCTGGGGAGCAGTGATCATAATACGATAGAATTTTATGTTGCGTTTGAGAGTGATTTAATTAATTCCGAAACTAGGGTCCTAAACCTGAACAAAGCAAACTACATAGGTACGAGAAGCGAGTTGGCTAAGGTAGGTTGGGAAACTAGATTAAAATATGACAGTAGAAAAACAATGGCAAGCATTTAAAGAAATAATTAATAATTCGCAGCAAATATACATTGCCTTAAGGAATAAAAACACCACAGGAAAAATGGTCCACCCGTGGCTAACGAGCAATTAAAGATAGTATTAGATTAAATGAAGAGGCCTATAATGTTCCCAAAAAGAGTAGTAAGCCTGAGGATTGGGAGGATTTTAGAATTCAGCAAAGGAGGACCATGAAATTGATAAATGGAAAATAGAATGCAAGCGACATAAAAACAGACTGTAAAAGCATCTATAGGAATGCAAAATGAAAAGAGTAGTGAAAGTAAATGTGGGTCAATTACTGGCTGAGACAGGAGAAATTATAATGGGGAATAAAGAAATGGCAGTGAAATTAAACAAATACTTTGGGCTGGATTTTACCTGCCGAGACAAGTTGGGGGTAGGACTGCTGCCTTCCAGGTTCTAGTCCCGCCCCCAGCGACGTCCGATGTATAGATGCTATTTTCCCCTGATTGGCCTTGTTAAGCCCGCCCTGCGGGCTTGCCGGCCAATTAAGGGAATGCTGGTGTCAGTTGATGAGGCTTCATCTGCCGATTTTCTTAAAAGAACATGTGCCATTTATTTTTGACAGATTATCTCAGTGTACAAAGGTGAGCACTTGCACCCAGGCTCTCCAATGACTCTCTCCTTAGGATAAAACAGATGGCAGCTGCAGGTGAGGTTACAGAAGCAATCTGTCACTTCTCCTAATGAGGTGAGGCCACACAAACACTTCAAAGCTCATCACCTACAGAAAATCTAAACACATTAAAAATGACTTTCCCAACATCTCCTTACTTCATACTCACCAGTGTCCCACTGGATCCTTCACGCCACTTCTGCAGCTGTCATCTATATACAAACATTACAACAGGCCCACAACATGCCTCACTTACCCTGGCGGGGTTCCCTGACGTCGGGAAGCCCACAGGAGAAGTCTCAAAATGGGAAAAAGCCTGTTAACTACCTGTTAACAGGCAGTTAAGTGGCTATAATCCTCTTTCCGCCGCTAGGAGTCAGGTCCCTGTGCAAATCGGGGACCCAACCCCCGGGAAGATTGTTTGGAGGTGGGTTGGGAGCGGGCTCGGGACCCGCTCCCATTCTTTTTGATTTTGCCGGCAGACCCGCCTCCTCAGGGCTAGTAAAATCCAGCCCCAAGTGTCTGTCTTCATGGAAGAAGATGCAAAAAACATTTTGGAAATAGTGGAGAACCAAGGGTCTAGTGAGAGTGAGGAACCAAAAACAATTTATATTAGTAAGGAAACAGTACTGGAGAAATTAATGGGAGTGAAAGCTGATAAATCCCCTGGACCTCATGGCCTGCATCCTTGTGTTTTAAAAGAGGTGGCTATAGAGATAGTGGATGCATTGGTTGTCATCTTCCAAAATTTCAAAGATTCTGGAATGGTTCTCGCAGATTGGAAGGTAACAAATGTAACCCCACTATTTAAGAAAGGAGGGAGAGTGAAAACAGGGAACTTGTACATCAGTTAGCCTGACATCAGTAGTAGGGAAAATGCTAGAATCTATTATTAAGGACATGGTAACAAGGCACTTAGAAAGTAATAATAGGGTTGGGCAGAGTCAACACGGATTTATGCGTTTGACAAATCTGTTTGAATTTTTTGAAGATGTAACTAGCAGGATAGATCAGGAGGAATCCGTAGATGTGATGTATTTTGATTTTCAGCAGGCATTCGATAAGGTGCCACACAAGAGGTTATTAAACAAAATTAGGGCTCATGGGATTGGGGGTAACATACTAGCATGGATTAAGGCTTGGTTAACAGAGTAGGAATAAATGGGTCATTTTTGGGTTGGCAGGCTGTAACTAGTGGGGTACCGCAAGGATCAGTGCTTGGGACTCAGCTATTTACAATCTATATCTATGATTTGGATGAGGGGACCAAATGTAATATATCCAAGTTTGCTGATATAAAGTTAGATGGGAATGTAAGTTGTGAGGAGGATGCAAAGAGGCTACAAGGGGTTATAGACAGGTTAAGCAAGTGGGCAAGAACATGGCAAATGGAATATAATGTGAAGAATTGTGAAGTTATCAGGAAAAATAGAAAAGCAAAGTATTTTTTAAAATGGTGAGAGATTGGGAAATGTTGGTGTTCAGAGGGACCAGGATGCTCTTGCACACGAATCGCTGAAAGTTAATATGCAGGTACAGTAAGCAATTAAAGCAAATGGTACGTTCGCCTTTATTACAAAAGGATTTGAGCATAAGAATAAAGACTTCTTACTGCAATTATATAGGGCCCTGGTGAGACCGCACCTGGAGTATTGTGTACAGTTTGGGTCTCCCTACCTAAGGAAGGATATACTTGCCATAGAGGGAGTGCAACGAAGGTTCACCAGACTGATTCCTGGAATGAGGGGAGTGTCCTATGAGGAGAGATTGAGTAGACTAGGCTTATATTCTCTGGAGTTTAGAAGAATGAGAGGTGATCTCACTGAAACATGCAAAATTCTTACAGGGCTTGACAGGGTAGATGCAGGGAGGATGTTCCCCCTGGCTGGGGAGTCTAGAACCAGGGGTCAGAGTCTCAGAATAAGGGGTTGGCCATTTAGGACTGAGACGAGGAGAAAAGGGTGGTGAATCTTTGGAATTCTCTACCCAAGAGGGCTGTGGATGCTCAGTCGTTGAGTATATTCAAGGCAGAGATCGATAGATTTTTGGATATTAAGGAAATCAAGGGATATGGGGAAAGTGCAGATGAGGTAGAAGATCAGCCATGATTTTATTGAATGACGGAACAGGCTCGAAGGGCCGAATGGCCTACTCCTATTTTTTATGTTCTTCTGATACATACAGTAAAATGTAAATCCAATTTGTCAAGAAATACTCTCCTTGAATCTGGGGTTCACCTAAATTAGGACTCCTATTCAATGAGCAACTGGAAATAATAATGCATTGTACACGTGTGGTATGTGCTTTCTTTGCTGCCTTAGAACAGCAGAATTGATTCTCATGTAATTGACTGGGTACTAACAAATAGAATACAAAAGCAGGGAGATAATGTTGCATTTACATGGAACCTTGGTCAGACCACACTTGAAGCACTGTGTGCAATTACAGTCTCCCATATTAGAAAAAAGATACTGAAGCATTGGAGAACATGCAGAAATGATTTACAAGGATGTCACCAGCATTGAGAGGATTAAACTATCGGGAACGATTGAGCAGCCTGGGCTCTTTTCTTTTGAAAAGAGGAGACCTGATGGATATCTTTAAAGGTTTGAAGTGGTTGGATAGGGTGGATGTGGAGAAACTGTTTCCACTTGTGAGTGAAGTCAGGACAAGGGGGGCATAAATATAAGATAACCACTAACAGTTCAAAAAAAGAATTTAGGAGTGGTAGGAATGTGGAACTCGCTGCCGCATGGAGTGATTGAAGCAGAGAGCTTTGCTGCAATTAAGGGGAGACTTGATGCATTCATGAGGGGGATGGGGGTGGGTGGTTAAGGTGGGAAAAGCTAATTAGAATGGGAGGAGGCTCGTGTGAAGTATAAACACCAGGAAAGATGAGTTGGGTTCAATATCTGTGCGGTGGATTTTATTCATTTGTATATGTAAGGGGCACGTAAAACTTCAGCCATGTAAAGCTGTTATTTAATCAGCAGGGGCAGATTGAAAGGCCACAGTCCTGCTTCAGCAATGCTGAAAAACAGGCTACAGTATCTGGTTATCCAGTTATTTGCTGTTTGTGGGACCTTGCTGTTCACAGAAATCACAGAAATCACAGAAACCCCACAGTGCAGATAGAGGCCATTTCGGCCCATCGAGCCTGCACCGACACATATCCCACCCGATCCCCGTAACCCCTACACCGACACATATCCCATTCTATCCCCGTAACTAATCCCCCTAACACTAAGGGTCAATTTATCATGGCCAATCAACCTAACCCGCACATCTTTGGACTGTGGGAGGAAACCGGAGCACCCGGAGGAAACCCACGCAAACACGGGGAGAATGTGCAAACTCCACACAGACAGTCACCCGAGGCCGGATTCGAACCCGGGTCCCTGGCGCTGTGAGGCAACTGTTGGTAGATTAGCTGCCAGGCTGCCGACATAAAAACACCGACTGCACTTCAAAAGTACCCCATTAGCTGCAAAGCAACTTGAGTTTTAAAAAAAAAGTGTTCTTGGGATTTAGAAGGTACTGGCACAGCAGTGTTTGTTGCCCATCCCTAGTTGCCCTGAGGGCATTAAAGGTCAACAGATATTGTGGGGATTAGAATCACATGTAGGCCAGACCAAGTAGGGAGGCAGGTTCCATTCCCCGAAGGATATTAGTGAATCTAACTTTTACAATCGTGCAGCAGTTTTTATTATCCTTTTTCTAATGCTAGCCTTGCATCCATCCAGCCGCAAGGCTATTCATTTGGCTACTGTGTGACTTGGGGCAACAACAGAATGCTGGGGCAACAGGACGCTAATGAACAAAAAATTCCAAAAACAAATGCTATCCGGCTGGCCTTTCAGAACTTCCTTCTGAAAAATACACCAGACAGCAAAGAATACAATGCTGTCGTGATTTGTGTCAGGCAAGCATAGCTATATTATATTGCAATCATGTGTTCAGTAACTGTGTCCAGAAGGCATTTTGACAGGACCAAGACCATTTATTCTGGAGCAAATCCCTGCATACATCATTGCTTTTGTTGCATTAAGTGTGCATGATCTCTGAGCTGTGGCTGTGTCTTGGTTATTTGCCTTTTGTAAGTAAACAGTAGCTTGCTGCGATACAGATAGTTCTTTTTTTAACCCTGCCGTAGCTCTGATTTTTAAACAATAGGAGTCGGGGCCAGCTTTTCATGGTGTATCTTCTGCTTGTTCCTCAGATTGACAAACAGCCTCGCAGCAAAGACTCTGTCTTCTTCTGTGATGGGGTCAGAAGAATTGACTTCATCCTCTCGCATGTGGATGATCCTAAAGACGCAGAAAAGAAAATGGTAAGAACCATGCTTTTAATACTTTGCATCCATTCTGCATATAATAGTCATTGTGCAATTGTATGCCTAAAATGTAGGAGAGATGGAACATTAGAATTTACCTCAGCAGCATCTTTGATAAAACCTTGTGATAAAACAGGGAATTATAGACCGGTAAGCCTGACATCGGTAGTGGGGAAAATGCTAGAGTCCATTACAAAAGATGTAATAGCAGAACACTTGGAAAACAGTGACAGGATCGGACAAAGTCAACATGGGTTTACAAAAGGTAAATCATGCTTGACTAATCGACTGGAATTTTTTGAGGATGTAACTGGTAGAATAGATAAGGGAGAACCAGTGGATGTGGTGTATTTGGACTTTCAGAAGGCTTTCGATAAGGTCCTGCCTAAGAGATTAGCGTGTTAAGTTGAAGCACATGGGATTGGGGGCAAGGTACTGACTTGGATAGAGAACTGGCTGGCAGACAGGAAGCAAAGAGTTGGAATAAACGGGTCTTTTTCCGAGTGGCAGGCAGCGACTAGTGGGGTACTGCAGGGATCGATGCTAGGACCCCAGGCATTCACAATATATATTAATGATCTAGACAAGGGAACTAGATATAATATCTCCAAGTTTACAGACGACACAAAGCTGCGTGGGCGTGTGTGCTGTGAGGAGGATGCTGAGAAACTCCAGTATGATTTGGACAGGTTGGGTGACTGGGCAGATGTAGTATAATGTGGATGAATGCGAGGTTATCCACTTTGGTGGCAAAAACCGGAAGACAGATTATTATCTGAACGGCAATAGATTGGGAGAAGGGGAAGCGCAACGAGACCTGGGTGTCCTTGTGCACCAGTCGCTGAAGGTAAGCATGCAGGTGCAGTAGGTGGTTAAGAAGGCAAATGGTATGTTGGCATTCGTAGCGAGAGGGTTTGAGTACAGGAACAAGGATGTCTTGCTGCAGTTGTACAGGGCCTTGGTGAGACTACACCTTGAGTATTGTGTGCAGTTTTGATCGCCTTATCTGAGGAAGGATGTTCTTGTCATGGAAGGAGTTCAGCGAAGATTCACCAGACTGATACCTGGGATGGCAGGAATGACGTAATGAGGAGAGATTGGATCAATTGGGCTTGTACTCACTGGAGTTTAGAAGAATGAGAGGGGATCTCATTGAAACTTATAAAATTCTAACAGGACTAGACTGACTAGATGCAGGAAGGGTGTTCCCAATGGCGGGGGAGTCCAGAACCAGGGGTCACAGTCTAAAGGTAAGGGGTAAGCCATTTAGGACAGAGATGAGGAGGAATTTCTTCACCCAGAGAGTGGTGAACCTGTGGAATTCTCAACAACAGAAGGCAGTTGAGACCAATTCATTAAATATATTCAGGAAGGAGTTAGATATATTTCTTAAGGCTAAAGGGATCAAGTGATATGGGGAGAAGGCAGGGACAGGGTACTGAGTTTGGATGATCAGCCATGATCTCATTAAATGGCGGAGCAGGCTCGAGGGGCCGAATGGCCTACTCCTCCTATCTTCTATGTTTCTATATAGTTTGTTCAGAGCTTTAGCATTGAGTTCTTACTTTTTTACTGTACCTTTTCATGTCATTCCTCTTATTTCTGTAAATTTAACTCCTTGTGTCACATGGGTTATAACTAGAATATATAGTGATGAACTCTGGGATGTGACTGATGTTCCAAAATAACATGAGCATGTAACAGGTCAGGTTATTGTGGCATACAGACCCTACTCTGAGTCTTCTCTATGTATTCAATCAATATAGTAAGCAACTTGAATAATAAAAATTAGATTGAACTATCTTTCTTTTTCCTGCTTGAGGAGGAGTCTGGCTTCTCCCTGCATGGCCAGAACTGCAATCTGTAACTGTCCAGGAGCCCAGCCTGGAGTTTCCACCAAGATATTAGTGCAAGTTGGGCGGAATGGACTGAAATAACACAAAAGATTGTGGAAGTGATTTACGCCCGCTTACAGCGGGGTGGGGGGGGTGGTTGTTTTTTTTATTCATTCATGGGATGTGGGTGTTGCTGGCAAGGCCAGCATTTATTGCCCATCCCTAATTGCCATTGAGAAGGTGGTGGTGAGCCCCCGCCTTGAACTGCTGCAGTCCGTGTGGTGATTGTACTCCCACAGTGCTGTTAGGGAGAGAGTTCCAGGATTTTGACCCAGCGATGATGAAGGATCGGTGATATGCTTCTAAGTCAGGATGGTGTGTGACTTGGAGGGGAACTTGGAGGTGGTGGTGTTCCCATGCGCCTGCTGCCCTTGTCCTTCTAGGTGGAAGAGGTTGTGGATTTGGGAGGTGCTGCTGAAGAAGCCTTGGCGAGTTGCTGCAGTGCATCTTGTAGATGGTACACACTGCAGCCACGGTACGCCAGTGGTGGAGAGAATGAATGTTTAACGTGGTGGATGGAGTGCCAATCAAGCTGGCTGCTTCGTCCTGGATGGTGTCGAGCTTCTTGGGTGTTGTTGGAGCTGCACTCATCCAGGCAAGTGGAGAGTATTCCATCACACTCCTTACTTGTGCCTTGTAGATGGTGGAAAGTCTTTGGGGAGTTGGGTGGTGAGACACTCGCCGCAGAATACCTAGCCTCTGACTTACTCTTGTTGCCGCAGTATTTATGTGGCTGGTCCAGTTAAGTTTCTGGTCAATGGTGACCCCCAGGATGTTGTTGATCGGGGATTCCATGATAGTAATGCTGTTGAATTTCGAGGGGTGGTGGTTAGACTCTCGCTTGTTGGAGATAGTCATTGCCTGGCACTTAAGTGGCAGGTAACATTCGCGCCACACATCAGCCCAAGCCTGAACGTCATCCAGGCCTTGTTGCATGCGGGCATGGACTGCTTTATTATCTGAGGAGTTGTGAATGGCACTGAACAATGTGCAGTCATCAGCGAACATCCCTTATGTTTGAGGGAAGATCATTGATGAAGCAGCTGAAGATGGTTCGCCCTAGGACACCGTCCTGAGGAACTTCTGCAGCGATGTCCTGGGGCTGTGATGATTGACCTCCAACCACCACAACTATCTTCCTTTGTTTTCCACATTGTCGGATAGATGCCAGTGTTGTAGCTGTACTGGAACAGCTTGACTAGAGACGCGGCTAGTTCTGGAGCACAAGTCTTCAGCACGATAGCTGCGATGTTGTCGGAGCCCATAGCCTTTGCTGTATTCAGTGCGCTGAGCCGTTTCTTGATATCACGTGGAGCGAATGAATTGGCTGAAGACTGGCTTCAGTGGGGACCTCGGGAGGAGGCCGATATGGATCATCCACTCGGCACTTCTGGCTGAAGATGGTTGCAAAAGACAAAGCTGAAGTGTTTGCACTCGCGTGCTGGGCTCCACCATCACTGAGGATAGGGATATTCATGGAGCCTCCTTCTCCCATTAGTTGTTTAATGGTCCACCACCATTCACGACTGGATGTGGCAGAACTGCAGAGCTTTGATCTGATCTGTTGATTGTGGGATCACTTAGCCCTGTCTATAGCATGCTGCTTCTGCTTTTTAGCATGCATGTAGTCCTGTATTGCAGCTTCCCCAGGTTGGCACCTCATTTTTAGGTACGCCTGCTCCTGCTCCTGGCATGCTCTTCTACACTCGTCATTGAACCAGTGTTGGTCCCCTGGCTTGATGGTAATGGTAGAGTGAGGGATGTGCCGGGCCATGATGTTACAGATCGTGGTGGAATTCAATTCTGCTGCTGCTGGTGCGGAGGGTCTGGCAGCTGCCCCCCACAAAAATCGTTAAAAGGTTTTACCCTGGAGCGTTTTCATTGGGCTGGAATGTCGCAGGCAACAGGGCGGTAAATACGGCACCATCGGCCCATTCCTGCCGAATCGCGGGGCAGTACCAGGACCAAAATCAGCCTCTATCATATTTAAAAGAAAGTGTTATAGAGGGTTTTTGAGAGTGGCTTTTGAGCCTGCCGCTGCTTACGAGTTATGGCTATTGTACAAAGACTTGAGCAGGTAATCCAGGCCGACACTTCTGTGCAGTACTGAGGGAGTGCTGCTCTGTCGGAGGTGCTGTCTTTCGGATCAGACTTTAAATAGAGGCCCTGTCTACCCTCTCAGGTGGACGTGAATGATCCCATGGCACTATTTTGAAGAAGAGCAGGGGAGTTCTCCTGCTTTCCTGACCAATATTTATCCCTCAAACAACATCACCAAAATACAGGAAACTTTCTGGTATCCGGCACGGACGGGACCGACGTGGTGCCGGTTCATCAGCAATTCCGGATAACCGAACGCTATAGTGAAAGAGACGTACCTTAGAGCTCCGTATGAAGCAACAAACCCTGTAAGAACGTCCACAAGTTGCAAGCATCTCTGTAGCTTAGCAACAGCTGCAGCCAAACCCTTGCCTTCCTCAATTTGTTGCTGTGCAAGTAATAAAAGTTATGAAAGTTAGCTGAAACTGACTCCTGAATTGTGCCGGTTAACTGACATTTCCGGTAATTTAGGGGCCGGTTATTCGAAAGTTTCCTGTAGATTAACTGGTCAGAATCACTGCTGATTGTGGGACCTTGCTGTGTGCAAATTGGTTGCTACATTTCCCTACTTTACAATGGTGACTACAATTCAAAAGACTGTAAAGTGCTTCGGGATGCCCTGAGTTTGAGAAAGGCGCTGTATAAATTCAAGATACAGGTAGACTACCCTTTTATCCGGACTTCCGAAAACCGAAACCCTCTAAAAACCGAAGGTTTTTTCGGTCAGCGTAAGTCGTGCGCACGACATGACCAGAGTGGCGCACGACTTACAGGCCTAGCCAGATAAGGGATAGTGTAGCATTTTTCCGCACTTCTGAAAACCGAAATCGCTCAGTGTAAGTGTACCAGCCTTTATCCGCACATCCGAAACCAGAAAACCTCTGAAAGCCGAAGGTGGCGCAAAGCATGACTTCTGAAAACCGAAATCGCTCAGCGTAAGTCGTGCGCACGACCCCGACCCCGACCCCCCGGCCGAACCCAACCCCCCCGCCGACCCCCACCCCCGCCCCATTTCGGATAAGAGATAGTGTACCAGCCTTTATCCGCACATCCGAAACCAGAAAACCTCTGAAAGCCGAAAGTGGCGCAAAGCATGACCCGACGCTGCCGATGCTTGACCCATGCAGGTGTTATGCTGCTCTCTTAGATATTTGCTGCTCTCTTAGATATTTGCAGCTCTCTTAGATATTTGCTGGCTTTTAACAATTTGTGAAAATGCTAAAAAGAGCTGCAGATACCCCAATGGGTAACAGTGAGAAGCAGAGAAGGAAGCATCGCTCATTATCGATATCGCAGAAAGTGGAGTTATTGCAGAAGCTTGATTGTGGTGTGTCTGTGCGACATCGTACTGAAGAATATGGTGTGGGAACTACCACCGTATATGACTTAAAGAAACAGAAAGACAAGTTGTTGAAATTTTACACTGACAGTGATGACCATAAACTAATGAAAAGTAGGAAAACATTGCATAGGGCAAAAAATGAAGATCTTGACCGTGTGCTGATTGAGTGAGTGGATTCGACAACGCAGAGGTGAACGTGTGCCACTGACTGGTTTGATGGTCATGAAGCAAGCTAGAATATACCATGAAGAACTGAACATTGAAGTTGAGTGTGAACATTCAGAAGGTTGGCTGCATAAATTTAAGAAGCGTCATGGTATAAAATATCTGAAAATCTGTGGTGAAAAAGCTTCTGCTGATCATGAAGCAGCTGAAAATTACATAGATGAGTTAGCAAAAATAATATCTGATGACAACCTCGGTCCTGAACAAATTTACAATGCTGATGAAACAGCTCTGTTCTGGCGCTACGTTCCTAGAAAAACATTAGCAACGGCTGATGAGAGTGCACCAGCAGGTTTTAAGGATGCTAAGGACAGGTTGACTGTTCTTGGGTGTGCCAATGCTGCAGGCACACACAAGTTAAAGTTGGTAGTGATTGGAAAAAGCCAACATCCGAGATGTTTGAAAGGTGTATGCAATTTACCTGTGCATTATTATGCGAGCAGGAAAGCATGGGTAACCAGAGGAATATTTTCTCACTGGTTCAATAACCACTTCGTACCAGCGACACGAGCTCATTGCAGGCAAGTTGGACTGGAAGAAAACTGCAAAATTTTATTGTTCCTGGACAACTGCTCCGCACATCCCCCTCCTGAACTTCTTGTGAAAAGTTATGTTTTCGGCATTAACTTTCCCCCTAATGTGACATCTTTAATACAGCCTTGTGACCAAGGAATTTTACGCTCCATGAAGAGCAAGTATAAAGACGTTTTTTTGAACTCTATGCTTGATGCAATCAACAGAGGCGAAGGAATCCAAAGCTTCCTGAAAGAATTCAATGTTAAGGATGCCATTTATGCAGTTGCTAATGCTTGGAACGATGTTGACAAACCAACATTTACAAATGCTTGGCACAGACTTTGGCCTTCAACGATGTTTCATGAAGATGGACCTGCAGATGATGAGTTTGAAGGATTTCCTGTCAGTCAGGAGAGGATGATGATATCAAACCTCCTCACTTGCACCAAAGGTTTATCATCCGAAAGTGTAAATACGTTAGAGGAAGCTGACATCGAAGAAGTGCTGAACATTGACAATGATGCACCTGTTGTGCATTCGTTGAGTGATGGGGAAATTGCTGAAATGGTGTTAAATAAAGACAAGCATGAGGATAGTAGTGATGATGATGATGACAACACTGATGTACCCTCTTCAAGATCCTCAAGCCAGATGTAATGTACCTTTATTGCATGTTTATGTACAGGTATTTAGCTTAGTTTGTACCTGTACATGTTTGAAGTTTTACTGAATGTTTTCCTTACAAATAAACTGTACTACAGTATTTATCCCTGTAACTACAGTATTTATAGTCGTTATTTATCCCACTCAGGTATTCATAAGGTCCGCCGACCCCCCCCACCCTTTCGGATAAGGGATAGTGTATCCTTTATCCGCACTCCCGAAAACCGAATTAATCTGAAAACCGAAGTGTTTTCGCTCAGCGTAAGTCGTGCGCACGACCACGACCCCCACCCCCGACCCTTTCGGATAAGGGATAGTGCATCCTTTATCCGCACTCCCGCAAACCGAATTACTCTGAAAACCGAAGTGTTTTCGCGCACCTTCCGAAATCCGAAATTTTCCTAAAACCGAAACACGGCTGGTCCCGAGGTTTTCGGATAAAGGATAGTCTACCTGTATTTCTCTCTTTCTTATGGCTGTTGGTGAAAGTTTAGTAGTAAAAATGCTGTAGACTACTATACCTTGGTGAGAACTTGCTGATCACCATTTTCTTCAGTATGCTTTTAACAGAGATTCTAAACACTTGGCAGCAGTAAACTGATATTCCCTCGTTGTGTTGGAGTGCGTATTGACACAGGACTACATTCATGTAGCAGCTGTGCCCACACTTAAGTTACTGAAGGTCATGCAGCAGTTGCTATGATCGGTGATGTCACTGGAACTTTTGTAACTGAGATACGAGAACATTTCTTTAAAATTTAATCATATTACACTTAGACACATCTTATTTTGTCTACTTGAATTTGAGTATTCAAATAGTGAGCTGTTTCAGATCCTCGGTTATTATGATTTGGTAGCTTTTCTAGCCAGGCAGCAAAAAAAAATCACAGGAATTTCTCCTTTAGGAGAGTTTTTTTTTTACAGAATTTAACTGTCTCCTTGTTGCAGAGTTCGGGAGTCTGCTTCCCAGCGGCAGGAATCTTGAGCCTGGGGCTACGCAAGTGAGAGGTGTTTGAGATCTCTGGCAGTGTGCTGTTGGGCGCCCCGGGCCTAATTGCTCAAGCCATGACATTAGACTGCACTTGTCCGCTTGTCTCGGGGTCCTGGCACTGAGCCAATTTCAAATTGAATCAACATGAAGAGCACATGCTAGTCAAACCTAAGCACCATGCTATAGAAGAGGATGTGTTTCAGCAGAGTATTGTAGCTTTGACCCTGCGCATTTATATCTGAATGAGATGATGTAGAATATGCGCTTCTGCATTCACCAAGGAGATGTATTCTACTTGTACAGATGCAGATGTCAGTTGAGGTTAAATATTACTGTAATGGTTTGAAACACAATTCGAAGAGGTTTTCTGTACAGTGTTGACAAACTATGCTGTGTTTCTGGGAAACAGGTTTTTAAGAACTAGTTCACTATTATTTACTATAAAATGTAACCTTGTTTTGGGAAAACAAAGTACCATTAATCATCTACTCCGAGACCAGTAATTGTAAATCCTGACTGGGACACACGTATATCACAACATGCTTATCTATATCACAAAGGATTAGTCATTCTGGAAAGAAATAGGTGTACACCATCAAATAGGACAGTTGTAATTTGCTTTATAGACAATACTGTTCCCAACTCATGAACCATGTTTCTTGTATTAAATATTATCTGGGCAGCTAGACTAAAGCTGCAATTGTTGTCTGATGCTTATAATACGAGAGTTTGATGGAGCCTTAGTACATCCTGGGCTACATATGTCCGGATGACTCGGGAGCTTTGTGTCTGCAACTTGCAGTTTTCACTCATTCTAATCACTGTTTCAATACACAACAATTGAAAATTTCATTTTAGGTTGTCTTTTACCAGGATGAATAAGCACATGTTTCTGTCCGTTATCGAATCTGAACGAGCTTTCTGTTAAACAAGTTTCTAGCTGTGACAGAATACAACAATTTCACACTGCCAAGGACAATTCATTCCCTCTGAGCGCATGAATTAATGATGCCAATTCCGAAAGGAGTGTTTGGGTATCTTTTAAAGTACAGAAACCCAGTACACCGAATGCTGCTAGTGGTTTCCTTTTTAATAAAACTAACACACATTCCACAACTTGTGACACCAGTAATACACCAAATTCAAGAAAAAAATTCCCCTCGGAGGCATTGTACAAAAAGGTTAAAAAAAATCAATGTTAATAAAGAAAATAAGATGTTAGCTACAATTCCAGCTAATGATTGATTTTTTTTCTGTTGAAAGAGTAATGATGAGGAATCTCCCTCTTCCGCAATTTGCTAATTGCTCACCCTTCCTGTCAGGAATGATCCAGAAAGCCTGCATTTCCTCCTTTGGATTCCTTTGGGATTTATACAATGTCTTCTTTGACATTGGTTATTTTGTAATTTCTGGTGGAATTGTGTGATTTTATGGAATAGGTGACAAAATTGTGGAGGAAAGAAAAGATTGCAGAAGTCTGTTCTTGGCATCCAAGTTGAGGAACACTGACAGCCTCGTTGAGATGCGAAATACCTCATCTGTTTCTGATTTGAAGTTATTACATTTCTGTTGTGGAAATCTGAATTGAATTAAACTGCTGAGAACTACTGAAGTTCTTCTGTCTGTCTGTCTACCGTTACTGAGGATGACTGAAGAAATTGGGACAGTGTTAGGCTATTGAAAATTTGGCATCAATTTAATGCATCATGGGGCAGAGATGAAACTGTTAATTAGGATCATGCTCTTGTATAGAGCATGCACTACCAAAATGATGCTGGCACATTACATAAGCCAAGAAACCATCAGCTGTTAACAAAATGATGCTCTCAAGTGATTTTCTGGATCCAATCTATGCTTGACATCCAAGTTGGCCAATCATCCCTCCTGTTTTATTATTGCAATACATTCTACTTTGCTCTTATCTCTCTCAAGCTCTCTGACTGAAACAATAGCATTTCCCAGTCAATGTATAAGTCTTTGGGCACAAGTACTGTGACTGCTATTTTTAAAAAATTTATTTTAGGTTATTTCCTTTTGTTTGGTAGTATTTTGTTTCCTTCATAGACGTCCAGTCATTTTTTACAAAAAAAATGTCAATTCAATCTCCCCCGTGAAGCAGGGTTAGAGGGCAGGGGATAATTGGACCAGTGTACGCAGAGGCAATTCAGTCCCAATTTTAATGTCCTACATTCTGTCCTTGGTTTTTATGGCACACTTAGATTTTATATTATTGTTTACAGCAAAATTTAGGGCAGTTTGGGAAGCAGAGAAGTAGAGTTGGTTGAAGCTTTGAGGGTCTGGAAGATGCCAGTCTTAAGTGCTGCAGAGCCACCACTGGCAGGAGGGTATAATTACAGCATGACTAATTCACATTGGCAATTTTTCTTTTATAAACATATAGACATTGAAATTTTTAATGGAGGTGTGGACAGACTTGTGATTTTTAATATATTATTAGTAGATCTCCTGTGCTGTTATTTGTGACTTTTCACTGTTTTATAACAATAGGGATGTTTATTCCATGTCAGCTGTGGCTCAGTGGGTAGCACTCTCACCTCTTGAGTTAGAAGGTTGTGGGTTCAAGTCCCACTCCAGAGACTTGAGCACAAAAATCTAGGCTGACACTCCAGTGCGGGACTGAGGGGGTGCTGCACTGTCAGAGGTACTGTCTTTCAGATGAGACGTTAAAGCGAGGCCCCATCTGGCCCCCCAGGTAGACGTAAAAGATCTCATGGTACTATTTTGAAGAAGAGCATGGGAGTTATCCCTGGTGTCCAGGCCAATATTTATACCTCGATCAACATCCCTTTTATATATAAAAAAAAAATTATCTTGTCATTATTACATTGCTGTTTGTGGGCGCTTGCTATGCGCAAATTGGCTGCTGCATTTTCTACATTACATTACACTTCAAAAATAAAAGTACTTAATTGCCTGTAAAGTGTTTTGGGACATCCTGAAGTCATGAAAAGCATTATATAAATGCAAATCAATCTTTCTTTCTTCCTTTCTTTCTTATGCATATTCCAAAATAAAACTGGGGAACTGGAAGCAATAATCTAGCGAGGAACCAAATTTAGTAGGAATAACCAAAACATGGCTACATAAAGAGCCGGACTAGCAACTAAATATTGCAGGTTATAACAAAGGATGGGGGAGGAAGAAGTGGGGTGGGGCAGCTGTACTAATGAGAGATAACAATGGCAGTAGAATAAAGGGACATAACTAACAGAAGGATAGAACTCAGAATCTATATGGAAGATGATAAGGGATCAATCATGCTATTAGGGGTATATTACAGAGCACCTAACAGTGGAAAGGAGGTGGAAGAAGATATGCGTAAGCAAATATGTGAATTGAGTAAAGGACATTGAATAATCATGGGAGATTTTAACTACCCCCAAATAAATTGTCAAGAAGAGGTAGCAAAAGGATTACAGGGAATGGAGTTTTTACAATGTGTGCAGGACTCTTCTTGCCTAGTATATACAAAGCCCAACAAGAGAGGGGGTACTGCAGGATCTAGTAATGGGAAATGAACCAGAACAGATAAGAGAAGTAAGCATAGGGGAACATCTAGGCAATAGCGATCACAACATATTGGCCCGTAATTTCCAATAGAAGGCTTCCTGCATGCGGATGCCTCCTATCGGGGAAAAAAATCTACGAACTTACCTGAGGGCTCCCGAGGTCCGGACACTTCCGCTCCTGGTCCTCTCCAAAGTCGAAATGCGCAGGGCCCACGCATCTCAGGGCGCATGCAGTTCGTAAGCATCCCTGGGATCACCTGGGCCAGGCCAGCCAATAGGAGAAGGGAATCTCCCTTCATACTTTTGACAGATAGACCTATCAAATATATGAATGGAGATCGCTCCAAAAACACATTAAAATATTAAATAAATTGTAAAACTACATCACATTTTTTAAATGTTAAAATTACAGTAAATTATACTTTAAACAAAAATTTCATTTTTTGAAAAAAAGTTTTTTACGGGGCTAAAAATAAACTTTTTAAAAAGTATTTTAAAATTATAAATGAGTGGAATTTAAAAAAAAAAAAAAAAAAAAAAAATGTTTTCAACTCTCATGCTGGTAAAAGCAGGCCTTTACCCCTGCTTACCAGCTCCCAGTGAGACTTGAGAATAAATATATATGTATGTGTGTATATGTATCAAGCATTTTAAATTTACAGGACATTAGTTATACAACAGTTGATTTTCTCCAAATGTCACAGTTTTGGCGTTTCAAGCCTTTTCAAACATAACAGTTTGCTTGTAGGGCTGCCTCTTCAGAATCGGCTAAGCCACCTTGTGCTCCAGTGCAATCATTGCCCTCTGTTTTTAATGAAGGAGTAGACTGCTGTAGGTTTTGAAATTCAAAGCTCACCCATCATTCTCTGCCTTGTATGCAGTGAGGAAAAAAAGCTCGATTAATCTCTGAGCTATATCGTTAATAATGGGGTACGAATTGTGACCATGGACCTTTCCATGGTCATTTTGGCATGTCAGCAGTCATATTATCATGCACTTCTGTTTATACACCGCAAAAGGTGTCTTTCAAAACCTTTACCTGTCATGACCCAGCATCTTTTATGTTTCAGAGCTTAAATGCTCTGTCATGAAACAATTCTTCGTGTGTGCAATTACTGTGGGCTGGCTCCTGCTTCCTGTAGGGAAAGATTGCCCTGAGTCCATGCCTTACTTACATTCCTATCCTCTTATCAGTCCTGTGCATAAATGACCACAGCTCACTGGCCCTCTGTTTACCAAACCATTCTGCTGCTCCACAGTCCATCTCTGCTGCCTCATGGCTCCATTCATATCTGTTTGGCATTTTAGTGTATAAATGTTTAACATGTTCGCATGACATTCTTCTGTCAGTGAGCAGATGTTGCCCTATTTGTTTTAAATGGGTATCTGCTTCTGTTGAAACAGCAGACCGAGGAATGTCATGTAAAGGCTTAAGCATTCATATGCTAATATTGCAAACAGTAATTTCTGGACTCATCTCCTCAAACCAGTTCTTCTCCTGTGCCCACATGGTCAACTCTGATGGTACCTCAGGCACCATTTTTGGATTTCTTCTATTCACCATTTACAAGCTAACCCTTGGCAGCATCATCTGCCAGCATGGACTCCGCTTCCACATGTACATTGGCAACACTCTGCCTCTCCACCCCAGCACTGCTCCAAGGCTGTTGCCATGCTATCCAATTGCATTTTCAACATAAAGAATGAGTTCAAATCGATTGTTGACAAAAACCAAAACCATTCTTTCAGTGGCTGGCTGTGCCTATGTACATTTGGCCCCTGCTTCACTAACCTGCCCGGCTGTCATCTCGGGTTAAATCTGGAAGTGCGCCACCTTGGACCCCTGTTCAACCCCATACCCACATCCAATCTGGCCCCAAGAATGCTTTCTTCTACCTACTGCTACATTTCCTGTTTATACCTTTACCTCTCCTCCACCACTGCTGAAACCCAAATCTACTTTTTCATGAACTCATAGGCCTAGAAATTCGTTGGGCTGCGCCACCAGTTAGCGCCTAAAAAGGGCACTCAGTGGCTTTAGCGCCACTGGCCACGCCTCCCGCGATATTTAGCTGGGGTGCTAATGGTGACGTTAGCCTGTTGCGCTGCGCCGCCACGATGACGTCATCGGTGCGCGCAGTGCCCTGCTACCGCCCCGATCTCGATATTCGGTAGTGCCTGCCTCTGTAGCGCCGTTTGCTAATCGCGCCCGGTTCACGGGGCCTACCTGTGGCGGCAGTGGCGCAAATTAAGGTGGAGGTGCGGGGCGGCCGCTTTTTTGGCGGCTGCCTGCCAGCACCTCCGTCCCCGGCCTCCTGATCTCCCCCCGCGGCAGTGCCGGCTGTTTTCCGAGAGCCCGGCACTCCTCCTCGGTGCCGGGCTCTTTTGCCGGTACTTGCGATCTCTGATCGTGCTGGTGCAGGCCCCTCCCCCTTAAGAATGGGAGGAAGGCCTGCAGTACCACAGCACGCCGTGCCGCAGCGTGTGGTGCTGCGGCACGTTGCACTGCGATATTCAGTTTCAGCGCCCTAAGAGGGACACGGGGCGCCTCAAGCCTCGCCCCATGTCTCTCTTGGGGCGTTCAAGCTGAATTTCCGGCGGTCGCAATTGCTCCGATCGCTGCGCTAAATCCGGCGCCCAGGCCAGCTTGGCGCCCCGTTTGCGGCTCCACCGAATCTCTCCCCCATAGTCATAACAGCACAGAAGGAGGCCATTCGGCTTATCAAGTCCAGTCAGTCCCATTCCCCCGCTCTATCGCCGTCGCCCTGCAAGTTTATTTTGCTTGAGTGCCTATCCAGTCGCCCCTTGAAAGCATTGAGTGTCTCCGCTTCCACCCCTTCTGTCAGCAGCAAGTTCCAGGTCCTCACCACTCACTGCGTAAAAAAAGTTTTTCCTCACATCCTCCCTGTATCTCTTGCCCAAAACCTTAAATCTGTGACCCCTAGTCCTTGTACCATCAACTAGTGGGAACAGCCTTTCCCCGTCTAGCCTATCCAAACCCGTCATAATCTTGTACACCTCGATCAAATCACCCCTCAACCTCCTTTGCTCTAATGAAAACAAATCCAGCTTCTCCAACCTGTCCTTGTAGCTAAGATCCCCCATCCCCAGAACCATTCTGGTAAATAATCTCTGCACCCTCTCAAGTGCCTTCACATCCTTCCTAAAGTGTGGTGACCAGAACTGGACGCAATACTCCAGTTGTGGCCTAACCAGCGCTTTATAAAGTTTCAGAATAACTTCTCTACTTTTGTACTCATTATCGCTATTTATGAAGCCCAAGATCCCATGTACTTTGCTAACCACTCTCTCAATATGTCCCGCCACCTTCAGGGACCTATGCACATTAACTCCCAGGTCCCTCTGTCCCTGCACACTCTTTAAAACTGTGCCATTAAGTGTATATTGCCTCTCCCTGTTCCTTCTGCCAAAATGCATCACCTCACACTTCTCTGTATTAAATTCCATCTGCCACTTGTCTGCCCATTCTGCTAGCCTTTCTATGCCCTGTTTTGGTCGATTGGTATCCTCACTGTTTGCCACACCCCCAAGTTTGGTGTAATCGGCAAATTTAGAAATTCTAATCTGTATTCCAATATCCAGGGATATATATTTATAATATCTCAAAAAAAGCAGTGGCCCCAGCACTGACCCTTGGGGAACACCACTGTCTACCATCCTCCAGTCTGAAAAACAGCCATTTACCACAACTCACTGTTTTCTGTCCTTAAACCAATTCCTTATCCAAGCTGCCACTGACCCACCTATTCCATGAGCCTCAATTTTGTTAACCAGCCTTCTATGTGGTACTTTGTCAAACGACTTCTGAAAATCCACTCATTGGTGAACGGACCAGTGTTGTGCTTGCCAACCCCCCACCTCGAAAGTCTTCAGCTTATTGAGAACTTTGGCCTATGTCTTCCCTGTACAAAGTCCTACACACCCATCACCCTTGCCACGCTACACTGGTTCTCTGTGCCAGGCAGAGGCAGCTTTAGAATTCTTGGGGCCCTGGGCACCAAGAATATTCAGGGTCCCTCCTCACCGCCGCCCCCCCCCCCCCCACCCTACCCCCACCACAGAACCATCCCTGATTCATTAAAGCACACCCCTGTATTACAAGGCATGAAGAAATGGGCCTGTAGAATGTTACCATTAATAATAAAGCAAATCATATACTATGCTTAAATAAAAATGATAAATTTTGTGTCTCAAAAAACAAAAAATACATTACCAGCTGACTGTAAATTGTGTAAGTTGAACACCCAGGCTCTATTATATCACAGCAATCATGTACTATCAGCATCTAATTATAACCGGATACATAACACCAAACTAATTAATATTTCAATTGAAGTATTTTCTCAGTAAGAACGTCCTAAGATATATTTGCTACATGCACCATCTCCTGTAACTAATTGAATTTGCCTCCTATCGGATACTTATGTCAACTCCTTTATTTAATAGTGAAACAGATTTTTTGGTGAAGGAATGGCAGGAAATAAATGTGGAGCGTTTACTCAACGTTTTGAGTGGAATCCATTGGAAGACAGAAAATCCTGTAATTACCATGAATATTTTAAGACTAAGATAAATGCTAAAGTACGGCTGCTGCAGTTTTAAGTGACGTCATTTAGGTCTAAGTATAAACAAAACCTAACCCATAGCCGAGCCATTTCCCCAGTGTTGACTGCTCTGTATCGCAGCCTTTTGTGAGTTTTCATAAGACTGGAGGTGCGAAGGATTTGTTGCCTGAAGCTGTCATAGAATCATAGAATTTTACGGCACAGAAGGAGGCCAGTCGAGCCATCATGCTTGTGCCAGCTCTATGAAAGAGCTCTCCAATTAGTCACACTCCCCTGTTCTATCCCCATAGCCCTGCAGATTTTTCCTTTTCAAGCATATATCCAATTCCCTTTTGAAAGTTACGATTGAATTTGCTTCATAACAACATGCTGCATAAAAAAAATTCTCTTCATCTTCCCTCTGCTTCTTTTGCCAATTACCTTAATTCTGTCTCCTCTGGTTACTCACCCACCTGCCAGTGGAAACAGTTTCTCCTTATTTACTCTATTAAAACCTTTCATAATTTTGAATACCTGTATTAAATCTCCCCTTAACCTCTTCTACTCGAACCAGCTTCTCTAGTTTCAACAACAACTACTTGTATTTATATAGCACTCTTAACGTAGTGAAACGTCCCGAGATGCTTCATAAGAGTATTACTGTATAAGACAAAAAAATTGACACCAAGTTGCATAAGGAGAAAGTAGAGCAGGTGACCAAAAGCTTGGTCAAAGAGGTAGGTTTTAAGGAGCATCTTAAAGGAGGAGAGAGAGGTAGAGAGGCGGAGAGGTTTAGGCAGGGAATTCCAGAGCTTCGGGCCCAGGCAACAGAAGACACGGCCACCAAAGGTTGAGCGATTATAATCAGCGATGCTCAAGAGAGCAGAATTAGAGGAGCGCAGATATCTTAGGGTGTTGTGGGGCTGGAGGAGATTACAGAGATGAAGAGGGTGAGGACATGGAGGGATTTGAAAACAAGGATGAGAATTTTGAAATCGAAGCGTTGCTTAACCGGGAGCCAATGTAGGTCAACGAGCACAGGGGTGATGGGTGCAAGTTAGGACATGGGCAGCCCAAGTTTACAAATATGTCACCAAGGTTGCGAAGAGTGTGGTTCAGCCTCAGACAAATGTTAGGAAGAGGGATGAAGTCAGTGGCTAGGGAACGGAGTTTGTAGCGAGGACTGAAAACAATGGCTTCGGTCTTCCAAATATTTGATTGGAGAAAATTTCTGCTCATCTCGGACAAGCAGTCTGAGGTGAGGGTGGAGGAGACCGGGGAGAGGGGTTTAAGAAGATGGTTAGCAGAGGAGAATAGGAGCCGGGGTTTATCTTTGCATTCCGGAATGATTCTGGAATAGTGAGCAATTTTGGCAGACGAGCGCAGGACCCGATAGTGCTTTATGTGGTCCAGCCAGATCTGGCGGTGAATAGCTAAACCAGATGTCCACCATATCCGTTCAAGTCTGTGTCCCTTGGACTTTAGGGAACAAAGATGAGGGCCATACCAGGGGAACGACCAGGGTGAGAGAGTAATTGCTTTAGTAGGGACTAGGGCATCAAAGGTGGTGGTGAGGGTGTGGTTGAGCAGATCGGTAGCTGCAGAAATGTCATGGTGAATGGAGGGCCAAAGGCTGGACAGTTGGGATTTCGTAAGTACAGTTGTAAGAGAAATGCGAGAGAGTTTTTTTCCGGGGCGGACACAGAAGGGAGTAGGGTTGGGGGGTGGTGAAAGGGGGATGTGGGTGGAGAGCGATACAAGGAAGTGGGCAGAGATGGCCTTATCTGTGATTGACACAATGGGAGTAGCGAGGCCACGAGAGATGGCAAGGTCGAGGGGGTGGCCGTGAATATGGGTTGGGGAGTTTACATGGAGGGAGAGATTAAGGGAGGATGGGAGGCTAGTGAGCTTGGAGGAGAGAGAGCATGATGAATTGAGATGGAGGTTGAAACCACCGAGGATGAGAAGTCTTTCGGTGCTGAGGGAGGAAATCCGTGAAGATATCGGTAATAAAATTACCACATAACCACATTACCACATAAACTAGCACATAATACTCCACATAACTGAAGTCCCTCATCCCTGGCATTATTCTGGTAAATCTCATCTTGACATCCTTCCTCAAGTGTGGTGCTCATAATTGGAGCCTAACCAGTGACTTATAAAGATTGAGCATAACCTCCTATCTTTTTTACTCTAAACATCCATTTATAAAACCAAGGATCCTGTATGCTTGTTTAACAGCTTTATCAACTTGTCCTGCCACCTTCAAAGATTTTTGTGTGTGAAACCCCAGGTCCCTCTGTTCCTGCACTCCCTTTTAAAATTGTGCCATTTAGTGTATATTGCCTCTCCTCGGTCTTCCTTCCCAAATGCGTCATGCCCCATGCACGAGAAGTTCAGCGAACCACAAGGCTTCTGTGAGCAGGGGAAGAAAGTTCACTGTGCATGTAAACTGCAACTTCTACTTCCGTATTTTCTCCTGGGTTGCTTGCGCCAGTGCCCAGGAGCTTAATCTTTCATTCCTGGAGATTCCAGGACAATACAGGAGGGTTGTCAACCCTGGTTATGGTGAGTGTTGCCGGGGGCCCCATATGTAACCGGGGCCCCTGGGCACAGGCCCCATAGGCCCGAGCGTTAATCCACCCTGTTGCCAGGCATATACGCGCACCTCTCCTGTGACACCAGACTACCAGTTGTACCCTGCTGCGCTCCACTCCATCATTAGAGGCCGATCTTTCAGTTACTGCATTCCTGCTCTTTGGGATTCTTTCTCAAGATCACCTTGCTTTGCTCCCTCAAATCCTTCTTTTTGACCACGCGGTCAGTCTCCCTCTGTAACTATCCTCCTTTTCATGCTTACTGTTCATCTGTCAGCCTTGTTAAGTTCTCTGAGCCTTGGGACGTCTTACTATGTTAAAGGTGCTATATAACTGCAAATTGCTGTTGTTGAGACATGTCCTTTTTAATGTCAGGAGAGTTTATGCAAATATCAGTTGTAGTAATCAGTAGTTGGTAAAATGAAGAGGGAAACTGGTACGCCCCGGGCTTAATATGATCTGTGGCTGATGCAAACAGTAGGAATTAACAGTTGTAAAGTATATGTTATCCTGTGGTCCTCGGATACCAATAATTATTGCAGCGGTTGGCCAAAAAATTACTTGACAAATGGTTTTAATCAGTCATGTGGAACACATCAGCGTGTTCTGGGATACCGCCACCTGGTGGCATTGTAACATTGTCTGCACAGACCTCCTGCTGCAGAGATGGTTGTGGTATTGTGAGAAAGAAAATGAGACGATCTTGAAATGAAAATTGGGTGAACAGTGTATACGGACGCAAGGGTTCTGGTTATACTCTTATTGGAGGAAGACACGACTTAAAGGTTCAAGACATTAAAGCAGCAAATGTCTGCTGAAATTTTAAAGTATAGGATGAGAGTAAGCACATTTTTTACGGAGCGAGTTGTTGTGATCTGGAATGCACAGCCTGAAAGGGTGGTGGAAGCAGATTCAATAGTAACTTTTGAACAGGAATTGGATAAATACCTGAAGGGGGAAAATTGCCGGGCTATGGGGAAAGAACAGGGGAGTGGGACTAATTGGATAGCTCTCTTTCAGAGAGCTGGTACAGGCACGATGGGCGGAATGGCCTCCTTCTGTGCTGTAAGATTCTATGATTCGAAGTTACAATCAAATGGCTGGGATGACATTATGTGGCTGATAATGTGCTGGTTGGCACTTGTAGCACTGATGCCTCCCTCCTTCTGTATTCAGTTCCTCTGGAAATGTACACAGTACTTTGTTTGCACTTCTCTCATCTTTTTTACTTTGACTGACTGACTGATACAATAAATGGAATACAAGGCTGCCCTGTAACTGCAGTTTAAACTGCATGATCTATGTGTAAATAGTGCTGATGAGCGGTGTCATGAATCTTATCATGACTCATGAAGTAACACTGGGCGGCCAGCTGGTGGCGCCGTCCAAGGAGTATAAATACTCGGGCGTGGGCCCAGCTTGCTCAGGATGTTTCTGTAACCAGGAACTAGTGATGTAACTGGAAATCTCATGGTTTTGAAACAGTTGATTAAAGCCTTGTTTTATACTCGAACCAAGCACTCGGTAATCTTTTTACATCAAGCGGCTTAATTTTCTAACATTGTTTGGGAAATTCTCTGACCGCTCCCAGGGTTTAGAGCTGTGAGGTGTCAGCTGAACAGCCCTACTGCATGTAACCATTCCAAGACCACACAGTCAGACCCTACAGCCCTCGGCAAACACTGACATTCTTGCAGATTCTGTGCTTTTAGAACAGAACTCCCTCTCCAGGCCAGAAATATATATTTTAAAAATATATAAATAATGTAAAATATTATAAATATAATACATATTTATTTTCTGCATTACAACAGTGACTACACTTCAAAAGTGCTTCATTGGCTGTACTGGGATGTCCAAAGGTCCTGAAAGACATTATATTTCTTTATCTCTATCTATATAATGCCAATATATTTATCAAATTTTTGAGGCGGTAACAAAGAGGGTCAATGAGGGTAACTCGTTTGATGTAGTCTACATGGATTTCAGCAAGGCTTTTGATAAGTTCCCACATGGCAGACTGGTCAGAAAAGTAAAAGCCTAAGGGATCCAAGGGAAAGGGGCAAGTTGGATCCAAAATTGGATCAGTGCCAGGAAGCAAAGGGTAATGGTTGATGGGTGTTTTTGTGACTGGAAGGCTGTTTCCAGTAGGGCTCAGTACTAGGTCCCTTGCTTGTTGTGGTATATATCAGTGATTTAGACTTCAATGAAGGGGGCATGATTAAGAAGTTTGCAGATGATGCAAAAATTGGCCGTGTGGTTGATTGTTAGGAAGAAAACTGTAGACTGCAGGAAGTTATCAATGGACTGGTCAGGTGGGCAGAAAAGTGGCAAATGGAATTCAATCCAGAGAAGTGTGAGGTAACGCTTTTGGGGAGGTCTAACAAGGCAAGGGAATACACAATAAATGGTAGGATACTGAGATGGTAGGATGCTTTAAACTAGTATGATGGGGGGAGGGATCAACAAGAAACATAACCAGCCTAAATATAAACAAAATAAGAAAAGACAGCATAGGAAAAAATAAGGTACGGGAGGACATTGATGGCAAAGGAATAAATAGAGTTATAGAACAGGAGTCTAAAAAGATGATTAAACATAGTGAGAGGAAATCCCATTAAAAATGAGTTAAACTGTCCGTACAGCAATGCACACAGTGTCTGTAATAAAACGGGAGTTGGAGGCAATCATGCGTTGGGAGGAACCAGACATGGGAGGGATTACTGAGACATGGCTACAGAAAAATCAGGACTGGGAATTAAACATTGCAGAGTATAACATATTTAGAAAAGATAGAGAGGGAAAACGGGGAGGTGGAGTAGCTGTACTTATTAGGGATAACATAATGGCAGTAGAAAAAAAGTGAAGCAGCTATCAGCAAGACAAAAATAGATTCCATATGGATAGAGATAAAAGATAATAAAGGATCAATCACACTAATAGGTGTACTCTACAGACCACCTAATAGTGGAAGGGAGATGGAGGAAGAAATATGCAGACAAATTAGGGAAATCAGTAAGAAACATAGAATAATCATCATGCAGGATTTCAACTACCCCAATATTAACTGGGCAGAAGAGGTAGGTAAAGGGGATAGGGGAATGGAGTTCCTATAATGTGTACAGGACTCCTTTCTAACCCAATATGTAAAAAGCCCAACAAGGGAGGATTCGCTATTGGATCTAGTTATGGGGAATGAACCAGAGCAGATAAGAGAAGTAAAAGTAGGGAACATATTGGCAATAGTGACCATAATATAATACGCATTAAGGTGATAATTGAGAAGGATATAAGTATGACGAAAACCAGGTTAATAGATTGGAGAAAAGCTGATTTTGAGAGGTTGAGAATAGAACTTGGGAATAAAATGGGCAACAATATTGGCAAACAACGATGTAGAACAGCAATGGGAAACATTTAAAACGGTGTTCAACAGAGTGCAGGAAAAATATATTCCACTAAAAGGAAAGAACAAACTAAACTCTAATGAGACTCCATGGATGAATAAAGCCATAAGGGAACAATTGAGGGTAAGGAAAGAGGCATACATTAAGTACATGGACAGCAGGGGAGTGCATGATAAGGGAGAATATGAAGAGATTAGGAGAGAAGGTAAAGAGGAACTATGAAATTAAATTATCAAGGAACATAAAACAAAATAGTCAAATATTTTACAGGCAGATCAATAAAAAAAAAAGGAAGGTTGGGATGGGAATAGGGCCATTAAGGGATGGCCAGGATAATACCACAGGTAACGATAGAGAGATGACAGAAATATTAAATAATTACTTTTTTCTTCAGTATTTACCAGGGAGAATAGAACAGGTGGACATGACATTGGATGATGAGATTAGTAATGAGATAAGTGCATTTAAAATAGAGGGGATATATTAAATAAACCAATCAAACTCAGAGGATGAAATCCCTGGATTGCATCCATGCATTTTAAAAGAATCAAGGGAAGAGAGAGCAGAGGCATTACTACACATATTTAATTATTCATTAGAAAAAGGTGTCGTGCCAGAAGACTGGCGGATAGCTAATGTAATACCGATATTCAAGAAGGGGGATAGAACATGTCCAGGGAATTGTAGACCAGGCAGCTTAACATCGGTGGTAGCAAAAATAATGGAATCCCTACTAAAGGAGAAAATAGAATAACATCTCGAAACCCAATTTATAATAATGAATAGTCAGCATGGATTTCAAAAGGGAAAGTCTTCCTTTACCAACCTCATTGAATTTTTTGAAGAGGTAACAGACAGAGTAGACAATGGTAATGCAGTAGATGTAATTTATCTAGATTTTCAAAAGGCCTTCGATAAGGGAGCCCATAATAGACTGATGAACAAGGGCAGAGAATGCAGAGTCAGGGGACAAGTAGCAGTACGGATAGCTAGCTGGCTTCAAGACAGAAAGCAGAGAGTAGGGGTAAAGGGTCGCTATTCACAGTGGCAGAAGGTGGGTAGTGGTGTTCGACAAGGATCAGTGCTGGGACCAGTGTTGTTCACAATTTACATTAACAATTTAGACTTTGGAATCAAAAACACAATTTCTAAATTTGCGGATGACACCAAATTTTGGGGGGGGGGGGGGATAGTCAATACTGAAGAGGACTGCAATAAATTACAGGAGGACATTAATAAACTTGCAGAATGGGCATATAATTGGCAAATGAAGTTCAACACATAAATGTGAGGTATTACATTTTGGTAGGGAGAATAGGGAGGTCACTTATTACTTGGAGGGTGCGAGTCTAGGCGGGGTAGAGGAACAAAGGGATCGCAGAGTACAAATATACAAATCACTAAAAGTTGTGTCACAGATTAGCAAGGCCATAAAAAATGCAAACCAAGCACTAGGGTTTATTTCTAAAGGGATAAAATTGAAAAGTAGTGAAGTTATGCTAAACCTGTATCGAACTTTGGTTAGACCACACTTGGAGTACTGCGTGCAGTTCTGGTCGCCATATTATAAAAAGGATATAGAGGCACTGGAGAGGGTGCAGGGAAGATTTACAAGGATGGTACCAGAGATGCGAGGGTATACATATCAGGAAAGGATGAACAGGCTGGGTCTCCTTTCTCTTGGGGGGGGGGGGGAAAAGAAGGCTGAGGGGTGACCTAATAGAGGTCTTTAAAATTATGAAAGGTTTTGATAGAGTGGGTACAGAGAGAATGTTTCTACTTGTGGGGAAGAGCATAATTAGAGGCCATCAATATAAGATAGTCACCTTGAAGAAACTTTACCCAAAGAGTGGTGAGAATGTGGAACTCGCTACCACAGGGAGTGGTTGAAGTGAATTGTATAAATGCATTTAAGCGGAGGCTACACAAGCATATGTGGGAGATGGGATAAAGGGATATGCTGATAGATTTAGATGAGGAAAGACTGGAGGAGGCTTGAGTGGAGCATAAACGCCGGCATGGACTGGTTGGGCTGAATGGCCTGTTTCTGTGCCGTATATCCTATGTAAGTGTAAAGGAAAGAGGGACCTTGGAGTGCATGTCCACAGATCCCTTAAGTTAGCAGGACAGGTAGATAAGGTGGTTAATAAGGCATACGGGATACGTTCCTTTATTAGCTGAGGCATAAATATAAGAGTAGAGAGGTTATGCTAGAACTGTATAAAACACTAGTTAGGCCACAGCTAGAGTACTGCGTACAGTTCTGGTCACCACATTACAGGAAAGATGTGATTGCACTAGAGAGGAGATTTACGAGGATGTTACCAGGACTGGCGAATTTTAGCTGTGAGGAAAGTTTGAATAGGCTGTGTTTGTTTTCTTTGGAGCAGAGGAGGCTGAGGGGAGACTTAATTGAGGTGTATAAAATTATGAGGGGCCTAGACAGAGTGGATAGGAAGGACCTATTTCCCTTGGCAGAGAGGTCAATAACCAGGGGGCAGAGATTTAAAGTAATTAGTGGAAGGATTAGAAGGGATTTGAGGAGAACTTTTTTTCACCCAGAGGGTGGTGGGGGTCTGGAACTCGTTGCCTAAATGGTGCTAGAGGTAGAAACTCTCATAGTATGGTTACTGCACAGAAGGAGGCCATTCGGCCCTTCGAGCCCGTGCAGTCTCTCTGCAAAAGCACTTCAGCTAGTACCACTCCCCTGCCCTTTCCCTGTAGCCCTGCAATTTTTTTTTCCTTCAGGTACTTATCCAATTCCCTTTTGAAAGCCACGATTGAATCTGCCTCCACCACCCTTTCAGGCAGTGAATTCCAGATCTTAACCACTCGCTGCGTAAAATAGTTTTTCCTCATGTCGCCTTTGGTTCTTCTGCCAATCACCTTTAAATCTGTGTCCTCTGGTTCTCGACCCTTCCGCCAATGGGAACAGTTTCTCTCTCTCTACTCTATCTAGACCCCTCATGATTTTGAGCACCTCTATCAAATCTCCTCTCAACCTTTTCTGCTCTAAGGAGAACAACCCCAGCTTCTCCAGTCTATCCATGTAACTGAAGTCCCTCATTCCTGGAAACATTTTTGTAAATTTTGTCTGCACCCTCTCTAAGGCCTTCACATCCTTCCTAAAGTGTGATGCCTCGAATTGGACACAATACTCTAGTTGAGGCCGAACCAGTGCTTTATAAATGTTCATCATAACTTCCTTGCTTTTGTACTTTATGCCTCTATTTATGAAGCCCAGGATCCCGTATGCTTTTTTAACCGCTCTCTCAACCTGCCCTGCCACCTTTAATATATATCAAGAAAGCAGTGGTTCTAGTACTGACCTCTGTGGATCACTACTGTATACCTTTCTCCAGCCCAAAAAACAATCATTCACCACTACTCTCTGTTTCCTGTCACTTAGCCAATTTCGTATCCATGCTGCTGCAGTCCCTTTTATTCCATGGGCTTAAACTTTGCTGGCAAGCCTATTATGTGGCACTTTATCAAATGCCTTTTGGAAGTCCATGTATGCCACATCAACCGCATTGCCCTCATCAACCCTCTCTGATACCTCATCAAAAAACTCAATCAAGTTAGTTAAACACATTTGCCTTTAACAAATCTATGATGGCTTTCCTTAATTAATCCATACTTGTCCAAGTAACTTACTTTTGTCCTGCATTATCGTTTCTAAAAGCTTCCCCACTACTGAGGCTAAACTGACTGGCCTGTAGTTGCTGGGTTTATCCTTACACCCACTCTGAACAAGGGTGTAACATTTGCAATTCTCCAGTCCTCTGGCATCAGCCCCGTATCCAATGATGATTGGAAGATAATGGCCAGTACCTCCGCAATTTCCACCTTTCCTTCCCTCAGCATTCTTGGATGCATCCCATCTGGTCCTGGTGACTTATCTACTTCAAGTACAGCCAACCTTTTTAGTACCTCCTCCATATCAATTTTTATCCCATCCAGTATCTCAACTACCTGCTCTTTCACTATGACTTTGGCAGCATCTTCTTCCTTGGTGAAGACAGATGCAAAGTACTCATTTAGTACCTCAGCCATGCCCTCTGCCTCCATGCATAGATCTCCATTTTGGTCCCGAATCGGCCCCACCCCTCTTACTACCCATTGACTATTGATATGCTTGTAGAAGACGTTTAGATTCCTTTTTATGTTAGCTGCCAATCTATTCTTGTACTCTCTCTTTGCCCCTCTTATTTCCTTTTTCACTTCCCCTCTGAACTTTCTATATTCAGCCTGGTTCTCGCTTGTATTCTCAACCTGACATCTGTCATACGCCCCCTTTTTCTGCTTCATCTTACTCTCTATCTCTTTCATCATCCAGGGAGCTCTGGTTTTGGTTGCCCTACCTTCCCCCCCTTTGTGGGGATGTACCTCGACTGTACCCGAACCATCTCCTCATTAAAGGCAGCCCATTGTTCGATTACAGTTTTGCCTGCCAATCTTTGATTCCCAGGCCAGATCCATTCTCAACCCACTGAAATTGGCTTTTCTTCAATTAAGTATTTTTACTCTTGCTACCTGTCCTTTTCCATAGCTAGTCTAAACCTTATGAAATACTTGGATATGCACTTGAAGTGCTTTAAGCTACAAGGCTATGGACCAAGGGCTGGCGAGTGGGATTAGGCTGGATAGCTCTTTTTTGGCCGGCACAGATATGATGGGCTGAATGGCTTCCTTCTGTACCGTAAATTTCTATGATTCTGTTACAATGTTATCTTCTCCACCACAGTGCCGTAGTATATCTGGGTTAACAAAGAAGGTAGTTCCCGTGGCAATCCACAGGTTGCCGCAATGGCAGACTATCTAACCAGTATCGTTGAAATGCCACATTCATTTTGCTGACTGAACTTGGAGCAGACGTCAACAATTTCCTAAAGTCAGCTCAGCAATAAACCAGCCATGTAAACCAGACGCTCTTTTTTTTGTTGTCATGAAATGATTGGGTGCTTGCTAAAGGTAGAGCTGTCAAGAGTTCACCTGTTACTTGTGAAGTGCATACCTCATTTAGATGCACTAATTGACCTTAAACTAGATGATTTTTTTTTTACTTTTGTGCCCACCATGCATCATTTCTCAGCCGAGAGAGGGACAGGTCTCTTTAATCTCAGGATTCTGCCCAAATTGTTGTAACATCATCCATTGGAAGGTATGGGTGGGTGTCCTGATTTGCTTGCTGTCTGAATTTACCTGCCCCTCCCTGTGGAGAAGAACAGCCTGCCCACTGGTTTGATGCTGGGCAACCGTGCATGGACGCACATCCCACACAGTCGCGCTGGTTGGTGGCATTCCAGTGCGCTGTGACACAACATCTTTGCTTACACTCTTCAGAAAACTGGCTACAGTTTTAGGAAGTACTTGGCTTTAAGATACTTCCTTCTGTTAAAGATTTGCCTTATGTTCTCACTTGCAGCCTTCCAAGCATATTGGAGATTGTACTGCTTGGGGCAGTCTGCAGTGTTCCCTCTTGAGTTTTTTTTTCGTGCGCGGTCCCTTTAAGTTTGCTGGGTGGTATCTTGCAGCGGCAACAACATGTGAGCGGCCTGCGAGGGACCTCCCGATTGTGTCGCGCCCGTGCATCTTAGGGGGAATGTTGGCTGCCTGGCTTCTCTTTTTTTTAAACTGCATGTAGTGACACCATAAGTCCCAGCCAGAATGGAGATGATTGGGTTATTCCCCTGTCAATCAGTGTGCTGTTTAAATAGACTGTTAGCTGAGTAAATAGACACTGTTTGCTGTAAGTCTTGACGCAAGTCCCGCCACACCTTCAACTCATTGACTGACACAGTGGTGTCAATACTCACTTCGATTTTTTTTTAACTGGAATGCGTTTTATTTACACAACATTTCTATTGTAAACGGTTTACTTCAGAAGAATGAGCTCGCTGGAGGAGTGAGTAGCACCGATACCAGGTCTGCTGTGCTTGATGGACTTGTAGGTGATGGAGAACTCTCTCTAATGGGCACTAATTTCAGACTTGATTTCGAACTGGTTAAAGGTTTTACCATTGTACACACAAACCGTCTCTGGGAGGATAATCATGTCACGAAGGGGAGTCTCATCAACCTCTGGCTTCTCCATGAGTGAAACTTCATTTTTCGCCTCGCGCAGCCCTTTTAGAAGCGACTGCTGTTGGTGGCCCAGACCTCTGTTCACATCCCTCCACATTTTGCTGTGCAGATTTCTGCTGTTCTGGTTACCGTTTTGCCGCAAGAATCTACAGTAGGTTGAAGCTGGCTGCAGGAGTCGGATAAAACAGCTGTCGACATCATACAGTACTGTAACCATGTATAAACCTGTCACTTGTGTGCTAATAAGAACATAAGAATTAGGAACAGGAGTAGGCTGTACAACCCTTCGAACCTGCTCTGCCATTCAGTAAGGTCATGGCTGATCTTCGACCTCAACTCCACTTTCCTGCCCGATCTCCATATCCCTTGATTCCCCTGGTGCCCAAAAATCTATCGCTCTCAGCCTTGAATATACTCAATGACTGAGCATCCACAGCCCTCTGGGGTAGAGAATTCCAAAGATACACCACCCTCTGAGTGAAGAAATTCCTCCTCATCTCAGTGTTAAATGGCCGCCCCCTTATCCTTAGACTATGCTCCCTAGTTCTAGACACTCCAGCCAGGGGAAACAACCTCTCAACATCTACTGTCAATCCCTGTTAAAATCTTATATATTTCAATGAGATCACCTCTCATTCTTCTAAACTCCAGAGAGTATAGGCCCACTCTACTCAATCTCTCATCATAGGACAACCCTCAATCAATCCAGTGAACCATTGCGGCACCATCTCTAAGGCAAGTGTATTCTTCCTTGGATCAGGAGACCAAAACAGTGCATGGTACACCAGGTGTGGTCTCGTCAAGGCCATGTACAATTGTAGTAAGATGTCCTTACTCTTGTACTCACTCCAATGAAAAAAAAAGAAAGACTTGCATTTATATAGCGCCTTTCACGACCACCGGACGCCTCAAAGTGCTTTACAGTCAATTAAGTACTTTTGAAGTGGAGTCACTGTTGTAATGTGGGAAATGCGGCAGCCAATTTGTGCACAGCAAGCTCCCACAAACAGCAATGTGAAAATGACGAGATAATCTGTTTTTCTTATGTGGATTGAGGGATAACTATTGGCCAGGACACCGGGGAGAACTCCCCTGCTCGTCTTTGAAATAGGGCCATGGGATCTTTTACGTCCACCTGAGAGAGCAGACGGGGCCTCGGTTTAACATCTCTTCCGAAAGATGGCACCTCCAACAGTGCAGCACTCCCTCAGTACTGCACTGGAGTGTCAGCCTAGCTATATGTGCTCAAGTCCCTGGAGTGGGACTTGAACCCACAACCTTCTGACTCGGAGGCGAGTGTGCTACCCACTGAGCCACTGCTGACAACATGCCATTTGCCTTCCTAATTGCTTGCTGTACCTGCATGTTAACTGTTTCCTGTACGAGGATACCTAAATCTCTCTCAATGTAATCCCAATAATGGGGTGGGTTGTCGTCTGTGTGCTGTCGTAAGTATTGGTTGCGGTGTGCAGACGTGCTCCCATCTGGAATGGTGTCTCGTCCACACTAGTTTGTGATACAGCTGTTGCGACAACTGTTCTTGTTGTTTGAGATGTGGCCGACCTGTCCTCCACTAGGATCGCCAACTCTGATTGGTCATGTTCTTGGTGGTTTTGTCACATGCCTGCCGCCTGCAACTGCCTCACCCAGTCAAACAGCCTTTTTACAACTAAGTGTTCCAAGAAAATGGGGAAAAAACACATCATTTTATATTAATGTCCCTATGATTTTTCTCCCAGTTTGCTCACAGCAGTGTCCAGGAGATTAACCTTTAATTCCTGGAAGGTTGGCTGCCCTACACTGCACACTGAATGTCTTACAGCACCAATAATAAATAATCCGTAGGGAAGAATTTCTTGGACAGCAGTGTTATTTGGCACTCGTGTTGTTTTTCGCCAGCCTTTGGGGAGAGTCTGGGGTAATTCAGGCAAAGTACTTTGCTCAAGCACTTCTCCTTTTTAAGGTGCAGTCCTTCTGCAGGGGAAGTATTTTAAAGCCAAATACTTCCTATCGTTTGATTCAAGTTATTGAAGCTTTTACTCGTACATTCGGTGTCATGACTGCCTTGCAGGCCTGTTGCTGAACTCACTCACTTACTGCCACTGCGTTGGTGGCGGCTCTGAAAGGTTTCAGAGAGTAGTTTGTGTTCAGTTTCTCCTCTTGTACCAGTTTTTTCCCCCCCTCCCTTTTTCTGAAGCGGTTGGCACGTCAGCTGTGGCTCAGTTGGTAGCACCCTCGCCTCTGAGTCAGAAGGTTGTGGGTTCAAGTCCCACTCCAGGGACTTGAGCACATAAAGCTAGGCTGACACTCCAGTGCAGTGCTGAGGGAGTGCTGCACTTCCGGAGGTGCCGTCTTTCGGATGAGACGTTAAACCGAGTCCCCGTCTGCTCTCTCAGGTGGACATAAAAGATCCCATGAAACTATTTCGAAGAAGAGCAGGGGAGTTATCCCTGGTATCCTGGCCAATATTTATCTCTCAATCCAAATCTCTTTTTAAAAAAAAAAAAACATTATCTGGTCATTATCACATTGCCGTTTGTGAGAGTTTGCTGTGTGCAAATTGGCTGCTGCGTTTTCTACATTACAACACTGACTACAGTGGCTGTAAAGCGCCTTGGGACGTCTGGTGGTCGTGAAAGCTGCTATATAATTGCAAGTTAGTTTCTTTCTTTCCTAGTTTCTTTCATTCCTCCTTTCATCCATCCCTGCAGAGACACTGTTTGAAAAGCAGCTTCACGTGTGAGTCATTTACAGGTTGTTCATCTACAAGGGGCATTGCAGCCAGACTTGATCCTGTCCTCTCCTAACTGTGTGCATGTTGAACATGGGTTGCTGGATAGCCAGTGGGGAATGGAATCATGGCTCATTTTCCCCTCCAAAACCCAGGACATTGAAGCCAATTCCAGCACCCTTTCTGCCACCCCAGTTGAGATGACGTAACCCTATACAGAGTGAACCTCCGTGATCAGTAATGGCTCATATACTCAGTGGAGAGGCATGTGCCTGTTTCTGGTTTTTATTCCAGGATAAATTAATTACTGGTTAAGTACTAAGTTAAGGAATTGACATACACAGGGTTCACCCTATGGAAAGAGAAACCGTACCAATCTCTGTATTTGAGACCAGCTGCTCAGTTTATCCGCGATGTTCATTGAATCTGTTTCTCCACCTGCTGTAAGTGACCCAGACTCCACAGGGGCGTGGCGCCGGAATCAAGTTGCCATTTCTCCAGAAGGGTAGGCGGTTCATTAAAACCAAGTATTTTCAAGTTAGAAGTACATGCTTTCAGAGTACCTTACCTTCCATAAATAAGCTACTGAAGATGGCAGTTTCTATACAGTTGGCACCACCGATGCTTTATAATGTGAAACAACACAACAAATGAAACATTTTGTCAAGTCACCTAAAGCAGTTCCTGTTGTGAGGAAAGCAGTATTGTGACAGAAACCAGCAGTAAAGTGCCACCTATTGGCAGATAAAGAATAACTTAGCTGATGTGCATTTCTCAGCGAAGGGTCAAGATTTTCTGTCTGGCATTTATTTTAAACTGGCTAACACCTGCATTTAAACAAAAAACAGAGAGAAGTTTAGTGCAGGCACGTTAAGCCTTGGTATTTACTGGGTGTGTGATTCAACACTTCAACTTTACTGACCCGTCAAATATAGATATTTCAATCCTGTTCCTCATAATCAAGAATTTTCTTGTTTAATGCCCATGTTGAGTTAAACAAGGAAAGGATGGCAGCTAATGAGCTTGTTTTAATGGTTTGATTGTGAGATTGCTCGCTTGATGGGCTCTGAGCTGTGCACCACCAAAAGAAGGGTAATTGTTATAGAATCTTATAGCAAAGAAGGAGGCCATTCAGCCCATCATGCCTGTGCCAGCTCTTTGAAAGAGCTACCCAATTAGTCCCACTCCCCGGCTGTTTCTCCATAGCCCTGCATTATTTTCTTCCTTTTCAAGTATATATCCAATTTGCTTTTGAAAGTTACTGTCTGCTTCCAACACCCTTTCACCCTTTCATGATGTGGAGATGCCGGTGTTGGACTGGGGTGGACAAATGTAAGAAGTCACACAACACCAGGTTATAGCCCAACAGCTTTATTTGAAATCACAAGCTTTCGGAGCGCTGCTCCTTCATCAGGTGAAGTGAAGAGTTGCATATAGGCACAGCATATATAGTCAGAGAATACTGCCAGATGGTTACAGGTAATCTCTCTAACTGCCCTTTCACACCTCGGCAGAGAGATAATCACAGCAATCAAAGGTGTGAATGGTGTCCAAATAGGTTAGTCAGGAAAACATTACATCAAAGAACAATGAGGTGGGGTCACAAGGGGTCAAATGTTGCAGATGCTGGGGTCTGTATGAAAAACAAAAAACAAACAAAACACTTTTTTTGCTGGAAATCACAGTAGGTCCAGCCGCATCTGTGTAGAGAGAACAAGCCAACGACGACTCGAGTCTGGATGACTCTGCGTCAGGTGGAGTTACATGTGGCATGACATGAACCCAAGATCCCGGTTGAGGCCGTCCTCATGAGTGCGGAACTTGGCTATCAGTTCCTGCTCGATGATTTTGCGTTGTCGTGTGTCTCGAAGGCCGCCGTGGAGAATGCTTACCCGAAGATCGGAAGCTGAATGTCCTTGACTGCTGAAGTGTTCCCTGACTGGGAGGGAACACTCCTGCCTCAGCCTCCGATCTTCGGGTAACTTGCTGTGTTTTATATTTAAAAAAATCTCCTCAGGTCCCCACCCCTCTGGTTCTTTTGCAAATGATCTTAAATCTGTATCCTCTGATAACCGACCCGCCTGCCAGTGGGAATAATTTCTCCTTATCTACTCTATCAAAGCCCTTCATAATTTTGAGCCCCTCTATTAAATCTCCCTTTAACCTTCACTGCTCCAAGGAGAACAATCCCAGTTTCTCTTGTCTCTCCACATAACTGAAGTCCCACATCCCTGGTTATCATTCTGGTAAATCTCCTCTGCACACTCTCCAAGACCTTGTCATCCTAATTGTAACTGTCAACAGCATTGATGCATGCTTGTTTCCATTGTGCCTTTATGCCACCTATATACTGCAGCACTACATCCAATGTTATAACTGCGCTGGCTCCCTTGCTGTTGAGGACTACATGGTAGGGTGTAGCAAAACTGGAGCAGCTGTGCATGTGCAAAATGAATTGTTGCAACCTCTCTTAAGCAATACCTCGGAACCGAGGATGACTTGCTTCCACATTAAACATGAGTTCTCAGGTGACTGATGAGTCCAATGCGGGACCTACAGTCTCTGTCACAGGTGGGGCAGATGGTGGTTGAAGGGGCGGGTGGGTGGGGTACTTGGGTTGACGTGCGCTCCTTCCGCTGTTTGCACTTGGCTTCCGCTTGCTCCCGGCGAAGAGACTCGAGGTGTTCGGCGCCATCCCGGATGCTTCTCCTCCATTTTGTGCGGTCTTGGGCCAGGGATTCCCAGGTGTCAGTAGGGATGTTGCACTTTTTCAAGGAGGCTTTGAGGGTGTCCTTGAAGTGTTTCCTCTGCCCACCTGGGGCTCTCTTGCCATGTTGGAGCTCCGAGTAGAGCGCTTGTTGCAACAAAGTTATGTTTGCAACGTTTGCCCTTCTGGTTCCAGATCTTCTATGTTGCCTGGAAGGTCAGACATGACAGCGAGGTCGAAGAGTCATTGCTTGGCCCACTGGCAGCCAAAATCAATATACCCAGTGCTGCGGGCGATTGGCATTTTCAAACCAGACGCACAAAGTGACACTACTTCTGGAGAAGCGTGTCACCAGCAGCAAGGGTTGCCTCTGACAGATCACTCGCCACGTAACTTTGTATGGTACAGGAAACTTTGGTTTATCCGGAGGGTTAACTGTCCGGAATGCTCGAGCCACCGGCAAAAATCGGGAGCCGTTTCGTTAGGTTTTTTTTCTTTTCATTGCTTTTTTTTCACCAGTCAGGCTCTGCAAGGTCTCGCTGAAGCTACAGAGATGCTTGCAAGGTACGGCCGATTGTTTAGAAGCTGTAACAGGGTTTGTTGCCAGATACGGAGCTCAAAATCTCCGTATGTTTCAACATTAGCGCTGGTTTGTCCGGCAGTTTTGATGGGACGGCAACAGCTCGGTGCCGGATAGCAGAAAGTTTCCTGTAGTTTGATTTGTGAGAGATGTGTGTCGGATAGGCAACCTTTTCAAAAGTGTTTACAACTCCAGCTCCTTTGCTGAGGGTATCGGTGATTAATGCTCTGTGTTTTTAAAAAAAAAAAAAAATTTTTTTTTCAGGAAAGAAGAAAAGATTTTGAAGCAAATCTGCTGAAGACAGGCCTTGAACTGGAAACTGAAAGTAAAGAGGTGAGTGAAGATCACTTTTATTCCATCGCCCCGCTACCAACGCCTGTGCCTTCAGCCATCTAGGCCATGGGCTCAGGAATTCCCTCCCCAAACCTCTCTGCCTCTCCACCTCTCCCTCCTTTAAAACGCTGCTTAAAAGCTACCCCTTTGACCGAGCATTTGGCCACCTGTCTCCTTTGTTAGCTCAGTCATTTTTTGTCCGATTACGCCCCCATGAAGCACTGTGGAACGTCTTACTACAATAAAGGTGCTATATAAATGCCAGTCATGACCGTTGTTCACTACTTGTAGCAAAATCATAAACGTGTAGAAAAAACACTTTGGCTGGGAATGTCCTCGGAGCTGCTGCTGCTCCACCGGAAGTGACTACACCGGAGGTGACTACACCGGAAGTGCGCCGGAATCCCCACTGAAGCACGTGAATGGGGTTTCCGCCGTATTTCTGGCACAATGGGGCAGTTTATGATTTGTGAATGGAGGAAACCTTGGTCCCTGGCTCCTTGAACACAGTGTGGGACATGGGATGGGACGTGCTGTAATAGCTGTAGTTTTAAAATGCAGGGGGAGTGTAGTTCAGTGAGGTTGGGTTCTTTTAAATTTTACTCTTGCCTGAATTACATCTAACCTGCTGATATTTGATTTGGTCTGCTGAGTTCATGTCGGGTGTATGTGGCCAAGATTGTTTTGAGCAGATGAAATCCAGGAGGAGGAGGTAGGGGAACTGTTAGTGTCGGAAAGTTGATTAGGAAGCCTGAGTTTTGAATCCCGGGGGTGTGTGCCTGAATGATGAGACCCGAGGCACCTCCGATATTGCCCCCGTGCCTCATTTCCATTGAGCCGGCGAGCTGCAGAGAGCAACAGGCCAATAGGCGGCAAAGCTAGAACGTGATATACCTATCAATTCATCCAATGAAAAGCGACGAGTTAAGAAAGTAACTATAGGTTTTTATTGGCTAAATAACAGAGCCCACCCTCGTGGGTGATCGGATACAACAAAGAGGAATGCCAGCCAGTCGACTACCTTTATACCTGGGCAGGTAGGTGGAGTCATGGGCGGAGTCAGCAGTGGTCAGCCCAGGTATAGCAGCGTGACGAGGCGACCTCGTATAGTGATACAACAGTGTGAACAGTGATAACCATAGAGTAACGATATAACAGTGATAACTATAGTGTAACAATAGTGAACGATAAAAGTGGTTTACCACATTCACCCCTTGTTTAGATTTGAGTCCGGCGGGGTGAAGTGTACTACCAGTTCTGGTATGTCAGTCTGTCCGGTGGCCTCGTAAGCCTTTCTGATCGTCGCAGCGGCGGTGTTGCATTATCCGGTGTTAATGCTGGTGTCTGCGTGGTCGGCGAAGGCTCGTGGGGTTCCAGCATGCCGTCTACCTGGTCTGGAATTGGGGGGGTGGTGGGGGGGGGGTGAAGGTGGTGTCTCCGGAGTGCCCGAGGGTGCGAGGTCTCGTAAGGAGACTGTGTCCTCCCGCCCGTCTGGGTATGCCACATAGGCGTACTGGGGGTTGGCGTGCAGGAGGTCCACCCTCGCGACCAGGGGGTCCGTTTTATGGGCCCTCACGTGCTTTCGCAGCAAGACGGGCCCCGGAGAGGTCAGCCAGTTTGGTAGCGTGGTTCCCGTAGTCGACTTCCTGGGGAAAGCAAACATTCGTTCATGGGGGGTGGCGTTGATGGCAGTGCAAAGTAGTGACCGGGTGGAATGCAGCGCTGCCGGGAGGACTTCCTGCCAGCGGGAGGTTGGGAGGCCCTTAGACTTTAAGGCTAAGAGGACGGCCTTCCATACCGTCGCGTTCTCTCTTTCTACCTGGCCGTTCCCTCGGGGGTTGTAGCTGGTGGTCCTGCTTGCAGCAATACCTCTCGCTAGTAGGAACTGACGGAGTTCCTCGCTCATGAAGGAGGAGCCCCGGTCACTATGTATATAGTTTGGGAACCCGAACAAGGCGAAGAGGTCGTTCAGGCATTTAATGACCGTGGTACTGGTCATGTCTGGGCAGGGGAAGGCAAAGGGGAAACGGGAGTACTCATCAACAGTGTTGAGGGAGTACACATTACGGTCAGAGGACGGGAGTGGCCCCTTAAAATCGATGCTCAAGCGCTCGAAGGGGCGGGTGGCCTTGATCAGGCTTGCTCTGTCCGGCCTAAAGAAGTGCGGTTTGCACTCGGCACAGGTCTGGCAGTTCCTGGTCATGGTCCTGACCTCCTCGATGGAGTAGGGCAGGTTGCGGGCCTTAATGAAGTGGTAAAGTCTGGTGACCCCGGGGTGGCAGAGGTCGTTGTGGAGGGTCTGAAGTCTATCACTTTGCGCGCTGGCGCATGTAATTCGTGACAGAGCATCGGGGGGTTCGTTCAGCTTACCTGGCCGGTACAAGATATCATAATCGTAGGTGGAGAGCTCGATTCTCCACCTCAAGATCTTGTCATTCTTGATTTTGCCCCTCAGCTTGTTATTAAACATAAAAGTGACCGAACGTTGGTCGGTAAGGAGGGTAAATCGTTTGCCTGCCAGGTAGTGCCTCCAGCGTCGTACCGCCTCCACAATCGTCTGGGCCTCCTTCTCGACCGACGAGTGTCGGATCTCAGGGCCCTGTAGGGTCCTTGAGAAGAAGGCCACCGGTCTCCCCTCCTGGTTAAGGGTGGCGGCTAGGGCGAAGTCGGATGCATCGCTCTCGACTTGGAAGGGGATGGACTCATCCACTGCGTGCATAGTGGCCTTGGCAATGTCTCCCTTAATGAGGGAGAAGGCTGCGCACGCTTCCTCCGTAAGGGGGAAGGATGTGGACTTCATGAGGGGTCTGGCTTTGTCCGCATAATTGGGCACCCATTGGGCATAGTAGGCGAAGAGCCCCAGGGTTCTCTTCAGTGCCTTTGGACAGTGGGGGAGGGGTAGCTCCATGAGGGGGCGCATTCTTTCGGGGTCGGGGCCGATGACTCCGTTCTCTACTACACAGCCGAGGATGGCAAGGCGCGAGGTGTTAAACACACATTTATCCTTATTGTAGGTGAGGTTCAGCCGTTGGGCCATACGGAGGAATCTCTCCAGATTAACATCGTGGTCCTGCCGGTCGCGGCCGCAGATGGTGACGTTATCTAGATAGGGGAACGTGGCGTGCAGCCCGTTCTGGTCAACCACCCGGTCCATCTCCCTTTGGAAGACCGAAACCCCGTTGGTGACGCCGAAGGGAACCCTAAGGAAGTGGTAGAGGCGGCCGTTCGCCTCGAAGGCTGTATACTGGCGGTCCTCAGGGCGGATAGGGAGTTGGTGATAGGCCGACTTAAGGTCGATGGTGGAGAATACCCGGTACTGCGCAATCTGATTGACCATATCAGATATGCGGGGAAGGGGGTATGCGTCCAGCTGGGTGTACCTGTTTATGGTCTGGCTGTAGTCGATGACCAGGCGGTTTTTATTGCCGGTCTTAACGACCACGACCTGGGCACGCCAGGGGCTGGTGCTCCCCTCGATGATGCCCTCCTTCAGGAGACGCTGCACCTCCGAGCTAATGAAAGCTCTGTCCCCGGCGCTGTACCGCCTGCTCTTGGTAGCGACGGGTTTGCAGTCGGGGGTGAGGTTAGCGAACAGGGAAGGTGGCGGGACCTTGAGGGTGGATAGGCCGCAGGTGTTACGCGGTGGGCGGTTTAAAATCTGCTGGTTGTCGACTGTGAGTGGGGGGAGGGGTCCGCCGTATGCTAGCGTGACGCTTTGGAGGTGGGATTGGAAGTCTAGGCCTAGTAGGACGGCAGCGCATAGCTGGGGCAGGACGAGGAGTTTAAAATTTTTATACTCCGTACCCTTAACCGACAGGGTCACAACACAGTAGCCGCTGATGTCTGTGGCGTGTGACCTCGATGCCATCGAGATCCGGTTGCGCGTTGTCAGGACAGGGAGGGAGTAGTGGCTCACCGTGTCTGGGTGGATGAAGCTCTCCGTGTTTCCGCTGTCGAACAGGCAGGTCGTGGCGTGGCCGTTTACTTTGATGTCCATCATCGACTTGGACAGGTGATGCGGGCGGGCCTGGTCCAGTGTGACGGAGGCTAGTGTATAGCTGAGCGAGTTGTTGTAGTCTGCGGTTGAGGCGGTAGTCGGGTCTAGAGGCACGGTGGCGGTCGGGCGTGGTGGGTAAAATGGCGTCTCCCACGAGGTTGGACAAAATGGCGGAGAAGATGGCTGCCCCCATAACTCACATGAGGCACTGCTGGTGTCGGTTGCCTGTATCAAAGATGGCCGCCCCATGACTCACATGTGGGGATGCTGGCCTCTGTTGCCTTGAAGGAAGATGGCCGCCCCCACAGCTCGCATGAGGCACTGCTGGCCTCTGATGATCCACCTCTGCAGGCCTTAGCGAAGTGGCCTTTCTTCATGCAGTTAGAGCAGGTAGAGTTCCTGGCTGGGCAGCGCGACCTCGGGTGTTTTGCCTGGCCGCAGAAGAAGCAGCCGGCGGCCCGATCGCGGGGGTCCGATGTCGGAGCCGGTACCGGGGGTGGCGGTCTCGATCGGGTCCGGGACGCCAACGCTGAGGTAGGTCCCAGGGGGGTTGCTGCGGGGGGTGTCGGGGTCGGTCCCAAGTCCCAGGGTCGCGAGTTACAGTACCTTGAGTATGCCTCGAGGTCCCGATGGGCCACCTCGAGAGAGAGAGAGCGAGGGCTGCAGCTTTGTCCAGGTCGAGGTCCCTTGCTTCCAGTAGTCTTTGCCGTGAGTAGTCGGACCGCAGGCCTTTCACGAAGGCATCGCGGACATTGTCTTCAGTATTTTCTGCCGCCGTTACCGCTTTAAAGTTAGTCTCTGCCGAGTGCTTGTAGCACCCGTAAAAATTCCTCCACGGGCTCTCCTGGCTGTTGCGGGCGGGACCTCAGGAGGTGTCTGGCATACATGGAATTTACCGGGGTTTGGTACTGTCTTTTCAGCCGGTTGATGGCGTCCTCGTATGTTTTAAGGTCCCGGATGAGTGCGAATACTTTAGGGCTCACTTGGGCGTTCAGAACTCTTAGCATGGATTTCTGAGGCACGCCGGATTCTCCCAGGTAGGCTTCGAAGCAGCTCAGCCAGTGTTCGAAGTCGAGGGCTGAGTTTGCTGCCTGTGGGTTTAGATCCAGGTACGGTGGTCTGAGGGCTCGCAGCCAGGCCGGCTGCTGTGGCTGTTGTAGCTGGACGTCTGGCTGGTCGTTTGACTGCTCAGGTGTCGACATTTTAAAATTTAGCCAATAAAATTGATATACTTATCAATTCATCCAATGAAAAGCGACAAGTTAAGAAAGTAACTATAGGTTTTTATTGGCTAAATAACAGAGCCCACCCTCGTGGGTGATCGGATACAACAAAGAGGAATGCCAGCCAGTCGACTACCTTTATACCTGGGCAGGTAGGTGGAGTCATGGGCGGAGTCAGCAGTGGTCAGCCCAGGTATAGCAGCGTGACAAGAGGCGACCTCGTATAGTGATACAACAGTGTGAACAGTGATAACCATAGAGTAACGATATAACAGTGATAACTATAGTGTAACGATAGTGAACGATAAAAGTGGTTTACCACAGAACGAAGATAGGGACTTGAGATAAGTTAGGAAGTGGGGTGACTGGGAAGTGGGGTAATCGTGTCGGGAGGTAGCGGTGGCCGTGGGGGAGCGCCGGCTCCCATTCTGGCAAACCAAACGTGCAGCGAGGGCCTCAAACAAGCATTATTTGTATATGCAAAAGACGTATCGTCTGTTTCAGGCGTGGGCGCTTCACACCGACTTTTTGGACTTTACCAATATTGCGGGTGCGGTGCACTTCTGGCTGGCTAGTAATGAGCTGGCGCTTCTTGACTGCTATGTTGGAGGCTTAGAATGCCGTTTAGCATCCGAAAACCTTGCACTGCGCAGCCGAATTTCTAGGTCTCAGTCCCCAGGCTTCCCCTAGATGATAGAATGCAGCCATCTGCTCTGAATTACATGTGTAAGGAACAGAAAATTGACACAGTAAGCATGACATAGGAATAGCAGTAGGTCATTCAGGCCCTTGAGCCCGTTCCACCATAGATCAATGAAGCTGTCTCCATTCTGGACACTCATCTTTTTGATTGATAATACTGTAATAGTTTTGGGAGCAGAGGGGTATAAAATGTATCTGCAGTTTGATGATGCAAACTAAGACGAGACATATATATTTCTAGGATTCAGATGATCTTAAAACTTACTATACGAAGATCCACGCTCCTTGGGATGTCCTGGCCACATACGCAGAGGTTATGCACATTAAAGTGCCTATTAAAGCAAATGATATTCCACAAGCAAGGGAGAACCCATTTGACTGGCTCCTGCAGCCATTTCGTCTGAATGCAGCAATATTAAACCCGGAACCAGATTACTTTACAGCACCTTTCAGTAAACAGCGTCAGGAGCTCTTCTTCATCGATAATCCAGAGACTTTCTTCTCGCCTTCCACCCGCAACAGAATTGTAAGTACGACCATGTTAAATGCTTTGCTATTACATACGGACATCAGATAGACCGTGGCACATTTTGAGCGTTATTTAGCATTCCAACATTTCCAAGGACATGACTTTGCTTCTGGTTCAGTAAGCCTCTGTGTTATACTGATTTGTTCTAGTTACACAAAGCAAAACACAACATCTGTGGAGAGTCAGAGGGTGTAAGACCAGAAGCGTTGACTTCTGTTTCTCCACAGGTACCACCTGACCTCTGAATATTTCCAGCTTTTTTTTTTACAGCTTGCTTGCATTCTGCAATAAAGTGCTTTATAAATACAGATTGATTATTTGCACGTTCCTCCACCCCCACCCCCTTTACACCTGCACCACGTTCTCTCACCTCCGCTCCTTCCCCCCCCCCCCCCCCCCCCAAAGACCGCAGCAGTTCAAGAAGGCAACTCGCTACCTCCCTCTCAAGGGCAACTAGGGATGGACAATAAATAAATGAATTTTAAAAGATGAGAGCATATTCTGTGTTGGTCCTACAACATGCATAACATTACATGTATATTTGCCAGACTCGACTATTCCAATGTTCACCTGGCCAGCCTCCCATCGTCCACCCTCGACGAACTTGAGCTCATCCAAAACTCTGCTGCACGTATCCCAAGACGCAAGTCCTGCTCACCCATCACCCCTGTGCCGCTGTCTGGAGGTCCCGCACAGCCCGTTTGAAAATAAAAATTAGGGGGAACATTGTCCACCAACACCTTGATTTTAAAATTCTCATCCTCATGTTAAAATCCCCTCCATTGCCTCATCCCTTCCTATCTGAACTCGGCAGTGTGAGTGCTCATAACCCGGGAGGGTGAGCCCTGTCTGTTCTCTGAAAGCAGTAGTGCAATGGATCACATTACACACTGCAAAGATCTTGATTACTCAGGCAGGCAGGATCTAATTACACATTCCACACAATCAGAACTTTGGTGTTGTAAATAGTTACAGCCTTATAAATACGAATCATTTTGTTTCTTTGAGTTCTGGAGCACTGGATTCTAATAAGGGCTTTATTAGTTTTATAGACATTTTTAAAGTACACTGTTAGGTTGCTTTTTATTTTGAGTTTCTTATCCCCCCCTTCAGTGCTGTATGTAGGAGGTGTGCTGTACACTTATTTACGTGATATTCTTTCTTCATTCTTACTCCAGGTGTATTACATTCTTTCTCGATGCAAGTACGCAACAGAAGATGGAAAGAAGAAAATTGGAATTAAGAGGCTGCTCAACAATGGCACGTACACTGCTGCTTTCCCACTCCACGATGTATGTATTCTGCTCAGTATATGCACCGTGCTTCAATCTCAGTCAGATTATGAGCGTTTAAGCTCTTTTCTTAGTTGGTTGCCAGCAATATCATAAAAATCTGTATAATACTGCATGGGTTTGCAGTAAAATGTATGCTTTGCAGTTCAACCCTATGCCTAACAATTGTGGGGGGGGGGGGGGAAAGAGGGAGAGTAGGGCTTGGGTGGTGATGTTCTGCTGCCCCCCTGGCCATTCGCCTTAGTCTTAATCTCCACCTGCCCCTGGAGGATGTTGTCAGAGGACAGGAGGGTTACTAATTTTATACCACTATTCAAGAAAGGGGAGAGGGATAAACCAGGAAACTACAGGCCAGTCAGCCTAACGTCGGTTATTGGAAAACATTATCAAGGACAAAATAAATTTTCATTTGGAAAGGCATGGGTTATTCAAGGAGAGCCAGCATGGATTTGTAAAGGCAGTTCATGTCTGACTAACTGGATTGAATTCTTTGAGGTTGATCAAGGTAGTGCAATAGATATTGTATATATGGACTTTCAGAAGGTGTTCGACAAAGTGCCACATAGGAGGCTTATTAAGAAGATGGAAGCCCATGGAATTAAGGGGAAAGTGGCGGTATGGTACAAAATTGGCTTAGTGACAGGCAGCAAAGGGTGGTGGTGGATGGATGTTGTTCAGACTGGGAGGTAGTTTGCAGTGGTGTTCCTCAAGGGTCAGCTTTGGGTCCATTACTCTCTTCAATTTTTATAAACTACCTAGACTCAGGTGTAGGGAGCAGCATTATAAACTTTGCAGATGATACAAAACTTGGCAAAGTAGAAGATAGTGATGATAGATAGTTATTAGCTTCAGGATGGTGAAATGGGCAGAAGCATGGCAGATAGAGTTCAATGCGGAGAAGTGTGAAGTGATGCACTTTGGGAGGACGAATATGGAAAGCCAGTATACTATAAATGGCACGATTTTAAAACGTGTAGATGAGCAGAGTGACCTTGGTGTCCATACACACACATCCTTAAAGGTGGCACAGGAAGTTGATAAAGTGGTTAAAAAAGCATATGGGTTATTGAGTTTATAAATAGAGGAATAGAATATAAAAGCAAAGAGATCACGCTAGAACTTTATAAATCACTGGTTAGGCCTCAGCTGGAGTATTGTGGACAGCTCTGGGCATCCCACTTCAGGAAAGATGTAAAGGCCTTGAAAAAGGTACAGAGGAGATTGACCAGTGATGAGGGGCTTTAGTTATGAGGAGAGGTTGGAAAAGTTAGGACTTTCTCCGTGGAACAGAGAAGGTTAAGAAGTGACCAAATAGAGGTTTTCAAGGTGATGAGAGGTTTCGATAGAGGTAGAGAGAGAAAAACGATTCCCTCTGGCGAGTGGGTCAATAACCAGAGGTCATAGATTTAAAATCATTGGCAAAAGATCTAGAGGGGCGATGAGAATTTTTTCACTGTGCTGTTGGGGTCTGGAACGCTCTACCTGAAAAGGTGGTGGAAGCTGATTCCATAAATAATATTAAAAGGGAGATGGACAGGTTCTTGAGGATGAGGAACTTTCAGGGTTACAGACAAAAGCAGGGATGTAGGATTAAGCACGACTGCTCTTTCAACGAGCCAGCACCGGCACGACGGGCTGAATGACCTCCTTCTGTGCTGTAAGTTTCTATGATTTGCATGAAGAAATTTTTCCTAACTTCTCTCCTGAATGGCCTGGCTCTGGTTGGTCTGTCCTTGCTCTTCCACTTACTGCCTTGGACTTCATGAAGTGTTGGACTTTTCTGGCCATTCAGTATATAAATCGCCCAGATATAAATCTTGGGATTGCACAGTCCTGACCTCTACTCTAACCAGGATATTCATTGAATGCCATTTTTTAAAACCCAAGAAGGAGATATAATTGCAAAAGAAAAATCAGAGCACTTGCCATGCTGAATAATACAGACCTGAAAGATACCAAGTACAATCTCTGTACTGCACTGAGTTAGATGATATGACAATCTCCGCTGCAATCTCAGCGCTACATTGGACTTGCTGCTGGATTAGGAAGGGGGAAATCAGAAGTTGCACTCCTGATTGTTAACCAATGACCCCTGCTGTTAACCAATGACCCCTGCTGGAACCATACAAGTGAGAATACCAGGCGAGGACAGGATCAGGCTTGGCTGCGATGCACCCAGTGGTTGAATAGCCTAGCGACACTCATTCGCGTTGCTCACCCATGGAGAATCCCCACGTATTTGCAGAAGTAGGTGCATTAGCGGCGGGTTGGGTTTCACGTTTTTTTTTCAGATTTAACCACTCTTTTTTCTCCCCCCCCCCCCCCCCCCCGCCCCACCCCACACACACTCCCGCCCGTCGTGAGGTGGTTGAAATTACCCCCCGTGTTGTCTGAAGTGTGACGGGGATGCTGGCAGGAAGTGCACACTATATACACAAAACGATATAGTGGATCTCGTGGCACTACCGATGGTAAATCAGAGCATAGTCCCTCTTGTCTTCACGTTGCTGCTTTTGTGTTCTCCCAGTCAGGCGGTTTCTGTGCATGGAGCTCACCTGCATTATTCAAATGGCGCTGACCCTAGAAATACACATGGGGTCAGCGCACGACAGCTCAAAGCGCTACTCTCCCACTGTTCTTCTTCCCCTTCCCTCTTGTTTTCGAAGCCCAATGCCCAACGTGACTGCAGTTCATTCTTAACAGATCCCGTTTCTTCTTTTCCTTTTGTATTCTCTATCCCCTCCCCACCCCCGATGGTAATGGGCCGTTCAAACCTGTGTCGACTTGTTTCATCCAGCAAGTCCTAGAGCAGATTTTTGATTTTTTTTTTGTCAGTAATATAAATACCTAACTTAATGATGCGCAGTTTCTGAGTAGGTTTTTGTGTCCTTTCAATCACAGACATCTCTCCACGCATGGAGTTCATCCACATTAGTCAAATGCTGAAATACAGAAATATCAATTTTTTTTAATCACCAAAGGACTTTACCCCCTCCTCCAGTTCCTGATTAAGAAGGCAGGCAGCGAAACCTGTTTGCGATGTTGCCGCTCTTTCAAGCAGCCACATTCATCATGGTGCTGTGGGTTGGCTCAGCTCTCTAACTTAACAAAGAAAATGTTTTTTCCTGCATCCTTGGAGAAGCTTCAGCATCACTGCAGCCAGCCTAACGGAGGTTGGCAGCTGGCCATGTTGGGAGGTTAACTTTATTCTCCTATACCCTGTTCCCTGTGCCACTGAAAATATTGACATTGACTTCTAGCCAGTTACCACTTTCAGAATAATATTTGCCGTTTGCTTTTGAAATCACGGGTGTTTAACCTCGAGTTTTGAGACTTTTGCATCAACAAAACAGCTTTCGTAACTGGCACATGAGCTCCACTAGATTCAGACTGTAGAACCACACTGCTCCAGTTAGTCTGTCCCTCGACCTGGCTCCTTCATTATCACATTAAAGCTGACGGCCTCTCATCAAGCACTTCACAGCTCCAATAATATCTTGTACCGGAATGCATTGAAGATCTAAAGAGGGTAGCATGGTTGTTTGACCAAAAACAAATGTATTGAATCAACACCCACAGATTGGGGAAAGTGAGCTGAAGAATTCATCACTGTATCACCATTATGCATGGTTCATGTGCAGTTTATTTGAATTTAGCTGCATGTTTGAATCTCCAAGCCAAGATAGTGAGGAATCTATTCTATTGCTGTGGATTTGGAGACTCTAAAATATTGCCCTGTGTATCAGACCCTCTAGCTCATGACAAGAAGAGTGAATTTATCTCAAGTATGTACCGGCATCTGAGAATTTAATTACATTAATACACGTTTACACACGTGTAAGAGTGTATAGCAGTGTAAATAATTCCATAATTGTCTCATTTCCACTCCCTCCCCTCCCAGCTATAATAGTAATGAAGCAAGGTCACAATAGATTAACAGAAATTCAGATGAGGAAACTTGGACAGCGCCTTCTGAGAGTTCACTCCTACAGTATCTCAGTTGCGATCATGCTTTTACATCTTCATTATAATAACCTCTTGCTGTGCAAAATGTTTACTGCTTATTCTGACTGTAAGCGTCACCAGTCTGATTTCTGTATCCAGTTACTTATTCAGAACAACTCTCAGAAGGCACTTACTCAGTCATATTAATCTCTTCATGCTAAGCGTTTGGCTAATGCTTTTAAGCCTGTACATCTCAAGATGTTGCCTTCAAGCATGTGCAGACAGCAAGCTGTATACGGTAAATTTGTTGTCAAGTTGAAGACATTGGCCTGGAATTTGCGTTCCTGACCACGGCGAACTGGCAGCGACACCATCATTTCACCTCTGAAACTGACCGCAACTTCAGGATTTAGTGCATGCGCAGCCTAACGCGGCAATCCTGAAGTTGTGGTCTGTCACTCACTGCTCCTCCACAGGCTGTGCTGTGAACCCCCCGACTCCAACAGAGCTGGCAATCAATGAAATCGCCCACATCATGGAAGCTGACGAAATCTTTGGCTCTTCCGCAGTAATACCGCTGTTAAATACCCCATTAAAAGTAAGACCCTTTTGAGTTAGGTGTAACTGGGGTTTTAACAGCATACTCACTGCTAAACAAAAGTTATGGCCCATAAAAACTCATTTAAATTTGTGCAGTGTCAAATTTATCCATTTTAATAAAAATTAACATTTTTAAGAAACTTAAAAAAAAAAAAAAATTATTAAAAAAAGTTTGTTCATCTTTATTTCAGGTTTGCCTTTTCCCCCATGAGAGCCCCAATCTTTGTTTTGCTCTACCTACCATCTTTTTAAAATTAGAATTTTAGGAGCTTACCCACTTCTTCCTTGTTTGCTGTCTGAGAGAGTTTGGCGTTTTGATTGGCTGCTTACAGCTTGTTGACGCCACAGCAGCTCTTCGCTGGGAATCCCCATTAACTTCTGTTGATTTGAATTATGTGTTGGAAAACCCGAAATTCTCGATACGGAGATCGCGAGATCTTTGTGCGAAGCTTACTTCGGGGCCAGCGGCGATCACCTTTTGCTTTGCCACTGACTGCAAATTCTGGGCCATTGCTGCAAAGTAATTTCCAACTAAAAGCCAACTATGATCCATTTTCTCCCCAGTACATCACCATGCATATATCACTGTGTATGTGTGGTGGTGATGCAAGCTTGAGGAGAATAAAGTGGCATCATTTAATGCATTTTATTCATGTTAGAGTCTTAATTATAACAAGGGTGTAGGAATGCCACCTTTCCTCTGGTCGGATGAGTTTAGACTTGGGGGCACCACTCGCTGCCTTCTTATCATTCAGACTTCAGACGCCTCGTGTACCCGCTTCATATAACTTCAGACTTTGCCTGTTTGAGGTAAATATGGGGGAAAGCAGTGACTCTGAAATTACCTATCGATCTGTGACAATTGGGCATTATAATTCAAACTCTGGATTTGAGCTCTCCCAGGACTGTTGCCTTGTAAATAGTGTCGCTGCTGTTCCAGATCTATACACTGAACTGAAGCTCGTTTAACAAACTGGTGAGGCGCTGCTTGTCAAATGCTGCTGTCAAACAGCCACTGCAGCTATTTGAGGGCTGGCAGCAGAGTTGCATCCTCTATGTTGGAATGATCTCCGTATTCCTCTTTATCTTCACCTACCTGCTCCAGAATCGCTATGCGAGGTGCACCCAGCTCATCCATTGAAAGTCAGGTTTTAAGACTGATGGGCAAGGACTGTCAAACACTTGTCGCCCAAGTGTACACTAATTAGCTGTACGTTCTACAGGAGTAGATTGCATGGGACTGGTTAAGAATTGGTTTGATTTTAAAATGTTACATTCCATTCCTGGGAGAGTTCAAACCCAGGGTTTGAATTAGAGTTCCTAATTGACACAGATTGATAGGTAATTTCAGAGTTGTTGCTGGCTTACATACTTCTCTCCAACAGGCATAGGCAGTGAGCAAGTCTGAAGTTATATGGAGCTGGTACAGGTTGTGTCTGAAGTCTCTGAATGATGCAACACACCTGAATCAGACACATATTTAAGTGAAGTAACCTGTTCTTGACTGCACTAGTCGGGACCGATGAAGGTCAGGTGCGTCTGAGTGATGTTCCTAAATTCTGATTTTGGCACTGTTTTCAAGTCAGGCTGATGAGAGTTAAACGTAAGAAGAACAAAAATGATTTTTGCTGGTCGTCTTCGGGTGGTGATGAGTTCTTCCTGGAAATCGATGTCTCAAATGCATTAACAAGTGAAGAGACCTGTCTCTCTGTCTCGTGCTCATATTGCTGCAGACCTCGTTCCCCTTTAGGTGCAGCTGCATGGATCTTGTGGCGAGAAATGCTGCCATTATGCACTGTCAGAGTGCCAACTCGGGGAGCTGAATCAGCGTGCCAAGGTTGGCATGGCTACCTGGACGAGTATTGTGAAATTGACTTTAAAAATAGCACCCTGCACAGTGCCGAGTGTGATGTCACGTATTGTGAAGTTCTGTTCTGCACTGGTTTAATCTATTAGTGCAGTTGTAAAATATTTTGCGTAGTTTTTATAGGAGCATACACTGATGCACTATGATTATGCTCAAAGATATGGTAATTTTAGAATCGGGGTGGTCACTGTGAGGGTGGGTTAGTAGTTGGGCAGGAATGCGTGGGGGCTATCCCAGCTTTCTTGGGGAGCTGGTGAGGGGAACCTTGTTTCCTAGTCCTTCTGACTACTTGGTACTTTTCTAGCTCCAGGCGGAGGCAGTCTATCCTGTACTTTGACTGGTAAATGTCCCACAGAAGATGAATGCGCATTATTGTGATAGCAATGGAAGGCTTTGCCATAATAGGAAGATGCATCTCCTTGCACTCGCCTGGTTCCATTCTTATCTACCTAATCGTAGCCAGAGAATCACCTGCAATGGCTTCTCTTCCCGCTCCCACATCGTTGCCTCTGGTGTCCTACAAGGATCTATTCTTGGCCCTCTCCTATTTCTCATCTACATGCTGCCCCTTGGCAACATCATCCGAAAACACAGCATCAGTTTCCACATGTACGCTAATGACACCCAGCTCTACCTCACTCCCTCTTCTCTCGACCCCGCCACGGTGTCTAAATTGTCAGACTGCTTGTCTGACATACAGTTCTGGATGAGCAAAAATTTTCTCCAATTAAATATTGGGAAGACGGAAGCCATCGTTTTCGGTCCCTGCCACAAACTCCGTTCTCTAGCCACTGACTCCATCCCTCTCCCTAACATCAGTCTGAGGCTGAACCACACTGTTCGCAACTTTGGTGTCATATTTGACCCTAAAATGAGCTTCCGACCACATAGCTGCAGCATAACAAAGACCGCCTACTTCCACCTCCGTAACATTGCTCGTCTCCGCCCTTGCCTCAGCTCATCCGCTGCTGAAACCCTCATCCATGCCTTTGTTACCTCTAGACTTGACTATTCCAATTCACTCTTGGCTGGCCTCCCACATTCCATCCTATGTAAACTTGAGGTTATCCAAAACTCGGCTGCCCGTGTCCCAACTCGCACCAAGTCACGTATGCCTATCTCCCCTGTGCTCGGTGACCTACATTGGCTCCCGGTTAAGTAGTGCCTTGATTTCAAAATTCTTATCCTTGTTTTCAAATCCCTCCATGGCCTCACCCCTTCCTATCTCTGTAATCTCCTTCAGCCCCACAACCCCCTCCCGAGATATCTGAGCTCCTCTAATTCTGTCCTCTTGAGCATCCCTGATTATAATCACTCAACCTTTGGTGGCCGTGCCTTCTGTTGCCTGGGCCCTAAGCTCTGGAATTCCCTGCCTAAACCTCTCTACCTCGCTACCTGTCTTTCCTCCTTTAAGATGCTCCTTAAAACCTATCTCTCTGACCAAGCTTTCGTTCACCTGCCCTAATTTATCCTTATGTGTCAAATTTTTTGCCTTAAAATATTCCTGTGCAATGCCTTGGGATGTTTTACTACATTAAAGGCACTATATGTCTAGTTGTCGTTGAACCACAAACTGCCAAATTTTCTGATTACCTATCTGAATACTCCTCATACCACTACTGGTAGAATGAGTCAAAGTCTTACAACGAGATCTGAAAGTTCTGTTCAAGAAAGTATCCTCTTCGAAACAGAAAACCAGTGGCTAAGTTTAATCTGTAAATATGGAAAATAAGTTCATATCTTTTTGTGTTACAGAATTTTATAGTAGAATTTGGAAATATAAAATGGATTCCATTTGAAAAATGCATACCGAAAAATGTATACCAAGAGTTGTGTATACCATGCAAGTCATGTACAATGATTATTTGCTATGATTAACTTCTTCAATAAGGAGGGTGAAGTGTAATAGAGATGTATAATAATAATAAAGCCATGTGCAGTACAGTTTTTACTGGAAGCCATGTTGTGCTGTTGCATATATATGCTGTGTCTCAAGATATCACACTCAAGAAATGTAATATTTAAAGCTTAATTGTTGAGCATTGTTAAAGGACCGTAGTCATTTCCCGGTCTAGGCAATGATCTGTGAAAGAGTAAGCAGCAGGATTTCCCGACACACCACCTGCCCTGGCCCCCAAACCATTCCATCTGGGATGCAACAAATGTCTAGTGGCCAGTATTGCTATCTCCTCGGATCCATTCTGCTGGGTCTGGTGAGGGATTGCTCATCCAGTGGCGTGCACCCACCATCACAATTCTACTGAGGGTAACAACAACAACTTGTATTTATATCGTGCCTTTAATGTAGTAAAACATCCCAAGGCATTGCACAGGAATATTTTAAGGCAAAAAATTTGGCACTGAGCCACATAAGGATAAATTAGGGCAGGTGAATGAAAGCTTGGTCAAAGAGATAGGTTTCTTTGGATTTGGATCCAACATTTGCTTGATGAGGGCACGTTTGACAATTTGTACTGTGTGCTCTGCTGCACCATTTGCCCTCTATCTCTCTAAAGTAGTGTGGCATTGTTGCATGCTTATCATGTTTATTTCTACAGTGTAGATATTGGAAGAAATCCCACGACCCCAAGAGTGAGAATGAACGATACACGTTATATAAAGAGTGGGCCCGCTTTGGCCAGTTTTACAAGGAGCAGCCGCTGAACCTCATCAGGTGAGAGACTTTGGATAGACTCGATTGCATCGGGCTTGAGATTAAGGCTGAAGGACCCCAGGTGAGCAAACTAGTAACTGCCAAGAGGAGTGCTCCTCCTGGCCCCACAAGGTGGCTGTGGACCTCCCCTACCCCAGGCTTTCTCCCCACTCTGGTCACGATCATTAACACTCCCCCGTCCCCCCCCACACACTTTGCTCACTCATTTTGCCAATCTATCTTAATGAGGTTTGGCCAGCCTCAATCCATTTACTGGTGAAGACCAGTCTACTGCACAAAACTGCCCCCAATTGGGCTTTAAAATACAACCTCACTGAGAGCAGCCATTAGGATGGTGACAGTAAGAAATGGAGGTCAACTCAGTGGTAGTGCAGGGAACTCTGTTTGGTGTATAGCTAAGGGATGTTGCCCAAAAGCACTATTTATATTCAGAAACTGCAGCTGAAAGCAAGCAAACTGATTTCTCAGCTGCAGTAATATAAACTCGGCTAGTTCTCTTCTTCCTCCAGAAGCGTAAACCCAGTTGTTTGTAGGTCATGGAAGCTACCACCCGATTTGCCACCGGCACCTGATGGAGAACAGTGGCAGTGCAGATGGGGAAGAATGGTGCTGGGAGGCTAATCTAGCTATATCTGATTGGAAGTGCTCGACTTGTGCAATAAATACAAAAATTGGAAAACATTCCAGTTATACACACACTCCTCCCCTCTAAGCACAACATGGTATCTGTATGAACCATGGTCTCAAGATAGAAACATAGAAACATAGAAGATAGGAGCAGGAGTAGGCCATTTGGCCCCTCGAGCCTGCTCTGCCATTTAATGAGATCATGGTTGATCATCCAAATTCAGTACCCTGTCCCTGCTTTCTCCCCATATCCCTTGATCCCTTTAGCTTTAAGAAATATATCTAACTCCTTGAATATATTTAATGAATTGGCCTCAACTGCCTTCTGTGATAGAGAATTCCACAGGTTCACCACTCTCTGGGTGAAGAAATTCCTCCTCATCTCTGTCCTAAATGGCTTACCCCTTATCCTTAGACTGTGACCCCTGGTTCTGGACTCCCCCGCCATCGGGAACATCCTTCCTGCATCTAGTCTGTCTAGTTCTGTTAGAATTTTATAAGTTTTAATGAGATCCCCTGAATGGCAATAGATTGGGAGAAGGGGAAGTGCAAACGAGACCTGGGTGTCCTTGTGCACCAGTCGCTGAAGGTAAGCATGCAGGTGCAGCAGGCAGTTAAGAAGGCAAATGGCATGTTGGCCTTCGTAGCGAGAGGGTTTGAGTACAGGAACAATGATGTCTTGCTGCAGTTATGCAGGGCCTTGGTGAGACCACATCTTGAGTATTGTGTGCAGGTTTGGTCGCCTTATCTGAGGAAGGATGTTCTTGCCATGGAAGGAGTTCAGCGAAGATTCACCAGGCTGATACCTGGGATGGTAGGGATGACGTATGAGGAGAGATTGGGTCGATTGGGCTTGTACTCGCTGGAGTTTAGAAGAATGAGAGGGGATCTCATTGAAACTTATAAAATTCTGACAGGACTGGACAGACTTGATGCTGGAAGGATGTTCCCGATGGCCGGGGAGTCCAGAACCAGGGGTCACAGTCTAAGGATAAGGGGTAGGCCATTTAGGACAGAAATGAGGAGGAATTTCTTCACCCAGAGAGTGGTGAACCTGTGGAATTCTCTACCACAGAAGGCAGTAGAGGCCAATACATTAAATATATTCAAGAAGGAGTTGGATATATTTCTTAAGGCTAAAGGGATCAAGGGGTATGGGGAGAAAGCAGGGATGGGGTACTGAATTTGGATGATCAGCCATGATCGCATTGAATGGCGGAGCAGGCTTGAGGGGCCGAATGGCCTACTCCTGCTCCTGTCTTCTATGTTTCATTCTTCTAAACTCTAGCGAATATAAGCCCAATCGACCCAATCTCTCCTCATACGTCATTCCTGCCATCCCAGGTATCAGTCTGGTGAATCTTCGCTGCACTCCCTCCATGGCAAGAACATCCTTCCTCAGATAAGGTGACCAAAACTGCACACAATACTCAAGGTGTCGTCTCACCAAGGCCCTGTACAACTGCAACAAGACATCCTTGCTCCTGTACTCGAATCCTCTCGCTATGAAAGCCAACATACCATTTGCCGCCTTAACCGCCTGCTGCACCTGCATGCTTACCTTCAGCGACTGGTGCACAAGGACACCCAGGTCTCGTTGCACTTCCCCTTCTCCCAATCTATTGCCGTTTAGATAATAATCTGCCTTTACACATGGCCCCTGGATTTGCTCCTTTTCTGACCCGTTAATAATCATTCACAGCTTCTTGTTCCTGATGATGATTTCCTTATTTTCCCCATGCCTCACCTGTATCACCAGGTTAATGAGCTTTTACCTTGGTGCTAGTTCAGTTTGTATTCCAGGAGACTGGGGGTTCATCAGCCAGGCAGAAACAAAGCTGGATTTCCGCTGCTAAATCTGCTCCCTTATCCTGGCGGCAGAGTGCTAGAACCACAGAAAACTAAGGATAAGGGAACTGGCTTTAGCAAAGTAAATTAAGAAAGCAAATTCACACATTGGAGCCAGTCTGCAAGAATCCAAGCTTTTTAAAAAAAAAAAAAAAAAATTGGCCAGTGTTAAAACATCTTTCCATTCATACTTGCTTTCACACCATATTCTCCTGCTGTGTGCCTGCCTCTGTTCTTTGATTGCTTTCCTTTATAAAAAAAAATGTTCTCATGACATGTATTTGCTCTAATGATGCACTGAAAAGAAAGGTCACATTTATTGGTCATTTCTAGTCGTCATAAAATTGCCTTTACAACTGGATGCCTTAAGTAGGCCACTTCAAAGGGCATTAAGAGTCAACCACTTAGTTCTCTTGCTTACCCTCTTTTTGTTTTGGTCTAATTTAAAGTGATCTAGACGAGGGAACTAGATGTAATAGCTCCAAGTTTGCAGACGACACAAAGCTGGGTGGGTGTGTGTGCTGTGAGGAGGATGCCAAGAAACTACAGTATGATTTGGACAGGTTGGGTGATTATACTGCATTTGCCATGCATCTGCCCAATGTGGATAAATGCAAGGTTATCCACTTCGGTGGCAAAAACAGGAAGACAGATTATTTTCTGAACGGCAATATAAATATATATGGTACCCCACTAGTCACTGCCTGCCACTCAGGAAAAAGACCCGTTTATTCCAACTCTTTGCTTCCTGTCTGCCAACCAGTTCTCTATCCAAGACAGTACCTTACCCCCAATCCCATGTGCTTTACGATAGCAAAATACTGCAGATGTTGGAAATCCGAAATAACAACAGAAAATGCTGGAAAAACTCAGCAAGTCAGGCAACATCCGTGGAGAGAAATTTGAGTTGACGTTTCGGGTTTGACCCTTCAAAAAAAAAAAAAAAAAAACTTTGCACGCTAATCTCTTATGCGGGACCTTATCGAAAGCCTTCTGTGAAAGTCCTCCTCATCTCAGTTCTAAAAGGGCGACCCTTTATTCTGAGACTGTGCCCCCGAGTTCTAGATTTCCCCATGAGGGGAAACATCCTCTCTGCATCTACCCTGTCGAGCCACCTCAGTATCTTCTATGTTTCGATAAGATCACCTCTCATTCTTCTAAATTCCAATTTGTATAGGGTCAACCCCCTCATCTCTGGAATTAACCTAGTAAATCATCTCTGAACTGCCTCCAATGCAAGTATATCCTTCCTTAAATAAGGAGACCAAAACTGTACGCAGTACTCAAGGTGTGGTCTCACCAATACCTTGTACAGTTGTAGTAGGACTTCTCTGCTTTTATACTCCAACCCCCTTTAAATAAAGGCCAACATTCCATTTGCCTTTTTGATTAATTGCTGTACCTGCATGCTAACTTTTTGTGTTCCATGCACAAGGACCCCCAGGTCCCTCTGAACTGTAGCATTTTGTAATCTCTCCATTTAAGTAATAGTTTGCGCTTTTATTTTTCCAGCCAAAGTGGATAACCTCGCACTTTCCCACATTATACTCCATCTGCCAAATGTTTGCCCACTCACTTAGCCTGTCTATATCCCTTTGCAGATTCCTTGAATCCTCTGCACAACTTGCTTTCTCACCCATCTTTGTATCATCTGCAAACTTGGCTACATTACACTCAATCCCTTCATCCAAGTCATTAATGTAGATTGTAAATAGTTGGGGCCCCAACACCGATCCTTATGGCACCCCATTAGTTACCGTTTGCCAACCAGAAAATGACCCATTTATCCTGACTTTCTGTTAGTTAGCCAATTCTCTATCCATGCTAATGTATTACCCCCAACTCCGTGAGATCTTATCTTTTGCAGTAACCTTTTATGTGGCACCTTATCAAATGCCTTCTGGAAATCCAAATACACCACATCCACTGGCTCACCATTGTCCACCATGCTCGTTACATCCTCAAAGAACTCCAGCAAATTTGTTAAACATGATTTCCCTTTCCTAAAACCATGCTGACTCTGTTTGACTGCAGAATGTTTTTTCTAAATGCCCTGCTACTGCTTCCTTAATGAAGGACTCCAGCATTTTCCCAACAACAGATGTTATGCTAACTGGTCTATAGTTCCCTGCTTTCTGTCTCCCTCCTTTCTTAAATAGGGGTGTTACATTAGCGGTTTTCCAATCTGCTGGGACCTCTCCAGATTCCAGGGAATTTTGGCATATTGCAACCAATGCATCCACTATCTCTGCAGCCACTTCTTTTAAGACCCTGGGATGCAGGCCATCAGGTCCAGGGGACTTGTCATCTTTTAGTCCCATTATTTTACCGAGTACTATTTCCTTAGTGATTGTCTTTAGTTCCCCACTCCTTGTGGCCCCTTGATTATCCATTATTGGGATGTTATTAGTGTCTTCCAAAGTGAAAACAGATGCAAAATATTTGTTCAGAGTCTCTGCCATTTCCTTGTTCCCCATTATTAATTCCCCAGTCTCATCCTCTAATGGACCAACGTTTACTTTAGCTACCCTCTTCCTTTTTATATACCTGTAGAAGCTCTTACTATCTGTTTTAATGTTTCTTGCCAGCTTAGTCTCATAATTCATCTCTCTCTATTATTTTTTTAGTCATCCTTTGCTGGTTTTTAAAAATGTCCCAATCCTCTGGTCTCCCACCAATCTTGGCAACATTGTATGCCTTCGTTTTCAATTTGATACCATCCTTTACTTCCCTTGTTAGCCACAGATGGTGCTCCCTTCTCTTAAAATCTTTCTCACTGGAATATATTTTTGTTGAGAATTATGAAATATCTCCTTAAATGTCTGCCACTGCATTTCAACTTTCTTGCCCTTAATTTGTTTTTCCAGTCCACTTTAGCCAGTTCTGCCCTTATGCCATTGTAATTGCCTTTGTTTAAGATCAGGACACTGGTTTGGGATACAATTTTCTCACCCTCCAACTGAATTTGAAATTCAACCATGCTATGATCACTCTTTCCTAGTGGATCCTTTACTATGAGATCATTTATTAATTCTGTCTCATTACATAGTACCAGATCCAAGATAGCCTGCTCCCTGGTTGGTTCCATTACATACTGTTCTAGGAAAACATCCCAGATGCACTCTATGAACTCCTCCTCCAGGCTACCATGGCCAATTTGATTTGTCCAATCAATATGGAGATTAAAATCACCCATGATTATTACCGTACCTTTTTTGCAGAGTTGGATAATTCTGCTAAAAAAAAAATAATGGAGTTAGTTTACTTTTTAGCTTCTCTCTTTCTCCCTTCTAGAAAGTACTATGGAGAGAAGATTGGAATATATTTTGCCTGGCTTGGTTTTTACACGGAAATGTTGGGAATTGCAGGGGCTGTTGGCTTCATCTGCTTTCTGTATGGCTGCATAACCAAGGATGGCAATGTATGGAGGTAAGCTTCGCTATCAATTCTGAATCGATAACACTGGAGCGATTGAGAGGGAAGTATTTCTTTTGTACTCTTGCAGGCAGAATACAAACTAAGGACAATGAGCCCCTCACTGATGATTCAGTGTACCGCCCAGTGTGGTATTGAGCCATACTGCCCAGGAATGTTGATACTTGCTCTATGCTGAGTCTACCAGAGGACCAGTAGAGATTTCAGCTTCTCTGGGCTAAGGATGGAAAAATTCCAGCACAGTTTACCACTCAATAAAACAGCTGTGATGGCCCACATGAACATAGAGGGTTCCAACCCCCAGCTGCAATGAAGAGGAGCCACTTGGATGAGGGTTATCATTGCCTGGATGAGGTATTGGAGGGTTATCATTGCCTGGATGAGGTATTGGAGGGTTATCATTGCCTGGATGAGGTATTGGGGGGTTGTCATTGCCTGGATGAGGTATTGGAGGGTTATCATTGCCTGGATGAGGTATTGGAGGGTTATCATTGCCTGGATGAGGTATTGGAGGGTTATCATTGCCTGGATGAGGTATTGGGGGGTTATCATTGCCTGGATGAGGTATTGGAGGGTTATCATTGCCTGTAAAGCAGTGCTGTAGCATGATAGAGTTTTTAGAAGCCGAAGGAGAAGAACAGAAATAAATTGGAGAGCAAAAAAGTTAAATCCAATTAGCCTTTTACTCGTATCCCTGAAGAAACAGTTACAAGAAGTCAAATAAGTAGGAAAGAAAACTGTCAATAACTGTGCTGTGAGGTTATGTACTTTCACCTTGGAAAGCTCTGATTGATTGATTAACGTTTTCTTTCTCTTTCATATCAGTGCACATTTCTCCCCAGCAGTGCCATTTAGGTGGCTTTATAGTGCTACAATGACTTGTTGTTCATTATTTTAAAACGCCTTGTTAAGGGATCCTTTTCTGAACCTAAGCTGGAAATGGAATTTCATAATACCTTAAATGACAATTATATACTACAAAGCATTTAGAAGTACATAAAATTACACATAGCAAGTGACATTGTCATCCTATCCCAGTGGTTCAAATCAAACCTGATCATTGCTGTAATTCCAGCCATTTCCGAACCTGTGTGCTGTGTTTTAAGTTTAAAAACCCACTTAAAAAATTACACCCCCCAAAATAGAAAAAAGAGAGTAACTTGCATTATAACTTATTTAAGAGATGTTGTTCAGACACAGTAAGGCCGATTTTTTTAAATCTGTGGTGTGCGGACGGTATCAGGCAACGATATATCCGGCCCACTGGAGTGTGAGGCCTGGGAGATTTTACAGCCTCGTTTACATACCCCGACTCTGACTCCTGCCTGAAGCTGGTGGGAATAATGTCACTGCTGGCAGGTGGCAGTCACATTGTGGGTGGTGGTAGAGGGATGTCAGGCTGCCATCAGGGACCCATGGAAACGGTCCTTGGCAAGGATAAGTCCAGATTGATGGGGCCGGGGGTGGGGCGGGGCAGCAAGCCCGTGATCGGGCACTCCTGCTCCTCCTTGCCCAGAAGAGACCTTTTCTTAACATTTTAGAAATAAAAATGTAAAATTCACTCACCTGGGAATGGATCCTTGCTGCCGCCAGCTTTCGCTGGACACCATGCAGGCCATAGTCGGGCCCACGGTTAAAGTGGCATGACCGACATCTTCGGGAGGCGACGCTGCCATTTAAATTAGGCCCCCGTTCCTCGGGTGGGCGGCCTTCACATGCCCGAATTCAGGCAAGTAAAATGGTGAGGGGCATGAACCCCCCTCTGCTGTCTTATTCACCCTGTCCGCACTGTTCCTGCTGGGGGTGGGGGAGGGTTGAAAACAGTTGTAATACTGTTCTTAACTGTTAAGTTTCAGCAACCAATAGGTAAGAGCGTACATGAGAACATAGAAAATATTGGATCAAGAAAAGATTATTAAACCCACCATGCGTGTTCCTTCCACAATTTACTCCATAGACGAGAACATCCGACGATTTCTTAAAATTTACCTCCCAGCAAAATATATTCTTTCACCATCCAACCTCTCAGCTTCCACTTCTTCTTGATGACGGAGCTATGTTTTTGCAATTGTTGACATTTAGAACTGTCAGTCAGCCATGTGGGTGTGGCAATCACAAGTTTCAAGCTGGTCGACCCCACACGATTGAGTGACAACTCAAAGTTAAACAACAAGCTTACTTTTTTTTCTCAAATCAAATATATTTCAGAATTTAAATTACAAATGAGGTCTGAGGGTTTAATGATCAATTTTTCCACCCTTCCCCAGTGATGAAATCTGTGACGCAGAATTTGGAGGGAAGATCATCATGTGTCCTCTCTGTGATGGTTGTGACTTCTGGAGACTGAATACTACCTGTGAATCAACCAAGGTTTGTAGATTTGAACAGCGTGAAGTACAATTACAAATAATATACTTTACAAGGATGTTGCCGGGAGTAGAGAATCTTAGCTATGAGGAAAGACTGGATAGGCTGGGTCTGTTTTCCTTGAACAGAGGAGGCTGAGGGGAGACCTTATTGAGGTGTATAAAATTATGAGGGACATAGATAAAGTGGATAGAAAGGACCTATTTCCCTTAGCAGAGGGGTCAAAAACCAGGGGGCATAGATTTAAAGTAATTGGTGGAAGGTTTAGAGGGGATTTGAGGGGGAATTTCTTCACCCAGAGGGTTGTGGGGGTCTGGAACTCACTGCCTGAAAGGGCGGTAGAGGCAGGAACCCTAACCACATTTAAAAAGTACTTGGATGTGCACTTGGGATGCTGTAACCTGCAGGGCTACGGACCAAGAGCTGGGAAGTGGGATTAGGCTGGATAGCTCTTTGTCGGCCGGCGCGGACACGATGGGCCGAAATGGCCTCCTTCCGTGCTGTAACTTTCTATGATTCTATGAAACACTGCTCTTCATGGCCCTTCCAGCTGTAAGATGGCTAATTCAGGAACGCTGTTCCCTAAATTGGTTTTAATATCAAGTTACGATCTGTTTTGGAGATAAATTGGAGAATTTGCAACATTTTTCCTAGATGCCAAAATTGTTCCTCATAGTTTATATAAAAAAAACCTCTGCTTGCATCACCCTGTTATGCCTGTGTGATCTGCCCTCATATCACCTGTCAGTAGAGAATATTAAAAGGTTCCCTGGTTTTTTTCCTCTATCGTTGGCACTGTAGATTGCAGTTGCAGCTAATAATCTGGATTGGATTGTTGAAGCAATCTCTAATGGAGGCCAACATGCAAATCGAAGGCAGCACTTGAAACGTTTCCTAGTCTAAGGAACAAATTCGCTATGCCGCTGGGTTGCATGCTAATTGCCACAGTTTTGCCCACAAACATAGTACGGATTTAGTTTTCCTTTGTGAAGTTATCTTTTTTTCTTCCGACTCTCGCATCAGATTCTTGAAATTGTTTTTCCTCTTGCTGACTAATAGCTATCAACTCTTAAGCAAAGAACCATTACTCTAGGGCTCTTGACTTTTTTGCCATCGTTAAAGCCCCATTCAAAAACTAAGCTTAGAACTATCTCACTTCGGAGTCATATTTGGAGGCTTGGTGGTCTGGACCTCAGCCTTGGTGCTAACGAAAGATGTGATATAAGCCTGGTGCTTCTTCATATGATGTGAAGGAAAATGAGAGGGAGACAGCAATGGCTGAGGTAACTCATCCAGCCAAAGGTATGAAGTGTGGTTTGATGAAAACATAAGAAGGAAAGGACACATTTATGTTGGTGTACTGTCAAAGCTTTGACATTGCCGGCAGAAGCCATGCAGTGTCGATGCTCAGTATGATTAGAAACTATCATATGTATTGGTTTTGTGCTTTCAAAATTTCACAATAATTTGATAAATGAGGAAATAATAAAAATTCTGACCAAATAACATTGTGTTTCAGTGGTATAAGGATTGGTTAAACTAACCACGCAATTCAGCTTTTAAGCTTTGAACTATGAATGTCACTTTTCAGCTTGGAATGTGAAAAATAGTGTTTTGTACTGATCAAGCAGACAGCTCAACCCTCAAACCTCGCCTTACCTCTCCCCTCAACCCCCCCCCCCCCACCCCACCCCACCCCCCTGCCCAGCTGACACCCTGGCATACCTAAGCACCATTGAAGTATACAGGTTGAGGGGTTTATTGGAGTTTAAACTTGTAAAAGAGACTTTTTTTTAAAAAGACCAGTGGGAAACTTTCCATTTCTGTGTTCCTGATACTAACCTACTGTAATCCACTCAATGTTGCACTGAATTTGAACTTTGCTTAAAAAAAAGACATTGCTCGTCATTTTAAAACCTTCTTTCTTTTGTTTGCAGAATTCTCACTTGTTTGACAACGCTGCCACCTTGTTCTTTGCGGTTTTTATGGGAATCTGGGGTGAGTGTCTTTTGATGATACGGTTGGTAATGTAAAATTGAAACGAGCTGTATCTTCAGTTAACCGGCATTCTCTTAATGCAGCCACAGAGAGTGAGTGCTGAAAGCCTTGACTCTACCGAGGTTGCTTGTGTAGGTAAATCTGAGTTCCGAGAGGTAATAGAAAAGCAATTTTAGAAAGAGTGAAAGCTCAGGCTTGGTGAGATAATGTGTGCTCACGCTCTCTCTTTCTTGAGCAGTGACTCTCTTTCTGGAGCTATGGAAGCGACGACAGGCCAAGCTTGAGTACGAGTGGGACCTCGTGGACTTTGAAGAAGAACAGCAGCAGCTCCAAATCCGCCCAGAGTACGAGGCGAAGTGTACCCACTACAAGAAAAACCCTGTTACTCAGGTGTGGTTAGTGGCCTAAACCGCGGCATGCTTGGGTTGATTCCCCTGGTCGGGCGCTTTAGGCGTGAAGCAGCTTGCATGGGGAGCATTGGTCGGGAAATCGGGGGCCACCGTGCCGGATTTTGATGCATTGACGTTAATGGATGGACAATCCGGCACTGCCAGCTGATGGGAGTCCTGACCAAACGTTGGGAGCACCTGAATCGGTTGTCTTCCAATTTGCGGAATAGTCTTTAAGTCCAATTGCTGCAAAAGTAGTTTGCTAGCAATCTTATTTTGAAAACTCTTGCAATAGCAAAATAATGTGGATGCTGGAAATCTGAAAATTGAAAACTCATAGGCCTAGAAATTCGGTGGGCTGCGCCACCAGTTAGCGCCCAAAGATCGCACTTAGTGGGTTTAGCGCCACTGGCCACGCCTCCCGTGAAATTTAGCGGGGCGCTAATGGCGGCGCTAACCATTAGCGCTGCACTGCCACCGATGACGTCATCGGTGTGCGCAGCGCCCCGATCGCAAAATTTGGTAGCACCCCCTGCTGTAACGCCGGTCGCAATTTGCGACCGGTCCAGGGGGGCCTACCTGCGGCGGTAGAGGTGCTGAGGTGCGGGGCGGCCATTTTTTTTGCTGGCTGCCTGCCAGCACCTCTTCGCGCAGCCGTCCCCGGCCTCCTGAGCCCCCGCCCCCCCCCCCCCCACCGTGTTGTGCCGGCTGTCTCCCAAGAGCCCGGCACTTCTCCTTGGTGCCGGGCTCTTTTGCCGGCGCTCGCGATCTTAGATCGCGCTGCAGCAGGCCCCTCCCCTTTAAGAAGTGTGGCGCTGTGGCACGTTGCACCGTGAACTTCAGTTGCAGCGCCCCAAGACGGACGCGGGGCGCCTCGAGTAGCGCCGCGCTTCCATTTGGGGCGCTCAAACTGAATTTCCGGCAGGCGCTCGCGACTCCTTCCGGGGCGGTACTTCCGGCGCCCTGGCGAGTTTGGGGCACCACCGAATTTCTAGGCCTTAACTTCTTAACCTATCAACCCTGCCCCCCCCCCCTTTTTTCCCCAAGGTTAAACCATCCATTCTTGATCAACCAAGTTAATTATAAGGGATGCCTGGCAATGCATCTCCATGGACTTAAGTCTTGCTTCTTGGTCAACCTGTCAGGACCTGCACTTTATTGGGGAAAGGTGGCTAAAAACTCTGCCAAACCTTCTCCTTGTGGATACATGAAAACCTGCTGTGTGGTGGTTGGAGTCTAACCTGCAGGTCACAGTGTAGCACAAGGCAGAAACATATTGAGAGGCTACAAACTATACTGGTATCCCACAAAAGCAATGCTTTCGGCGTTTATCAACGTCATTTGAACTCTGAGACGTGTTACATTCTTGAAATGCAGTTCAGCCTGAGATGTTATCTGTGATATATGGGTGAAACTCGGAACCACTCCTTCTGCGCTGTCTTGTGTGAGGTGCTCTCTTAGTTTATAATTGTTCGCTGCATGGGCGTCGTGGGAAGATTGATTGATCGCACCACATGATTGTAACCTGCATTGGTTTTATATTTTATCGTGTTAGAGGGATTAGTATATCTTGTACGTACACCACAAGCCATTTATAATGGACAAATCAGCTATAAACCCCTGCTCTTGCTATTCCGTATACTAAATGTGCAGTGGGGGAGGACTGGGAGCTCAGAATCAGAAAGATAACACAATCTTAAATAAACTTGATTTAAGAAAAATTCTTCCCTGTTTGCATGCAGGTAATGTGAATGGCATTATGTAAAATAAACTTGTGATACTAGCAACTTCTTAACTTTCACAACAGTTAATATGTACGTGAAGCTGAAAGCCTAACAAGTGATGTCTGCCTCACTTGTATCCGATGATTAATTTAGCAGCAAATTTTTATGATTTGATGATGCATTTTGAATGCAAACTGCCATTTTATTTGGTTAAATATTAATGGCTCATTTCTAGACTAGTTTTTTGGAATTTGTCACCAAGCCCCAGCTGATTCTAAGTAAATGATGTCTGCTGTCACTCTATATATTAAAGGAAGAAAGCCAGTCGACAACAAATATGCACTCTGAGTTCATGTAACTAGGGTAATTGACTGGGATAATGGTTAACGGAGCCTATCAACTCAGACTGAGGAAGACCTCAGTAGAGACGTCTCAATCATTCTTGTGCAAACTTTTCCATTCTTTTCCAAGTGAAGGTTGTCTGTAATTGCTGATCTCTGATCCACAGGCTCTGTGTGTTCCTTTTGTAGTCGAATCCGGAACACTTCAAATTTTCTGTGCAATCTAGTTTCCAGGTGGCAGAAGAGAGAAGCTGTTACCCATTTTGTTCACCGTGCTTTAAGCAGTTTGAGTGAGTTAAAGGTTCACCGACAGTAACACTGCTGCATCGTATGCCAACTGCTGCGGGTGAATCGAGATAGCACAAAGCTCGTTCTAAATCTCTCAATTCATTCTAAAAGAGGTGTAATGTAGCAACTGGTATTATGAAAATGGCCAGTCAGCCAAAAGCATTGCTTTTTGCCACGTTGTTATTTTAAAACTCTCTTATAAGGTGAATTGCATTGGTTAGAAAGAACAACTTGCACTTATATAGCACCTTTCACAACCTCAGGACGTCCCATGGCGCTTTACTGTCAATTAAGCACTCTTGAAGTGTAGCCACTGTTGTAATGTAGGAAACGTGGCAGCCAATTTGCGCACAGCAAGCTCCCACAAACCGCAATGTAATAATGACCAGGTAATCTGTTCCGAGGTGTTGGTTGAGCAAGAAGTATTGGCCAGGACAGGAGGGGGTGGGGGGAGAATTCCCCCTGCTCTTCCAAATAGTGCCATGGCATAATTTACATCCACCGGAGAGGACAGACGGGGCCGCGGTTCATCCGAAAGACGGCACCTCCGACGGGGCACCACTGCCTCAGCACTGCACTGAAGTTTCGGCTTTGACTTTTGTGCTCAAGTCTCCGGAGTGGGACTTGAACCCTCAACCTTCTGACTTGGAAGCAAGAGTGCTGTGACGGAGGCACAGCTGAGACCTGGTTACCAATGTTCCCGCCAAGCTGCGTGCGTGCGCGCACGGCTGCCCAGTAATCTGCAAAGTACCGCGCAGGCCGCTCGCAAGCTTTCCCATTTCAAATACCGGGCATGCGCAGAATTTTAAAGGGATCGCGCATCGAAATGAATCAGGCCGTGCACATACAAAGACAGTTAGAGGGAAGATTGCCGGTTACTGGTCCGGTTGCGCAAAAACAGCACGTTAACTGGAGTGAACGGATCGGTTAATGTTTTGGGTGCTGACCCTGCTTCGGTGTTGAAGAAGGAATCTGTAGCCGACGCGTTAACAGATCTGTTCACTCCACAGACGCTGCCTGACGTGAGGTGAGATTCTAGCATTATCTAGGTTTTTTTTGTTTGATTTCCAGCATCTGCATATATATTTTTTTTATTTCAGAAGCAGCAGCAGCTTTATGTTTCTGATCCCAGTAACTCACAAGCCTTGAGTGTATTTTTGTCAAGAAATAGACTGCGTATGGGAACGTTTTTCTCTGCTGTGTGTAGTGAAATTATAAATGTACTATTAAGCTTGCAATTCCATTGCACATGTTACATTGAGGAAATCTTCCTCCATTGTCTGTGTTGATGAAAATGGCTTGAATTCTGAAGGTGGATTTCCACTGAAATTCCCCCAAAATTAGAAGAAATCTTAGCAGAAATTTTCCAAACTGATAGCACGTTGTATTTATTCATTTGCCCCCTGTCTAATTCCAGATACATTGGGTGTGCTGTACAGCTTTCAATGTCCCGTGTAACGTGACCATTTAGAAAATGCTCTGTTTTCGCACTGCTTACACATGTTGATCTGTTTCAGGAACTGGAGCCTTACATCCCAATATCAAACCAAGCAATGCGCTCTTTCCTGTCGGGGGCGACGGTCTTGTTTTGGGTGAGTGCCTTTTTAAATTCTTCAAAATTTGAAGTCCGCAAAGGGATATAGATAGGTTAAGTGAGTGGGCAAAAATTTGGCAGATGGAGTAAAATGTGGGGAAAATGTAAGGTTATCCGCTTTGGTAGGAAGAACAGAAAAGTGAAATGTTATTTAAATGGAGAGAATGCTGCGGTACAGAGGGATCTGGATGTCCTTGTACATGAAACACAAAAAGTTAGCATGCAGGCACTGCAAGTAATTAGGAAGGCAAATGGAATGTTGACCTTTATTGCAAGGGGGATGGAGTATAAAAGTAGGGAAGTCCTGTTACAAATGTACAGGGTATTGGTGAGACCACACCTGGAGTACTGCGTACAGTTTTGGTCTCCTTATTTAAGGAAGGATATACTTGCATTGGAGGCAGTTCAGAGAAGGTTCACGAGGTTGATTCCTGATTTGAAGGGGTTGTCTTATGAGGAAAGGTTGAGCAGGTTGGGCCTATAGTCATTGGAGTTTAGAAGAATGGGAGGTGATCTTATTGAAACTTAAGATTCTGAGGGGGATTGACAGGGTAGATGCAGGGAGGATGTTTCCCCTCGTGGGGGAATCTAGAACTAGGGGTCATAGTTTCAGAATAAGGGGTCGCCCATTTAAAATGGAGATGAGGAGAAGTTCCTTCTCTGAGGGTCGTGGATCTTTGGCATTCTCTACCCCAGAGAGCTGTGGAGGCGGAGTCAGTGAATATATTCAAGGCGGAGATAGACAGATATTTGAGCTACAGGGGAGTCGAGGGTTATGGGGAACAGGCAGAAAACTGGAGTTGAGGCCAAGATCGGATCAGCCATGATCTTATTGAATGGCGGAGCAGGCTCGAGGGGTCAAATGGCCTACTCCTGCTCCTATTTCTTATGTTATGTAAAACCGAACTCTTGTAAAAATCGGTGAAGACCAAAGGGGTAGTTTCAGTTCCGGGTTTCCACCCATTTTAGTGGTAATTCTCTCCCCCACCACCTACACCCCTCTCATTCCAATGGCTCCAACTTCTCTCAGCACCTCCCCCTGTCCTGGGAAAACTTGTTGATGTTAAATTATAAAGTACTGCGGGGGTGAAATTGAACATGGGTAGGGCGCAGAACAGGCGGAATCGCTTTGTCCACCCATTACACGACACGCCCGATATTCAGTTCGATTGAAGTTCATGGAACCGAATATTGGGCGGAGCGTATAACAGGCGATCGGTGTGATACTGTCCGTTTCGCCCCTCAGCCTCTCTATTTGGCTCAGTAACTCCACACAGCCAGTTTATTTTGGTGTCAGTGCTCATTATATAAAAGTACATTGAAAACTTTCAGTTACTTGCAGCTATTTGATTTTTTTTTTGAAAGGGCTTCAGGTGGCATGTTTGATGTGGTGTTTTTTGCACTAGAGCAGAAGCTATAAATACTTTTACTAAGTACATTCCCCAGATAAGGGAGGAGAATAAAGGCACTGAACAAAATCGTAGTCATAACAGCACAGAAGGAGGCCATTCGGCCCATCGAGTCCGTGCCAACTCTCTGTAGAGCAATCCAGTCAGTCCCTATCCCTGTAGCCCTGCAAGTTTATTTCCCTTGTTGTAGTTGTAGACTTAAAGCTGTTCAGTGCAGCATTTAAGTTATGTGCTTAAGTCCTGGAGTGAAGTTAGAACCCACAACTTTCTGACCCAGCTAAGATCAAATTTGGGAGTGCACAGTGCATTGAAGTTGCTACCCGCAAAGTAAGTGACTGCACTGAGTGGCTGCTCGGATTCTGTTTTTCATTCAGTAAGTTAAATCGTGCTGTTATTGTTTGCCTTTCCACTTAGATCTTTTTAATCCTGATCTGCATCATTGCGGTCATCGTGTACCGTCTCTCGATGTACGCCTCCTTTGCCAAGATCACCGTGAATATGAAGGAGGTTAAGTACATCGGCACATTGGTTACACCCCAGATGGCAACATCCGTCACAGCCTCCATCCTGAACTTCATTGTCATCATGATCCTGAACTATTTCTACGAGAAGGTGGCAATCTGGATCACGGACCTTGGTAAAACCTTCCATCTTTCTCCACAAGAGCATGTTTCTTACTGCTTTACTGAAATGTTCACTTTTTTTTACACAAGGCACTAATGGCCTAATTTACAATGTTAAAACTCGCCTTCTGGTGCTGCAGTTTGCTGTGCTGATGGGGTCTTAATTTATTCATTCTTGAGATGTGGGCGTCGCTGTCGAGGCCAACATTTATTGCCCATCCCTAGTATAACTGAGTTTCTTGCTAGGTCACTGCAGAGGGCAGATTCAGCCACATTGGTGTGGGACTGGAGCCAGACCGGGTAAGGACAGGCGGGTCCCTTCCCTGAAGGACATTAGGGAACAGGATTGGATTTTTATGGCAATGGTCAGTTTCCAGATTTTTTTTTTTAAACTGAATTGAAATTCTCAAACTGCCAGGGTGGGATTTCAACTCGGGTTCTCTGGATTACTAGTCCAGTAATATAACCATAACACCACTGTACCCATACATGAATATTGCCTCTCTCTGCGTTGGTTCAGTGGTAGCACTCTCGCATTTAACTTAGAAGATTGTAGATTGGAATTCCTCTGTGTGCAATTTTTGCAAAGGATATAGATTTCTTTAAAGTAAAGGTAAGCAACTGGAGTGAGTGTTCTGAAGTTGAGGTGAAGGCCGAGCAGAAGATGCTTCCTCAACCATTGACCACATCAGTCAGCCCTGTGGTTGCAGAGATTGGAATTTAGTGCCAATTTTGCCAAACTGTGAGTAGATCTGTACTGTGGGCCTGTGCCAGTGTGACCTGGGTTGAAACTGCCCAAACCCGACTGACGTAGGGTCCCTCCAGAAGGAGGAAGTTTTTGTGCTGTCAGACTCTGGTTAGGTTTGTACCCCAGGTACTAGAAGTGAAATGGTAGTTTACTGGGCCCACTTCACCACTTCATTCACTGCTTAAAAATCGCAAGCACATAGAGAACGACACTTGTGCTGGTATAAAACTGCTTCTCTCCAATTCAACTATCACTGCGATGCACTTTTTGCACCATTGCCAAACAGCACCGATCACAGCCTATTTTCTGTACAAATACTTACAAAATATTACATTTACAAGTCAAGCGGGTATACAGAGTTAGGTTACAGATCAGCCATGATCTATATTGAATGGCGGAACAAGCTCGAGGGCTGAAATGGCCTATGTTCCTATACCTATAAGATCATTGAGCTGTTGTCGCAACTCCTCCATGTAATAACCACACTGTTTTTGATTTACCAGAGATCCCCAGAACTCACTTTGAGTACGAGAACCGACTGACCATGAAGATGTTCCTCTTCCAGTTTGTTAACTACTACTCCTCCTGCTTCTACGTCGCCTTCTTCAAGGGAAAGTTTATTGGTCACCCCGGCGATTACAACTATCTGTTTGGGACATGGAGGAATGAAGAGGTAGGACATTTGAACAGACAACAGCTTACATTTATACAGTGCCTTTAACATAGTAAGATGTCCCAAGCTACGTTCCCTTTCAGCCGCGCAGCGCCCTGAAGGCCCCGCGCAGCCGATTTGCCAGCTTTTAAATGGGAAAAACCGCGCAATGGCGATATTTTGAATGAGTCGCGCAGCTCGTTAAAGGGCCCCCCCCCCCCCCCCCCCCCCCAAAAAAAAAAATTACAGGGAACATTGGTCCCAAGGCACTTCACAGGGGCGTTATCAAACAAAATTTGACATCGAGCCACATGAGATCTTAAGACAAGTGACCAAAGGCTTGTTCAAAGAGGTAGGTTTTAAGGAGTGTCTTAAAGGAGGAGAGAGAGGCTGAGAAGTTATGGAAGGGAATTCCAGAGCTTAGGGCCCGGGTAGCTGGAGGCACTTAAAATCAGGGATGTGAAAGAGACCAGAATTGGAGGAGCACAGATATCTCGGAGGATTATAGGGCTGGAGGAGGTTACAGAGATGGGGAGGGGCGAGGCCCTGGAGGGATTTGAAAACACGGATGAGAATTTTAAACCGCTAGGACAGATCACCAGGTGAAGCAGGCAGCGAGCCAAGGACTTATTGAAACAGGAATTTTTGTCCCAAAGTCTTTGCTGAAATGAATTGTTTAAACCAATTAATTATATGAACCATATGAATCACTCCACAAAAATTGTTATTTTAAAGTCATTTGGTTGTAAATTATAATACCTGCAGAGAAAAATGGAAAGTTTGTTGAATTTAAACTGTTTTATATCTGCTGCTCAGACTGCTTGGTTCCTTGAATGCCTTACTCTTAACTGTTCGTCCATTGTTGGTGCAGATTTTCATCTTAATGCTTTGTATTGGGATTTTAGTTGGAGTTTAAGCTTTGGGTCTTGTACTTGGTCAAGTGCGCCCTCAGGTGGTTTCTGTTTGCTATTACACAAATAGCAAGCAGTTTTCAGCTTGGATTTCAATGGACGTAAAAATTGGGAGAAATGCAAAAGGAGCTGCCCATTCGCTATGACCCGCTTTACACTAAGGCACAAAGTCAAATTGCCTGGAGCATTTTTGGAACCTTGATCTTTCATGGGTCGTGGTGATGAATTGGCTACTTTGATGTCCTAACAGTCAATGAGATGTCGTGGGAAATGAATCATTCATGATGGCACCCGTTTAGTTTCACTGCTGTAGTTCATTGTTTCACAGATATGGAAACGCACACATTTCAAATTGACCTTCTGAGGGGTTTGCAGGTGTAAAACCTTCACGTATTTAGTTTCATCTTTATTGCATTTGACCTCTTTCTGGCCACTTCCCACAGTGTGACCCGGGCGGCTGTCTCATCGAACTGACTACCCAGCTCACCATCATTATGGCTGGCAAGCAAATCTGGGGCAATTTTCAGGAGTCACTTTTGCCGTAAGTACATTTCTCAATCCCTGCCGTTAGTTATTGTAAAGGAAATGTGTTGGCAGACACTGCAAGCAACATCAATGGTGAGCTGTCTTGTCTGTACAACAGTTGTCAATATGTGCTATAAAATCACTTCTGTTTCTAACTCTGTGAGCGTGTCTGGATTAAGGTTTCATCATAAGAATATAAGAAATAGGAGCAGGAATAAGATCATTGCTGATCTTCTACCTCAACTCGACTTTCCCGCCCTATCCCCATATGCCTTGATTCCCTTAGTGCACAAAAATCTATTGATCTCGGTCTTGGGAATTTACTCAATGACTGAGCATCTACCTCCCTCTGAGGTAGAGAATTCCAAAGATTCACAACCCTGTGAAGAAATGTCATGAATTAAAACATCTGTAACTTTTCAATCAGTGGCAATGAGGAACATGACTGTGCCTCGAAAGAGCTGAGGGGAACCTTGGCCCACATGCAATATACAAAATTGCCAGGCAGGAGAAGACCAGCTGGTCCCTCGAGCCTGCCCCACACCATGATTGTTGGAGCATCATGTCTAGACACTTCCTCCCCTTCATCTCATTGTTCCCCCCCCCCCCCCCCCCCCCGCACTCCAGCCATGTAATTTCCTGGTCAAGGCAAAAACAACAGAGGAAAAACCCAGGACTAATAACACAAAAAAGTACTCTGCCTGAGGGAGTAGGAGAGGAATTTTGCAATCAAAACCAGTCCAGGAGGATCACATGAACCAAGTGTTACCTATGAGGACACTTACTTTCTATAGAGTCTGATCTCTGCCCCAGTCAAGAACCAGTCCAGCTCCCTCTTGAAGGCAATGCCGTGAGTCCGCACCAGCCGGCACTAGAGGCTCACTAATCTCTGGGAAAAGAAGAACCTCCCAACATCCGGTCTATTCCTACTGCTTACCAAGTTTAAACTTGTGTTCCCTGGTCCTCCCTAACACTTCCTGTGGAGGAGTTAGTAACACAACTAATTTGTATATATGCCTGTCTCTTGCTTCCTGAATACAGATCCTACTTTCATTATTAGTTTTGATGGTTAATAAGCAAACTTGAGACTCTGACCATGGGAGTGTCAGTATGTAACCCTTGGAGACAGGGCCAGGTGATCAGGTAAGCTAATTATCCAGTGTGGCTACTGGACCATTTTGCCAGGTCTTGCAGAGACGATCCAGACTGTGGTACCCCGATGCTTCCCTAAAACAAGAGTTGTGACCACGCCACAGGAACAGGTAAACTGTCACCCCAAGGGACTATGACCGTCATTTCTTTTGTGCTATTTCTGCAGCTGGTTGAAAAACTGGTGGGTGAGTCGGAATGCCAGGCATCATCCAGAGAGGCTGTATTCCCGCTGGGAGCAGGACCATGACTTGCAGGACATGGGCCAGCTTGGCCTCTTCTATGAATATCTGGAAATGGGTGAGCGGAATAAATGGCCAATATCATCTTTATCAAGTCGAGAACAAGGGGAGAAGAGCTCCCGATGTTGAACTGATTCCTAACTTTTCTAGGCCCATCAGTGAATTTCAGCCACCATCGAACCTGTTGCCAAGTGCCTTTCTTTTACAGGGTGACGATATGCAATCCCATGTTGGGTCAGCTCCCAAATTTCAACAAAATGTTTTGTTTTCTCACCACTCTTAAATTTCCCTGCGGGATGCACAATATCATGGCCCAAGGAGGCAGACGGGGGGATCTATTCCGAAGATTTTGCCAGTGCTGCTGTGTTGTTGACTATTAGCATGCGTCCACAGTGACTCCTGCTCCAACTATCCCCTCCTTCCTGCCTCCCTGTGGAGAGCTGCTTGTTTTCCATTTGGCACATCTCCCGATGGATGGTTGATTGGAGAAGCTATTGCACAATATCAAAGTGTTGGCCTGCACCTTCGAGTCCTGCAGTGTGGCAGGTTTCAGCTTCCGACGTGCCAACCTGCCATGCTCCATCGCCCCATAAATTCTGAACTCAAGATTAGATGTGATTAAATTAGAGTGTTGAACTGAAGAATCTGAAATACTAAGATTTACTCTGTTAAATTTGCTTTGTTCCTTGTTTCGTGTTGTGTCCATTAAGCAGGAAACTATTGCAAGCATGTTTTCAAATGTAACTGGGATAACCCATATAACTATCTTCAAATCCTGCTGTTATTAGTGGTTTATCTCACTGAACTTTGTAGTAACAAATCGTATCCTTTCTCACTCATAACACTGATTAGAAGTGGTACAAGTGGAGGGAAGAAAGTATATGGAAAGAAATGCAACTAATAGTTAAGGTAAAATGGTCTGAGAACAAAAAGGGGAAGTTAGATTGAATTGAAAGAGAAATATAGTAGAGCATGGTAAAGACAGAATATTTGCGATCAGATTTTATTTGGTTTGGGCAGCCATTTTGTTGCTCTAATTTTATGAAAAGCAATTGTTTTAAAATCCTAATTTAATGGCATTCTTCCTCCACAATTATGCATTTAAAAAAACAATAATTTGTTCAATAAATAGTGTAAATGAAGGAAGTTTCAATAGTCCTATACTTTTCTGTAATTCTGGCTTCAAAGTTGAAAGCCATCTTGCCTTCGAGTAGTAAGCGATTGAAGATGGCCGTTGTTTGAAAGCGGCAAAGGGCATTGAGAAGGATTCCAGTTGGTTAGTTGTGTTATCTGCTGTTCATGTTACAGTCATCCAGTTTGGATTCGTCACTCTCTTCGTGGCCTCCTTTCCTCTGGCTCCTGTTCTTGCTCTGCTGAACAACATTATAGAGATCCGCGTGGATGCCTGGAAATTTATCACACAGTACAGGAGACCAATGGCAGCAAAGGCCCACAGTATAGGAATATGGCATCAGATCCTGAACGGTGTGGCCATTTTTTCTGTGGTTACAAATGTAAGTGTTCTGCTTCATATATGTCTGTCGTACCATGAATTTTTAATGCAAAATACACCTGGGAGGATAGATGTTCAAGGTCTTTGCTCGTGGCAAGAAACATGGCCACCCTGCATCCAGACCAGAAAACTGTGGACTGGGTACTTCCCAATGGGTGAGGAGCTGGATATTTCTCTGTATTGCATACTGTAGAACTCTGGTAGATTGTTGGTGTCCAGCAGAGCTATACTAACTCACATTAGTACAGGACTTAGTCGGACTAGCACTCTGTAAAGGGTGTTCAATACGAACATACATAAGAATTAGGAGCAGGAGTAGGGCATACGGCCCCTCGAGCCTGCTCCACCATTCAACATAATCATGGTTGATCTTCTACCTCAACTCCACCTTCCCGCCCGATCCCCATACAAACAATGGCGGACAGGAAAAGTCCCTCTGGTCCATCCAGCCTCTGTCTCTCAACTGTGATACCTTGTGCATCACAATACATACACTCCCCACCCCACCCGAAACCATGTGATCTCCTGGGAGAGGCGAAAAACCAGATTAATCAACAGAGAACTGGACGAAAAGTGGACCCAAAAGAGAAATGGCCAATTCTCCTAAAGAAACATTCCAGAAGACTGATTTGTATCCATAACTAGATGTTGGGACAAGGGTGGATTTCAACTCACTCTTTTTATTATAGAATCATTTTTTGTTTAGATTTTCTTTCTCTTTGCACTAAGTTACATTTTGGAAGTGTTGCATGAAATCATCCGGGAACAGTAGAATGAAGTTTCCAGCTTTCCATTGACGTACTCGGCACCAGCCCTGTATAAAGATATATTTATGTAGAAAAACAGAATTGCTACAGTAAGCGACTTCTCCTTTCAAATTCTTTTAGGCTTTCATTGTGGCGTTTACCTCGGATATGATCCCCCGTTTAGTGTACAAATATGCATATTCTACAAACGATCAGCTACCGATGAAAGGATATATAAACGACAGTCTGTCAATCTCCAACACTTATGTTTTAAAAGTCCCACCATTAACATCATCCTATCAAGGTGTTGAAATCACGGATTGCAGGTGAGAATTTAACAAACATTTCAAGTTTCTTTCCCAGGTAAACAGATCACCAATGCTGTTTTAAAATATAATAAATGTATTTTTTACATGACCCGTCAGACATTTTAATTCTTTTACAAAAGCAAAATACCGCGGATGCTGGAAATCTGAAATAAAAACAGAAAATGCTGGAAACACTCAGCAGGGCAGGCAGCATCTGTGGAGAGAGAAACCGAGTTAACATTTCAGGTCGAGGACCCTAACGTTACCTCTGGTTCTCTCTCCACAGATGCTGCCTGCCCTGCTGAGTGTTTCCAGCATTTTCTGTTTTCATTTTAATTCTTTTGTATGACAACTGCACAGTTGGAGGCAGAGCTTTTGCACACTGGGCACTGGTGGTAGTTTGCAGCATGGAAAGACTGGGAGGAATTGCACTGCGCTGGCAATGGGCAACCTAGAGTTTTTCAGTTAACAAACGGTGCGTTCCAACAACCCAAAAGCAACAAGGAGCTGGCTAACTCTGCATAGTTGTTTCTGCAGACAAGAGGCAGAGCTCTGTGTAGATAGGGTCCACAAGTGAACGCCACAGGCAAGTAAAGTGGTATGTTAAGGCCTCACCACTGGTTTATAGACAGGTTATAGGAAAAATGCATTGGTTGTTCCCTGACTAACGCAACATTTTGGATAGAGGCAGCATATTTAGATGCAGCTGCAGCACCTCTTGCCTCCCTGGTATCAACAGGGAGGTGTCTACTGACATGAATCTTGTCATTCATGGGAAATGACTTATGAAGTAATACTGGGCGGCCTGCTGGTGGCACTGTCCAGGGAGAGTATAAATACTTGGGCATGGGCCCAGCTTGCTCAGGACATTCTTTAACAGGAACTAGTGAAGGACACAACTAGATCTCCATGTTGAAAAAACCTTAATTCTTATGTCATTGCCTCATTTATAATCTTTTAAAAATCTGCTTTGTATTCAACGAACTTCATCTTGAGACGGTTAGCAGTCGCGTGAAGAGCTTTATCGATGAGACAGACCGTAAAGTCGGTGAAAAGTCAGCTAAACTGTGAGGTCCCCAGTACCAAAAGCTGCAACAAAACCCCCTAATCTGCAAACAAGTTCTTAGCCTCTGAGTTGCTTTGATTTTAGAGTTTAGATCTATGTGCCCTTGTTGAGAAAAGTTTTAACGTAAATTATACCAATCCGAATTGCATTTTCTTCTTTGCACATGTTACCGTCCGATTCCTTTTCAATTTTGCAGATACAAGGACTACCGTTACCCATCGGGACACCGATTAGAATACCAGCACACCATGCAGTTCTGGCACATTCTGGCTGCAAAAATGGCATTCATCATCATCTTGGAGGTATTATTAAAAAACCTGCTCCTGTACTTCAATCTCCGATTCTGAAATGCAAGTGACTGAAAAGTGTGCCGTTAAAGCCTTGTTAAACATTTGAAAAAGTGATGGGGGTTGTATTTTCTAATTTGGAGCGAATTTGGGTCATTTACACCTTGCTGACGGTAATTTGCGCTCCCCACTTGGTTGCCCGCCTCGGATGGGCTGGACTTACTGCCGCAGTGTAACCTGGCCGAGGACCAAGGTCGGCAGGTTTAACTTTCCCGCCTTGTGCGATTGGCCGCCTTTAGGCAGGCGGAGGTGTCGGGTATCTGCCAGCGCTTTCCGGAGGGAAATTCCAAGCAGGGCTGCTGGACCCCGGCTTACTGGAGGAAACGGCTCTCCCGACCACAGCTGCCCCGCCCCACCCAAGGTCAAGTGATTAGTGCGGCAGAAAGTCCACCCTGGTACTCGCCTTTTTATAGGAGGCCAGCTCCCGCAAGCCAGGCCATGCACGCACTCTGCTGTGTCCCGCTTGGTGCAGGCAAAGGAGGCAGCAGGAACACCGCAGAGTCTGGCGTGGGACCAATTAAAATATGCCTGAACCCTTTAAATGAGTCTTGCTTGAGTCACCAACATGGCCATTTACTTCGCCACGAAGTTCAGCACTTTGTGAAGCACGCTCGACTGCCTGGAAACTGCATTCTGCAACCCCACTCGTGCCCCAGTTAGGCTGTGCACCCCTCAGTGGAGCCTCATTAAGTTAGGGCTAAGATCTTTAGAGCATCTTCAACCTGATCTGTTTGTTCGTGTAAGTGACTCCAGCTTAATAGGCTGCAGTGTAAACCACTCCCGCCAGGGTAGATTAGGTGAAGAATTCCCTTTTCACAGAAACCCCACAATGCAGATAGAGGCCATTTCGGCCCATCGAGCCTGCACCGACACATATCCCACCCGATCCCCGTAACCCCGACACCAACGCACATATATAAACCCCCTAACACTAAGGGTCAATTTATCATAGCCAATCAACCTAACCCGCACATCTTTGGACTGTGGGAGGAAACCGGAGCACCCGGAGGAAACCCACGCAAACACGGGGAGAATGTCTGTGTGGAGTTTGCACAGTCACCCGAGGCCGGATTCGAACCCAGGTCCCTGGCGCTGTGAGGCAACAGTGCTAACCACTATGCCACCTTTGAACAACCTTTGAACAACCTCCCAATCTTGAGGTCAACAATATAGAAAGGAATGACAGGATTTGCGTTTATACAGTGTGTTTCACATTCTTGGGCTATCCCAAAGCGCTTCACAGTGCTACACTGTCGGAGGTGCTGTCTTTAACTGAGGCGTTAAATCAAGGTCCTTTCTGCCCTCTCGGGTGGAGGTAAAAGATCGCATGGCACTATCAGAAGAACAAGGGACTTCTCCTGGCCAACATTTATCCAAATCAACATCAGCTCAAAAAAGACAGATTATCTGGTCATTTGTTTCATTGTTGTTTGTGGGACCTTGCTGTGCGCACATTGGCTACCGCAGCCCTACCTTACAATAGTGACTACACTTCAACACAAGTGTAGTTGGCTGTGAATTGCTTGGGACATCCTGAGGCAGTGAAAGTCACTATACAAATGCAAGCTCGCTCTTATTTCTTTCTTAGTATTTTATGTATTTTTCAGGAATGGAATTACTAATGCCGAGGATAAACCAGATTCAGAAACTTTATGGGCCAAAAATTGAAATGGGGCACTAACTTTGCCGGGGTGTCACTTTTAACGCCTCGGAAAAATTAGCGCCTCCGTGCCGGAAATTGAATGGTTGCGCCCCAAGAGGGAAGCGGGGCGCTACTGGAAGCGCCCCGCATCCCTCTTGGGGGCACTGCGAGTCAATATCACGGTGTTAACGTGCGGGCACTGCGGCACGTTGCACCGCGGTATTGCAGGCCTTCCTCCCCTTCTTAAAGGGGAGGGGCCTTGCGCAGCGCGACCTGGGGCCCAGCTGGGCCCCCAGGGATCGGGAGTGCTGGCAAAAGAGCCCGGCACTCGAAGTGCCAGGCTCTTGGAGCGCAGCTGGCACTCCGAGGGTCGGGGGCGGGGGTGCTGTTCAAGAGGCCAGGGATGGGAGCGCAGGCAGGTGCTGTCAGGCAGCCAGCATAAAAAATGGCCGCCCCGCACCTCGCCTTTTAATTGTGCCTCCCGGGCCGCAGGTAGGCCCCCTGACCCCATCGAACATAGCGTCCGGCAGTAAGTCAGGGGGCGCGCCCAAAGATTGCGGCCGGGGCGCTGCACACGGCGATGACGTCGTCGCCAGCGACGCGGCACCGCAGGGTGCTACCGGATAGCGCCGCCGCTAACCTCCCGCTGAATTTCGTGGGCGCGCCATGCCCGGGTGCTAGTTGCTTTGCGCCTCGTTGGCACCCTCTTGGGGCGCTAACGGGAGGCGTAAAGCAACCCAATTTTTCCCCCTATATCTCCTGAGCCCCCAGGTTGAACGTCATTCTATCGGGCTTCTGTCATGACATCCCAATGCGCTCTGTTCTTAAATCTGTGTACTTGGTACCGTGACGAGGGATCTTTTTTTTTTCCTGTTTCACTCCAGCATGTTGTCTTCCTGGTGAAGTTTGCGATCGCTGCACTAATTCCGGATATTCCCAGCGAGGTGAAAGATCGAATAAAACGGGAGAAGTATTTAACGCAAAAGATTCTGCACGAGTATGAGCTCAACAAACTGAGAGAGATGCTTGCCGGCAAGGGGAGCTGCGCGGTGAATAAGGAGGTCTCGGTGCAGGCAGAGAAAGTGGAGCTGCTGAGTGAGCAGTTATAGTCCAAGCAGTGGCAGGTTGAATATGTGCCAAGCAAGGACTTTTTTTTTTTGTTTGGGGAGAACAAAAACCCAATCGATTTGATTCTTGGAACAACCTGCCATGGTGGCATGGGATTTAGCTCCAGCAATCGGGACGTCGCTGCCACTGATTCAGATATTAATCTATGTCCTGCTGCAGACTCGGTGAGCTATCGCTTTCAGTGCGACCTGATATTGGGGCTTCTGTCAGAGCAGTTTCCTCATCTGGCTGTTAACGGTTTCTGTCGTCTTCCTAACTTGCCGTTCTGTTGTGGCGGAAGAACATTTCTATTGCCCAGAAGAGCCTGACTGTTAAACCTTCCAAAATGTATCCACGCTAAGTGCATTGAAGAGTTCACATGCAGGATCTGCAAGAAGGATGTTGAGATGCAGCAAACAGTTAGTTAAAAATATATTTCAACATTACCGCTGTATCTAATCTAGAATGAGAACCAATACAAACCTCGGATTGGGTGCAGTATCGCTCCATTTCTTGGTTTCACTCCTTTAGTCATTCACTTGATCCTATTTCTTTTCTTTCTCTCGGCCTCGTGTCTTTTCTTGCTCTCCTTTCTTTCTGTCTCTTGTCTCTTTTTGTATTTCTTGCCTTGTCTCTTTTGTCTGCTTTCTGCACGTATTCACCAGCACGGCGACATGACCTGCAGCTTGTGATACCATGGCAGAATTCAACCAAATTTGCGCAAGATAATACCTGAAGTAAAGGTCGTGTCCCCTAATCCCAGAATGGAAACCACTGCTAGATGCCAGTGCCCAAGTAAATAACTACTGATCTTTCGTAACCCGCCACATGTGTAATTTCTGGAGAAATGGCTGCAAGAAAAGCTTTGTCCATGAAGGATACAGTTCCGAGCAATCCTTGTGATCTTTTTGTAAGTGCAGGATAGAAAAGCCATCAGTTTCTTGTAAGTACCTCTATGGCTAGAGCTAAACACAAAACATCTCTTTATTCTTATGTCTCCTTTTCAGCATCGGACCATGCAATGATTTCAGCTGACAAGTAAGGAACTGTAACATTTATTTAGAATCAAAATGTGCTCTTGGAAATTGCAATAAAACCTCCAGCCATTAAACAGGTGGGTGTTTAAAGCGCAGCATAAGTCCAGAGTGAGTACTTTTTGTTCTAATCACAGATGTCCCGATCTGGAGCATGGTTTCTCGAGGTTGGGCCCTCCCAGTGAGGTTTGCAGACTGGTCTGCAGTTGTGCCATTTCCCACCCACTGTTTCCTATTCAACCTAGGGATGGACAGGGAGTCCCTCCGTTAGTGATGTCACTGAAGCAGCCCATGGGTGGGGGAGGTACCCCAACTGGAGGGTCACCATGCGGCCGATGAAATTTACCTCTCTGCTAATACGTCAAAGACATTTCTGGTTTGCCTGTTACTTACTTCTAGAAATGGAAGGAGTAGTACCTTGAACAAGAAGCAGTCCACTAGATTAGGAGGGGTTCTGGTCTTACGGAGCAGGGGCCAGCTCCATGTGCTGCAACCAGTGAATGGGGCGTGCGTGAAAAGTATAGGATAAATTTTCCGATTGCGCACTCCTGGGATTAATAATTTTAATAAATGGAAAATCGTGGGCTACACACACACTTTCCTGATATGAGCTGCCAGCAATAAGGCTCCACTCCAGGAGCACGCATTAATACCCTTACATTTCTGATTTCCTGTGACACAATCACTTAATGGAAATATTTGTTTGTTTCGTTCCTGATTTAAATTAAATAAAAATCCCAATGCACGTACCTTTTTTTAAAAAAAAAACTGAGTGACATCAGGTCATTGGCATACCAAATACAAGATTCTATTTATAAAAAAAAAAAAAAAAAATTAATATGGTTTTAATTTTAAAACCTTTAGATTGCAGTGAAGACGGTATTCATGGAAAATGGCTGTTCAGGAGACTAGAGAACCAGACTTAAAGGGCAAACCCAGGCATCTGCTGAACAATCCAGGCCTGTAGTTTTCAATGTAGGGAGGGCACCGCCAGTGGGATAGCACGTCTACCCACCACAGCGATGCCCTCATGATCAGCAGAATTTCCAGCTGAGGGTCATTACGGGGAGCTTTGCCGAGTGACGGGCCGCAGCATTTGGTTGACGACTGCCTCAGAGCTGCTGGTTAAAACTGCAAGTTTCAAAAACATTCACTTCTGTCTTGCGAGGCCTGTGAATGGTGACCTTTGGCGACTCCTAGCTCACGGCCCCGCAGCTGGCACTGTGCTTTTCGCCCATCCGCCAACCTTTCAATGATGCTGGCCCTGGGCATCCTGTGCTGCAACAGGACAAGTGGCAGGAAATAGTGGAGGACCTGTTTCCCTACTTTAGATATAATTTGCGCGTTTTGTAGCAAGATTGGGGGGATGGGGGGGGGGGTGATGCAGTGGATGGTGTTCCCCAAGCAAGTTTCTGCCATCGCTGCCCCATGTTCACTGCAAAATTCGCAGGACATGGGTGGGCGGGGTGGGGAGATTTAGTCTGGCCTCTTTTGCTAATACGGGATACCATCAAAAACGAGCGATTGAAAATGTCACTTGCCCGTCATTTGAACAGATTTTCAGATGGTTCGACTGCAGACCTGAAAGTATATTCGACCTCATATTGACCAGAGCCTTCTCCACCCCATCTCTGCCACTGCCCTCTCTGCATTCTCCACCCATGTTCACCCTCTGAAGTTGGCATTTCTTCTGCCGTCCGTTGCAGAGTTTTGAATTTCCCAGGTCCAGAGGATTAATAAACGTTGCTTTAAAACCTGCCCCCACTTGATCTAAATCCACCAGTCGGGGAGCCATCTTTCTCAATCCTTCTGGCCTGGGAAGCAAGAACAGCTGAAGCCAGCAGTAGAACAAACTTATGCGCACAAGCATGTGAGTGAAAACCCACTGTCCTGGGGCTTCAAGGCCCATATAATGGAGCTCACTTTGCTGGATGTAGCCTGCGAGGCTGTGTGCCCGTCGTCTTGCCCTAGATTTTCCTACTTTTTAATGATGGCTGTTTGAAAGAGATTCCAGCACCTGGGCAAGATTAACGGCAGCCTCCTGAGAAGTTCAATCACACGACTGAGAATTCAATAATTTCACTGCTTACTTTGGCTGTTCCGACTTTTTCTCCCAAACAGTTAGAGCAATATTTTACTTTTTTGTTATTTTACAAATGGTTGCAAAAGATGAAGACTCCGTATGGATGTAATTTTATGAAGAAAGACCTTTGGGTAGCATTGTGGAGTAGGAACATGGTACTGTGAAAAAGGATGGAAAATTGTTGTTGCAGCTGAAACTGTGGTTGCTCTTCTTCAAGCTGAGTTAACATCTTGCAAATGAAGGTTACACTCTGGACATCAGCCAGAGGACTGTGCTGGTAGCATTGTTGCACTCGAAGAAACCCCATTAGTAACATGAGTTGAACTCAAATATGAAACGTAATGGGTCATTACAGAGAATTGGCAAAGGTTGCTTCATTTGGTTGCCCGGTACACTACTGACTAACTCTTAATTGTGGGCCTGTTAGTTAACTTTTTGCTGTCCAGTTTTTCAGACTAGCGGCCGTTTTAGTATCTACTTTAGTTGCGCTCCTTCACACTTGTATCATCACTGAGTTCCAGAGGTTCTGACATTCAGTTTTAAAGCTATGGTTTTTACCTGGTTATTGTACACTGCTGGTCATTCATTTGAAAGAGTGTTTTTTTGATCTGACTTGGACGGCATAGGGTTTGAAAAAAAAATTGTGAATCTTTTTTTTTTTTAATTGTTCAATTGACCAATTAAAATAACATGAATTTGTGACTGGTGAATGAAAGCTCAGAAATACTGTAAGAGACTTTTGTAAAACAAATCTGTAAAATAGCTAGAAACCACTACTGTTTACCACAATGTAATCAAAGTGATTTTTATTTTATTGTATTTCTATTTCTATGTACACTATCAGTTCATTAACATGGAAACTTAAAGCCAAAGGAATGGAGCAAAATGAGAATTTTACAATGCACAGGAGTCCAAATGCGCAGTAGCGTCGGAGTATCGAAAACATCTTGCTGCTAAATTGTGAGAAGTCAAGTAGTTGACTGACTAAAATTCCAGTGCAGCAAAACCACAGTCCACAGCAGATGTGGTTGGATATCTGCCACTAGCCTGGTGCAGACTTGCCTCATGGTTGTTGTATTTCAGCTCCAAATCTTTCTGTTGTGCTGGCACCTATTTTAGACTCTTCTCAAGAGCCACCGCCATTTAAAGAAAGTCATTTGGTGATGTGGGGATGTGCTGGTTACTGTCCTTGGGTGCTAAATCTAGACCAAATGTCAATGAGTTTTCCTGTCAACCAACCCATGCTTTCCTTACTGCATGGGAGGTACTCATTAGCTTCACACTTCATTCTAGTTAGTAGGGTTACTGGTCAATCCGAGAAATTGGTTGGGGGGGGGGGGGTGCAATAAAGTAAGTGGTAAATTCTAATTGAGCATGGTTTTTCTGGGCAAGTGCCTTCCCTTGTATCTGCTACGAGTCTGTAGGGAAGTCGATCAAGACTCTTTTAATCTACAAATATTATCCAATATTTCTAAGCATTTGCACTATAGGAATAATCAAGTATTGATGCATGTTCAGACCTGCAGAATTAGAAGTGAAAATTAAAACACACTAAAGCCACAAGATTCCAAGAAGGTTTAAGCAGTTGGGTACTGTTAACGGTGAGACAAAAGCATGCATTGCTTATAATACTTTCATAACCGCTGTAAATATTAAATATGTTCGTATCTAATCTTGTAAGAAAATAATTTAGTTCAAACCAGGACACGGAACTACTAGTAATGACGTCAGCAGTAACTTAACATCAACACATTTAAATCATTAAAAAAAAAATAAGTAAACACAGGTGCCTTCAAAGGAAACCTCAAGGAACATAGAAATATTCACATGAATACGATACACTGTTTAAAAACCTTTCCCATCTCGACATTACAGCCACTACACCTAGCCTTTTCCCCAACTGTAAGATTATTTTTCTGAAGATGTTTCAGTACATTTATCCCTCTTTGCGTAAGGTTAAACAGCAATTGTTTTACTAAACTGTTGCTTGTTTCTAACAGTTTAAATGGTGAGAGATTAGGAAATGTTGGTGTTCAGAGGGACCTGGGTGTCCTTGTACACGAATCACTGAAAGTTAACATGCAGGTACAGCAAGCAATTAGGAAAGCAAATGGTATGTTGGCCTTTATTACAAGAGGATTTGAGTATAAGAATAAAGACGTCTTACTGCAATTATATAGGGCCCTGGTGAGACCACACCTGGAGTATTGTGTACAGTTTTGGTTGTCTTACCTAAGGAAGGATATACTTGCCATAGAGGGAGTGCAACGAAGGTTCACCAGACTGATTCCTGGGATGGGGGGATTGTCCTATGAGGAGAGATTGAGTAGATTAGGCCTATATTCTCTAGAGTTTAGAAGAATGAGAGGTGATCTCATTGAAACAGGGTAGATGCAGGGAGGATGTTTCCCCTGGCTGGGGAGTCTAAAACCAGGGGTCACAGTCTCAGAATGAGGGATCAGCCATTTCGGACTGAGATGAGAAGAAATTTCTTCAGTCGGATTGTGGTGAATCTTTGGAATTCTCTACCCTAGAACGTTGTGAAAGCTCAGTTGTTGAGTATATTCAAGACCGATCGATAGATTTTTGAATATCAAGGGTTATGGGGATAATGCGGGAAAGTGGAGGTTTGCACATTCTCCCCGTGTTTGCGTGGGTTTGCTCCGGTTTCCTCCCACAGTCCAAAGATGTGCGGGTTAGGTTGATTGGCTATGATAAATTGACCCTTGGTGTTAGGGGGATTAAATACGTGGGGTTACAGGGATAGGGTGGGATATGTGTTGGTGCAGGCTCGATGGGCCGATATGGCCTCTATCTGCACTGTGGGGTTTCTGTGATTCTGTGATCAGCCATGATCTTATTGAATGGTGGAGCAGGCGCGAAGGACCAAATGGCCTACTCCTTCTATTTCTTATGTTCTGCGGTTTAGTAAAATAACTGTTCTTTGAACTTCAAACAGAGGGAAGATGTACCTTTTATGTCAAAAATTCAATAAGCCATATACAGTATGTTTACAGTACCTGTACAGAGCAGTATTACCCTACTTTGTGTATTCTGTTGGGTTTAAGTGTTTCACCTAATCCAAGCAGCTATCCTGAGTGTTTTTGACTTTAACAGCTGCAAATGCCTGGAGGAAACACTCCAGAAAACGAGTCCAAGTATCTACTGAGTATTGGCTAAGCTACAGTTATATGTATATTTAAAAAGAACAGTTTTGTTTCAATGAAGGAACTTTGAGAAAATGTAATGTACTAGTTAGTAATAGCTTTTATTATTATTTGTAGTGTATTTTTGTAAACCTATTTTTGCACCCATTCTGGTTTTCCCTCTCCTGTTCCAGAATGATAGCTTCATTGCAGATATTTTACTGATACTCAATGTTGCTGGTTTACAGTTTCAGCAGATTGTTTCTTGTAAGACCATGTTTGCCTTTTAAATGACACAACTTTGTTTATTCAGAATGTATAAATGAATAAATGTATAACACACTCGCTTTGTACCTGACTAGAAAGAATCAAAACATTTAACCATGGCAAGGCAACCCGTTCAGTTTTTTTGTTTTTAATTGTGTGATACCATCATTCACTGGTCCAGACATCTCCATTTTACAGGTGGTGCTGTGATTGAAAACTCGATTGCAGAGTTGTCACTAAAATTTGAGGATGGGACCGGAGGGGAAGTTGCAAAAGTGAATATCAGGATTGAAGACCTTGAAAAGGGGGATGTTCCAGATCTAGTGGGATTGGAGTTCAGCTATTGCTACACCCACTGCTTTAGCCAAGCACTGGTCTCATGGGATGTCTCATAAAGAAAGAACTTGCATTTATGTAGCGCCTTTCACGACCACCGGACGTCCTAAAGCGCTTTACAGCCAATGAAGTACTTTTTGAAGTGCAGTCACTGTTGTAATGTAGGAAATGCAGCAGCTAATTTTCACACAGCAAGCTCCCACAAACAGCAGTGTGATAATGACCAGATAATCTGTTTCCTTTTTAGTAACGTAGGTTGGTCAATCGATTTAACATATTCAGATTTATGCAGGTGAACTCGGTTCCAGGCCCAATAGAAGGATAGGGACAGGGCAAGAAATCATGTGACAGCAATCCTTAAAGAATCATAGAATGTTACAGCACAGGAGGAGGCCATTCGGCCCATCGTGCCTGTGCCGGCTCTCTGAAAGCTATCCAATTAGTCTCTCCCCTGCTCTTACCCCATAGCCCTGTGAAAGGCTGGGAAAATCAAAAGGAATGTGCTCACTTTGGAAAGCCTTTAAAAAGAATATACTGATGAAAGGAAAGGTAATTTTCAAAAAGCTTTTATAAAGGCTATATTAAATGTCACAATTAAAAGGCCTTTATAAAGGTTGTATGTGGTAAAAGCCTGTGGCAGACAAAATATATGTGGAGGCAGGAAATGGAGTGTACAGCCAGGGGACGGAGTGTTGCAGCTCCTGAACTCCCAGGTTTGACGGCGGGCTTGGTGCATGTATTGCTGCATGAAGTGGGTATTGAGAACGGTTGCCCTGTTTGACACACTCCCCAGAGTACAGCACTGCAAGACAGCTAGCAAGAGGTAAGTGCACAGCCTGCAAGACCTGGGAACAGATGTGAGGAAAAAGATAGCGATCATTCAGGAAGCTGCCAAGACGACCCATCACTGCCATTTACCAGGGACATGGTCCAAGTGTGCATGCCACAAAGTGTCGCTGGGTAAACTATTGCACACTTACTGCTGGACCTCTGTAAAAAGAAAGAACTTGCATCTGTATAGTGCCTTTCACAACCTCCGGACATCCCAGAACACTTTACAGAGGCAATGAAGTACTTGAGAAAAAGCTGCAGAGGGGCGACTGTGGGCATGGGCAACCTGTTCACACCCTGCTGCCAGTACCAAAAGAGATGAAACAGTAAGCTATGCTGACTGATGCATGCGTCACTCTTTCCATACAGCTGTGAGCAGAACATTAGCTGTTTGTGCAGATGATCGCTCTGACAGAGTGGAAGGTGGTGAAGACGGAATCGTTGAGTGTGTGCTGGTAACCTTGCTTGCCACTGACGGTGCTATTCCTGGGTTGGCTACAGGTAGTTGTGCAACAGATCGGCAAGTGCTGATCTAAAGAGTGTGGAGCCAATGCATCTATGGTTAGTCCCAGGTCACTGTGCCATGACCTGCAGATATGATTGGTGGCATCATGGAGGGTGCAGCCCCAATATGGATGTTGTGCCCATTGATCTCCCTGCAACACCTTTTTTTTGGGTAATCTAGTATGTCTTAAAACACACTTTTTTTAAATTCATTCCTGTGATGTGGGTGCTGCTGGGAGGCCAGCATTAATTGCCAATCCTAATTGCCCTTGAGAAGGTGGTGGTGAGCCGCAGCCTTGCACCGCTGCAGTCCGTGTGCTGAAGGTACTCCCACAGTGCTGTTAGGGAGGGAGTTCCAGGATTTTGACCCAGCGCCAATGAAGAATCGGCGATATATTTCCAAGTCAGCATGGTGTGTGACTTGGATGGGAACTTGGTGTTGATGGTGTTCTCATGCATCTGCTGAACCTTGTCCTTCGAGGTGGTAGAGGGCGCAGGTTTGGGAGGCGCTGTCGAAGAAGCCTGATTGTGACGGATTCTTTCAAGCCAACTTTCAGCATTAAAAAAAGTGCCTAGCCCCGATTTTAACCCCTCACGCCCGACGAGAATGGGACATGCGAGTATGTTGAGGTAAAGACAGAGCACTTAACCTCTCCGACTATGCTTCACTCCCGTCTGCCAGCAATTTAATTCCGAGGTGTCGGGAGATATGCGAGGAGCTAATCTCAGGTAGGTGAGGACCTCCTATATATTCAAAAGTTGGGGTCCAATGACATCATTTGGACTCCAAGGCGATTTTAGCCCTGGGCTGTATGAGCTGTGCATGTGCGGAACGCACCAGGGAAAGCTGCCAGCAGATAGATTTGAGGCCCTTATAATTTTAATGGTTGGCCAGGAAAGAAAGAGAGTCTTGCATTTATATAGCGCCTTTCACGACCACCGGATGGTTCACAACTCTCTGGGTGAAGAAATTCCTCTTTTATTTCCTAAATGGCTTACCCCTTATCTTTAGACTGTGACCCCTGGTTCTGGACTCCCCTGCCATTGGGAACATCCTGCATCTAGTCTGTCTAGTCCTGTTAGAATTTTATAAGTTTCAATGAGATCCCCTCTCATTCTTCTAAACTCCAGCGAGCATAAGCCCAATCGACCCAATCTCTCCTCATATGTCATTTCTGCCATCCCAGCTATCAGTCTGGTGAATCTTCGCTGCACTCCCTCCATGGCAAGAACATCCTTCCTCAGATAAGGCGACCAAAACTGCACACAATACTCAAGGTGTGGTCTCACCACGGCCCTGTACAACTGCAGCAAAACCATCCTTGTTCCTGTACTCGAACCCTCTCGCTACGAAGGCCAACATACCATTTGCCTTCTTAACCACCTGCTGCACCTGCAGGATTACCTTCAGTGACTGGTGCACAAGGACACCCAGATCTCATTGCACTTCCCCTTCTCCCAATCTATTGCTGTTCAGATAATAATCTGCCTTCCTGTTTTTGCCACCAAAGTGGATAACCTCGCATTTATCCACATTGGGCAGATGCAGTATAATCACCCAACCTGTCCAAATCATACTGGAGTTTCTCGGCATCCTCCTCACAGCACACACGCCCACCCAGCTTTGTGTTGTCTGCAAACTTGGAGATATTACATCTAGTTCCGTCGTCTAGGTTATTAATATATATTGTGAATAGCTGGGGTCTTAGGACCGATCCCTGCGGTACCCCACTAGTGACTGCCTGCCACTCGGAAAAAGACCCGTTTATTCCAACTCTCTGCTTCCTGTCTGCCAACCAGTTCTCTATCCAAGTCAGTACCTTGCCCCCAATCCCATGTGCCTTAACTTTACACGCTAATCTCTTATGCGGGACCTTATCGAAAGCCTTCTGAAAGTCCAAATACACCAGATCCACCTTATCTATTTTACCAGTTATATCCTCAAAAAATTCCAGTAGATTAGTCAAGCATGATTTACCTTTTGTAAATCCATGTGGACTTTGTCCGATCCTGTCACTGCTTTCCAAGTGCTCTGCTATTACATCTTTTATAATGGACTCTAGCATTTTCCCCACTACCAATGTCAGGCTTACCCGTTTTCTCTTTACCACCTTTTTTGAATAGTGTGGTAACATTATCTACCCTCCAATTCATGGGAACTGTGCCAGAGTCTATAGAATTTTGGAAGATGACCAGCAATGCATCTACTATTTCTAGGGCCACTTCCTTGAGTACCCTAGGATGTAGATTATCAGGCCCTGGGGATTTATCGGCCTTCAATCCCGTCAATTTCCCTAACGCCATTTCCCTACAAATACTGATTTCACTCAATTCCTCCCTCTCATTAGACCCTATGTTCCCCGACATCGCTGGGAGGTTATTTGTGTCCTCCTTTGTGAAGACAGAACCAAAATATGTATTTAATTGTTCTGCCATTTCTTTGTTCCCCATTATAAATTCCCCTGATTCTGACTGCAAGGGCCCTATGCTTGACTTCACCAATCTTTTTCTCTTCACATATCTATAGAAGCTTTTACAGTCTGTTTTTATGTTCTCTACAGGTTTGCTCTCATACTCTATTTTCCCCCTCTTAATTAATCCCTTTGTCCTCATTTGTTGAATCCTAAACTGCTCCCAATCATCAGATTTGCTGCTTTTACTTGCTAATTTATATGTCTTCTACTTGGATCTTATGCTATCCTTAATTTCCCTTGTTAGCCACGGTTGATTCACATTTTTTGCTTTATTTTTATGCCAAACAGGGATGAACAAATTCTGTAGTTCATCCATGCAATCTTTAAATGTTTGCCATTGCCTATCCACCGTCAACCCTTTGAGTAAGATTCCCCAATTAATCCTACCCAACTCGCGCCTCATACCATCATAGTTTCCTTTATTTAAATTCAGGACCCTAGTCTCTGAGTCAAATACTTCACTCTCCATCTTAATGAAGAATTCTATCATATTATGATCGCTATGCCCCAAGGGGCCTTGCACAACAAGGTTGTTAATTATTCCATTCTCATTTCATAATACCCAGTCTAAGATGGCCTGATCTCTAGTTGGTTTCTTGACATATTGGTCCAGGAAACCATCCCGTATACACTCCAGGAATTCCTCCTCCACAGTATTGTTCCTAATTTGGTTAGCCCAATCTATATGTAGATTAAATCACCCATGATAACTGCTGTGCACTTATTGCACGCATCTCTAATTTCCCATTTAATGCCATCCCCAACCTCCGCATTACTGTTTGGAGGTCTGTATACAACTCCCACTAATGTTTTCTGTCCCTTGCTATTTCTCAGCTCTACCCATACAGATTCTACATCATCAGAGCTAATATCCTTCCTTACAATTGTGTTAAGCTCCTCTTTAACCAGCAAAGCAACCCCACATCCTTTTCCTTTTTGCCTGTCTTTCCTGAATATTGAATACCCCTGGATATTGAGTTCCCAGCCCTGGTCACCCTAGAGCCATGTTTCCATAATCCCAATCATATCATATCCGTTTATATCTATTTGCGCAGCTAATTCATCCACCTTATTATGAATGCTCCTTGCATTAAGAAACAAAGCCTTCAGGCTTGTTTTTTTAACGCTCTTAGACCTTTTAGAATTATTATTTACTGTGGCCATGTTTGATTTAAACCCTTGATTATTCTGACTGCCACTTTTGCTTTTCTCCTTCCTGTCTTTTGCTTCTATCTTTGTTTCCCTTTCCTCTGTCTCCCTGCACAGGTTCCCAACCCCCTGCCATTTTAGTTTAAGCCCTCCCCCACAGCACTAGCAAAAGCTCCCCCTAGGACATCAGTCCCAGTCCTGCCCAGGTGCAAACCGTCTGTTTTGTACTGGTCCCACCTCCCCCAGAACCGGTTCCAATGTCCCAGGAATTTGAATCCCTCCCCCTTGCACCATTCCTCTAGCCACGTATTCATCTGAAATATCCTTCGATTTCTATTCTGACTAGTATGTGGCACTGGTAGCAATCCTGAGATTACTACCTTTGAGGTCCTATTTTTTAAATTCCCCTCCTAACTCCCTATATTCAGCTTTTGGGACCTCACCCCGGTTTTTACCTATATTGTTGGTACCTATATGCACCACGACAATTGGCTGTTCACCCTCCCCTTCCAAAATGGTCTGTAGCCGCTCCGAGACATCCTTGACCCTTGCACCAGGGAGGCAACATATCATCCTGGAGTCTCGTTTGCGGCTGCAGAAACGCCTATCTATTCCCCTTACAATAGATTCCCCTATCATTATAGCTCTCCCACTCTTTTTCCTCCCGTCCTGTGCAGTAGAACCACCCACGGTGCCAGGAAGTTGGCTGCTGCTGCCTTCCTCTGATAAGCCATCTCCCTCACCCATATCCAAAGTGGTATATCTGTTTGAGAGGTGGATGGTCACAGGGGACTCCTGCACTACCTGCCTGCGCATACTACTCTGCCTGGTGGTCACCCATTCTCTTCCTGCCTGTGCAGCCTTTACCTGCGGTGTGACCAACTCCCTAAATGTGCTATCCCCAACGTCCTCTGCATCGTGAATGCTCCAGTATGTATCCATTTGCAGCTCCAGTGCCACAATGCGGTCTGCCAGTAGCTGCAGCTGGATACACTTCCCGCACACATGGTCGTCGGGGACACAGGAAGTGTCCCTGATTTCCCACATAGTGCAGGAGGAGCATACCATGGCACCAAGCTGTCCTGCCATGACTTACCCTTTAATTAATTCAAATTAAATTAAACCAAATCAATCCCACCAATTACCCCACAATTATATGACATACTCAAGAGCCCTTGTTTAATAGCAGTCCCCGCTACACAACAGAGACCCTAGAAACTATAAACCACAAAATTTATGTTTGGAAAAAATGAAAGAGAGAGAAATATTCACCAACCAATCATTTACCTGCTTTCTGGTGATGTCACACTTCGATTACTTTTTACTGCTCTCTCCCACTCTCAGAGCTCTGAGATTGGTAAGCTCCTCGGGCCTTGCTCTTTATATCCTTAGGCTCTCGTTCCCGCTCCCTCGCAGGTCCGCTGCCTCTGCTCTCCGGCCTCTCGGGCCTCGCTCTTTATATCCTCAGGCTCTCGCTCCCGCTCCCTCGCAGGTCCACTGCATCAGTCCTGGAAAAAGGAAGGGAGCCATTGAACTTGAATTTATTAGAAAGCCACTCTAATATGCAAAGGCACTTCTCACCTCCATCTCAGAAGAGAAGCAGAACAATGAACCCACTAGCCTCAGCCAGCTGAAGAGGAGCCAGTTTTTCCCAACACAAAGACCAAAGATTTGTCCCAGACTTAGGCCCATTAATCCAATCACCGAATACTCATGGGTCTGATGATGGCCCATCACTGATTAAGCACCGGAGTGCTTAGAAACAAAAGGATTTTAAAGATTGGTGGGAAAGATAGGAGGCTTGCTACCCATATAAGGATAGACCCTTTCCCACCATTCTTTCTCTCTCTTGCTCCCTGCTCCAACAAGATCAAACTAACAAGAAATACCAGAGAAGCCGACGAGCGGAGCGATCGAAACCGACCGTGTGTGGGGGTAAGCATAGTCTCGAGTGTCCCAAGCTGGTAACCCGTGAGCTGTAAGGGCTCAGAGTTTTCTCAGAAGTGAAGTTTTTGGGCTATTCCAAGGGTGGAAGCTTTGTTTGGTTCAGCCAGGCGAAGGGGTTTATGCGATTGGGTAATTCGTTGGTAGGGGTGGAATTAGAGTACACCATAGCAACAAGGGAATTACTGCTTGTTATAGTCCCGTTTTGTACTGTATGTATGTTTGTAACCTGGATTTTATTCTCCACAGAGACAGTGATTTCGTTTAGTCATGCATGTTTTAGCCAGTGTATGTTAGACCAAATAAATATAAGTTTGATTTTTCACCGAAGTATTCCTGTCCGTGACTTATTTCATTTACAATCTGATAATTCCAGGGTATAGAACTTTCATAAGGCGGGGTCGATTCGAACCATCTGTCTAGCAATTGGGCTAGGATCAAAAACCGCTTACAGCCCAGAATTAAAATCGGGGCTTCTGTTATCGGGAACTATGATGCTACTGCTGCTCTCATTTCACCAATATGGTCTAATTCAGAAAATGCGATAACATTTATTCATTAATAATGGGGGGGGGGGGGAAATACATAAAAGGACCAACTTTGAGTGCCTGCTCCCAGCAGCAATCCTCAGCCTGCAGGAATGCACATTGGCTGGATTTTTCTAACCTCATCCGGGGCGGGCGACATTCGTGGCGTGTGGGGATCTGGCATCTGTCTCGATCCCGGCCTCCAACAAAATTTTACGATGATGGGGCTTGTTAAGCCCACCCTGCGAGGTTCCCAGCCAATTAATAGGAAGTGGGTCAGATGACGCGTCATCAACCGGTTTCCTTAAAGGGGCCATGTACAAATTGATTTTGACAGTTGTGCTGTCAGTGTTCTGCAGCATTGAGGTGCTGCAAACACTGACGAGCACTGCACAGGGGTGCATGGCTGCACCCAGGCTCTCCCATGACTCACTCCATATGTTTATGGAGGGAGTCACAGCATGCAGGGAGGTTCTCTTCCCTTCCAATAGGTGGAAGAGACCTCCCCTGGACACCAACACAGCCTGGTTGCACATTGCGCAGGAGGGCACAAGCAGGGACGTCGTCAGGAGGACCAGGCTGAAGTGGCGCAAAACTTTCAATGATCTCAGTAGATCACAAAATGTTACTGCAAAGCCACACTCAACCTCATCCTGCTGTGCCACTCATCACATCCACATCACTCTGCCTTCCCTACCCTACTGCACATCCTTACACCAACTTACCTTGCACCTCCACCCATCTTTCTCTATCTATATTTTCACATTCCCATCTCACTAGCCACCCCTCACACTCGCCCTCATCCTAGTCCAATCAACTAACACCACACAAGCATAGGCGCTTGGGTGTTTTAGCCAATGTTCAAGTAAACTTTCTGTTAATGTGTTGTCAAGCATTGAAATCCTTATTTTCACCACTTTGCCTTCTTGGACTGCTTTGCGTGCGCCTTTGAAAGAGTCTTAGTGAGTTCCAGTGAATGGTGAGACATAACGTCATTCCCTCCCCCCACTGGGGATGCGTGTGAATGGAATGGCTTGGACATTGTAGGGATGCTTTATGGTGCTGGTGTGGGGCGGTGCCAACCTGGTGCATCATGTGGCAGCCAGGGTGTACAGTGTTAAGTGAAGCAAATCTGGACATGGTGAGGCCATCGCTGGCATCCCGGGCAGCAATGTGCATGGGTGATGCTGCACTGGACACAGGGCATCATCAGTTGATTGTGGAGAAGGTTGGTGTGGATGCTGGTGTGTCCAGTGATGCTGGTGTTGGGATTCTAAGTCCAAGGTGAGATTTTTTCAAGGGCACTGATGCTGATGGAATAGATGGCAGGTGAGGTTGAGATGACAGAAGTAATCTGTCAATGTTGAGATAGGTTGTTCCAAGGAGGTGACAGTAGATAGAGAGATTACTCCAAACATTTCAAAAGTGCAGAAAGCTCAAAAGTAGGTTCCAAGTACTGAAGGCTGAAGCTTCTGTGATTGGAAAGTGACCAGCTATAAAATGGCAGGTTTTAAACCACTTTTGCAGCTGTCACCTAATGAAAGAAATGGAAAGTTGTTCAGAACCTGACATACTTATCTGGCGTGATCCCCGAGCAATGGGAACCTCGTGGAAAACTTGGGAAAATGTTTTGTACCTGGTAAAATGCTGATTAAATTGCTTTAAACACCCTCTTAACTAGTACAATTGCAGGACCCGCCGCTTAGTGTCGGGTGTGCAAAACGCAGGAAGAGCCGGCACTGGGGAAACTCACAGGGAGGCGGGTTCAGAGCGGGATACCGCCCTGCTATCAATCCTTTGGATTCTGACAGCGGACCCACCTCCGAACCCGCCCTCTGAGCGCTGGCAAAATTCAGCCCTGGGAAACTGAGGAACACACCCAAAATTTCCCGATATCCACTTCCAGGAAACACAACTCCATGTTGGGAATGTATGTTCTGAAATTTGGCCTTAAATGCTCTCACTATTAGCTGGAAAATAACATTAAATGAATGCACAAAAAATTAGCTACAAAATGTAAATTAATGTTCTAACTGCTATTTTAGAAACAAATAAGTCATAGTTTCCTTGGTCCTTTTAAATTGAGACTTGAACCACCTTCCCTTTAACAACAGTTTATAATGACTAGAAGTACTGCTAGAAATGTGAGTGGGCTTGTTAAATGCCCTCATTAGTAATCTGGATGCATACATGATTAGTCTCCTGCTCAGAATGGCCAGATAGTGCTTTCCGTTCAATGGAATGTTCCACTGACCTGAATCCTGTTGGCAGTTGTAGTATCACCAGGCAGAAAATCACCACTCGTATTGAACAGCAGCGAGCCCTATAGATCTGCAACATGTAATGCTTTCAAATACTTACTCTGCCTTTTTATTTTTTTGATACTGCAGATATCCAAAGAAATTCTGGTGGTTCAAACTTTAGTTCATCTCTCCAAGCACTGCCCCCCAGAGCATACTTTCTGATTCAGTTCGGGTGAAATCTGTGGGGCCTGAAGCTGACTTCTGAAGGCTTTACTGAACAAACTAAAAACACTTTCTAAGTATTATTTTCACAAAAGGTTTGCAGTTTCTCCATTGTGGCTCTTGCTGCGCCTAATTTCTGTACAACACAGGTAAGAATTGTAGGCAAATCTGATGCAGAAGTTGTCATATTAGCTGCTGTCTCCAGAAGGACTAGAATTAGTAAAGTGATGACGAGAATCCTGTTCATATGCCTTTAATGGTGTAGAACTGGGTGTGTGTGTGTGTGTAATCAGTCAACTGGAGTTAGATAAAATTGATTGCAAGTATGCTCACTAATTGTCCTATGCTTTTTTTATTATCAATTTCCTGCCTTCCAGTGTTGTCACAAGCCACTCTCTCCAATATGCAACGGAGTAACTATAGGACAGGAGAAATTATAAGGAAAAAAATGACTCCACCATCTGTTAAAGAGACTCATTTGTATCATTTTTGAGTGTGTTCGTGTTGGGTGGGCTGGTTCTTGTTGACAAGTAGTATAAAATGAATAGTAAGAAAATCATAAAATGATACAGAATGTAGGCTCTGAGCTACAACTGAGTTGATATGGGGGAAAATGAATTTTGTTTGATAGTCCGGTACTAATTTAGTAAATTGAGCAACAAGCCAGCTGAGGTGATGCCTATGCACGTGTGTGTTGTATTTGTGCCTGCTAGCTGTTGCTTTGCATCCGAGAGCAGTGCCTCAGTGAGGAGAGTTTGGTCCCCTTCATTTTTTTAAATCCGTTTATGGGATGTGGGCGTCTCTGGCAAGGCCAGCATTTATTGCCCATCCCTAACTGCCCTTGAGAAGGTGGTGGTGAGCTGCCGTCTTGAACCGCTGCAGTCCGGGTGGTGAAGGTACTCCCACAGTGCTGTTAGGGAGGGAGTTCCAGGATTTTGACCCAGCGACGATGAAGGATCGGCGATATACTTCCAAGTTAGGATGGTGTGTGACTTGGAGGGGAACTTGGAGGCGGTGGTGTTCCCATGTTCCTGCTGCCCTTGTCCTTCTAGGTGGTAGAGGTTGCGGGTTTGGGAGGTGCTGCTGAAGAAGCCTTGGCGAGTTGCTGCAGTGCATCTTGTAGATGGTACACACTGCAGCCACAGTACGCCGGTAGAGGGAGTGAATGTTTAAGGTGGTGGATGGGGTGCCAATCAAGTGGGCCGCTTTGTCCTGGATGGTGTCGAGCTTCTTGAGTGTTGTTGGAGCTGCACTCATCCAGGCAAGTGGAGAGTATTCCATCACACTCCTTACTTGTGCCTTGTAGATGGTGAAAAGGCTTTGGGGAGTCAGGAGGTGAAGCACTCGCTGCAGAATACTTAGCCTCTGACCAGCTCTTGTTGCCACAGTATTTATGTGGCTGGTCCAGTTACGTTTCTGGTCAATGGTGACCCCCCCAGGATGTTGATGGTGGGGGATTTGGCGATGGTAATGCTGTTGAATGTGAAGGGGAGGTGGTTAGACTCTCGCTTGTTGGAGATAGTCATTGCCTGGCACTTGTGTGGCGTGAATGTTACCTGCCACTTATCAGCCCAAGCCTGAATGTCATGCAGGTCTTGTTGCATACGGGCATGGACAGCTTCATTATCTGAGGAGTTGTGAATGGTGCTGAACACTGTGCAGTCATCAGCGAACATCCCCATTTCTGACCTTATGTTGGGGGAATGTTATTGATGAAGCAGCTGAAGATGGTTGGGCCTAGGACACTGTCCTGAGGAACTCCTGCAGCGATGTCCTGGGGCTGTGATGATTGACCTTCAACCACCACAAACATCTTCATTTGTGCTAGGTATGACTCCAGCTAGTGGAGCATTTCCCCCCTGATTCCCATTGACTTCAGTTTTACTAGGGCTCCTTGATATCACACACGGTCAAATCCTGCCTTGATGTCGAGGGCAGTCACCTTCACTTCACCTCTGGAATTCAGCTCCTTTGTCCCTGTTTGGACCAAGGCTGTAGTGAAGTCAGGAGCCGAGCGGTCTTGGCGGAACCCAAACTGGGCATCAGTGAGCAGGTTATTGGTGAGTAAGTATTGCTTGATAGCACTGTCGATGACACCTTCCATCACTTTGCTGATGATTGAGAGTAGACTGACGGGGCTGGTAATTGGCTGGGTTGGATTGTCCTGCTTTTTGTGGACAGGACATACCTAGGCAATTTTCCACAGTCGGATAGATGCCAGTGTTGTAGCTGTACTGGAACAGCTTGGCTAGAGACGCGGTTAGTTCTGGAGCACAAGTCTTCAGCACGACAGCCGGGATGTTGTCGGGGCCCATAGCCTTTGCTGTATCCAGTGCGCTCAGCCGTTTCTTGATATCACGTGGAGTGAATTGAATTGGCTGAAGACTGGCTTCTGTGATGGTGGGGACCTCGGGAGTAGGCAGATATGGATCATCCACTTGGCACTTCTGGCTAAAGCTGGTTGCAAATGCTTCCACCTTGTCTTTTGCACTCACGTGCTGAGCTCCACCATCATTGAGGATGGGGATATTCATGGAGCCTCCTTCTCCCATTAGTTGTTTAATGGTCCAGCACCCTTCCCGACTGGGTGTGGCAGGACTGCAGAGCTTTGATCTGATCCGTTGATTGTGGGATCGCTTAGCCCTGTCTATAGCATGCTGCTTCCACTTTTTAGCATGCATGTAGTCCTGTTTTGCAGCTTCCCCAGGTTGGCACCTCATTTTTAGGTACGCCTGGTGCTGCTCCTGGCATGCTCTTCTACACTCCTTATTGAACCCCTTGCTTGATGGTAATGGTAGAGTGAGGGATATGCTGGGCCATGAGGTTATAGATTGTGGTGGAATACAATCCTGCTGCTGCTGATGGCTCACAGCGCCTCATGGATGCCCAGTTTTGAGCTGCTAGATCTGTTCTGAATCTATTCCATTTAGCATGGTGGTAGTGCCACACAACACGATGGAGGGTGTCCTCAGTGTGAAGACGGGACTTTGTTTCCACAATGACTGTGCGGTGGTCACTGCTACCAATACAAATGCATCTGCGACAGGTAGATTGGTGAGGATGAGGTCTAGTAGGTTTTTCCCTCGTGTTGGCTCTCTCACCACCTGTCGCAGGCCCAGACTGGCAGTTATGTCCTTCAGGACTCAGCCAGCTCAGTCAGTAGTGGTGCTACTGAGCCACTCTTGGTGATGGACATTGAAGCCCCCACACCCAGAGTATATTCTGTGCCCTTGCTACTCTCAGTGCTTCTTCCAAGTGGTGTTCCACATGGAGGAGTACTGATTCATCAGCTGAGGGAGGGCGGTAGGTGGTAATCAGCAGGAGGTTTCCTTGCCCATGCTTGACCTGAAGCCATGAGACTTCATGGGGCCCAGAGTCAATGTTGAGGATTCCCAGGGCCACTCCTCCATGACTGTATACCACCGTGCCACCACCCGTGGTGGGTCTGTCCTGTCGGTGTGTGGTGATGGAGGAGTTTGGGACATTGGCTGAAAGATGTGATTCTGTGAGTATGACTATGTCAGGCTGTTGCTTGACTAGTCTGTGGGACAGCTCTCCCAATTTTGGCACAAGTCCTCAGATGTTGGTGAGGAGGACTTTGCAGGGTCGACTGGGCTGGGTGTGCTGTTGCCGTGTCCGTAGCCGGTGCCGAGGTTGATGCCAGGTTGTCTGTCCGGTTTCCTTATTGATGTGTTTCCTATCGGTTTGTTACAACTGAGTGGCTTGCTGGGCCATTTCAGGGGGCAATTAGAGTCAACCACATTGCTGTGGGTCTGGAATCACATATAGGCCAGACCAGGTAAGGACAGCAGATTTCCTTCCCTAAAGGACATTAGTGAACCAGATGGGTTTTTAGGACAATTCGATAGTTTCATGATTACCATTACTGACACTAGCTTTTTATTCCAGATTTATTTAATTAACTGAATTTAAATTCCCCAGCTGGTGGGATTTGAACTCACGTCTCGGGATCATTAGTCCAGGCCTTTGGGTTACTAGCCCAGTGACATTACCACTACGCTCTCATTTCAGCAACTTATCAGGCAAAAAAAATTAAAAAACTTAAACATGCAAAGGTAAGTCTAACTAATGGCAGATACCATTATTTGCTCTGCTACAGCAACATCTGGGCCAATACTTTTTACAAAATACAGTTCCTGTGTGATCTACATATATTAAATTGGATACTGTAAAAATATATTAAATGTGAAATTTAACTTAGTAATTTACGATGAATCAGTGATCTAATTATAAACAGATGGAATCACAGAATGCAATCCTAAAAGAGCGGTAAAAATCCTGGAATGTTACGTAATAAAACTGGAATTTGACTTTATTCAATCGCTTGGCAAAAAAAGGTCCTACACATGGCCCATTTATTTTTAATTTGGGGACTATTACTTTCCATAAATTATTGCACGTTGTTAAGCTGTTATATATCCAAGGAGTAATTCTAGCTACGGCAATATTTTTACAGTTTATGTTGAATTTGGGCTTGGTTATTTCTGGATAGAACTGCTGAATCACACTGGGACACTTTCACAAACAGAATGGAACAAAGCACAGCCATGGTGCTGCAACTCAGAGTCATCCAGGCTGCTGCTTTATTGAATATCTATTTTGTTTCAAGTGCTAGTGGATGTGCTGAATTTTTTTTAAATTACTTTTGCCGCTTTATTTTAAATAAACTTTGGTTAGCAGAGCTTGTTTGGATCACGATGCCATTTCAGATGAAGAAGGCCATTTGAGTTTATCCTTCCAGAACACCAACTCTGATCTTCCCCATCACAACAACAACTTGTATTTATATAGTGCATTTTAATGCAATAAAACGTCCTGTGGAACCCGTGAGAGTCAGTGCCCCTGGAACCCGTAACCCAGTGAGAGTCCCTGCCCATGGAACCGGTACCCCAAGATCACAGCATTTACATGTTTCTTAAATGAGCCCAGTGTCAGAGTGGTTCTAGCAACTGAATCTAGCTGAACTGAGCTGATCACAATGTGAAGAAATACTTCTTGGTGTCTTCTTGCCCTTCACTAACCCTTTGTTCTGCCGCCCTAGTGTATTCAAAAGTGCTGTTCTGGATTAATCTTCTTGAACCTATTAAGTACTTTATGTACCTTTTTATTATGTCCGTGTATAATTGAGACACGAACTGCAGGAGTTGGTTATAACAGGTCTTTACTGAATGGAGGCAACCTGGAACTACTATGCAAATGTTACTATACAGGCTTATATACAGGGGTGGTCACTACTGGTACTGCAGTATACAGGGGCTGCAGAATATAGTTCCTTCTGCAAAGTACATACATTACAATTCCTCCCCTTTTAGCTAAACAGTACATAACATTCGATTAACAATGAAATAACATATTTACAATTACAGTTGCTAGATACATTAGTTGAAGTTAAGCAATTATAAATTCAGTCTTTGAGGAGGCTTCCTGATTCTGTCTGGATAACGCCTCTTAGGGGTATCAGGTTCTTCTGGCAAAGTTGAGTCGGGATCAATGTCGTTGTTTGGTTCGTCTGCTTCCAATATCACCGATTCTGAGGTAGATGCAATTGGTACTTCGGCTTCATCACCAGGTGTATAGGATCGTGGTGCAGATTTGATGTTTTCCAGTGGCTCTAGAATCTGGTCAGCATGGCATCTTACAATGCTCTCTCCAACGTCCACGGTATACATTAGAGGTCCTTGCCGTGTGCAGATCGTTCCTGGCTGCCATTTCTCTGTGCGGTAGTCCCGGGCCAAAACTGGTTGACCTATCTTAAAACTCCTGGTTGGCCTTTCATTCATATTCTGAAACTGCCTGTTCTCCACATCTCTTCTGATGTTTGGCTTAACCAAATCCAAGCGGCATCTTAGTCTTCGATTGAAGAACATCATGGCTGGAGTTTGGTTGGTAACCGCATGTGTCGCATTCCGGTAAGCAAACAAGAAGTTATCCATCTTGTGTTGTAGGGGTATGTCTTCATTACACATTGCCTTGATAGCCGCCTTGAATGTTTGAACGAACCTCTCGGCCAATCCATTAGTGGCTGGATGATATGGGGCGGATGTGTAATGCTTAACACCATTGTTCTTTAAGAACCTCCGGAACTCTTCAGACACAAACTGTGGTCCATTGTCGGAGCAAATCTGTTCAGGCAGCCCATTCCTGGTGAATATGGTTCGTAAGACTGTGATAGTTTTTTCTGTGGTGGTTGAGGACATTTTTATTACCTCTGGCCACTTTGTGCATCCACCGCAATTAAAAACATCAAGTCCATAAATGGACCAGCAAAATCAATGTGCACCCTTTGCCATGGAGATGAGGGCCACTCCCATGGGTGTAGCGGGGCTTGTGGTGGGGCGTTTTGGACCTTCTGGCATCCTGTACAACTTTTGGTCATCTCTTCGATTTCTCTATCGATTCCCGGCCACCACACAAACACTCTGGCTAAGTTCTTCATTTCTACCCCTCCCAGATGACCCTCATGAAGCTCATTGAGCACTCTATCCTTCAATTTGGGTGGAATTACTACTCTGGATCCACACATCAAGGTTCCTCTGCACACTGACAGCTGTTCTCTTCTCGGTGAGAATGCTGGCAGCAGTGGTTCGCCATGTGCTGGCCACCCCTTCACCGTTAAATCATAGACCCAGGAGAGTGTCGGGTCATTTCGTGTTTCCTTTTCTATGTTTGCATTCGTCACAGGGAGACATTCGACTATGGTCGTCTGGAATATCTCCACTGGATCCACTGCAGGTTCTTCTTCCACCGTCGGCAACGGTAGGCGCGACAATCCATCAGCATTCCCATGCTGTTTAGTTCCTTTGTACTCGATGTCATATTGGTGTGCCCCTAGGAAAAGGAACCACCTCTGTAGCCGTTGTGCTGTCATTATCGGTACGCCCTTCTGAGGGTTGAAAATGGAGACAAGAGGTTAATGATCAGTAAGTAGAGTAAATTTCTGACCGTGCAGGTAGTGATTGAACTTCTTCAACCCCCACACCAGGCTGAGGGCCTCTCTGTCAATCTGGGCGTAGTTACGCTCGGCTGAAGTTAACGAGCGTGACGCAAAAGCTATCGGCCTCTCTGAACCATCAAGGAATTTATGTGACAGTACCGCCCCAATGCCATAGGGAGACGCATCACACGCCAGTCTTATCGGTAGTGATGGGTTGTAGTGAGCCAATACTTCTCTTGAAGTGATTAGGTCCTTACTCTTCTGAAAGGCCTGCTTACATTCATCACTCCATTTCCATGCTACTCCCGTTTGTAGTAGGGCGTTCAGTGGGTGCAGAATTGTGGACAAATTCAGCAAAAACTTATGGTAGTAATTCACCAATCCGAGGAATGACCTCAGTTGCGACACATTTTCAGGCGCTGGAGCCTTAACTACCACTTCAATTTTGTTAGGGGACTTATGTAACCCCGCTTCATCAATCACGTGGCCACAATACGATATCTGTTTCTTAAAAAACTCGCACTTGGGGCGATTGGCCCATAGCCCATGTTCACGTAGTCTAGTGAGCACCTGCTCTAGGTTGGCAAGGTGTTCACTGTCATCTTCACCTGTCACTAGGATGTTGTTCAAGTAACACTGAGTCCCCGGATATTCCTTGCAGGACTTGTTCCATCGCTCTTTGCCATATCGCCGGAGCTGATGCTACTCCGAATACCAGTCGATTATACTGGTAAAGACCTTTGTGAGTGTTTATCGTGAGATACTTCCTAGAGGATTCTTCAACCTCCATCTGCAAATATGCTTGTGCTAGGTCAATTTTTGTAAAACGCTTCCCTCCAGATAGTGAGGCGAAGATATCTTCTATCCTTGGAAGAGGATATTGTACTGTGTGAAGGACTGGGTTCACCGTCACCTTGAAGTCCCCACAGATGCGAACCTTCCTTGGCTCCTCAGACTTATTGTTTAACGTTTTCTTCATGACAGGAACGATGGGTGTCGCCCACTCGCTCCAGTCTACCTTAGATAACACGCCTGCTTTCTCCAGATTCTCTAGCTCTGCCTCGACGGCTGGGCGAATTGCATATGGTACCGGTCTTGCTTTGAAAAACTTGGGAATTGCATTCTCTTCTATTTTTATCGAGGCGGTTACGCCTTTAAGAGCTCCCAGTTCTTGTTGAAATACCTCTTTGGCGTTAGTTAAGATTGTTGACAATCGTCCAGGAGTGATGTCGTCATCCTTTTTACCAGCCACCGTCAGTGCCTGAATGGAGTGCCAGTCTAAACTTATCTTTCTGATCCGTTCACGTCCCAATAACGGTGGTCCACCATCTTGCAGTATGTACAGATACAATTTCTGTATTTCCTTGCCGTTGTATTCGACAGGCACCCTTATTTTTCCTCTGGGGTATACTTTTTGCCCCGTATACATCTTCAAGACAATGGATGTCTCTTTCAAGGGTATGTGTGAGAATAGCCGCTCGTAGTCTCTTCGATTCATGACGGTTAGAGCTGATCCTGTATCCAATTCCATTTTGTCTTGGGACCCTGCTATCGTGAGGGTGACCCAAATGGTTCGGTGATCCTCTTTTGCGATTACGTTGTGAAGTTTGAGACAGCTTAGTCTCTTGTTCCCGGATTCACTATCGCTCATCTGGTCTTCGGAACTACTGTTCGTCATCTTTCGTACTTTCCTGTACGGTTCCTTAGTAGCCTTTTTGTTGTCGTTGGTCTTCTTCCCAGACCTGCAAACTCGTGCAATGTGTCCCATCTTTCCGCATTGCCTGCATATTTTGTCCTTGGGCCAGCAGTCCTTCTGGTCATGGGTTGTTCTGCCGCAGTGATAACATTTTGCAAATCCCAGTGTCATTTCGTGGGTGCCGTATTCCTGTGGCTTTTGCTGTATTTCTGCAGCTCCCCTTGCTGCTGCTTCGTACGATACTGCCATGCTGAAAGCCTTATCTAGCGTCAGCTCTTTCTCTGAGAGTAACCTCTTCTGGGTTCCTTCACTCAGGAGTCCACAGACAAATTTGTCCCGTAAGGTATCTGCCAGTCCTGCTCCGAACTGGCAATGCTTTGATAGCTTGCGTAGTTCCGTAAGGTGATCAGCATTGCTCTCATTTTTATGCTGATTTCTCCCGTGGAATTTAAATCTTTCTGCTATCAGCAGCGGTGTAGGATTTAGGTGTTCCTGTAGGATAGCAACAATTTCGTTAAAACTCTTCGCCTTCGGTTTGGCTGGAGTAATCAGGTCCCGCAATAGGCTGTACGTTCTTGCGCCCATTAAGTTTAGCAGTACCGATGCCTTTTTCTCATCGGCTACTTCGTTTGCCTCGCAATATACCTCGACTCTTTCCACATACGTGGTCCAGTCCTCTATTGCATTATCGAAGGTGGTGATATTGCCAGTCTTCGGCATCTTGGAAATCTAAGATGGCACCTCCCGCGCTTGCCTTCTTCCCCAATTTAACAAAATGGCACCTCCCGCGCTTTGCCTTCTTCCCCGCTGGATTAAGATGGCGCCTCCCGTGCTTTCTGTCTTCTCCGCTGTTGCTGGCGTTTTATGTCTTGATGGCGATGCCCTATGGTCTTCGCGCACTTCCCCCCCGCGCTGCTGCTAACGCCGCTCTCCGCGGTTCCCGTGGCAAACTGCAGCTCCTCGCGGCTTTCTGCGCATTTAATTTTTATTCTTTCCCCGTCGCCGGAACAACCCTACGGGACTCTTGCCTCCCTCTTCTCGGGTCTGTACGCTGCCCGGCTTCGTAGCACCGGCCACGCCCTGTGTGCTCCACCCTCTCTCTCTCCTCTTCCCGACAACGCTGCTCAGCCCCGTTGCAGAGCCACCCGCTCGAGCTCTAGACCGCCGCAGACCAGGAAGGATCAGTGTACTACCTGCCACCAGCCCGATTAGCTGAAGCACCATCGACAGGATAACCAAGCCCCGCTCTCGACAGCCTCTCCTGCAAATCTTCAACTCCGCTGACTCAGGCGGATGCCCACGGTCGACGCCCATTTCTTCTGTTTCTTTCTTCCTTCTGGCCTCGACCTCTGATAACTTCGCTTCAGGGATGGATCCCCATGAGGTGGTGCAGACTGTAGGTAAGTTCGTATCTGCTCGTTGCCAGTATTATGTCCGTGTATAATTGATACACGGACTGCAGGAGTTGGTTATAACAGGTCTTTGCTGAATGGAGGCAACCTGGAACTACTATGCAAATGTTACTACACAGGCTTATAATACAGGGGTGGTCACCACTGGTACTGCAGTATACAGGGGCTGCAGAATATAGTTCCTTCTGCAAAGTACATACACTACACCTTTTCTATCAGATCTCCTCTGATTCAAGGCTGAAGAGCTCCAATTAATCGAGTTATTCATCCCTCTAGCTCATTCCTCTGTCAGAGATCAGCCTCATTGTTTTCTTTTGCTCCATGTCTAGGACCTGGATGGACCTTCATGTTTTGCTGACCAGAGCTACACGCCAGGTACAACTGACTAGCGCACTGTACAGCTTGAGGATGATAGAGATTTGAACTCGACTGATTTGCCATCATACCCAAGTATGCTGTTTGCTTTGTTTCTAGGAAGCTCACACTGTCTGGGTATGATGAACAATGAGCTAACCAACTTTCAACTTCCCCCTTGGCAAATTCTATCCCACCTATGAAGTAAGCTGACTTACTATTTGTACTTCCACTTTGAAAACTCTTACAATTGGCCAGTCCAAATGGAACTTTATTTGCCACTGATGAACCCGGATACCAATCCTGCCAAAAGCACTGTTGAGGAAAAGTGAGACAGTATGTGCTTGAGACGGAGGCAGCTGCCCTGAATTTACACAGCTGCAAAATCAACAGTTGACGTCTTGTTAAAGTTCTCGGTTTTTTATCCCCCTCCCACCCCCACATGCTGTTTATTAAAGTGTATGTATGATAACTTGTTTTCCTCCAAAGCGCCTTTTATTTTATTTGTGTGAGATCTGGCGAATCGGCAACAAGAATTCTTTTATTTTTGTTTAAAATGTTTTTTTTTAAGATTGTACAACGAGCATTCTGCATTGGAATAAATACTGGGGCAATTCAAGCTTGCAAGGAATCATGACATCATGCAAGTCTGGTGTGTTTTCACAATATGCTCAATACTTTTCCTTCCTACTCACAGTACTTTATACTTGTCTGCATTAAATTTCATGTGCCATTGTTCTTCCCACTTACATATTTTGTCCAACTTATTTTGTAACTGTTGAGCTGCGTACTCCAATATTATTGCCTACTCCAATATTATTGCCTATCTTAATTAGGAACAGCAGTTGTCCCAACACCAGTCCCTGCCGCACCCCAACTACTATGTCACGCATCCCAGCATAATTCCTCTAACAAGTACCCATTGTTTTTGACTCTTCAGCAAATTTCTTTGCCAATCCCAAGATTATCTGTATTTCCAAAATGTTGAACTTCATGCAGAAGCTTGTTAAATGCATTTTTGGAAATTTTGGTGCAGAACATGATAATGGCCCATAATTTCCGATAGGAGGCTTCCTGCATGCGGAGGCCTCCTATCGGGAAAAAAATCTCAAATCTTACCTGCGAGCTTCCGAGGTCCGGACACTTCCGCACCTGGGCCTCTCCAAAGTCGAAATGCGCAGGGCCCACGTATCCCAGGGGCGCATGCAGTTCGCAAGTGTCCCTGGGATCACGTGGGCCAGGCCAGCCAATAGGGGAAGGGAATCTCCCTTCATACTTTTGACAGATGGACCTGTCAAATATATGAATGGAGATCACCCCAAAAAGACACACAAACATGAAGGGGAAAAATGGAGTCGCGCCCCCTTTGGGGCGCTAACTTCACTGGGGCGCTACTTATAGTGCCCCGGAAACATTAGCGCTCCCGCGGAAGAAATTGAGTGGTAGCACTCCAAGAGGGAAGCAGGGCGCTACTCCCTCATGGGGCGCTGCGAGGGAATATCGCGGCGCTATGTGCCGCGGTATTGCTGGCCTTCCTCCCCTTCTTAAGGCACTTCCCAGCTGGGCTACCGGGGATCGGAGTGCCGGCAAAAGAGCCCGGCACGCAAGAGAAGTGCCGGGCTCATGGAGCGCAGCCGGCACTCCGCAGGGGAGCGGGTCAGGAGGCCGGGGATGGCAGCGGAGACAGGTGCTGGCAGGCGGCCAGCAACAAAAATGGTCGCCCAACACCTTGCCTATAAATAGCGCCGCCCCAGCCGCAGTTAGGCCCGCCTGACCCCGTCGGACATAGCATCCGGCGGTAAGTCAGGGGGCATGACCAAACATCACAGCCGGGGCCGTTTGGACCAAGGCTGTAATTAGGTCTGGAGCCGAGTTGTCCTGGAAGAACCCAAACTGAGCATTGGTGAGCAGGTTATTGGTGAGTAAGTGCCGCTTGATAGCACTGCCTACGACACCTTCCATCACTTTGCTGATGATTGAGAGTAGACTGATGGGGCAATAATTAGTTGGATTGGATTTGTCCTGCTTTTTGTGGACAGGACATCCCTGGGCAATTTTCCACTTTGTCAGTGATAGATGCCAGTGTTGTAGCTGTACTGGAACAGCTTGGCTAGAGATGCCGCTAGTTCTGGAACACAAGTCTTCAGCACGATAGCCGGGATGTTGTCAGGGCCCATAGCCTTTGCTGTATCCAGTGCGCTCAGCCATTTCTTGATATATCGTGGAGTGAATCGAATTGGCTGAAGACTGGCTTCTGTGATGGTGGGGACCTCAGGAGGAGGCCGAGATGGATCATCCACTCAGCACTTCTGGCTTAAGATGGTTGCAAACACTTCAGCCTTGTCTTTTGCACTCACATGCTGGACTCCGCCATCTTTGAAGATGGGGATGCTCATGGAGCCTCCTCCTTCCGTCAGTTGTTTAATTGTCCCCCACCATTCACACCATTGAATGTGGCAGGCATGCAGAGCTTTGATCTGATCCGTTGGTTATGAGATCACTTAGCTCTGTCTTTAGCATGCTGCTTCTGCTGTTTAGCATCCATGTTGTCCTGTGTTGTAGCTTCACCAGGTTGGCACCTCATTTTTAGCTACACCTGGTGCTGTTACTGGCATGCTCTTCTACACTCCTCATTGAACAAGGGTTGGACCTCTGGCTTGATGGTAATGGTAGAGTGAGGAATATGCTGAGCCATGAGGTTGCAGATTGTGGTGGAATACAAATCTGCTGCTGCTGATGGCCCACAGCGCCTCATGGATGCCCAGTTCTGAGCTGCTAGATCTGTTCTGAATCTATCCCATTTAGCACGGTGGTAGTGCCACACAACACGATGGAGGATGTCCTCAGTGTGAAGACGGGACTTCGTCTCCACAGTGACTGTGCGGTGGTCACTGCTACCAATACTATCATGGACAGATGCATCTGCAACAGGTAGATTGGTGAGAACGAGGCCAAGTAGGTTTTTCTCTCGTGTTGGTTCTCTCGCCACCTGTCACAGGCCCAGTCTGGTAACTGTGTCCTTCAGGACTCGGCCAGTTAAGTCAGTAGTGGTGCTACCGAGCCACTCTTGGCGATGGACATTGAAGTCACCCACTCAGAGTACATTCTGTGCCCTTGCTATCCTCAGTGCTTCTTCCACCAACAACAACAACTTGTATTTATATAGCGCCTTTAAAGTAGTAAAATGTCCCAAGGCGCTGCATAGGAGTATATAAGACAAAAAATGTGACACCGATCCACTTACGGATAAATTAGGGCAGGTGGCCAAAAGCTTGGTCAAAGAGGTAGGTTTTACGGAGCATCTTAAAGGAGGAAAGAGATGTAGGGAGATGGAAAGGTTTAGGCAGGGAATTCCAGAGCTTAGGGCCTCGGCAACAGAAGGCACAGCCACCAATGGTTGAGCGATTTATAATCCGGGATGCTCAAGAGGGCAGAATTAGAGGAGCGTAGATATCTCGGGGAGTTGTGGGGTTGAAGGAGATTACAGAGATAGGAAGGGGTGAGGCCATGGAGGGATTTGAAAACCAGGATGAGAATTTTGAAATCGAGGTGCTGCTTAACCGGGAGCCAATGTAGGTCAGCGAGCACAGGGGTGATGGGCGAATGGGACTTGGTGCGAGTTAGGACACGGGCAGCCGAGTTTTGGATGACCTCAAGTTTACATGGGGTAGAATGTGGGAGGCCAGCCAGGAGTGCGTTGGAATAGTCACGTCTAGAGGTAACAAAGGCATGGATGAGGGTTTCAGCAGCAGATGAGCTGAGGCAAGGGCGGAGGTGGAAGTAGGCAGTCTTTGTTATGCTGCAGATATGTGGTCGGAAACTTATTTCAGGGTCAAATATGACACCAAGGTTGTGAACAGTGTGGTTCAGCCTCAGACAGATCTTTGGGAAAGGGATGAAGTCAGGGAACGGAGTTTGTGGTGTTCAACATGGAGGAGTACTGATTCATCAGCTGAAGGAGGTTGGTAGGTGGTAATCAGCAGGAGGTTTCCTTGCCTATGTTTAACCTGATGCCATGAGACTTCATGGGGTCCAGAGGCAAGGTTGAGGACTCCCACTTTTAAAAGATGAGCACCACATTAACCTACTTCGAATCTACTGGCACCTCGCCAGTGTCCACTGACTTTCTCATAATGATTGGCAATGCTTCAAAAATCTGATATAAGTACAATCTATCCCTGGGGATTTAATGATTTTGAGCCCCTTAAGCTTGTCTAAGTCTTCCATCTCATTTATATTGAGGTAATTAATGTTGTCTAGATCGTCACTGCTTGAGGTGAGCATGTTGCTCATTTCTTCCCTTGTGAATACTTGGAGGAAGTAATCATTCAGAACATTTACTATTTTGTGCTTATCCCCTGTTTTGAGCCCATATGCATCTTTTATTGCTGTCACTCTTCCCTGACTGCTCTCTTACTATTGAAGAATTGAAAGAATTCCTTACGGTTATGTTTTGCCTCTAGAACGAATCTTTTTTCTTGGTCTCTCTTTGCCCCTTGAATCACCCTTTAAACATGTTTCTACGTGTGCCTATATTCATTCCCAGTGGACCATTTCCCATTTTCTCTGAGTCACTGAGCATTCCATTGGCTTTCCTTTCTACTTTCTATGGCATTTTTTGGGGGACAGCTCTACTGCAATTTATTTCCGAAGAGTTTTTAATGTTTACTTGACAAGTTGCCTATGATGCTGGAAATATTAGCTAATGTGTCTAATCAAAGCTGTGGTTTCATGGAATGCCAGGCTGGCCCTATTCTAAAAATTTGGGATACATGTAGCTGAAGGTCTCCTACTCAAAACATCGTGCCAATTCTGTACTTGCGGCTGGAGATGATCACTGTTGTAAGGGTAAACCAGGTGAGCTTCTTCTCCCCGAGACAGACCCTTTGATATAAAGGGTCGATGTCCGCCTTATTCCCAATCAATCACTCGGAGTCTGGAGGTTTGTTCAGTAAAGCAACTTTATACAAGTCGACAGGGGAGGCACTCATCCTGGGATGAATGCTCCCCGATCGCTGAAAATCTCCTGCCTTATATACAGGTTTTGTTCTGAGTCGTGGCTATTGTTTCACAATTAGGTGCATTACACGTATACATTTCTTTCATCATACAGTTGGCTTCGGGTGCAAATTCTTGTGACCTGTGTGCATTGGTCTTGTGACCCCATCCGTTATCTCTCAATACATTCCTCAGTTAGTGATTCACAGTTTGTGCACTTTGTGCTCTGTTCCTTAATCCCCTCATTTTAGCTCTTTTTAACCCTTTCACTGTCATAAAGATGGAGCAACCAGCAATCTCTCTAAACAATGTGACATCATTTAGACCAAGCTGTACAGTTGTAATTAATGGCCGTAATTTGCAGTGGCAGGGCATTTAGCGGTGTTTGCCATTAGTTAGACTTGCCCTTGCATGTTTAGGTTTTTTAATTATTTGTGTGGCAAGTTGCTGAAAGTGCGAGCTGATAACGTCGCAGCGAGAGAAACTGGGCATCTGGGACCTGAGAGCAGGCAACTGTGTATCTCCTTAACCAATGAGATTGAAGGATTGTGAAATTAACAGACTGAGAAGGAAGTGTCAGTTAGAATGGGTGAATTCAATGTCAAATCAGTTACAGAAAGAGAAATGGAGAGAAGGAAAAAAAGATTAGATTGAGAGAAAAAAAGACAGAAAGGAAAAGTTAAAAAATAAATAAATAAAAAAATCTACAAAGATTTACAACCCTTTTGAGTAAAGTAATTTCTCCTCATCTCAGTCCTAATAGGCTGACCCCTTATTCAGAGACTGTGTTCCCTAGTTCTAGACTCCCCAGCTAGGGGAAACATCCTCCCAGTATCGACCCAGCCAAGCCCCTTAAGAATGTTACATGTTTCAATTAGATCACCTCTCATTCTTCTAAATTCTAGGGAATATAGGCCTAGTCTAATCAATTTCTCCTCATAGGACAATCCCCTCATCCCAGGAATCAGTCCAGTGAAACTGACTGATTCCCTCTATGGCAAGTATATCCTTCCTTAGGTAAGGAGACCTGTACTATATAATTACTATATAACCAAGGCACTATATAATTGCAGTAAAACTTCTTTACTTTTATACTCCGGTCGCTTTGTAATAAAGGCTAATATACCATTTGCTTTCCTAATTGCTTTCCGTACCCACATGTTAACTTTCTGTGATTCATGTACAAGGATACCCAGGTCCCTCTGAATATCAACATTTCCCAGTCTCTCACCTTTATTAAAAAAAAAAAAAAAAAAAATATTCTGCTTTTCTATTTTTCCTGCCAAAATGGATAACTTCACTTTTCTCCACATTATATTTCATCTGCCACGTTCTTGCCTGTCTATATCCCTTTGCAGCCTCTTTGCACCCTCTTCACAGCTTACTTTCCCACCTAGCTTTGTATCGTCAGCAAACTTGGATACATTGCACTCGGTCCCCTCCTCTAAGTCATTGATATAGATTGTAAATAGCTGAGGCCCAAGCACTGATCCTTGCGGTAACCCTCTAACTACAGCCTGTCAACCTAAAATGACTCGTTTATTCCTACTCTCTGTTTTCTGTCCATTAACCAATCCTCATTCCATGCTAATATATTACCCCAATCCCATGAGCCCTAATTTTGTGTAATAACCTCTTGTGTGACACCTGATCGAATGCTTTTTGTAAGTCAAAATACACTACATCCACTGGTTCTCCCTTATCTACTCTGCTAGTTACAACCTCAAAAAACTCTAACAGACTTGTCAAACATGATTTCCCTTTCATAAATCTGTGTTGACTCTGCCTAACCATATTATGATTTTCTAAGTGCCCTGTTACCACTTCATTAATAATGGATTCCAACATTTTTCTGACAACTGATGTCAGGCTAACTGGCCTGTGGTTCCCTGTTTTCTCTCTTCCCTCCTCTTGAATAGCGGGGTTACATTTGCTACCTTACAAGCCACTGGGACTGTTCGAGAAGCCAGGGAATTTGGAAGATCACAACCAATGCATCCACTATCTCTGCAGCCACCTCTTTTAGAATCCTAGGATGTAGGCCATCAGGTCTGGGGATTTGTCGGCTTTTAGTCCCATTAGTTTATCAAGTACTTTATCTCTACTAATCTTAATTACTTTACGTTCCTCACTCTCATTAGATTCTTGGTTCCCCACTATTTTTGGTATGTTTTTTGTGTTTTCTACTTTGAAAACAGATACAAAATATTTGTTTAAAGTGCCTGCCATTTCCTTATTCCCCATTATAATTTCTCCTGTCTCAGCCTCTAAGGGACCAATGCTTACTTTTGCTACTCTCTTCCTTTTTACATACCTGTAGAAGCTCTTGCCATCTGTTTCTATACTTCTTGCTAGTTTACTCTCATATTCTATTTTCTCCCTTTGTTATCAATTTTTTGGTCATCCTTTGCTGGTTTCTAAAGCTCTCCCGATCCTCAGGCTTACTATTCTTCGCAACATTATCAGCCTCTTCTTTTAATCTAATACTATCCTTAACTTCTTTAGTTAACCACAATTGGATGACTTTTCCTGTGGAATTTTTATTTCTTAATGGAATGTATATTGGTTGAGAATTTTGGAATATTTCTTTAAATGTTTGCCACTGCTTATCAACTCATTACACAATACGAGATCTAAAATAGCCTGTTCCCTGGTTGGTTCCACGACGTATTGTTCTAGGAAGTTCTTTCAAATGCATTCCATGAACTTGTCCTCGAGACTACCTTTTCCAATTAGATTTGCCCAGTCTATATGAAGATTAAAGTCCCCCACAATTATTGTATTACCTTTGTTACAAGCTCCTATTATTTGTTGATGAATACTCTGTCCAATGGTATAGCTACTGTTAGGGGGCCTATAAATTACTTTCATTTGTGTTTTCTGCCCCTTGTTATTTCTTATCGCCACCCATACTGATTCTACTTCCTGATCTTCCGAGCCAAGATCCTTTCTCACTACTGAGTATGAGGGGACCAGAGGAGTGGGAAGTGGTTAACGATGTGCCACCTCCATTCCAGAAGCTGAGGAGAAGGATGCCTATGGCTGCAGAGTCATGGGACCCAAAATTCATGGGTATTTGCCTGAAAAAAAGAATTTCCAAGGAAAATTCAGGATCTGAGGTCAAGCTCCGTAGATGTGCGCAACTGATGGGTGTGACTCTCAAGTCTACAGCGCTCCTTTCCAGCAACATCGGGAAAGCTTATTTCATTATTGCAGGGAAAACAGCATGCGGCAGCTTCATTGAAATCTGCAGCCAGGGACCAGCCTTCACCTCCTAGGAAGCACAGACTGTAGCTCTGGTGACAATAGAGGAGAGGATGACTGTCTACGTGGCAGTTTCCAGATCGTGGCGGCTGCAATCCATGCTGTTGTGTCTCTCGGGGCTTTCAGGATCTGAGAGCTGCCATTAAACCAGCCAGGCAAATGATAAGTGCGGCCACAGCTCCAGGGCCCAGTGGAGTTGTGATGCCATAGTCCACCTGCTTGATGCTGCTGTCTCTCAGGACAGTAACACCAGGGCTGGCCTTATGGGTGAGCGCCATGGTCAGGGGGTGCCGTGGTCAAGAGGATCTGACATTAATGGCGTTGACTTCTGCGAAGAACTTGCCTATCTCAAGTCTGCTTCCAATGGACTGTAGTGCTCCTCAAGAAGAGCAAACTTCAAGTTCAATAGCAAGTTCCCAAACACATGGGTAGTACTCAGGATCCCATTAACTGCCTGTATCAGTGGCGAGCAGCCAGTGGAATTTCTTGAAGTTGAAGCTCCTAAAAAGATATTTGAAATTGACCATGGGAGACGACAAGCTATCTTCACTGGCCATCCTGTCTATTGAGAATAATCTCATAGAGTCATAGGGGGAGAAATTGGGTGAGTAGCGCCACTTGTTAGCGCCTAAAGAGGCAGGCAGTGGCTGTAGCGCCACTAGCTGTGCCTCCCGCGATATTGAGTTGGGGCGATAATGGTGGCGTTAGCCTTTTGCGCTGCGCCACCACCGATGACATCATCGGTGTGCGCAGCGCCCCATTCGCGCCCCGTTCGCGATATTTGGTAGCGAACGCCGCAGTGGGAGGAAGGCCTGCAGTACCGCAGCATGCCGCTGCGGCACGTTGCGCTGCGATATTCAGTTTCAGCGCCCCAAGAGGGACGCGGAGCGCCTCAAGCCTCGCCCTGTGTCCCTCGAGGGGCAATGAAACTGAATATCTGACGATCGCTGAAGCCTCGAATGCTGCGCTAAATCCTGTGCTCAGGCGACTTTTGCGCCACTTTGGCGCCCCAACCCAATTTCTAGGCCATAGAGTCATAACGGCACAGAAGGAGGCCACTCGGCCCATCGAGTCCATGCCGGCTCTCTGTAGAGCAATCCAGTCAGTCCCATTCCCCCGCTCTATCCCCGTAGCCCTGCAAGTTTACTTCCCTCAAGTGCCTATCCAGTCTCCCCTTGAAAACATTGAGTGTCTCCGCTTCCACCACTTCCATTGGCAGCGAGTTCCAGGTCCTCACCACTCGCTGCATAAAAAAGTTTTTCCTCACATCCCCTCTGTATCTCTTGCCTAAAACCTTAAATCTGTGTCCCCTAGGCCTTGTACCATCAACTAGTGGGAACAGCCTTTCCCCGTCTAGCCTATCCAAACCTGTCATAATCTTGTAGACCTCTATCAAATCACCCCTCAACCTCCTTTGCTCTAATGAAAACAAATCCAGCTTCTTCAACCTGTCCTTGTAGCTAAGATCCTCCGTCCCCGGAACCATTCTGGTAAATCTCCTCTGCACCCTCTCAAGGGCCTTCACATCCTTCCTAAAGTGTGGTGACCAGAACTGGACGCAATACTCCAGTTGTGGCCTAACCAGCGCTTTATAAAGGCTCAATGTGGCTCAAACTACCTTGGCGAACAAAGTTTTTTATTCATTATTGTTATTTATTAGTTTAGTGTATAATGTTTAGTTTATTTGTCACTTAGCTATAATGTTATTTTTATGACTTATCGTTTATTATTTAAATTATTTTTAAAAACTTCTGCAATTACAGCTTTATTTCTGAAACTTTCGCTAATACTACCACACGCTTAAACTCACAGAAAGGGCGCCAAAATACAAGTTCGTCCAGGGCGCTATTTTCACTGGAGCCGGCCCTGAGTAACGCCTACCAGGGCATCTGCCCTTCCCTCTCAGAGCTCCACCCCAGTGGAATGTGGGAAGACAAACCAGGCTGCCCAAGAACAAGCTCCAGAGAAGCAACCAGGAGGAGGGGAGGAGGGGAGGGGGGGGCATCTTTTACCTGGTTTACGGTAATGTACCTTCCTTTACCTGGTTTACAATAATTTACCTGGTCAAGCAGCCCTTTTTTCCACTGCACTGAGACCAATACCAAACAGCGGTTTCGAATCACTAAACCCACCCTTCCAGTTCTGACTGGAAGAACTTATAATAATCTCTCTGGCTCTCTGTCTATCCGGCTATACAATCAAAAGTTATAGAGCGTACCTACACATATGTTATATCAAAAGAAAGCTCATCATTAGGGGACTCTCGTAGTGTATTTACTTTTTGGTCGGACAAAAATTGTGCTGATGGTATCCAAAAAACCTTCAAAATTCCGCTCATTATCCGCTCATTTGCATCGAGTGGGGCGGGTTCATTGTGTGTGCGGGCGGGCCCATCCTACAGTTGAGTGACGTGATGATTGACCAATCCTACTGTTCAGTGACCTGATGGTTGACCAATTGGTGCGTGTGTGGGCGGCCTTATCATTCTGAACTGAGGTGTCAGCCATCTTGATTCGTAAGTTTATTTTTTTCCCCCACTTTCTGCGTGTTTCTTTTCAAATCTAGATTTCCAGCAAAAAAAAAGTTGCTTTTAAAACACAAATTGTTTTAAAAAAAAAGTTAATTAATTTGTAAATCTTTTCTCTAACCTCTATAATTTTCCTACCTTTCACCGTTTTTGCAGGCCTGGAAGCCTGGGTCTCTGTTGCCCAGCCACGCCCGAGCTAGGCACCGCCCCTCCCGCTGGGCCCGCCCCACGGTCGCCGCCATCTTTGTAAAGGCTGGCGGTGCGGGTCTGGGCCGAGCGTAGCCATCGCCGCCATTTTGGTAAAGGCTGGCGGGGCGGGAGGGAGCCTAGCAGGAGGTGAGTTGCGGTCGCCGCGGGGCTCGGGCTCAGCTGATTGGGCGCTCATCAGGGGTCGGCCCGCAACACATCGACCGGAGGACCGGCGGCTCTCTCTCCTTTACCCGTGCGGCGCGCAGGCCCAGCTGCAATCGGCGGTCTTGAAACCGTGGGGCTCGGGAGGGCAGGGGCGGGGCTCGAGGCGGGGCTCGGGCTGACCGGGGCGCTGCGCTCGGCTGGGCCGTGTCAGTGCGTGGGGCGGCACTGAACTCCGCGGAGCCATCGCTGGCAGAGGGGAGAGGGTCTGCTTGCTCCCCTCCTCCCTTTCTCCCCCCCCTCCCTTTCTCCCCCCCTCCCTTTCTCCCCCTCCTTCCCACCCTACACCCCCACCCCCTTTCCCCTCCCCTCCCCTTCCCTTCCCTTCCTCCCCTCCCCCACTCCCCTCCCCTTCCCCCCATCCCCTCCCCCATTCCTCCCTGTCCCCCCTCCCCTTCCTCCCCCTCCCCTTCCTCTCCCTCCTCCCCCTCCCCCTCCTCCCCCGTCGCGCGCTCTCTTCCCCCCAGTTGCTCTTTCTCTTCCCCCCCCCCCCCAGTCGCCCTCTCTCTTCCCCCCAGTTGCTCTTTCTCTTCCCCCCCACCCCAGTCACCCCTCTCTCTTCCCCCCCAGTTGCTCTTTCTCTTGCCCCCCCCCCCCCAGTCGCCCGCTCTCTCCCCCCAGTCGCCCGCTCTCTCCCCCCCCAGTCGCCCGCTCTCTCCCCCCCCAGTCGCCCGCTCTCTCCCCCCCCAGTCGCCCGCTCTCTCCCCCCCCAGTCGCCCGCTCTCTCCCCCCCCAGTCGCCCGCTCTCTCCCCCCCCAGTCGCCCGCTCTCATCCCCCCCCCCAGTCGCCCGCTCTCTCCCCCCCCAGTCGCCCGCTCTCTCCCCCCCCAGTCGCCCCGCTCTCTCCCCCCCCAGTCGCCCGCTCTCTCCCCCCCCAGTCGCCCCGCTCTCTCCCCCCCCAGTCGCCCGCTCTCTCCCCCCCCAGTCGCCCGCTCTCTCCCCCCCCAGTCGCCCGCTCTCTCCCCCCCCAGTCGCCCGCTCTCTCCCCCCCCCAGTCGCCCGCTCTCTCCCCCCCCAGTCGCCGCTCTCTCCCCCCCAGTCGCCCGCTCTCTCCCCCCCAGTCGCCCGCTCTCTCCCCCCCAGTCGCCCGCTCTCTCCCCCCCCCAGTCGCCCGCTCTCTCCCCCCCCAGTCGCCCGCTCTCTCCCCCCCCAGTCGCCCGCTCTCTCCCCCCCCAGTCGCCCGCTCTCTCCCCCCCCAGTCGCCCGCTCTCTCCCCCCCCAGTCGCCCGCTCTCTCCCCCCCCAGTCGCCCGCTCTCTCCCCCCCAGTCGCCCGCTCTCTCCCCCCCCAGTCGCCCGCTCTCTCCCCCCCCAGTCGCCCGCTCTCTCCCCCCCCAGTCGCCCGCTCTCTCCCCCCCCAGTCGCCCGCTCTCTCCCCCCCCAGTCGCCCGCTCTCTCCCTCCCCCCCAGTCGCCCGCTCTCTCCCCCCCCAGTCGCCCGCTCTCTCCCCCCCCAGTCGCCCGCTCTCTCCCCCCCCAGTCGCCCGCTCTCTCCCCCCCAGTCGCCCGCTCTCTCCCCCCCCAGTCGCCCGCTCTCTCCCCCCCAGTCGCCCGCTCTCTCCCCCCAGTCGCCGCTCTCTCCCCCCCAGTCGCCCGCTCTCTCCCCCCCAGTCGCCCGCTCTCTCCCCCCCAGTCGCCCGCTCTCTCCCCCCCAGTCGCCCGCTCTCTCCCCCCCAGTCGCCCGCTCTCTCCCCCCCAGTCGCCCGCTCTCTCCCCCCCAGTCGCCCGCTCTCTCCCCCCCAGTCGCCCGCTCTCTCCCCCCCAGTCGCCCGCTCTCTCCCCCCAGTCGCCCGCTCTCTCCCCCCCAGTCGCCCGCTCTCTCCCCCCCAGTCGCCCGCTCTCTCCCCCCCAGTCGCCCGCTCTCTCCCCCCCAGTCGCCCCGCTCTCTCCCCCCCAGTCGCCCGCTCTCTCCCCCCCAGTCGCCCGCTCTCTCCCCCCCAGTCGCCCGCTCTCTCCCCCCCAGTCGCCCGCTCTCTCCCCCCCCAGTCGCCCGCTCTCTCCCCCCAGTCGCCCGCTCTCTCCCCCCCAGTCGCCCGCTCTCTCCCCCCAGTCGCCCGCTCTCTCCCCCCCAGTCGCCCGCTCTCTCCCCCCCAGTCGCCCGCTCTCTCCCCCCCAGTCGCCCGCTCTCTCCCCCCCAGTCGCCCGCTCTCTCCCCCCCAGTCGCCCGCTCTCTCCCCCCCAGTCGCCCGCTCTCTCCCCCCCAGTCGCCCGCTCTCTCCCCCCCAGTCGCCCGCTCTCTCCCCCCAGTCGCACCGCTCTCTCCCCCCCAGTCGCCGCTCTCTCCCCCCCAGTCGCCCGCTCTCTCCCCCCCAGTCGCCCGCTCTCTCCCCCCCAGTCGCCCGCTCTCTCCCCCCCCAGTCGCCCGCTCTCTCCCCCCCAGTCGCCCGCTCTCTCCCCCCCCAGTCGCCCGCTCTCTCCCCCCCAGTCGCCCGCTCTCTCCCCCCCAGTCGCCCGCTTCTCTCCCCCCCCAGTCGCCCGCTCTCTCCCCCCCAGTCGCCCGCTCTCTCCCCCCCAGTCGCCCGCTCTCTCCCCCCAGTCGCCGCTCTCTCCCCCCAGTCGCCCGCTCTCTCCCCCCAGTCGCCCGCTCTCTCCCCCCCAGTCGCCCGCTCTCTCCCCCCAGTCGCCCGCTCTCTCCCCCCCAGTCGCCCGCTCTCTCCCCCCAGTCGCCCTCTCTCTCCCCCCCAGTCGCCCGCTCTCTCCCCCCAGTCGCCCGCTCTCTCCCCCCCAGTCGCCCGCTCTCTCCCCCCCCAGTCGCCCGCTCTCTCCCCCCCAGTCGCCCGCTCTCTCCCCCCCAGTCGCCCGCTCTCTCCCCCCCAGTCGCCCGCTCTCTCCCCCCCAGTCGCCCGCTCTCTCCCCCCAGTCGCCCGCTCTCTCCCCCCAGTCGCCCGCTCTCTCCCCCCCAGTCGCCCGCTCTCTCCCCCCCAGTCGCCCGCTCTCTCCCCCCCAGTCGCCCGCTCTCTCCCCCCCAG